>NC_138824.1:79499307-80866510 GCF_965183815.1 Platalea leucorodia | reverse complement strand
ATTTCTTCCTCTGAAATTCCATGTAACTTCATGAAGCTTTGACAGGACGTACTCAAGACTGTGTTGATACGATAGATCTGCAGTAAGAGATCTGATCTGACAGTCATCTGCCTGGTTTAATTACAAATTTGTTTAAAATTTGATCTTATGCTCCAATCTGACAGAAGCTAAACTGATAAAAAAACAATTCCAACCTGACAAGAGTGTGACTGCACAGAGAGATGTACTGATTTAACTAACACACTCTCTGGCCATAATAGCTGAGGGGAGAGGAAATAAAAGAAGCTTTCTTATTATTTCCCTTTGCTTTTTATTGTTGGTGGACTACCGTGGCTTCAGAGGCATGTCCAGGAGCAGATGGGGAAGTAGGGTCATGGGGTACGTGGGCAGGTAGGGATTCCCGAGCTGCTGGGTCCGCATCGGTTGCCTGGGATTTGCAGGATGCTGAGGCTGCTCGGGCAGGTTTGGTTGTTCACCCACCTGTGGTTGTACAGTTTGAGCTGGCATTGGCAGGCTTGGTTGGTGCTGTGCTGCTGGTGAAACTGGATACTGCCTGGGGATTTGCATCAGCTGGTGCTGGAGTGCCATAAAGAGTGTGTGTTGGAGAGGTGGTAGGCTCTGCATTTGTGGATGTTGATGGATTTCTGGTAATGTTGGTTGATGATGTAGCCAGCTCCCACTGAATTATAGCCATAGGATGGATGCACAGATGGAGAAACCCCCCCACTTGATTGTGTTCTCGCTGTTATTTAACATGTATACTGTGGTGGCACATAGAGGCTCTCAGGAATGGCCCCTGTTACGCTGTCCAGACCATATAATAAAAGCTCTTGGACCAAAGTTTGTCTTTCCCATGATTTCCTGAGATGCACCATTTCAAACTGCAAAAGAACACTATTATGTTCTCCAAAATGGGGAGCGTATTCTTTCGTTACATACCCCCTTACCTGAGTGGGAGGATAATATTGGGGAGGAAGCATAACGGAAGAAACAGGCAAAATACTTACTCATGTGGGATGTTTAAGGGAGAAGTGGCTGTACACCACAGTACAGTGCCTATCTGTCCACGCAGAGTATTGCCTCATATATTGTCTTCCCTTGTGTTTGACTTCCAGCTATGGAACATGGAAGGAAGAGTTTCTATTGCTTCCTCCTAACTTATGTCCCCATGAGGGTACTTGGGTGTTTCGCTTTCCAGGTGCCCTGACGCAGCACTTGTAAATGCTTGGCATTTGGGTGTTCTTGTAACAAATGTAAGCACTAGTGCAGGAGTAACATGCCTCTATATACATACTCATAGGCAGTCGATATCTATGCCAGTCTGTCAGTGATGGAGATTTTGAGGACTGTGTATACAGAGAAAAGCAGAAGAAAATTGAAATGTGATACCTGAGGTCTCCTCAGGCTCTGGTGCCATTTCAATGGTGTTAATCCCTTCCACAGAAGGTATTCCTTCCTCCAAAGAAGAAAAGGAGACAACAATAATCCATAGGTATGTCAGCTTAGCATATTTCCTTGCTGAAGAACAGATGGCAAAGCCAAGTATTGTGTTGATCAAGCTGTTACATTCTGAGTCAGTTGTAATACCTGTGATGACACCATTTTCTGGAGGTTTTCAGTATCCTTTGCATGCTGAACAGCATGCAGCAGTACAAGAAGACGAACAATTTGAGTAAAATCATTCCATGAAAAAAATGCTCAAACTTCATGTGACAAAACATACAACCCTATGCAACACTACAGGCTTGAGGAAGAGTGGCTGGAAAGCTGCCTGGTGGCAGAGGACCTGGGGGTGTTGGTCAACAGCCGGCTGAATATGAGCCAGCAGTGTGCCCAGGTGGCCAAGAAGGCCAACAGCATCCTGGCTTGTATCAGGAACAGTGTGGCCAGCAGGACCAGGGAGGTGATAGTGCCCCTGTACTTGGCACTGGTGAGGCCGCACCTCGAGTACTGTGTTCAGTTTTGGGCCCCTCACTACAAGAAGGACATCGAGGTGCTGGAGCGTGTCCAGAGAAGGGCAGTGAAGCTGGGAAAGGGTCTAGAGCTCAAGTCCCATGAGGAGCAGCTGAGGGAGCTGGGGTTGTTTAGCCTGGAGCAGAGGAGGCTGAGGGGAGACCTTATTGCTCTCTAAAACTACCTGAAAGGAGGCTGTAGCGAGATGGGGCTTGGTCTCTTCTCCCAAGTAACGAGTGATAGGACAAGAGGAAATGGCCTCAGGTTGCGCCAGGGGAGGTTTAGGTTGGATATTAGGAAAAAATTCTTCACTGAAAGGGTAGTCAGGCATTGGGCCAGGCTGCTCAGGGAAGTGGTTGAGTCTCCATCCCTGGAGGTGTTTAAAAGAAGGGTAGATGTGGTGCTTGAAGATATGGTTTAGTGGTGGACTTGGCAGTGATAGGTTGATGGTTGGACTTAATGATCTTAAAGGTCTCTTCCAGCCTAAATGATTCTATAATTCTACACAAAGTTTGATTAATTTATGGCAAATCAAAGATGCGGATCTTAAAACCACAGGGTCTACTAGGATGTCTTTCAGGTAAGCCAAGAGTCTGGAAGCCCTGAAGTTTCTCGTCTAGAGTTGTCTACATGGAGACACTGGCCCAGAGTCACAAATTTTGAGAAGTCCTGAGTTTGCTAAGTGACACTAAGGCAGACGGGGGCATTCTGATAAACATTCTTTCCTTCTCTTTCCCCAGCCCAGAACGTCCTGCTGTAACACATTTTGAAAGTTTTGCTGTGGACCTGATGTGAAATGAAACTAAAGTTTAAAACCATTACCAGTTCATGAGAATGAAAACCTCTGTGTTTCCAGTTCTGTTCCAACTTTGCTGCTGCAGTTTGCAAGGTTAAAACTTAAAGCCATCTGGTCTTAGAGGAATGGGAAATATTTTTGTACTAGCTAAAACACTGAAGGAGGAAAAAGGGCAGATATCATAGTTTCCAAAATTTGTGATTCTCTTTTCCTAATGTAATGATCAAGTTTTCTCTTACGCAGATAACCTTTTCCAAATATTCAACGCTTCTGAACTTTCTGATTAGGTACAGGCAAAAAGTATTCCCTAAAACTGAACAACATTTTTTTGTTTTCTGTTTTTTCCCCTTCATTTAAAGGATATCATGGGCTTCTATGAGTGTGGAGTTGCCTGAATACAAATGCATGAACATCTCACATTTTTAGGCAAATTCATTTGTCGTACAAAACAGCAAAACCAGAATTTAATTTACCGCATGAAATTCCATGTTCAAAACAACTTTCTGGACTGATAGACCAGGACTGGCACTTGAAGGTAGTCCATATAGTTGATGTGGTTTCATCTTCTGAACTTGCTTTGAAATGAATCTTCTCTGTCTGGAGACCCAGTGGGTCAGGTTCACTTTGCAGTGCTCTGGTTTTACATCATTGGGAGCTGGTTGACACTGATGTAACTCAATAATGAATCACTTTCTTCCTGCTACCAGGTATGTTGAAGTGAATGAGTATGTCAAAAAGATGAAAATATTTTTACTTCCTAGCTGAAGCTGATAAAACCAGGATGTGTTGGATGGGGGGCACCTAGAAAGGGAAACTGTAAGATGTATTTTGTTTACCTTGGTGTTACTAAGTAGAATCACTCTGAAGTAACATAGTGCTTGGCCTGGGTCTTGATGACAATCTTTGAGTTCATGTAATGAATATAGCGGTGACAGATTTGTCTTGCTGAGTTACTGGTAAGCCATTATGGGTAGGATTTTTCGAGCATGAGCTTTCTCATCCACCAGTTAAACATATAAGGCAATTGTCTCATACCTCACTGTAGTCAATAGAAAGAGCGAGCTCCTCTTTAGGTCAAAGCATCCCCTTCTAGGATGCCGGGATGGGTGGGATGAGTTGCTAGATAGCTCAAGTTCGTCCATACAAAACCCAGCCTACATCTATGATTCAAGAGAATAGTTGCACGCAACAGACAGCAAAACTTCTTAAACTAAGCATGTACTTAAATGTTTTGCTGACTGGCAGATTTGCCTTCTGTCTGAAGTCATTAGGAGCTTATTTTTATATGAAGCGTTAGCAGTCAAAATAGTGTTGCTATCTCTGCTTCATTCCTGTGGAAAGATTAATAAGATTGGAGGATTTTGGAAAAGAAATCCTGCCCTTTGGCCTGGAGTGGCTGCCAACTCCAGCACATCATGCTGTGGCACACCAAATAGTATTGCAGGTCTCAGGAGGGCGAGTTTTCATCTACAGTACTAATCTTTTTCCTTTGCTATTCATGAAAGCAGGATAATCCTCAGAAAGCAGTAATGGCACAGAGCTGTCAAAGGCCGTGTGTTAACTCTGAGACCAAGATGGGTGACTCTTTGCAAAGGCTCCCCTACGCGTGCCGGACGTGTCTGTGTGGCGCTGCGCTGTGGATACTCTCCGGCTCCCTGACCCCGGCTTGGCCGGCCGTGTGCACTCCATGCTGTGGTGAACCACGTGGAAGGGGACTCTGATGTGGGGCTTAGGTGGGCCCTTGCACTGAAGGGGTCCCTCTCTGCTGGAGGGCAGCTCTCAGCGCCAAGGCTCCTTCCAGAGTCGATGGCACCATCTCATGGATCAGACGAAGCATTCCCAAGAGGTCTGGTAAAATTAACCCCGGTCAGAGTGTTTAGCATACAGACCAACTAAATCTTCATTCTCTCCTTGGGAATTTTCACTTTATAGTTCAGTATATGTATGGTTGATGTTGCATCACAAAGTAAGAAGAACATTCACTGTCAGGCTTAACAAAATTGAGTACTGAATTGGTGTTGTAGTCACAACGTGACTGTAATACTCTCTGGAGTAGCAAATGTTGCACCTAGGAGGCAAGTGGTCAAGATCCAGTCCCTTCGTCTTTCTCAAATTATAGTATCTGTTCTGAGAGGAAAATATACTGCTTTGGCTATCATTATATCAGAAAAAAACAATGCCCATGTATTAGCATCTGGATCTGCATTAAAATAAACAATCTGTGGGTATCAAGGACAAATCTTCTGCAGTCTGTTTGGAAAGTTGGATCGTTCATTATTAAGTATTTGGTGAGGAGAGCAAATTGGTGATAAAATTCCTTCGGATTTTGGAATTTATCTTGAGACAGAATACGAATGTTTGAACTTTTTTTGGTCTCCATTGTTTCTGCAATCTCTGAGAGCAGTTCCCTTTAATTTTGAAGCCCAGTTCATGAGTACCAAGAGCAAAAGGACTAAATGTCATTTAAAAGTAATGTAGCAATACTTGCCAACAGCACAGCTTTAGTAGATTCTGAGAGAGGAATGTGGGAGCAGTCATAGCCTTAAAAAAACAACAATAGGTTTTAGCAACTGGAGAATCTGCGAAAATATTTGAGAGCTGTGCATGATCCCTTCTTGCTGTGTTGAGTTTTTGCTGTCACGTTTTTTTGGTTTTTGTTTTTTTTTTCTGAGAAACCTCACAGGAGACTTTCAAGAAAAAAATTGATAAAAATATTTACTTAAGAGCTGCCTTGAAGACCACTCCCTCGCAAGAGTTATAATTTTCTTTTCTGCCTTTCCTGGCTGTTTTATCTGTCTTAATGTAATTTTGTTCACAGAGTTTAGAATTTTGTGCCAGATTTATAATTCACATATCATTTATCATTAGAATGGTGTGGTGTGTTTGTCTTGGTAAAAGTATTATCTGAAGTGACCTCTTGGCTAAAGTGTGCATCAAAGTTAAGGAGGTCATGCTTTCAAAGTGCTGCCATGAGCAGAGCTCAGAAACTGGGAGGAGTTGATACTTCCACTGCAGGAACCTGTCCTGTTGTCATTGTATTAAGAAATAATAGGTTTTCAGTGAAAAGATTTCCCAGATTCAAAATTCAGTATTGGAGAGGGAGGATTAGTATCTATTTACACACAGTTTTAAGCAATCACAGAACTGTCACCTGTGCCTTACCCAGAGAGTGAGCACCCAGATCTCCATCCTCGCTTACCCCAGTGAAGGGGAGGAGCAGAGTGGACGGGTGAATTCCTGCATTTGGATCACATTCTGAAAGGCTTTTCGCTTCCCAGCACTTAATGACTTCATGCCTTTAAAAATAAGGCCCTGAGGTCTTCCATCATTCATATCATCACAGTTGGGAGTTGAAGAAAAGTAAGGTATTTTGCTTTTCTTACAGTAAGCCAATTTAGGCCATATCCTGTGCTAATAGTACTATGTCAGGTCATGAAAACAAGCTTAACTTAACTATGTGTTTTGATAATATTCAGAAATTTCAGTTTTGATGTATAAAGCTCTTGGCTTCTGAAGTATTTAGGTATGCATTTTGCCAGCCAGACATGGTGTTTCTGCTGTCCTGATTGGAAGTTTCAGGACAAAAGAATCCAAGGTTTTCATGGTGATAGAAGTTAGGCTAACACACTAATTTTTAAGTGATGCGTTCAGTTTTATTACCATTAACCTTATTAAAGTCTCAGTAAGGAAGAACATTGCAGAAGTGCCAAGTAAGGCATAGTAGGTTACAATTGTTTTTTCATACCATGAAAAATAAAGTGCAATAGTAGTGTAAATCAACCGAAAGATTTTCTGTGGCTTATAATTTCCATGTTCTGTGAGCATTCTTTAATTAGAAGTTGATATTAATGTTCTGCATTAAGTAGAAGAAAGGAATGAACAGTAGTTTGGTTGGGTAGTAGTTAGCTGAGGTAAAAGCATGGTGTGAAAAATGCTCAACTGCATTAACTGACAGGGAAATCACAAGTACCTTTTTTCACTGGCGCAACTAAACTCTGAAGAAAATCCTTATGCAGCCTAAACTTCCCGCTCTGGTCCACTTATACAGGGCCTGTTAATATTTTAAACACTGTTGATCCCCTTTTGCTACCTTGTGGAGGTAAGTGAGAATATCCCTTCTGCTGTCGTTTCTCAAGGAGTAATAGGATCACCTTCTCTATCCTGCAAAGGAGTGGGGGGAATGGCTTTTCCCTTGGAAAGATCATTTTCTCTGGGCTAAAGGAAAAAGATTAAATAGGCAGCAACAGCTCCTTCTTATGCTTCTCAAAGTAGGAAAATAAATTGGGTAGATCATAGGCCTGCTTATTTCATTTCCCTTGCAAAAGTTGAGGAAAATGTCAAACTGTTTTCTTGTCCCAGGAAAACAGGAGAGGGGGGCTTGGAGGCAGTGGGATCTTCCCGTAGGAACTGGGAGACTGTAGCCATCGTGGACCCTGTCATGTCGGAACAAATTCTTCGTGGGTTTTTTTGTTCTGGTATCAAAAGAATTGTGCAGGCATGAAAATCGGGGAGAGGGGGGAAAGACTGAGTTGAAAAATCTGGTTTAAAGTGTGCAACAAGGAGAGTGCTGCTACCATGCTCTTGCAGAGCTAAGGACTGCCAACAGTCAAATTTGTTGCAAGTCATATACAACAGGGAGGCCAAAGGAAAGATATCCTTTGTATTTTGAGAGATTTACTGACTTGGCTGTCATCAAACAGCACACATCATCTTATGTGTAACTGCTTGGACATAAAGCCCCCCTGACTGTGGTGTGGGTTGGTGAGTAGGTGAAAGAAGTACTTAGCACTGTCTGTAAATAATACTATAGCTTCATCTGTTTTTAACTGGAGCATACAACTTCCTAGGTAATTTTAGAAAGATAACCCCACTGTCTTGCTTTATAAGGAAACAGCATCAAATGATAACGAAAGTATAAATCAGCTTTGAACAAATAGACTTGCCTGATGTGGGATACGTTGAGTCTTCTGTCATTTGACCTTAATCTAGATGAAGCTCAGGTGGAGCTCGATGCCAGTTTTAAGAGTAGTGTGACCCAGTCAGTAGGACTGAGTACCTTGGAAAGACTTACCTAATGTAGGTAAATGTTAATTAATGGTATAGCACTGATATTAATGGTAAATGTTAGTTATTTTTTGTTGTTAGTTAAAACTTTGCTACTAGATGGTATACACACAGTTCATTCTTACAGAAGTATTTCACGTAGCTTGGGCAGCAAAAATAAAACACAAAATGTAATATTACCTTTTTTGTGCAAATTTGAAGAATTGACCTGATCAGTCACGGGCAAGAATCTCTTTTTCATTTGCATTCCCAAGGTCAGGCAGTAGGCAGCACAGGTCTAGCACAACCACGGAAGCACAAAGAAACAAAGGAGATATTTCTCTCTCTCTCTCCCCCCCTTGCTTTACTCCTGACAGTACAGCTTCCTGTCTTTCCTCACTTAGGACATATTGCAGAGTGTGAGTAACTTTGTGATGCACGAATGCCATGACTGCTGGTGTGTCTGCCCTTCTGCCTCCTGCTCTGCTCTCTTTGGCCATGTCTACGTGGAGAGATTGAACCATGTCAGAGCGCGTCCTCCGGTGCTGGGGCTCGATCATCTGTGCTGTCGGGTTATCACCAGTGTCTGATGTAGCTTGGGTCCAGACCAACTCTCCAAAACAGATCCTGAGTATAGAGTTATCACAGGCCAGGGATTATTCATGACAGACCATTTGGATGTGGCCACTTTGGAGAGGGAGGCAGTTTAATAGTGTGGATTAAGGCCGTTCCCTGCCAGCTGGGTTGTTGCCAGGGCATGAGCCTAGGCATGTGTAGTTTGCAAATATAAACTTCAGCCTTTGGTTATGGGCTTGTGGTTTTCTGTGTCCTGAACTGAAATCGCACAACTCTTCAGCTCTCAGCCTGAGCCCTGAGCAAGAGTACCTTATGGTCGTGGTCAGCTGTCCTTAGCAGCAGCGATAAGCCACGATATCGGGAACGTCACGGGGCTGGCTGCTGAAGCTTGGCAGATGGCTGAGCTAAGGTAGCTAACCATACGTGCACTCTTTGACTGGCAAAATGCTTTGTAAATGTATTAATTTAAACTTTCATCATGTTCATAAGCTAGCACATGGTGTCTTTCATTAGATGCAAGTTAACAGTGCTAACACAGATAGTAATTGCACTGCTGTTGATGTGTTGTCACTTGTTCAGCTGCAGAAGCTTGATCATATACATGCTCCGTGACTCTGGAGACGTGTGTCTTCTCCCTTTGTGTGCGTATTTGCTGGAGGCCGCAGCTGTACCACCAGACCAAGGCCGCATCTTGGCTTCCTTGCATGGGTCCTGGGGCATGGTCTGGCTGCACACCAGCCCCCTCCCTGCAAAGAAGCCCAGGCGGGTTGATCAGGTGGGAGCCTTGGTAAGACCCCACGGCTTCCCCATCAGCACTAAGTGGGGCAGGTGCTGTCATGTCTCCTGTTAAGTGTAGGGACAGCCCTGAGGGTCAGACACTTTCTGAGAAATATTTGTAAAATATAAGCATCTGTCATTGATGCACGTGAAGCCATGCTTGCTCTTCAGTCAGGATGGGCACCTCCCTTGGGGGCAGTGGGGTCTGTCTCCACCAGCACTTACAAACCTTCTTAAAATCTTCAGAGTGCAGGGCCGTACAAACAAGAACAGTTGGGAATATTCACTATCACAGGAGTACTAGAAAGGTGAGGTTAGCTCTTAATCCACTGGAAAACACTCCACCTTGCAAAAGAGCATGTAACTGTGTCCTACATGGCTCTATGCTCAGGCCCGCTTGGTACCTTTGTATGGAAACTTGTTAAATATGTAGCAAATTTAAACAGGTAATAACTTGTTACAATGTGTTAAAGTTTCAGTAGTTTTTTTGTTTGTTTCAGTTTTGTTTGCTAATGCGTTAGAAGGGCGCAGTCGGCATTTTGCAGGCTGCCCAAGCTCACCCAGGGGCATACAGTAACCCAGCCTGGGTGGGAAGTGGGGGGCATAGGAGAAGGTTACAAGGTCTTCATCCTTGTAATAGCCTTTTTTCCTGCTTCTCAACCTGTAACAACTGGGTATTCTCAGGCTGTTAATACTATTTTGATAATGAGCTGCTCTAAATGTATGGTATTTTTCTCTTAAACTGCTGTTGCGTTACAGATATGAATATGCATGCAAACACACACACATCTGCTTCCAAAATTTATGTCGATATTCTTACGTCTTCTGCAGAGCACCAGCTGTATCTGTGTGCCACACTGGTTTCCCCTGGGTTGTTTTACTGGGGAGGCAGGGTCCAGGATTTAGAAAACAAGTCTAGACCCAACATAGCACAAACCCCACAAGATGGCTTGCATGAATGTTTCTTGGCTTGTGGAGTCTGAAAATCTATGGTGGCTGTCAGCAAAGCCAATAAATTCTTCATCCTTGGCTTTAGGTAGTAACACAATGCTACTGGCCAGGTAAACATCTGCTCTCTGGAGTTTGTCTTCTATACAGAAGGTATGTCTTTATACAGAAGGTACCTTCTATACAAAGAAAAGTCTGTGAAGAGATGTGTAGTGTCACTGAGAGCAAAGGAGCAGATTCTCACTGTGTTTACATGAGGACAAATGCTAAGTGATTTAATAGCCTTATTAATTCAAACTGGAATGAGCAAATCTGGTGGTAAGGTCAATGGGAAACAAACACTCAGTGTAATTTTTTACATTCAAAATGTGGGTCCTAAATTATGAAACAAGATACTCAAATAAAAACATGAGGTAACATCCTGATTACTAATGTGTTTTCTTCAACAGCAGTGTACTACAAGCTGACCTTTCAAGCATTTTGTTAGAAAAAAAATTCCTGTATTTATTTTGAGCATAATTGTGCTGCTTTCCTGCCAACATAATGTAAACCTAAGCAGTTGTAAGTACACAGATCAGTAGATTATCACAAGCTTTTTGTGCATCTTGTGTTATTAAGGGCAAAAAAAAAAAAATATTTTTTTTAATTTTTTTTTTATAGAAAAATTTTTTGGGGGGGGGTTGCAAAGGCAATCCGTGGTGTTGTCTAGAACAGGTCCGCATGGCCAGCCTAGGGCTACATTATACAGCGAGACAGTTGTCTGCTGAGAGGCTGTGCTCTTTGATGGCAGAAGTGTTTGGGAGCAGGACAAGAGTCATCCCTCGGGGCGCAGCCTGGCCAGTGGGATACAGCTTGGACAGCCATTTTCTAGAATAGCCTCAAGTAATTCACCACAACCTAGAGGAGTCATGGGTTAAAAGGGAACACTCCGTTTACAAGGGGCGCGATCGTCTTTAAAATCATACTGCATTTGAAATACCGTATATGCTGTAATACAGAAGAGGTATTAAGCAGAAGGTAAACGACAGGCCTTTTCCCTCCTCATGCCTCTGATTTATTGCTGTATTCTTTTGTGATGTTACTAGGTGTTTAGTTTCTCATTTGCCTTTGTACAGCAGTTGTTTTCCTTTTGTGCGAGTCCTGCAGGGCTGAAGGGCAGAAGGGGGAGTAATGACCATAAAGCAGTAGGATTAGAGAAGAACATCGAAGAAAAATAGGAAAGCACAGTTAGAAATCTAAAACTGGTGACAACTGAGGTTGAGTGCGTGCCTTCATGACCTTCCTCACTCCTGAGTCCCGAGGATGGAGATGAGCGCTTTAAGGGGAAGGACACTGGGTTGAGCTGAAGGCTGTGGCTGCAGACCCACCCTCTGTCAGCTCTCCCTCTGGAGAGGAGCTGTTTGTCTCTTGCAGGGACAGCCTCCTAAAGGGACAGTGGCAAGGTGCTGGGATGGATGGTTAGCTCATTGCTAAGTTCAGTAACATTTATCACATATTAGCTCCTATTGCAAAACGCAAGGCAAACTTAAATCGGTTGTGTGAGGTGATATGGTTGAAATGATTATCTAGTCTGGAACATATCCTGGCTCTCTCCTCTAGTGAGATAGATGAGCTGGGTCCGTGCCTCTTCCTTCTCCTTTCCCCTTCGTTCTGCTCCCTCCTGCCCCCTGTCTCTCCTGGGTTTCTGAGGAGGTTTTTATCTGGGTAATCCAACTCTTTATCTTGCACAATCTGAACTGCTTCTTATCCTCTCACCCATGGTACAGTGAAAAAACAAGTAGGCACATTTTATAAAGACATGATGGATGGCTCTTAGAATTACTTCTGTAACTACCAGAAGAACTGAAAAAGAAAAAGAGAACCTGAGACATGCGGTCATGCTCTAATAGTTGGCATCTTAGTCTTTTACCTTAGAGTTTAAGGTTTGGATACAGGGTTTTACTATTTGCATAAAACAACTAATCCACGTAGAACTTGTTGATTCTCATGGGGAGCAATGCTAAGACACAATATAAAAAAAATCCTATTAAGGTTGGTAGAAACCTTACCTATCTAGGTTGGTAGAAAATCTTTATTGGCTTGGAATACTGTATAATAAATTTGTTCCTCACAGATAGACATTTCAGATGTCAGAAATGAATGTTTCCATGTGCTTTTAAAGACTGCGTATTGTTTTATTGTGTGCTTTTCTGCACATCCATAAAAGACTATATGGGAAGGAAAGAGTGAAATTAATTTCCAGAGAGAAGTGTTTCAGGATACTGGGCATTTTTCCACTGAACATCTCTGTGGAAATCTGGAAAAAGTGTTATTTCAGTTCTCTACAAGAAAATAATGCTCTAACTGTACTTTTCTTTCCCACCATCAACAAACTTGAGAAAATACTTTTGTAATTATTAACTAGTAGAAAAAAAATGAGCTCGTTTTGGAAAGAGCAACTTAGGAGTTTATTTGCTTTTAAACAGAGTACTCTTGGAAGTGTGAACTGTGGATGGTATTTGTACTATTGTCTTCTGGTTTGCTTTCAGATAGAAGGCAGTTTTAACATTTTGGAAAAGACGTGGGAGGAGAACAGTGTTAACTATATCATTGCAATCTATGGATGCTCTTTGCAATTCTCTGTTGCGTGCTTCTCTATGTAGTCCACTGAAGCCTGAATGCCTTCAGTATAGAACAGACTGGCAATAACCAAGTCCCTAATGGACTTGAAAGAGCTCTAGCTCTTTTCTGGTTTTGGGTTACAGATGTTTTTTTGAGAGAAGACAGTAAAAGGCAGGGAAGTTTGTTATTATTAATTTGTATTGGTTTCTAATACTCACTGTTAATTACATAACGCTGTGATGCATTACAACTCTTAAGTTCAACACATCAGTGTTTATGATGAGTATATTATTGCTTCATCTGGCATTTTATGCTCTGTACTGCGGGGGGCGGGGGGAAGTATGATCCTACTTTCAGTGAAATTACTGCAAATCTGCAGTTCATTCTTCTGGGAGTTCACATCCTTAGTAACAGAACTCATGGGGACGATTTTCAGGGTAAATTTTTGTAGTGCTGGAAACTGTTCTTGTAGAGGCTGGCACCAAATTAGTTGAAAACCAGTAGTAATATAATTAAACATTGTGACTGACTGTTGTTTGTTTCGTAATAGCACAGCGTGTGCCCAGTTCCTAGGGGAAAAGACTGTTGCAGCAGCTGAAGAATGCAGCCTGTGATCTCCTTCTTCCCAGGGACGCTCCACTCAGCCCCATCACTATAAATGGCAATTGGACTTCAGGGAATTACAGCAGGCAATGAACTAAGCAAAAGCAGGTTCCTCTGCAGCTGACATTTTCACTGCTGGGCATGAAATTAGTAAAATGAAGAATGACCTTGTGCTATTTTCTGAGTATTGTAAGGGCTGCAGCTTCATCTGGGGCATGGTCTGGATTCTGTAGGGATGGGCTGGTGCAGTGATGGTGTTGGTGGTCCAACTGAGCTTGGTTGGAGCCACTTGTTTCAGGGGACCATGGGAGGGGCTGCAGCTGAATGAACACTCAGCCTTGGGGAATTTGTTGGCAAATTTGCCACAAAACCCCATGTTTTATCAAGCAGCTGTGGAGGTGGCCGCTGATAAGTGGCCATCATGTTCCTGCTGCCTTGCTAGCAAAAGTCAGAGCTCGGAGGAAACTATTGCTGCTCAGCAGCCAGGGAAAATGGTATTTAAGAGTGGAATTAATCTCATCTCACTATATGTCTGCAATTTAGCCACAGTGTAGACATACCTCTGAGCTGGCCACTGTACACTCCCTCCCTGGATGGGAGGAAGTGGGGAAAATGGCATTTTTGGAGTTATATTCTTATCTCTGTAAACCAAATGAAATTAATGGCTTCCCCAAAAGTTCCTGTTTCTCACCACTGGTTGGAAGTGGTACTTAGTGTGTCTGGTTAGATAGAGATGCCTGTATTTTGAAAGTAATCCCACTGTAGGTCTCGTCTACCCCATAGCTCATCTGTCAGCATTTGAAACATCCATAATTACTTGGTACTTTTGCCATTGTTGCCTTTAGTTACACTGTCAAATGGAAGGGGTAAAACTTCACAAAGTCTAAGGGATTCCTCAAGGTTAAGCTAATTCATTCTGTAGTGAATGAAGTATGGGTAATAACAATAAAAGTAATAACAGCAATAACATTTTCTTTCATTAGTTTTGTGCTGTGAGAAGTCATAGAGGAAAAGCATGTTTAATGTTTATTCAGTGGAGGGTTTGAATGGAGAAGTTTAAGGGAAGTAGCCTTCTGTGGAATAATAGATGTAAAGTCCTATATTTAACAGATGCTTCACTCTTTATTATTCCCTCAATTTCCATCTGCAAGCATTATTGGGAATTTGTATTCATCTTTACCAAAACATCTCTTGTATACAGTGTATATAATTTATTCAGCCAGGGTCATGTACTTCATTAATTGTGTCAATCCTGTAAGATACTGAATGCTTCTGTATGGCCCAGAGTTGTATTAGGAGAAAATACTACTAAGGCAAATTTCAATTTGCATTGCATGGGTAACTAGGGACTCAAATACAGCAGTTCAGACAGGGGTGAGAGCAGTCGGGACGGTGTCACCCTAGATATCTGCCACTGTCAGAAATGTGCTGGCTCTGTCCTGCCGCAGCCCGGTTACCCCTGGGGAAGGAGCAGCTTGGGGAGCTGCCCACGGTTTTCCGAACACCAGGAATTCCAGCTGCATGCTTCAAAGGAAGAACCACTCGGGTCCCGAGAAAACCAGAGTGATGAAAATGGCTTTAAAATCATCAGATGGAATGAAAAAGTGCGTTTGAGTTCCTTTTCTCAGGTTCTCACTTTCCAAAAGTGCAGAGAGCACACCTGAAGGCTTCTCTCTGCAACGGCTGGAGCTTTACATATTCCTTATGTGTTCCTTACATAAATACATACACTGAGATCCACCTATACTTTCACATACCTCCTGGAGATAAAGCTTTAAAGCACATACCAAATATCACAAAGTTAACGTGTAAAAATAATGCGAAAGGTGAGAATGTTACAAATGCCTTTAAAATCAATGTTGTCTTTTAGAAATGTACCTAGTTTTCAACTCGGCCCCTGGAAAGTCATTCTTGTTGCTGAGGATATTTATTCTGTTCCATTTTTTGAATGGGATGCAGCTGTTGAATTCTTCAGACCTGAGTAAAGGCTCTTAAAGAGCTTTATTTATATCAGGGTTTTTTTCTGTCCTCCTCTGGTTCTGAACAAATAGCCACAACTTCAGCTAAAGGAAATTTTTGTACTGCAGCTGACCTTGTAAAGTCCTGCTGCTTTGCTGGGGTGACTTTTGTGAAGAGCTGGACCCTTATGTGAGAACGTATGTGTAATTATATTAAAGCAGGTGAGTGTAACTTCTGGGCACATGGTAGGCCCCCCAGTGCAGCAGCTCCCGTAGGAGATCCCTGGGGATTCGGAGGACAAAGAGTATGTCTAAGGCGATCAGCTAAAATTCATCTGCTGCCCCTTAGAAGCACATTACAATGATACTGAAGTGTATAATCCCTCTTATTTCAAAATACAGGCTTATGGCTTCAGTTTCCCTTGAATAAACTTTGATTATTAACGAGGTGTACCAAATAATCTCCTTCAGGTCATTAAAGGGAGTAATACAGATAAGAACTCTTTAGATCCCGTAAACCTCAAAATGAATTTGCTCTCTAGGCCTCTATGTAACCAGAAATCTTTGACAGCGAGCTGAAATGCTGTGGTGTTTCAATCTTAGAAGAGTTTGATAAAAGTTCAAAAGCAATATGCTGTGCTGCTACGTGTCTGTGGGGTGGGGAGCTCTTCGTATGGCAATAGTGTGAGACCCAGCAGCAAAGCTAACCTGGCAAGCAGTTGTTGATTTTACAAGGATATTGCAGTGAAAGCTCTTTAACATCCTGTGTCTGCGTGCCTTTTTTAGCCTTTTTACCGGCTCTTAAAGCCCACACTCTTGGTTCCTTCTTTTTTCATTAAGCACTTTCCTCAATCGATAATGAAAAGTGAAATTCAGAGAGGTTTATGTGGATCTTTCAGCTGACTAATGTATATTTTAATTACAGTATTAATAATGTCGATAAGTGGAGGTGAACAGCTGCTGTGGCCACTTAACACAGAGAGATTAAAATAATTGGATCAGGGACGTCTGCTAGATTGCCATTAGGAATTTTAAATAGGAGCAGAGACCATTTGGCAGTCACCACCAAAAGCATATGGGGGAGAAGGGAGGGGAAGAGGAGAAATAGAAGAGGGGGGTAAGAAGAGGACATTGGAAAGCTTTTATGCTGTTCATTCATCTAAAAATAGGATTTTGGTCTGCCTCTGAGTTTGTTTATGTTTGTGTCTTTTGTTTGGAGACTGTGGATGGAGACGTGTCTTTTCAAATGCTTTGGGAGCAGGGCCTGTGCTCCTTAAGCTTTAAGTTTTAAAAACACGACTTGGAGCCTTGGTTGCACGTGCGGGGAGCTGCTGCGAGCTTCTCCCTGGCCGTGCTGCTCCCTCTGAGAGCTGGACGAGGTCCTTGCTGCAACCTCTTCTCACCAAGTACTCTTTTAAAATCTAGTGCATAGTTTTCCAAAACATCATTTGAATGCTTAGTTCTGTGTATGCTCTGCTTTCTCCCCGTGAGAAATCTAAACATGCCCAAAGATTCGCATCTTTGGGAGTTTGCCCTTGTGATTCAACAGCTGGTGACGTGTGGGCTGTACCTAATGCTGCTCGTCACACCTGGATTTTAGAACTTCAATAAAGGGAAAATCCACTGTACGGCTTTTATAAAAGCAAAGCTGTAAAGTGGGGTTTTCAGGATATTGCAATGACTCAGAATATGTTTGCTTTCGAAAGTCTTCGAGAAAAAACAGAGCATACTCTTCTCCCGCTACTCAGAGATTACAGCAGCAGCACCAGCATGTCAGAGCAAACCCAGCTTTGGTTCCTCCAGGATTGCCTTTCAAGTCTCCATCAGCTTACCAAAGTCTCTGCAACTCCTTCTGAGGTTTTCCTTTTCTAGAAACAGGGATGTTGCTGCACGTTCTCCCTTAATCTGTCCCACTGTATGGGCTTTTATTAGAGCCTAATATAACTTGTTAGAGTACTTACGTCATCTCTTTGGGAGTCATCAGTTTCTGTAATAGGTAACACTTAAAATCATGAGATAAAAAAACAAGTTAAATATATTTAATGGGTTTTTATTTGCGTTCTGCTTTTTAGAGTTTGTGAGGCACAGGCAGACAGTCTCTGGAGCAGACGGGGTGTTTTGTGGTTACTGGACCAGACAGCTGAGATATAATTAAAGTACCTCTTTTGCATATGCAACTTGCTACTGCTTCTATATTTTCACAGGTCTTAGGATCACATCAAGCATAAATCTAATAGAGGTTGTTGTACTTCTCGTATTTATTTTTGGTTTTGAGTCAACTGTATCACCCAAACAATGCGTATAACCTTGCATGACTGTGGATGCCCAGTCTGTCTTTGGGGCTCCCCAGTATAGTTCAAAATGAATCCAGGCAAGGCTAAAGTAGTCAGCATTTTTCAATTACTTTTCATGGAAATACAGAAATGGAATGTGTTTATATTCAAAATAGTTCTGTGTCTCCTGGAAGCTATTCTGCAGGGGTTTTTTTATACCCCAGGTTCTTTTTAATGAGCCATAAGGGACTGTCATGATGCAGTGCCATCCCTGGAGGTGAAGGAAGGAGTCTGTCACAGGAACCCCTGCTCACGAGGGGAAAGGTAGTCAAGCCACACAAGGCACTTGAATCGTAGCTCCCATGAGGCACACGAGAGCGTTTTGGACTGAAAACATCTTTCTTAGCTGCGGACTTTTTTTGAACTTTTTGACCAAGCCATCGTTTTTTTCCACATATCTTTCATGACTATTTTTTAAGACAAAACCCTGATTTTTTCCACTGAAAAAAATGAGATTTTAGGTCAATTCTGTTTCTGAAGCTATTTTTGACAGTCCCGTGAGGCTTTTGTGGCCAGCATTGGTCATTGGTGTAACAAGAGATCAGCTAGAGGAATTCTCAGCTGCCTGCTAATCCAGTTTTCCTAATCCTGTGCCCCTCCGGAGTGAGAGTCAAGTCCTTGGAATTTTTGCATAATTAAGAAACAAATCAGAAGTCCCATACTGCTTATCTGTGAATGGCGAAGTTACAATATCAGAATCACTTAACCAGTTTCTCAATGAGAGTTTAGGCCCAGCTCAGTGTAAAGTTTTAAGATTAATATTATTGAGTGCTCTGGGAAGAAATGAATCCAAAGTAGACAACAGAAGTTCATTTTCTTCCCTTTTGTGGCTGATAGGGTATATTTTATATAACCTCTCCATAAACTATGAACACTTTGTATTATAACATTCCATCCTGAATAGCATATTTTTAAATATAAAGCTGTACGTTACTGAAAAAAGTAGTTTGAAATGCGGAAAAATAATTCCCCAGATGTACTGGTAGCTAATAGAAATGGTATAAAAATAAGATCATCTAGGTGTAGAGAGTGTACCCCAGAGGACACTGATTTTTTTGCAAAGAACACTGTTGGCTACTGAATAACCTGAAGAACCCCAGTTCAAAGCAGACATCGACAAGTATTGCTGGACTCCTCAATTTCTGAGAAGGAAACCCTTGCTGTCAACCTATAGTTCCAACAAATAGGAATTGGAACCTATAGTTGTTCCAATATAGTTCCACGTTTTTTATGCAAGGTAAAGGAGCATAACCTTGTCTGGAGCTCATAAATACAAGGGGGATAGGCGAGTTTGATTCTTCACAGCCACTCTTTTTTATCTTTCTGCAGGCCACCAAAAAAGCTTGGTGATTTTTACGTTCTTTGCTTGCAGGACGGCTGCTGTGCAGAGCCTAGAAATGACAGTTCCTTCATCGCATGGTTGGAGTGAGTGGGTTCATGAAGGAGCACGTCCCCATTTCCAGTTATATAAACAGCAGAGTTTTGCTCATTAGAGGAAACTCAAAGAATAATGGCACAAGGGACACAGGGGCTGAAGAAACTTATTTTTGAAGAAAGATTGCACGAACGACAAATGTACAGCATAATTATGAGATGGCTAGCAGGACACTGATCTCTGGCTTACAGCATTTTGATGGGGAGAGATAAATCTAACTTCAGTGCCCTGGGTTTGCGTTGGGATGTAAGCACAATCAGTGACGGTACTTTTTGGAGAAGGTTATTCAGCTCTCTTTGCAGCTAAGGCAGTTTTTTTTTTTCCTTGGAAATCTTGTATGGTATGGTGCTGGCCATCCTTAGCACCGCTCAGCCCTGGGTAGTGGCGTGGAAAGAGACTGGAAACGGAGGTGAGGAGCTGCATGATTTTAGGATTTGATGTCTGATCGAAGAGGCACTGAAAATGCTGAGGCCCTGTGTATTGATTTCCTGTGGCTTTGGATAAGGCTCCGACATTAGGGACATCTGATGTCTGTGTTTGCTGCTACCAGGCAGGCACTGGTGGCCAAGATGTCGAGCAGGAAGGGCTGCGTGCATTTCTGAGCTGTGAGCACAGGCTCTCCTACCCCGGCACGTGGGAGGTTATTCAGCCTGCCTCGATTTAGAGGTGCATGAAGCATCTCGGTGGATATATATTAAAAAAAAAAAAAATTTACATAATCTCCCTTGCCGTTGCCACAAACTCCAGCCCGTGGTTTCTCCTGTTCTGTGAGCAATCAGATGAACCGCTAAGTCGTGCCAGCCGAGAAACAAAGTTGTCGCTCTGAATGATGACTTGGTGAAATGCCACGTAGGGCAGAGCTGCCATCAAAATCATTGGTGATTCACTGTTTGTTTTTCACAAATTTCCTACGCTCCCAGCCCACGCACTATAGATGACAGCATTGTGTATGGGGACTGTGAACATGACAGACATTATTTATGAAGCAGAGCCTTTATCAAGGATTTTTTTTCCCTAGCAAACTGTGTAAAATGCTCAGTCTCTGTGTTACTGTTGTCAAAACCACGTTATAAATATAGCTGGCCTGCCTGCTTCAGTAGAAAGTTTTCAAGGGTGTTTTAAAAAGCTCCAAACTAACTGCATGAGAAGGCCAGGCAGAAACCGCCGAGTGCTCCTCGCTGTGCTCTAAGGAGCCGTGGCAGCTGCACCCAGCACTCTTTCGGCTACTCCTGATAGGGAGAGTTTGGGCAGTTACAGCTGGTTTTGAGCTTGCACAGCCATGGGGGAGAAGGATTTTTGAGGGGAGACCTGCCCCTTCCTCACCACTCCTTGCACTGTCTTGGGACATCTCCTGTGGAGTAAGAAGCAGGGAACCCGGTCACAACTTGTCCATGTGACTGGGCGTTTCCCTGGGCTGGGCTCTCGGCTTGCTTTGAGGTGGAGAAATGAAAAGATCAATTTTTCCCCCCCTAAGATTCATGACATCTGGCAGCAAAAGGTGTCCTGGGAGTCGCAGCTGTTCCAGCTGGGCTCTCTCTCAGGCGCTTGGTACACAGCTTCAGGTCAACGACATTATTCTTGCCTTACTCTTACTTTACGCAATGGCATAGTTGGATCCAGGTCCTTAATTCAAATCTGGTTTGATCAAATACTAAAGGACACAGAAGACGCAAGAGAACTTAGTTAATGGGTAAGGAAACCGAATAATCTTGTACGTAGTGGCGTAGAGATAAGTGTGATGGAGAACATGCTGAATGTGGTGCTCACAGTGACATCGGGTTTAATTTTTTCGTGCTTTAGCTACATTTGAAGAAAAGAGAACAGCTTTGATTCAGTGGGGGGAAAAAGCTGGCACTACTGACCACTTACCAGGCTCTGGAGGTCCATCAAGAAACAGAGAGCCTTCAAATACTGTTTGTTTTCAGACCAGTTTCATGACCTTGTCTGTTTTCATAGTTGGACTAAGAGGACTGAAACTATGGAATGAGAAGTGGCATTAACATTTTGAAACCAAACTGCATAATTAGGCTGATTTGTACTTGCGTGGCTTCGTCAGGTGGCTTGCTTTGAATTCTGTGATGACATGTTTATCCTTTTCTGTATGCTTTGTGCACGAAGGGCATATAACCCAGGCAGCCGTGAGCAAAGTATGCTGATGGTAAAGGGCTATTGAAAGCTGATGGCACGGCAGCTGCAGCTGCATAGGTTCAGTTTGGCAAATAACAGTTTCTGTAGGCATCAGGTTTGATGGCCGTGACTGTGTTATTGTTGCATTTTTAAATTCGGGTTAGCTGCGTAAAAGAAAGTAGAGACCGAGAGCTGTTCATCTTCTGGCTCCGTCTGTGAGGAGCTTGTAACTCTAGCAATTGTTTCTGTTTTTCATAACAGTGGGAACTTTTTGGGCTATTTTTCCCTTTCTCTGTCCAAAGTAAATGTGCTGCTTAAAAACAAAGAAAGAAGTCACGGACTGTCTGGCAGGCACACAGTTTCAACTTGGGGTGCCTCAGGTTGCAGGGGCAGTTTACAAAATGTACCTTTCTCCTGAAAATTGATGTTGCAGCACAGTGGTTTTATTTGTGTGGATCCATTTTACGTTTTCTGCTTTGGAATGCCACATTTTTAATGGGCCTCCATGTTAATAGACAATGATGAGCATCAAGGTGCCCTTTAGTGGTCTTCCCAGGTATCTACACTCATCCATCAATCTGACCTATTGGCTATATATCCATTCAGAGCAGTTTGTATAGTTCCAGTGTAGCTGAGGTGGTTTATTAAAAAATATTTAAACTCTTGTTTGGTATTTAACTTAATGGCAAATCAGCAGATTCATGTGTGCAAACAGGATATTTTTTATAAGAAATGCTGAAGTAGTGCTTCTCAATAAGCTGAAGTATTGTCCTTTGTTGTGCATTGCAAGAAGAGAGCATGCACTGTTTCAATACAGAGAAAACAGAGGAAAAGTAATTACGTAGATGAAAAGCAATTATAATGCTACTGAGTGCAAAGCCACCTCTTTGTACTCACGATATTTTCCCTAATTATTAGGCTTTCCGTATTTTCTGAACATTTCCATAGAGGATTGCCTTTGCAGGCTCTTCAGAAGAATGACAGAGTCATCAAAACGGCTGCCGATGTGGGTGGAATTTGATATCCCAGATCTTGGGGAAAAAACACCAAACAAACAAACAAACAAACAAAAAAAAAACCCACCACCACCCTCCCCCCCCCCCAAAAAAAACAAAACAAAAACAAAAACAAAAACAAAACAAAGCAAGAAACACCGTCCCAATAAACTGGAGTAGATTGGCAGAGCACTGCAACTCACTTAGTGGTACAGACTTCTCCCAGGCTACACCTGGCATCAGTGTGTAGGACAGGATGGTGTTTGCACACATGAACATAGTGTGAGAGCGATAAAACCAAAATGGAAGCGTAGAGTGATTATGTAGCAAATGAAGTGAAAGCTCCTAATCCTTAAAAGCTAATTGCTTACTTTCTGCATGTTTGAACTGTGCCTGTCCCTGCCTCCTAGAGGCATGCGTGCTCTGTCGCTAACACCTGCAACACTGCTGGCTGATGATATAAACTCATGACTCAAGGACAACTTCCATAAATAAGAAAACAGCTCCTAAAATGCCTTTACTTCAGCCCAGGCTGTGAAAGAGAGAATGTGCATGAGGGAGCACCCACGGTCGCAGTACGGAGTGAGTGGGTAGTTACTGTTGGGGGTGTCTAAGTCAGCTCTGAGAGTAGCCATTCACATAATGAGTTTGCAGGCGGGGCTGGCAATCTCTACCAAGGTTCAGTATAGTACTGGGGGTAGATGCTAGAGTAGTCAGTAGCCCCCTGATTAGGGCATTTGCCGGGGGTGGGGTAAAGCCTGGTTCCAGCTCTTGCTCTAAGCCAGGTAGTACAGACCTCTCGCTGAGTCCTCTGTGTCTTAGCTGAGTAACTGAGAGTTCTCACTCTGCTTCCAGATGTAAATATTTGGAGATGTCTTGCATTTTGTTCCTATCAATGAAATCACACCTACCCCATTGCCCCCCAAAAAGACGAAAAAAACCCTAGAATTGTTTTCCAACCAGACCTAGTATGTAGGCAGTCAAAATGGCTGTTTTCCACATGTGCAACAGATCTCATTTTCCTTAGACCCAAACCCCTTTCTGTAAGTAATACCAGTATATAGAAAATACTGGTTTGAACCACTTGAAACAATAAGAATAGGGGTTTGTATTGAATTAAAGGCTTTACTATTAGTCAAATACCAGTTCTTGGAGTCATGGAATTAATTATTTTATCTTACTTTATTATGAGATTCTTATGGTATGCTCAAGTCAAATAATGTAATCTACATGTATCTTAAAAGCTCAAAATCCAGGAGGTAAACTAAAGTACTCAAATATATATTTTTAGCCTTGTATACAATACTCAGGCTGATATGATTTTTGCATGCTTGGAGATGATAGTGTGTCCTTTCTCATGTGCATCCGCTCTTTCAAATAGTAGATCATTTACTTCTCTCTAAAATGTTGCAATTTTTTCTTTTATACCGAACATAATAGAAATAGATGCCACTCCTAACTGTTCAAAGCATTGGCTGCAGTCACATTAATACTTATTATTGGATTCAGAAATAGTTAACTTCTGTGCTGTGCTAGCGGAGATCCTTATTGCTTCACCCCGGGGCATTATGTACTACTTCAGGACCAGTAAAGCTACAGATAGGACGTATGATTATATTTGTTTAATCAAAATTGTTTAAATGCGTTTCACATATAGTTTCTGCCTTATTTTTTCATATGCTTAACATTAATCTTGTTAGGCTTAGGAGAAAGAGCACTATTTCATATTTGAAATCTCATTGGAAATCTTTACGTTTAGTAAGAGCGTAACATGAATGGATGGCATTCGTGGCATGAATGGATGCTGCAACCTGCAGTGTTGAGCAAAGGTTGTCCTTGGGGCAGAGCCCACCTTTTCCGTGGCTTGGGGCACAGGAAACCTCAGAGAAGACGTGAGAGGACATGCCAGTCTTTGGTGTAGCATGGCCTGTGGTTCCTTGTTCAGCTTCACGAGCAGCTGAGCATTGAGGGCTGTTGGGAGCACGTTTGTGTTGGTCACAGAAGCTGGAGCGGGGTCTATTTAAGGCAGCTTTACCGCTGAAAATAATACTCATGCAGCTATTGTATTCGATTTTGGGTCAACTGCCATTAGATTGCAGAGTTCACGTCATCCCTGCTGAAGCAGGAAACTATTTTAACATTTGAGAAAAACGTAGCACCAACCTCTCAAAATACACAATATATGAACCGATAAAAGGGATAAGAATTCTCCTCTTTATCAATCCAGGCTATCCCAGATCTCTTGTGTTGAGATTGAGAAAGCCTCTGGATTTTGTACTGTAGCCCATTACTATGGTCTCAGATGGTTTAATTACTGCAGTTCAGCTTGTTACTGCATGTGGTCGTGGTTGTGACAGCTGTGCGTGTACTCTCAACCTGCAGCAAAATTCAGAGTATTGCAATATGACTTAATTCTCTTTTACTAACAAAAATACATGGAAACCTGTTTACGTGAAGACTGACAAAATTTCAACTGTAATCTTACAGTTGCATCTAGGCTTTTTAAGGTGTTCTGTCTCCATTTTGGCACCTCCAAAAAAGTGTTTGGCCCCTTCTGGCTCTAATTGTGGTGCTTCTGGATAAATTCTTCCAAAAATATTCATATCTGCTGAAGTAAGAAATTCAGAAAATCTGAACATGTATTTTGATGCATTTTAATATAGCTTTCTAACTTCTGGAGGTTGGTTTTCTGGATGTATAAAAAAGTTCAGTACAGAGTGGGTGTGTTAGGGATGAATATTTTGCTAGGCAATACCTTTGTACATCCTTCATGTTTATTAATGTCAGAAAAGGAATTAAATACATCTCCATTACACATCAATTTTTTTTTTTAAGAGAATATTTTTTAAGTATTCTAAACATGAAATAGTATCCTGAGGCATTTGGAAAACTTGGAGAGGTTGATTGTAGAAGAACAGGAAATATTTTTCCCTTTATTTCAGGAATTTTAATACTGCTGTGAAAGCATGCTCGTTCTTCCACTGCCTGTTTACCCTTAGACTAAAGTTAGAAGGGCTTTCCCACCCCCCCGATAAGTGGAAATCACCATTGTGATATTCTGAAGTGTGTGTCTTTACCTGACCCTGGTTCATGCTGTCTTGCTAGGTGAAGTATTTCTGCTGTGGATGTGAATTCTGCCTCTCCTGTGGGGAATACCGCTTTCCAGTGTCCCACAGGGGTTGTCTTCTAGTACCGATCATGAGTACATGGATTTTCAGGCTTGGGAATGAGACAGGATGCTAGTCAGGAGCGAGGAAGTGTCTGTCTTGGGCAACACTATGGCTATAGTAATTGCCATTAAATTGTTTTGATATCTAAACCACTGTTTTGTGAAGCGTGATCTTTTTGATGAAACTAATAGCTTTTTCTGTACATACATTATTTAATACACACGAGTACAATATAGCATGAGATAAGGTAATGTTAGTGCAAGGCTCCGAACTGTAACACAGGATCATCTGGACTGTACTTACTCTCTTCCTAGTGGAGACATTATATTAATAGGTTTGCCACTGACATCAAGGGGAACAGGATCTCACCCTAGATAACGACCTTAATGAAGTCAGTCTTTCTTAATGAAGATTAATTGTTGGGGCCCCATACTTTGTGCATCCGTGTTCAGATACCTTCCTCTGAATGCTTCGATGTCGTGCAGCAAGTCCTGTGCTTCTTTGAATTTAGTATTTAGATGCTATTTCATTACTCTGAAAGTCTTGTCGTCTTTTGTGATACTAGCAATCCCTTGGGAGGAGCTGTGTGATGCCTGCTGTGTTTGGAGATGCCAGAGCGTCCTAGGTTGCAGGAGTTTGTCATGCCAGCTGGAAACCAGTGCGCTGCCTGTCATGAGCTGCGCTGGCTACAGAAGAGCACCTGGAAACAGGGTGGCAGAGAGAGTGAGGCCGTAGCAAACTCATACCATCCAGTTGTTTCCTAACTCTTCATTAATCTGCAGGTGGTTATCTAGGATGGCATTAGTAAAGGACTGGCCACGCAGTCCTTAACTGCATGTAATGCTAAAATGGATATTTAACATAGTTTACTTTCCCCTTCTCCTTAATTCTCATCCTGTCCAGGAACAGTATGCTGTACATTGATTTCATGTGGTAGAGTATGTAGCTGTACCGGAGTGACTGGCTTTCACTTCAGAATTGGTTTTGGTTCATCCTAACAGCAACACCAGGGAAGTGAGGAAGAGAGGGATTACCTGTACCAGCAGTCACATTGTGGGAGTTTATGCCTGAGGAGTCTGGAAATAATTTTAGAAAGAGTTGAAATAAATGACCAAGGTAGCTGAAAGGTTTATAAAGTGGCAATGGTATGCGGTTTCATGAAGCTTAAAGAAGTAATTAAGCAAACAGAATTAAGACATTGTAATGCTCTATTTGCCATGCTATTTGCAATATAATCTTTTTGTGTGCAAAAATACTGAATTCTTTTACAGTGGAGACCCATCTAAATACAAGCACATAGCTAAGTGTTGCTAGGGTAGGAGAAAAACAAGTAGACATAATTGGGTTTGTTCTTAGTGGTTTCAAATGGATTTGAGCAAAAGACTAATGAAAAGTAGACAGCTAATCTGATAATGGCATTTACCTAAATGAGTACAGACTGAAGTAATTAACAATAACAATAATGCAGTAAGATAAAAATTGCTTTCTCTATCTTGCATTAGAATTTGTGTTATCTAAAACTGCCATGTGTGGGGATTCTTATTTCCCACCGTGTGCACGATCCACATTACTCACTAAGGGTTAAAACTGCAGAGATCAACAGAGGTTGATCATTGCCTGTAGATTTGTACATACAGGATTCCTTGCACTAGTTGTCAACCAAGGACAGAAGAACAAGACTTCACTAAAAGACATCTGAAAGACTGTGTGTCGGAGGCTCAGGAGAAAGAGGTCAGGTACACAAGAATAGGCTACACATGCTTAAGAGTAATTTAGGTGCATAGTGTTACTTAAGTCAGGATGTACCACTTAATGTTTATTTTGAAGCCACTGAACATCCAACCCATTAAAAAAAATAATGCTTGAAAGAGTATTAGTAAAACTGCAGTCTGCATCTTATTAAAAATGTGCTTATGGCTGTGGTCAAGAAATACGGGAAGAGTGGACAGATCCTTCAAAGGCACAAGATGCAGTTAATCAGTCATCTCCTTTGCTGAGCCATCTGCTCTAGTATTTTAGTTACTTACCCGATAAGTGAACGGCTCGGTTGAGTGGAGGAAAGATGTTAGATGTTAGTGGGAGGGACAGAGAGAAAATGCAGCTGAAGCTGGAGACTTGTGAGGGAAAAGAAGTGGCTGGTTGGTAAAAGAAACCAGAGAAGGCTTTTAGTCTGGTTTAAGCTTTTGTAAAAGTCAGTTATGAAAGCACCTTTGCAGTTAGCAGTTTGTGTCCTGCCAGGCTGATCACTTCATCCCAGAGCAAGATTTCTGTTTGCACTCTTCTCTGTTTTTGTGTTGTTTTATTTTTTTCCTTCTTGGTGATGAAGGAGCCATTTGCAGGTCATACCTACAATCCTACAATCTAAACAATAGAGAAGAAGCTGTGTATGTATGTCTGAACACATATGCAGGGCATGAACTTCAAAAACAAAGTCACTCTGACTTGGTGGTTAAAGATCTTCTGCTCCTCTTAGGCTTCTGCAAGGAGCTATGTCAGGCTGATGTTGAAGTAGGCTGATGAAATGTTCCTCCTCATATGGAGAGAGAAACAGAAGATATTCTCTGTATCTGTCCTGCCCTTTCCCTCCTTTGGTTGCCCCACAGAGTGGAGACTAGCTTTAGGCAGATGTGACTGATGTAATTGCACCAGCACCCATTCTCCAAGGGACCTTAACTTTTCTGGACCTCTCCCAAGCCTGGTTGATTTTGCAGTAATTTACAGGCTGTACATAAAATTGTAGAGTGCTTTAGAAGGAAGAGGAGGCTTTTAATTTACCTTGTGTCACACAAAGCATAGGAATCTTTGAATAGATTGAATTATCAAATACTGTGTTTGGGCTCATAGAAGACAGTGATATTTATTTGCCAAATAAAACAGACTTTTTCAAGGAAACATTTCTTGAGCCTCTCACTTCTTTAGCAGATTAGGAGATTCCACTGGCCCTAACACATGATTTTCCAAAAATATTTTAGCTAATTAGTCATGTGTTCCATTAGCATAATAAAAACCTATGTTAATGTGACCTAGCAAGAGATTTTATCAGACCCATCGTGTGTAAAATAGGAATGTCTTCTGTAGCGCACAGCAACTGGACAGAGTGATTCCACGTTCTTTATCGCTGCTCAGCGACCTGTTGTGGTGTTGGAAGGTACAGAGCTTGCATTCCCCTGTTTTTAGCCAGACAGAGCCAACCCCGTGAGCACCAGGGACATACTGGGAGCTTGCAGACTGCCAGAGTAAAAAACCTGGTTGCAAGGAACAGCCCTCATAATCTTGTTGGGTGCTTTCTTCTTGCCCTTGGTTTTAAACCCTTGACCTCCTATAAAAAAATTAGGTGGGGTGCTCCCATATTAAGGTGAATTTAGCCTGGGTAGGATTCCTGAGCCAGTGCTGAGTTGGCTGCTCTGCTCATATAAAGCAGCACAGCTCTGTACAAAAAGAGGCTTATTGGGGTCCCTAAAGCAGGATACTAATGCAGGGCTGTACCACAGCTAGCAAGCCCTGTCTCACCGAGTTCAACTGGTTTGACGGGGCTAATGTTTGAGCTGGGCATTGCAGTGGCACAGCTCACTGCTTGTGGTTACAGACCTAACTCAGAGATAATAAGGCAGAGGATGCGGAGTTACCTCCAGAGTTAGATTTGCCCTTGGTAATTTATTACTTGCCCTTTATCCAAAAAAGAGCAATAATTCATGTGTCCACACAAAATACAGTTAACAAATATTTATTTAATTTATGGTAATTCCTAAAAGATCCATAAAAGATCCATGCACCCCTTGTTTTTTGTGCTCTACGGGAAACAGGGTATGTCCTAAACAGTATAAATATTCTCTTACCTCAGCGTTTTCTAATGGGTATCCTTTTTGCTTCCCATTCCTGTTTCAAAACTAAATATCTCGGTTTGAAATTTTTCATGGTAGACATATCAGTGATATTTTTGTTTATGAAAATGCTCATCTTGGAGAAATTGGTAAGATAAAATACCCCCAAACCCTACTATAAAGACCTATGTTTCTCTCTCTGTACCATTTTGACTGTAGAACATTTTGTACATCATATGTTCATGACGATTAAATTGCATATTTCTGTACTTGTAAAGTTTCTTTTGCATTATCAGGGTTGGAAAGGAATTAGTTTCTTAGTATACATTGTCTGGTTGTGGATTCTGTTCTCTATCACTTTTATCTATAAATGACAACAGCTTTTCAAAAAATGTAAATGTTTACTTGCAGTTTGCAAAGAAGGTTTATGTGACTCTTGCTGCTTTGGTTTTGCTTGAGTTAAGCTAGTCAGCTTGGCTTGTGTCACTGTGCAAACCTTTAGTTTGAGATTACTAAGTCTAGCTCATCAACAGTAAGGCACTAGAAGAGCAAGAAGAGATGAAGAGGCAAAAAATGAAGGAACAAATTCCAGTAGTCAAATACTGGGCTAGCATAGAAGTTTGCATATGTGGCCCATCTATATATAAATATCATAAAGATACTGAGCATAGTACATGCGTTGAGTGTACAGATGTGCAGTTGTTCACATTGAGGTAACAGCTTCATCTATTATGGTTGCCTAATGACTTACAAAAAATACTATGAAAAAACCTTCCTTGATGAACTCAAACATACTTCATGCATTGTAAGAAATGGTGTTTAATGTGTAATTCGTTTGATCTGTATTGCTGGATGGTGCTGCATATTTGTGAATTGTTTTTGTCTCATACACATATGTGAATACAGACACACAGTCATAGCTATGCATATATAGGTACGTGTATGTGTTTGTATACACAAATATATATACAGGTTGTATGTCTGCACATATATATATACACACACACACTGATTTTTGTAATAAGGAGCTTCAGGCAATGTCTTTTAAAGTCAATGGGCATCCTTTGACTGCAGATGTGTGTGCAGAACAGATGAATTATAAGCGAACAGTGAAAAAATGAGCATGCAGTGAAGGTACAAATGTTGAAATTTAAACTGTAAATGAGAACTTAAAATGAGAGTGAAGTTTGTTAATTGTAAGTCTGCCATGTTGTGATGAAGAGCAGGTTGTTGGATTTGTCTTTACAGCTCAGCTGATGTACATCAGAGTTTTTCCATTATCCACAGCTGCATCAGGTTATACCTACTAACAAGTTTGATGTATATTTTTTTTAACATGGTTAGAATGAAAAACAAATTCTTCTTTCTTTCCCTGTAGTGCTAAAATGCGCTCTTTGATGATGCTTTGATGAATTCTGAAGTTCTTGCTTGAAGTTAATTGTCAGCCTTTAAGCTTGTTTGTGTGCTTGCATTTCTCTTTGACTAATGATTACTTCACTTGCCCAAGCTAAATACTAAGAGAATAGCTTTTTGTATGTGTTATCACAGGTGGGAGATAGAACAGCGAAAGCTTTTGATTTGCTTTCCAAGCGTAATTGGTACCTTACAGAGATGTAGCATATCTCACGTTGTTTTCCTGTATAAATTTTAACGCATACGTTGTTATTATGGCTTTTCAAAAATGTGAAACAGCTCGTCCTTTAGTTGATCTTTGTCTAAACACAATATCGTCATAAGGAGGGGATGGGATGCGTTAGAAAAGAGAAGGGGCTCTGCCTGTGCACTCTCTGAACAGTCTGGTGGAATGGGATTAGAAAGTCGGGGGAGATAAGATGCGTGTTGTCCATGTACCTGTGGAGGTCTGCATCTCTGACTGACTGCGGGGAAAGGAATGAAGTGACAACTGAGTACTGTGCAAAGAAAGTAAACTGGGAAAAACAGGCAAGGGTGCTTTTTTTTTTTTCCTGCTTTGTGCTTTTGGTTACTGGAATCCTAATGTTTTTGCAACAATACTTGGTTAAATGGTTTCAGACAGAATTGACTTTTTGTTTTGCATGTCTGTACTCCTTTTAAGGAATGCTGCTCTTAGGAAAACAAAGATATTTGAAAGGCTAGAGATGTCCAAGAAAATGGCCTTTTAGAAAAGAGGACCTGTGTTGTTTTTCCTAGCAGTAAAAGAGATGGTTCTGTTTATTAAACTGCGCATACCATATGGTGCTTCATATTTTTCCATTTGATTTCCTGTAGGGTGATTTCACTTGGAACAGCATGTCAGGGCGCAGCGTTCGGCTGAAGTCAGTTCCCGTTCAAAGCCTCTCGGAGCTGGAGCGTGCTCGGCTGCAGGAAGTGGCTTTTTATCAGTTGCAGCAGGACTGTGACCTGGGCTGTCAGATTACTATCCCCAAAGGTAAGGGCTTGATAAACCATCTCTGTTTAGATTGCTAAGCCACTGACTTCATATCACAGCAATAAAAGGGAGAAAACACTAGATTGTTTATTCCGCAGACACTGTCTTCTATTTCATTTTTGCTTAAGCATAGTAACTACGTAAAAATGGCTAGTAATGTTTGTCTACGATGTCCAACTCAGGCCACCTGGGGTGGGATCATCTGATCAAAGACAGATGTCAACAGGGTAGGTAACCTAACTCAGACCTATTCATGCTAGGATCTCTTGATACTCAGTTGAGAGGAAAAGGCTTTTCTTACACTTCCTGACATCCAAAAGTATACATCTATGTAGGTCAGATAGATCATACCACAGAAGTGGCTTTTTCACTCTGTATTGTATTGGCTCTGGAGGAAGACAAGCATCAGTAGTCAGACAGACCGTGAAGACATCTGCATCAAATAAGATGAATCCTACCCAAGTTTTCCTAAAGACAGTGGTGATTATTTCCTAGAAAACACGTTAATTTTCAGCATAAAACATTGAACTCCTAAGGAACAGGAGATCAAGTGAAAAGGAGAAGGTCAGCTATCAGGATCCTGATGCAGGATACCCGCATGTAGTAGACTTGTACTTAGGTTACTGTGGAAGAGATCTAAACCTCACTAAAAATAATGTGAAAGTTTCCATTGTTTCCTGCAGGCTGGAGAACAAGCCTAGCAAAGACAGCTGTTGTGCTATGATACAACCATTTGCAAATCTGGCTTTCCTGTTGTTTCTTTCCAATTGTTGTGTACTTATTTAAGGGATAACAAGGGGCCACTGAATTCTCACCTTTGGCTATGAGGAGAGGTACTGTGTGGCAGTACATACACAATGATGCCACAGGACCAGTTTTTGAATGAATCAAAATTAAGCAGAAAAAAGCTGGCTAGTCAATGAAAATGGTGTGGAGAAGAACAAATGTGAAAGACATCAGCTTGGGTATTCAACAGCTTTTTAGGATCTGCAGAGAACTCCTGCCAAAAACAAAGAAGTCCAACTGACCACTTAGAGCAGGGCATCAGTTTGTAATGAGATGGATAAAATCAACTTCTCCAAGCCCCACCACAGCTCCCCTGGTCCCTCAAAAAATACTCCATGAGTATGAAAATAATTTTACGGGACATTCGTATGAGGAACTGGATGACTAAAGGCACTACAATATTTTATGGCAGTCTGAACTGCCAGTGGCAGTTCCAGTGGGAGATGAATATGCATACATGGAGGCAATACCATCCAAGACAATAGAGTATACATATTCATATTCAGAAACTTGGAGCTTTGGAGAGTGAATACTGGTTTTGCGTTGTTCTTGCTGTTTCCTCCTGGGGCTGCCATGAAAGGCCAACCATCTGGGAAAGCCAGGGTCTCTTCCCAGTCAACCCACTCTTCTTCTGCTTTGGAGTCACAGCCAACTTGGCACAGTGCTGCCAGGGCTTTCAGACTAGGAACTGTTGACTCTTTCAGGTTCAGATCACACACAAGAACAGTTTTTATTTTCACAGCATATATATACATGGGTAAATATATAATGTGTAATTAATTTTAGATTTATTGAGTCTGAAAAGTATAATTTCATGCATAAAAACTAAGTAAGAATAATACAGACTCTGGTGAAGCATCTTAAAATGAAAGTCACTTCACAAACTCGGGAACCCCGTTTCCAGTTTCATCTCTATGGCTGGCCCCATCATTTCATGTATCTTTTGCTTCAGTTTAGATGAGAAATAAATTAGCTATTCAGTTCTGCTATTCAGATTAGATTTACCAGTGAGATTACTGATAAGAGGCATATTATTTCATATCTGCATACTTGCTCTGAATGACTAGATCATGAATTTTTCTGTGTTCTAAGGTATGCAGGGTGAATGCACAGCCAGTGCAATTGAGTTTTAAGATGTAGTATCATCTGTTGAGGAAGTGAAGGTAGTAGCTAGAATTAAGGTGCATCTAGTATTTAACTGTCCATCCTGTTTCTAAATGTGGCACCAATTTTGGCGTACCGCAATATGTGTAAATAATAATCATTCTGTCACTCCACCACATTAAATCTGTGCCAGCATGTTGGCAGGAGAATACGAATCTACTGTATTCTTAATTTACTACAGTTTAGGCCCTTTACAGAGACTCTTCTGAAGTCCACCTCATGGTCCCATCACTCTTGAGTGGTGTAGAATGAAAATGTACGGTAAGAGGGTGCAGGTAGCCATCCAGCTGATTTGCTGGACTTTGTAAATGGAGAATCACAGGACTCTGTAAATCGAGAATTTCAAGTTTTAGCAGTGTGAATAGCAGGGTGAAACAGGCTCAGGCACTCTGGGCATGCAGGAATACAAATAACATAAAACTCCATCACAATTATTTGTGCCTCAAGTTAAAAACAGACTGAAGGCTGTTAAACTTTTTCTCTTTCTTAAAAAGAGAGAGAGAAAAAAAGTGATGTGTAGAACTGGGGAAGCTCTCTAGGTCTGGAGAGATCCAGGTATAGAAAGAATCATAGAATCATAGAATGCTTTGGGATGGAAGGGACCTTTAAAGGTCATCTGGTCCAACCCCCCTGCAATGAACAGGGACATCGTCAACTAGATCAGGTTGCTCAGAGCCCCATCCAGCCTGGCCTTGAATGTTTCCAAGGATGGGGCGTCTACCACCTCTCTGGGCAACCCGTCCCAGTGTTTCACCACCCTCATTGTAAAAAATTTCTTCCTTATACCTAGTTTGAATCTAGCCTCTTTTAGTTTAAAACCATTACCCCTTGTCCTATCGCTACTGGCCCTGCTAAAAAGTCCCTCTCCATCTTTCTTATAAGCCCCTTTTAAGTACTGAAAGGCTGCAATAAGGTCTCCCCACAGCCTTCTCTTCTCCAGGCTGAACAACCCCAACTCTCTCAGCCTGTCTTCATAGGAGAGGTGCTCCATCCCTCTGATGATTTTTGAGGCCCTCCTCTGGACCCTCTCCAACAGGTCCATGTCCTTCCTGTGTTGAGGACCCCAGAGCTGGACGCAATGCTGCAGGTGGGGTCTCACCAGAGCAGAGCAGAGGGGCAGAATCACCTCCCTCGCCCTGCTGGCCACGCTTCTTTTGATGGAGCCCAGGATACGGTTGGCCTTCTGGGCTGCAAGCACACATTGCCAGCTCACATCCAGCTTTTCATCTGTCAGTACCCCCAAGTCCTTCTGGGCCGGGCTGCTCTCAATCCCTTCATCCCCCAGCCTGTACTGATACTGCAGATTGCTCCGACCCAAGATGTGCTGTACAGCTTCTGCTTTGGAGAATGCTGCATGAAAATACTCAGGAGCAGAGGTTAGTGGGATAATCTATGTATTAGAAAATACAGAAAGTAGTTTTACAAGTTGGGATTGCTTGTGGTTCTTGAGTGTTCTTCAAAACTTGTGAGTGACTGACATCAGAACATGCTTGTACCTGCTGGGCATTTGCTTCCTGCAGGCATTTGAGTAAAGACGTTTACTGGCACAGGTATTGTGGAAAGTAAAAATTCATTGTTCTCGGGTAACAAGTATTTGTGCCAAACATGCTTGCCTGGAAGTTAAGTCAGAGTACAGAACCATCTGCCGTTATCTTTATAATCACAGTCATGCCACTATTGGTTGCTTCTTCATAATGTTTTCGTCCTCCCATGCTCAGAAGCCTGTTTGTCACAGCAAGTGCAGATAGCACTTTTAGGGCACATCTGGCTATTCCCATACTTGCAGAGGAATGCGTAGAATGTAATACCTCATATGTAATCTCTCTCCTCTGCTGTACTGCAGCTATTACAGTTAATGAAGCACATTACTGACATCTCTTAGTTAAATATCCTGTGGTCACAGAGAGGGGACCACCTCCCACAAGAATTTGCTTAACCAGCATGTAATTTGAAATATGCTACAAATGCACTGCAGTAGGCAATTAAATTAATTCAAATTGATCAAGAGTTATTTTTATATGTATGACAGATGCTTCAGGTTTGTTTCTTGTTCTCTTGTTTTTCTGCCTCATATCTGTCTTTCAGATTCTGTAATCAACATCTTTCTCGGCTCCCATGTCACTCCCTCATCTGCCACCAGTAACTATAGCAAGAATAGTTTATGCTGTCTCTAGGTTAATGTGTTAAGTTGCAAGAGGCTATCATTTCTGAGCAGAGCATTACAGTTTCTCTACCAATGCAATTACTCTGTGAAAGATTTTTAATTTGTTGCCTGATGTTCTGAATGGCACAACAGTATGATTCTGGTGAAACTTCTTTACAGCTGCTGTTTAGAATATACTGTGTTTTTCTCAGTTTCCAGGAAGTCAATCTTCTCTTTATAATGGGATAAAAAAACCCTGTGATGAAATTCACTTTAGATGTGCATACATCTTGGTTGCTTTCCAATTGTGTGTGTCTTTGTATGCAAGTAGTGAGAAAACATGAGCCTTTTACACCAAGTCTTCACAAAAAAAGTAGTAACTCAAGTCAGGTAGGTTTTTCAAAGTAAAACCGGGATCAAAGCAGGAGAGGAGCTCCTTTTCTTCCCCTCTGTTCATAGGCTCCAGGTAGCTCTTGAGCAGAAGAGGTATTGAATGAGGCTTGTTTGGAGCAGTTTCCTAAATACCTCATGGTTATAACTCTCCTTTCTTTCACAGTCCTGTACCACTTCACTGAGCCTGTGTTTGGGAGCACTGGTAGGCACTGCAGGGCTTTACCAGTTAGAGCAAATGAGGAATTAGGGCTCAAGCCCTAATTCAACTCCTCAAGCATCTGGCTGGGTTTTAAGATATGATGTGAACCTGTCAGTACGGACTTGAATAGGATTTGGGAGTTGGGTCACAGTTGCAGTTTTCACCTCTCTTTATTCAAGAAGAGACTGTGACTGCTCAGGTTCTCGCCAGCACTGACTTCTTGTTGTTGTGAAAATTGGGGAAATATCTACTGAGAAGTGGGAAAAATATGTAGGTACTACCAGTGTTCAGAGAAGTAGACATGCTGTAGCTGAATTGTTATAGAAACCTTGAGCATCCCATGGAAGTCCTCAAAAGTATTATCTGACATTGGCTTAGAGGTGATTTAGCACGTGATTAAGTTCATCAGACTGGAAGCTGACAAAAGACTAGTAAACAGTGTCTCATGCTAAATGGCAGTGAATCTCGGTGAAAGTAGGGGCCAAACTGGATGCTTGGCAGATATTTAGAAGTTTGTAATTCTGTCTGTTTGCTTCTTTTTTCTTTGACCTAGAAAATTGTACAGATTGAACTACTGGGCCTGGATTTCTCATGTACTAATTTCTCATTTCTTCTTTGAAAGCTCATGTGTTGGAAGGGAAGGACAATGCAGGGATGTGGATGCAGGAAGAACAGTCAGGATCTGTGCATCTTTCAGGCCCCGTTCCCTACAGCACTGTGTGTCCTGGGGCTGCCACGTGCCACGGAGCCAGCCCCCCCCTCACCTCTGTGAAAGAGATCTCTCTGCTGTCATTAACATGGTGTGATAACCACTGTCTGCTGAGTCCAGCTATCTTTGTTATTCCTTATAGGTTGGGTGAAGTCCTGACTTTTCATCTGATTTTTGACCTCTGCTGATGTTGATGTTCCAGATTGCTACCGCACTCCTGAGGAACTTTTGTTGATCTCAGTAGTGCCAGAAGCATAGGAGCAATATATGTTTTCCTGTGCATTTGTTTACCTGTACAATGACAAGCAGAAATTTGGCCAATGTCTCTAGTAACTCAGATAGAAATGATATGCTTCTGATCTTCTTGACAGCAAGTTTTTGACTTCTGATCTACCTCTTTGTATAGAAATGGCCCCGTTCAAATCCGCATATATCAACAATGTTTTGTGTTTTACGGATTTTCTTATTTGTCATTGCTTTGTCCCTTGTGACAGCACAAGCGGGACGTGTTTTCTTCATAGTGTCAACAAAGAATAATCAATAAGAAAACATTTGATGTTTTCACATGAATAAATCTCTTACAGAAGTCGCTCAGTTATATTTCTCACTGGTAATACTCTCTTATGCTCTAGCTGCACAGGCAACATTGATGCACAGTAAGCATCTTGGTATAATCAGGTAAATTGCGTTATTACTGCAATAACAATCCAGCTGCCTGCATTGTCCTGGGATGCAAAAGCAGCATGTCATGTATGCGTCTGCGCAGCAAAATAGAAAACTCGTGCTGTTATCACACCAAGCGTAATCCCCCAAACTCTGGGGAAGGGTTGTGGCTAGCAGAGGACTTAAGCATGTAGAAGTCTTGTGGGCTAAGTCTTGTGGGCTAGGAATTTCCTCCAGGGAGTTTCCATCCTTCTTCCTCTTGCCTCTTCTGTAGCCAAATACAGATGGGCTTCTTGGTGAAGGAGAAGAGCTGATGTCTGAAGTTGGGTCTGGGAAAAAAATTAAGGAAGTGCTGTTGACTACTCAAAAGTGTATATGATATTCTTCCATTGAATTTCTTTGAAAAGTTATAGACGGACCTGGGGGATTTTCTGAACAAGCGCCAGAAAACAGCTGTGTTGCTACTCATGTCTAAGAGATTAACTGCCTTTGCTAAGATGACTGTTGACTCTGTTGATGCCACCTATGACAAGAATGTATATCCACACAATTTCTTATCGTTAACAGCAACTAGGTGATACACTGTAGTTTCAGTAATTGCAGAAAGTGTTCCACTTTCTGAGGGAATTGATTTTTTTTTTTTTTTTTTTTAGACTTACTGGGACATTTGGGGAGAGAGAAGGTAATCCTTGATTTTACTGCCAAATCTAGTTTTCAGTTCATTCGATTAGTTGTAATGAATATGATCTAAGTTTGGGTTTAGAAACCTAGATGCAGTCCCAGTCATTTAAGGGAAGATATTGCTTATGCTGCTTGAAGATGTGCTGTTGTACATTTTTGCATGCCCGTTTTGTAGCCAGTTCCACCAGGTGTGTGACGCTGTGCATCTGCTTACATGAAGGGAGTGTTAAGCTCCTGTACGACTTGCTTTAGAAAGGTGAATTTGAAGGGGCAGGGCTGGATAAGTGTGTGATTGATCACAGACTGAGCACCAAGACAACCCCATCTCTGAAATGAAAGACAACATACATAGTTGGGCTTTCTGAATTTTTATTGTTCGTTAGTGCACTTTGCCCCCAATACGTTCCAGTTAAGCTCTGAATAAAAATGGGAATTCAGAGTTAGGCATTCTCTGCTTCTTGTTTATTTTCGCAGGGAGTAGTTTTTTGGATGTTTTTTTGCGTACATTACTTGTCATTGTATTTCATTATCCATTTTCCTTAACACTGAGAGTGACTATGATTTTTATCTGGACTTGCATTTTTGTGAGGGCTCCAAACTTCTCATTGCTTTTAATCACTGACCATGTTATATACTTTATAGGCTGTTGTAACAGTGGAAAGCATCTAAGTAAACGGTAGCCTATGCTTTGTGGAGCTATGGGATTACAGACTGGATACTTTTGAGTTGGCATCAGCATGTCTTTTAAGTAAAGAGGCTTATTACTACCCCTCTTAATGCCAACCTCTGCCAATTCTTCTCATATAAATACTGTCTCTAATATGATCCTGTGAGTCCATGGATTTTCTTTCAATATAGCAGTGTTCATGAAGATTACATTAAAGACAAGCAAGACTGTGAGCTGAATTCTGCTCCTTTACGCTACATTAGTAAATCTTGGATATATTGTATCAGGTTTGCTGTGTCAGACTTGGTCAGAGATGAAAACTGTATCTTGCTGATTTTTAAATGGAAGCTTCCCCCTCACCACAATCGAAACATGCATTTTTCTGAGGTTTTTTTTTGGGTTTTTTTTTTTTTTTTTCTCTCCTGGGAAAATAAAAACAATACGTCTCAGTCTGGAAAAAATAAATTAAATTGACTTAATGTTTTAAGCTAGGAGAAGTCCCAGCTGCTGCAGGGTGGAGGTTGTAAGAGCACGCAGCCTTGCACTCTGCTACACAGGAGTTTGTCAAAGTGAAGGTGACAGAAGCTTTTCCAGGCAGGGAGATAAGCAACCCCCCCCAAAAAAAAAAAAATTAATTTTTTTTCTTCCAATAAGGAAATTTGCAGAAATTTCTTGTTGTGATTTTTTTTCAAATTTGACTTTTTGCCACCATTGAGACAAGAACAAAATGGAAACAGATGAAGCTTGCAAGAACATAATATTTCTAACGGTAGAACAGGGGAAATAATTTATTATCTTCAAAACTTTCTTAAGTTTTTAGTGATCTGTTCCTTTTTAAAATTTTGCTATGAGGCAGGTTTTTTATAAAAGACTCTATGTAATGCTCAGCAAATTGATTTCCAAGATTTTCTTGTGTCACATAGCAGGTTTTACATACCTGTTTACATCAGGAAAGCTTCATTTAGCATGTCTACTCCGTCAGTTAGAGACAAGCTAATAGTTTTAAACGCAAATGTTTTTACTTACTACAAACCTCACTACAAACAAAAAAAGTTTGTCTTTTTAATAATTAGTTTGTATTTTGGTAAATAACTAGGAACTTTGATCAGGAAGCAGCATGCATTTTGTCTAGTGCTATATGAATACAGAACAGAAGTAGAAGATGCTAGACTTCTTGGTGAAATCAATGGCAGCATTAATGTGAACATGGAAAAATTAGTGTATAATGCAACACCTTTAAAAGAAAGATTTGTGTAACTTCCGAGAATCTATCTGTTGTGTAGGTGTGTTTTGTGAAGGCGGAGGAAGGGAATGGGGACAGGGATGGATGCTGAAGGAACACTTTGCTGTGGAGCTCATTGTGCAGGAGTCTTTCAGTGGGTATCACAATGAAGGGAAGAGATCTTGCTGAAACTCCAAAGATAAATAGGGAAATACTGCAATCCACATTTCCATATACAAATGTCATGAGACACAGTTACTGGAGATGAAATTGTGACCAGAAGTCTTCATTATTAGGGCAGCTGCTATTTAGATGTTGACTGCTGTGGGTTTTGGATACTGCTCTTATAAATCCAGATCCAGAGGCTGCTGCATGCATACATTTGATGCGAAGTCCCACTGAGCTTAGAAATTACTTCTGAGACATAAAAAAAAATCCTATCTAATGTAATTTCCTTAACAGTACACTTGGAATAGCGATTGACTATAAGTACGTATATATACATTCAGTATTTTGTCTGTATTAGTGTGCCATGTGGAAATCTCAGCTTCCATTTTAAAATGTTGCTCATGACCATTGGCTGAATTGAAAAGTTGAGATACACAGCCTGAGCGAGCCAGTGTTAGGAAGCAAAATGTACATACAGAGCCTCTAAAACACTGTTTTGCAAAATTAGGTGGATTTGATTCTTTTTGCTTGTTTTCTAAATCTTTGTGAGAACACTAGTGTAACAGAGGGATTCTTAATTGTGTTCTGCCAAATCTCTCTACAGTACTTGATGTAGTACCGGCCCTTTGTTTTTGAACACTCAACTAGGCTGTCCTGTGCTTTGCAAAAAATGTACGTTAAGTGTGTGGTGGTTCTATAGTGACTTAAGATTTTGTGCTTTATTACAATTCAAAGCCAAAGAATAAATACCAATAAATATATCCCATGTGAGAAGCTTTTGAACCTTTATTAAGAATACTGACATTGCAGCCTACTAATTTCCATGTTCTACTTGCCTTTAGCAGAGCTTTGCTTTAACATGTATTCTTCTAGTATACATCTTTTAAAGATCTCAGTTGAAAATCAGATTTATTTCTGTTATGTGTATTGCTCCTTTCAATAGTGCATTAGGGAAGTCTTTCTCATGAGGATTTCTTCTTGCCTTAGGTAGAAGAGTTAGTTTCTAAAGTCTCTTCAAAGTCATGGTTTCAGTGGAGTTGTTGTGGTTGGTGCCAGAAGTGTAAGGTATGCCTCTAAATACTGATTAGGAAAGATAAGGTGACTACAGATAGATTTATTTTATCAGAGCTGCAGTACTATATATATATATATATATATATATATCTATCTATATATCTATCTATCTATCTTTGTATTAGGCTTTTACACTGAAAAGGCTACCTTGAGATTTAATGGAGACCTAATCTCCTGCTGAAGGTTTTTAAAAATAGATTAGATGAATGTCTATGTGACTCTATTTTTGTGCAAAAAGTCGACCCAAGTGTTTTCTGCGGAGCTCATCATGCCTTTTATCTGTGGTTTACATTTTCAACACCTGTTCCTGTTTATTAATAAAAAAATATGTAAACTAGATGATTGACGATACAGAGGACAGATAATTATTGCAATGAAACATTATTACAAAGAAGATCCATTGGTCATTTTTCAAAGGGATAGCATCTCATTTATTGGGGCCACCAACCTGTCCAGTGAGAGACCTTCTGCACTGTGATTTCGCTTCCTTGCACTCAAGACTCCTCTCTCATTTCATTTCTTCATCAAGGCTCTGAGCAGGAATGTTGTGAACTAGTTCAATTAGTCCTGGAAGGAACAAATTATGAAGGCCATTTTATTTTCTTGCATAGCTGCTTCTTTAATGTGAGAGTCCAAGGAAAGACTTGTATGAAGGGTTCATAACAACAAAGCGATGGTCAGAAGACAGTGAGGACCTGGATGCCCTGAACCACCTCTGTGACCACCAGCGGGTGCCCTGAATTCCAGAGAATTGCGTGAATTTCCTCTTCGTTTGAAGAGCTCAACTCGTGCTCATGCCGAGAGCAACCTGGGGAAAACCTCTAAGGGAGATGTAAAGAAACTTGGTTGCTGCTTCACCTGCCAGTACAGGCGTGCAAGCCAGCTTATCAATACACAAAAAGTTCAATGCCAGCTAAATGCCAGCAATTTAATGTCTGGTGTGGCCCTAGCCCACCCTAGACTGTGCGGATTAAAGGTAATTCTCCTTCGTATCAAAACAAGAGTCACTGACTAAGAACAGCATTGTACTACTCTCCCCCCTCCATATTATAAAATGACTTTTTATTGAGGTAACTGATGCCAGGATACAGCCAATTTTTCCCTGCCCCCAGTGGACTGAAGGCAGTTTCAGAGCTGTTACTTGTATTTTTCCTATCTTAAACTACAGCATCAAGGCTCCTGCTTGTTGTTTGTTTGGGGTTTGGTTTTTTGGTGTTTTGGGTTTTTTTTTCTTTTGTTTTTATTGTTTGGTGTTTGTTTGTTTTTTAGTACAGCTAAAGTATTTCCTTTTACTGTAATTGTTTTGATGTAGTAGTGTGGATGGTTTTTGACCTATTTTACACTCCGAGCAGCAGATGTTGTTCAGTCTTTCTCAAAGCTTTTAAACTTCTGCCCGTCATCATGGTTTCTGAGTGCCTTCCATACAGAGAAAAGGGCAGCAGCAAAGTCCCTGATAACATGAAAAAATAGAGTGTCTATATATATTTTGTCTTGCATGTGCTACTTCACATTACTGTTTCATGAATCCTATCATCAGTCTCAATGTAGCAGATATTGCCCTGAAGTATAGAAGGAGTGGTCCCCTCTAATTTCAGCATACCTGGAGACATTTTTTACTTCCAATATTGACACAAGGCATGAGCTCCAGCAAAAGACCTTCCCAGAGAAAAATGTGTAGCAAGTTACCCTTTGGCCCACTCTCTGTTTGTTAGTTTGTTTGTTTGTTTGTTTTTTTCCAATTTTATTTTATTAGAGTGCTATGATTTGGAACTTCTCATGACACAGCAAGTCCTGAGCTAATGTAGGTACTGAAGCAAGAAGAGCTTTGTATTAGTTGAGAATCTGACTCCAACTATGCTCAGGGAAGTCAGACCTGGCATCCTGCATCTTTATCCGTTCTCCCTTTCCAGGGATGTAGCTGCTTTTTGCTACTCACCAGTGACAGCCATAGAAGGGCATACAAGGGCATTTGGCCCTTCCTTTGTAATCCTCTAAAGGCTTCCAGGTAGCTTTGCATGCTTGTTTGAGTAAGTTATTTCCATCGTCCCTTCTATATATGGCAGCAGCAGCAGCAGTTTCCCTCACCCTAGCATAAAAAAAAGGTTTGAGCAACTGTTTGTTTTCATGTCAAAATGAGTTGGTTTCCTTAGGTCCAGCTAAAGTTTAGCAAATACCAATAAGCTCCAAAACAATTATAGTTTACTGTTCTGTTTTTTCATTTACTCTGTAGAACTCACTAATATCTTGTTCCTCAGAGTTCATGTAATACAGCCATTTTAACTGTATTGGTAAGTAAAAAAGTATTTAAATTATGTAAAACTATATTTTTTTTTTCACTACAGTAATGCCAAAATAGCTGGAAAGATTTTTTTTTTCCAGCTTTTCAAACACAATTATCTCTAGTCAAGAGTCCAAATGTGAAAGGATTAAAGAATACATTTAAAAAAAGATCAAATTAAAAGGAAAGATAGGGAACTTTGTTCTTGGTTTTGGTGTTGTGGTTTGAAAAATTCTGAAATAATTACAAATTCTGATCTTTTAAGGATATTTATACACAGCATGCACAAACTGAAGGCAGGCATCCTCTTTGTATTCTCTTGAGGGTTGCTTTTGGTGCAGCTCCGCTCACGCTGGTCTGTTAGACCCGCAGCGTCCTGCGCGGCGGGAGCGCGGTGGCCTGGGGCAGGACTGGAAGGCGGCTCCTGCCCAGCTCTTCTCCTCGCAGGGGTGGGCTGTGCTGACAGCCCCCTCCCTCTGGTTGTGGCTTCTGCAGCCCCGACCTCGCTCCAGAGCTTGAATCCTGTCTGAATCCTGTATCCCCTGTGTACTGAAGTTTGGCTCTCACCCTTAGAGTACATTGCACCTGCATTTGCCCACCAGTTAGCCCAACTCCCTCAAGACAGAGAATCATGGAAGAACATATTTGAAAATACCAAAGTAGTTATTTTCCTCCAATGTATATACTTGGAGACTATTTAAAACCTTATATACGCTAGGGAAAGTGTAGGCAAGTGGAGCTGAAATGTCATGTTTTCTTAGGATTCCCTATCCGCAGGAATTGAGTAGTATTTGCTGTCTGAATTAGAGCATTGTCCAAAGTAAGCTGCTTTTTTTTTTTTTTTTTTTATTTTTTTGTGAAGAGGAGTTCGTCCCTATCTCGTTACAGTTACAGTCTGTATCTGTATCCTTCTATTTTCCAACACATAACATTTTTTGTTCAGCAAGCTGGGACATGACTCTTTCTGATAGAAATAGACCTTGAGTATAGGGTTCAATAGAAATGGTGCATTTTTCACTCTAACAGATTTGATTCTAGTTTGGAACTACACTTTTTAGATGTGTTTTCCTAAAAGACAGGACAGTGTACTGATAATGTGCTCAGCTGGTGTAAACTGGTATATCACCTTTGCCTTCAGAATAGATGTTGCAGCTTCAAAAGTCTATTAATACCTGGCAAGCAAATTATGGAGGAGGGTTTTGGGGTTTTTGTTTTGTTTTTTTTGTTTTGTTTTGTATCAGAATCACAAAAGGTTATCGTAAAGTGTTATTTGATTAATAAAACTCAGGTCCCTGTAGGGATGCAGCTTTCTTTTGAAGCAGGTGAGGTTTCCAGCAGTTTTGCCTGCTAGGCAGGTTCCATGGCAACTTATGAATACTTCCTAGATAAATAATTTAATTCATGTACCAGTATGACCGAATTCTTACTATTCCACAGTAAAGAGATCGTGTGTAACGCAGGATTTAAACTTCCAGCAGCTGCATCACTTAAACCTGCACATTCGGACTTTGTAATTCTCCTGTGTTTCATTTTAACAATCAGTAATCATAGAATCATAGAATTGTCATGGTTGGAAAAGACCCTTAAGATCATCGAGTCCAACTGTTAACCTATCACTGCCAAGTCCATCACTATACCATGTCCTCGAGCACCGTATCTATCTGTTCTTTAAATACCTCCAGGGATGGAGACTCAACCACCTCCCTGGGCAGCCTGTTCCAGTGCCTGACCACCCTTTCGGTGAAGAAGTCTTTCCTAATGTCTAACCTAAACCTCCCCTGGCGCAGCTTGAGGCCGTTTCCTCTCGTCCTAATGCCTTAGCCCAAAGGGACTGAAGCCTGTATCAGAAGATGCACTCACCGCAGATTACCACAGAGTCTGGTGGGATGAGGAGGAAGAGAATAAAAAGCACACTTTTGTCGATGGTTGTGGGTTTTCACTTATCTCGAGTGGTGGTATTGTGTACGCTGCGTATTGCAGAGAACATCGCTTCCCGCGCGGTCGGCTTTCCCCACGCCTCACCCGGTTTCTCACCGTCGCCCTGGGTTTGGGCCAAGGCAGCGCCCCTGCGCCGGGGGCTGCTGTGCGCCGGCTCTGGTCCCCCCTGTGCGCAGCCCGGGGGAAGCTGCAGCCCCTCTCCTGAAGAACAGGCTTTGACTTCAGCTCTGCCCTTCTCATGCTGTTTCTTCTGCCGTGTACGCATTCAGCGGGAGCTTGCTGGAGAGGGGAATGCTGAAGCTTGTTTGCTGCATCAGAGAAAGCAGCAGGGAAGAGGGACGCTGCCTCCGGGGGTGTTTGTGGTGCCTGTGGCGGGCAGCCTGGGCCCGGCTCCCGCGGCTGAGGTGCGCACGGGTGAACTGGCTGCTGCCTGGTCACGGCTGCAGCTGTGGGAGGCACTTGAACAAATACAGCTTTTCTTCCATCGGCTGCAGGCTGACAAGCGCAAAGGAGTGCTGATTTAAGTCAAAGGGGAATAAAGAGAGCAACGTAGGCCAGAAGGAGAAGCACTGTGAGAAACAGGGAGATAGTCCAAGGCTTCTGAAGCAGTGTAATAATCTTCATCGCTGAGGGAGATCTCCATGTGTGTGTGTACTGTCAAGGACAGGTTAAAGGGAGAGAGCAATGGGAAATACGCGTGGGCTCAGCCCTTCCCTTTTCATATCGCCTTACGTGCCAAAATCTGTAGCTCCTGGTTCTCTCATTGAAACTGCTTGTTTACCTTCCATCTGTGCTGCAGCTGGCGGCGCTTTGGAAGTTACCGTGCGGGGACAGGGCATTTCAACAACAAGTTAATCTAAATAAATATTTCAAGATGGACATTTATAGTCGCAGAAATAGCTAAGTAAAACCAGCACCCTCTTCTTCAGCAGAGCAGCTCCAAGTGTCCATTCAGCAGCAGATTTGCTTTGTATAGTGACCTGAAGAAGCGATTGCAACCACAAACACAGAGCAACTGCCAGTGAACGAAGCGCGGTCTCGTCTTTGTTGTGCTCTGTCAACAGGATTCAGCAGGTTTTTCTGATTGCGGGGTCTCTCTTGCTTGCAGTACCGCACAGGCAAGAGAGACTGTAGCTTGACGTTCGGCTCGCAAGCTGAGTGCGGGAGGCTGGCACTTGGGAAATGAGTCGCTCTCGATGAGTGAAGTGAGCTGAGAAGTCCTCCAGAGAGGTCAAACTTAGTGCTTTGTGGTGCCATTGGTGGTAATTTTCAAGACAGAATGGATTACACTTTTGGAAAATACATTCTTTTTTTTTTTTTTTTTTTCTTTAAATGCAATTAGATCCAATTACTAATGCCTATAAAGGGAAAATAGCCATGAATATAACTACTATGAAAAAGTATTTTAGAAATCTCACAGTATCAACTTTTTCACCCATTTCTGTTTTGATAAATGAGCTATGGGTATGATATTCATCTCTCGCATAACTTCTGTCTTTATATTGTGTGAAAATAACCCTTAATTGTAGAACATGACAAATTTTCTTCCCTAAATGGACAAGACAGACAATTCTTGTAAGCAAGGGAAGTTGCCAATATATGGGGAGGGGAGTTCTCTTTACTCAGTAACCCCGTAAGCAACAGGTCTCTTTTGTCAAAAACCCACTGAGTTAAATTACTTTAAATTCTCTACATGAGTTTATGAATTATGTTTTTGATCAACAAAAAAAGAGTGTCCTTGCATGTAAGTAACATAAAAGGAACATCCATTCGTATAGATAATCCATAAGTCCATGGATAAGGAAAGAAGGTGCTGAAGAATCATATTTTTGTTACAGGTTCACTTTAAGCTTATTGCCAGGGTACTTTCCATCATCTGAAATCCAATACTATAATAATTAGTGTCATAAAAATTACTTAGAAAGCTCAGGTGCTGTTGTACTTTTTGCTACATATATTAATTATGAAAAAAAAAAATTGATTAGGGCTTCACAGTATAGTGGCTATTAAGTGATACATTATGAAACTGGTGGCCAAGAGCTCCTGAGTGTTAACTCCAGGTGTGCCACTAACTGTATCTGCTTGAACAAATTCCCTATACCTCATTTGTGATGCTTTTGCTTATGCTGAGCAACACCTGTACCTACCAAATAGACGTGTTGATTTCCATAACTTTAGGATGAGTAAAGTAGTACTGTAAGTAAATAATAGTAACAGTATTGGGCCTGCACTCTCTCTTTGAATCGTATGTGGTGTTGGTAGGTGGTCTTGTGCAAAGCAACAGAGCAATCTGTCATATAAAAAAAATACAAAGTTCTCTTTCTTTCCTTTTTTTAACTTCTAGAGCTGAAATTTGTGTATCCTCAGAGTGAAAATGGCTTCTTATTACCTAGTTTGTAGAACCCTGGTCTCACTTAGAGTGAAGCTTAGGCCCTGAAATGGGCTATATAAAATCTGGGATTTGAGAGTGTAACTCCTAGTTAAATGGTGTTAGTGATGACACTGTAGATGAATTTCAACCTTAAACCAAAACTTCAAAAATAATAATCTCGGAAGTCAAACTCCTCAATTCTTGTCCAAAATGGGTGTATCAGTGCAAATACTTTTGTATTCTGCAGGCTTTGTTCATTGACAGAGTCCTAGTAAGATGACTAATTTTTCAAATAGAAAAGTCTTTTTGGCATTAACTGAACATGGAAGTGCTCACCACTTTGGAAAAACAGGTCATGTAACAATTTAATATGCACTCAGGAGTTTGATTCTAGACTCTTGCTCTTTTAAATATTCATCATGCTAGTCTTAATATATAGATGCCCAGAGAGTGACGTATGCATTGCAGTGAAAAATGCAGCAAACACATAAATTAATAAGCATTGAACAAACCAAGTTCATTTCTGAAACAACTGATCTGCACAGCTGCCTGGGCAGATGTTCTTCAGAAAAAGCAGAATGGGTTAATAAGGAAAAAAAATGCAGCTTCCGTCACTTTGACAGTTGTCTTTTGAGTACTTCTCTTGTCTTGCTGATATTTTTGAGTGGAATCTGTTGGAGGAGCAGTTCATTGTTGATCTACAAAAAGAAGATATTAAGTGATAATTGTATACATAAAAGGCTGGATCAAAGTCCAACAGCATTTATCATTTTGTGGTTTAAACATTTCCAAAGCACAAATGGGACTAGCAGGCCGTATTTAATAGCACTTTGGGCTGATATAATACTATTTTGCATAAATATTTCCTAATTAATTTTAAAATGTACAGTAGGTATTATGTACGGGTAATAATGCTTTGCCTGTTTCCCAAGAATGCTTTAGATATTAATTATATTCTCAAAACACACTGCAGATAATAAGTACTAAGCATTATTATTATGAGTTGTGTTCATTTAAGATGTAAAACTGCTAGAGTTGCACAAGTCCTTAAGCACGTTATGAATATTTTAGCAGTGCTCATGTCTGATGTGACCTAAATCAACAATCATTTCAAAATGTATTTATTTTTACAGAATATAGATTGTAATTAGTCACGTCTTTTTCTGGGGAAGGAGGAGAACTGGAACTGACCTCCTGGCAGATCTCCTAAGCTTTAGCTTTTCACTGAGATTCCTCTCTATTGTTTTCATGTGTAATTCTTGCTCTCCTGCCATGGGGTAAACTGTAAATGTAAATGGTTGTAGCTCCACTGCCTTCAGTGGAACTGCACCCATTTGCCCAAGGTAAGTGTCTCTCCTCTATGGCTCTGCGATCTCTTTCTTTGCTCAGGAGTGCACAGAGTGGACTCTTTTCTGTATTTTCTCATTCGTCCACCTCCAGAACTGCTTCCTCCTTCTTACATTCCTCTGGGCCTGAGCATCACTTGTATCCAAAATTCAAGGTTTGCAGAGACAAATGCGCAAATGTTGTCTCAGCCTGTCATTTACTGAGGAATTACTTCACTGTTGGAGTTGAAAGAATCACCCATTAAGAACAAGGTTCATGAGAAAGCATTGATAGTTTGGCCCTAGAAGTCGTTAACCTGTTTTCCATGTGGATGAGTGCCATTTGTTCCTGTGTTCACTGTTTTCATTTTTTCCCTATTTCTGTTGTATTTGACTATGCAGCACTAAACCACTCCAGAAGTTGCCGTTGTGTAATTATAATAGCAAACCACAGTATTTTTACATCCATTTTTGACTTTCGTTCTCATTTTTACCTCTCAGTAGACTTCAGTGGAATGTCAGAATATCAATAAATGGGTCTTTGGAGAATAGAGGCTCTAAGACTCCAAAGAAATATAAGTCATTTATCAGAAGGCTACTGTGAAGCAGTAATTTGAATTTATAACATGAAAAATAATTTGAAAGTAATTTTATATATATAAAACCAGAACATAATGGTAGTAGGGAACCTTATAAAAACAAGCAGTACTGTCAGGTCTATGTAAGCAGGCTACTGACTATTCATATTGCCAAGAGGTGAAAGAAGAATTTCTGTAATAAATTTGGTCTTATCTACTGGAAATGTCAGAAGGTGTGAAAAGACTGGGCGTATTAATCAATCAAAGTATGACTTTGAGTTATGAACCTGTCATGTGGCTACAAAAGAGGAAAATCTAATCATAGACCGTATCAGGCAATGAATTACCACCATTATATTGCTGAACTCTTATCCGGAATACCTTATCCATTCTAGTCAGCCTGATTTCAATGAGATTAATTCTCACCGGAGCAGGTGCGGAAAAAGGGAATTAACATAACCAGCGAATGACAATCTACCTCAAGAGACAGGAACTGAGTATCATAGTTAAGTGAGTGCTGGGAACAAATATGCTGTAAATAAATGCAGAGCGCAAGTATGCAAGTGGAGTTGATCAAGCCACAGTTACGTAAGGTAAAAAGAAATGTTAATTTTAAAGTAAAAGGATATTAACTGGCTATGAAAAAGTCAGAATTTGTCCAATTGTCTGTTGAGTAATGTTCTGGGCATGGCTTGCACCATGAGTTGAGGGAAAACTATGAGAAAATGGCTTGTGTTCTCTTGTGGCCTCAAATTGCAAAGATGAGAGTTCATCCAGAGATCCACTGCACTCCTCTGTGGTATGCTCCTTGCTGTAAAAGACTGCTTAAGACACTGGCTTACATAACTAGAAAAACGTGTTGAGGCAATTTATTTGGTGACAGTCTTACCATAAAAGTGAAACGCAGATACGGTGTGTTCATTTTTGAGTTTTTGCCATGTTACAAAACCGGTAAGGCAAAGGTACGTGTTTATTGACCTGTAGTTAGAGTGGTGCCTATGTTAGCGTTGGTATTAGTCCCTGTGTTAGACCTTTTGTATTGCTTTGGGACTTAAAAAATTCAAAAGGTACAAGTTAAAGCAGGCCCATGTCTTAATCCCTGGTATTTGTTGAGACCTCATAAATAAAATGCGTTTTTGTTGACTTTTCGTTATAAAAGATGCTGCTGAAGGAAATTATGATAGCCAGTCTTTTCACATAATTGTTTCAAGAACGAACCTGCCTACACTGTTGCTGAAAATCTTTGGTCCTTAATACCTTAGTGAAAACTTGGATGATAGAACACCCGATTCTTGGGTGTCAGAACAATAATTTCTCTGAGACTCTAATCCACTTGAACCAATCTGTGCATGCTGTACCAAACTGCAAGCTCCCAGTGTGAGTTCAGATCACATGGGTCATGTGAAGGTGGTCAGCTGTCACCCAACTGGTATGACTGGTATGCAGAATTTATCCTGGAGGTTAGTCATCCTCTCTCTTCAAATACTGCCTTCAGCTCTACACCTGAATCACACTCTTGTGACCATGGGTGAGGGCTAACCAATACCTTTAGGTTTATGGTACCTTGCTGTCAAGGGCATCCAGCAAAAAATCTCCATTGTTAAGTCTTCTAGATATGCACAGAAGCATGCAGTGGGATACATTTTGGTTCCCCAGTGCAACCTTGGCATTTGGGTGAAGAAAGCAGCGCTCCTTAGGGCTGAAGGACTGTGACAGTCCCTAGCCTTTGTGAAATGTACCCCACACCCTTCCTGACTCCAAGTGCCATGGCCATCTCACTCCGTGTTCCTACAGCTTGTGCAGCAGTTTGTTCAGCATTCTTTTACTTCACTTCCTTTTTTTTTTTTGTTCTTTTTTCCTCTTACAGATGGACAAAAGAGGAAGAAATCATTAAGAAAGAAACTGGACTCATTAGGAAAGGAGAAGAACAGAGACAAAGGTAAAACAAAATGAGTAGATATTTACTGTTTGGGTCTTAATTTTGCATATGAGATTTCTTTAGTCTTAAATATATACTTTCTGGAATAGGAGAACGTTACTGAGCTGATGTACTGCCTAGGTGTTTATTTCCAAGTTGAAAAATATGTCTTATCATTTCTATTTGTCATTAGTATAACCCAAATCTCTTCAACTGAAAGTTTATCTTCTGGGAGAAAAGGAGGAGTTAAAGGACTGCATCTTTTCATCCTTATTCTTCCTCCCCATTTTCACCATCCCGTGCAGAGTGCGGTCTGGATAACATGATGCAGTTGTTTACCTGCATTTGCGCTCTCTTTCAGTTTGCAAAGCATGTGAAGCCAGCCCTGCCCAAGCAAGTCAGTTGGTTTGCTTTTCTTCTTTTAGCCCTAGGAAAATAGCTGTTGTTTAAAACATATAAATGCTTCAGTGCTACTGATCAGTTGGGTTTTAACAGACTCCATGTGACATGGATTTACAGATACAGTTAGACTCTTTTGTTTGGACACTAATCAGCTTTATGGGCTGGGTCCTAATCCACTGGATTTGACCTGTAATTTGCAGCCATTTGAGCTAAATCTAGACATTGAAACCTGAAAAGTGTCTCTGAAATTGCAGTTTTCTGTATGTGGGTAATTGTGCATCTTATTTTGTGTGCCCTCCTGGAAAAGTTGTTCTGGAAAAGTTGTAGTAAAACTCAGTATTAACACCCCAGTTTCACAAACACACACATAAGCACTCATTTATAACAAGAGAAGTGATTTGGTTACTCTGATGTTATTCCCTATAATCTAGTTTGGTAGAAGGATGGAACTTTGAAATTCCGTTGAAAAAATGAACATTCCCACTTCAAAGTTACTTTAAATATTTGTCAGGAAGAAAATGCTTTCCTTTTAATTTTTGTTTGTTTGGTGACTTCATGTATGTGATTATTGTTTTCTTGGTTTAAAAATGGCTATGGAAAATATTTGCATTAATCCTTCTAAAACCAAAAGTCCCCTGACACATTTGTTTGGATAAATCCAGTTGCTTCCCATGTTGGGTTGTGAGTAACAAATCTTTCATTTGTTATGAGAATTACTTGATGTAGGACTGAGCCCACATGCAGAATGAGTCTGTGAGGAAGAGGTTTAATGATTTTATAGCCACCTTTGGGGAAAAATCTATCTTGCACTGCTCCTCTTAATGCATTACATTTAGCTGTAGTGTAATTAATTAGTCATTATGTTGCTTAGTTTCCTTAGGTTTTTTTCCCATAGTTCTCCATGCAGTTAAAAGTGCAAAGCAACGTAGTTCTGTGCAAAACCTTCCCTGCTTTTCAGTGTATTTGCCAGATACTGATCTTCGTAGCAGTCTGTGGGGTGCTCTTCTGCATTGGAAATGGCTAACCGCTTACTACTTTCTTCTTTTTTAATGTTCTGTCTCTCACAAATTTTTGATCCACTGAGAGCTTTTATCTTTCCCCCATATGGGTAGCATGACTTCAGTAGTCTCCTTAGAAAGTTTCTGTTTAGAAGCTCTTTTGAAAGTTTAAATACATTTTATCTTTTTATTCTCACATTTTGCATTGCAGTAGCAGATTTTTAGCAATAATAAATTGATTTGATAATTCACCGAAGACCGAATTTTGTTGTGTCACCCAAACATGGTGGATCTTTGCAATTGCACTTCCATGACTCCTCCAATGCCTCTTTGGTGCCATGCCTTGAGATGTGATAGCTTCCTTTGGTGATGCATACAAATGCTTATCCCGGAGTTGCTCTTTATTTCTCTAAGTTCTCTGTTGTCAAAGATTTTTCAAACAGTATTTCTTCTTACATTGCTCTGTACTCTTTTGTGATTTCCTTATAGCCTCGTTTTATTTCAGCTGACCTCTGTTTCTGATAATTACACAAGCATACTGGTTGAGCATTTGCAGATAATATTATTTTCTGCTGTTACATTTCTGTTCAGGGTTGGTGGGGTTTTTTTTGTGTGTGTTTATACCTTGCATGATAGCATATATACTCCATTCTGTTAATAACTTTTGGGATATACTTTCTGTTTTCATTCAGATGGATTTTCTGAGTGTGCTTTGCCTGTTTAGGGCTCAATAGTTGCCCACAGCAAAGGTCAGCACTTTGTACTTATTCATCCTTGTATATATTTATCTACTTCCTGTTTTTCAGCATTGCTCATATCTTCTGGTTAACTATACCCAAGCATTTTTAAAAATCACCCTGCTGATTCTCTTAATTCCAACCCCCCGCCTTTAACTTCAGGCATTTCAAACATGTACCCCTCTGCTTTTATCCTCTTTCTCCCATCTTCCACTGCCTTATTCTCATTTATAGAGATGTTTTATATGCTTTCTCCATGTATAAAATATTATAGGAGCACCCCCTGAGGTGAAAATACCCCAGCACTACTCAAACAGCAGTATCTATATTTCTCTCCTTCCTTCAGGATGTCTGTATTGGCAGGGGTGTCGGGTTAGTCAGTAAGGGTACAGAGGGCCAGGAAATTGGAAGAAGTCAGGTTCTGAAGCAAGTTGTGTTAGCGGAGTGAAAAGAAAGCCATGTTGGCTCGTATTTGTTGCCAGCAGCAAATATTAGGCAAAAAGAGCCCAGATAGCAGCATATGGCGCCCTACTTCTCGGGGTTTCTGTCCATGGTTGTTTCTGGTGTACTCTTCTCTGCCCTACTGAGTTATTAAAGATCATCTGTTCCACAGACACTCACTGAGCAGACTCTTAATCCATGACAGCAGAGGGGATGAGCAACCAGGAAGGTGCTGGATTGTGCTATGAGGGCCGTTAGCCTGGCATAGGCTGTTTTCCTGTGGGAAGCAGCAAGCACCAGCACCTCCCTCAACCTCAGGAGTTAGGAGGGACAGCTTCGCCCAGCTTTCAGGTGATGAGCTGGCTCTGGAAGGAAAAATGTAAGGTCTCATGCTGCTGGTCTCTGTAAGGATGAGCCTGCCATGCTCACATCGTGGCCAAGCCCCACCACCTTCCCTGAACAGTGGTCTTTGTGTCACCTAAAGTCAGAGTTAACCTCCCTCAGCATGTTGTGTCACAGCAAGCTGGAAGCATTATGCTGGTCTGTTCCATTGTGTTTTTCTAACGAGCATATCTACCGTTTATTTTGTAAAGAGAGTATCTTCCATTACTGGGCAACCAGTCCAAAACAAACACTCTGCACTGTGGGCGTGGGTGTGCTCACACAAAGGGCTGAGAGCACTTACTTACCCATCCGGGCAGGTCCGTAGTCCTCGTGCCCAAAAGGAATGCCTTCCTTCTGTTTCTTTTTGGGTTTTTGTGGTGTTTGTTTGGTTTGGTTTGGTTTTTTTTGTTTTGTTTTGTTTTGTTTTGTTTTTTTGGTAACTAGTCCAGCTGCACCACTGTGAGAAGGAAACGGCAAGACCAGGCCACAGGACGTCATAGGGGAAGCAGGGAAGCCAATTTCCAGAACACTTTATACAGATGAGTTCTATCTGCCTTCATGCAAACAGCATTTCCATACCTTCAGCGTCACTTTTGTAAGCACAGTTGCAGTTTGAAGAGTACATAATTCCAAACATTTTGAGTTTCCTATATCCCAGCCTGGGAGACCCCACATACCAGGACAAGTAACAGCTGAAGGGGCTATGTTGTTAGGTCTTGAATATATGGAATATATGCTACCTGAAAAGTCTTTTTTTGGATAGATAGGCTCCTGAAGGTTAATCCTGACAATCACACGGCACCGTGTGATCCCACGCGTGGGTTGCAGCCAAAGATCACTGAGATGTGCCTGGCACAGGAAGCCACAGAGGTGGGGAAAAAGGTCACTGTGCTGATCACCAGGGGTGCACGATGGAGACCGTGCTGCAGGGCACATGAGGCGTGAGCCTTGTGCAACTTGGAGCGCACGCAGGCAGCGTTGTGTCTTCGTGTGTGGGCAGTTCCTGAGAAAGAGCAGGGAGGACTTGTGTCCTTGGTCTTTCCTGACAAACTCTCTCCTTCGGCACTGACGTGCACTGAACTGCCCTAGGGTGTAGACTTCTGGAATTGTTCTCTCTGGGGAGGTACCACCTCTCTCCAATTTGTGCCCAAGACTGTTCTCCCTCACCCCGCCCCACCAGGTGTCTGTGCTTAAAAAGCATAACCAAAAAGATACGGCACTCATTTCTCCTAGGACTGTCTGGAGATTTAATCACTCGTATTTTAGGACTTGGTCCAATCACGTTTTATTTAGATGGATCAGTCGATCAACCTGTTAAGTGAGAGTTAAGTCTGTGACTGTTAAGTGAGTTTCAGCGAACTGTTATACTTCTCAAGGCCAACAAAGACACTAAAGTTGAATTTGAATGCACTTTAAATGAGATTCATATCTTTGTTTTGTCCTTTTGGACAGGTACATTTGTCGTCATCTCATTAAAAGGGGAAAAATTCTAAAACAAGTGTTTTTTCAATTGTTTTTACATCTCTGAGTGACTCACCAGAGCAGGGTATCACAAAACTTGCCAGATGTAAACAGATGAAACAGGAGAGCAGCACTCCACCCAGATATTTAAGCAATATTTTCAGCTTCCATCATTCAGTGTCTTTGCTTTTCTCTACCCGGCTTCCTTGTTATTAATGGCCGTCATGACTCTCAATTGTGTTGTTTACATATGCCTCCAAACATTTGCTTTAGCTGCTAACAAAGAGTACTCAGGCTGGAGGAGCAGTAAAATGTCAGTGCTGCTTGGAATAAGAAATTCTCAGGATGCTCTGCATGCTGATGGACGGGTACTGTTCCCTTACAAATTCACTGCTAATTTTGACGGCAGCAGAAGTGGAGCCTTTCGTCCGTCTCCTGCCAGTGATATGGGGGTCAGCGTAAGCATGCCTGCTTGGAAAGTACACACAGGCATTCCCGAGATAGATGCCTCCCAGAAAGGATTCATCCTAGAAGATTTTATCAGTAAACCAGCTCCATTTTGCCTTGGTTCCAGTAAACCCTACAGGTGATCTGAGAGACCTGCTCAGAAAAAATAATTACTTGTTAAGCGATTTGTTGAGCAGCTGAGAATCATCCCTTCTGCTGGTGTTTCTGTGTGGAATGTAAATACTTGACAGGTTCATCCACAGGGCCTTAGCAGAACTGCTGTATATGCTGGAGTTTCTGAGAAAAGGCCTTCCTGGTAACTCTGTGGCATATGCAAATCCAGCAGTAGGTGTTTGATTTTTAGTTCAAAATTCTTGAAAACTTCTTCCATGTTTACTTCCCAGCCATGCTCAGTAAATTTAGAGGTATTTCGTAAGGTTTGCATTTGTTCTTCAGTAACTCAACCTATCATGATGTTAGAATGCCTTGGCATAGCTAAGGAGAGAGCTGAATAGATGAAGTTTCTTTTTTATTATAGTTTATCAGAAACGTGTTTTTCTCAAGCCTTTCCAGCACCCCACTGTGCTTTTTTGAAAATTTCAAAAATATTTCTCACGGTCTCTAGGCATACGAAAGGTTTTTTTAAGCAACACCCTGTCATATTTTGTACTGAAGTCAACTAAAGGACTGAAGAACCTCTCAATTTTTTTAAAAACACAAAGATCTAGCCACAGAAAAAGCATAAGTAATTGCAAAGGCCTTATATCACTCCTTGAAGATCAGTGAGCTCTGACTAGCTGGAGAAGGGAGTTTCAGAGCTGAGGCTGTGAGAACATTGTCTTATGTTGAGTCTTCTGGAGTCAGTGCAGGGTTTTGATGAACCTTCAGATGGAGGGAGTTTTGCTGTTCCAATTATGGATCGAGGTTTCCATTTTCTGTATTTTCTTGCTTCCATCACTCCCTCTAGAGATCCAAAGTAATTAATTTCAGGTAGCAAAACGGAGTTACCCAGTCTGGCTAGCTGGGGAGGTTGACTTAAAGACCTCTTTAAGTCCATTTAAATATACCTTTTAAAGCATATTATTCTCTGAGCTGTCTCCCACTCTGTTCCTATCATTTAAATAGAGGTAGTACAAGCACCTCATTAGATCTTGGTCACAAGGTTTTAGCAGCTCAAAAACAGCACTTAAGCTGTACTTAAGAAAAAAGCACCAAAGTGCTAAGGAGACTGTCCAAAGTTGCTGTGTTGTATGCTGCTCGTGTTATGGACATTGACAGCCTCATTAGGGTCTAGAGATAGACCTCACTGGTTCTTAATAGACTGCTATGGTTTGTGGGATGGAAACCACAATTTTCACCAGCTGAAACTTCAGAGAAGTCTTTGAGACTGTACATAGACGGGGTGGCATGAGGCCAAGTAAGCTAACCATATGGGTCAACATCCTGGATATCAGGATTTGATTAGGAAAGAAAAGGATTTCTGGTCACTGAAACTCTTATTTGATCTGGCTGGGAGTTTTTCTGTGACATGCTGCTTTTTATTAGACAGTGCTGATTTGCCATCACAGAAAGATTTCTTAGGAACATACCAGTTTCGATCAAAATTTTGTTAAGAAACTTCCTTCAGCTGCAAGATAGACTTTCTGGTAAAAGAAATCGTGCACTTCTCCAAAATAGCAATTTGTCTCCTGTGCCAGTAAACACTAAAAATGAGAATGGAGCAAAATTCAAGTCCTTGTACGCTGCTGTTCAGGCTAAGGATATGAGTCTGTGTTTCCACACTGATTGCCCAGTCTGCCAGGTTGTTTCACGTTTTCACATGGTGCTTTCTGCAAAATTTCTTTTTAAGCTGCCCACTCTGATGATTGAAGAAGTGATCAAATTTTTGTTGGTTTTACAGAGAGTAACTAACTTAGTAGCTTTGGCACTCACTTAGTATATGTACAACAGACCAAAGTTTGAGTCCCTGCTCTAAGGAACTTTTCTTCATACAAATTAAACATCTCCAACAGTAGGGATCCCCAGCCAACAGCAGGAAATAGGCAGTTGGAGCTTTTAGCTTGATTGTGAGACCAGAGCCTCAAACCTGCACATCTTACATCTGAGTCAGGGCCCTTTCTCCCCCATCGATGGGTTGCTAAATACTTTGCATGACTGCAACTCTTTTTTTTTTTTCTTTTTTTTTAATGGATCTGAAATGTCAAAAGGGCTAGCATTCACTCTAATGGACATGACATTACCTGTCCAACAAGAAAACTGTTGGGATTGAATACTTCTGAAGAGTGGTGGACAAAACATGCTCCCCACAACCACCCCTGACAGCACACGCACACTAGTTTTGGTGGGAACTTGAGCCTGTAGCCAATCTGCGGAGTGTGCAACAAATTCTCTTAATTTCAACAAACGAGCAAAAAGTTACTGGTTTTGCCAATTCTTTAACGTAATTACCACTGCCAGCCAGCATCACTTCCATCTGTATTTAGTCTGAAAATCAGCCAGCTGGTTTTCATCCAGCTCCCCATCTCTGCCAGACATTGAGAAATCGGGGAAGCGGTTCATGTCCTCTGAGAAGGAGGCCCACAGCACAGCAGCCTAGAGCAGAGGTTCAGTGTCCTTTCGCTCCTACATAGGCACATTGAGCAAGAGCAATTAAAAACCTGGTCTCCCACACCTGAGGGTTTTCAAGAAGCAAAACCTATCTCAAAATACCAGCCTTTACATGACGAAGTCAAGGAGAGGGTCATTTTAATTAAATTCCTTTAATGAAGCAGTGCTGAGATCTCATCTCCTGCTGATCTTGTCCCAGTTGATCCTAGTGCTGTAGGATCAATGGCATCAGCATGCTATCGGGTGTCATTGGGCTGCATACTGCTGTCCCATCCGAATTTGAAGCACAGGTTTCTGTGAGCCAAAACCAGAGAAATATTTCACGGTCAGGATTTCATTTGGCTCAGTGGCTTTTCTCAGGAAATGTTGTGGAAGGACAGATAAACAAGGATGCTGGAGGTGTTACAAAGTACCCGGTTAGACAGGCAGAAGGGGAGACATGTTGCATATGTGCGTTTCAAGTTTGTTGTCTTAAATGTTCATTGGGAAGATAATTCAGGACAGTAAAAATTTTTAATACTAATACTCTCACCATTTTATAGGCACACTCTGCGGGGTACAGGAGGGACGGTTCTAACTCTGGACTCCTGGAACTGGCAATCCCCCCATTGCTTAACACCCATGTGATGATGTTCTTTCTTGTCCTAAATTAAATGCAGACGGTTTTAGATGTCATTCTACTCACAGGTCACCTCCAGACTTGCTTGATATGTGAGGCTCTGCTTCCTGATTTAGTTTTGTCTGGCCACCAAAGTTAGTTCATGTCTTAACATTTCATACTTCTAAAGAGCAGTAATGTTTCTCACCAAATCAGAACAACGGGCCCTTGTCTCTTTAGTATGATAGGCTAAGTGTCCCCATTCAAGATTCATAAAATACACTCTTCTTTTCAATGCTTTATTTTAATCTTAATGATAATGCAAGCCTAGATAAAATTTGAAAGTGTCATCAAAGCTATAGTCAGATTTTAAGTCCCAGAAGGAACTTTGGCCTTTAATTATTTAGACGATTGTGGCAAAAGGGAGGATGAGTATATAAGGATTTTTTTGTTTGCCTTTTTTTGTTGTTGTTCCTTTTTTCATACTTGAAAAAAAAGTTGCTTTTAATCTCTGGTGCTTTATTTATTCCTGATACAGGCAGGTCTGAAGCTGGAACGTAGTAGAAGTTGTACCCATTTTCAGCAGGATGAATAGAGTCAATAGCTATTTTTTCATTCCGTTTGAGCACAAAACAGTTCTGGTTGGTAGTCTGGCCCAATGATTTTGGTTCTACTAATCTCAGATAGGTCTAGATTTGAAACTTAATGACGAAAATGTCAATGTTAGTTGTTGTTGGCTGATTCACTGTAGAACATTTTTCTGTTTTGTAAAAGATTTGAGCAATTTACTTTGAGACCTGAAGTATATGCTGATTTTGTATGTTACAGTTATACTGATGTGGGATGGGATTATGTTCTTTTTGTTAATTGAGAGAAACCTGTCTTCTCCTGTATTTCTATATGTCCATATATATTTTTATACTGTTACAAAGGACCTTTATATTGATATACCACTATTAAACTGGTTTAATCTTACCAGTATGTTAAAGCACTATAGTTCTTGTATATAATTAAAACAGTATTCTTGAAGGCTTAGTCTGAATAGTGGATGCATTTACAAGCTCCCTGTACAGGTGGCTGCTTACCCTCCTGACCTGTAATGAGACCCATGCATGTGCCTGTACCCCTTGACTCTGGTGCCCTGCAGCATTTGTGAGAAAGAAACCTCATGAAGGGGTCTGAAACATGAGAGAGCTGTGGCATGGTCCAGCTAGGCTCCCCAGCCTCAGGATTAGGTTACTGGAACCTCTGATGGCCCTCTGTACCATCTAGAAGTAGCCAAAGGTGCCTGACTTCCAGTTGCTTTCAGTGGAAGTTAAGATCTTAATTAGATCTGCTCCCAAGTGATTTTCTAAGATTCTGTGTGGTATATCTTGCATGATCCAACTGGAAACAGGATTCAGATACCATGGGCTACAATTACCTGGCACGTCTCCACTATTATTTTATTGTTTGAATGCCGTTATTATTATTATTATTATTATTATTAAGCAGTCCAGTACATCATTGGAATTATTATATATTTAAAGGGACTTCAGATTGTTTTTCTTTTTAACAGCTTAATACTTAATTCTTTTTGTACTAAATAAATATCAGATGTTCAGTAAATATTAATTTTTTTGTTGTTGTTGCAGAATTTATTCCCCAGGCTTTTGGAATGCCCTTGTCCCAAGTGATTGCTAATGACCGGGCCTACAAGCTCAAACAAGACTCTCAGAGAGAAGAGCAAAAAGATGTTTCAGATTTTGTGGCCTTTCTCTTGCCGTTCGGAGCTAAAAGGCAGAACAAAGAACTTTCAAGCAGTAACTCATCTCTTAGCTCAACTTCAGAAACACCGAACGAATCCACTTCTCCTAACACACCCGAGCCAGCACCACGAGCAAGGAGGCGTGTAAGTAGACCCTTCACAATGTGGTGCATGCCAGTAGATGGAGCAGGAAAAAAACCCGTTGTGTCTGTCTGTGAATTGTGGAATAGTTCTTCTGTCATGTTCGAACAGTGATTTTTCATTTCAGGTGGAAGCTGACCTGGTCAATACCAGAAAATTCTAACTGTAGTGGAAATCTTTCTCTGGTGCTGGTGGGAAAAGATCATATGGACTGTGCAAGTCTGTTACAGATCACAAAGTGGCAGGAAATTATTTAGAAGTCTTCCTGTTCACTCCCTTTATCTACCTCCTCCTGTCTAGGTCTTTCAGATTTAACAAATTCCATCCGTCTTCAACCTAATTTTTTCAGCTGGGGAAGACTAAGATACTTATGTTGATCTAGCTCCACAAACTTGGAAATAAATCTAACTATTAACCCCTATCCTAATATTAATAAAAATCCCTATGGTCTAATTCTGATCATGTCCTCGGTGGTAAGGAAGAAGTTGCCAGAGTAAATTTGTACCAGGCTCTTTGAAGGACATTTTCTGCATACAGGCTATGAAGATGCCTTTGGCAGCAGAACACTGGGTTGAATGTTAATCCTGCGTATAAGATAGGTACCTGGTAGACCATTTGTTTGCAGGATTCTGTTCCTTGTAAGTAAATTTTATGTTCTGAGCTTTCCAGTTTTCCAGTACTGCAGCTAATAACAGTAGTACATTATAGGTTTTTTTTTTTTTTGTTACCATGGGATACAGGTTCTAGAATTACTGCTTTTTAATTTCATTTGCAACGGAAGAAGAAAAAATTCATAATAAAATACTTTCAATAAAAACCCCTGTTAAGTAATCTGACAAAGAATTTGGGGTACAAGAACAGACCCTGGAAAATAAAATATTTTCTTAGGATCCTCACCTTCTTTCATCCCTAGGCTAAAACCTGCTTCAGAGAAATGCTATGTAGGGCTCTTCAAGCCACGGTGTTAAGAGGGGTAGAACTGGAGTAAATTGCAAATCAAGAGAAGATTGAAGAGCCCCATGACGTGCCTTCTTTCCCTCTAGCTGTCAGCTGAAGCTTGAAGTGTACATTCTGTCTGCAGATAACTGAGGGCATGATATTTGAAGATGTTTTCATTCTTATATACGAATAACGCACATCTGTTGGCCTGTCCAGACCATATGAACAGGCAGTTGTGTTCACACAAAAGTGCAAAGTACACTTGAGTATAAGTGTGAAGGGAAACCCATCAACTTCTTTAAGAATTTGGCATAGGCAGTGACAAAAAATAGAAATGCCCTGTGTACGCCCATTGGCTTCAGAAGCTATTTTCATATGAGGGAAAGATAATTCATGTGTCCAGATATGGGTCATCTGCTGTTCTTTTCACTAAGTGTGGTAAGATTTCTGACATGCATTTCACCAGCCATCAAGCAGAAGGAACCTGGATCCTTTGTTACAGCAAAGGCATAGAGCTCCATCAAGACCAAGTTCGTAGAAGCCTGTGGGGGTTTTGCTTGTTCAGTTTGGTTTTTTGTTAATATCAGGATTGCAGGGTGTTGAATTTGAGCCTTTAGTCCATAGTCATGAGGATGCAGTAGCACATGGTTCACCTACAGAGAAGTAAGAGTAGACCAAGGTGAGCAGTGTGATGTGGAGGGAGCTGGCATTTTCTCTCGGGAATGAACCTCAGTTATTCAGTAATGTACTTCATGAATTGTCAATTATTTAACATTCATATCAACTCATGTCCCATATCTTGTCTGTCTTTGACCTTTATACTTCTGCTTATCAGTGTACTTACTCTACTCCCCTGAGACTTTTTAGGGGATAGTAAGGAAGCTTGGACTTATCTTTTATCTCTTGGGCAGTGTTGCACTGTTTATTTTCAACTGTATCAAGGCAAATGCTTAAAAAAAAAAAAAATTCATTAGTACATTCAACTGATACAACCAGTTTCTCACACAAATGCTGCACAGACACCTGGAGTGCAGTCCTCTTAAACTTAAATTGGAGGGATTGTTTATCACTGTACCGTTCACTTCTTTCCAACTGTGTCATTCACTTTTGTGTATCCCAGTGAGTCTTCAAAAACTCAGCTGAGGCTTTCAGTAAGGGATGTAAGGTAATGCTGGCTGCAGAGCTCATAGTATGAGTGCTGTGGTTATCTCTCATCCAAGAGCTAGACAGAAATCACTGTTGCTGCATTTTCTGTGTAGGATTTTTGCCCAGCAGTTGGAAGTTGAGACCCTGGTCATCCAGCAAGGCAATTTCTGTGTGCTTATTGTAGAGAATATTCCAACTCTCTGTTAGTATCTTTTTATATATATGTATTATGCAGCCAAAATGTATTCGAGTATCAGGATCTCAGTCGTACTGCTTTTCTACTCAAATAGCATAATGTATGGAGTGAAAAAGGATCTGCCATGGATAGTACTTGATCCCATGCATACTCTGTAATATTGCTCATCTTTTCAAATGAGAAAAGCCTTCTATAACCCTTAAAAAGTAAGGAAAAGCTTCATTTGACCTTCATTCCACTCCTGTCCCTCTGGCCTTCATTTTATTTTTGCTCTTCCCATCTCCTCTTTAATCTCCCCTTTCCTTCATGTTTCTGTGTGCTTAGCTTAAGACTTGCCCAGTTTATTTAGATTTTGAGCTTGTTATGGTGGAGCAGGGACTGGTATCCATTATGTGCAAAGGTAATGCTTAGTAGATGGAAGGTGATTTTTCTTCGGTTGCTGGGCATTGCAGTCCAGCTAGCACTGTGTCTGTGTTAATAGTCCTGGAGCAGTGGGCAGCAACGTGCATGATCTCCTGCATCATTCCTCAGCAGTCAAATAGGTCTGGCTGAGCCCAAACTAATAGGTCTGGCTGAGTTTGAGCAGGATCCATGGAGTATGTTGGTAGTGTTTTCCTGTGCACTTTGAAATTTAAAATCAGAGGTGGCCTGGACTTGGTATTGCCAAGCAGTGCTGTACTTAGCCACTGAACTCAAGGTCACTCTTCTTAAAGCCAGCTCAGTGCCCCAGTTAATCCACAACTTTGATAAAATGCCCAAGGATAATGGTGAACTGACTGTATTTACATCTATTTTAGGGATCTGAATCCGACTTAAGTGACTCTCTGATAATAATGATTCATGAGGTGAGGATGCTTTGCAGACAGGGAAGGACCAGTAAAGGCAGGGTATAAAGGAGGGCACCTGTCACACAGGAACTGCCTGGGAGCTGCAGTGGTGAGGATGATGTTAGGATTTTCAGTGTCAGTTGACTAATGTTGATGTCTGAAACCCCAAACTCTTAAAAACAAAAGAAAAAAAAAAAAAAATTGTTCAGTTGGAATTTTACACACATGGATCATAGCCAGAGATTCTTGTTTGGTTTGTGGTTTTTTTTTTTTTGTTTCCTTTTGGCAGGAAATGGTAAAGGGAATCAAGCAAATGTACTTCTGAGAGACATCAGAAATCAAGGTCAAAGTTGCATTCTAAAGGGTCCAGTAATTGTTTAGAGATGTGGGTCCAAAAAAATCTCAAAACTTCACTGTGTTTTATTTATAAGTCTTCCATGAGTTATAAGAAATGGAACTCTACCTGATAAGTTAGATGCTTTTTTTTTTTTTTTTTAAGGATATTTAAAAATTTTCAGTTCAGAATTCATTTGAAATCTCAGTGGACTTTGTGTGAGTTGCCTGTGAGTTGGAAGTCTTTGTAAAGGTCGGTTATCTAGGCTGATGGAAGAAAATACTTCCAGAGCCTGAAATTCCCTAGCAGTTCTACAGTTCTCATTTAATAGATGTAGAGATCTCACCAACAGTGTATGAAATACCTGTCAGCAGAACAGCGTGCTTTTAAGAAATTAAGAGTTGTCAGTTTTGAATGAGAATTTACATTTTCTTTATTATATCTTAGGATGACATGCTGGATCCCTGTACAATACATTTTATGTTATGGTAAAATGTATCCTTTTTTTCAGAAAGAAATAAAATCATTCACAATAGATATTTTTAATGAGAATTATCTAAAAATATTACCCTTGTACTTCTCTGGTGTGTCTTTGTTCTGTGATAACACGGGATTATTTCAGTCTCTGCAGTTGTATGTTTTTGTGTTATTAGTTAACTGTATGTGGTGTATGGTTGTAAATCTATTTGCATCATTTTCACTGATACAATGGCCCAAGCTGCAGAAGAAGTAGGGAATCAGGTTTAAAAGTGTGTATATATCTCCATGCACATAAATATTGTACTGCTGAGGTGCACACACAGACCATGATTTATCCGTGTCCTGCAGTATGTGCAGGCTTACAACAATAAAAAGGTGGGCTGAGTGAGTGGAAAGCATTTATTTTTTTCAATTTCTAATTCGTATTCCTTGTAGTATGGTAATAATAGCATTACTACCATTGTTATTTTCCTATCCATTACACTGGTATTATAACTTGATTAATTTACAAAACCTGTGTAGCAAATTGTATTTTTATATTAGTTTGTTTAAAATGCAGGTAGGCAAAAGTCTTTGTTAGATAAGGTCCTGTGGCATTTAGATTTTTCCAGCCACACTGATTGTTCATGTGTGTGTATTTTACAGGGCGCGATGTCTGTGGACTCTATTACAGATCTTGATGACAATCAGTCACGACTGTTAGAGGCTCTCCAGCTCTCTTTGCCAGCAGAAGCCCAGAGCAAGAAAGAAAAAGCAAGAGATAAGAAACTAAGCCTGAACCCTATTTACAGGCAGGTTCCCCGGCTTGTAGATAGTTGCTGCCAGCACTTGGAAAAGCATGGTAAGAATATTTTGTTTTCCCAGGAGTAGCAGATATATTTTTACTATAATATAAATAAATGTGTATTTTGAGAAGCAAGCATATACTTCCAATTGCAAGGACATCTTTGAAAGTCAGACACTTTCCGTCCTATTTTGCCTCTTGCTAAAGATACTATCTCACAAATAATTACTTAGATGATCTCTTCCCAAACTAAGGATCTATGCTACACGTTTGCAAACTGGCCCATACAGCATGGGGAAAGAGACATTTCTTGGAGGTTGTTCATCTCGTGCTGGAGTGCTCAGCTCTGCAGGAGCAGCTCTTCACACCCCACGGGTTTACCCATACCTTGAGAATGAAAGTCTGAAATGTGCCAGTCAGCCTGGAGTCATTCTTTGCAAGCAGTGGACCTTAACGTGTAAGAGCTACAATAACTGTTTATAGTACAGTGCAAGACTTAACTAGAAACAGCATTTGAAGATAGAGGCTCAGAGAAAGAAAAAAATCCCATGCTAAATTATATTAAGCTCCAAGAAGCTTCTTCCCGTTCACTACAAAGTTTGCAGGCTGGCTACTCAGTTTGTCCCTGGCTTGAGTCCTCCTGACCAGCCTCAGGCTCAGGCCTGCTCTCTCTGAAGCGAATTATAAACTCCTGCCAGTATTCTTCTCATGTCTTCATAATCGTCCAGACACGGACCTCCCACCAGCTTTATGTAATGCAGAAACAATAGTTAATCAAGGTATCTGTTCAACATCTCTCCCAATGTATCTTAGCCTTGTAAAGATTTTTAATGAGAATTGAAACAACTTGGCCACAGCAAGATGGAGTTATCTCACGGCCAGATAATAAACAAACCATTAAGTAATGGTGACTGCAACACCAAATGATGCATTTGATGCCTAATTTAACCAGAAAGAAATCATTTACTGACTCTGAATGAAATGATGAGGGACTGCAATTTAAACAACAATACTAAGCTTTTACAATACATAATTGAAAACCATGTTGCTTACATATATATAAAGGAAAACTGCGAAAGAGAGTCATTGTTAGCCTTTTACAGAGATTAGATACCATGGCTGACAAAAAAGTGTGGGGATGATTAAGTTTGAGATGAATGACTTCTGTCCCTTTAAGCAAGGATAGCTGAGTTTGGAGAACACAAAAGATACTGAGTTAGCCAAAAAAGCCATCCAGCTGAGTGTCCTTTGGATACTGTGATTTTATGTCACTTGAACATCTGTGATAAATTTTTTAATCCACTTAGCCCACTATCATAACAAAGATTCTTTTCTATACAACGTTCTTTACTAAAATACTTGCTTTACATTAAAGTTTCCTTTTGAAGAACATTTATGATGGTTTTTTGTGCATTTTCAAAGAGTGCACTGTAGTATCCCACAACACAATAATCTGAGATAATTTGGGGCAAATACTGATGTTCTTAGATTTTCAGTTTAATCCTCCATCCACAAAGCAGTCATCAGGATTGGTTGACTTCGAGAAATTTAAAGATTTCAGAAGACAAGACACTACTGTTTGCTCGTTGGCTTTAGGGATAATAGAGGACTTTCTATTCTAGCAACAGTCGTGTAGCAACATCATCCCAGGCTATATGATGGACCAAGTTTCTGATTCTGAAAATGCTTGCCTGGATGCATAAGTCCTTTAGGCCAATTTTTCAGCAGCAAATCACTTAGGGTTTTCTCACAAATGCTTTAAATTATTATTTTGAACATTATATGACAAAAAAAGGTTATGATTCTATCCATAAAAGCCCTTGGCCTTGTTCACCTTCCCTGTTTTCCCTGCGATCATGTCCCAGAGTTGTAATGGCTTGACCTCCTGGAGACCCGCAGCATCAAGCAAATACTGTATGTTTGTGTGGGAACTGGTAACCAGCCTCCGGTTTTTGCCCAATATGAGTATCTCCATCTCAGATGATTCTCTGCCAATGTTCCTGGATTTACTAAATGTTATTCCATCAATGTAATTTTCTGTTAACCAAAGACAGAAGAATATTTGAAGAGAGGTGTCATGTTGAGACTAAAAACTAAAAGGCAGAATCCTGTCTGGGTTTCTCTGATGAAAATCTGCAACTCCAAACACCACTGCAAACCTACACATCTCTAGCAAGCAAGTGTAGCCTCATGGCTGTCAAAAGGCATTTGTTTTGCAAGGTCATTTTACATCTCCTGGATGTCAGTAGAGAAAATGAATGTTGCAGAGTAGCCTTTGTTAGACTACAAACTTTTCAAAGCTTATAGATAATTTCATCCTTTTTGCAAAAAATGTCTAACTGTGTAAAATGATATTATGTACACAGCTGCTTATGTTTCTAGGATTTCCACTCACATTCTCATTGCTAAAGACCATGTCCCCTCTAAGGTGGCATTTACTCTCAAATTTTTCAGTTTCTGTTACTCTGCGAAGTATGTCCGTTCAACCACGTTATCGTTTGTTTGATGTTCTGCTAGTATCTACAGGGCTAGAAGAAGATTTGAACTGATTTCTTATGGAATAGCAGGCAACACCCATTCCCAAATCACTTTAAGTCTAAATGACACAAGAGGCATACCGTCTGCACTTTGCCTGAAGTACAACAGTACTTCTTTATAGCTTTCCTTCTATATAGTAGCTGTTCCTACCCTATAAACTGCACACAACTCCCAGGTGGAGTTCTCCCCTCTCATAATCTGCCTGACTGCCCTACTTGTGTCCCTTTGAGGAGACTCTCAGCTTTGTCTTGACAGGCACTATAGAGCCAGCAGGTAACCCCAAACACCAGCTGCTTCCTGTATGCAGAGACACAGCTCAGTGCCCAAGCATTTAGTTATTTTATTGCCTGTTTCCTTTGATGTCAGTCCTGGAAGCGCCACCTCAAAATGCTGAGCAGTGCCTCACCCTCTGCATACCTCTGTCCCTCATGGAGTAGCAGTGGCACTACCAAAATGGCATCACAAGAAATATCACGGAGATGCCATTTTGCAGGTGAGGTGATGTGAGGTCCTTAAAAACTACAGTGGATGGCTTCTTAATCCAAGACAACTGAGTTTTGCCTCAGTGTGGTAAGTAAAAGTTTGTAGAGAAATACATTGTGGTTTTTTTTATTCTTTTAAGTACACGCATAGCCCAGATTGCTTTGACTCAATGCAATTTTCAGCAGAAAATTAAACAATAAAATAGTTGTCTGATGTGCTACATTTGCAGGTCTCCAGACAGTAGGAATATTCAGAGTTGGAAGCTCAAAAAAGAGAGTAAGACAGGTGAGTGGATATGGATACGCTTTTCCCTCATCAGCTATGATACAAACAAACCTGATTCCTTTCTGTTACGTGATTTCGTCCCCATCCGTCACCTGGTGAAATTCAGGCTTTCTGGGTCAGTGACATTATTGGTTTTTTGATGCCTCATAACAGCCCATTTCCAGTCATCTTTTACAGTTGGTGAAATCCTTGTCAGGTTCTCATCAGGTTAACAGTCTCTGTATGTTTTTCTCTGCAGAAGTAGCACGGGGTTGGGGATCCAAATAGACTACAGTGATGAAATTTTCCAAAGGTTACACTGTAGGGAAAAAAAAATCTTGGCTGCTAGTTTCATCTCAGAAACAGTTGAAGCTCCCAAAGTAAACCCAAACTGTAAATCTTTTTTGGAAAACTCACAGTATGAGAAAATATGCAAGTACAGAACCATCTCGTTGACCCTCAAATCACTGCTCCCAAATATCACCTTTCTTTTACCCCTGAAAAACTTGAAGGCCAGGGCAGACCCATCCAAGTCCTAGTCTCAGCCAAATGTTGAAAAAGCAAAGATAGTATACAGTTAGGTTCCAGAGGCAAAGTCAGAAGTTTCAAATCTCAGCCCTAGATGTTGCATTGTTATTCCCAGAAGTTGGGAATACATGTTGAATTAGAGCAGTAGAGAATAGTGTTTAATGGTTGCATGATGCTTAGGGAGGGAATAAAATGTTACAGGAAAATACCCCTGCCAGGAAGTAGAAGACGAAAAAGATCAAACAGAAAAAAGCGAAAGCAAGCTTGACGGCATCTGATCCCAGAAATAATAGTTCTTTGTTGCAAAAACTACACAGGATAATGTTTGGCGCTCTGGAAAGTTACCTTGAATAGCTAAACTGACTTGATTCTGGCTGGTAGGACAGTATAGCCTACTGATTTGTAGCTTATTCTCTAGCAGTTTCTATCGCTGAGTGACTGGTGTAACACAAAGCTAAAAACATTTATGGTCTGCAGAGGCAGATCAACACTGAACTAGATAAAGTATTGAAAAGTAAGTTGCCTGTCATTTGCATTACAAGCTTCAATGTCAAAACATATATTATCATTCAGCATACAATTGCATCATACCTCTGGGGAAAAAGCAGAGGACTTGTATAATGTACTTGTAAACTAAGCCTTACTTTGAACATCAATGACTTTCACCAATTTTTCTTTTACTGTGTTTTCAAAAGCTGAGAAAATCAAGAGATTTGGGTATTTATGTATTCTATTACATGGACTAATTTATTGAATTAGGTAAACTAATATATTTCATTAAACAACATGGAAGCATCAGCTTGGCCCTTGCAGTTACAATAATAAATGCTGTCAACATGAACACAGGGGAAAGTCTGGATTCAATTAAAATTCCACTCATTTTCTGAACCATGGAAAGCCAAACCCAGTACTCAGATTTTGGTGTGCTTTTGCAGCTGTTCATTAGTTTTTCTTGTGTAGAAAGTAGGCATAGTTTTGTTTCCCTTCCTCCCCCAGTTAGAAAATGTCCTATTTCAACTGTAGTTTGTTGCAGTAAATACATAAGTAAGTAAATGCATGTGCCAGCGGGGTTTTTGGTTGGTTAGCAGGAAGAGAAAATCTAGAACAAGTGTGTCTAATACAAACCACCTCCTTCACATTCAGTGGGGTGTAGGACAAAGATTCCTGAGCTAGTGTTGACTCAAGGTGGTAGGTCTGGTACATCGGAATCCCGGCTTGTGCCCAGAAACTATACCGGTGTTTGAGCAGAGCATCGTTGCCGAGCCTAGGGTGGGCAGCCCTCTGTACTAGGACTGGTGACCTGGTGGCAGCACTGCAGGTGAAGCAACCTCCAAACCCTGAGGTTGAAGAGCGACACGGCTGAAGCTCTGCTTTCCCATCCTCTCTCCCAGCATGGATGTCCTCAGCTCTCATGTCTTCAGCTCCGGTGAATGCTGTAGTTCACCAGGTGTATTTTCCAAAAATCTGGAAGTATTCCCTGTGAATGAAGTCTGAGAGACCTAAAGTTTAAACTTAAAAATATAGTTTTTAACAGCAGTGATACCTGGGCCTGAAATGTGGCCATGTTTCACCAATGATTATCTGATATTACCTAATTAGGACATCTCTGTAGGCCTCACAGGATACCAGATCAGAAGTGCCATATATCAAGACTGTAACAGCAATTTATGATTTAGACATCAAGTTGGGAAGTCCAAATTCCTGATGCAGTGCTAATCTGTTTCCTGAGCTGCTTTTTGGGCAGTAAGTGCAGAAGCAGTCTTCTAGGTGGAGGTAATTTATGGTGCTCCACAGGGATGTTCCGCATTTGCCACCAGTCTGAAGAGTAGAATTGAGCTGGGAATGAAATCCCCAACTTGGCACTGGAAAATCTTTAACCACAAATCAGCAGGGGAAAGGATAATACTAGATAAACAAATTCTGGTCTTTGTAGCATAATTATTCATTATTAGTAATGAGTGATATTAATAATGTTAAAAATAGTCTTAATAGAAAGGAGGCTGTAGTTTTTATAGAATACCTTTTACACCTATTATGAAAGCACAATTTCAGCTGCAAGTATGGGATTTTCTACATTCCTCCATACTATACACACTCAAGATAGATTTGCCTGCGATCAAGATTTGCCACAGATTATCACAGACACATAGTTTGCTTGTGACTTACCTTCTTTCTTCTTTTTGATATGTCTGTAATAATCCTGGTAGAGAAAGCTGATACCTCAAATTTCCTCTTGTTTAGTAAGATTTAGATATAATTACTCTCTGAGAAGTTATATGTGAGATCATGATACCTCATAATATCAGCAAAGATACAAATTTTTCCCAGGAAATAGTTTTAAAACATCTTGACTATTTTCAAAATAAAAAGAGAGTAAAAGGTGGAGCTCTCAGCCTGAAGAAAGTATGCTGCTCTTGGTGCTGGGAAATGTCTCCAGAAAGGCAGGCTTTTGTCTTTTCATAAGGCGTACTGGATGTGGGAGAGGGATTTCTTCTGCCTTTGGGAACTGCGATGCCTTTGAATTATACAGAATTTATCTGAGGACTGTAGCTGGAAAAAAATTGCGATGCCTCGTAATGGTATTAGCTTGCTGTTTGTTAACTCCCTAATGATTATCACTTAGTGAATATAACTAAGTTAGGGAGGCAGAACAAGATGTGTGTGGACAACTGCCATGAAGTCTTAGTGAACGTGGCTGCTTATTGCTTATGCTTAAATACGGTATTAAATCACAAGAAAAATGTGAGTTTGGTGGATATTAACATTGTCTTATTATTAATGGTTTTGTACAAAAACAGAAATGTTACAAAATGCGATTTTAGTCTTTCTGGTCCTAAAATCTAGGGATAATGCAGTAAGGTGGTATAAGAAAGCATTTCTTGCAGTTTTCCTTATTCTCCCTGGTTTCTGCCTTTGATATTAATCTTACAATTCTGCAAAAATTATATTTACTTGGGCACATTTTTTCATAAAAGAGTGCCATACATTAGCTGGAAAGAAAGAATCGTATTTTACTACAGTCCGGTACAAACCTTAAGTTATGTATCATGGAATAAGCAGCAATTAGACACGAATTATATCTTTGACCTTACCAAAAACTAGTTGTGTCCAATCTGGAAAGTGAAAACGAGTAAATCTACGTATTAGAAGATTTTCTGTGTTGGGATGTACTAATTGGGACAATAAGTGACTGTGGTTTTGTGTCATGATGTTTTTCAGTTACGTGAAGAGTTTGACCGGGGCATAGATGTTGTATTAGATGAAGAGCACAGCATTCATGATGTTGCTGCTTTGTTAAAGGAATTTCTGCGTGACATGCCTGACCCGCTTCTCACCAGAGAACTTTATACACCTTTCATCAACACTCTCTGTGAGCTCTACAGCATCTTCATTTACCGATTTTCAAAAGCTTACTTGTTTGTATTCTTTGATCCCTGCTAACCATATTCTTTTTTTCTGTGCATTTAATACTCTAGCCTTGATTTTCTCCAAATATTTGTAGAGTATAAATTTGCTGAGGTCTTTCCTTTGTTTTCATAGTGTCTAAGTAGAGCCCAGAAAACTAGAACAATAAAAATTTTGCTTATTATACCTATTTTTGCGTTAGTATATAGGATGTGATTCATGTTATCTATTAAATCCTGACCCTGTCATTGGTTCAGCAGTAGCAGATGACAGACTCCCATTTGAATCCTGGTATCTTAGCACCATTAATGCATTTAATTTTTAGAGCTGTACACTGACCAAAATTCCAGTCTGGCTTCAAAAACTTGGCTTCAAAAGTTCAAGTTTCATCATATTTAATGGTCCTCAAAGCCATCATATTAAGTAATCCCAAACGTGTTGCCTAAGACCTGAGTGCAGACTCTCACAGATTTGGGAAAAAGTAAAGTTGGACCCTTCAAGCTTAAGCTGCTGCTTGGTATGTGTTTTTCAGATTCTTTCTAGCCCTCATGTCTGAGATCCTGCCTCTCTCCCACCTTTGACACTGGCTACTGTTGCATTTTAGATGGTTAAAGTGATGGTGGTCCTTTATATTTCTAGCTGTTTTTTCAGTCTCCCGGTATCTCTGCAAGATGTGAAATTGTAAGAAATCTCATTTAAAATGGCTAAAGCATGAGCCTGACTGGCATGCTTCCCAATGGTGCCCTGTATATACCAGTAGCTATACCTAAATGAACGGAGCAAGTAGAAAATTAAGCAGAATTTTTGTGTCTGGTGACAGTGATGGAGTGTGCAACATGGATTTGGCTCTCTTATAGGCTGAGAAAAGATCCTATGAACCTGTGAGCAAAAAGTTGACCAAGCAAGGCAAAAATCCTGTAACAGTATTTGTTACACTTCTGATATTTCCTTAGAGTTTTCTCATTTTTTTTCTGACATTATAAAGAAAATGATCCTTAGACAAAGCTATTCTTATGCCTTCCTTTGGGCTGGGAACAGTATATTTGTTCTGCTTTTAGGTTAGTTGGAGTGATTTTCTTAGAATTTATTTTTTCCTCTCTTAGTATTAGAGCCAGATGAACAGCTAAGCACCTTACAGCTTCTCATTTATCTTCTACCTCCCTGTAACTGCGATACCCTACACCGGCTGCTGCAGTTCCTCTCCACAGTGGCTGGCCATGCAGAAGACACCACAGACAAAGATGGCCAAGAGGTAAGTCCTGGTCACTTGGGTCCTTTGACTTTGCTTAATTCATGATCTGAAAAGAGATCTTTAAAGCTGTGAAACAAACACGGTGGTGGCATACCCCTGAAAGATGAGACAGGTTTCATATTCTTGCCTGCACATTTGCCATTTAGTTGTTTACTATGTTCTGAGGGCTGTGAAACTTTAATTTTTATATGACTTAATCAGTAAAGCATTTACCACTTCCTTTGGGAGATTCACAGAATAACCGACCTTGTTAAGAACATCTAATGTTACCCATCGTTTTTCCCCCCTTGTTTTATCCTATTATATTCTATGGAAAAAAAACTCACATAGAAAAGTGTCAGGCATTCAAGGGTATGCTTTTTCATTCTCTTTTCATTCTCTGTTGTTGCTTTCTTATATGACCTTTGGACATAGCAGTTCACTTCTTGGTTCCCTTAGCTTCCTTGTGTGCCCTGGGTAGTGAAGAATAAAAAATAAAGGACAGGAGCTCCAGCTGTGTCCTTGCAACTGACAGAGCTAATCACTAGTTGGAGTCAGGGTCCATCTTTGCCTGGTTTCCCTCTGGCCTCCTTACTGTTGCATTCTGGACCAAATTCAGTGGAGAGGTTGGAGTGCGCCCATCCCACAGAGACAAGAACACCCATAGCCGTGTGGCTGAGCTGTACTTCTGAGCGTTCACACGTGTGCATCTGCGCCGTTCACACTAGAGAAGATCTGAAAATCCAGGCTTCCCATTTTCTACCAGGAAAATGCTTGAACTAGTGGGCTGCTCTGCAAAAGGTGGCAACTCTGTTAACGTTGAATGAGATCGACGCAGTCTGTCACTGCTTGACAAAATTGTACCAGTTTATCTGTGGGAAGGACCTCTCTGTCCTCTGAACTGCAGCAGAGACTACTTCTGAGGTTACTTCTGAGACTCGTCTGAAACTCCTAGAGAATTTTGTCTTCCAGACGGAAAACCCTGCTGACTTCTGTCAAATTTGGACACCTTTTGCAGTTGGCTGGTTTTAACAATTGGCACTTACTGATGGAGTTTTGCCGAATTTCTGCCTCAAGTCCTAACTTTCAATGTGCTGTATGTGACTTCAAGGCCTATTTCACTTTTAAATCCACTTTAAATGCTGTTGTTTTTGTCCTCAGCAAGGAGTTGATAAAAAAACCTACACGACTATGATGGAAAGCATTTAAAAAGAGCAGCCTGTAACAATTTTACTAGGCTTAAAAACATGTATAAGCCACCTAAGGTTGTGGTCCCCCTGGTCCTGCAAATTCTCTGTTGCTTCAGGAATGTACCCAGGAGGATGTTATTGCGGGGCTACAGGATGCTGCTTAAGAGAGTAGGTTTGGCTCAACAGTTGTATTAAAGGCATTTTCATTCCCCTTAGCAGTACATCAGCTCTGCTACAGGTATTTTGGCAAGGCAAATTTAGGTAAGCTATCTTGGCAGTATTGTAAGCATCAGGACTATTATGTGCAGCTGGATACCTTTTATAGATAATACAGTATTCTGCTCACAATTATTTAGGCTATTCATGAATAATTAAGTGAATAAAGGCATGCAGAGCAAGAAAAAGTATTTTATCGGGCTGCTATCACTGGAAGGAAAACAGCCAAGCTTTGGCACACGGGCCCTCTTCACGATTTCTTTCAAAAGCCCTTCTCTCACGAAGATGAAAATGGATGACTCACTTCATTAAAATTACTCATTCAGTTAATTTCAGTGGGTATGCTTACAATGTTTTTTAAGGGATGCCCCGAGGGTGCCCTTAAGAAAAGACTCACTGTTTGTACAAACAGCCTGCACATGCAGATCCAGGCACAGCCAGAGGCTGCCCCTGGCACGCTCGAGGCACCGCGTGCCCGTACATCCTTGGTGGCTCAGTACTCTGACACTGTTTAAAAAGCAGGTCACCCGAAAAACAGCCGGGTGCATGGTGGTGCGCAAATAAGGGTGTGTGCTGTACTTGCAGTCATGCTGGGATGAGTCTCTAAACAAAGAGCCAACATGTTTGTTAAGACTGCCCATGCACCTACTTAGTGCAGATGTCTTTCCAAGATTACATAGTGGTCCCACTGATAAAAGGAGAAGCTCTTTTTGCTGTCATCTCTATGCTATCTAGTTGAGATCTGTAAAAAAATAAACCAGATGCAGTCGGTGCACAGTTGTAAGTTTGACTAGAATATTCAGTAAATGACCAGCTACAAAAAAAAATTAAAATATTACTTTGAAAAGATTTGTTTTGTACCACTTATTTCTTGAAATGCTGTTTTTACTGCCTCTTTTTGGTGCCTCTTCCTGTCCTTTCTTTAAATTAGTTAGTTCAAATGTAACTGAAACAAATGAAAAATAACTCTCATGATATTTTTTTGTTCTTTAAAAAAAGCCTGCAAGAAATACTGAGTCAACAGCTGAAATTCACTTACAGTCTTATATAGTCAAACTGCTGGCATCTTCTTCTGCATTCCCAGAATAGCAACCAAGTGGAGACACAGAGAGGAAGCACATGACCCCTGCTTTTTGCTCTGTTAAAAGAATAGAAAGGAAAAAAAGTAGTCTAATCACAAATATGACAATGAAAATTTTGATTTAATAACCTATATGACATATTTTTGCAGTAATTTCTGTTTAGTCTAGTATGTGTTTCTAGCCTTCCACTTCCTCCAAAATCAGATTACTATTGCTTTTTTTGAGCACAAAGTTATGAAAGTCGGAAAAAAGTAAAAAAACACCAAAACAAAACAAAAAAATCCACCTAACAAGTAAACGTTTGGCATGTTCTAGGAAGCAAGCAAAAAGACAGGAAAATACTAATAAAAATAATGAGCATGCTCCTTAATTATCTAAACTGTTTAAACATGGAAAAGTGTGTTTTTCCTCACTGTATCTGTTTCAAATCATGAATGCTACTTGAGGAAGCTAACAGTTTTCAGTATTTGGTCCTAAGAGACAGTAATATGCTGAGGTGGTGAAGTAGGAAGGAGGCTTCCCTGGGTTCAGAAGTATGCCATTGCTGAGATTCCAGGGAATTAAGGGCAGGCCAGCACTTCCACCTTCTGCTCCTCCAATCCATTTGAAAATATATCCAGAAAATCCACAGTGTTTGTTGCAGAGATGTCCAAACAAGGTGTTTCGACATTTCTAAAAAGTGTTCACTTTTTATTTGACTAGCACTCGCTTTTGGTTTTGATGAATGAAGCATCTGCTTCAAATCAGGAGAAAGAGAGAGAGAGTGTGTGTGTAGGGGTGTGTGTGTAGATGTGTATGTGTGTGTAGATGTGTGTATATACGTATCCGCATACGTTAGAACCTGGGAGACCCCACCTCATTTATATTCTGTTTTCTAGATTACTGGGAACAAAATGACATCACTTAACCTGGCTACCATCTTTGGGCCTAACTTGTTGCACAAGCAGAAATCCACAGACAAAGAATTCTCAGTTCAGAGCTCAGCTCGAGCTGAAGAGAGTACTGCTATTATAGCTGTCGTACAAAAGATGATTGAAAACTATGAAGCCCTTTTCATGGTAGGTGGATGTTTCTTCACATTACCACTATGCGTTTTTAAGTTAAATGAGGAAATACCTGGTTGGTGTTAAAGTAGACTAGGATGAAATAAACTGTGGAAACTGCATTAAATTAGGGTCAATTATTATTGGTAGAAAAAGTAGTCTTCTATCAAGGAAAAAGCTTTGCAGTAAGCAATAGTATTAAAAATGTGTACTTATATCTTGCCTGGAATGGTTTCAATGTAGATAAGAGTATCTTCCTTAGAAGATTACTGTCTGTGGAAATGGTTGGGTTGGCTATTCAGTTGTATACTAAACAACGCACCAGCATTGCTCATTAGTTTTGAAGACAAGACTGAAAATGACCTTTCATCTTTCAGTTTTGAAAGTCAGGGAGCCAATTTTTGTGCAGATCCTTGGTTAATTTAAGGAACAGCCTCCCCTACCAAACACTTTCTTGTTGGATGGGGAGGAAGGACAAAGCTTCTTCATTTGTCAGTTGGATAAGAGGAGTAAAGCATAAATCTGTGTAGTTCCTGAGTTCCTTTCTGTTCTCTTGCTGAAGTGAGGAAGTTCTTCATGAAAGGGATGATGACCTTGGACTTGGTCGTGTTGCTTACTTATGATGCAGCTTAGTTAAATCACATTCCTCATGCCTAGCAGTTAGCTGGACAGTTCATTCTGTGGCTTTGCCTTTTCCTCTTTCTGTCTACAAAATTATAAGTCAGCTCAGTATGACTTGTGCCTGAGAGAGCCCTGCACTGGGGTAGCAGAGGCCAGTCAGACCTAGTGGTGGGCACTATCCTGTCTTCATTTTAGTAGGCATACATGTCTTAACAAAACCAGTAGTCTTGAAAAGGTGAACATAGTTTTGGTTGTGGTGTCTTGAAACTAAGCAGCACTGTATGTTACACTGAGGAGACTGGTTCCCAAAGCAAGAGGAAGAACACTCTGGAAACCTCCTTTAATGCTCCAGCAAAGCTGGGTGCTAGGTGCCTTGATGGGAGAAGATGAGCAAGCCTGGACTGTGGGCATGTGGGACTGATGGCCACATAGTACTGTAAGGGGAAGGTGTCTACCAGATTTCAACAGGGAGAAGAGCATGAGAAAGCAGTCACGAGCCCTGCCTATCAGTCTTAGCCTCAGATGAACTTCTTTGTGGTTTTCTCGTCTTTTCCCTCACACTGTATTGCCTTTCATTACATCCTTTGCTTTATTTTTATTCTTGTTCCAGTGAGACACTCAGCAATCTTTTTTTTTTTTTTTTTTTTTTTTTTTTAATGCTTTTCACAGTTTGGGGAAACTTTAAGTGCTATTTTTCCTTCCACAGCAGGAAAAGAAAGTGACAGAACTGCACTCTTGTGCGAAGGTCCGCTGGCTCAGGGTGTGGATGGCACTAGCAAATTTAAAATAGTACTTGAATAAGAATACTTGCAATACTTGAAGTTTCCTTTTTGTTGTTTCTCTTTAAGAACATTTTACAGCACAGCCACATCTCAGTACATAATGCTTAGGCACACATTCCGACTGTCAGTGTGGAAAGGGCGGGGCTTAGGGTTAGACTAACCTACATATGGTCTCTTTTTAATTGTGACGGATTTATTCCTTTATCTCTTCAGTGCTTCCAGTTTCATCTGAAGGTTAAACAAAGTGTAGGGGAAAAAAAAGGACTTTTGTTTTCCAGAGTAGCTTTTCGGATTGTGGAGGGAGATTAGAATCAGATTTCAAAATGAGAGGCTAGCTGCATGTGAGAGAAAGACAAACCTATCTCAGATGCTCTCCTGAAAGCTGAAATACATTGATGTGAAATTTATAGAAATGTCTAACAGCTGAGCATCTCTGGGTGCTTTCAGTCTTCCCATTGCCATAGTTTAACAAACATGGCAAGTTCTGCCTGTTTTCTGGAGTAACATCTAGGCTCGCGCATGACACTTGATCTGTAGGGTTGTGTCAAATTGCTCATAGTTAGTGTTTTATAAAGCTTCTACCAGGGTTTACTTTCATCTTTTTCGTGTTTGCATCGGCAGCACAGAGAGGCTCTTTGTATTCTGAAGATAATTAGCCCAGTGCATCATTTGGTAATAGATGCATTGAAAGGAAAAGACTTGTATATGTAATTGTAATAAAACTATGATCATTTGAAATCAGGCAGCAGCAATTCATTTTCCAAACCCATAGGAGTGGGGCCAAACCAGAACTGCTGTTTATACTTGACATTTATGCTCCTTACAAAAAGAAAAACATCTGGACTTGAGCATTCAGCTACAGCTATAACATAAAGTGCATTGCTGCTAAGGTGTTTTTCTGTTTGGTTTTTTTTGTTTGTTCCCCCCCCCCTTGTTACTTTTGTATATGGGGAGGCTATAAAACTCCAGCTTCAGCATTGAAATTGGAACAACATTTGTGAAATAAAACCTAGGAAACCAGGATGTGTTGTGGCACCCAGACCACAATATCAGGATGACAGACCACAATATCAGAATGATTCTGACACATTGGTGGGTCAGGAAGGTTCTGTTTCTCAGAACAACCCAGGATACTGGGGACTGTTTTTATGAAGCAATTATCATTGACATCAGTAACATGCAAACATGTGGATTTCATATAGAAGATGGATTCTGACCTTGCTTCATTGATGTTAAGGCCTTTCATATCCAATTCTTATCCATTTCAGTGAGTCTTAGGGATGCATTAAAACATTTTATGGGAATGTACAAAGAACTGTTCTTTGCCAGTCTCTGAACTATGCCCAGCAGCTGAATGCGGGGAACCGCAACTCAACCACACTTTGTCTGATTGGCTTTGACTTGGCATAGAGGATGGAGAAGAGCAGCTTGGTCATGCATTTTCATCTCCTAGCGCCCAAATCCAGCCCTGCTGCAAAGAAGCACTGCATAGTGTCTGAAATTTCTTATTTTTACTGTTAGATGCTACTGTGGCCTCCCCGCTGCAGAGGCAGGCACATGCTGCCTCTCTGTGCCACATCAGTAGCAAGGGACAGCACAAAGGAGACACTTCAAGGGTCCCTCCACCTGTCTGCGTCTCAAGAGCTGTGACTTTTATGTAACACCCAGCCCCCAAATCTCAGAATATCTCCTACTTTGCTGGAGTCCTGACAACCCCAGAACCCTCTGATGCGTCCCACTATGTGCTCAACAGCTGCAACAGCTGTTGTTTCAGCAGTTATTTCAGTGCCTTGGCTTCCCTTCTGTCCCTGAATTTCAAGTTCTCATCCATCTACTCAGCCACAACTGCCAGTTAAACAGTTAATTCAATAAGAGTTATTGCAGCTCTGTAACATCTTCCTGAGATACCAATATAGCAGTTTTCTATAAGTGTAGGTTTATAATTACATGCATCTAATTTCTACACTTGCAAGTTAGTTAACTAAACTGAAGTAAATTGCTGCACAGGAGGAAAGCCAAAACCCAGTAGATAGCTGGCAAGGAGACCATCAGTACAAATCCAGTTGAAGGATCATAGATTAGCATGCCCTCATTCACTCAGATAAAAGTCTTATAACTCAATAGAACTGTTAAGTTTGGGTTTCACAGATGCTTTCAGTTGGAACTGAACTTCTTGTTGGAACTTTTTCAGATTCATTTTTATGGAATGAAAGACTGATTTTTTTTTTTTTTTAAGAATGGAAAATATATTTTTATTTTTCTGAAAAAGTCCTCTCAGTAGATTCTTACAAGTTTATCAACTTGATATAAAGCTGAATAGCAAGTTACGTACAGAAAGATGTGGATTCCGCTTTGCCCTCAAACTTTATCTGGAGTTTATTCTACTCTGTAGAAAGGCTGTCTAAAAGGAGAAGTTACAGCACACCAGGTTTCCAAAAATGTATTCCTATAAAGAGAAGATAATTTATTGAAAGACTGGTATATCAATGACCATCAGTAAGATACTTTTCCAGCTTAGAGGCTAAATAAAATTTTTAAAAAAGGAATATATGGTCACACAAGTTTTTCATAGAGATTTTGGATCAATTTGAATTAAATTATGCATATCTTCATTTATTTTCAAATTATTTCCTTTTTTAAAGAAACATGCCTTTTCTGTAACTTGACTCCCTAAATACCTCCCAAACTGAGGTATTCCCCAGAGGAATCTATTAGTAAATCTATTCCTATTTCCCAGGAAATGTCGGGGAGAACAAATGGCCCATGCAGTGTGACCTGAAGGTCAAGAGATTCAGGCTCTGATAAATTGCATCCAGAAGCATATTGCACAGTTGATGACCCCTTGCTGAGATTGTCTTGCCTCCAGCTCCATCTGTCATGGTGAACCTGGGCTGTTAGTTCAAGTTTCTCAGATGGTTTCATCTGTTTCAGTGCTTTGAAGGTTGAGTTGAATGTGCCACTATGATGTGGACAAACACACTTAAAGATTGATAAAACTCATGTAAAATGCAGTTGGAAGCACAGAGTTTACTTGGGCAGGTCTTGGAGTGCCATTCCTGCTACCTGCCTGGGAGATGTTGCTATATCCTGCGGCAGCTGAAGCTATCGAGTGTTTTGAAGGTTCATCTCCATATAAAGTGCGCTAGAGAGAGTTAGCAAATCAGAAGGCCAAACTCCAAAGATGATGATACAAATTCTGGCCGAGCCTGTTGCTACTACGCGAAGTCCAAAGTGGCTGGAGATCCAACAGGACCTAATTGTAAACCTGAGTTTTGGACAGATGAACTCTGTAATTACTCAAGTTCTGACTGAGCATAAGCAGGAATTTAAATGCTTCTAGATCCCAGGATTTGGCCATATGGATACCTGAACATTAAATGTTTATAAGGCTTCGTTTAGAAAAGTGTTGACCTTTGGCAGCTCTCACTGTAATGAAGCAATTGAAGAACTTCATAGATAGAACAGTTACCACAAAATTTCCACATGAGAAGGACATAAACACGTCAAACGCCACAGCATATATGAGGAAACATTCTCCTTCCTGTGTAATTACATTTCACACTGTTTCTAAAAGAAGAGAACTACAGTCACTTAGAATGGAAATTTGTAAACGTCCCCAGATCTTTGAATGGGGATGTAAGGTGAGGACCTTAAACTGGAGCTTTTGAGATTGCAATACATGAGTTGTTATCAGATACAATACCCAGCTGGATACCAATGGGTTATTCAACAGTAATCAGCATTTGACATTGTACAAAATGATCTTTAGTCCTACTTTACCTGTTGTTACAGGAAATTTCTCTTTCAAGTAGAAGCTTCTGAATCTTTGTTTTATATACTCTCCGCGAATGTACTTGTACTTGGTCTTTTAGATAAGCATAGTACCAAAATTAGTGTATGTGAAAGGATATTGATCTCCAACTAAGTATTTTTTGTTGTCTTCATAGGTTTCCCCTGACCTACAGAATGAAGTGCTTATTAGCTTATTAGAGACTGACCCAGATGTTGTGGACTATTTGTTGAGGAGGAAAGCTTCCCAGTCATCGTGAGTAATCTGTTTTTTCATCATCCCTGTTTCTGCTGGGAATTTCTATCTATCTCCCACTGGAAGTGTTCAAAAGGTTCTCGTTTTCCACAGCTCTTCTGCACTGTCTACAGTGGAGTAGAAATATCCTCCCCATTACACAGACTCTGCCAAAGAAATTATGACTCTTGTACAGTGTTTTCTAAAGACAAATGTTATTTCCCGATTCAGAGGAAAGATTGTGTTCTGCTGTAGAGAACAGAATGACATGTACATAAAAATATTCAGTGCACTATTAGCTGACAGGATGTATTCTAGTGGTCTGCTGGTTCATGTCTTGGGTTTGTTGTAGTCTTCAGTAAGAGGAGACGTGTATTACACTATCCTTGAAACACAACCTAGAGTGCCTTAACACAATCACGGGTTTGTTGTTCTTTTCCTATTGTACACACATTAGGACGTTGTAAACAAGTCAACTGCCGCAACAGCAGGTTTATGGAGACTCTTTGGGTATTATTTAATTGTATGCTTTGTGAAAGATCTGAAGAGAAAAAAAATCACACCGGTCACTACTGCAGTTATGATACATAACATATTCCAACTTTGTGTATGGTGTATATATGCCTACACCCGTGTGCCTTAGCGCTATGAGTTTGTACATTCGGATTAACAGGATTCCTGGCTTTCTCATGGGACACGCAGTCATTGCCTTTATTCTAGTGAATCCCAATATGTCAGACCCAAAAATCACAAAATTTGACAAGCTTGCTTTAAGTAACTTTTAAGAGGTTTCCTAGACTCTAAACTCTCTGGGACAGATTGGACTTTGTCTTCCTGTGTGTGTGGAAAGTGCCTAGTGCATTCAGAGTATAATTAAAATTGAATTTGTACAGTCAGTTAGCTATGATTTTTTTTCCTCTCCCTCTGAACATTGTATAGTTGGAGGTAATGTAATAGTGTGCCTGGCTTTAAAGGAAGAGGTGTAAAAGAAATAGTATAATTAACACATGGAGGAAGAAGCTTTCTTTAATTATAAAAATTAAAAACAAAAATACATGCAGAATATATCATGTGTTGTAAAGGATTTTATTAGTTTGTTGACTTAACCACATGTACAGATAACATGCAGTAGCAAATTATCACAGATCATCTGATCTGTGGTAATTGTCTCTGTGTGTTTTCTTAGCGTACCAGAGACATGAAATAATTTCAATTAGTTTATGTCTGACTGACACATAGCATGTGTATATTTAGATCACAATAAATGCAGGATAATTAGAGGTACGTTGGCTGTCTTTTACACTTGTTCACATTTGCCGTGAGCCAAGACCACAATTAGGGGAGACGCTGCAAATCACATGACATATGGTAAAGCCTGTAGAGACTTCTTTCTTTAAGCCCTCAGTTTGGAATGATCGTGTTTCTAACTCAAGCTAATAAAAACCTTCATGCTGGATTTCACCATCTATGTAGTAGAAAGACATAAAATTATATCTCTCATGTGGCTACACATATCAATTGAGCATAAATTTGTTGCAAATAATTGTGGATGTAAGAGATTATTGTTAAATCCTGTTTTCTTTAAGTTAATTGACCTTGACCTTGAGCTTCCTTACTTTTCAGCCAGCATGCACACCTACAGGAGAAAATGGATCTTTTGTGCAAAGCTGGTCACAACTGACAAAAGGGGTTTTGTAAGGAAAGGTTGCGAAACCAAATAGGAACATATAGCTACACTAGTACCCATTTATTGTATTTTCAGTAATGGGCAGATGAAGTATCACTGAGATAGGAGAAACTTACTATCTATCTGTCATTTTTCTTCTGCTCTGCTATCATGTAAGTGATTTATTCTTAATGTTAATGAGATATGTTTTCACTGTGATTACAACTTCTTGGTTAAGATATTCCAGGCAATTAGAGGGAATGTTGCTTAGTGTTATTGCTAAGAGTGTGATGCTCTTAAGAGATTAATCTATTTCAGAACATAATGTCAATTTTGAGGCTATATATTTGTTGGTTATTTTTCCTGTGAGAAATGTGAGGCAGCAGACAACAAGGAGACGTTTGTCTTGATTTGACAAAAATGAGCCTCCAAAATACATCCTTACTACTCTTGGAGATTTCCTGGACATGTAGTCAAGATCCAAATTGGGATCCGTGGAACAGAAAGCTTTACGTATTCTTGAGACAATCTTCATCAGAAAAGCTAGTTCACTGCATAACATGGAGTGTGGGATCAACTTCAAGACTTCAATGTCATGTTAATTGCTCTGAAGGTCCTGCTTCTGCAATTGCCCTCACATCTCTGCTTTTGATGTCGTTACAAATGCTTTCTTGGCTCTGATCTAACAGAGAAAACACAATCTCTTTTCCTCCCCGGTGGAGGACAAATCAGATGTTCCTCATCTTTCGGTTCTCTTAAGAGCTGAGCATCGTGAGTGGTGTGTCAGCGAGTTTATGGAAGTCGTTCATGGTAAAGCGCTAATTACCATTGGCAGCAATTCTGAAGTCTGCTCTTGTGGATGACTTCCCTAACTTTTTTGTATGTTGGCTTGATGACAATGGAATTTGGGGTTTCCAGCTGTAAGATGAAGCATCTTTAAACTAACACAAAAATAAAATCTGTTTCTTATGATTATTTATTGCTTATCATAGTTGGTAGTCCTTTTAGAGTAGATGAGTTTCAAAGTTATAGAATTTTCAAATGTTTTTGGAAGGTGATGATGGGTTTTAATCCATCCTAACCTATGGTGCAAAGATGAAGCCATATGATAGGCCATGTAGTATGCGAAAATGCAGTTTTCAAAGCTGCAGAGGCTCCCTGAATCATTGAGTCCTCTACCCTGTTACAGTAGCAACCACATCATAATCCCATAATAATCTGTTTTGTTGGTGGCACCTGTGTTGCTCAAATATGTATGGTAATTACTACTGCATGCTGCCAAGCCGTCACACTCTCTATGATTTGCCTCTTGTAAGACATAATTGTTTTCCCACTCAGAAGCTTTAAGGTATAACAGAAAAGGATTTCTGCCAAAACCAGAAAGGGATTTCCTGTTTTGATGACCTTAATGCCAGCAGAAAAGTAGGAATAGCTCCAGTAGAAGTAATTATTATTATTAACATTTTTCCAATTCACCCATGCAAGTAGGCTCTGGTGGATAACATCAGTTCAGAAGGATGCCAGTTAAAAAGGAAAGCCCAAGACTCCTTTACAGCATAGCTGATTTTCGTTTTGGAATCTAAAATACTGTTTTGGAACACATGTGGCATAGGTTCCTTCTGCAGCTTTCAAATCTTTCAGTTTGTACATAACCACTTTTTAAATCTTTTCTTTAACATAGTTCATAACCACTAGAAAATACTTCGCTTGCCTTCCCATTTCTCACATTTGATAATACATAATCTTCTATTATTCTTTGTGGATACCATAATCTGCCCTTATTCATGGACTGCATATAGGCGAGTGGGTATCTTGCACAATTTGCCTCCCAATTTAGTTTTTCCCTGGTGTGTGGGTAGAGAACCTCACAGCTATCCAGGGGAAGATGAATTTTCAATTTTAGTAAATATCCATTTGCTATTGAACTCAAACCATAAAGCAAACAGATGCAAAAGTTTTGTTTTAAGGAATATGTGAGAATTCATTCTTTATTTGGAAAGATGCAAGCCAAAGTCTCTTGCAAGTTGTGTTGTATTTTGTTCGTGAAGAGCATCGTAAAGCTGCAAATGTAGGAGATCAGTTTCCAACTTTATTCAATCCATTTTGATGGTTTCTTGCAGTAAGATTGGCAGAGTCCACAGGCATTTTCTTTGATTTTTAAAACTATTTTTTCTAAACAAATTTGAAAGTTATATTTTATATATATAATTGCATGGGCTTACTAGCAGAAACTGTAAATGAGTTTAGAAACTTGAACATTTGGATCTTTCCAAAGACTTGACAGTTTCCATTTAAGTAAATTTTTATCAGGAGCTCTGTCTTGAGAAGAGATAGACTATAACAGATCATTCAAGGTAAGACATGAAATCAGTGTTTCACAAAGCTCAAGTTTATGTTCCCACATTCTTTCATTTCCATTTCCCTTTTCCCCTATTCCTTGTGTTACCTTGCCATGGCTAAGTGGTGGTATACCTCTCTCTTTGCCCTGTGCAACACAGTTAGGTTTGGATCCTGCAAAGGTTTACATACAATAAGCCTTATTGGTGTCACCGTTAGTGCTAAGTATGTCTGTATGCTAGCAGAGTGAGGTTTAGATGACGTGTAGTCTACAAAGCTGGAGAGAAAGACATTTGGTCATAGGAAATCTACAGATACCAACAATTCTCCCCTTTTCTCTCAGGTTTTCTGGTTCTTCTAAAATTCCAGAGACACTGCTTAAATCTCATCTTAACTCACTGTACAAGTTTTTTTTAGAACTTAGGAGGGCAGAAAGAGAGGTGTAAGGGGAAAAAAAAAGAGAAAAAAAAAAAAGTGTACATACTTGAAAGACAATAATTCTTCAGAGTGTGGCTGTCTATAGATTAATTTACCTGGGACTCATCTTCAGATGAGAAGTTGAGATGGGAAGTTACATAATTGAGGCATGATTTACTTTTTTTTTTTTTTTTAACGACTCCCCAACATTACCATACCAACCACAGTGGGAAGCCTGGGACAGCTCTACTTTTCCAAATGTCAGCTCTGGGTTTGTGAGTTGGCCCCAGCTGAGGTTCCGGATCAGTTCAGTGATGGATTTCTTGCTGGGAGTTACCAAGGAGTAAACTTAAGTTAATTCCCAAGGCTTTATGGTTGCTTTTATACTGAAAAAGAAAAAAAAAGGAATATAGAATAACATAAAAATCATGATGTTGAGTGTGTATGTTTTCTGTTTTGGGACATGCAATGTGTAAATTGGTCAGGAAAAAAAACCAACAGCTTGAAAGTGGTGTTAATTTTGTCATTATTTCCGTATTAATATGTAGTGTGCTTTGGCTAGCCTGTCTTACCACTGTGTGTTTTATTTATTTTCTTTCTTCAGTTTTATTTCACTTGTCTGGAAAGAGGGTTAGTGTTCCATAACAAGTAATGTGCTTTGGCTGCTCACTCAGTTCAAGCTCTCTTTGGATTTGAGTCTGAGAAGGGCTCACTATTTTCAGTACACATTTACAAGAAAGCCTCTGTCGTATCACATGCCATTAGAGCAGATAGTAACTTGAGGTCACCGAGAGAAGTGTTTGACTCGAGAAGCAAAAGAGGAGCATCTAAGAAACAAAGATCAAGGTGCAGAGGAATGAAAAATGAGTAATAGAAATACAAATGAGGGTGAACCAATAGGAAGAAAGTTATGTTTGTTTACAGAGTGTTTCTACGTATTCTTTGGGAGGTTTAGTGAATCACAGATTGCCTCCTGTCTGCGTAGTAAGCGGTAACAGTTCAGGAAATCTCCCTCAGTGTTCCCAGCACACTTTAAACATGAGAGTTGTCTCTCTGAGCCTTGGCTGTACTTTGGTGGGGGTTTTGTTTGCCTTTTTGTGTCAGAATTAAATGCAGGCCATGCTGTTGGTGATGTAAAGGTGAAAGGGTAAAAGAAGTTGTAGAAGTTATCAGCAGAGCCAGTTGTTTGCTGCCCCCACCAGAGGTACGGTAGATACATCTACTTGTCCCCTGTAGAATATTTACCTTCTGATGTCTCTAGAAGAGGATCCTTCTCACAGTGTGAGAGGCAAGCAGTGGTTTTGATTTCTCGAACTGTGGAGTACTGCAGAATGGAAAAAGTGAGTTTAGCATACTGCTTAGCATCAAACTAATCTTCCCTATCATGCCCTCAGATTTACTGTCGCAACAAGCTAAATTGTCAAGGTAACATAAGGAATTGATTCACTATTTAATTTCCTGTGGTGAACTGTACGGTTGTGTGTTTTTTGTTGTTTTCTTTCTTGACAGCAACATCTTTTGATTTTTAGTGGCCTCTGCTGGCCACTTCATGGCAAAAGTTTTACTCATGGAAAATTCACCTCTATACTGCTTCTGAAGTGTTTTCATTTCAGCAGCTGTGATCATACTCCTGTGTTTGATTTTATTTGTATGATGTCAAACTGCACCTGTAGCTGTGAACATAAAGCATTTTTCATTAACAGTAGTTTCTTTATCAAAATTTCTCAGGAGCCCTGAGATGCTGCGGTCAGAAGGTTCCTACTCCACAGGAGGAAGACATTCTTCCACAGACTCCAACAAAGCTTCAAGCGGAGATGTCTCCCCTTACGACAACAACTCCCCGGTACTGTCTGAGCGCTCGCTGATGGCAAGGCAAGAAGAAGTTGCCCGCAGCCCAGATAAGCTGTACAAGGTACCTGAACAGTACACGCTGGTTGGACACTTGCAGCCTAAGACAAAGGAGAATTCTTCTGCATCACAGGCTGGAAAAGGTAGAGTACATCCTGCTCATGTTCCTCCTCCTCAGCGACTGATGGGGGTTTCTGAAATAATTGAAAAGTGCCTGTCTGCTCTGTTTTATCATCTGCCAGGAGCTGAGAAGCAACAGTGTAAATAACCTTACGAGAAATGACTGACCAACATCCTTGCATTGAGCCCGAAGGGTCTGTGCTCAGTCCTCCTTGTTAGCTCAGCCACCTATCAGGGATGCTCTTGGTATGGCGTTTCGCAAACCTTGGAGCTATTATTTAGGAAAATAGAGTTGTGTATGTCCCGCTTTTCAGCCTGTCTGTGACAGTGTGGCAAAGATTCTGATTTCTAGTCCTGCTCCATAGGACTGTAATACCTGACAGGTTGTGGTCCAGACTTTGGAAAAATCTGAGACTTGAAGGCGTCAAGCTACAAATTTTCTCCAGTTGAAAAGAATGATCTCAGCTCCTTCTCATTGGAGAATACAGCTGAGCTGCACAGCTTTACATCTGCTACCAGTTACACACCTAGCAATACTACTGCAAGGATCCATAATTTCCATAGCTATCTAGGGAGCACACACCTGAATGGTTTCTTCTGTAAACAACTGTGGTTTAAACTGATAGCTCACCAGCACTTCAAGATGCTTTTCATTTAAAAATATGTTTTAAAAATTTACATTCGTGAAACGCGTATTTAGTGAGACAAACTTCAAGGATTTTCAGTGCTTAGGGATGCAGATAACTGGTGGTATTTTAAAAAACATTTTATTTCAGAGGTACTGGTTAGGCACTTAATTCCCTTTGGAATTAATGCAATTTAGACTATTATCTCAATTATATGCTTTATAAATGCCAATGGGCATTTATCTTCTGCATTCAGCATCTAAATCTCTGAATAGGTTTCAAAATCTGGTCCAATTTCTAATAAGTTATAAATGGGAAATTGCATGAAGTTTTATCATATTAACCATCTTTTGGACTTTAATATGCATCACAACAATACTGGACCATGACGAATTAGGAAATTCCTTTACTGCCAGATGGAATCAGAAAAAGGCACGGAACAGTTATAATCCAGCACAATGCCCGACGTGTGCATTTCATTAAATCTCTGTTCTGTGACAGCGCTCCCTTGTAAGAACCAAGTGATGCTGCAGGTTGATAAAGCATGCCTTACAGTGACCCCTGGGGCTGGGGCTGCCTGACGGAGCTTTGCCATTCTTTCCCCTAAAAAGCACATGAACTACCTTCTGTTGACCAAATCCTCCTGTTCTCCTGCAAGTTCTCCCACTGACTTCAGTGAGGCTTAAGGGAAATTCCACTCTCTCAGCAAGCTCAGGTGTCCTGCCCATACAGAGCTCACTGAATTCATTACAGGATCTGAGTCTGAAACAGCAAGTAACTGTGAACAACACATTTGAGATCTGTTTGTTAGGTTCCAGGTAAGCCAGATGCTAGTATATGTTAACGACTCTGATACCTTACATAAAGTTTTATGTCCTCTTAACTTACTGTTCTGTTTGAACGCTTTTAAATAATCACTTGTTCATTAAGGATCGATTCTTCATCATCTTCCTGCTCTTACTGCTATTTAGATGTTTCCGAAGATCATTTTGATATCTGGGGCACCTGGCATTCAACGCTGAAAAGTGGCTGCAAAGATCCAGCAATGACAGGTCAGTTATTTTTCAGAAGTTTTAAGCCCAAATCTAGGAAAGGCTTAACAGCTTCCTGGGTTGGAGAAATGGCAGTGAAACCTGTAGGAGAACTCGCACTGTCCAGAGCTGGACTTTTAGAAGGTTGCTGTTCAATAAAACACAGAGAAGCACAGTGGTTATACAAACGCAGCAACATTTCAAACTGCCACAAGATCATTTAAAAAGTCATTTTAAAATTACTTCAAAAAATAGTTTTTTAGTCTCCTGAAAGTCATTGGAAGGTGAAGGCCCGGTGGGGATTTGAGAGCAGCCGCCGCAGTGGCACTAGCACAGGCTGTGCGGTCGGCAGCCCTGGGTGCTGACCCTGCCGCTGGCCAGCGTGGTCCCGGCAAGTCCCTGGCCTGTCCTGCCTTTGTTTTTCTCCCATCTGCACCCACCTCACAGAGGCACTGCGAGACTAAAACAGCCCCCTGCTTTTCAAGCATTTGAAAGATGTTAAGTGCCGCAAGGCTTTATGTCAGAGCAAAGCATTAGAGTCACCGGGTAACGTTCGACATGGTTCAGGTAGACGTAGGGCTGCTGCTCTGTGTCCCCGGGTTCAGCCGGTGGTGAGGCTGTTCCACCTTCCGTCGCAGAGCCTGATGAGGGAAGTCCCCATCCCTCTTCTGCAGAGTGATGCAGGGGAAAAGCAGTAACTTGTTAAACGCCGCGTAAGGGATTACGCAGACTGATGTTGTCTCTCTGACTCTGCCCCCCAGGTTCTTACGGGAACATTTATGAAAGCAGCTTGCTGCGACCCGGACCGTGCTCCCTTTCCCAGGGGAACCTCGCCATGTATTCTCCTCGGTGGCAGGGCAGCTCCTCCGACTTGGACAACGGCAGGCAGGTCATGCAAAGGAGCCAGACGACTGCTGCCATTTCTGAGTGTCAGCTCCATCCCACGGTGTCTCGGGTGTGCAGTAACCCGCAAGTCGAAGTCGGCAGTAGGAGTTCAGACCTGTCACACTCAAAGTCGGAGCGGCATTTGACTTTAAGCAGTGTGGAGGACCTCAGTGAGCACGACTCGAATGTGGGTTGTTCACAAAGCACAGCCAAGCCCTCCTACAGAAAAGAGAGGCCACCACCCCCCTACCCAGGCCCAGCAAAAACAAGCTCTGCCTTGTCACAGCGATCGAGCGTTTCTTCAACGTTGCACTCTCTGTGGAGACTTCAACGCCAAGAAAAAAGTTCAGGGACCAGAGCAGCTGGAGGACCGCCAGCCAAAGCCCCTGACCAGGCCACCTCCAGGCAGGAGCGGCCGGCCCCGCGCAGCCAAGCGGGTCACATCTATTCCACAGCACCTCACAGTCAGAACAGTAAAAATGTTTCAGAGGCAGACTGGCATGATTGGCAAAGGGAGCGGTGGCAAATCTGGGAGCTTTTATCAGCTGATAACCCCGATGCCCTCCCGGAAACCCTTGTATGATCGGACCCTGCAGAACTGCCACTCGTACCTATGCCTCCCTCTCATAGGAAAACAACTGTGACATTGGAAAATGGGGAGGGCTTTTTTGTTTTATACCAGCTGAATCGCATATACTTTTTTTAAACTTTGTTCACTTTAATTTCTTAACAGCACTGTCAAGCAGTCCATTTACAAATGCAGTATGTTCCTGTTCTACACCAAGCTTTTGAGGAAAAAACAAGATGAAAATTTTAGTGTAATAACTCTGTATGCATATGCTGTGTATAAGATAAAACTGTTGCTTTGATGTTGCTAAAAATGTATTTATATATCTGCAGTTTTGATGATTGTATATTCTGTAATGGGTATTGTATGATAATCATATATTATGTTTTCATATACAGATGTCAATCAATCATGACTGCTTTTTTAAAAATCACTGCACTTACATTACCGTGATATGCATTGGAATTCTATAGAAGGTGCACAAGCTGGTTTCTGTGCTTGTATAAAAAAAAAACTGTTAAAGGGGGAAGTTGTCCTTCTTTTCACTGCCTATTGAAAAACACTAAAATAGAGTGGAACATGAAAAGCCATATATTTTATAAGGGTACTAGTGACAGGGGAAAATACCAAATATTTTTTTCTTATAAATATATTTACAAGTGGAATTAAAATTTGATACAAGATTGTAAAAATATTTTTTTAGATTCTGGTAGGAAGGAGCTCAGAGAATCAGCTAAGGGCAAGGCTGTGCCTAAACCAGCTAAGGATGTAGTGCGAAGGTCTGCCCTCCCATTCTAGAGGAAAACAGAGGTTATGTATACAGGATATAATATATATATTTATAAATGTGTGATTTTATGTATTGTTCTAAAACAATAAACTGGAATCCAAATTTTAGAAACCCAAACCCAATAAATTGAGGTGTGTAACAACTGAGAAATAATATGGCTTTTCCTTTGAAATAACAAAGCTTCAGCATTAAATAAGTTAAGAGAAAGAAAAAAAAATGCAGAGGGGCATACGAAAGGGAATCACACAGAGTTTCAGAAATTAACATGACGTTTGGAGAAGTTCACAGCTGCATTTCTATAAATATTGTGCCAAAGTCTGGGTCAATAGTACTTCTTCAATAACTGTCTGTTGCGTTGTTAAATGTTGCTGTTTTATACACGTTCTGGCGTTTCTAAATTGCAAAATTGTTTATGGCCAGCAGGTGGCAATGTACTTCAGTATTCTAGAGAAAATTCTTTTTATCGCTTGATAAGGGAAAGTGTATCATATCAAATGAATTTTATAAAACATATTAGTCTTAATTTTAATGAAGTTGAAGACTTATTCAGTGATGTTGTCTTTAAGTTCTGTCTTGTGCCATAATGATGGAATAAAAAACTAAGCAAAATAACAAGCATATTTTTTGCTCCTTTTTTTGAAGTAAGGTTTATGTAAAGATTGATGTGTTTTTATTACATTGTTGAGTATCTCTGTCAAAAACATCTAAAAGGCGTAGGAGCTTAAGGACCACTTTCAAATACAACTTAAATATACAAGAGCCAAGGTTTTACTTGAGTTTTAGGCTTAAAATCCATCATATAACAAGTCTGCCCATCGTATCTCCATTTCCCAAGTAAAGTTGTAAGATAAAAACCCTAACCCAAGTGGAAAGGGGCAGGATTTGGCCTCTGACTGCTGGAGCACCGTCATCTGGCCAGCTCTTTTTATGAATACTGCATTCAGAATAAATCTCGTCTCTCTTCTGGTGGTTGCAAGGCTTTTCCAAGTACGGTCTCAATACGAGACCTGATAGGAAAAAGTTCTTGCATGTAGCTTGTTGCAGCAGCTCTGTGTCGATTTATTACCAAAAAAACTCCACCCCAAATTAAAAAGATAGTGGAATATAAGGAAGGACAAAACCGACCTCTCACAAGCAATCCTCACTATTTGACCTTGTCTCAATATTATCCCAGCCTTGACACTGATTCGCTACAGGGAATTAAAGCTCCCGTGTAGTCCTCAAAACCAGGCATAGTGTAAATCCTGCTGCAGAAGATAGATACACTATTCACTAGATGTCCATGTCTTAATTATAAATCCCTTTCTAAATACAGAAGCACCTGCACATCTTTAACATTTTTAGTGAAAGAAGTCTAACGATTAGTCAGCCTCACAAAGAGCTTTCTTTTTGCCAGCACCTCTCCGTAGATACGTGTATATTACCATCTATATGGAGTTTATGTGAAAATGGAGAACAAAAAACAAGACCGCTGCTGGAGGACAACCTTGCCTGCACACATTTCAATACAATTGCTTGGAAGAAAAGAGATACAGCATAAATTCTGACGAATTAAAGTAACGCTTGCCAAGATTACATAATTTGTCTGTTATTTTCATTTGAACAGGACAGAGCAAAATTATCACGAGCAGGTTAAGGGTGTAATAATTTTTAGTTGTGCCTCTTTCCAGGCTGAAATCAGCAACATCATAATTTCTTTTGATGTCTTTTTTATATTTCACAAGAAACGTAGCTATGAAAGGTTGTTTCTAGTTTTACATTAGCTGATAAATCTGCGTGGGCTATTCCATTTTAGATCTCTGCAATGTTTTTCTTCCTACGCTCTTGTACATGCTCTTGTACAGCCATAATATTCCTCATATGGGGAAAGTCCGTAGTGTAGGGATATCAAAGCCTTTTCTCTGACTGTTTCCCTTGGGAGCAGGATTCCTGTTGTAGCAAAAGGATCACGGGCCTCTGCTTCAGTGAAGAGCGTGGTAGAGCAGGTCTCCTCCTGAGGCCTCAGGGCAAACTCCTGCAGTTCAGTTCCCCACCATCGCAGCACGCTGGTTCATACCAAGGACTGAAGGAAAAACCTCTTTGCCCCGAGGGTCTGCATCCCCTCCTCTCAGGGGCGCCTCCCAGCTGGGCGGGAGGGTGCGCTGCACTCGCAGGTGAGCCTGGGAGAGGTGAGGTGTGGGTGCCGGCGGGCTGCCCGCGGGGCAGGGGGTGCTCCTCTCTCTTCTCTTGCAGAAATAAAAAAAATCAGTGCAGCTCTAGATGCAAGCCAAATGTGGTGGGGAACCTCTGAGCCAAGGGAAAAAAGGAAAAGCTCAGACTTTAAAATATTACTTTAAAAATTACTGTTGCTGCTGTCTTTTAAAACAAGATGTGGTTACGCAGTGGACTCGTCCATTCCAAGACCACGGTCCGCTGCCGAGGGGTAAGTTGCACCTTCTCCCTCTTCCCCAGCCGCCTATCCCGTCCCTTACACCAGCTCTTGGGAGTGCTGGGAGAAATCCCAGGGCTTGTTGCTCTGGCTGAAACTCACCCTGTACAAGGAACACATAGACTTCAGGTAGCTCAGTGCCTTTGCACAAGCGGTAGGCACAGGGGAGGAGAAGGGACAGGGTCAGAGATGGGGAGAGGAGGAGGGTGGGACTGGCCACCCCTTCTGGCAGCAGCCTCCAGTTAGCCCTGCTTAAGCTACTCGTGCAACTGCCGGGCTCGCTGCTTCAACGTGTAGGCAAGAGCCCGGCCAAGCACTCGAGAGCAGCTCTGGGTTACAAACCTAAGCCAGTCCCACTGCCGGCTTGGGTGCTTGAAATCTCTCAAGTGCTCTGCTGTCTCCTTCGGCTGGGGCTGCACGGCAATAAGGCGCATCCCCTGGGTGGTGGATAGGGGATCCCTCTCTGGAGGGTGCACCGGATAAAATTGAAGAAGGTGCCGTGAACCAACGCAACCGAAGGGAAGGCCACCCTGACAGAAAAACCACTGGCCCTCCAAGTCATGGGGGTTGGGCAGGAGGCCAACTACCTCCTCCCAGAAAAGAAAAAAAAAAAAAAAAAAATCACAGAAACAACGAGCATCAACTTTCAAAAAAAACCCCGAAATGGCGGAGATGGAGAAAATCAGTAATGAAGTGAGGAGGAGGAGATGGAGCTGGATCGGTCATGTCTTGAGGAAAAAACCAACAGAAGACTGCGCTGTGGCCCTTGGGACTCCAGAGCACGCAGCTGCAGACCGATCGAAGTGGAAGAACGATGTTCGCGCCTTGTGTGCCTCCTGGCACTGAGAGAATTCAGATTCAGATTCAGCTCTGCTGTCTACATCGGGAGCCTAGGCTGCTACCATGGCACAGCTTAATGCCCCTCAGAACATCACTGCTGCCGAAGGGATGTGGTTCAATGGGCTGGAATTTGTGGTCATGTGGTCTGGGGACGGGGGGGTCCTGTTTTGTTACTGGGTTTGTTGTTTCACAGGCATCGGTTGAGGTCAAAAACCTCAATTCCAGCCTCTCTGGAGCACCATTTTGTTCTGTGGTGCTGGTCTGGCAGAGGGTCAGGGACTTCTTTCTCCTCTGGAAAACACATGGGATGTCTGAGCCTCACCTTGCTCCCTCTCTCCGTCTCTCTTTTTCCCTTCTCTCTGCCTTCATTTCCAAAAAAAAGAAAAGAGTAGCTCCATTGTGCGATGCCGTAACCTCACGGAACTGCAAAGCAGTGGAAACGGTCCTCAGTTGCACTAAAGAGTATCCTGACATCAGTGAGCCCTTTTACAACATCACTGAGAACAGCCAACTGCTGCTGTGCTATGGTCACCTTAGGGGAAGGCATCTCAGCGTCCAGACAGTGCTGCAGAGACCACAGAGCTATTCAAGGCATGCAGACACCCAGAGTGCTGGGTCATAAAATGCACCGTTCTCTGAGAATAGCATTTATCTATTTTTTCTGAGGTTTAAAGCATCTCAAAAGGTGGTATCTACATCTGGAAAAGGCACTCACAGGCTCCCTTTTTATTCAGTGGAGAGAGACAGGTACTTCTGTGCCACCATCCATACAGCCTACTTGAGTCTTTCTTTGAAGGATGGTCCCCTTTGAAGGGCTGGTCACTAGAAGAGCCCGTTTCTTTCCACTGCCTACATAAACGAAGCCTAAATAAGTTGCCCAAATAGAGACCTCGCTATGGTAGCCCTCCAAGTTTGGCTGAATGAATCCCACCCTAAGGGTCTGGTGAAATAGAAAATGGATGGCGATCCCAGCAACAGTGAGAAGGAGCATTTAATAACGCTGTTGTCTAATGCCAACTAATTATTACAGCCTGGGGAAAGGAAAGCCAAATGTTCAGCACACCTTTCAGCTCCTGGGAAAAGAGAAACTTACCCAGAGGCCTTGGCGATGTTGTGTTACTCCCTGGGCTCCCGGGCGAACCTGGGGCTGGCGGTGACACTGCTGCTCTTGGGGGCCTGGGGAGGTGGCCGGCACAAGGAGATGGCATGCTCAGCTCTGCCGCGTGCTGTAAGAAATCCAGGCTTTTTGGAAAGCAAGGGAGAGATACTGCCTGGACTGGAATTGCACCTTTTTTTAATTTTTTTTTTTTTTTTTTTAAATAGGATTTATTTGTTCACTGGAAACTGTTTACAGCTAATCTGAAAGTGTTCATGAACAGCCCCAGGATTTCATTTCATTTCATTCACCAGGATTTCATTTCATTCAATTCATTCAGCCAATTAAGAAATTAACATGGGATTTATGAAAGCAACCCGATTTGGGCATTTTAGAAATACAGGGGGGAGGAGGCTTGTGCTGAATCCCAAGAGGCGCTGGCAAATGGAGACGGGCAGATAAATTCTTGCTCGAGAAAGATGAGGGTTAATCGTCCTTCCTCTGCCGCTGAGTAAGCAAATGCCTTTGCCACTGGAGTTTTAGGGTCGCAGAGGGAGGGAGGGAAGAGGAGAGCTGTCTTTATCCACTTCTATCCAGAACTGCACTTGGGAGAGGGTGAAAGAGCATGTTAGAGCCGGCGAGAGCAGTGTCTCCAGCTGGGTGGTTACCGCACGTGCTGGGTGAGGACTTGAGCCCCAGACTCTGGACCCTCTTCTAATGATTATTTAAACTTCTAAATAAAACAGAACAATTTTTTAACAATGTCTTTGTTAAACAAAGGGGACGCTTCAGATCACCATTTCTTTTTGCTGGGGCTCTTTCTTTTCCATTTCCCTATGTCCCCTTCCAAGCGTAGCTATGAGCTTTAGTAAAAAAAGAATTTTAAAAGGGCCTGGAAAACAAAAGCAAGTGCTTCAAAATCTGGGGTGGGAAAAAAGTCAGAAAAAGATCAGAAAATATCTGGCCCCATCGTACCAAACAACGAGCAGCCCCTTCCTCTTCCCTGCGTAGGTGTGCTGGGGGGGCTGAACGCTGCTGGCCAGGGGGAGCGAGCCGGGCCGGCAGCCGGGTGTTCGGTCCCGAGGCTTCAGGCTCCGGTGCCGGGAGGAGAGGAGGGCGAGGGCTGGTGTGCGTACGGCCCCGCGGGAGAGGAGGGCGAGGGTGGACGTGCGTACGGCCCCGCGGGCACTGGGTAAGGCGCCGAGACCAGCCCCAGCTCCCTCCGCCTGGCAGGCGAAGCCCTCCTTGCAGTCGGGGCCCGGGGACATCCCCGCTGCTCTGGCCAGGTGGGACCCTCGAAGCTGAACCACCTCTGCCCAGACCAGGCAGCTTACAGACACAGAAACCACAACTCCCAGCTGGTAATCACCGACGGGCTGCTCCCGGCCCGGGGGCTTTGCCTCCCTGGTCAGGAAGGAAAATTTCTTACTGCATCGTCTTAATAAAATTCCAAATTTGGTCTGCTTTGAAAATGGGCTACTGAAAAATCAAAGCTTCCTTTAGAATTTTGTGGTGGTTTAACCGCAGCCAGCAACTAAGCCCCACGCAGCCGCTCGCTCACTCCCCCACCAGTGGGATGGGGGAGAGAATCAGAAGGGTAAAGGGGAGAAAACTTGTGGGTTGAGATAAGAACAGTTTAATAATTGAAGTAAAATAAATTAGAACAGTTAAATAGGCAAAGCAAAACCCGTGCACGCAAACAAAGCAAAACAAGGAATTCATTCCCTACCTCCCATGGGCAGGCAGGTGCTCAGCCATCCCCAGGAAAGCAGGGCTCCATCACGCGTAACGGTTACTTGGGAAGACAAACGCCATCACTCCGAACGTCCCCCCCTTCCTTCTTCTTCCCCCAGTTTATATACTGAGCATGACGTCATATGGTATGGTATGGCATAACCCTTGGGCCAGTCTGGGTCAGCACCCCCCCGGCTGTGCCCCCTCCCAGCTTCTTGTGCCCCCGGCAGAGCAGGGGAAGCTGAAAAGTCCTTGACCAGTGTGAGCGCCACTTAGCACCTATTTAGCAACAGCTGAGCACTGCTTAGCAAGAACCAAAGCATCAGTGTATCATCGACATTGTTCTCATCCTAAACCCAAAACACAGCCCCATACCAACTACCAAGACGAAAATTAACTCTATCCCAGCTGAAACCAGGACAAGTTTAAAAGCTCTTCAATCATGAAGATCACCTGAGCCCTGGTTACTATTTTCAAGCTCACAGAGGTGAGTAGACAAGTGTCCATCCAGAAAGAAAGAAAGAAAGAAGGAAAGGAAGAAGAAAAGAAGGAAAAAGAAAGAAAGAAAAAAGTTTGGACTGAAAAGTACTTTCTCATGCAGAAAATAACAAATGCATGCGGTAGCCTGCCAAGCAGGGTTACTGAAGTAAAAACACACCGTTCACTCGAGGTCAAGAATCATATGATCACTTTGGGGAGACTGAGTGTTGAATATGGAAGCAGCATCTGGCTTTTCTCCTAAAAAAAGGTTTAAAAGGGTGAGATGCTGAACAAACTCTTCCTTACACCCACAGGCTATTTCTGTAGATCCCAATAGCCAGCTAAAGGTTACCAGCCATGCTTTTGCCCAGGGTGGTATTGACATCACATAGCTGTGGCCTGATTTCTGATAGCAGGGAGAGCTGGAGCCCTGAAAGAGCTCAGAGCTGCAAGGAGGCTCTTCTGAAATCTACCTAAAAACCAAAAAAAGGCCTCGGGTCCAGTGTTATCAGCCACTTTGCAGTCTGTGAAAAAAGCATCGAGGTGGAAAAAAAAAAAAGAAGGGAGAGGTCTGGAGTAGCAGCCTCATCCCATTGGGGCTGTCGGTGGGTGAACGTTATTTTAGAAGAACCTGTTGCTGCTGATTCTGTGAGCTGACAGTGGTAAATGAGTGGTAGGACCTGGGGAGCTGGAAGACTCCCCTGTAAAAGGAACAACCCCTCTAATAAAAAAAAGAAAGAAAGAAAGAGGGAGAGAGAAAGTTTGCAATGGAGAATGAGTGCTGTTTTCCCATGACTGCCAGTTTTTGAACATGACTGCCAGTTTTTGCCATGACAGACCAGTTTTTGAACCTTCAGCCTTCCCATCCTTGAAGAGTCAAGATTTGCAGCTAGAAACATCCAGGATCTGCGTGGTGGAGCAGAGAGGGGTCTGGGAGTAGGAGCACCAGCGGGAACCCGGGAGGCGTGCTGAGGCCCTGCTAGCTGCTGTGTCTTGTCCTCTGTGCCACTGCAAGTAATTTTGCCTCATCCCTGGTGCTGGTGAGAAGATGGGTAGGAGAATGCGTGTGAGCTTTGAGCTTTGCTGCAACGGCATTGCTACACAAGTGCTAGGACAGTGTCGTACTGCCTTTTGTTCTGCTTTTCTTCTGGCCCTATGCCTCCTCCATTCTTCCTCGTGCACTAGCCAAGAACGAAGAAGTGACCTTCAATATGTCCCTCCTTCACAGTATTTTCCTGCCATCTGGTGATTTGAACAATACTCCTGGGATATACCAGGTGTATTTAAGCTCGGAGTGTCTATTATCCAGTTCTCCCATTCCCCTGCTTAGTGTAGGGGACCAAGGGCAGTGCGCATCGCTTGTCAATGGACCACGCGCAGTTTTCAGGTCCTGCCTTCCTCAGCCCTCTCCCTTTTTCTTTTACCCGTCTGCCTGGGAAGCGGCTGCTCAGGCTGGATCGTGCAGCAGGGGAGGCCTGTGCTGGCAGACTCTATCTGCCCAGGGAGTCATGGAGCAGGGGGTTTCTCTGGGGGCTGTGCTGTTAGTAATGGTTTTGCTCCAGCTGCAGTGGCTGGTCTAAGGGCTAAACCTGTCGGGGTCGGGGTTTGCACCTGCGTGGGGCGTGGAGGTCAGGGGGGCAGAAGTCCTGTACTACCTGGAGCCTGGCTGCTGGACTGATTTCTGCGGGGAGGGTAGGTGGTGTGTGCACATCTCTCTTGCAGACCTGGACAGCTGAGGTTAGCTGAGAGGCTGGTGCCTGTCCTCAAGGACAGGGATCTTCAGGTGCTGCCCAGTACTCAGCACCTACACTAAGCCTCTGTGCCCTGAGACCCTTGGACGGCTGCTCAGCGCTGGAGATTAGGTTGCCTGAGCTGTTTTGGCTTGTGTTGCACCAAAATGCCAAAGCCCCAAGGGTTAAGGCGTGTGGGTATGGCCCATGCTGGTTTAAGGCACAGGGAGCTTGGGAAAGCTCGAGGCGTGCTGTGCCAACAACACATTTTGTGCTGGGAGTAAATAGGAAGCCTCAGGCTCTGGGGCTGTCTGTCGGACACCTTCAGACTCCCCTTGGGAGTCTTCTTGGGAGTCTTCTTGAGACTTCCCATGGGAAGACAGCAGCATTACCCCTTCCTTAGCTGGTAAGAGAAGTTTCTGTTTCACTCCTATTGCAGGAATAATGGGAAAGGGCCGTGAAGACAAAGGGAAGGGGCTGAAAAGAAAGGAAGGATTCCAGAAAAAGACCTGTGTTTGTAAGGGAAATTCCTCGCTCCTGCCGCTGCCCACGACGAGGCACCCGATCGTCACTGCAGGTTATCAGCCCTGAGCAACTGAGTTACTCCCACCGTCACGCTGGGATGGGGCAGGGCAGCGCTCAGCTCCCTGACGTGTCGGCTCTGCCGGAGGTGCGTGTCCTGTTTGTGGCTGTTGTGGGGGTCTCGGTTTTATTTAATCTTTCTCAGCTTTGCCCCTCAATCCTGGTGCTTTCATATGCACGTGGACTATTGGATCTGCCTTGCGTACGAAAGAGGGAGCAGAAGTCTGCACACCCCTGTGAGGAGAGCTGTTCAGAAGCTTTTTGGTTTAATATTCATACTAGCCTCAGGCAATTTTCTACTCCGTGTTTTAGGGAATGAGCAGGGAGAACATGCAGTTGTCCTTTCCTCCGATAACAAAGGATTAGCTTAAGCACACGGATAAGGAACATCGGGGATGCAGATGGCAATGGAAGAACAAAAGCAACCAGAAGAGACTGGGAAGAGAGAAAGCCCCTCTATCCCTTTTCATCAAAGAGATTAAAAAAAAAAATCTATGACCGTTCTTCCTTCCAACAAGTGAGCGACACCCAGTGTCAAGGCTGACCAGTCCCCACCCAGCGGACTGGGACAGAACTGAGCGCAGTATAAGGCAAGGGAAGAAATTTGGGCATCGAAGACAATAAAGCCGTGTTATTAATTTAGTGCAGCTTGCAGTCAGAGGTTTGTTTGCCATGCTTTGCTGTACCGGAGCTCATTTCATAACTGTAAAATGGAGATAACTTCTCCCTGGCTGCGGGAGGTATGTCACAACGTACACAGTAAACCGCTGTGAACCTCTCAAAGCTAATAGGAGCTAGATGCGATCAGAGTTTTCAGGACATGATTTGTATTTGCAGCTTAATAATGGGTTCCATCTCCCCTCTTTTTTTTTCTTTTTTTTTTTTTTTTAATACCTAGTGTTACTATAAACTTGTCTAGATACAGCAAGGAGGGCATTTCGCTGCAATGCTGCATATTAGGAAAGGGTAGCAGAGTCCACTGCACGTCCAGTGTAGGGCTATGCTTGACCTTGGTGTTCAAAGCCAAAAGCTGACTCGTGCTGACCCTCAGGTTTATGTTTACCTCTGAACAAATCTTAAGAGGTTTCTTTGGCAGGAGGGAGAGAGAGAGAAAAAAAAAGTGAACGACAGTCATGATGCTTTCGCCGCTTGGTGAATGTCCACATCTTTGTAGGTGGCTTGGTGCATTTGCTATAGTCTCCCCGTAACCGCTACCGCGAGCACACCTAACTTTTCCCCTGATGGCAGCTGTCAATGTCAGCCGTGCACAGCCGTGTGGGGCTGCTGCAGGAGCGATGCTCCCCCTCCCCCAGGGCCCTGGGGCTCCACACTATCTCCACGCCCTGGGTCTCCATCTCCCCATGGCTCTGATACCCCTCCACAGCACATCCCTCGCTGCCTGCAAGCTTTGTGCAGGACAAGACTCTGCACGAGGAGGTGGGTGGGCAGGGTACGAGCCCCAGCAGTCTCCCATCCTCAGCCCAGCTCCAGGCGGGATCTCGGGGCGGCCGCGCACCCAGCTCTCACTGCCAACTACAGCTTTGCTGTGTTACTATGTCAGATCCAGCGATCGGAGAAGTCTTTGTAGAGCAGAGATGAGATTATACCGTAAGGATTAGCATCGTATACCCAGAACTTCTTACACTTGTTTCCAATCACCCAGCAGGAGATGTTGTTTATTTGGCAGGCATATGCAAACACGCTAGCGGGGCAACTGAAGCAGACCTTTCCACTTAGAAAGTTTCTGCTCAGTGCACAACTACGTTAATGTAAATCCATTATAATTGGATCAACAAGAGCCGTGCTGAATGCCTCGATTCTTCCACCCAGCAAACAGGCTGCTGGGCTGAGTTCCTCATGGCCGGAGCCCAAACCCTGCCAACCTTGTTCCATGTGAAATAGCTGTTCAATGAGGGAGCAAACAAGGGAAAAAGGCTTTTCTTAAATATACCCATATGGGCCTTGCCTTTCAGCTTTTTAGTCTAGGTGCATATCCTTTTATTCAGTAAACTAAGACACAAGTCACGTAGCTAGGCCAGCTGAAAACTCAAATATCTGTTGCATGTCGGAGCTTGTGGACCTTTTCTTTAAAGTGTGAGAGTTCTGGGCCATGTTCCCACAAAGGGATTAACCAGAGAAAGAGCCTCATTGCCCAGCTCTCTCTGCAAGTCTGGGTGCTAATCTGCCTTTCATGTTTTCTGAACATTACACTCTAGTAGATTCTGCAAGACAGACATAAAACTAGCTTTGTTTGCGGGACCTTTTCTAAGGGCGTTAAGTGCTGCTTCAGTTTTTCTGCTTGTTGTTGTCACATGTTTAACACCAGGGCCACTCTGAAGTGAACACTGAATGATCGGGCTGCCAAAGAAAGTCAGTCCATTTAGAGATTCATGTTAACGGGATGGCATTGCAAGCCAGACCAGACTCACGTAATGTTGACCATTTCATTTGACTGAATGCAAGAAAGTGTCATTTGGAGAACTGAGATTGCAGCTCTCGGAAGAATGTATATAAAGCAAGTGTGCGTGCTGTGGGAGAACCAGTACCAAGGCCTTTGTGTGCTCTTCAGGCATTATCTGAAGCACTTGATGGCTCTCTAAGTACAACGTCGCAAGAAGTGCCCTCATGGCTCCCATCTAAGGCAAACTGTGCCCATTAGAATGACTTTCCTTTATTTTAAGCATCAGTTCCTGGAGATTATAGGAGTCATGTAAGGATATTGCGTGTATTATTACAAGGCAAAGCCTTGCACAGCCTCAGGTGTGGCTGGGATGCTTTCCCTGTGCTGTGGGAGAGCAGCTGGGGAAAAGCAGCACTGTAGCCCTCCTTTCACCTCTTCCTTCATCCCAAGCACAAGGTGGGTCCCCTCCTAATGCCTGTTCTCAGAGGCAGGGGCAATCCTAAAATGTTTCTCCGTATTTATGTTAGTATTGCATGACAGATGCTCAACGGAGTGAATGAGGTGGGCTCAGATGAAGCCCCTGTGATGTGATGAAGTAGTTTAGAAAGGACTTCTTATACCGTGAAGTTTCAGGCAGCATGAAACAAATATTCACAGAATCCCCTTTCAGAACTATTATTAACTGACATCACTGCACTAGCTACTCAAAATGCTTGGGTTTTACCTTATTTTTCTCACAAGACAAACCTTTCTATAAGCAAAATCCCCAGCTTTGGTAGCACCCCAGTTCTGCTGCTATCCCTAAGTGCAGCATGATGTCTCAGGCATCACCCGGGGTAGCTCAGTCGCACACTGGGATAAAGGAAAGGAAGGAAAAGAGATTGCCAGCGGCTCAAATCCTGGCATTTTCAAGAGGAGCTCCTAGGCAATGTTAAGTCTTCCGAGCATACAGAGGGATGAACAGATCTAGACAGTTCTTTGGTAACACCTGAGGTCTGGCTAGGCAAGGCAACAGCCTCTGCTGCTTCTAGCTGTGCCTTGGATGCAAGCAGTTGTGCAAGCAGGAGTTTAGGACTTCTCCTACTTGCAAGTCATTAGTCATCATCATGCACATGGGGAAGGCTCCACCCAGCGTGGTTGTGATCTGTCCACACACAGCTGCTGTAGGGCTGTGATGGTTACATGGCAGATACAGTCAGACCTTGCTGGTTTTGCTGTGATAGAAAAGGGAGAATCGAATGAACAAGGAATACAACGTGACCTTGAGGGACTGCAGGGAAGAAATGAGGCTAGAGAGTTACCTTGAGTGCCTGGGTTTACAAAGTGTGGTGCCTGAAGCACAAGTCATAGCTTCAGGTCCCTCACTTTGTGCAGACCTGTGAGGGGAGAGTGGGGCCTTGGTCATTCATGGATGGTGCTTGAGATTCAGCAAACTAAGCTTCGTCTCTCACAGGCTGACTGGGAGTTAAGTGCTAAAATATTACAAGCTGTATGAGAGGCCAGTGTGTACCTGGGCAAGCAATGCACTATCCTGTTCCACCCAAGATCAGCTGCACGTGGTGAGGACAGAGGGGAGAGCAGGGAGCACTCCCACAGCACAGTTCAGTGGCAAGGGACCTCCAGAGGTCATCTGGTCCAAGCCCCTGCTCAAAGCAGGGCCAGCTTCACAGTTAGAGCAACGTGCTCACAGCTGTGTCCCATCAAGTTTTGAGACAGGGATTTCAAAACTGCTCTGGGCAACCTGTTCCAGTGCTTGACCACTGTCACAATGGAAAAGTTTTTTCCTTATGTCTTGTCGGGATCTCCCTTGCTGCAGCTTGTGACCATTCTCATCCTGCTGCTTAGCATCTATGAGAAGAATCCAGCTCTGTGGGAGCACCTGTACCCCGACAGCGCCAGGGAGCATAAGAGAATCCCAGCTGAGCAGTTGCCCCCTGGCTGTGCTGTGTTGGGGCTGGGGAAGTGCCACCTCCTGAAGGGGTTTTGCTACTGCACAGAAGAACTGCTGCAAAAATGAAGGTAGGTGCAAGTCCCAGAAATTCTATGTCATGAGCCGTCATTGCTTGTTCAGATCTTTGTAACTGTGAGCAAAAATGACCACTCTTCCTTCTGCTTGTAGATGCTCAATACAATACTCATACTGCACTGACTTTATATATATATATATATATATATGAATAGTTTTTTTTTTTCTCCAGTGGTTCCCTGTGTCTTGTGACCCTCTAGCACTCCAAGCACTGTCTGAGGTGATCACCACAAATTGTGGTCATGGGGCACTGGGAACACAAAAGAAACTTCCTTGGTCAGCTGTTGCCCATCTTTCTTCAGGTCTTCTTTTACCCAGACTTTTTCAACATAGCAATTTACCAGTAGTTCTCCCTAAGAAGCTATTTTTTTAATGGTGGATTTCTAGGGCTCAAAAAGGAGGAGATGCTTCCAGGAGACATCATGAGGAATACTTAGGGTGTATCCAGATTATGAAAGGGAGAATTGGGAAAAGACTCACAAGCTAAATGGTTTACCTTGCAGATCTACAAGACAGAGCACAGCTCTGTGTGGAAATACTAGATCAGGTCCAGCTGGTAACAATTCTGGCATACTGTCAGGCACAATATGTAAGAAGCTTTGCCATTTTAATCAGTTGACTAAAATCTACTGTGCTCATACAGTACTGTGATGGAGTAGCTATACTGCTTCTAGTTCAACAGCCAGCTACAGTAGTTTGGAGATTTTTCATTGAATCCCGTTTTGTACCATGGGCACACCTATGCTTAACCTACCTGGACAAATTAGCATTTTATTTTCTTTCAGAGCCCACCCCTATCCAAGGAATCCTTGCTTGCCCTCTTCCATCCTGTGAACTTTTTCTCTCCACAAAGTCTCTGGGACTCCCACCCAGAAACTGGGTATCAGTGCTTAACATCATGCAGCAACGGAGGGCCTTCTGTATTGTGTTTTCTGGCTTCATCTGGCATGGCTAAAGGATAATCCAGTGACCTCTTGCTGCCCTGACTGTCGGTGGCACATGTGTCCATGACAGGGAGTCCCAGCACCCCTCACTGATGTAGCCAGACATAGGAATGATCTCCAAACACTTTGCTGCTGAAGTCCAGTCCTTCCCGAAGAACACTCTTTTCAATACTGAGTTGCACAGGAAGCTGCTGTGCAAGGGGTTAAGTAAGTCCTTTGCTCTCATCCTATCATGCCCCTAAACTATTTTTGTGTGAAACACCTCCTCCTGGGACTAGAGTGACAGGCAATGGCCTCCCTCCCTCCGATCCCATCACATTGTACCAAGGACAGTTGCTGCAGCCTTTGCCTAGCGTTTCAATCCATCTGTTCTCTTCACAAAACTGTTTCTGAGTAATTTCTTGTTTTCTCTGTTCTCTGTGTTCTGTACATCTTTGTTTTCCTGTTCTGTCCTGCTGTATGCTTCATGATTTCCACGCCTCTACGTTTCTTGTCCACGAACTCCCCACACACTTTCACACTGCTCAGAGTGGAGTTGTCCTTTGGGGCCACCCTGTGCTCAGCAGAGTGAAATGAGAAGGTAAGGGTTTTATCTGAGTGAGATGGAAGGGTGAGATGGAAGGTAAGGGTTTTATCTGCGACAGGAGCCACAGCGCATGTACGTGTCACTGCTGGGAGTGACAGGAATGGACTACGAATGTCCTTTCTGCTCACAGACCAGGCAGGGACTGCCATGCCAGAGAGGAGAAGGGGTAGTTTCCCCCCCATCCTTCTGCCTCTAGAACTGCTCCTCCCTGAGCCCATTTTAAGAAATCCTACCCAGAGGGTCTGTATTATCTCCCTTACTCTCCAAAGCCATGCGCTAGATGATTGACTTGGCAAGACCAGTAACACTCTCAGTCCCAGGATACTAGTTGCAGGTTTATCTTCTGGAACTGTATCAAAAGTTCTTGTTGAAGATATTAACTATGAATTGTTGTTCTTTATTAGGACCAAGAAATATTTTATTTACTAGATGGAAAACTATTCTGACTCAAGAGATAAATGCTGTTATGGAGTGCTGCTTTTGTATAGGCAAGCCTGGAGGGATGGGCTGGCAGATTCTTTTTAATCCCTTTGGAAGCGGGGTTGGGGAGAGGGATTATTTTCTTCAGGGAAAAATGCAGATTTGGCATCCTAAAGCTATTTGTCTGAACTTGCTGGGTATCGTGCACTCTGCTGTTTTATGCTAGATGAATAGGAGGGAGTCAGGCATCTCTGTAACTTACTCAATAGCCAGTCCAGCAGGAATGTGGAAGACTCGGTTTTGAAAACTTCCTCTTCCTGAGCAGGGTTTTCACCTCCCTCCCCTGCTCCTCCCCGCCCCAGCTTCCCTAAGGACAGGGTATGAACTACAAGGCTACAGGGTATTTGCAGACAGATCTTCCTCAGGGTGACTCGGTAGTGCTGTGCTGTCCGTTATTAACACGCAGATATTCATTGGAAAAAAGCATGCAACGGGCCATGCACTGAGAGGTGAGACATGCTGGGAGTGGGAGACGCAATCCAATTCCTCCTCAAGGCAACAGCCCAGTGTTTTCCACAAAGCTCTATGGTGTGAACAAGGGAGTGAGGGAACTGTGCCTGGCTGACCCTTATCACTTGAAAAGCAAGGCATGTAGAAGGCAGATAATAAAAATTAAATAACCTTACCTAGAGAATAGGATTGAATCTACATTTTCCATGCCTCGGGTAAAGGTCCTCACCATTCAGCTGAAGGAGGCTGTGTTTGGGGGAGCACCAGTTCTGACTGAAATGTTTGATTTAGGTCCTGCCAAGTGTTTGCTTGATTTGGAATGAAATGTGGGATTATTTCCAAGAAAACAAAAACAAAATTTTAAGTGATCTGCTCTTTATATTTATTTAGGCCAGCTCTTGAACCAAAAATATCCATCCCAGGGCACATGATGCTGCCTAGAAGCGAAGTGCTCATTCAGATGAAAGATGGACAAAAGCAATAGCACAGGTCCTCAGGTTGCCCTGCCACGGTTTCCCAAGTATCTTCAGGAAGACAGCGATGCTCTTTATTCCTTGCACGAGAAATCAGTTCTTGCAAATAAAAAAAAAAATCTTCTCTCTCTTTTTTTCCTCCTCATCTCAGATGTTTTGGACCATGCTGAAGCAGGGCTTGTTCCTAGAGGCATAGCCATCTATTCCAGCAAATTCTGAATTGATTCCTTGCTAAATAATCTGAAAGAATTCAAGAAAGCAGAAAAGCATGACCATAGGCGAAGGAAGAACTTATATTCCTCTTGCCCGTTCTCATGGTCACTTGCTGCAGACAGCAATTCAAAATGTACATAATTTACTTTGTATGCTTGGCTTCTTGCACTCATTTTGATGTCTGAAGGTTTATACATAATATGTAAGAAACCTCAGAGGACAATGAAATGTTTTGCTTCTTCAGAGTGGAAACAACTGAATGCTAGGATTTTTGAATCAAGGCCATGTGCAACACTAGGCTTTTATTTTTAAAACTGGCTGTGTAAATTTGTGCTGAAAACTGAGACTTTCTTCCGGGTGTGTCTTTAACTTGTCTTTCTATTGTAACATTAAAAACTGGCCCTCACGAACCTCTTCCAGTATAGCAGCAGAGCAAGCATTAAGAAATTTGTACTCCCTGAAAACATACAAGACACTGAATATGTCCAGTCCTTGCAGTGAACTTGTCTACCTTTAGATATGGCCTGCTCTGTGAGCGCTATTGTGAATGCAGGTAAGGGGACCTGCGTGTATAGGGAAGTCGTATTAAAATTGTTAGCGGTCCTTGAAAATAGATGCTTTATATAATATAAATATAATATAAATAAAATTTTCTCCTCTTTCCTCAGCTCGTGCTAATGGTATGGCTAGTTAGACTGAACAGTCTCTGGCTTTGGCTTATGAGACACATGAGCCTTAACCAGCTAACGTATATAGTACACTGCATTTCCCATAACATATCTTGGTTTATGATTCACTTATGCTTTCCAGTGAATATATAGGTACAATACAAAATATATAGAATTAATTTAAAGAGATGCATCATTTTTTCTTATAATACTGTCAGAATACTGTGGCAGTCAGGATTAGGTCCCTTCTCCCACAAGGACTTAAAATCCTTCTAAAGTTCTGCATGTTTTTTCCCTTCTTAGGTCACTAAGTATAGTCTGCAAGAGTTTGCTTTACTGAAAGATAAATACAGGAATAATCCAATTTCCCTCTCTTTAGTAATTGCCTGGATTTCTAAACTTAAGTGACTGGAACTGTCCTAGCAAATGAGGATTTGTTCAGTGAGCTAGGAAAACGCTTTGAACTTCAGGAATACATACGTTTAGTGAAGGATGTCTTCATTTACCCTCATTCTCTCCTGTCATCAGGGTTTTGGCAGAACAGACAGAATTTTGCATGGAAAGTGCTTAGCACAGTTCCCCAGAGTTAACCTCGCCGATACCTGCAGTAACTGTGGGTGACTACTACCTTTACCACACGTGCACAAAACATGCCTTCTCCTCTCCCCCCTTCCTTCTGCCGCGTGCCCCCTCGCCAGCCTCACCAGCTGGTGAGCCTCTCCTTTGAAGGAAACATGTGCAGTGCTTGCTTTAGCCTCCTAGGAGACGATGCTTTTTCAGTGTTGTCTGAAGAGGGTATAGAGGAGGGCTGATGTCCAGGGATGCTCTAGGGAAATGCAGAGTTATTCCCATGTACTGCTCAGCACTGTGGGGCTGGGACTCTGACTGCTCTTTGGTTACACTGCCTTGCTACCCTCTTACCTTACTCCCCTTATCTGAGAGTTTTCATACTGGTGTAAGAAGCATTAGGTCCTCGGACACCGCTGAGCTCACCTTCCAGTGTGCTCAGAGAAAAGACGCGTGCCCTGAGGTGTGCCTGACCACCGAGTCAAGCTTCCTTCTCTGAGGACTGCCGCTACGGAGGGTTATAATGGTAGGAGAATGGAAATCAAAAAAAAGGAAAAAGCGAGGGCCACCCACCCGTGTGCTTTGCTGAAGTGGAAGGTGCCTGCAATGGAAGACAAACTCCACCGTGTACCTCCGAACCGATTTCATGAGGTGCTGCTTGGTTCCTCCCTGTATGCAAGATCAGCTGTACTCTGGCTTTCAAACTGACAAAAATCACATTAAGTTTGGGTGTTAAAGTTAACAACAACAACAAAGTCTTATGTTGTTTTGTGTAATAATATTAATAATAACGATCATTTGAAACAAACTTTTTGAGAAGCTCTGTCAGTTATATTTTTTTTCCCTATGGAGAAATCTTTGCTCCAAGAATGAATGTCAAGAAAAAAGAAAAACCAAACTCCCACTGAGCAGCGGGAACACTGGTGCAAGTCCCCGTTTCTCACGGCTCTAACAAAAAATTTGCAGTTAGCACTCCCAGACTTTTCATCTCTTACCTCACTGCTGGACTACTCGGGGGTGGAGGAATTTTTCAGGTGCGGGTTTAGGCTTTTTTTGGTCCTTTTTTTCACCCCCCATAAGCGTCCCTTCCTTCACCCTGCGACAGCACCGGCCGAGGCCCGGCTCCGGCCGGCGGACAGCAGGCGGCAGCCGGCGCTCGGGGCCCGGCGGGGGCGGAGCGGGGCTGGGGCTGGAAGGCGGGAGGGGGCGGCCCGGGCCGGGCCGGGGCGGCCCGGGCCGGCGGGGGTGTGCGGGCCACGTCGGGCCGAGCTGCGGGCGGGTTGGCTGGAGCGGAGGGGCCGGAGGGGTCTGGGGGCCGGCGGAGCGGGACCGAGCTGCGTTTTTGTGCAGGTTTCCCTCAAAATCCCCACCAACCCTGCGGCTCTTTACCACGACGGGGGGACGGGGCCAAGTCCTGCGCTGCCCTACGTGGTGCGCGCGGCCTTTGAAGTTAATACCCTTGCACCTGGTGTAAGTACTCGAGAGTCTGACCCCCGGTGTTGCTCTTTCCTAAACCTTAGAAGTTTGGGGTCAAAATACTTGGACAGGACCTGTAAAAAAAGAAAACAAAAATAAACTTGTCTTGGTTTCTGCCTGCGGACTTTCTGCAGCAGCCCTCAGGAGCGTGTCGCGGGCGGAGGGGGCCGTTACAAGCAGCGTCCATCGGCATTTTCAAAGAGGTGCCTCCGCTTCGTGCGGAAATCAGCAGTGAAACTCCAGATTTCAGAGAAGCGTGATCCTGCTTATTCCTGCTTTTCCCCTTTCTTCGACTGCTAACGCTTCATGCTTCTGAGGGTTTTGAGTTAAATATTTTCTAAGCAGTCACAGTATCTCTCCTTCACGCTGTACGCTTGGCTTGGAAAAGATGTCTACCTTTTTTCTTCTTTTTTTTAAGGACACGCTCGGCTTTGTGTCATTTGGGCTGCGTGCCAAGAACAACAAATACATAGGGAGTAAACAACATTATTCCATGTGACAACAAGAATAGGAGTGTTGCTGTAAAGCGTATTGCTAAGGAAAACTTTAGGCTCTGTGGTGAGATAATTGAATGAACCCTGAACATAATCCTATTAAGAAACTGATTGCGAAAACCTGAACTGAAATTGTGAACGGGGCTTTCTGTATGACATATCTCGTCCCATCCAGATGAAGGAGCAGCCAAATCCTACAGCCAATTTAGAGCAAAGCAATTGCAAAGCCCTACGGAAGATAACTGCATGTTCTATTTGCAGTTTAAATTAAAGATGGAGACCTAGTCATGCAGATAGGCATAAGCAAATTCTTGGAGTTGATATAAGTTATTCTCTTGAATTATTTAATCCGGAGGATTATATAGATTATTTATTCTATGGATTTTTACACTGGTTTGGCTCTACTGCAATAACAAAGACTTTACTGTTTAATTTTAATTTAAGTATCTATATTTCATTTATTAAGCAAACATAGCGTAGCTTCTGCTTTGTAACCCTGTGTGGTTTTATATTTCTACATACACACACGGAGCTGAAGAAGCCAAACTTACCTTTGGCATCCATGTGTGAGGGAACTTCAGTATTTTATTCACTAAATGTGGGCCTGAGATCCATTTAATTTCTCTCTCTTTTTTTCCATAGACCATTTGCAAGTGGTGATTGTGCTAACTCCTTCCCCCCAGAAATATATTCTTGAACACCCAATCCAGCTGAACTTTTGGATGGCATGAAATGGGGATGTAAGTAGTCTGTGTGAATCTAATTTCCATACTGAGGGTTTAGGAGGAGAGAAGTGGTAGGAAAAAGACCCAAATGAGGCTTAAAGAGTGTGTAATTAAACATCTTTTTCCTTTATCTTTTTCCCTATGGTGTGCAAATTTTGTATGTAATGCCTTTTGTCCCCTGCTATGTCTTGAAGTTTCTAAAGCTTTTTATTTCTACTTCCTCAAGCAGGGTCCAGGCAGAGTATAGATGTCTGTTTGGTTGTTCTGGCACACCTGGACAGCGGGGCCAGGTCTTGGCATGGTTAGGTGTGTTCAGCGACAAAAGCAGAAAATTAAGTTTCTGGTTCATCCAAACACTTGTGTATTGCCCAAGTCACAGAGAGTCCTGTTTGCAGTTTTGGTTCAGGCTTCCATAATAATTTTCTTAATAAGATTGTCATTCCATTATCCAGCCAGGGAGAAGTTATGGGGGACTCTCAGCATGGGGAACAAGATCTACGTTGGAGCCTTCACAGACGTAAGCTTCTGCTTCTTCATTCCTGCAAGGAAGCTGAACTTGCACTGAAATAACTGGGAGTTATGCACAGAGGTAGGAGAAAGAATGGCTTTTCTTTAAAACCTTATATTGTTTCCAATTTGCCTACTCAAAGTGGTGAAGAGAGGGAAGGCCTGTGGTAGTGACTATCATGATACTTGTATAAGAGCCAGAGATGTGTTGCCTTAATGTTACAAATCCTAAAAATCTACAGGGAAAATATTAATGCAGGCTTTGACTGACTATTCTCTCTGTTTTGAGGGGCATAATTGCCCCTCACAGCAGAGGAGCCATGTCATACTAATCAGAACCACTTAACAGGCAAGCATTTCCTTTCTCCAAGCAAGACAAAAAAGAAAGAGACATCTTTTTCAGCATCCTGGCAGTTGTATTGCTAGCTTTTTAAGTGAAACCAAAATGAACTCCTGGGGCCAATTCTTTCAGAGAATAACCAATTTTCTACAACAACCTCAACCTCAGAATTCAAGTAATGCTTAGAATGATGCAACAGAAGCAACATATCGGTCATCTCACTTTCGGTAGCATCCTTGCTGTATATGCTTGTACTACAGAGTCCAATTGAGTCTTTGCTGTTCTCAGTATCATTGAGATAGATAGATAGAAAAGTCTCTGCTCCATACAGATTATAGCAAGGGATGGGCTGCATTAAAACTGAATTATTTTTATTTATACAATGCAAGAGGGAGGGAAGAAGACAGCAAACATGGTCATGCAGAAACCTTAAATAATGCAGCTGAAACATGGGTGCTACAGACCATTTGCAACAGTAAAAATGTTCGAATTTCTACCCTTAAAAACCCTCATGTTTTTAAGTTTTAATTCGGGCAAAAACTTTCAGAGACAGTTTTAGAAGGAAAAGCTTTAGAATGGCATTTTAAGATGGCTCGTAATACAAAATCATTTACGTGCAACTTTGTTGCTAAAGTGCTTTTATTGCTGGATTTCTGTTATGCTTTTATTACTGGGCAGTAACAGATTCTTGAGATTTCTGTAAAATTGGGTCAGTCTTGTCAGGCTTCAACAAACTCTTCTGTTCTTTGAACAGAGAAATTCATCATTAGCTAAACTCTTCAGAACACAGGTGGGGTTTTTTTGAGTAGGATGTGCACACTGATAATGATAGTGGAAATGGTATAAAAAAAAATACACAATCTTTGCATGGTAATCAAACCTCTGAAATGCCGAAGTTCATACCTCAGCCACAGGTGAGTGGGTTAGGTAAAATGAAAACAGCCTCAGTGTTTATAACAAGGTAAAACATCAACCAGAAAATGTTAATGATTAAAAATGAAAAAAGCATTTTCACTTGAATTTTTCTCTGATATTAAGAACACTAAAAATCTCTGGAGAATCTGCTTTTGTTGAGGTTTTAGGGCCCATAAGTGGCCTGGTCTTTATTCCAGATGGGGATACAGATTTCTCAGATTGACCAAACTTTTCAGGGCTTAACTAGACCTAAAAAATTTCTGACCTGCTTGAGGTTCACTCACGAGCTAGTTCCCTCCCTTTGACATTGGCTGGGCATAATGCCAGAGAGAAAACAGACACATGGTTAGTCATCTGATGATGGAGAGGTCCTGGGGAGAAGGATGACCCACCTGTGCAAACCAGAAGAGCCAGAAGGAAGCCTGCGGGGCCTCTGCAGACCTGTGCCCTAAGGTGCTTTACATTTAATTGCTGTTCCTCATACCTACCTGTCTAAGAAGGTACCGGAAAGTGTCACTCACCAATTTTAGGAAAAACCCTTGACTTTTAACATTCTAAGTTTTATTAGCATTATTAGAGTACCTTAAACAACTTAAAGCATTCACTGACTAAGGATAAAATGTGCTCTATTGTTTCGATAGGAAAATATTAATTGCATTGAAGTGCAAAGTTGTTTTAAGCAAAAGTGGTGGCTATTTTAACACATAGCATATGTGAAAATCATCCCCACTCAGGTCCTTGAGCTCCTTGCAAGTCCAAGTAACTGTAAAATTAGTGTGTACAGCTACTGTCACCTATGTGAGGTCTACGCTTGCAGCCACTCTGTTACAGCATACCAGCCTTTGGAAGAAGGAGTGCTGAAAACAATAGCCAAAGCTCGTGCCAAAAATACTTTTGATAGAAAGCGATTTTTTGAAGTGTTAAGCTGGCTTTGAAGCCTGTGGATTGATTTTTTTTTTTTTTTTTTTTTTAAGAGCCTTCTGCTAGAAATAGCACTTGAGGAAAAAATACCTTTACTAAGCTACTCTCCCCTTAGAGCTGCAAGTGAGTTCAGTTCTTTGACTTAATATGTGCTACTTTTAATCACACTTTTTTGGTAAACCAGCCTGGAAGAGGAGGGGGAAAGGAGGGAGGATCATTGTTTGCTTCTGAGCCCTAGTGTCTGCTAGAAATTATTAATGTTTGTTTCACAACGGGGTGTGAATTACTTGGTTGCAGTCAACCATTGTTTGGAAATATATTTTGGAATGTTTCCTTTATGAAAGGTTTTTATTTGCTTAGGATTCATGATTCCGTATTTCTTTCAGCTGTTCACATGTTCTCTTGCAACAGTGTTGCTCACTTTTATAGTAATGGATTCAACTAATAACCAGACATTTGTTTCAAACTACATCTTGAAGCATGGTGAAAATTTAACTCCTGAAAGCTGCATTAAACCAGGATCTCATACATTGTGCATTCTGCTAACAGTGGTCCTGGGATTTAACTTTTAATAGAAATCTTCCATTATTTCCTGGAAATAATTAAATAAAAGGTGGTCCTAAATTTTTGCAAGTGTGGTGAACGTATTTTCAAATGTGATGATTGGGATTGAACTGTTTTGAATCTTTTTAATATGTTGGAAGACAGCAGTTGTTTTTTCCATTTTGTCTGACTATATGTGAATAGCTATATAAAATGGATCTGTGTTCATTAGTGCTGGATGATCTGGGAGACTGAGGCTTACTTTTGGCAGTGGAGGGGAAAATGGGGTTTTCTTTTAATAGTGTTGATTAGAACTGGATCACTTCCAGATGGATCAGTTTAATCCAAATATTACCACCACCACCCCCAACTTGTCAGAGGGAGGAATGTGCCTGTGGGAAGGACATAGAGGTGGTTGGACTGGTACAAGCATTAGAGTTGGAGTGCCTTTCTCACACAGTGCCAAGATTTGAAGGACCAAGCTGAACACCAAAATTCAGACTCGGGCTTCTGGCTCAATGTTACAGTGCTGGGTACCCAGAACCTACTGCTAATTGTGGCTTGGTAAGCATTTTTGAAGACAAATTTTGACTTTGGGACTTAAATGAATTTTGGCATTCTGGAAAAATAGCATCATGGATGAAAATTAATCTTTGCTAACCACGTAACTATTTTTGATGAAAATTTTGATGTTTCAGCTCCCTACCAACCTCTTGCTGCTGGTTTACAGGAATTATCTTACCTAATATCCTTCTGGATCTACTTTATTTACTTACATGCAAGTGAGGAGGGCACCTCAGCAGAAGAGTCTGGGAGGTGGTGATGTGTGACCCTTGTGTCACAGTTGCCATCTTTCATTGTGTTCATTACGTGGAGACATACAGATACGGATTGGAAAAGATCTCCTGAATCACTTAGTCCAGCCCACTGCTAACCTCAACAGCCGTATCATCTACATCTGAGAAATCTGTCCTTACGAACTTGAGTTATAGTGCCGCTACTCTTTTTGAAAGGCTGCTCCATAGCTTTGCTTTGTAGATGATTAGAGGCCTTTCTCCAATTACATCTGAACATCCTCGGTCAGAATTGCCCTTGCAATTGGTTTGCAGCGTCTGTAGCTTCTTACACCTGTGCAGAAGAGGCTATTTTTCTGATTTGAAAGCTCTCTGTACCCTTTAGCCTCGGTATAAATGCCAGCTCCAGACAAGTGCAGCTGCAGAACGGCATCTGGATTTGCTTCCTTCGTTCCCCATTTTTCAGCCTGCTGCTTTCTATGTTCTTCCTATAAAAAATAAAAGGAGTTAGGGCTGAAGTATGTTAGGAAGCTATTCACATAGAAGAGTTTGGGTTTTTTTCCTTGATGTTTCTTATTTGAGAATTATTTATCTTAAGTTTATTTTTCACTTTGCTTTTCCTCAGGTTTATCTGTTGTGTTTGTTTTGGATTTTAGAAGGCAAGTGTAGACCTTTGTGTTTGCAGTCTCGGTAAAGGCTGTAGTAGACCACTAGAGTACTACGGTAGGAGACCACAATACTCCATCCCTTGCTTATGTCCTGCTTTGCAAACTGGAAGTCTTGCTCTCCTTCCTTTCACCTCTCCACACTCTCAGGCAGAGCAGGTGAATCAGGGTGTAAGTGGGATTGTTGCATTCCTCTGACTAGTCTGTTATTTTAACTACGCTGAGTGGTTCCTTTAGCAAATGCCGTCTTGTTTTTGCTGCAAGTCATTCTGTTAATCATATTATATGAAATTCAATGTAGAAGGCAAACCTAGGCCGTCCTGAAATCCTATACATTCCCCAAGCGCTCGGCTCATCTGTCAGGGCTCCTGCGTGTTCTGCAGTACCGTGGCTCGCTTTCCCTTCGGCTGCCTGCTCAAGTCGGTTGGCCTGAGGTGCTTGTTTCCTCTCCAAAGGAATCCATGTGGGATGTCCAGAGGTCAAACAGAAGAGTGTCATGTGTCCCTTTTCCTGCATCCTGTGATGATAATCTCTAATAAAGAGAATTTTAATTGGTGCTACTGTGACAGTGCAGGACCAATGGCTTCTTAGTAGAGATGAGATTGCGTTCGGAGTTTATAGTTGCACTTCCAGTTTCTGTTTAAGGGAAACCCTTCAAAAATAACTTCTATTTTGTAGGAAAAAGCCATTCTCAGTAATACTTTGTTTTCTAATCCTGGCACATTTTGCACTGCAAGTAATTTGGGACTGTTTACATATACATAAGATTGCCAGGTCTCAGTTGAAAATTATGTTTTAGAAGCATGGAGAGAACTGGCAGGCATCAGATACTACAAATCTTACATGTACAGCATTTCTCAGTGTTCTTTAATGGAGAGTGAGCCAAACGTTGCTTTGCTGCCTGGTGATACTGTAGTTTTATACCAATAACCACTGTGAAATAAATACAGATATGCTTATGCCTGTGGGTTTTAGTGAGTGTATATTTGATAGGTTGTTTTCTGAAAGACCTGATTCTGTTACTTTTGAAGTCAGTTGAGATTTCACAAATGCATCTTTTGTGCCCAAATATACAGCATGCTTAGCTAGTCAGTCAATGAGTTACTCACTGCTCAACTAAGGTGCAGATTTGATTAAATTTTTTTTTCCCCAGTTGGACATTATCTATTCCAGTTTTCTCTGACACTGTAACATAAATTGATTTTTATTCTTCCGAGTTCTTCTGGAAGTTGTTTAAAATGAAATTGGAAGTTGACACCATCAATGGTAAGAAAAGCAGAGCTAATCAACACTGTGCATACCCAGCCACTCAGCTGCTATCCTGCTTTTGTGCCAGGCTTTGGGAAGCCTCAGGGTGTATCAGATTGGAGCTTATCTTCTTCTTCTTCCCCCCCCCCCCAGTTTATCATCATTTAGCAAAGTAATTCTTATCGGCCACCTAGAGCAGTGGGCAAAGGAACCGTCAGCTGACCATGGTCCCATGGTTTTCCTGTGTCAGTATAGATGACAGCGTTCCTAAGGCCGAATTAAGTGGGATCGTTTCCTCCAGTGTCCCTGGGGGCAAATGGAGCTGGGTGTGCTCTGAAATCATTCCCTTCCCAGCACCCCTCCCCGCAGGCAATGGTTGGGAAGAAAGGGAGCTGATTTGATGGGCACTGGAGCTATTTCCCATTAGGGGGCGAACTTAAACAGCAAGATTTTGGAACGAAGTGTGTGTTATTTGGACTGCTCAAAGTTGTTAAACAGGGAAGAGAAACAGTCAGTTGTGACTCCCCCATTTTTTATGTGATGGGATCAGTTTTCAAAGAAGAGAATGGATATGAGTGCCCTATGCTGAAATTGGTGGATACAAGCACTGGCAGGTCCCCCAAAACTTCAGGCTCTCTGGATGCTCAGAGGTACAGGTGAGAAGGGAAGGCCCATCTCAATGAACAGCAGCACTGTGTCTTCATTTTCATAGTCTCTCTTTCATAAAGACAAAATATAGGTATATTTAGTTTGTAAATTAGAACACCTACGTTTAGATATCTACACGTAGATGTCCCCATGTGGGCAAAGTGTGCTCAACAGAGATTAGAGAGCTGTTCAGGAGATCAGTTACAGCTCCACCCTTTTAGATGAGGTGATTTGAGCATGGTGGGCCCTGAAGCACCTAGCTCATGTGGGGAAACCTACATATAGTCACAGGTAGGTGACTAGCTGAATCCTACCCTTTATGCCTATTGTCGGCTTCGCTGTTTTTTTTTTTTTTTTCATTTTGGGCAGCAATACTTAACATTCTTCCATCAGAAGTTAAAGAGAACCCCAGCAACGCAACAGGGGCTAGCACCAAATCCTTGCAGCAGCTCATTCAAAGGCAGTGGTACTGCCCACCTTCTTCTTGCTGTCCTGGCAAAGGCAGATGGACTTCTCGTGTTCCTTGAAGAACCTAGGCTAGTGGTGCAAATTGGTGGTGGTGGTGGGCGAAGAGCAAAGGCATCAGATGCTGCCAAAGCCAAAGCTTAGCACAAGGAAAGCAGAAGGGTAGCTGATGCCATCTCTCCAAAGAGCCTGATATCCACTCACCTTTATGAAGATAAGCTGCTTCCTGTGTTTCTAATTATTCGGAAGTAACTGCCTTTAATAGTACTCTTTCTCCAGCAAGATTTTATCTGGAAAAAAATCCTGTCATCTGTACAGCTAATGTTAATGAACATGCAAGTTTTGGCTCAGGGCTGGTGTCGGCCAAGTGAGATGAACTGAATCAATATCCATACCAGTGAAATGAATCCAGTAACATTTACATCAGATGTTTTCCTCCTCACTCCGCTTTGCATTCAGGCCATGTTTCACCAGTGTACTGTACTTGGCACCTGAATAAACAGTTGCAAATATTTATAATTCCCCACCTTCTCATAGGGGGCTTTCTGAGATCTTTCCCACAACTCTCCCATATAAAACAGTTGAATCCCTCTTCTTTCTTAATATAAACATGGAGGTAATGTGCCCCTTGTCACAGAAGACATCTGTTATATGTATAGTAGTTATTCTGTAGCTCACAGATTAATCATTGTGCTCCATCTCATTTTGCAGTGCAATCTGCAAATTACAATGATTCCTTGAACAGACAGAAAACAGGTTTGTTCTTTGTATTATTAATAAACTCTAAATCACTCCCATATTCATAACTGGTTTTATGTGATTTGTTCCATTCTCCAGATGACAAATATTGGCTGCTGAAGACACTTTACTAAGATGGGCTTTGCTAATTGCCATGAATGAAGCTTGAATTGAACATTAATTAACTATTTCTGTAAAGGGCTCATTACAGCAAAACCTTCTGCACTTGTGTAAATTTATATTTAACATCCCATGACAAATGCACGCCTTTCAACAATTGGTTTGCAGCTCTTGACAAATGTTTCTATTTCATTCTATAAGTTATGAGTTCAGTCACTGCATCAAAAATAGCCATGGCTTAGACTTGCAGTACGACAAATTACTCCTGAAGTGCATTTCCAGTCTTTTGGGAATCAGCATGCTTTCTCTAAAATGAGGATCTTCCTCCAATTTTTCCTGAATGTATATGTTTTTATATAACAAGAGAATTAAAAATATCCAGGAGGGCACTGCAATAATTCATATGTAGGGGGGTGATGCAGTACAGGAATTTGTTCCAAACCAGTGTCTCTCTCTCTGTGCTTTTTTTGGATTAGGCTTAAAGTTTCCATCAGTGGAAAATAATCAGTTACACTTGGGATCCACTCTTGCATTGCCACCCTCCAAAGCGCTTTGATATGAAGGAGAGCTTGGGAGAATGCAGGGTCAGCCCTTCTGTGACCATCTTCATCAGCAATTTTATTCTTTAGGATGGAAAATTGGTGTTCCCAATGTAGTCCTAAATGGATTTATTTTAGGTCTGCAGTATCTCATAACGGTACATACTGGAGAAGCCAATGGCATTACCTTGATGATAAACCACCAGAATGAAGAGTTAATCTGGTCCCTTTGCCCTCCTCCAGCAGTACCGATAGCAAACCTTGCAAAGGATGGTGGTCTTAGGTGACTCATGGGTAAACAGCAGCGATACACACTGTTTATAACCGTTCCCTCTTGGCACTCTGAAAAGTGAGCTGGCTCCTGCAATTGCTCGGATCATGCTACAAAGACTGCTTCTCTATGGCTGAGCCTATTGTACAGTCTCCTACTATATGTTAGGATTTTAGTTTCCATATATACAAGCAAGTGGTTCCTTCTGCAAATATTTGAAAGCTAAGCTGAAAGATGTGGTAAGCACTCCACCCAATTTCTGGTATGCAGCTAAATGATATTTTAGGCTATTTTGATGTTGAAAAAATGCTAGGAGGACAATGCAACCATCTAGCAGGAGTGTGAAAGGACTGAAAATAAAATTACAGCTACCCATGAAATCAAATGTTATGGGTGAGTTCTTTGTTTGCTTTTCACAGCGTAGCTTTTTTGAAGTCTTGACTTCAGAACAAAGAAGCTTAGCCTGGAAAGAAGAGTTCAAATATGATTTCCAGGAGATACCTGTAGAGTATTCCATTAAATATATATATGCATATATATGTATGTTTATTTCTATTTTTTTCTATAGGCTTTTCTCTGACAATTAATTTCCTTTTGCATTTGGTTTGCATTGCAGCATGTACTCAAGTAATTGTTCTTGGAGAAGCGTTAGGCAAATATATATCAATTTAATTTATTTGTGCTAACAGAAATGACTCTCTGTGATTTTCTTGGCCCTGTTGAGTTTATGCCATGTAGTCCACTTTCCTTTCCTCTTTCCAGTATTGTCCATGGTTTATCTTCATTAGTCTCAGGTTTTAGAATTCTTTGTCCTTCGTATGGCTTGAATTTTGTGCAGAGCCTGGGACTGCATACATTGGGAACTAGCCTGGAATTCAGGAGAAGCAGGGTTGCTTTTCTTCTCTATGATTTTGAGCTTTTGTGACTCCAGGCAAGCCTTTCAGTCCCTCTGACTCCTCCTGCATTTTTGTCTTGTTGGAATCCGAGAGCGAGCTCTTCAGGGACTCTGGCTTTGTGCCCACATGGTGACTTGAGAAATCCATCTGTGAGTGTCTAGGTGCCACCATGGTTCCCAAAGGGTGTATGCCTTAGGAGAAAAGTTTTCATCAGAAATATAAGGATATATTTTTAGTGGTTTTTCATGACCTGCTAAGTCCGTCTACAGGCTCGTTGTATGGCCACAAATGTTTTTGCAGCTACTCAGAGGGAAAGATGCATCCTCCTTCCTGGAATGGGGTCCCACAGAGACTTCACTTCTTCAGGGGCATTTGTATGCTCCCTTCCCTTCAGGGGTGTCTCATTTATTGTCTGTGCTGTGTGTTTATTTGCAAATCTGAATTTTGCTTTATAGATGCAGAGACTCTGACTCCTTCTTATGGATGGAGGAAACCACAGCCAGCATATCCTGCCTTGGGGTCTGCAGAGTGCCAGGTTTGTGTAAGTCAGCACTGTCTTCAGTAGCTGGATCAGCTGGGTCTTTAACTACAAGCTCATGCTGCCCACTTGAAACAGCTCTGCAATGGGTAGTTAATCCTGTAGATTACACCCCCATTATCATTAGACTGTTTAACCCAACACTCTTAACCTTACATGTTAGGCTGGCTGAAACTAATGACTGGTCCCTCTGCTGAGCTCAGCTCTGGTGTGATGAAAGAGTGGATGAGGTTGGCTACTGCTGTTCATGCGCTGAAATTATGCATCCGCTCATTAGGTAAAGTTTTTGGGTGCTGTTGCTTGGGTGTCTGGCAGCTGAGAAAGCTGCCTGGAATGTGCAGTGGTTTGTAAACACAAGCTGGCAGATGCATTTGGTTAAAATCTAATTCCAGGCTTGTGGCTTAACCTCGAAAGGCTTTCTTCCATCTAGCAGCACCATCGAGCTCTCATCCAAACTGAAGCCGAGCCAGCTGTCTGTCTTCCAGGTACTTATCTTCTGAAGTGCTGAAACATCTTATGGGTTTCACTGCCTTCTGTGTCATGGGAACCCCAGTAAAAGCAAATGACTGGAGGAGAGCTTGCCTTTCTAGCATTTCCAGGCACGGCAATGAGACAAGTTCATGAAAGAAAACTCCACCCAGGCCTATTAAACATTAAGATGCTGAGGCAACCGTTGGCTCAGGAAGTCCTAGATTGTGCAGTGCCAGGAACTGGTAGAATATACAAGGGAAATATCTCTGTCTGCTTGCCCTTGTCTCTTACTTTGTTCCAAAATATTCACTACTTTGAAATCAGCTTCTGAATTAAATGGATCTTCGGTGTGGTCCTGTAGAGCTGGACTTCTCTTCTTAACTTCTTAGAGTGTTTCCCATATATTTGAAAGCATTGTGTGGTCTCCACAGAAAGTTGGCAAGTGACCCAGATCACAAGCTTGACAAAATGTATGCATTGTATGACATTTAATATGAGTGTTTTAGTAATCTCTAATGGACCAAAGGAGTAATCCGGACTGTGTGGAGGCAGTCAGCCAGCAGGGCTGACTAAGGAGAGTGGGAGAGAGACTTTAAACACATAAGCTGACCCATCCCATCAGTGTTCATATTTAGATCACGTGTTCCTGGATGGCTATGTGCAAACTGGGGCTGGAGAAATCCTGCTGAATAGTCAGAAACACTGATCTAGACAGATTGTCAAGGGGCACTTGAATCAGCAGGAAGATCTGACTCCAGAATATAGGAGGCAGCTGAGGAGGTAGGGATGTCTCTTTAAAGTAAAGGTCCCAGGACCTACAGCAAGGAGAGGCAAGATAGGAGTTCTTGCAGAGTGGAGCTGAAACAGGCAGGCAGGAGGTTCCTTAAATATGGCTGAGGATTTTCTTTGAGTTATGATTTACTGATTTATCTTTTCTTTCTGTGCTTGTATCTAAACCCCTTCTTTAAATCTTGCGAAGTAGACAGTCCTGCTAAAAATGTCGTGCATTTGTCATTAAACCTGGGCTGAAGTGAGTGATGGTGATGCTGGTAAGCTTAGGGTACACTGTTCCCATGGAGGTGGTAGATCAGAGTAAAGAAGTGTACAGGAAATGTAAAGGGTTTGCTGAAGGAATTCAGGGATCATAGTCTGCTTGCACTAAATCAGCAAAATATGGGCTTAGTTCTGACAGATGCTCCTCCTTCCTTCAAGAAGGGGAGTAGTGGGGGCACTCCAAGACCATCCCAAAGTAAGAGTCTTGCAGTGAGGAGAAGAGGTGCCGTTAGCATCTTGAATCTAACAGCACTTCTTATGTATTCTGGATCATGCCGTGCCTTGAGATATAGCACAAGTAACAAATATGGGGCAAATCACTTTTTTTCTTGGCCCATCCCTATGTGTAACAGAGGGCAGAATGATATCCACAGCCAAAGGCAAGCTAGAAAGAGAAATATACTAAAATAAGGTGAGCTGGTCAGAGAAGAATGGCAACAATGGCAATAGAATTATTTTAGCTAATTATAGAGGAAAAAGCAAAGCTAACGTAAGGTTTCATCCTTCTCTTTGGCTTTGAGGCAGAATTCAGTCCTGCTTCACATCTGTCATCTGAGGAGCTGTAGGCTACACTGATCAACCAGCGGTAATTCATGGCTGTCAGAATGGATCAAATTGATAGTTTATTAATAAAAATAACAATTTGGTGTTACAGTCCCATTCATTATTGCTTGTTTGCTCTTCTTTTCTAAATTAAAAAAAAAAAAACACATAGATGTTAAGCTTGGCAACAGTTTTGTCTTTTGAGTGTGTAGCGTACGCTCCGTACTACAGTATGTACTTAGTTATAGCACTTAGTAATATATTGTGGTAATAAAGGGAAAATGTTCAATAATAGCACCTCGCATACTGGGTAGTCCAGTTGAGTGCATGGACATGAATTGTTGAATAAGTTACCTTTAAATGTGAGTAGCAGTCAGTGGCAGACTCTGCCTCTGAGATACTGAGCATTTTCCTTAAGTAGCTGATATTACTGAATGCTTGACAGTTCCACTGTATGATAGTTTTCATGAATTTCCTGCCTTTGAAATTCCAAATGGGCCACTTCAATCTCTATAGAGACATTAATTTTACATCTGCTTTTTTTTCCCTTGGAGCTGAATTTTTTAATTAACACTAAATAAATAATCTTTACAAAGTGTTATAAACAATAGCCATGAAATCCAGTGGGTAACTGGTTTGAACCTCAGCTGTCCATTTCCTTTTTACATCACTGGGGGCAACCCTGTCTGTGCTTTGTCGTGTAGGACCTCTTCTGCCCGTCCCCTCTTCTCACATACACCTCTCCTCTCATTCAGACCATTGCGATTCCAGTCGAATAGCAGTCTATTAGGCCCCAGTTTTTTTCAAAGCATACAGTAATTTCCCATCAACATCAAAGCAAATTACTCTGATTTAGTTTCTCTTTAGAAAAGGAAGCATTCCTTTATTTTCCCAGTGGAACTCATTCATCCTTGCTAAGTGCTGATGCAGATATCGTTCCCTCCTTACAACTTCCTTTTTTTTTTCCCTGAGAGTTGTGAATTTCAGTCAGACAGTTTTATTTGTCATTTAAAAAGAATGTATTATGTCAGCCCAGCTCTTCCTCTTGTGCTCTTCTAGTGTAATTGGAATAAATTAATTTGGCCACACGCAAAACGGTTTTACAAATTAGCTTCGAAAAATTGGAAGGGCCATGACAAAGCAAACAAATTTATCATATTTTGTGGCATTAAAGTCTTGCTTTCATATCAAAACGTATAGCTTCCGGAATACTAATCTCAGAGCTTTAAATTAATCTCTGGTTTTGTATGCTTCAGTTGAACTTCTTCAGGGCAAATTTCTCCCTTCATATATTGCTAGACACCAATTCACAGATGGACTTCCAATGCCATTAACTAATACAGGAAGTGAATATTTGGCATTTTTTCATAGAAAGAAATAAATCACAAAAATATCAAATAAAATCCATCTCTCTCCAGACTTGAGTTAAAAAGTGAGCTTTCTACAAATTTCTAAAATTTCTTTCTGAGATTTCTAAATTACTCTTAAAGTAGGAGAGGAAGAGGGTGAAAAATTTAAAGAGGAATTGTCAAACTCTTTAGAAATCACCAACAATTTAAAAAATTTCCTTCATATAATTTTGCATTTTCATCTGTTTTATTCCCCTCTTACTCAAAATTATCTTGCATATCTGCTTTTGAGACTGCCTTAGCTGTGTTTCCTGTCTGGGTTTGAAGAGGAGAGATTTAATGAGGCAAAATGGCTGATGATTTGACATTAACCATCATCATCAGCATTTGTTAATCCCAATTGCATAGGCATTTATGTCCAATTGCGAAAGCTACCCAGCTTGACTAAAAAACTCATTCAGACTATCCTCTCGCATGGTCTCATGCTAATCTGGTAGATTACTGATGCAAAATCTGAGTTCCAAGTGCAGGTTTAGATGTAAATTGCTAATTTCCAAGGGTTAGATCACTGAGGTTTCTTAAGGAGCTCAGAGCAAGGCCCAGTGTGGGAATTTGGACTTGCTTTCACTACAGATGAGGACTTACTGGACCTACGGTCTTGGCGTGCACCCATACCCAGCAAAGATGGGAATGAGAGACTGGGAAATGTAACTTTAATACAGTTCTTCAAAAACTTACGAAAAAAATTAATTCTTGTGTGTTTCTGGGTTTGAGTTGGAGAGATTCTAACAGATTTCGGTGTAGATTTGTCTTTAGTGTTTTGAATCAATTTTTTATCTTCCAGATCCTTTAAATAAAATCTAAGTGCAAAGGTATTCAGTGTGGTTTTGCTTGTATTCTGTTTTAGTAAATAATGATGAAAGCTGGGAGGGGACAGAGGGCAGATGAGTTGGTTTGGTTTTTTCTTCATACCTGATGTTGCAGACTGAAGATAAAAGCTATGAAGAGAGAATTTAAGCTCCCGATATTTTTTGCAGTGTGTATGACCAATTAATTATTTTTAAAGGTAAATATAGTTTTGGCAGCTTCTTCTATTTAATTTATTGGCTAAATTTTCCAATATAAGTAGGGTTTCTACCATGTTTAATTAATTAGAAAGACTAATAGTAAAGTGTTTCTCAGCTTCATTATTTTGAAAAAAAATCTCAAAGTAACAAGTTTTGGGGTAATTAGTGAAAAAAAAAAAAAAAAGTTTTTAGCCAGGAATAATATAATGCATGGCAAAAACTGAAATCACAGTTCACCTAGGTTTATTTTTTTAACTAACTCATCAGGAGGTCCAGAGTTCTCCTGCATCCCCATGCCTGTGCAGCCACCAGCCATTGGGATTTTGCTGGCTATCCCCAGGCTCGCAGAGACAGGCACGTAGCAGCTCAAGCTGTGTGTGAGAAAGGACACACAGGAAGATGTTACAAAGCCCTTTGCAGATAATGACCATTTTTTCTAATTTACAACTAAATAGTCTGGTTTGGTTAGTATTAATCTTGACAATGAATAATCTTGCCTGAAGTGTAGTGTGAAAAGCAAACAACACTCTGCAATTCTAAGGCGTTTTTTTACTGTTACTTCTAGAAGAGTTAAAGTGCTTAGGGAGGGCACCGTAAGGATTTCTTCATATAACCATTACGCGATTTGGGATACATCTTTTAATCTCTGCTCTACAAGGAGAGACTAGAAAATCTAGTCTAGTGGGAACTAGAAAGGTGTAGAGCAAACCTTCCCTGTCCCTGCCCTTCCTTCTGCAGCTGTCACTCCCTCTCAGTTGGATGAGATCGTGGCTCGTGTACCAGCTTGCAGTCCAAGCCCAGAGAAGGTACCTGGGTTTAGATGATCCCAATCACATCTTTCCTCCCGTGATCTTGGGGGCAACCTTCTCGCCTAAGAGCAGAAGTAGCATTCTTCCTGCTGATATGGAGTATCAACCTGTGGGGGTTTTTTTGCCTTTATAACTACTGTGCATCCATAGTTCTATGCTGGAATTTTGTAAAAGGAAAGTAATAACAACTATGAATAGCTGTTTCCTCAAAGAGAGTCCCCAGTGCTTACATACACGCTGAAAAGGACTTGAAGAACTGTGAGTCACGCATGGCTCTGCTTGCATTTTGGGGTGCTGGGCAGGCTTGGACAGCTCGCCCTGGTGCCCAGTGCCAGGTGCCAGGGAGTTGGGACTGTGGGTGTTTATGAGGGTACACCGATGCTGGAAACCATTCCACTAGGCACCGTACCATGGCCGTGTGAGATGGGCTGCCTCTCTTCTCAAAGTAGGAACAGGCAAGTTATCCAGAGGGCAAGGACTTGGAGAGAGTGGTTTATATGACCAGATGGAGCCACTGTGATAATCTGGTGTGAGCTTCCAGATAATTTAATAAGAATTGGCAAGAGCAGGACGTCAGTTCCTTGATGGTTTTTTGATGAGGGGAGAGAGTGGTGAGGTGTTAATTAAGAGGGAATTAGCTCTCATTAGTTCTGGATATACATGTTCAATGATGTGCTTTTCTTTCTTTGTTCTAGACACAGAGCATTCTACTACTGACCTTTACTTTGACAAATATTTGAGAACCAGAAAGCCAGAGGAGGAAAGCAGATGCCACGGTATCCGTGGTAGTGGTGCAGGCAGTCTGTCTAGATTTGCTCACTGGAAAACTTAGTCTTGCTGCCTGACCCCTCGGCAGTGATGGAGTCACAGCTCAACACCACGGAGCGCTAAGGCGCCCGTGTTAGTAAGGCTGGTGGCTTCTATTTTGGATCCTGGTAAAGCTGATAAGGTTTAAATAGGAAGTCACGGTACAAGTGTCTGGGGCACATTAGGGTTGGCTTTTTTAAATAGCTGTCCACAGCTGAAACACAGCGCTAACCTCTCTCAAATCTCTCTTTGGGGCCCAATCATACCCATGACATGTATTCTTCCTTCAATCAGGGACCAAATATATATGGGGGGGTGCCAGAGTGATGAGAGCTTGAACTGCAGAAAGCAAGGGCAGGTGAGGGTCATTGAAGGTTTGATGGAGAAGAGCAGATTCCTGAGCTCCTTGTTTGGGGGCTCGCTGCAGGAGCAGGGCTGCGCCACTGTACTACAGGGACTGCCAGGGAGAGCCACTCAAAGAAGCCACTTTTCTTCAGGCATTGGCAAAAATGATGAGACAAAATAACAAACACCTGGAAGAGGAGCAGTCTGAGAATTCGCTTCCTTTTAATAAAAGTATCTTTTTATCTGTGTACGCATGTCTGTGAGACTGCCGTTGCTCTGCAGAGCAGTCTGCTAAATGAACAGTCGAATACCCACTTGTTCACTCGGCACTCACATGCTGAAAAGCACGGTGGAAGTGCTAAATGCTTTTCTTTTTAACTGCTGAGCCAGTTTAAACTAGTAAAACTCTTCAATATATTTTTTGTTTGGTGAAAATGTGGTCATATAAAATTATCAAAATTACAATAATTAGCAAATTGCAGAGAAAGGTCTTTAGGATTTATAACTCCAAAGTGTAGGCAATAGAACTGTAATTTATAGGCTGACACACCAGTCCAGCTATAGGCAACTCCGGCATTGCTTTGCTACTCATTAAAATAAGTGCAGAGCTATCAGACTAATTACAGCATGCAGCTATGTAGCAAACTGAACCCAGACAGGGAGACAGGATGCCTTCTGACTGAAGCAGATCCACAGCCCACTCCAGCCTGGAAATCCTTCTGCATTTTAACCTGTTGTCTCCCTAGACATGTTTGCAATGCTGTTTACTTTGTACAGCTTCCTTTTGCTCTCTCTCCCCTGCCTCAAGTTCCCCCAAAATATCATCGTGTCTCAAATGGGGAGATATCAAAGGTGCTTCGGATGCAGCAGCTGCTGCTTTTGTTTTTTGCTCTTGGAGAGTGCAAACCCATCCTGGTGATTCCCACTCTTTTATTATTAGAGCATAGATTTCAGCAGCTGCCGGATCATGTGAGGGGAAAAAAAAAGCAAGGATTACTTTTTTTTCCCTCATGCCCTATTATAAAGAAAAGACTAGATCCCGTTTTAGAAATATTTGCTGCTATGTTAACATCGTGATTAGGGCCATGGTTGTGTGTTAAATTGTTTTAGGTGAACAGATAACTCAGGTGATCCTGATACCTTTCTGGAAATGTCAGTTTTTGTGAAAGGTAACTGACTTCTGACTTTTCTTGCAGGTCTGTGGGTTAATTTGTCTGCCTACCTGTGTTCATGTTCCTGTAAATAGAAGTCAGGTGCTACTGCTCATTTCAACTATGTACATATATAAAAGAGCCAGCAGCTTTGTCTCAAGACCTTTTTCAGTTAATGAGGCTTAACTAAGCTTTTGGGAAAAGTGCTGTATTTTATTGTCTTATGGCAGCCAGTGTGTGGCAGGCAGGCTTGGTGGGCCTTGCTCTACAGAAAGGGGTGTCCTTAGCTGCAGCACTGGTGTCAGCAAGTCACTCCACTCTTCTTCAGAGCAAGTTGTACATGTTCTCTGTTTGGAGGGATTTCTTCTGAGAAAAGAAGCAAGCTGGCCTTCAGCTTGTCTCTATAAAGAAGGGCTGTGAGCGTTTTCCAGCATGTGCTTACATCTTGGCTCTTAGCCAAGTACCACACAAGCATCTTCACTTCAAGATGCAAGCTAGGCTTGCTAAATTTTGGAGTCCTAACCTGAACTTCACTGCCTTCAGCTACCTCTTAATCATATCTTGATTTGTATGTTTTCTTAGAGAAGACATTTCAAAAGATAAAACAGATTTGGCAGCAAAAGAAAAAAAAAAAAAAAGGAGAAAAGCCCTAAGATCGTGCATCTGGAAAAAGCTTTCTAATCCGTCTTGACACATCTGTTGCTTTAGAAGAAAAAAATCTCCTGACTGCACTGGGGCCCTGCAGCTATGTGTGTTGGGGGCCTGGCTGTATAATTTGTGGAGCGCGATAATTCTGTAATTATATTGCTAATTGTGTGCTACCACTTTTTTATAATAACAGACTGATTTATAACTTAACAGTTTTACAGGAGTTTAGACAGACTGTTACCTGAAAATGAGCACTTGCAATGTAGCTCCTAATAACTGCTATTGTTAAGGGCATGCTATCAAGCCTTGCAGAAGTATTTCAGACTGAAAATCTCAGCAGTACAGTGCCTTTCCAGTCTTGCCTGGTATATAAAAAATAACAGGAGGGAGGATGGGAGAAGGGTTAAGAGTAAAAGGAAACTATGCCTAAGCAACACCCACAAAGAACTCCAAAAAAAAATGCAAATAGTGGGAAGAATCTGAATTTCAAAATGGAAGATGTATTTGTAGTAAAAAGTAGAGGAGTTGGATTTGGGGGTGGTGGGGGCTGAAGTACTTTCCCGTTCAGTAATGAGGAAGAATTGGCAGTTTAGGGATTAAACAGGATCTTCTCTCTCAATAATTAGAAGATCTAGAAATTGCGAACTGGGTTGTAGAGGCAAGATATTTACCTCCTTTTCATTGATGCTTTGGATTATTGCCTTTTCGAAGCTGAATTTGTGTTTAGGGAGCTAGAGTGGCTTTCTCTGTCTCTGGATACAGTTTATCTGGGTGCTACCAAAGCTGCTTTTGCTTCCCAAGGTTGCTTTGTCTTGGCTGGAACAGAAAGGAGTAGCTGCACTGAATCGTTCACACAACACACGGTATTGGTCATTTTGTTCTTCCAAATGTTATAAGATGGAAAGGTACTGCATTTTAGAGAAATAAAGAGGTAAAAAAAACCAAAACTTTAAAAAATCTTTTATGCTTAATTACATGGAAATTCGACATGTAAAAAGAGGCATAGATTTGGCTTTTTTTTTTCTTCCTCCAAAAATAGAATATTCTGCTGTCTGAACTGGTGTGTTAAGTGCATACCAATAACTACCTGTTGGGACTTTTGACTGCATACTGCTTGCCTTGGGAGTATTTTAACTTTTGAAATACAAGTTGTGGTATGAAAAGAGCAATTCTTCTTTCAACTCTAGGTATTACAAGATGAAACACATCCTATATTCTTCCCTCATTCCTGCAAGTCTAGTTTTATCGTAATGGTTCATTCAGGAATTCAGCTTTTGGAGCTTACGATTTACTACCTTTGGCTTATATTTTTACTGCTTGCAAAGCTGAGTGTATAGGCTTATCATTTCAGAAATAACATTACCTAGGTTATGAGATCATTATGAAAGATTCTTCATTAAGAATCATACAAGATTCATAGAATTATTTTATTTCAAGGGATTTTTTTTCCTCATTTCTCCCTGGAGAAATTTTCAAGCCAGTTGGTTCTGATATGATATAAAACATATATAACACTCATTTTGTACTCAAAGTTGCTTGACATGAAGATCAGTAGATTAAATGGCATATGCTTTTGGGGGGAGAAACATTTGAATTTGGAAACCATATTAAAGAGAATATATTTCAAAAATTAAACCAGAGTATGTGTGTGCTTACATGTGTAATTTAAGTGTTCTGCAAAATATGATACCAGACACATTATCTAACTCAATCTGAATGAGTCGTTTTGGCATGTTCAGAATTTGCCTAATAGACTGAAGTCAATAGATAAGAATAACTTGTTCAGCATGTCCAGACAAAGTAGTTATAAAAGAAAGAAAGAGAAGAAAAATTAGAGCAGTGGAGATATTTTAAGTAAAGGGGCAGGAACCTGGAATACAAGAAGTGAAATAGAATACGTGAATATAAGTGATAGTTCAGTATTCATTCTTTTTATTGTCCCAGTTAAAACAGTTCAGGTCTGCTTCTGCTTCTCTCAAAATCTGTGGCAAGGTCTCTGCATTAGTAGGCTATGAGCGTACAACTTCTAGTATACATGTCCAGCCTATCAATAGTAAGTTTTTCTTTTTCAGTGTGATGAAGCTATTGACTTTGGGCTTTTACTCGTGAGAATTGCACAGTCTATGACGAACATGTGTCATTACTATTACTAGGGAAGCATGTAAAGTTCTGCTGATAGGAAGGCAGCAGATGATTTTCTGCTAAGCATGGACTTTTGATTTTGACATTTCACTTACTAGTCAAAATGCTAAGATTGGTACAGCCTTTCAGAGCTCTAGTTAAATGCACGACATCATTAATTCACAGCGTTTGCTTTTGTTTCTTACAATGTTATCCTGCTAATAATCAAAACTTCCTTTAAAGCTTGTCTCCTGCAGCGTTTCCTTGCACAGTTTAATGTAGAGCCTCCATTCATAGTCTTCACTGTTTCGCACTGTTTAATCTGCTTTAGTATTTGACTTTACTGTACACTGTTCTGTAGGCCCTACAGCTACAAACTGAAGTACACATCCAAGCTGAAAGCCCAAGGGGAAAGGAAATTAAAAAACCTAAGAATATAGGCTGATGCTCCTTCTTCTTGCTTATGCACTTCTCCATCTGTGAAATGGATATACTACCACTTGCTTTGGATTTCTGGGTGAAATTTTTATGTGAAAGTTTACCAGTATTGTCTTTTGCTCCATAGTCTTGCTCATGGCTATGCTTTCTAGTTCAAAGTAGCAAGTTACATGAGATGTCTCTGGAGGCAATTTTTGGTAGATATATTTTCAAGTAATTTAAGAAATGATTAGAAAGTTGACTGAGCTAAATATGTACAGAAAATTGATCAACAATAAACTTTTTTTTGTGAGATATAAAATACATTATAGGGTATAGTTCTGTAAAATACACATCTCATACTATTAGAACTATTTATTCCTGTTATGTCTTTTTGTTTTATAATGGGCTTTAATATATGGACTTCTGCTAGACAATAAGAGTTTTGTAAAGACTGGCGTATAAAATTGTAAACATTCTCAGTTTGTTTAAAATATATACTGAAAATGTATTAATATATTCCAATCTTAGAATACATAAATTTGATATGGGCATTCAAAAGGGACTTGTTGGAGAAAATAATTCCCGAGAGATTGTAAAAGCATTAAAGAAATGAAATTCCATTTCTTTCATGAGGTGAGTTCTACAAAAAGACAAAAATACATTTATCACTATTGAATAGCCACAGCAAACCCACCTGCAACACTACTATGCATGTACTCTTCCCACAGATTCACACACAACCTGGGCATGTATGGTCCTGCACAAACACCATCTTAAAAGCAGCAAGACATAGGGATCTTTTGCAAAGACACAAGCCTTCCTTAGCCTAGTCAATAGGCTAGGCTTCCTTGGCCTAGAAAGGCTTGTGGCAGCAGCTTCTGCACAGTATGATTCAGGGACATCATAAAGCTAAACTCCTGTTGTGAACAAGTGCCGCTCTTCTATATCTACACCTATAGTCAGCAAAGGGATGCAGGACCTGCAGTTAGCTTTGAGAAATAATTCCCGTAATTCGAGCTGGATCACCCTTCATCCACAGTGCCTGAGTCTTAAGCTCAGGCAGTCTGGGTGAAGGCTGACCAGTTTATCTTCACCATATCAGTGGTTAACCTTTTCCAGTTGCTGAGTCTTTTATATATATGTAAGGTATCTTCTAGATGGTACCCCTACCCCTCTCAGCAAGATACTCAGTTGAGCAGCACTGTGTGTGTGATGTATGAGGCTGGCTTCCTATGTGCATTATTTAGAATTTGCTGATTCTACGTATTTGTGACAACTCAGGGATCTTTTGGAAAAGATATGAAATGTTCTTTTGCATCAGTATCTGAATGTACAATTTCATTAGCCTTCAAAAATACTTTATGCAGGTATCAACCTTGACAACATGTCAGAGCAGAGAGTTGGAGTTTCTGAACTAATTTTTAGAGCTGTTTTCAGTATAACCCTTCTGCAGGGCACAGACCCTTTAAAATCCTCAGTCAGCAGAACTGTAGTTGCCTGTCAGACATGAGGGATATGGGGCTGTTACTACTGACTAGGATTAGCTCCTGTCTTTCTCATCAGTCAAACTTCTAATGTTGCTTAAAAAGTACATTTTGCAACTTAATAATTTTAAACTGGAAAATATGCCCACAAAACTGGACACGGAATAAATTTAGTCCTTTGAATATGCTCTCCGCACCTTAACAAAATACATCACAGTGAGTTAATAATTACTATTTTTATACTGTGTTATTTTATGGAAAGTATCTCTCACCAGCAGGAAAGTACAAGGACTTCTAGGAATCACTAGGGTATAATGAAAGTTGCCAAAAATGTAAACTAATACAGATTTTCTTATGAACCATGAAAATATTATGTTTAAGCTAAAACCGTAACCTTTAGCCTTTGTATGAGAACAGCAAAAAAATATGAACAGGGATTTTAAAAAAATGTGTGTGTATATAGACATCTGAGGTCTCAGGCCCTATTTTTCTATTAAATAAATAGGGCCTGAGACCTCATGTCTAGAAAATACCAGCCAACTAAACTAACATCAGAAGATCAATGAATGATCTGTGAGTAAGTGGAAAACTTCTAGTCTGATTAAATCTGCAAAAAGAATCTGAACAGTGGGGTCTCCTCTTTTTGCTTCTCAAGTGCCTTAGTGTGCATTTAATTGCAGCAAGATACCTTTTCACCTCCATAACGGCATTTTTCTGAGATTTTTCCATTCTCCTCTTACTTCCTCCACTCAGTAAGTCAACAGACTTCAGCCAACATACCAGCAATACTGTGATAACAAAAGTGGTCTACCCAGCAAGTGGCAGCCAGAAACACAATATCAGGACAAAAGAAATATTCCTCCTGAAGAGACAAAAATGGTAAGTTCCCAGGATGGTACTTGCTTGGGTGTCAGAGTGTCGAAATACTCCAGGAAAGCATTTCAACTTCCTAGACTGAAGATCAGCTATGGAGGTGCGCAATGAAACCAGGAAGCCTATGAAGCATGAAGATAATAGAAAAAGAGAGAGATCTTTTCAGTGATTTTTTTTTTCTTGATAAATTCAGTTGTGGATCAATTGAAACCATTTTCTGAATCCATATTAATAATTAGTTTTGGCAACACCATGAGAACCAAAATTAGTTCTCTCATTTTGAAGTTTAACCAAAAAAAGAACCATTTTTGAGGATCAGACACAAAATCCAGAACAGTGTTGAATATCTTACAAATGGAATGGTGTGACTTCTCTATTGCAAAACTTGTTTCCCTTTCAGAATAGAACAAATATTTTTTTTCTTTTTTTCTTTGCCTTTTCTCTTTTTTTTCTTTCTTTTTTTTTTTTTTTTTGGCTAAAGGGAGTACAAGGGTTAAATAACCTGAAAGAAGAAAAGGATGAAATGAATGTTCTGCCTGACCCCAGGCAGTTTTTTTACGGCTTTGGTTCAATAACCCAACTAAAATATCCCTTGTTAACATGATTCTAAGTACAAGGTACCTTAACAACAATTCCCAGGAGATGTTGTAACACCTTTGTCAAATTCAGTTTAATGTCAAAGTGGCTGAGAACATGTTCATTCTATGAAAAAAGAGGTATTTCAACATTTCCATCCTAATTTTGGAGGAAAACAAATGTTGAAATATTAGAATTTCCCCCAGGATGAAAATTCTAATATTTTGCTCGGCTCTAGTTTCCAATAACTCTTACACTTTAATTTTGTAATATTTAACTTAATGTTTCCCATGTGAGTATTATAGCACTAGCGGGTAAAACTTTAGTCACCTCACAGATTAGGCATGCAAAGGAAAACAGTTCGTATACGTAGAGGGACAGATTTCTCCCTTCACAAGTGCCTTCCTCTTGTTTCCCCTGCTGATGAGATGTCAGTTTATTACAGACTTGATGAATGGAGTTTCCTTTCTCAGGAAACAGTAGTCAGGCCTATGGAAGCATTTATGTAACAACATACGTTCCCTCCGTGGAAGTTTCCTTATTATCCCTTCCCTTGGCTGTGCTGGACCGCAGTCAGGGACAGCCTGAAGGGAAACAGTGAAGTGTGGCTGCTGGGACTTTTGTGGGAAACAAAACTTAGCAGTCCTGGTCTTAAGAGTTGTGAAGCCACAGTCAACCCCCGCTTGCACCTCTGTGGTGTGCTGAGTGAGATACCTTCTGTGCAGTTAATCCCTACGCGCTCAGAAAGTCTGATGGAGCCTGCTTTTCATGCCTGGGTAGGGCAACCTTACACGCACGTGCACTGAGCCTGGTTTCATTGCATGCGCCATGTAAAATCTCTCTTTAGGGCGTGAGGTTGCTTCCTACCAGGTCGGGTCCCAAACAGCCCAGGTTTATGGTTGCCTCTGGTACTGGGCACCTCTAAACCAACCAACCAACCAACCAACCAACCAACCAACCAAAATGAATTGCAACATGAATTAAATCCAGTTCCCGTTCAAAGATAGCGCAAGATAATATGAGCTTCTCCATAGCATACGTTCCCCTAGATCTCAAAATATTGTACAGATGATTAGCTTGATCTAACCGTCACAGTTTTACAGATTGGAAAACTGAGGCGTTGACACAGCCACCGTTACCAAATCACCCATCACATTCTGTAGCAGAATTAGGCCTAGAGCCTGTGGCACCAGACTCCGGGTCTTTCTTACACGTTGATGTTTGACCGTGGTCATCAACAGGTGTTTCACTGGATGTGTGTTAGCAGGTCTTTGTCTTAATTCTGCTTTCCTTTCTTAAATACAGCAAATCAGTGCCTGTCTCTTGTTACTGCTGCTGGAACAGCTCTCCACTGCTGCTCAGGTGTCTTTCCTGGTAGGCTCTTCCACCATAATTTATGAAAGAGGGTGTCTTTTGAGCTTGATAGATAAGAAGGGAAGGACAGGAAGCAAGGGATGAATCCAGCTACTGAAATAATCCTTTACTGCATGACAGATTAGGCTGGCTCGAGATTAGACAGTAATAAATCCTCTCTCTTTTTGCCCTTGCAACAGCTAAACCAGAGGAGAACACCTGGCTTAATCCCTTCAGTGTATTTTGTCAAAATAGTATATACAATGTTTTCTGCTGGTTGTCATGGGCTTGTCTTGTTTCAACTCGGACTTCCTGTTTGCAGACTTGAACTTGGTCTTTCTTCTGTGGTCCAGTGAGACTTTCTGATAGGCAGTACAGTGCTAGGTCGAAATACTGCTATAGATCAGATGCTGGGTTGTGCTGACAAATTGATACACTAAGTTTGTTGTCCTCCCTTTCCCAGCAGAGCCTAAGGAAATGCATTATCTTACAGAGTAGCATATTTTAATTTTGGTGGGTTTCAGAATTACCATGTCCTTCGTTGTGTCCCTCAGCCGATTGCTTACCTCTTCACGAGCTGCTGCTCCCGTGGGTGCAGTACAGTACTCCAGGTTACTTTGCTGTGATGTACCACTTTGACTGCCACTGGTGGTAAACCACTGGAGAAGACTATCACAGATGTTTGTTCGTAAGAGTACAAAGTGAGGAGGAATATACTTTATTATGCTTTCTTTTTCCACCTGTCTGCCTAACAATCAATTTCTTTCCTCATACCCACCTATCTCCATTTCTTGTCATAGTCTTATGACTAAACTAGCACGAACTATAATGTAGCTTTTTGTTACCAGGATCTGTTTTTGAAGATATACTAAAAAAAAACCCCAAAACTTCCTGTCTTTTCTTCATTGGTTAGAAGGCCTGAATTTTATTTAAATACACTTTTTTGTTACTGTTAGCTTTTTTGATAAAACACACAACCTTTGCTGAAATCTATGACAGCTGAGCACCTTATATGTTCATGTGTTAGTGATAGCACTGGAAAGAAGCGAAAAAAAGTGAAGAGGAGAAGTCTTGCAGTAATGTTATTGTTCTGTTATTGTCTGTTCTCGTTTGGTTTTAAGTGCTTTTGTTTTTTTTTTTTATGTTTGTACTATTCCTAGCTTACTGTCTCAGTGACTCATAGTAAGAATCCTTTTCAGGATCATTTCTTGAAAAGTGGCCCCACCTATTTATGATATGTTAAGCCTTACTGATCATTTTGCTCCTCCTTATTCAAGCCGGCACCTATGTGTTGTCAGCTAATCTGTATATGCAAACATCCCAGAATAAACTATCAAAAGGAACAATTAAAGGCAAGTACTGTAGTTCATGTGCTCTGGTGCCTGCTGTTCATCTCATTTAATTGGCTTTCTCTGTATTTTGGGACTGCTTGTGTGTTTTGAATTAATGAACTATTAGATTAAAATATGTAAACATCTTGTGGAAATGGGATTGGGATCCAAAACTCCTCCCCATAAAAGGTCAATCCCCCTGCTGCTGGGCTGCAGAATCATGGTGGGCTCTTTTGTTGGGTCTCCCCTTACCCGATACAAGCCTTTTGTCCTGGTCCATGTGGGGGATGGAAAGCGGTTGGTCTGTCTGTCTCTCCCCCCAACCAGAGAATGTCTGGTTATGACTGTCTCTGGCAACATATGAGGTGTGGCTTAAAAAAGCTCAAATGAAGAAATGCTCTGACCATGTCTTGCAAAGAGGTGGACACCACTACTGCTGACTTTATTGCAAAAATGAAAGTATTTTAAGAGGTAAGTCAGTGCTCCCGTGCCCATAGGCATGTTCTGGGGGAGCTCAGTCCCTGCTGGAGTTTAAAACTGTGGTCCCATATAAGCACAGGACTTCTGAAAGTTCAACATCCATAATATGTTGGCTGTGTGAATATTGCTTCTGAGCATCAATTTCTTCCTCCTTCCTTAAGGCCCTAAGTATCTAACTCAGCTTTGTCAGGTGTAGCCCAGGAACCAAAACTACTGTTATGGTATGGCCTGAGGTGGCCCTTGTACAGATGTGGACCTCAGCTTCCACACAGACCATTCTTGTACTCCTAGAAACATCCTTTACTGTCACTCTTAATGAGGGGTGTCTTATGAAGCAGTTAGATTAAGCAGAAGCAATTTTTTTTTAAAAAAAAAGATCAAATGTACAAGCTCAGGTACAGTTATGATTAACTCGTTACCTGGAGAAAACTGCTGAAGGTAAGTGTTGAAATATATACCACAGTTTATGCAAACAAATATATTGTGTGTCCTAATATATATTATGTGATAGGATATGATGATGGTACTAAAATAAAAAGCCTGTAACAGCAAACCTAGAAATACCTTAAAACATTTATAACCAAAATGGAGAATGATGTCATTGTCAGTTAAATGTTCCTTAATTTTCAAATTATTTTTCCAGTGCATTATGCTTCTTGGCAAATGTAGCCAAAGAGACAGATCCAAGAAATTCAGGTTTCTAATAATATAATAAATGCTGAGCTTTCCCATCCTCCCAGCATTCAATTCAGCAAACTACTTTTCAGGAAAATACTCCCAGGGTGTACATAGCCAAGAAGGACTCTAAACTGACGTTGGCAGTGAAGCAGAGTGAAGGTTGTTTTCATTCCTTTAATGCACACTTCGAAGTATTTCAGGTTCATTTTATCTTATCTTACCTCAGAACTTTCCATATGTCCATATGTTAATAGCTCTTCAATTCTCACTATTTTACTTTTTGCTTTCAAAGCTTTTTGTCTGCAAGTTCATTACCCGTGCATCATTCATCATTAGCTTCCTGTGTTTTGTTTCTAGTACACTTTATCACAATTCATCTATCAAATATGATTCTTGAAATACTAAACCATTCCTAAGAAGAACTTCATGTATTGAAAGTGGGTCTTTTATTTCTGTTTTCTAAAACACAAATGCAGTTCAGTTGACCTCTAATACCATTCTGCATGAAAATCAAAGCCTTCCAGCTATTACCTATGTTGTTTTTTTAAAAAAAAAATAAGTGGAAGCATAGGATCAAAAAAGGCATTTTTTTTTTCCTTAATGGCTTGATGTTAGGCAGTTTTATGAGTGCCTTTGGTAAAATCTGAAAAATGTATTTTGAATCAGTTAAGGTGCTAAAATTGCACAAGTCTCTAAAAAAGCTTTTTAAAATTTTTCTCCCCCTCTAAAGTTTTCCTGTAAAAGCTGAATTATTAATTTTCCTATTCCATTGCATGCAACGTCTAGCATCATCACGGTCAACTCATGAAGTTGTCAGTAGAATGACGTCAAGTTGATGGCAGAGGGAATGTCTATGCAAGTTCAGCTGCTATAGGGAAAACAAATAAAGCTTGCTTTAAATGATATTTTGTTTGAAACAAACCAACCATAGCAAGTAAATTCTGAGTTAATGCCTCTAGAACCCAACTAGCTCTTCTTAGCCTGTTATGAAGAACTGTTACATCCCATTAGTGAATATGACAATGGGAGCTGAAACTCCTGAATCTTTGACTTTGCTATAGATTTATTAAAGGCTACAATGAGACAATTTTTGTGTTGTTTTCTTATCTGTCAAATGAGGAAAGGAAGCTGCAGAAATGCAAGCAGACAATATGTGTTTCTTAAGTGCTAGGTAGTAAATCCTGTATGATTAAAAATTAATACCACAGCTGTGATAACACAGAGCAGTGATCTGCACTGAACAAAATATTTGTTCCTTCCGGAGCCAAGGAAGGCTGGATGAATATATTATATAAGTCTTGCCAAATTTATCTAATCTGTTCTCAGGAATTACATTGATAGAGATCTCTGAGCTTCCTTAGGCAATCTTTTACAAGTGCTCCACGATACACGCTATCTAACCTGAACCTCATTTGCTTCAGTTTAAAACCCTTTACTTCTGGTTCCGTGCATGATGAACTTGCTAAACAGATTTTTTTTTTTAAGATTTGACCAGCCTTTTACGAAGAAGATACTTTTATTTTGTAGATTGATTAGAAATTTCAAACATTGCTTATATTAATTATAGATCTCACAAATCCACCTGTTTTGTCAGTTTGAACAAGCTTAGGTAAAACAGTCTTTCTTAAATATTTGTATTTTATTTCCTCCATATGATTTAGTAATACAGGCTTCAGAATTTTTTTTTTCTTATTAAGCTTAGTATTGCTAGAATGAAGATAAATGTTTATGAAAAAAGATTAGCGATCTATTTTGCTTGGGAGGTGATGTGTGATAATTGACCAATCCGATAGAAAGGTGTTCATAATCACAGACCAAATTCCTCTCTTCTCTGCACTTGAATGCTTCATTTCAGACATTCAGCATTACACACATTGTGAAATAGCGTATTGAGGAGAGGATTTCTGAGAGGGCCTAACTCACTGATAGCTCAGGAATTCAATATTGACCCAGTCAATATAAGTGTGTTGAATTGCTTTACAATCATGAGCAGAAATTCCATCTGTTCCTCCTTTGTGGTAGGAATGATAATATTCAGAATAAAAATATTGCTGTAGTCAGAACTGGACTGCTCTTTTTAAAAAAAAAGAACAAAAAATTAAAAAGACATCCCATTTAATTCCCCATTCTAAGGACTGGAGCCTGTGGTTTTTGCTCTGACTCTTTAGATTCCCAGTGCAACTCGACAAAGACTTTCTTTGAATTGTACTGAAAGCGGGAGCTGGCTTGTTTACAGCTTAACTCTTGAGGAGGCACACGGCGGGGGTAAGCAAACAGGGCTGTAGCGATTGACTTAGACAGAAGTTCCTCCAGACGTGCCACCGCTTTTTCCTCCGAGATAAAAACCAAGAGATTACAGATCAACAGTAAACTTCCTTAAGGTGAGGCCCATGGTCTAATGACTCTTTTTGTTTTACAAGGCCCAGGGTGTGTTTGGGAAGGGAAGCTATTAAGACAGCTGAGGTTTGGTGATATATTGTATTTGGTGCTGGTGTGGGACAAAGGGATCCTTTGATTCCTGCTCACTTCTGTCCCCTCTTTTGTGTTGGAGGGGCTGTGCTACGAACTCATTAAAGGACCAGATGTACTTAAACCCCTTTGCAAATGATTTTGTTGTTGTTGTTGCTGTTGCTGCTGCTGCTGCATCTCAAAAGCTGGGCCGGTTCTGGGATGCCAGCAGCAGTTTGGCCCAGCTGGGGAGGCTCAGGGGAGAGGTGGCTGGGTGGTCAGGGGCTTGGCAAGCTGCAGGGAAAAGGAGTAGGTGGAAGTGAAACCGTAGGGCTCCCTAAATGATGTGAGTGCCTAAGGCAGTGGGTTGCAGAGACGAAGGGGGATGAGGAAGCGGTGTCTGCTGACCGCCTGTGGTGTTCTTGCTGAAGAATGGCTGTTGGAGGAGTATCTCCTCGCTGAATGCCTGGTGATGCTGGTGCTGCTGCAGAGGGAAGAGCCAAGGGCATTGGGCGCTGCTGGAGGGGTGATCACTGCTGCTCGTCTTTGGTAGGGCAGCAGAAACTGCAAGTCCAGCCTATGGGACCCTCCTGGCTCTGGCTGCCTTCTCCCCATGGTACAAGGAGGACTTCTCAGCCAGCCTCTTCCCCAGTTGAGCCAGTGCCGCTGGAAATGCAGGGGTGTAGGAAGGGGTGGTGTGAGGGGTGACCAAGGGAAGGAAGGAGGCTGTTACTGGAGGAAGGAAATGCTTGCTTTGGTGAGGATGGGCAGGATGGTGAGGAGGAAGAGAGGGAGGGAATCAGGATGTCTAATGTGTGGGGTAGGGTAAGGACAGTCTAATCATGGCACAAAGGTCTTTCTGGCCATAGGGCGAGGTGAGGGCTGGCCCTGTGCTGTAGAAAAGAGGAATATTTCATTGGATGGTTGGGCTGGCAGACAGCAGGGAGACATGGAGGTCTCTGTCCCCACTATTCACCACTGCTGGTAAACTTCCTTTCCCCTTCTTTAATACCCACAGAGATTACCCTGGCTCCCATGCCATACAACCCTACTGATATTTCCCAAAGTCATTCAGTGATGCAGATGCTTGTGAGGAGCTTCCAGCAGCTCCAGACCAGTTGTTCCTCTGTCTGCCAGGTTCACACACATGTAGCTTTGCTGGACAAGTAGAAAATGCTCCTGCTCCATGTGAAGGAGCTGTGTATTTTGGCTTGGTCCCCATACTGTGGGACTCCTCTTGCAGGAGCTTGCTGTCTTCATACAGGCCTCGGGAGGCACAGCTGGGCAGGAGTGTGGCCAGGCTGGAAGCATCCTTCGGGAGCCCAGGAGGTGAGGGTGCTTGGTGTGCTCCCTGCTGTGGATGGGGGTGCAGCAGCCCCTTCCCACCTCCCCTGTGATCCCCTTGACCACATCTCCTAGGGCAAGATCTCACTAACACATCCTAGCTAACTGCCAGGCTCTGCTGGAAGGTGAGGAAACCTGAAGCTGTCAGTCTTGTGCCCTCTTCAATGTCTCCACTGAGTAAAAACTTGCTGTGATGGATGCAGCCCATTTGTTATCAGTATTGAATTGTTCAGTGCTGGTGTTGTAACGAGAAGGATCTAGAGGGAAGGATACCTCTGTATTTTGTTTTGATGCTGTGACCTGTATCTCAGCCTGCATTAAAGCTTTCAGCTTTTTTCATGTCTGAGTGAACTGGAAGGGTTTATTGTTTCAAGAAAATACATGGGTGATCCTTGGGCTGAGCACTTGAGGCAGGTGTGTTCAGCACGTGCTAATGCAGTGAGGTGCAGCAAGGTTTGCACTAGCATGAAACATCATGGCTTGGCCACTACAAGCAACAGAGCTACAATAACAGTTCTCTGGGGTGTAGCTGGCAAATAAAACCAAGTCTGGTAGTGCATGCTAATGCATCCAGACACAGGCTGTCCAGTCCAGAGCCTGCTCAAGTGCACCTGGATAAGACTGCATCACACCATGAAAGTATCCCCATTCTTCTGCAAGGAAGAAAGGTGATTTGAAGAAAGAAGAGGGTTAATAAGTGGTAGAACAAAATCTTAAGGAAAATTTTGGATGAGAATAGAGGAATTGAGAGATAATTGGTAAGCAAAGAAGAGAAAAGGTACAAAAAAGTTATGAAAATAAAGTATTGAGAACACAGATTGACATGGAGACTGAAATGCAGAAAAGGAGGGAAGAGGCATTCTTTAAATGTCCTACAGCTTAGACTACTTGAAGCAGAAGAGGACACATAAGTGATTTCTAGGGTAGCATGCACATTATGCAGTATCCTGTGTTACTGGAATGGTGTTTGTAGCCCAACTGTTGATGTCTCCTGGGCTCTCTTTGGAGTGTCAGGCCATATTTGCGGTTACTTCTGCATATGCTGTCCCTGAACAGGTGGCAGCCTTCATCTTCATGCTCCACGCAGACTGAAGTAGGGTAAAAGCTATTCCCTCCTTGTAATTTTGAATTTATTCACAAAATGTACATGAAATGAAACAAGAATCCAGACCAGACTTCTCTGCATTTCACAAAACAATCTTCCAAGTATAGCTGAACAGTCAGTTTAGACTAACACTCACTTTCCTATTACTTTTTTCAGAGCAATTTGTAACATAGCAAAAAAAAAAAGCAACATTTTAATCAGGATTATAACGTCCTGTCATGTTAGGTTTTTGGACAAATGCTGTCAACTAGTGCAATATCATTTAGACAGATACTGCCTATACTAATAAAAAATTCTTTACCAAAAGCGATGGTTACTGTAAGCACACAGTATGCCTGCCCATCTCTAAGAAGAATTAACAATTAGACCAGATGGCTAAAATATAAGTAATGATTCAGGAACGCTGACAAAGAAATCGAATACATTAATAACCATGCTTCAGTCTTCTCCAAGTGCAAAATGATACACTGTGAATGTGTGTTGGTTTAATCTTTTGTAGTAATAATAATTTTCAGTCCAGGCATTCTTTCTTTTAAGCATATGGTATATCAGGCTTTTCTTTCCAACAGCAGAGTCCCTAGTGGAGGGACTGCGTTGCTGTCACTGTACTAATGCAGATATCCGAGGCTGAGGAGTATGAGAAAAGCTTGATGAGCATTGTCAGTCATGTTCCTGTCTTTAGTTCTTTGTATAAAGGATATTCTTTCTTTTCAAAAATACATAATTATTTGGGTTAGAAATGTGTATTTGACTGTAGAGAGTTCTGGTAATTATTACTTGGGGTGAAGGTACAAATAAGGTATATTCAGTTTTTGTAAGCAGAATTATATGTACCTTCCAAAGTATCCTTCATCTTATGGCTCTTCATCTATGAGTTACTTAAGGGTATGTGTGATGAACTAGCTAAACCAGCCTTCTTATTATGAAAGAACATAGGAACTTTTTTTTTCCCCGTTTGTTGTTAGGAGCAGAATGAAGTAGTTCACTTAGTTCAGTCTTAGATTTTTTACTAAAGTTTTACCCTTTTACCTTGCCTAATGATAATTTTCCTCTTATTTTAATCTGGAAGATGAGAAACTGTTGGTTTTTTGGTACAAGCAGGATTTACTTCATTATTATTTTCCTGAATTTTTTGCAGCTTGGGGGTTTGTGCAGAGCCTGAGGAAAAGGGCTGAGTGGGTAAGGAAAACATAGCTCAACATTTTGTGTTCCTCATAAGCAAATTAATCACAGTTACAATTAAATAGGCAATGACATTTGCAAAGATGTACAGTACAGATGAATTGAACCTAATTCATTCTCAGCAGACTTGTTCTACGTGAAATGTAAATACTAAAAGAGAATAAGACTTCTTTTTCCTTCTGGTGTCCCTCAAGACTCCTTGCTAAAGTCTTCCCCAGCATACTGTGGGCCTGATCCTGATATGCTTATGTGCAATTGATTGTTATATCTCTTAGTATAAAAGGAATTTAAAATGCAAATGTAAATAACTTGCGCCAATATTAAGTGATGTTGTGATGCCAAAGCAGTGTAAAGAGGCCTCAGTGTAAATGAAAATCAGACTCTGTATGTTTATGTGAATTACACATCTGCAAAATATCTATAATATAGAACATAGCAGTTGTTTAATTTTTACCTAATTAGAGAGGCTTGAAAACATCTGGTAGTTGACACCAATCCATTTTTTCCATTGTATCCTTTCTTAGTAAGTTGGGAATGGAATACAATATATCCCATGAGATGCTTTTTAGTTTATGACAGGTGTGCATTTCCTAGCTGGTCATTGCATGACAGTATTTGTTTCCCACAGATACAGCTGGAAATACATTTATTTGGCAGTGAGGAATTGCAAGGGAAAGAAAAACTGGTTTAGGAGGAAACTTACATCAGAGATGTAGGTATATAAGGTTTGCACAGAAATCTCTTTGTGGCATTTCATAACTTTCACAGGCATTTGCTTCATCAACCAAAATATCATAAATTTAATAAAGAGGGTTGGTGCGTGATTTCCAACATTAGTATGAAAAGTAAAATTAAATGCATGTTGTCGAACTATAATGACCCCCCTAGCATACGTAACTATTTTTATTTAAGCTGTGAGTGAGTTACTCCTGTTGTGCTTTCTGCTGCTTGGAGTAAGGGAAACAGTGAAGCTGGCCGACTGCTGGCCAAGGGGTGGTTTGGGCTACGTGTGGGGTCCATGGCATGGAGACCAGAGAACTGAGCTTTCGCCTCCTTCCTCTTCCCAGGAGATGTGGGAGCCACTGGGACTGCATGAGAGAGACTGGGGGAAGAGCTTAACATAACTCAGCATGGAGACTCACATCTTCTGATTAAAGAAAGAGCCACTCTAGCAGTGTTGTTCGCAGAGCGTGCTTTGCTTTAGCAATAGCATTGGTCTGGCACTTAGTCTAGACTTGTAAACTCAACAGGACCAGACCATTACCTGGCCCTAAGGCCAATATATGTGGAGCAGCTCATAGCTATGCTATTAAACTCTTACCCTCCAAAACAGTCATGCAGACCACCTATTAGCAATGGACCCAAGTTAACTTCCAAACTGTGCCTGGAAATCGTTTGAGAGTGTTCCCTGTAGCCTAAGTCAAATCCGTACCAGAAGTGAATGATACACACAGCCAAATTACAGTGCCTGGGAGCATCCCCTTGTGTCATTTACTGGTATAGGCATAATCCAAATGTTCCTCTTTCATTTATTGTTCTTGACTTGGAGTTTCCCTAAAAAAGCAAATGAGGACAAATACAAACTTGTGAAAATTTCTAATTTACCTAAACTTCATGGCATAAAAAGGGGGGATTTCTCTAGCCCAGGACTTTTTTTCTTGTAATACTTCTATATTTTTTAAACAGGAAGCTATCTTTTATAAAAGCTTCCACAAATCTTTTAGAATGGAAAATGTCATGCAGCCGCTTGCCATATAAAAAGAGGTAGGATGTGCGTGTGTTTTAATCCCATATGAGTGCCTCACGAGGCATATGCACTCAGATTGCAGGTGGTGTGATCCTACTGCTGTGTAGCCGAGGTGCTCTCCTTGCCCTCAACCAAGGGAAACTACTATGCTTAGGATTTTTCCCCTCAGATGCATGAAGGAAGATGATTGATTTTCTGTATGGGATTTGGCACCAAAAAAAAAAAAAAACCGTCAAAGCTGTGTAATTGGGAAGGGATTTTTTTTTCCCATATGGAATATGGAAGAACCTTCACTCCTGGTGGAAACAGGCCCAATTCAAATGCTTCTGGCTATAGAGAATTGAGGTTGATGTAGGGTTCTTATAATTATTTCTCTCTGAACAGTTCATGTTTTCTCTCACTTCAGATTCTTTTTTTTTAAATTTAAGCTTCTGTCATTCCTCCAGAGTTGTTTCTTGCCCTGACCAAAACCCTCTTCCTCCCCCCAAAAAGGCAGTGCTGATGACGTTGTCAAAATGGATTTATGGATTTGTTTACTAACCAGGATTTAGAATGGGATGAAACAAGTTTGCCTCTGGGAATGGATATGACTGATGCTGTTTTCTGAGAGCTGATTTTTGTCGCAATTTTTTAAAATGGATTGCTAGTAGAAAATGATTTGTAACTAATGGAAATTGACAGTAAAAAGCTATGTTATTATATAAGTTCTGAAAATGGCAGCCTGGCATTTCTAAAGTCGGGAGGTGAAACGTAACTGCTCTGTGAAAAGCATTTCCTCTTTTCTTTTTGGCATGTTTTCACTTATATCCAGGGTGGTCCTGAGGACTTGTAGGCTCAGGAAGAGCAGGAAAGATTTCTCATCAAATGTTCCTTTCCCTCCCATTCCTTTCTTCTTTCTTTCTTTCTTCTTTTATGTTTTTTTTTGCATTTTTCCACTCTTTCCTATTGTGACCGGGTCTGAAGAGTGGCGTCTCAAAGATTCGGTTAAGAATATGTCCTGTATCCATAAGAGGCACCACACGCAATGCTCAGCCCCATCAGAAAACACACTGTCGGCACGAACTCTCTTGGGCCGGTGCGTGGCAGCAGGCGGCGGTGGCTCCCCAGGGGCTCACGGCCTTGCCAGGGGCCTCTGCTCCTGCTCTTCCCCGTGGGCCCCCTCTGCCTGCCCCAGGGGGAGGGGGCATTTTGCATTGTGTTGCCCCCTTCCTCAGGGGGCAGGGAGCCCACGGCAGGGATGAGGCTTTCTTTCCCTCTGCCCTGTTCCTTGCAACTCCACTGATGGCTGGTTGTTTTGGCTGTTTTGGTTGGTTGGTTCATTGCTGCTCAGCATTGCACTTACAGCTTTAGCTTTAGTGCAGTTGAGTTTTCAAGTCTCTGACTGAATCTTCTCCCAACTGCTTTTCTCAATCACTGTAAACTAATATTCCCTGGCTTTTACGTTGAAAATTTCAGGCCTTGTTTCTTCCAAAATACACATATTAATGCTATTAAAACCCCCCAGACCTTAAACCCTACTCCGTGACTTCAGAAAATGAAGGTTTTTATCCATTGTGGGAGGAAAAGAAAATCTTGCCACTTCCATTTAATAGTATCACAGCCAAACCCAATGATGTGAGAGAGCACACTGGCATTGAAACAGCCCTTGCTGAGGAGAAGCACATTCCAGAGGAAATTGATTTTCATGTCACCAACTTACGCATATTTTGAAAATTAGGTTCTGAGCCACAGGGTTCACAGCTGATTTATTTGTCTTTATTTTTTGCTAAAGTTGTTCAAATGGATTTTTAGTGAATGAACAAGTTGCCTCTGACATGGACTGAGGAAAGGTTCAGGCAAAGAATGTATAGTGCAGCGCAGCATGTAACTGGAGGTCCAGACAGCCTTGTGGAATGCATAAGGAGTGTTGATGGCAGCGCATGACTGAAGTCCAGCAAAAAACACTGGGATTTGTAAAGCCTAAAGCTGGAAGGCGATAATGTGGTCTGTTCTCTGTATTTCACAAGCTGCTACACTTCATCCCGTTATCCATGTTGAACTCAGTGCTTCCTGTTTAAGTTAAACATGCCTTCCAAAAAGGCATCCGGTTTTGATCTGAAATTAAGCAAAGTTTGCTTTGATAGCTTTTTTTCGATGATTGACAAAGTCCAAACAAACGATTACTTTTAATGTAACTTTATCTGGCATCAGCTTCTGACCACTGAGGATTGTGCTCTTCGATTAATGAGCCTGCTATTTTTCGTCATGACGTATCCGTGCTACGGCCGTGTCATCTGTCAGTCTTCTCCTTGGTAAGCTCAGTCTTTATGTCTGCCTCTTGGAGGTATTTTCTATACCTCAAAGCCTTTCTTTTGTACCTTTCACAATTCTTTTAATTGCCTTTTAGAGATGCAAAATGTGGAGTCTGGCCAGCATCTTAATATATTACTGTGTATCTCCTGGTAGTTATGTCAATTAAGAAAATCAGTTCTTTGGCATAACATATAAAAGTTGAATGCATTCAATGAATAATCTCCATATAGATTAATTTAAGAGTATGAATCCAGTCAGTTTCAAGTGAAACTTCCAGCTGGTGACAGCTTGCCTCCTGTCACATCAGTATGTATGTGGCTGGTACTGGTTTTGCAGGATTCTGTAACCATTTTAGCCTATGCCAGAAATATTTTTTTCATGAAACTGCTACATGCTTTAAATTAAAAATTTCTGTTCACCATGTACTGTGAAATATTCTCTTCAGGTTCTCATTAGCAGTCACAAGGTGTTTGAAATTCTGCTGGTTCTTTTTTTGAAAAAAAGAAGATTCTTCTAGTCTGAATTGGCTTTTTATTTGTATTTTCTTTGATAATGCGCTTTAGGGAAGGAGTGAGAGAAGAGTAGAAAAGCCTAGAAGAAGGTACAGATAACTCCTTAACTGGTACGGTTGTTTCCTCTCCTCTCGGGCTGGAAACTGGTGATAATAAAGGTGTCGTTCTTATGCTAAGACCTTCTCTTAGCTTAGATGACTTCAGCCTTGTGGAATCTCCTGCACCTCTTGGCAGCCCAAGGGAGATAAAGCTCCTCACCAAAGAACTCCTTTGCCTTGCCGTGCTTTCCTTAGCCAGCACAGCTTCGCTTATCAGTACCATTTCACTTACTTAAGAAAGCGCGCATCCATGGGATATAAACTTGGCAATGGTTTTGATAATTGCTGTTTGTATTGCACATGGTCAGTGCTTTTCCCTGTCATTACTGGTCTCTTAATTGTGTCTGGAATTCTGCAAATGTGAGGTATTCAGGCTAGACCTGGCCTTCATTTTTCAGGGCAGTTGCACTTTGACCCTTTTTAGGAGATGATTGAAGGAGACTGCTGGAGTTACTAGTTTTCTTTATCCCTTCCCATCCCCCTCCTCCAAATAAGCCCCCCTAAACTATTCATTGCAAGATGTCTGCTTGCACAGCGGAGTTAGCGCTAGGAGAGCATGCCAGTGACTCTGTGGGTAATGTATTTGTCCCAGTTATTAAAGAAAACGGACTCTTTTTGAAAGAAATATTGTAGAGATAGGGATAATTTGCTAAGAAGTGTTGCATTTCTTCCATGAGGATGGGTAGGAGAGAGATTTTATTAGCAGTTCATGTCTGTCTTCCCACTCCCACTTGGAGGTTGCTCTTTATTTTTGTCCGCATGTTGTATTCTGCACAGGCCAAATTGCTATTTCTTTGTCACTTACAGGTAAAGGTCAATCTTCTGGTGATTGGTGTATTGCAGCTCTTGTGGAAATGTCTGTAAAACTAGTTCACTTGGGTTTCAGCTCTTTTCTGTGGTTGAAGGCACGAACTAGGCAGATGTTCATGACACACATCCCATGATGTGCTCAGTGACACTACGTGGGGAGCCACAGGGGCTGTGTGTGACCTGTTTAGAAAAATACGTGCCTGGAAAATAGCAGAAGGTGCTCAGGATATTTGTGTCCTAACATCTTGGGTCCATTACTTCCTAAGTTATGTGACGACTCAGATTGTAAGGTTAGCAATGTTGAAAAAATGAAGTTACTATTTCTATCACATTTAGGAAGAGACTTCTAGAAACGTGCTTGACATGGCTGAGCAGATCTTAGTGTATGACATTATTTTCATGTTTTCATTAATACTTGGTTTTAATCTCACTGAACTGAGCTGCTGAGGGCTGATGTGTGAAGTGACCCTGATTCTGCAGAGTTTGGAGAAACTCAGGAGATGCTTGCTGCTCCCAATTGCTGTGTACTTCTGCATGAGCTTGGTAATTTGGGTTCCCTACCTTTCATCTCATGGGTGTCAATGTAAGAGCTGAAAGAAACCTATTTGTTTATTAAAGTCATATGTTAGTCTCACTCTGTAGTCTTCTCCCATGAAATGCATATTGGAACTAAAATGGTTAAATTAGTACAACCTTGTGCTGTCCTCATTTGGTATAGCAGTGATCTGAGTGGATTACCTGTAAGTAATCCTTGCCTCAAACTGTGATAATATAGCTGGTAATAAACAGCATCATAAAACTGACATCGCTTAGCCAGTGTTTTTCTTTAGACTTAAATGATGGTTTGTATATGCTTCAAAGAGAGAATTCCTCCTATTAGAAAGGCTGGGATAAGCCACCTGGAAAGTAAACTCATCTACAAGTGCATATTTTGAGACTAGGGTAGTTAAATCATTTAAAAAGACAGAGAGAGAAATAGGATATAAAAAATAAATGTGTACAACTCCTCTGTCTTGTACATTTTGCAACCAATAGCCAGAGGCATGGCTTTGACCTTCTTAAAGTAAGATTTACTTACAGCACCATGGATTTATCTTGCCTGATAGTGAATATTGTTAATATTTATGAAGAGTGGGTTGCTTATCCAGAACATTTCCTTCCTTTCTAAATAAATCATAGTGTTAAAGAGCCAGTCTTTTAACATGCAAAGTGATGGGGTGTTGTTCTGGATACAATACAAATGTATTTTCAGTTTAACTCTGATCTGTTTGCATTACAGTAGCATTTGAAATCTCTGGCTGGAACCTCCCACTAAAATGAACTTTTTTATACTGAGCATTATTTAAATATTTAATATGGTATTAATTAGTTAAATTCTGGTAGCAGGCAGTCACAGATGACTGTACACAGGTACACAAAGAAGAGTGAAATAATTTGCCCAAAGCCATAAAGTGACAAAAGATTGGCAGACCTCAGACATTTAGATTTATTATCTGGTCCCTTGCACCTAAACCCAGTTGCTGATTGACTGATTTTATAAATATACATCTCTCTAGGAAAGTACTTGATGAGCTTCCTCTCTGATAGCCAGACTACAATACCTGAATGGGGCTTTTTTTAGTTACATGCAAACAAGTGCATAAAGTATTAAAAATGCAAGCCATGGAATAGCTCTTTGGAGTTTCATGCAGTTCACTGAAATATCAGAAAACACAACTTTAATGAGGGGCTTACTGCTGTATAGCCTCAGGAGTGAAAAACTGAGCACTCCATAGCTCACTCTAACAGTGTTCCCTTTTAAGATATTGACTAGTTTATTTATAGTTGCTTTGCCTTTTGTAATGGGGATAATGTCAATGACAAATGAATGTTGTAAGAAAAACCCACTGTTTTTAGAACTTCTTTAAGCTAGGCTGTTATACTCAGTGTTTAATGTTATAAATAGCAAGTTGATTTAATATGGGGAGAATTTACTTTGCATAAACATTTTTAATGTGGGAATGATAAATTGAGAATAAATGTTTTTGGGGTCGCATCCAGCTTAGAATGAAAATACAGAGAGGAAAAATGTGATGGCAAGGAGTAACGAGAGCACAGGAGAGAGACGAAGGAAAGACAGCAGCAACCCGAGACACAATGAGAGACACCCTGTTGGGCAGAAAGGGGCAAACCGAAACCAACCTGCCAAATTTATTTATCTATCTATCTATTTATTTATTTAATTGAGAGTTGTATAATCTTTTCATGGGCACAATATGTAAGTCAGGAAAGAAATATGTCATAGGCTATATGAAATGAATTTGCAGGTGATATCTGGCCAATATGCCATTGTTTCCCCATTCTTGACCTAGATTAAAACCTGCCTACTAAAAGCATCTCCATTTCTTAAGGGAGAGAAAGCGAGGTTGTCTTCTACACTCTGTACTGTCTGAGCAGCCTGCACTCTTGCCCTGTGCTTGCCCTTCGTGCTGTGGGAGATAATGCAGGTTTCTCCCTCACTGGAAAACCAGTGTTTGTATTGGATGGGGCTCAGGACAGGGAACTGTGTGTGTAGGCATTAATTATAGGAATCAGGTTCATAAAATCTCCGTGTTAGGAAATTAAACACAGGTTTCAATTTTTGCAAAGCCGCTATTTCCTCCACAACCTGTTTTCTTATTGCAAGAGATTTGTACCAGTTTTCTGTGGATTAATGGGTGTCAGTCCACATTTAATAGCAATATGATAAGTCAGAGTCTTTCAAGCCTTTTTAAAAGGTCCTTGTTTATTTCCACAACTTCAGCGGTTGCTCCTAAAATTCTCTGAAGTGGAACAGAAACAGCAGTATCATCCTGGCGTTTCACCACAACGTTTGCCAATGCTTGTTGAACTAGGAAAGCCTGAACACAGAGACTGTTTTAGGACAATGGACAAGATGGAGTTACACCAGGTCCCTTCTCGAATGGTGCCCACAGGGGACGGCACGGGGAGGACAGCAGTGGGAGCCGGGTCTTGTGCTCCTGCAGAGGACCGGAGGGTGAGCCATGGCTGCAGAATAAAGAAGAGGTAATGCTGTGTTTGGCCACATGATGAGTTGTCAGCACATCGCTGCCTAATTCAAGCTTGTGAACAGATGCGTTACATGCAACTTTGTTGGGTTAATAAAGCTAAAAGAAGGCAAACACTGGGGCCTTTGGGTGAGGCTGGGTAAGACCCTAAAAGGAGAGCTGCTGGCAACCTGTGGTTTACTTTGGACATCCTCACTAATAGGAAAAGGCAAGGAGCTTTCATTTCTTCATTCTTCTAGTGTGTAGTAGAGAGGTGGTTGTCAGGGAGGTGCATTTCAGCCAACCATATTAACTGAGGTGCTGCAGTCTCTTCTATAAAGCATGTTGCTATAGAAAAGTTGGTACGTGAACTGAGGAAACTTTGACATTGTGCTACTAAAGCTAAGTATGTCAGCTCTTGCTTTTATATTGTAACCAGTATGTCACTGTAAATAAGGAAAGAAAAAACTTAGATTAAAAAAGCCCACAAAACTGACTTCTTCCTTCCCTATACTGTCTCAATCAATTCTTGTCACACAGATGTGTAATCATCTTCCTTTTAATCAAGTGCAAATTATAAAATGAAAGTGAAGGTACTAAGCTCTTTGCTCAAACTGCTGAGGTGATTAGGTTCCAATTTGATGTTTTAATTTCCTATCATCTCAGGAGTTTTACTGTTTTGCCTTAAGAGGAATGCCTTAAGAGAGTTAGCTCTATAATTCCCTAGACTCTCACAACACCATTCACAAGTCTGAACAACCCCAGACACTATGCTGGCTTCCAGCTTGTGCTTTTGACAGCTATTTTTAGGTTGTCATATTTCTGTCTTTGAACACTAGCCTCATTGAGATCCAGACCGAAAAAGCTGAAGCTGCTAATCAGTATTTTGCCTCACGTGAGTGCAGACGATCCATCCATAGTTCGTGGCTTTATGCATAGTGGATGGAGTCTGAGCTTGGCATGCAGTGCTCGTCATCAGCCTTTTCCAGAGACCCATTTCTTTCGTTGTGTTGTCAGGGTGGCAGCGTGGCTGCCAGCGCTGTCACCCCCAGCATCGTCCCGTGCGAGGTGTGGCATCCTGTGGCTCCCATGACAGGCCTTCTCACCCTCTCAGCTGAGGCACTGTCACCATCTCACTCCAGTTTGGTAAAGTTTAAGGCTCAGATCCTTTATTTGGGGTGAGCGATGGTTGTAAACACCTTCCGCCACTCCCAAGATCTGGTAACTTTGGTTTGTTTCCGGCGTTACCTTGTAGAGACTCAAGCCCACTTTGATGCTTCATCATCAAAGAGAGAAATCTTACCAGGAAGGGAGCAGTGCTTCCCTTTTCATCACTCACTCAAACCCGTAACTGCTGGTTTGCTTCCCCTTCTGTGGGGCCATCTGCGAAAAAGGATGCTGGATTTTGCAGAGCCTCTGGAGCAACACCGACCTGCTCCCTTCCAGCACCCTGGGAAGGCGGAGGGTGTCTGTCCTGTGGCCTCTCAGTAACTGCTGAGTGCCATCTGGCGTGAACTGTGGAAATGGGGACACTTCTGAGTCTGGCCCCGCTGAAACTTGGAGGGAAACTGGAGGCTGCTGATACCTGACCATGCAGAAACACTGCTTAAACCAAGAAGGGAAACCAGTAGAAGGGAACCTTATTTTCAAAATTACTGGCAAAATACTTGACATATAGTGATTTTTCAGACAGTTCAGGTGAACGAAACAATATCATGAAATGTGGAATGGCACGAAAATTAAGCACAAGTGATACGCTTTTAAGTAAAGATCAAAGACCCTGAGAACAGTTTGTAAATGATTTAAAATGAAGAGTTAGGCTATTGCATCTGCAAAAGCTAAATTGAATCCTGGATAAGAAACCAAGTGGGGCTGGAATCAGGATTAGTAACAGAAGGCTGTATCTGGGTTAGCCAGAAAGGTGGTTTAACAGGAGCTCAGCTGTTGATGCTGCAATGTGATGCACACTGTTTGCAGGTTTTGCTTTAATCTAGCTCTAGTCTGGGCCTTTGGACTGAACATCCAATAGCACACTGAAGGCACTTCAAGGAGTTCAGCATCTATGCTTCCATCACCCAAACAAAATGCGGGAAGTGGAGACACTGGGAGACTCGCTGCAGAAATGCACTGCGTTAGGGTGTTGGTTCAGAGCAGAAAGCATGCTGAGACTGTAGTGAGAGAGTGGTACCTGTCAAGCAAAATCAGTCCCTGTATACAGTTCATGAGCAGGGCTTTGAGTTGGGTCCCCAGAGCACCTCAGTGGGGTGGAGGAGGCAAGGCATGTGGGGTGCTAGTCCCGGGCTCCACACAAAAACATCAGAGGTAACTGCATGTGCTGAGACAACGCAAGCTGAGACAACGCAAGCCAAGACAATGCCCAGCTTTTGTGAAAAGAAGCTAAGACTCCAACAAATTCCATCATTTTGCAAGGTGGCAGGCAAAGATCCTTCTCTTGGAAAGTAATACTATCATCCTATTAGTAATCTGAGCTCTGGAGAGCATTGTGCAAGATGCTAGACACTTCCAGTTCAAGTGCAGAAGCCGACGCTAGGGCAACAATGGTGATATTAACAGTAAACAGCTCCAGTCCACCTTGCTTCTCTCTCCTGTCCCCACCTAAAGCACAGACAGAGAGGAATAAGTGTATAAAACCAAGGGCTTTCACCTTTTCACAAAGAAAAGAGAAACTAAGGAGGGCATGTTTTGGTAGCATGGAGTCCCAAAACTCTGAGGGAAGTATTTGAGGAAGATTGTTGTGGAAAGGTGAACTCTTTCTTTACTGCACAATAAATAGTGAAAAAGGCCAGCCACTACATAATTGGGCCACTTTTAAAAATTAAATTTCTCCTAATCCTCAAAAAAAGGCTAAAAAGAATGGCTATTCTTTCTTATTATTATAGGAAAAGATGGTAATGTGCAAGTTTTCCTGTAGCCCTATCTAACAAGTTGGTAGAAAGTAAAGTCAAAATTAGTTAAATACTTATGGAAACTAGTCTGAAGTTGCACAGTTACACCACCAAATGGTATCTGGGAAACATGGGCTGTTGTTGGCTAACTTTTCTTTTTTAAACAAAGAGCCAAACCCAAGAATAGCTGCACTGCTTAAAAACTGGTGATAGAAGCAGTGGGGTCAGTTATTTAGAACTGAATGAACTATTGACATTGCCCCATGCCCAGACACACACACAGACTAGGTATGCCTTCATATGATGCGGTATCCAAGCTGCTGCTCCTGTGTGAAAATGTTGTAGCTACCTGTGATTGATAGAAAATAATGCAAAAAGCAGGAGCGCTGAAAGAGGTGGTGGTGTTGAGCCCAGATCGTGGTGCTAGGGATAACACTTTTTCCACACCCCCGTGTTTAGCTGTTTTGCCTAGCAAGGTCTGAGAGAGAAAACTGCTCCGTCAAAGTGGTTTCACAGAGCCAGAGCACATTGTGCATGAGAAGTAATGGGCTCTTACAGTTCCAACGTCTGTAGGGAAACCCGTGAGTCCTCACAACTCACAGCAGAGTAGCAGGTCTCCTCAGGGATGTAGGATGCAATGGAAGGAGGCCAGCCTCTGTTCCAGGAGCAAAGCAGCCGAATTCACCAGGGTGAACTGAGGTTACCGTTTCCAGTTTTGGAACAAGCTCGGTTGATGCAGGAGCAGGGGCTCCTGCACCATAACCCATTGCACTGTGCTGGCACATCCTTTAGGTACTGACCCTTTCAGGATAACTACTGAAACACCGTGCTTAGTCACTCCGCTGAACCTGCACTTGGACCGAAATAGCAGAACTAAGGTTAAAGGCAGAGCTCTATGGATCCAAGCTAAAATTCACTGAAAGTCCCAGGTCAGAAATGAACTAAAGCATCAGGACTGAACTGATTTAGCTGATGCTCTGGCAGACTTCTATAGGAGATCTGCTTAATGGAAAAAAGAGCGTAAGGCCACGTGTGCCAGTTACAAAGGGTCACTGAGTTATATGGCACATTGGGTATCTGTCTCATCATGTCTTGTGCACTTTGTTGAAGTTATCAAAGACCTTTATAGTGGGGTGTAGATGTCTGTAGCCCTAAAGTATATTGCTGTGTTTGTAAGTGAAGGGAGGTAACCATGCACGATGCAAGACAAATGCTAACTGTGTACTGCTCTGTGTGCTCTGCAAATAGCTAGGATTCCTTAGGGGTTTTAGGAGACCGATACATTCTCCTGTGTTTTTGACAACAGTATGCTAACAAAAGGAAAAAAAGAGAAATAAGAGGTTTAAAACCATTGCTTACAGACTTGAAAGTGTCACCTGATGAAGTGTTATAGATTTTCGTGGATGCCTTTCATGGCTTTATTCGAATTTCATACCAGCCATACCAAATTAAGCAAAAAGGAAGTAAAATTTCAAAGGGGGCCATATTTCAGCAGTATACGCTAAATGTTCTTCCGAATGGAAAGACCCTTTTTCTCCCCTGTTTTAATTTAGCAGGGGAAAAACTGATATCCCTGCACTTACTCCTGCAAATAAGCGGGGCTGCAAGAAATCTTCCAACAGAACTTTGCAGCGAAACAAATTGGTAAACCAATGTATCGAGAATATTTGTTCTGGCAATAATATTGATTTGACTAAAGCTCAGTAAATCTGCCTTAGATTTCTAAGGAAAGTATTCCTGGATTTCTGTTAGTTTTATCCTGATACAGGGAATACACACATTGGTATCTTGAGCAGATATCTTTGAGGTTTTTGACCACTTGCTCAACGAAAATAACTTTCAGTGATGTTGTTAGCAGTGTCTCTGATGAAGTAATTTTCTCTGAGCAGCTATAAATGTGATCCATGAAAATTCTTTTGGTCCAAATTAGATAGTGAATAATGCATATTTATAAATAATGCATATACATAAGGTAGGAATTAAAAACTCTTTCAGAGGCATGTCAAAAAAAAAAAAAAAGAGCCTTTTTCTCCTTAATGTGTTGGAGTGAAGCTGATAGTGACCCTGTAACTTGAGATGTAATAGGGTTACAATGACACAGGACATAACTAGAAACAAGGAATAAAAATGAAACAAAACTGCCAACAGAAGCTCTAATTTCTAAATTTGCAGGCATCATCTCATTTGACATGCACACAAAGTACCCAGTTTTAAATGGTGACATTATTTGTTGTGCAGAGCTGTAATACTTTCTGCTCGTGCCTCTTAGGTAGTTTCTCTCTTTTCTTCTATGCTGTTTCCAGGATTGAAAATGAAGTGTAGCAATGTCCTAAATATTTCAGCATAATGAAATAATATTATGATTTGAAAGTTGAAACTCATGTGGTTTTGAATTCGGAAATCCTGGGGACTCAGAATTGTGGTCTGTGAAGTTGTCTTATATGCTATACTGGGTTATTATGAGAGCTTCTATTTTTCTTTAATATTATATTTCACCGATTAAGAGATTTCTTCACTTGATACAATAAAGAAGGCATAAAATTGAATTAGCTTAACTCACTGAATTTAGGGATGTACCTATCATGATGCCAGTGTTCCAGTTTTCTAGCTTTCTTTTTCATTTACTATAAAGTTGATATTGAAGAATTTTTCACATGTTAATGGCCAAATATTTGCTTGTCTGAGACTTCTTACTGGAAGCCCCATTCTGAGAGGGTGATTTTTGTAACAAGCTGATATTGGGGAAATTAATTTTTGACAGGCACTTCAGACATTACAGACCGAATGAGTTTTCTTCAGTCTCCTACTAATCTTTCAAAGCTGCGTCTAGACTTTTCTGCTGGGGCATACCATGCATGCCCTGGGGTTCTGGTCCATGCATCGCTACAGCTCTTGCCTGACCTGTGTATTTGGGTTTCCTTTCTGCGGAAAGTGGGGAATGATCTTGTGTGTTCAGGTTTTGTCCTGATAGGGGAATGGCTGGGGCATGGAGCCAAATGCAAAGCATTCTCAAGTTCGCTGATCAGATATAGCCTGAGATCTCACCTATGAAAGCAAGTATTTATCCCATACATATATATACATCTCTGACGTGAGGTCATTAATGAGCAGCAGGGGATTATACCGTCTGGCATGTTTTTGCATTGTTAGAAATCCTGAGATAGTGGTTCCTTTAAATTACCCAAAATTCTCTAATGTTTTTCATATTTAAGCAACTAAGATAGGTGATTATAGCTTTTGAGGTACCAAGTTACTTATCTGAAATTAAATAAAAGCTGCTTTCCTAGCTGCTAAATCATGAGGAGTGTCTAACAACTCATGCATGCTTTCTTTTAAAATGTTGGTCGTTTTATTAAAGAATTATGATGTAAATGGGCTGAATGGAGACAGTAGATTAAATTTTCTTGTAAAGTCGTCCCAGAGGCCAAAATCCCCTGCCTGTGTAGAAGATAGTATCCTTACTGTTATTGCAGGCATTATAAAAGAACATAGGTTTTGATAGCACTAATAGCTCTGCTGCCTGTCCTCTCTTGCTGGGGATCAAAAGGTCACCTAAGCTTTGTGAGCCTCTTAGACCAGGGTGGCAAAGCTGTGCTAGTTTTTGTGGCCCACTATACATTATGGTTTACGAGACAGTATGGTTTACAGAGAAATGTCGTGCTAAGGATCACATGTGGCTCTCTTGACCTCTCAACTTGAATGAGTAAGCTCCCTTTAAAGCTGGATTATTTGGAACAGACTCTAACATGAATCTAGAATGAATGAATGTTTAATTGCTCTTCCTCTGCTGTGAGATGCATAAACTCTACCATACTTCCTATAGGAGTGTACATTATGTAACAAAACATTATTTTGATACTTCCATGGAAAAGACGATGACTTTTTACCATTGACCACAGCTTTTTACTGTTGGGTTTCTCAGTGGGTGAAATACTGGCTGGTTTGAAGCTCATGGGAGTTCTCTATTTATGTTACGTTCTCTCTGTTCATGCTATGTTCTCTCTTGAAGCCACTCTGTAGCATCCTCATAGATGCTGGTTACGGCTGAGCCAGCCTGTTTGGGTTCATTCCATTTGAAACTCTGTTTCTAGCAGCCGAGGGTATAAAAGCAGGACCAAGTAAGCTAATACTATACTTTTCAGTGACGGAAGTGTGCAACAGGGTGGGCAAATATCATGTCTCCAAACCAGTCTTAACAAAGTTCCAGCAGAACTGCCTTAAAAATACGGCCGACAGTATCTTAAATGTAAATATTTCATTTAAAAAATGAGTGCATCTTGGCTCCTTTTATTTCTGTTTTAAGTGACGGTTAGGTACACAGAATTAATTTGTTTGACTAATTTTCCTGTTACAATGGTATAATCTAATCCAGGTAAAGATACACAACTGTTCAAAGCTTTTAACATTTGCTTTCAATGTTAACTCTCCAGCTGTGGTTAGAAAAATAATTCTTCCAGAAATCTGATCTGCATTGCTTCCTTTTGTAGTGCTTTTGGCTTCTTTCAGCTCTCTTCCAAACCTGCAGTAATGGCGTTCCTCTGTTATTCATATTTGCTTTCACAAATCCTAGCTAAAGAATGCAAGAAAGCAAGCAAGCTCTCTTCTAAATCAGCAGTGACTTGAACTGAATGGAGCAAAAATACCATTCGGCTACATTCTTCTGTGAAGTGCTTTCATTTAGCTCTTGTTAGTTAAGACCATCAAACTTCTGAAATTGTACTCATGCTGAAAATGTAGTTCTCTTTCACTAAATGTTATTAGGAATAAACTCCAGGAATAAGAAAAAAATAGAACTAAACCTTCAAAGTGGCATGGTTTACTTTGTTTAACATAGGAAGATGGTAGTTCTAGTATTTCAGTTGATATCATTCTATAAAAGAAATATTTTTGAGTCAAAACCACATTTATACTACCTTAAGACAAATAACCAGTAACACTAATAACCTACTCTTGCACATTATTTCAAAATAAGTTTAAACAGGATAGAACAGTGCATTAAATGCATCACAGCTGTTATATATACTCTTGAGTTTCAATTTACTTCTGTTACAGTAAAAACAGCTTTTTGTAAACGGATGTTTCATGCTTTCCATTCTAATGTATGACACACTGAGATTCACATTTCCCTTAAATAATGGTTTTGCCACTGTGAATCCTTATCACAGCTGTTGAGCAGTGATTCCAGAGCAGATAATTTCAGCAAAGACAATATAAAATCCGTGACAGCTTCATGTTCAAACTGACTTCTTGTTCAGAGGCTCCTAAAATAAAGACCTTCGAGTTTTTCATCATGAAATACAGTACTTTGGTGTTCTAAATTCTAGTTACATCTACAAGTGATAAATGTCAACCCAAATGGACTTTGGGAAGAGGACGCCTTAAAATGATGTTACAGTGTGTAACTGCTGCTTAAGAGAGAAAAATAAAGTGCAAGCTGCAAGCCACAAGGCTTTCTAATTTACTCTAAAATAAATAAATCCCATGAACTCAGGAAAAGTTGACATAAATTTGTTTCAGGAAAATGTGGATGACAAAATGTCTTATGTTTAACTTGTATTGCATAGTCTCTCTCTATTAGAGATACTGGTTGATTGTCCTTTTTTGTTGCCACAGGGCAATAAATTAAAAAATGTCCTTAGAGGCCTCTTTGGAAAACTCTTGGTTTAAATTCTTTCTTCCCTTTCCTCACTTCTCATTTAATTTTAATATTTTAATTAGAAGAACAATAAACTCCTTTAGTAAAGCTCTGGAATATGTTCAAATCGAAAGCTTAAGAATAGCACGGTTAGGACTTCTACAGCTTTTGGAAATTTTAATTAGGCAAGGCAAAAATGCTTTCTGGTCAGGTTAATGTTTTTATGCTTATTGTTGGTTTTATTTTGTCTCTTTCTTATTATGATCTTGTAAAAATAGAAAAACCCAATTTGGATCTTTTTATTTTTTTGGAAAATGCTAAAATTTGAAAGTCAGAAAAAATTTAGAAAACATCTTCTGTTCATTGTCAGAAGGTTTCCTTTTCCCCCTTTGAAATTATTTTTCCTGATAGATTGTAAGGATTAAAATTATATATGTATGTACAAAAAGGTACTTGAAAATATTAATGTGCATAATAAAGGTCTGGTTTTGTTACGTTTGCTTGCTTACTGAGGAGTACACTTTCTCCCATGTTTTGTTCTGCTGATACCAGATGGAACTTTTTGAAGGGTGGAATATTATTCAACATAATCAGGCATTTGAGAGCCAATGAAAAATAATTTAAAAGCCTTAAACCAGAAATAGTCTCTCAACTTTCTAGAAAAATATTTTGCCACGGATTTATACTCACTAAGTATATAAGCTTGGAGATATATTTTACTGAAATTATCTTCTTATAAGTATACTTTTTCCATGCCTTTTTATTCTAAAGCACAGAACGTTCTGTCAGTTCAGGCATTACATTTTAACATTTAACATCCATTTAGAAAGAAATTTCATTTTTTTTCCTAATGTCTCCTTATACAGGTATATTACTAAGGAGAAGCATCTGGCTATGAAAACTGTAGAAAAGAGATGTAGGCTGTAATCCTACAAAGACTGTGCATGAAGACAATGTGACTACTGATGAATATAAAGTTAAACGTGTATTTAATATTTTGCAGTAATAGCTTTAAAGGAAAATATTTGAATGGAAGGCATGCTATTGTAGCAGCTAATATCATAAGAAATTGTTTTTCATTGCTTCTGAAGCCCTCTGTTGTACAATAATCTGTGCTTCAGCAAAAAGGAGAATGTGTGCACCAGTATGCACTCGAGAAGAGGAGAAAGATCACATAAAATCCCATATTTTGCAATGTCTAAGACATGTAGGTTGCTTGCTCTTTTTTGCTTATTTCAGAAATTAAAGTAGCTTATTTTCTGTTCTAGGATGTGTGCCAATCTAACACTTCAAGTGACTAGGTATTTCTTATGTGTTCCAAGGCTAAGCGCTGGAGATGAAGGTTATGAAAGAAGCAATGAAGTAATATCTTGATGCCTTTGAAACTGAAAGAGCAGGATTTTGCACAAGATTTTAAAAGGCTTACAGTGCTTACTGCTATGATGATGAATATCTCAGTTGTATCTAAAATAATATCCAAGATCAAAGTACCATTGTTAGAGGCCATTCAAATTTATAGAGTGAGGGAGTCTGAGAAGAGTTGAGACAAGATGAAAACAGAAGTGAAATCATGTGGATATAGTTATTCTGGTAAGTAGCTGAGGAATATAGCAGAGAAGGAGTAGTTCACATATAAACTTTTTAAACTAGAAATGTACTTTAAAAGTTATTTTGTGAGAATGTGCACTTGTAAACAAAAATGATGTCTTAGAGAGTTGCTTTAAAAGTTCTAATATTTTCAAATAATTGTGTTAAAAATATATATATTTGGTTTTCCCGCCAGTAGCTATGTTTTGATAAATCAAGCTTTGAAAAATATTATGAAAACTTTGGAAAAATAAATGAAAAAAAGAGTCTTTTTTGAAAAAAGAAAACAACTTTGTAGTTCATGATAATAACTTTTCACTAGCCACTGGATGTTTGACTTAGTTCAGGCCTTGGATCTAAACAGCTCAAATGCCTGAAAGCCAGATCTAGGTCTGACAGATATAGGTGTAACTGTGATAATTTTTCCCTTGAAACATACCGGAAAATCTATAAAAATATGTAAAGAAGTCCACTGGGTTAGAAGTGCATAATAAATCCACTAGTCCTACATTTCCTTATGTTATCATAAGTATGAAGTAAGCCAAGAGAATTAAATTAATTTATTAGAGACTCCTTCTGCAGTAGAAGAATTTTGTCTGGTATTTGTTTTTAGCATTTTTCCTGTTACAAATCCTAAAATGTTTGGTCTGGGACTTAATTTCCATGCTGTCCACATGTAACAAAAAAGATCTTCCAGAATAACCGTCCCTCTCTGGTATTTCATGTGACAGGAGGGAAAGAAAAGACCCTCTATACAATGCTGAGCTTAAAAATAAACTTTTCATGTTTGCAAATAAGTGAAAGCACAATGGGATCCTCTGTTTCAGTCTTGTGTGTGTATTCATCACGGATGCTTAATTATGAAGCATAGAACTAAAAGCCAAACTGTGTACCCCTGGTTACAGGACCCAGGGGATGACTGGATTCACTGCTTGGTAACTTGTTCCTCAGGGGCCAATTAAAAGCACACCAGGTAAAGTTAAATAAAAAAATATATAACTCCTATACACTGCAGATTTTACTCATTGCTGGAAACTGGCATCAAGAGAACCTTGGTAAACTGCCCTTTTTATTACCTGCTTTATATGAAACATTTAGCAATACCGGTAAATTCCAATTTATATCACCATTTATTGTCAGAAATACAACTAGAGGAATTTTTTAATACATAATTCTTCTGCTATGCTTCTGAAAGAACAACAGGTATGATCTTAGCTGAGAAACTGTCTCTGCACTGTTACAGTGCCTACAAGAAAATATTCCACTTCTTTTCTGATGTTCATGTAGAGTACCATATGAAGGAATTTCAGATTTTGTTTATGTCGGTAATTTAATCTTAAAGCCATAGCAGCATGTTTATTTTAGCTCTGCTGGTGATGAATTCTTTCTGCTTTCAGACAAATCACAGTAAGAGAGTTGTTGAATAATTCATCAATATCATTTTGAACACTTTAGTATATCAGATCTCAGAAAATATACCTAGAAAATGAACAGGAAAAGCATAAAGTACCCATAATGTATTGCAAATGTATGTGCATGAAAAATACGGGCTTTGTCTCTTTTTTCGTTTCTATCTATCTAGTATTATGCTGGTGTGGTTGCCTGAATTTAATAGGAGTGGCTCCCAGTTTGCAAGGGTGCTAATGGTAAAAGAAACAGTAATATGATCTGATATGCATGGATGAAATGAAAAACACAGGAGCAGCTATACCCATTGCAGTAATGTATTTGCTCATGTTTAAACATAAATGACTGTATCAACAAGCAAACAGCCATTAATAAGCAGCTGCTAACCCTGTTGGAGATGTTATCATATGCATGAGTACTTCTTGCTAATGAGAAAATGCTTCATTTATCAAAGTAATGTTGGTTTCATAGAGACGTAATTCCAAGTTTCTTGTGTTGTACTGGGAATACCAAAGGAAGTAAAGAATGAATTAATTGGTATTAGTATACTTGAACAGATTTAGAAAAAAATGTGAAGAGTCTGCATCCAAATGACTGGAAAAATCTTAAGTTGAGAAACATATTGTTTGTGAAAGGTTTGCTAATAAATTTGTGGAAGAAAACAATAAATATTCAGGGGGAAAAAAAGGGCAGGAACACTGATTATCTGGAAAACCCTATCATTTACACTTTAGGTCAATAAAAATAGTCTGAACTACTCATTTAAGTTCACTCTGTAGGTAACCGGGGAAAATAAGCATTTCAAAAGGGCTGTACATCCTATCTTAGAATCATAGAATCATTAAGGTTGGAAAAGACCTCTGAGACCATTGAGTCCAACCATGAACCTAACTGCCAGGTCCACCTCTAAACCATGTCCCTAAGCACCACATCCACATGTTTTTTGAACACTTCCAGGGACTGTGATTGTACCACTTCCCTGGGCAGTCTGTTCCAATGCCTAATCACTCCATGAAGAAATTTTTCCTAATATCCAATCTAAATCTCCCCTGGCACAACTTGAGGCCATTTCCTCTTGTCCAATCTCTTGCTGCCTGGGGGGAGAGACCGACCCCCACCTCGCTACAACCTCCTTGCGGGTAGTTGTAGAGAGCAATAAGGTCTCCCCTCAGCCTCCTCTTCTCCAGACTAAACAACCCCAGCGCCCTCAGCCACTCCTCATAAGACTTGTGCTCTAGACTCTTCACCAGCTTCGTTGCCCTTCTCTGGACACGCTCCAGCACCTCGATGTCCTTCTTGTAGTGAGGGGCCCAAAACTGAACACAGTACTCAAGGTGCGGCCTCACCAGTGCCGAGTACAGGGGCACTATCACCTCCCTGGTCCTGCTGGCCACACTATTCCTGATACAAGCCAGGATGCCATTGGCCCTCTTGGCCACCTGAGCACACTGCCAGCTTATATTCAGCCGGCTGTTGACCAACACCCCCAGGTCCTTTTCCACCAGGCAGCTCTCCAGCCACTCCTCCCCCAGCCTGTAGCGTTGCATGGGGTTGTTGCGACCCAAGTGCAGGACCCGGCCCTTGGCCTTGTTGAACCTCATACAGTTGGCCTCAGCCCATCGATCCAGCCTGTAAAGATCCCTCTGTAGAGCCTTCCTACTTTCAGGCAGATCAACACTTCCACCCAACTTGGTGTCACCTGCAAACTTAGTGAGGGTGCACTCAATCCCCTCATCAGGATCATTGATAAAGATATTGAACAGAACCAGCCCAACACTGAGCCCTGGGGAACACCACTCGTGACTGGCCGCCAACTGGATTTGACTCCATTCACCACCACTCTCTGGGCTTGGCCATTTAGCCAGTTTTTTACCCAGTGCAGAGTGCGCTTATCCAAGCCGTGAGCAGTCAGTTTCTCCAGGAGAATGCAGTGGGAGACAGTGTCAAAGGCTTTACTGAAGTCCAGGTAGACAACATCCACAGCCTTTCCCTCATCCACCAAGCAGGTCACCTTGTCATAGAAGGAGACCAGGTTAGTCAAGGAGGACTTCCCTTTCATAAACCCATGCTGGCTGGGCCTGATCCCCTCATCCCCTGGTTTGGTCTCTTCTCCCTAGTAACAAGCGATAGGACAAGAGGAAACGGCCTCAAGCTGTGCCAGGGGAAGTTTAGGTTGGATATTAGGAAAAACTTCTTCACCAAAAGGGCAATCAGGCATTGGAACAGGCTGCCCAGGGAAGTGGTTGAGTCTCCATCCCTGCAGGTATTCAAAAGATGTGTAGACGTGGTGCTTGAGGACATGGTTTAATGGTGGACTTGGCAGTGATAGGTTGACGGTTGGACTTGATGATCTTGAGGGTCTTTTCCAACCTTAATGATTCTATGATTCTGTGATTCTATGGTTGTCCTGCACGTGCCATATGATGGCACTCAGGATGATCTGCTTCATGACCTTCCCTGGCACCGAGGTCAGGCTGACAGGCCTGTAGTTCCCTGGATCCTCCTTCCGACCCTTCTTGTAGATGGGTGTCACATATGCTAACTTCCAGTCATCTGGGACCTCCCTGGTTAACCAGGACTGCTGATAAATGATGGGAAGTGGCTTGGAGAGCTCCTCCGCCAGCTCCCTCAGTATCCTCGGGTGGATCCCATCTGACCCCATGGACTTGTGGGCATCCAGGTGGAGGAGCGGGTTGCTAACTGTTACATCTTCGATTATTGGGGCTTCATTCTGCTTCTCATCTCCGTCTCCCAGCTCAGGGGCCTGAATACCCTGAGGATAACCAGTCTGACTATTAAAGACTGAGGCAAAGAAGGCATTAAGTACCTCAGCCTTCTCCTCATCCTTTGTGTCGATGTTTCCCTCTGCATCCAAAAAATGATGAAGATTCTCCTTGGCCCTCCTTTTGTTGCCGATATATTTGTAAAATCATTTTTTGTTATTTTTAACTGCAGTGGCCAGTTTAAGTTCTAGCTGGGCTTTTGCCTTTCTGATTTTCTCCCTACATAACCTAACAATATCCTTGTAGTCTTCCTGAGTAGCCTGCCCCTTCTTCCAAAGATGGTAAACTCTCTTTTTTTTCCTGAGTCCCAGCAAAAGCTCCCTGTTCAGCCAGGCCGGTCTTCTCCCCCGCCTGCTCGTCTTTTGGTGCATGAGGACGGCCTGCTCCTGCACCTTTAAGATTTCCTTCTTGAAAAACGTCCAGCCTTCCTGGACTCCTTTGCCCTTCAGGACTGCCTCCCGAGGCACTCTCTCAACCAGACTCCTAAACAGGCCAAAGTCTGCCTTTCTAAAGTCCAGGGTAGTGGTTTTGCTGACACCCCTCCTTATTCTCCAAGAATCAAAAACTCTTACCACGTCATGGTCGCTGAGCCCAAGATGGAGTCCAACAACTGCATCACCCACCAGGCCTTCTCTGTTCGTAAACAGCAGGTCCAGCGGGGCACCTCCCCTGGTTGGCTCGCTTACCAGCTGCGTCAGGAAGTTATCATCTCCCACACACTCCAGGAACCTCCGAGACTGCTTTCTCTCTGCTGTGTTGTATTTCCAGCAGAGATCTGGGAAGCTGAAGTCTCCCATGAGAAAAAGGGCTAGTGATTGTGAGACTTCAGCCAACCGCTTGTAGAATGCTTCATCTGTTTCTTCATCCTGTTTGGGTGGTCTATAACAGACTCCCACCAGGATATCTGCCTTGTTGACCTTCTCCCTGGTCTTTACCCATAAGCACTCGACCTTATCATTGCCATCATTGAGCTCTATACAATCAGAACACTCTCTAATATATAGAGCTACCCCACCACCTCTCCTTCCTTGTCTATCCCTTCTGAAGAGCTTGTAGCCATCCATTGTGTCACTCCAGTCATGAGAGTTATCCCATCATGTTTCTGTGATGGCAACTATGTCATAGTTTTCCTGCCACGATATGTTCTATCTTGAATGTAGATGATTAATATAAGTGATATGAATCACTGTCTGCAAGTTCTCCTGTCTCTCTGGTGGATAGGAGAGTTGCTTCCATGAGGGTCCCACGTCCCTGCAGCGCACACATATATTTGTTATTCATTAACACTAAGTAACTTACTGGGCTACTGTACAAAGCACACAAAAGACAAGTAACAAAGAATGTGACAGCAATGACTAAATTAATAAGCAGATATCAAAATGAAATTCATATTAAACTACCTTCCAACAGCCCGAGCTTGCAAATATTAAGTGGTGTTGGTTGTTGCACATAAGACACCCATTAGAGGCTTTTTTATTTTTCCAACAGAACAAAGCAGCTCTGTATGAGTATTGTTTTCCTTTAAGGTCTTATAAAACTGATGCTCTGAGACATCTGGACACTCACGAAAATTCCTGAGCTTATAAACTGGGAAGGTCAGGCTGAAAACTTATCCCCAGATACTATGGCAAATTTGGAAACAACAAAGTAAGCAGTTAATTTTTAAATGGTTCAGTTGTTTTGTTTTGTTTTGTTTTTTAAATTTAACTGTTAATTCAGCTTGTTGGCAGAACTCTATGCTTAAAATTTGGAAAACAAATTGAGATATAACTATTAACTGTCCTTTGTGTTTATAGCAAAACTGAAATATGTGAAGAATACGTGAATATATGAAGACTTGAAATAATCTTATGGGAGTCAGTAGTTGTAGTTCTTTATTACAGCCTGTGGCTGGCATTTTGCTATGTTTGTTATATTCTTGAGTTCTTGAAGTCAGCCAACTGTAAAGCTTTTAAAATAAGTGTTGAGTTTGGAAAGGGTCTTTATTAAAAAAAAGTCTCATCAAGGTCTTATGGAAGCTTGTGGAATCATGAACTAATGAGAGCTGATCTTTGCAAAAGTCGGACAAGCTTGGGCTAGAAGTACGGGACAATTACTTTCTCTATCAAATCACAATGACTGTTGAGGATACCCATTAAATCGCATGTAATTGCCAGTCTTAAAATATTTTTATCATGTGTAAAGGAACAATAGTGCTTTTATATGGGTTGTAAATACTGAGTAAGGAAACCTATAAGTGGCTCATACTCAGAGCAGTGGAGAAAAAGAGAGGAATGTGGCTCACGAACAGAACAGTAGTTTGACAAACATCATGGAAACTTGACCATATTATTTGTTTTATTAGCCACATTCACTTAAGGATTTTAATATTCAGGTAGTGATCCCCAAACTATGATCCTGAGACCATTCACCATTTGCAAGGGGGGAAATGGCCCCCACACAGAATCATGTCAAATATTGACATTTGTGGCATCTCTATAGTTTCTAATCAAGGGTGTAAAAGTGTCAGGTAATATGTCAGAAATTCTTTAGGCTGATGATTTACAAATTTGGGGGTGTGCTAGAAGAGATATTCCTGACTGGCAGTAGAACTGCTGTGCTCTCTTTGGAATGACATCATGCACCATGCGTGTCCCTTGCCCTGTGAGGTGGCAGCATTGATATAGCATGTCACTTGGTTGCTGTGGTTTGGTGTGCCCCGACAGGGAATTAGCTAGAGAGAAAGGCAAAAGGGTGCAGGTGGGAAAAGGGGCAGCACGAGAGGAGAATACACAACACTGGCCTTACCCATTGCACTTCTGCTCCATCGGGAAGCCGGTGTTCCCTCCCGCAGCTTCTGCAGAGCAGCCGGGCACGCTGGTTACATCTTCTCCAGGAACGCAAAACTACACAAAACGACAAAAAAAACCCCCAGTTACTGTAAGATGCCTTTACCAGAACTTCTTTGTAGAATTTGCTGAAAGAGCACAGTCTCTTGTTTCTGCTTCGCTGACAGTGTTCACCAAACAGCCGCCTTTCTGTTGGAGTGGGATATAGCTAGTGGTATCTGAAAAGAACCAAACATAAATTAACACTTTGCTTCATATTGATTGCCACTTGTAGTTAAAGAGCAGTGTTATCTGGTGCGTGGATTTGAAAGAAGGCTTAGTGTAAAACATTTAATTCTTTTTTTGTGCTCCTTGCTGAACTACTGCATGGTATCATAGAAAATATTATTAGATAAAGAAAGGTTTAAATATAAGGAAAAGGAAACAGAAGTACCTCTTTCTAGGAGTGTTGCCATTCTGTCTAAGCTGATTTAAACAGCTTGGACTGTCTTGGAAAAAAAGATGGGGAATACTAGATAATTTCTGGTAAGTCTTATTGTTTGGTTCCCTATTAGTTGTTTACAGCTAAATTCTCTCTGAAGCATCTCATACTGTCCTCTTGTGAATTTAGACCAAACCTGAAAGGTTGAAAAAGGCTTTTTTTACCACAAAGAAGATTTTATGTGACATATGGAAAAAATTGTACTTCATATTGTCAAATAACCATATAGCATAAAAATCTCCAATATGTAGACTTCTATGAATCTCTAGCACATACCTAAAAATGAGTTCCATTGAGGTAACTGATATGAAATACCAAACATTTGCAGAACTCCTATCAATAATATGGGAAAATAGGAACGTAGTGGTACTCATTATATTTTATGCATTAGTTAACAACATTGCTAAAATTACTGCTTTCCAAAGAGCATTGACATCTAAATGTTGCTTGCTTTAGGACAATAATTTAATTTTACTGTTACATGACAGAATTTCTGCCAGTGGTTTCAGTGATAGGAGAGGCAGCCGACACAAACTGAAACATGGGAAATCCTGATTATGAGGATACAAATTTTTATCCTGAGAGCGATTAGACGCTTGAACAGGCTGCCCAGCGCGTCTGTGAAAACTCTGTTCTTGGAGATATTCATTGACTGAACAAAGGCTTGAGCAAGCTGGTCAGGTTGGACCTGCTTTGTGCAGGGGTGTTCAAACACTGTCTGAATATATGGGACTGAAAACCTCAAGTGACGGCTGCTAGGAAATACTCGTTGTAAGAGGAACTGTCTGAGAGAAGGCTGCTCATGGCTGCCCTGTCAATACAGGTAAGACCTTGTTAATGGTAACAAAATTCAACTAAGGAGATGAGTTCTAGTTATCACTAGATGAGCTTTCCTAATGAAGACAAATCATTAAAGGGGTAAATCTGTTTCCATGATTTTTGGAAAACAAGATGATTTGCTGAGATAGCATGACAATGCTGGATACAAGTGATGAATTTGGGCATAATCAATTTTCTACACATTAGAATATCCTGTGGGGCACCCTAATGAATACACATTCCTGCGCAGTTGACAGATATTATACAGGATATATGGGCGTATGGGAGACCCTTGCACTTTGGGATAGCAGTTGAAAGCTGGGATACCCTAGTGTATATCCTCATCACAGATGGCACTCGATACTTTGGGAACAACTGAGTCAAGCTCTTGGCAATCTTAATTCAGACCATTGCCAGGCAGTGCCAGTCAGAAAGTGTGCTTTGCTGGAAATGGCTTACTAATACAATGCAAAATAATGAATTCAAAACATCACAGGATTCCAGGGGCAGTTGTAACCTGCCTTCCCAGCAAACTGGCTTTGGAGAATCGCTGCTTTTGTATTACCTTGCAGTAAGAATTGTTGCCAGATAGATGTCCAAAAAAAAAAACGATGTGGCCAGCCTTGGCATGCACACAGAGTGGCCTGTCTTGGAGATGTAGACCAATCCCTCTGGCTTGTGTGGCACCTGGTCACTGTTCTTGGTGAGAGACCCTGGTGTGAAGCCAGTGGCTGAAGAAGGCAGACAGTGACAGGTCCCTGGCCAGCACTTCCAAGATACCAGTCTCCAAGGGAGAAGCCTGAAAGTCCTGTTGTTAACTTGGATTCAGCTTCCAGCCCTACCTAAAAGCCTTGAAAATCCTGGCTGGAGACAGATGAGAGTTTTTGAAGGCCCCCCCACCATTATAGACTTGAGGCTGGGAACCTGGGCATGCTGAAATTGATTTTGGGAAGCTGGAACAGTCCCACTGGTGCTGTCTTACTGCCAGGAAGCTGCAAATTCTGGCATCTTCAGAGGCTGCTGAGGGAAGCTAGGCAATTTAGGCATTTTCAGATTTAACATGAAAGCCAGTTTCACAGAGCAGCTGTGCAGAATATTAAAGTCTAGATTGCTTCCGAAATGTCATGCTTCACTGTTCCTGATGTGAAAATTTGTATAAAACTCTGACTCACAATAAATGTGATTTTTTGTTGTTGTTTTGTTTTCTTTTCAGGTTGCTTCAGATGGAAACAATATTATTATTAATATTATTTTCAAGAAGGAAACTGTTTTCTGATCAGCTCTGTCTCTAGGTAATCTTCAACTTAATTTTCTAAAATCATGCTCTGTCCCAGTTCCTTTGGGCTAGTCCTGAGACATACAAATTGCTTTACCAGACTACAAAGATCTAATTTTCTCTGAAAAAAAAAATAAAGACTAAAAGTGTCTGTCTGAAGGAAGTGTAACAAATTGCTTAAGTCTTCTAGAGTCTCTCCTTTCAGAAGAATCACTGTCCTAAATTGCCTTTGGGGTTTTGTTTCCATTTTACTAAATGAGTGCTTTCTTCAAGTATCAAAACATCTAGTTCTGACTGTTGTGCTCAGCTCAGACTCTTCAGAGGTTCAGTAAATGGATCTGGTTTCTTGTCTCCCCTCTCAACAGGGAATGGAAGCAAATCCTTGTCACTAAGCATGACTTCGGCTAGGTAAGTCAAGTTTTGATCAGTCCCTGGCCTAATAAAAAAGATATATGACATATAATTTTAGATGTTAGAAAAGCGCCAACGTTTGGGTATAGCACTGGTAATACTCAAGAGGCAACGAGAGAAGATGGAAGCCTGTGGGAAGGATGATAAGCTTTGGAAAAGCAGCAGACTGATGGCTGCTCTTTGGAACAGTTTGAGGATGCTGAAGAGGATGAAAATAATTGAGAGCTAAGCCAAATATTAATTTTAAAATAGTAAGGAACTATGGAGTTCATGTCCATTGAGTGCAGGTTTTTATATTGTTTAAGGCCTGCTCTCCATGCCTGAGCCCCAGCCTCATGGCCATGGCATGTATGATGTGAAGGTGTGTGTAAGCACTTTGGAGCAGGGAGAAAGACTTGTCCTGAAAGAGCAGCACTGCCTATATGACTCCATATAGTAATTATATGGTTTTAAACATTGTTTCTGCAATTCACGGTTGAACAGCCTCAGTGTTTTACCCTCCAGAAAGCCTCCATAAAGGAAAATCTTGCAGGCTGCAAGTGGAGTCTTTCTGAGAGCCTTATTTATAGCAGGAGATCCCAACTTCACAGCCAGTTTAACCTTTTCCCTCTATTCAGATAAACTGTAGACACTTTACTCTTCATTGTCATTGTTCTTTCTTCTTATTTCACTCCACCAGACTATTTCATTTTCTTCTAATAAGAGCTATTGGCAAGACACAACAGATTATCAGCCAAAGCTTTAACATCTAGTCTAATTCCTGTCCATGATTTAGAGCTGCATTTCACTTCGTAAGGAAGAATTTACTGAATGTCAGCCTATCATTCAGGTGCTATCTAGAATAAGTGTGAATGACTGTTCTAATATAAAAGTGAACTAAGTGAAACTTAGTAAAAGTGAAAGGGAACTAATTAGCAGCATTGTCTCTGTGTATGTGAAGCATGACCATTATCTATCAGGCATATGTTTTCTGAAGATGCTCAAAATTTGAGCTACATGTGGGATTCTCTGCTGTTGCAGAATTGCTGCCTCTTACATCCTAAAACGCAGCTCCAGAAGCTGAATTCTACTGAGCAATGCAAAACTGAATTTATGTTTAAGAATATGTAAGTGCTTTTTTCCATCATCAATGAGTTTTACACTGTTTGTTTTGGTAATATAGTCCATGATGGTCCAGAGGCACAGGAACCACATGAAACAGAAGGCGTTAACTGAAGTGACCTCTTAGACGAGCATTACTTTTAAAGAAGCTGTTGGTCTTGGATTCTCTACTGAAGGCAGCAAGCTGTAAAAGTGTTTCCTGCTGTATAAGCTGAAGCAAGTTAGAAGTATGTTACAGCAATAGGAGTGCTTCTTTTTTCAAAACAATCGTGGAGCAATTCCATCTCTCTGTTCTTGTTCTGAGTTAGCTGGCAAATGCTGTTTGAAATATCCCAGTATTTCCACTGTATGCAGTTGCTGTCAGGTAGGTCAGCTACTGAATGAACAGGAGAAAAAAATCCTGCCTGCACTATTTAACTTGAAGCGTTAGGACAAAGTCAACAGCATGGCTTTAATTTTTTGTTATTTTTCCTGTCTCTCTTTGTAGCTTCCACATGGCATAGTCTCTGCTTTGCTTCATGCTGGAATGCACAGGAGCGTTTATTGTTTTGTTGGCCAGGTCTGAGTTAGAATTAACAACACTAGGCTAGCAGAAAAATGGCTAGAAATATTTTGCAGAAGTGTAGATTTCCTTCCTTCATCAAAATTAAAAAATTCTGCCAGATGTTAATTTTGAAATTAGAGGTTTCTAGACCCAATCTTCTTCTTTCTGCTCATAGAAGGGTTTCTAGCCATTGTTTGAATCTGTATTTTTTTCTCTTTTGATAACACCTGTGAAGATTTGGGTTCTGCTTAGTTTGTGTTAACTTCTGATTGATGTAATATTGTCCTTTCTGTGAAGAAATAACCATCTATTTGCCCTAAAAGCAACATTTCTAATTTATGTACTTACAACAAATTGTTTGGGTTAATTTTCCCAATTTTTTAAATTGAATAGAAAGTTAATAGCAACTGCATCTAGCAGGTGACTATTAAAATTCAGCCTGAGGTCAGATATTAGTTCACAGGTCCCGGTAAAGTCACAGCTAGTCACAGAAATATGCCTGTTTTTTCAAAGCTGTGCAGATGGTGGCAAGGTCTGTCGGCCAGCTCAGTGACCTTTATGAAATTTAGCCTTATGACAGGCTTCATTGCTCTTCTTGATCCCCAAGTGGTCCATTTGCACCTTTCTACAATCTTCTTTTCCATTTCTGCACCCTGTGGTGGCTGAATGCGGATAGATTTCTTTCATAGCACCACTGGGAAAAAAAAAAAAAGTAAGCGTCCTATTTAAAATAGAATTGCAACTCTGCCTTATACTGACAAAGGCAAGGAAATTTGAAGCAGGGGCTATCCTGTTCCTTGCTACTGTACAGGCGCTGGTGTGGCGTGCCAGAAACAGTCAGCTTCTGTGTGAAGATGATGCTTTCAGGTTGGAAGAGTATCCTTTAGAGACTGCAATATAGCATCAGTGATAGCACCAGAGCCACAATCACAAAAAAACAGCAAAAGGAAAATCAAATTCACTGAAACACAGTTTCTTTTTAATCCAAAGTGCATATATACCCTAAATGTTTTCAGATGAGTGGCTGAGTTGGCACTTAGCTCACATCACCCAGATCTTGTGCTTTTCTAGCAATAATCCTTATGTAATTACGCATTTGACATGTGAAAACTGCCAATGTGGTTTGACACTGCTTAACAATGTGTAATCTTTCATGCTACAATCTGTAATTTTCTTAGCTGTATGAGAGACTATATGCTGTCAACTCTCTGCAGTCTGGGTTCATTGGAACTGACAGGCTGCATATTTGTTAGCTTATTTTTGCTTACTCAACACGGAACTGTATATTGAATTCAGACTCTGATTATGTGAACTTGAGAGGCAATTTCTACAGTTAGAATACTGTTAATTCACTCTTGCTGTTGTAAATCTTCAGAATGGATGGACTGGGATTACTGTTGCATATGGAAGATAGCCTACTGGTCTCTGATTTTCCATCAAAAGGAGATTACCATTTCCAATTTTAGATATCTGTTCTTCAGATGATTTCCTTATAAGTAATGAAGAAGTGTCGTAAGCATTATAAAATAAAGGGAGCTTTGAACTGGAGACAATTTCAGAATGTCTGACTCTCAGTCTTAATCAAAGAATTATATATGGGAGTTTCCAGACTCAGAATCCACTTTGCTATGATTTGTACATAGAATTATGAATGAGAGCAAGAGAACAGGCATTTGAGATATAACTTCAGTTTTCTTTAATCTTTTCCTCACGTATGGGAATGTAATCATCTGACTAAAATAACGGTACAGACTCTAGAATGGTAGGAGGGGAAAATATTTAAGATCATACAACATCGTGTGATGGGTCCATTATGGAAATTGTTTTCAAAGGTTTGCAGACAGCTTTTGTATTTAGCAGACAAAAAAGCAGTGCCTTAAGATCAAATGGAAGCACTGAACATACGTTAAGAGTCATTTGATAAAAGATAATAGTTAGCATACCTTACTGCTTACTACTTACTTCTTCCCATGGTAAGTCATTACAGCTCCCATCTTTCTGTACAAAATGTATTCTTGTGTTTTAACTTTTTTAGGAGAGTAAGGTCTTCTATAAACAGAACAGACCACGTGACATTCCCAGCTACATATTTGTTCTGAACCGTTATAATAATTAGATGAATACCCTGTATGTCTTTTAGGCTGCACACCCTAATTACGGGACAATTTGTTTTGCTAACAGCTTCTAAAGCTTTTTGAAAAATATCCTCTTCTGCTAGTTTTTTGTTTCTACTCCCATGAGTATCTGTGAAACACTCTTTTTATATACTCCTTTTATATACTTTATTTTTCAGTATCTTGAGTATTGCATAGGTAGTTCAGCTGCTTGTTTCATGAGGCTGACAAATAATGGTGAATAATCTGTGTCTAGGTAGCAAGTAGGTGGTACAGACATTGTTTGATATATGCATGTAATTGTTGTACGAATTGGAAAGTTCTCTGCTAATCCATCCATGTTCAAAAATGGTTTTCACATAGAAACTAAGCCTCTTTAGAGACATTAATATGTTGTAATGAGGAAAAGACTGGTTGGAAAAGTGTCAAATCATTTGCAAAGGTTTCTTGGAAATAAGAGGATTTGAGTGAAGAAGAAAACTAAATTAAGAAAATTAAGTTAGGGCTCCGAGTTCCACAAAGGTTCAACAGTTGTCCATTTTTTTAACTTTACTTTCTTCCTTCTATTTAATTTCCTACTACATGCTTTGCTGTTCTTTCTCTTCTCATATTCCATTGTTTTCAGAAGATTAAAAGAAAAGGGAGATAAGTACTTCAGTTTCATATAGAATTTAAGCTATTCCTTTGGGAATACATTTCAAGATGGGATCTGAGTTCTTGGATTTTTTTTCCTAGGCATTGTTTTTACTTTACTACTTTGTGTTTTCTTTATGCTCTACATTTTATGTGAGCACTGAAATCTTCTTCTAATAGTATATTACAAAATTTTCCACCAATTAGTTGTATGAACAAACTATTGCACTTTCACTCCAAGTTTATTGAAATTAAGGGAATTATTTTGGATCAGTCCTGGATGCAGTGACTACGATGTGAGCTCCCTCATGAACAAATATTCACAGGCTAACTCTCAAACATTTCCTTATATTGAAGCAAGGTTAATGTAGAAACTAATACTGTAGCACAGACAAGGCCACTTGGGTTGTGTTACTAGTTGTATCAGATACTTAAACTTCCTCCCAAGCCCTTCAATCTGGAGAAATGACACTTTGGTACTGACATCAAATTATAGTACTAAATTACTTTATTGCCATGTCCCCACTGAGATGCCATCATCCTTCTTACAGTCCTGGCATCTCTGTGTTTGAAAAGCAATGGTTCAATAAAAATAATTAGAGAGGTGGAGGATGATTGACTGACATCTATACTATATGTACCCACACGCACACATCATTTCCTGGCTCTTGGAGCAGCGGAGGAAAACGTAATGTTCGAACAGTATGTCGCTATGGCTGGCTGGTTCTTTGCCAAAGACGGATCTAGTTGCATGGATTTCAAACATGCTGCCACTTCTGGGTTGGAAATAAAGCCCTAAAAATCAATAATTGGGCTTCGATATTAAGTTGTGTACAGTAATTTCATTGTGGTTTTATTAGATCAGTAAAGTACCCGCTGTGGGACAGTATCACAAGGAACTAATTCATGTACCAAGTTTAAAGTCTAATATATGCCTAAGAGTTTAGAGAAAGGGATTTCAAAGAGGTGAAGGAGCTATATAGAGGTTTTAGTGTTTAAGAGAGTTTTCTAATGAGAAAAGAGTAACAAGAAACTAAAGTCTAATAAAGCAGATATTGTAAGATTTGAAGTTTCAGATTACCTTCATTTGCTTTGTAAATTGCTAAGGAAACAAGCTCCTGGGACGCTTTTTCTAATATGCCCCTCGTCAGCCTGTGTCTCTTTCCTCCCATCCATGCTGTACATACAGAACTGAACAATTAATGACGTTGAGAGTTCTTAAGCTCATTTCAATTAAATTTGAACCACCATTTGATTAAAACATCTGTGATTGTGTTTGTTTTAAACGTTGTCGTATGTCTGCCACCTTTACTCATGCTGAGTAAAGTCTGCCTGCAATTTGTGAGTTTTTGAACAAGTGAATCTTTGTGTTGCTCGCTCATCAGCAGTTCAGATTCTGCTCTCATTTCTGTTTGTGTGCAATCTCCGAGCGACTTTTCTCTGTAGACATGGGACTTGGAATCATCCTGGTGTTTGATATTATACTGGATTTGTATCACTGTGCTTGGAAATCAGAATTTGAGCCACAATCAGGAAATGAAACGCTTAACCAGAAGTTGTTCCCACAGACCACAGTTCTTTCAGAGTAATAATCATATTGGTCAAAGATGTGCAGAAGTAAGTTGTGTCGCTGGCATAGCTGGGTTGGCAGAAGTCCCTAATGTACTCACAGCTATGCCAGCAACACAGTAATTTTTTATTGTGTGAGAGAAGGGCAAGATTTATTTATATTGCTACAAATTGGAGCTTTGCCTTATAACGTGTCAAAATGCAGTTGTATATTGTGTCTGAAAGGAATAGTCCTATAGCGATAAAGCACTTTAAAACAAAAAGAAGCCTTAAAGAACACATTACTGCTAATCATTGCCAGATGAAATAGATGGTGTATCAGGGCTTTTATAGTGTGATAGCAATGATAACACCCGACACGGAACATAAGGACCAAGTAGAAGGAAGCCGTGTGAATAACACTGGTTTTGGTTTACGTTCATCTATCAAAAGAGTTAGTCAAAACTGAAAGAAATTTAATTCTAAATTCCGAGAATTATTTGAAAAGTGGCAAAAGAGACTGTGAAGAATATTTGTGAGCAGCTTCTGTCCTGATGTATTTCATCACAAACATTTAACACTTTACAGAGTTGACTTTTAAATGACATAAGATTAATTACTAATTTTCCACTAAATTTCCCTCGGTGCTTCTTCTGTTACTTCTTTTGTGCTCATGACCAAAAGATACAGAAAGAGCAACAAATTCTGGTGACAGTGAAGTGCAAATTTGTGGCATGAAGTATGTGACTGCAGTGCGACAGGTGGGGGTGAGTCTCGAACCCCAGAACAACATAGCTACCATTGCTTTGATGAAAATCATGATACGATAAAATTGTTGTTCACTTTCTGTGCAGTCACATAGCTCAATTTTTCTGCATATTATGAACTTCCTATAATAATCGTGCATACAGGAAACTAAATAATTGAAGACAAATATGCAAATAGCTGTGGAAGCACTATCAGCACATCCCAGATACAGTCTTTGATATTCATAATTTGTTTTCAATGTCTTTCTCTTTGCTAGAAAAATCCACAGGGCTTGCTTTTGTCTGTGCCAGATGCCTCTCAGACGAGAGGAGGTAGTTGCCAAATTGCCCACCATGCAGCAGAAATGGCAACTGAAAGCGATTATACCCAACATATGGTCCAAAGGCAGACATCTGCTAACAAAGATTAGGGGTAGTGTGGCAGATTCCCACTTGTTCTAATGAGCCAAATAATCTTGAACATAAGTCCATTAGAAAAAATGACAGTAGCCATCAATGGATTTTGCATCAGACCTGCCTCCTCCTGCCTCTCCCCATACACTCCTATGCTTTGCCAGCTTGGGCGTGCAGTGGTATCATGGGAGACGTGGGTGTATGTGCCAGAAATATTTCATGAAACCATTTTAATGAGTTACAAAGTAGTAAGAATAGCACTTCAGTGAAAAGGCAAACCTAACAGTTTTAGTGGAATGCAGTAAGACCTTAAGGTGGGCCCCTGGAGATCGTAAGTAGTATACAGGGAGGACACAGGCAAGTCCATTGTTTCTCTAGTGCGGAGATTACACATGTTCTTTGTCCTGTTCAGTTTCAGCATCAGAGAGGCAGCACTCTGCCACATACATTAGCAATGTGGTCTCCTTAATTGTTAAGGGAGAAGTGAAGCTTACTTGCAGTTACAGACTTGAGGATTCAGGGCCATGGGTTCTAGGTTGCAAAGAGATCAGACTTAAGTACCTACGTGACAGATGTCTGTCTCAGTCTATCACGAAGTGCCAAACATTAAACACTGGGGAACCAGGCACCGGAGTTGCAATCATAGTGGCACACAACACTGCACCGCCTCGTGGGGCAGGGATGGCAGAACAGGGGTGCTGGTGGATGGGGTGGCTTGAAGTGGCATAAGGGAAGGGTGAGGGCTGGTCACTGAGGAGCTCTCTACTCACAGGTAGATCTGACAGTGAATGCCAGGGAAAGGGAGGTGGCTTTGAAAGCTGCACGTGCGCTTTGGGGGCCACAAGTTTTAAGCTAAGGGCAAGAGTAGTAGGAGCTGGAGCTGGAGAAGCAAGAGGTGCTGGCAGAGGGGAAAGTAAAAAAAAAAAACAAACTTGTGAGGTGAGAGTGGCAGTAGTGATGAAGCGAAGTAGTATTGATTGTATTGATCACACCAAAGGAAGCTGGTAAAAGTGGGTAGAATTAGGGCAAGGAAGTTTGGTAAGTAGGCTGGTTAGTGGTACTTGCTGAGCAGTGAAAATGCTGCTGTAGCATAGTCTCACTTTAAAACAGATATCTATTTTTGAGACCCTCAGCAAAATTAGGAAGAAACTCGAGGCAGAGAGAAGCTGCACAGCTGTGGTATTATCAGTCCTTTGGAGAAGGAAGAATATGAAGAAAGGACTATCTTCTATACTGTTTATTTTCAAGTAGAAGATTACTTTTCCACCAAATCATTTTGATGTTAAGATACTTCATACTTTTTTCACGTACTTGAATTGGTTAAGAAAGCCTATGCACCATGCTGAGGCATGAGGGATGGTATTAAAATGCCAGGTGTTTATGAGAATGTGTGTGATATGTATACAAATCCATGAGGTGTATGTATATTAATCTATATTGTGCTACATATGCGGACTAAATGTGTATATCTATCTGTATCTAGACGTAGCTATAGATACAGATATGGACGTGTGTGTATCCAGCTATAGTTGAAAGCCTTATTAGGCTTCCTCCTCTTTCAGGGGGAATATTCTGAAGTGTCCCCACATGAACAGCAGAGTTCAGGTCCTCTTCAGGTTTATGAGAAAGGAACCTCCATTATGCAAGCCGTTTTTGATGAGTCTCTGGAGTGTTACTTAATACATTTTCAATATAGTTCGCAAAGTATGATGGAAGTGTTCCAGTAAAGAGGTGCAACATTAAATATAAGATTATTAACATCATTCCTTTTGGCTAGGCAGGTAGAAGGTGTACGTACTTTCTAACTTTTCAGGCATTTAAAATAACCTATCTGTAAAGTTTTAAATTTAAGTAAAGTTATGACTTAATTTAAGAGAGGTAGGGGTAAGTCCCTGATTATTTATCAGTTTTCTACATACTTCTTTTTGATCTCATAGCCTAAGAAGGAGGCTAAGGATCATAAACTTTGTTCAAATTAGGATGTTTTAATTAGCTGGTGTTTAAATGAATTGGAAATCTATGAGAAGAAGTTGCTTAACCCATCTACTATCTAACAAAAAGTTACAGATGCCTGAGCAAGGTTTAAAATTTTGCTGGTTGACTTATGGAAGATATACCATTTTCCTTGTAGCTGCAAAAATCAATGTGCAAGATTGTTTAGATATTAAAATTTCAGAAGTTGACATGTCATGTTTTGTCTTCTGATTGAAGATTACTGTCCTGCCATCTGGTCTGGAGATGACATTTTGTTATTCTCCTCATGTAAAGTGGCAGCACAATGGAATTCAGACTTCTCTGGAGTCAGAATCACCTATCCTAATTTCAAGTTGCCAAGTATCTGGGTGTATGCCAGCTTATGGATCTTTTTTTCCAAGTGAAACAGTGAAAGCGGACACTTCTGCTTGGCAAACACTTAAACAGTTTGTACCCATGCTTGGCCCCCTATAGAAAATTAGAAGTTAATTTTCCTTGGTATGCTTGTTCAGATGCCTGCTGGCTTCTGATTGGATACTCAAGCCAGGGGTTAAACTGAGGTGAGAGCCTTTAATCCACAATTTGCCTGCATTTGTGTGTTCTGGCAGATGGTATAGAGGAGCATCTTCAAGATATTCCAGTGTGCAAAACCTCTTTGCATTTTTTTTCTATTTCTGTTCAAGCTTAAAAACAAATAACACAGTGCAACGTTTTGGGCACCCTTTAATACATTAAATATTAAAGCTGAGGCATCGAAGGAAGCTGAGTGGGTGAGAGCTGTCCTCAATATAGCTCCAGAGTTAGGGCTTGCGTTTGGTGGTTTCATTTATGTGAACATAGTGTCTATATTCTGCTGAAATCCCCCTCTTGTGTCCTTCATCCACCTCTGAGGTTGTGTTTTGTTTCTATTATTCTTATATAAAGGAAAATAACTTTGTAAACAAAGAAAAAACTAATCATATGTGCAGTATCATAGGTAATCTATCTGTATCATCTCCCTGCAAGTATATGAATTGTGATAGTAGGTGGTGACAAACAAGGGAATTCCACATCCTTTGGGTAGTTAGTCATCTGTTGTTACAACTGACTTATTTTCGAATCATTTGAAGACACATTTCTACTTGCAAATTGTTCTCCTAAAATGTATTCACAATACAATGTCTTAAATTAGGCCTTAATGGAAAAATGGATGAAGCATTAGATAATTCTTTCCTCCCCTAGTCATGCAAATAAAGTTAATAAGTGCTGTCTTTCAGCCTTTCTTTTTCTGTTTACTTTAAGCTGCTAATTAGTTGCAGCGATCAGAATTGTATTCTTTTGACTGTAATAAATGGAATTCCAATAGGGAAGACTGAAGCTGCCCTAAAAATAAACTGTGCTCTAGTAACTTTCAACCAGCGTATAGAGTTGTCAAGCTGTTTGCAAAGGGATGCTTGCAGCACTTCAGTTGTTTTGTATCATTCTACAGCTGACATAGGGAAATAGTGTAGCTTTGGTACCATAATTCTGAGCCAGAAGAGTTACCTGGGTAGAGCCCGTGCGATAAATAGGAGGCTTTTAAAAGTACGTTGTGATGAAGAATACTTACAACTGCATAAAGTGTTAAAAAAGAAATCTTTTGAATGTGTTATAAGGCAAACTATGTGTGTGAGTAAAAAGTTATAGCTTTTTCACTTCAGAAATCTTGTGTCATTTAGATTGCCAAACAATGTGGTCAAATACTATATTTAGATGCTCCCTTTTTTAAGAAAGAAAATGACTGATTTAGGAATCCTACTCTGCTCTCCTGCTGAGCTTAAGTACAGAGCAAACACACTCTCCACTAAAACAGTTAATGGAATACTTACTCTACAAAGTTTGCAGAAGCTGGTGAACCACAAACTTGGAATAATTACTGTTGACATATTCAAGGACATATCTTACTTTTCTGTCTTAGTAAGGCTTGATTTCTACTGCACTTTTGCAATGTGTTTAAAGCAATTGCTAATAACAGTGTGGCTCTACTGAGAATGTCAACTGTGGAGTCGGCAGCATACATTTAATTTAGAGATTGGTATGCTATGATAATATTATGGATACCTGTATCAAAGTATTCATGGTAAAAAAGCCACAAGTGATTTAATAGATTTATATCTAGTAAGACTGCTATGAGAAGCCATATAGCTAGTTATCTCTAGCAAAAGTGTTTCACTTGGTTTCTCCAACTTTCTATTTTCCTTACAGGTCTCATTCATTCAGATTATTTCTTCTCACTGGTAGTGATATTGTGACCTACTTTTGTATAATTATCACAAGCATGGCAAAAGTTGAGTGAATTTGCTTGCTCTATTCAATCCTTTATAATCTTTTTTCAGATTATAATTAATGTCAACTGGCATCTGGAAAGAAATGTAGTATAACCAAGCTTTGGTTTATTGACACCTGTGAGGAGATCTAGAAATAGATCAAATATGAGGTCTTAACAGGTATGTAGTACTTTAATTGACTTTTTTCCATTAATTTCAGGTGAAGGCTTTTAGCATTTGGCAGTTTCATGTTATTGATGAGGTCCATGTCTCAGTGTTATGCTTTATAACTCTAAGATATGAAAGTGGCATTCCTAAAGCTGAGACAAGATTGATTGGATGGAGCTTCTGCAGAGTATGACTGAATCTTCCCGTTTTGTGGTGCCTACTTTCCTTCTGACTTACGAGGTGAATCACGTCCTGCACCTTGAAAAGGCCATGAACCAAGCAGTCACATAGCTGGGGTAACTGCATACACAGCCACTCTGCTGGACTTTCAACATGCAGAGAGATGCTAATCTAACTATACCAGTTAGTTTATGTTGAATATTTGGAAATTATATTTTGCAGTCCTAAAACTACAGTTAAGTTCAAGAGAATTTATAAAAAAATATACTGAATATGTGTCGTGGTTTAACCCTGACTGGCAACTAAGCACCACACAGCCGCTCTCTTGCTCCCCTCTGGTGGGATGGGGGAGAGAATAGGAAGAGGTAGAACTCATGGGCTGAGGTAAAACTCGTAGGCTGCGATAAAAACAATTTAATAGGACAGAAAAGGAAGGGAAAATAATAATAATGATAAAAGAATATACAAAACAAGTGATGCACAATGCAATTGCTCACGACCTGCAGACCAATGCCCAGCCAGTTCCCGAGCAGTGGCCCCACCCCCCCCAGCCAACCTCCCCAGTTTTTTGTTCAGCATGATGTCATATGGTATGGAATATCCCTTTGGCCAGTTTGGGTCAGCTGTCCCGGCTGTGTCCCCTCCCAGCTTCTTGTGCACCTCCAGCCTCCTTGCTGGCAGGACAGTATGAGAAGCTGAAAAGTCCTTGACTTAGTGTAAGCACTGCTCAGCAGCAACTAAAACATCAGTGTGTTATCAACATTATTCTCATCCTAAATCCAAAACACAGTACTATACCAGCTACTAGGAAGAAAATTAATTCTATCCCAGCCAAAACCAGGACAATATGTTAAATAAATTATAGGAAATCTGCAGTTATTGGGGATTTAGAAATACTCAGAGCGGTATTGTAACTCCCAAGTTCTAATATTCCTGCTATGGATCATCTTTTATATCATTTCCCAGCAAGCAGGTTTATTTGCTGCTCAACAAATTTTGAAGCCAATATGTGATGTATTGCATAAATTGAAAAGTGCAAGGCAAAAAATGTAGTCCTTATAATGACTCTGCATATCTTGAAGTCATTGTATGTGCACAATTTCCTGCATGCATTATAGTTCCTTAAAATAGCACTCTAAAGTATATATTGTTAGTTGTGACATGTATTTTCAAATATGTTTGATATTTGCTATGGAAAATGCTGAGAGTTCAACAGGCCTCCATTGACACATGCAGATGCAAGTACAATAGACCTCAATAGATAGTAAAGGGCTTGGCCTGAGCCAGACCATGATGGTGACAGGCATTGGAACTGTGCTTACACACTTTGGTTGCTGCAATGATCAATGTGATTTAATTTGCCAGTAGCTCTAGATCATTCCTCCTACCTCCACTGCTCCGGTACAGCTGTGGGAGCACTGAGCAATAGACTGAATTGAAGGTCTGCTCCAGCCACAAAACTACCTTTTTCTTTTTGTGACGAAAATGACACTCGGGTAACTAGGGACATTTGCAAACCATGTAAGGCTTAAATACCACCTCCATTTTAAGTTTGGGCAACTGAAGCACCAAGAGAATAAAGGATAGCATTTTCAATTCACATACAGGGCCTACAGTCAGTTTGGCAGTCTTGAAAAGTGGTGCTCAGCTGTGTTGGAGAAAAATGACAGTAGCATATCTACAATAAAGTCCCAACTTCACTGAAGCTGCTGGGAACTTTTCTGCTGGGTGCAGTGATTTCAACAATCAAATTTACCAAAGGCATATGAGGAATGAGTGGCACAGGTCAAGTCATCTGCTAATTTCTAGATCACTTTTCAAAACTTAAAGCCTATACACAGTATAAATTCACTGCTGGTATTTCTCTTTAGAAGATACTTTGGAAGGTATACATGAACTTGCCTGTACCACCCTAGCATTCACACTGTGCTTCTCCAGATTCTCTTCCACAGGCTGGTGGCTGTAGCTTGATTCAAAAAATTCCTCTCTGCCTTCACAAATGTACCTGTTTCAGCTACTCATTCGCTAGTCAGTTCACTGTATGCTAACGTTGCATGGGACTGAGTAGAAATATAGTCAGTCTTCCAATGGCCCAACGTGTAAATTCCTGGTTTTGTGTTTTCCATACTTTCTTTCACCTCTGGTAGTGACAGGCTTTGTTAGCTGTTTAACCCTCATTGCACCATAGGCTACTGGTGGATCCTGCTGTGTCTGGCCAACCATTGCCTCCTTTTCTAACAAGGCAGTTTTCAGCTCCTGGTATACAGGTAGGCAAGAGGGAAGGGTTGGGGTGAGTATCTGGAAGAAATGTTGCAAGCAGAGTGAGTCGGGAGGGAAGCAGGACTGTTCACTTCTGCAACACAATTTCTGCCCAACTCATCTGACTGCCCATGGGCTTGAAATAAAACCAAGCACCTCATGCAATTATATAGAAAAACAAGGTACATGAAACAGGCATGTAGAAATAGCCCAACTCCATAGCCTAACATGCACATTTTGATGAATTTATTGCTGTTACTCCAACCACTGAACCTGACACCCTAGAGAAATGTGCTGCTATGAGTGGCTTCTTTCCCAGAAATGAAGGAGAGGAAGGCCTCAAATGAGTCCAAAGAGGCAGCGGAGGTTGGGACATGCTCATTGCATAAAAACTGTTGAAACATCTATTCTGTGAGTTATAATTTGAGGACATACATACCTGTAAAAATAGAACAGTGACTTTGTCTACCTGTGAACTACATGGCCATCATGAATGGACCAACACCTGCCAGCATTAAAATCAAAGACAAGGCTCTTTTTAGGAATGCTAATTGTATGACTTTGGGCATGGAAAGGACTATTAATACAGGGTAGTCTCTTGCTTGTTTGCTTTTTTGTTTCATTTTGTCTTCTGTTTGTTTGGGTTCTCTTCACAAAGACCCTTTCAAATGCTTTCTGCAGAGAACCTCCTAATGGAAAAAAAGAAACCATTTTGGTTTGGTCCTTTCTTTCCTATCACTGCTGTCACGGAGGGAGGAAAGAGGCAGGAGAGAAGGGACTGCCTGTTGGTTAGTCAGCTGACACTTACTTTAGCAGCTTATCAGTGGTTGTCTGGCTCCTTTGGAGAAAGCCTTCTTGCTGTTGAATCTGTCATGTTAGTTGATAGAGAAAACTTTGCTGGTCCACCTACGTTTTTGCTAATCTCCTTGCTGATCCTTCCATTCACAGACATGTCATGGTTGACAAGCTCTTATAGTCCTCCATTCACATCAATAATGGTGACCGCCACCTCTCTTTTCCACTCTGGGACCTTCAAAAGCTGTATCATTGATGGGTTGTCCAGCTTGACAGGTATTATGGAACACCAGCTGGCAAAAGAGGGTCTAAAATGTGTTTTGAGTTAGCCACATAAAAAAGGCTTGTGCTTTAAAAAAAAAAAAGTGAGAGATATAGCAATGACAACATTTCTTTATCATGTGATTAAGCTTCCTACTCATTTTTGATGCAGAGTTGGACTGGGCAGTTAGGTTGCATGTGAAAGGCTGGCATACCGAAATGATAAAGGTTACAAACTGTGGCCTTGTCGTGAAGAAAAGAGGTAGAGAGGATTAGTTTTCTTGCACACACACACAAAAATATATATATGTACTGAACTTCCCATTGGTTATCAACAGAGGAGCCTGAGGATATAGCTACTGTGCACAGCAGGAACAGAAGAACAAAATCTCCAGCAGAAGCAGAATGGAAGAACAGAAGCACACAGCAGTGCTGCAGGGAAACTGAGATCGCAGAACTGCTGCAGGCATGGAAACACCATGACGTACAGAACTTGTGGATATTAAAAGCTCAGGAAATTTTTGGAAAAGAAGCAGTCTGAGAACTGCTGCTTTTCAAGGACGGTGTTAACAGGTTGCAGCACTGATCAGTTGTCAGTGCCAACTCACTGCTCTGATCTGACTTCTACCTAAGCCCTTGCCAATGTTGTGTGCAGGATCAGGCAATGAGGATGTTAGCTTGTGCAGGACGATGTATAACTTTGGGAAGTTTCAGGCACACTTTCGTTGCCTCTTGCAAGAGAGGTCCCTTTCCAGATGTGTCATGACGAATCCTACCACACCATTTCTCCATTCTGTTACTGGAACTTGCTGACCAGTCAGGTCATGGATTTGTTAGGGCAGCTCAGGAAACCATGTCAGTCATGGAGGTCGTCCTCTTGGTTTGGCTTGTCACATGCACAAGAAGAAATGGAAAAAGAGGGAAAAAATGAGAGGAATCCCAGGTTGCAAATGCTATTGTTGTTGAGCTAGCCTGTTTGAAGGCTTGGTTTGGGGGTTGGTTTTTAGTTCTTTAAAGTTGCATTGTAGTTTGCACTCTTATTTTCCAGATATCAACTTGGACAAAATATTGTTAAAGGTGCGTTTTTATTAGCAATCAGGGAGTCTGCACCTCCATGAAGTTTTCTGCTGTTTCCTTTGTAGATTTACTAAAATTATGTGTTTAATCACTCAATTCATTACAACTGAGAGAACACTCAGAGCTGTACCTAGACATTTTATTGAAGCATAACAAAACCAAAAGCAACCTGTGGAAGCCAATAAAATGACACCTGTTTGCTAACCCCAAACTAGCAAGAGAAGAGAGTTAAAACTACATATTAATTTGTTAAGTAAACTCTGACCCAGTTCAGTCTACGAAAGCAATAAGGCCAAATATAGCCGACAGGAATTAGCAGTCCCCTCACCATAGAAATAATAATTTAAAAAGCATCATTCTAAAACTCTGTACTATGGTACTATTATAACATGACCCACAGTATTTAACAGTCTTGGGTGGGGGGGAAGCCCTTCTGTATTAGCACTTGATTACTCATCAAATTCTCAGGTGTTTATTTATTCCTGACTTCTGTCCCTAAGTGCTTGGGAGGGCACTTAAAATTTTTATAACATGACTAATAGATCATTGTCTGTGCGGGCTCTACTCTTTATAAAATTGCTCACTTTTAGCATGCAGGTGTTATGGGAGGTGCTGCAATCCAGCTATACATTGTTGGCAATGTTAGCATCCAGGTGATGGTAATGGTGTCAGTGTCTTTCTTCCAACTTTCTAAATGTGCACACCTCTACCATTCTGCAGCCACCAGGGATGTAACCAGAGGTTTTGTCTGATTCCGTGTTGCCTGCTTTCATCTTCGTGAACCGTGGCAGAGAAAGGCTTGAAGAAATCCAGTATAAAATGATGGGGTTGGGAAAGGGGTTAACTATTTTTTGCCCATATCTTCTGGTACCTTTAGTTAACAACATTGGCAATGGTTACTTCTTTTATATTCTTAATTTTCAAAGCAGTACAAATATCCTCAAGTTCTTGCCAATCTGTAGTTTGTCTGTGTGCTTGAGACGTATGAGAAATTCACTGTCTGTCTTCCTGACATGCGATGTCTGTCGCTCAGCCTCCCTCAGCTTGGAGTCAGTATGTCTACTGACATTGAGCAAATGAATTCAGCCATTTTGTCCTCATCTTCTGCTGCATTCCCTTTGGTGGAAATAGGCTAAAAAGCTCAAACATTGGTAACTGCTGGCAACTTTTCTTTTATGTCCCGTGTCTGAATCAGATTCCCTGCCGTGTTTAGTAAGTTTTGTCTCATGGTTTCTCTTCCATATGTGGATAAAGAAGGGAAAATATTATGAAACTATGGATACAGTCTATTTATCTATATATTTATATATTTATCCTTTAAAAAAAAAAAGAATGAAACATAACAGTACTGCATAAATGGCACAATAAACTTGTCTATCTCATGCCTAGTAGGCACAACATAGGGAATGTTATGATGAGATTCCTCTCCATAAACCAATTTAATTCATCTCCTTCCTGAAAGAATCAATACTGTGTCTGAAAGTAAAGTTAGTCTTTGTAACTTTTTTAGTATGCTACATCATACTTTAGATTGCTGACAGTCATTTTCTTATTTGGGAGCTCTTGTGACATGGACAGAAAGTAGAGAGACAACTAGCTTCACTGTACTGAAACATCAAGGTTTGATAACATTTGTGTCAAAATTGAATTCAGTAGGGAAGATGGAGTGCTGTAACCCTTTCCAGATAACGGGAGTCATTCCTTCATATTATTTTAAAATGTCTAATGTGGTTTCCCTTTTTCCTCAAGTTTGTGTAACAGTAGAAAAGCACTATAATATAAGAAGGGCGCTTTTTTCTGAATTAATGAAATTTGCTAGCACTATTTGGGAAAGATGTGCTTCCATATTTCTCTCAAAATAATATACTACTGGTATTGCTATCTCATATTACAGATATTTCAGATTTACTTACTTGGCAAAAAGTATACCTATAGAGTCTGCTTAAAAACACAGAGTAATGAGTTATATCAAGTATATGTACACTACCCCAAACAGGCCTATTTCAAGAGCTGCCAAATATCTTTAAAGTTATGTTTTAATGAAAGGCACAGTTCTAATGTCAAATTAATGGGGGGGAAAAAGCATGTAAACTAAAGGAAACAATATTGACTTGAATGTCTACCAAAGACATCAGTGACTTCTATTAATAATGTAAATCCTTTGTCCATCTTTGCATGTTCTGAGGAACAGCAGCAATCATCAGGAACTGAGGGTCCCCAGTAAATGTAGAAACAGAAGTGTTTGAGAAGAGGTCCTGCTGTTACCACTGTTAGTGCTTTTTAACACCTGCTTATTCCGATTCTCTTCAAATGCTTACTTCGGACTCGGCAACTGAAACAATGTGCGAAACTAGAGCACAGTAGGTTTCTTGGCTGTATCTATCTGTAGAGCTTACCTATGAGGGGGCCAAAAGGACTGTACTCAACTAGTACGTCTGAAGGCAGGCTTAAAGGCTTAAAGGCGAATGAGTACACGTACTCTTGAAATGCAGTTCTGCGAGTATGAAGATGCATGTCAGAGCGTAACCTAAACTCTAAGGACCTGCCGTGTTTCAATTTGGTCTGAATCTCTTAATCCTACATCCAGTCTGCTGATGCATACAGGAATGTAAGTAAGTTCAGGGTATGGGAGGGATGAGACAGAGGAGATGTGTTCGGATAGCCTGGACAGTAGTTCAGTTTGTATTTTGTGGCGCTTCATCGACACTTACTTCAGTTACACTGATTGAGATTCTCTGAAATTGATTGTGCTGGTATAAAATTGGTAATACCCTAATATTCATGTACTATTTACACGAGTTTATGTATCTCTACTTGTAGTATCTCTGACCCTTGTGATCTCAAAAGTTCTCCCCAGCTGAACTGATTTTCTCTGGATTTTGTGGTGGTGGAATATTTTTCTAACTACAGTTATGAGAACACTGAGAAAAATGTAAAGGTTTTGGTAGCTTTTTACTTTGGAGTCTCATATGTGTAACAGAGCTGTACTTCATTCTTTTTCATCACCTGTTTGAGAAAGGCATTTTTCTTTTTTTTTTTTTTTAAAAAAAAAACAGTAGTTTGAATTTGGAGTAGGAAAACAGCAACATTTACTATGGAAAATATTTTCTGGTGGGAATGATGCCTATAAAGTTTTCATAATGTTTTCATTGTCTGAAGGTCTAGTACAATACCATGCTCAGGCATGTTAAAATGCCCAAACATTAAAAAATACCCACCTCCAAAACTCCCCACTGGAGAGGAAGAAATGGGATTGCATAAGAAAATTAGATTCATATACAAACTTCCTTACAAAGGTCAGGGAGTTCAGATCTGCATTTTGTTTAAGTGGATACCAGGTAAAACATAGCAGCTGATGATGCTTGAAAAGACCCCCTGAACCAATGAGTAAACTAGGACTTTGCTAACAATCAGTTTGACTAGAAAAAGATGATTTAATGAGAGTCAGAGCAGAATATACTTGGCTTTCTTTGCAAAGTGGCCCAGAGTTCTGTATTATTTGTACTGTGAGAAAACGTTTTTTTTTTTAACCCAAAGTACAACATCTCCCCCCTGGAAACTGCAAGAGCAATGCTGTTGAAAAGCATATCTATGTACCATTTGCTCTCAGTAGCTTCTGGTTTCCGTCTTTTGCTCAGTATACCAAGCAAAGATGTTGTGATCATAGATGCAGATTTACTGGTGGGAACCAAGGGCTTTTGTCTTTCTTTTAGTATTTCCTGTTGTGTCCTCTGCCTTTTTTATGACTGGAGACATTGTTAGGTACACAAGAGGAATTTGACCGTTTGTTCAAGAGATCTAAGTAATGCAGAAATTGCATATTGGCTGCTCACCACATGTGTAAAGAATCAGCTTTGTCCAGACTTATTTTCTTAAACATGCGAGCTGGCTACCTATGGCATTCAGTAGTCACCCATGCCTGTCGTTTTTCTAATTCATGTACCCAGCTTGGCTGCCTGGGATTTTCCATGTGGAAATACATGCAAGATGTGATCCAGGCTCCTATGTCCCTTGAAACAGCAGTGCAGCCCCCATTCTCCTTCCCTCTGCCGCTCCGCGACCCCGCTTGCTCCAGCCATTGGCACAGACTGACTGTCAGCAAGAAGTAAGAATGATCCCCTCAGCTTTTCCAGGCTGTCTGTATCCCAAATGCACACTTCCTCCTCCTCCACCACCATCTTGTAGTATATGCTCTTTTTCTTCCTCAGTGTTTCTTGATGTGGTAACCCCCATAAGGGCCCCCTGTTTGGAATGATCTTTTGGACACGTGGGAAACCCAAGAGTGTTATTTTAAATTTGGCAAACAAATCAAAGGCGTATCCGCAAATGCCCCAGACCTGCACTTTGTCCCATGAGCTATAAAAGTAAGTACATAAGTCACAAGGAAATATACACGAAAATCAGTTTTCTTCCCTAGACTCTTGGTTGATACTGTTCATTTTGATGCCTCCAAACCATAACAGGACTACAGGAACTGATTGTGTATAAATATTATTTAGTTTCTATAGGAATATATCATGTGACTCAGCAAGGAGCAGGATCAAAAATTCAGCCTTGCTATAGGTCTTTTGTGCCACACTCATGATTCCCAGGGGTTGGAATAGTTCATTGAAGCAAATGTAATTTAGTGTAGTGGGTCTCCTCCAACTTTGTCAAGGACTTAATCTCTGGTTGGCCTAGGGCAAAGGGGAATGCCCCAAAAGTGTAAAGCCAAGTTAAGATGGAATGTAACCAATGTCTTACCCTGTCTATATGAAATTAATTTTTGTGGAGCAATATTCAACTGCTAAAGAGTAATCAGAATGATATATTGTACTGAAGTGCTCTTACAGGGCTCTGTGTGGCAATAGAATTCACTGCGACAAGAAATTTACTCTGTATATTGTCCCTGAATACTTAAACAGTTTCCTTAAAATACATTTTAGCAGCTAGGTTGTTCAGCTTAAAAACTGCTAAAGAACCTTAAGGGCCTCTTTCCGTGGTTTACAAAAACACATCCTATAAATAGATTTTCCTACTGCAAAAGCCTATGTCAATTAATTCTTCCAATTAAGCCTCAATAACATATACTCCATGAGAATTTGCATTTGTGCATTATGCATGGGAATTACGCATAGTAATTTCATGGACTATAATAGTCCTCAGCCTTCCCTGGGATCAAAGTTGTGTCCTTTTTCTTCCCCTGTGTTTATTGGCAGCTTTTGATTCCATCAATCACACCAAGGCAATGTCAGCTTTCAAGAGGCACTGCTGGGTTACCATGAGTATTATTTTGGCATGTTTGGAGCAGTCTCAGACAGAACGCTCTGAGAGTTATTCTGGTCATTCTTTTTTTCTTCTCGTGGCTCTTCAGGGTTCCATCTTCAGACCTTATTAGTCTTTTGTTGTTTTTTAAATGCTGGTATCTAGGTTACAGTAGCCTTTTAAAATATTAGATGTACCATGCGGATGACAAGACTTCCTTTCTGAGCTGTCCCTTCCAAACTTGCTTTGGTTCCTGCAGTTTCTGAGCTGCCCTGAAGAGTTGTTTCTGAATGTGGGCCAAAAACTGCGCGATATTTTGCTTTAGTGAGTTTTTTGACAAAACATAAGCTTTATGTGTGGCACCCACTATCATGCTGGACTAGCTCTTTCTTCGCAGTCCCTTTGAGGATAATTTTTCCATTTCCTGTCACTACAGATTGCACTCTTGGAGGCAGTTTTAAATCAGTGATGTCTTTGATGTTTTTCTTTTACCATGCCAGGAACATTCCCAGAGTGACACTGATGCTCTCCCAGGCTGTCCAAATGTGTATTCATGGCAGGCTTCCGCTAAGCTGCTGTAACACTCTCCCGCTCTGTTTGCTAGCTTGCCAGATGTGAATAAGCTCCAGTTAATTGAAAATACCAGATTTTGAATAGGTTGCAGTTAATTCAAAATGCTATGGCCAGATTGCATATGTGACTAAACATTATGTTGCTAAATTTTAACCATTGCATCACTCTTCTGTGAAAATCAAATGACAGAAACGTTTCTCAGATGTTTCGAACTTTTTCTTCCTGGGCTTCCAGTGCCCTTAAATGAAAATATTCAGTGGACCTTTCCAAAGCAAGCTGAATGCATCTGACGTAACTGGAGGTCAGGTAGAGTAAATGGACTAGTTGTTTTAAAATGACAGCTGAAAATGAGGTGCTAATATCCTCAATTGTTTTCTGTCACTGCTGTGGAGTTGCATACCTACAGATGGGAGGAATTAATTTTCTGTCTGTCACTGTAAGAGCTTCTTTTCTTTTGTTTGTGCCCTCCAGCATGTTAAGCTGGAATTTAGACTTTTTGCTCAACAGAACTTTTGTGGTTATGACAAGAACAACTTAGAAAAAAGATTTAGTTTTGTTGCCATTGCTTGTACGTCATATACTTCACAGTATTTCTATTCCATCCATTTTGAAGTTGAGTGAGACTGTTTGTGAAAACCAGGTATGAGTACTTTTTACACATTCTCCTGGGTGTCCTAGTCCCCCGAGTAACCCCATTACTCAGGGCTGTTGTTGTCGGAACAACTGGTTATAAAAAGAGAGAAAACTTCAGGTCAGCACTAAGGAGCAAAAAAAGAATTTCCCATTCATCTTAAGCTACAGCTGCTTGATGCAGCAAATGTGTAATTGAGAAATGGCATTTTCACCCGCAAAATACTGGGAAACATAATATATTTGTAATGGAAATTGGTCTTTTTCTGCATCCAGGTATTAATTATGGATCTTTTCCTATGCCCATCTCTTTGGGACCTGTCTGCACTGTTTTTTTCCTCTCCTGAAAGAGATTTGAAGGGATGGCAGTACTGGCTTTGTGATCTGTTGTAGGGAACTCGGCAGTGGGGATGTCTACACTATCTATGTTTCATTCTATTTCTTCATAACAGTTCCCTTGTCTCTCTGACCATCAGTCTGGGAACATAATTCTTAAGCAGTGCATTCATATTAGCTAGCCAATGTTTAAAAGGGAGAGACAGAGATTATCACAAGAAAGCAATAAGACACTTTTTGGGTAAGAAACCTGAAGAATTTTCAAACAAGAGCTTGCAGATCTACAAAATCAGAAGTCTCCTGTGTCAGTGCTGATGTTGTGGAAGGAGAATTATCCAAGCACTGTGTCTTATAAAACTGCAAATACTAGACTCTCCTGGATTTTCAGTAAAAGCTTTCTGTGTCTAGGATTTTGAATAGTCATGCTACATTGGGATCTCTACATGTGCTAAAGTTATAGCATTTTCTACCTTCCATGATGCTCCTTGAATTAATGACACAGCTGTAAATATTCAGGAGATGATGTGAAAAATTTGGAAAAGCCTGTGCCTTTTAGTATAACTGGATGAATCTATTAATATCATATGATTCAGGCAGAAAACCTGAGTTATCTGTCTGACAGCAAGGAGGCTCCAGGCAGGAGGATACGTGCTAAGGCCACGTGAGTAGCTGTAAACGGCAGGTGGAATGACTGAAACTATTAGACCAACCAGGCTGATATCGGTCCTAGAGCGAAGGATGGAAATCAGAATGCTGATATGGGATTTAATTATTTAACATTTAAAAGACGGGAATATGAGTCAACCAGCTTTTATGGCATGTAGGTCTGGTTTCATTCCAGATGAGATACGTTTGGTTGATTAAAGCAATTGTTTACATACCACAGAAACTGCCTTTTGTAAAGCACTGAACTGCATGTTATTGTGATTAGCAGTCAGCCCTGTCTGATATTGATTAAGTGCAAATTAAATGGATTTAGGCACTTGGTAGCTGGTATATATCAAAGTGGTGTCATGGAAGATTTATCATTGAATAGAAGTATTTCAAATGGGATTTTGCAGAGATCAGTTACAGGTCAGCGCTATTAAATACTGTTTTATAAATTACTGGAAAAGTAAATGTAAAAGCAGTGCAAATAAAATTTATGGATGATATAAAGTGTGTCAAAATATTGAGAATAGAGCCACCAAGCTAAGCAATCTGGATTTCTTAAGCTGGTAGGATGCAAGCAAAAAGCTGACTTTAGATGTCAGGGTAGCGAGTCTAACATGAGAAGCTGCGTAGGCTGGGGATGCAGCCCTGCTCCTGTGCCACCCAGTCCTCTTCCCTGGCATGCTAGTTTGTCTGAGCAGAATGACACACTGACACCGCTTCTGGGACCGAGCCAGTATCCCTCCCTGGCTGGTGCTACGTACTGTGTTGGGACTCTCTAGTTGCACAGTTCTCCTATGAGTGTGGTTACAGACCAGTTGAAGTGACTGCCATGAGCAAGGTGAAGGTTAGCTGTTTATTTCGGAACCATTTCTATTAGCAGAGTATGAAATTTATATTTTGAGGTCTTAAATTAGGTCTTCACTGTTAGTTGTCATTTATTTTCCAGCACTAACCCTCAAGAAAAGCAAGAGAACACAAGGGTTCATATCACGTAAAATTCATTATGGGAAGCTAAGTCCGCAGAGATTACAGTAGTTTCACAAACTGAGCAGGAGAAAAAGGAACTTTGGGCTGAAGGTTGATATTCTGTTTTCCAGGAGTTGTATGAGCTAAGGATGTAGTATTATAAAATTAAAATATTTGGAATTGTCGGGGTCTATAACAGCCTTAATATAATTTTGTATGTATATATACAGAATTACATGTTTGTGTCTATCTGCCTGTTCTCTCTCTGTCACACAACTGGTATCAAATTTTACAAAGAACAGAAGGAATTTCAGAGACTTCAGGCCAATTACTGGCTTTTGCAGTCATTTACATTAGGGTAAGGCCACACAGCCACCGCAAAGAGGGGCCACAGCTCTTGTTCCCACAATGTCTTTTGTGTTGGCACCATGGTATGTACTGCTCCATGGTGAGGGCAGGGCAAGGAATGCTTCTTTCTAAAGCAAATCCGACCAGAAAAAGTATCTTTCAGCTTGATCACTTCCCTGACTCATCTCATTGTGAGGCCATTTGGGCTCTACTTCTGGTGCCAGGTAAGCACAAGGGAGGCACTGCCTCTTTGCAGCAGCGCTGCAGACTTGTGTTGGATTGGGGCCTTCAATAACCTCCCTAGATACTCAAATTTGGTTTTGCAATTCTCCTTGTCATTGTCGTGATTCATTGCTACTCTCCTTCCGTACACGTGGGATTTCCAAACCTGTGGGTGACTTACTCATCCGATCCTTTTGCACACCTGTTCCTCTTGAGGTTGGTAGTTTTATTCCCCCAGTGGACGGTAGCTTCCAAGGGACCAAAGCTGTCCCAGACGTCATTAAGGATGGCGTAAAAGCTTCGTGGATAAAAATGGAGTGGTTTCTTCATCTGTTTTATGCCATGGTTGAAATATTCCAGCATAATACAAAGAGAGATTAAACCAGAAATGGATCATCTGTTTTTCTTTCAGGCTAGTCATACACTTTTGTGTTCTCTGTGTCACATCTGGCAAATCACCCAGTCAAAAGGACAAGAGTAAAAAATGGATGGTTTAACTCCCCAAAGCAAATGTAGTCCAAGTAAATTACTACATGGTACGTAGTACGAAGGTATCAGATAAAGCCTCCCAAAAACATGTGAAACAAATAGCAACTTACTTTAAATATGCATTTTAAGAGATGGTCATGAGGAAAGCCTGACTAGCACTACAGCTGACCTCTCCTTATGTACAGGAAGGTTTGAAATTCACATTTGCTGAAAGATTTAATCCAGCATTACTAACACCCATTTGTGGTGCTGTGTATCAGAGAGCTGTCTAATGAACAATTCTTCATAATGCCCTGAATGAGTAACGAAGAAAATATTGAGACAGGCAAAACCAGAGTGGTATTTATAAGCCCAAAAGCTGCCAGCAATGAGGCTCTGAGAATGACAGTGAGAACCATGCAATCCAATTGAGAAGAGGCACCTGGTCTGCTGGGACATAGATGTTGTTGCGAGGCCAGGAACATTCCTGTTAGCATCTCTAAGATTCATTAGAAGTACGTAAAGAGAGTGAGTTCTCCTGGTAAATGAAACAAAGCATTTAACAGCAATATAGTTGTTTTGCTTGCCGAACTGTTGCATTGCACATTCCCTTTTCCTTTTTGGAATAAAATATTGATCCACCTGAAACACTTCAGAAAACCTTGAATAATTGCCCCATGGAGACATGAGGGAGGCCACGTCAGGCGCACAGTTCATTTTTAATGTGTGAGGGCAGCATGGAGGACCCGGCTCCCCCTGCTGTGAGAACCCATAAGGGAAAGGGCAGTAGCTGTGGAAGAGGAGCAGGATTTCATATCATGCAGTCCCTCCCCGAGCTGCTACCTGGGGCTTCACTCGTACCCTTTGGAGGCTCGGTTATCTTCTGCTGCCCCACCACCTGTAATCACAGTGATATCTTCCCGAAGAAGCCGAGCGTCATGCTGGCCGTGCCTGACACGGGCACAGCTTTCCAGGGCAGCCAGGGGGTTAGAAAATAAAGAAATCCAAGGGACATCGTTACTGCTGCTGCAGGCAGTGGAAAATAAATACAGCTGAGCCCCAGAGAAAGGTCTTTTCTTCAGCCACTTCCAACATTGAATGGGGTGGGGCAAATTTAAATCTAATAATCCGGTTGCAGCCTTTCTCCCTGCTGGTGTAAATAGGTGAGTTAAGCAGAAAATGAAGCTAGGAAAAGAGGAGAAGGCTGAGAAAAAATGAGGAAAGAGCAGGTTGATTGCAGTGGGAAGGAAGCATAAATATGTGGCTTCTCCCACCCTCCCCAGGTGTGCTTTCCACTAAGGTGTAAATTACAATAGCAGATATGTAGTCTGTGAAGTAATTTTGGGGAGAAATTAAAGTATTCACAACAGGACAGTTAGGAAGTACTGCTATTAACAGGTTTAAAGACCTCTAACTAGCTCTATCTGAGGGGCAATTGAGGGAGCAGGCTGGGGTGCTGGCTGAGCCGGTGACAGGATTTTAGCTCTCAGCACACTGAGGAGCTTTTGCACCCACAGCTCCCACTGCAAGAGCTGCTTGTCTGCCCCGCGGATGCTGGGCGCTGGCTGAAGGCAGCTGGCGATGGCTGGCACTTACCTGGTGACACGGGTTGTCCCGGCTATCTTGTTACGAGCTTCAGTGGCTTTGACCAAGTTGCTCTTTATTTCTACAGTGACCTAACTGGTTCTGTACATGTCTCCTGTAGATGCCAGTAACTATTCACAGGTAGTGTGAGACTGTTTTATGCACTGTGGTCTGAAACGGTGTCTTCTCTATTTTATGAGATTTCATTACTGGACTTGAAGGTGGCGGGGCAGTGGGCAAGGAGCTGCAGTGAAGGTGGACCAGCACTCGTGATGATGGAAACAATTTATTTCAGTGGCATCTAAATGGTAGTGGTGTATTATGGTACTGCCTAATGCACAGCGTGCTGAAATGACTCTTGTATTTCACGATAAAATGCAGTGCTTCTCCTCTTATGCCTTGAGGTAGGTGTTTTTTTCTGTTGCTCATATATGAGTTCCACACCCCTCTTGCCCCTCTACAAGCATTAATGGTGCTCTTGTTTATTCAACGAGATTTTTCCAACATTTAGTCTATAGTGAACCACTCAGGAATTGCATTATCTTTTTTATCATCTAGCCCTGCAGTCTTTCCATAAAATCCAACCACAGCATGGACATATGTGTAGTACATTTTAAATTCTATAAAGTCTTCATTATGTAAAACAAATTAAGCTCTAATATTGCATCCCAGGCTGTTGTACTGGTGGGAGACCAGGATTCTGTAGTTGCACTCTGCGGGAACGTTGCTGCCTTTTGGAGGGGACATGTAGGATGATGCATTATATACCTGATGTATGTTTGAAGCTGTGACCTGTGAAGTACCAGGGCAATAAAAAAAGGTGATATTTCAAAGGATAGGCTGACAACAGTATGTATTGAAGTCAAAATGATGACAGCTCGTCACTTTGAGCTGTCTCAGCAAGAATAACTAGCTAGCCTGGATGCAGATACGAGGGTGTTATGACATTATCAATCTCAACATGGATTGCAGAACCCACCAAAAAAGCCTGATAACTGGGCAGCTAAGCTTGCTCTTGCTTGATGCCTACTTTACACACCCGAGCTGGCTTGGTTAAAGGTAGACATCCCCAAGAAAGCACATCTGCTTCATGTGTACCTAACGTGTGATCCTACAAGACTAAAACTGGACTACCTCAAACACCAATCATGAGAGTGAAATCCTAGTCCTGAGACTGCAGTAGCTGGTGCCAAGGACTAGTTCAGCTCTTGGCCCACTCCAATGAGATCTGTGACTGTTGGTCTGTAATTCTAAAATGGAGAAATGATGCTTCTGCACTTGCACTTCGCTCAAAACACTCTGTCTTGTTTCTGCTGTGGACACGTTTCACTTGCATGTTAGTGACTCAGTGATTCCTACTGATTTTTTCCTGGCTGAATGTGTCCTGTCAGGAAACAGCTTCATAAGTGTTCGCACACTTTCTGAGAGCAAAAGGTTTGCTAGAAACAGCTGATGCTTCCCTTCTCTTTTTCCACCACCTGATAAGTTGCTTCATTACTGTCACTTAACTGCTCCAACTATTTTCTTATTTTTGGAAGAAAATGTAAATAAAATTTGCCCCGCTCTTTCCCCTTCTATTTTATGCAAAACAGATTTTGGAATAGATTTTCAAGGATACAAATTGCGTGCAGGCCTGTCTCCCTCTTTTAATTTTTATGTATGTCATGTATTCAATTTTGCTCTTAGTGCATTATCTGCTCACATCCTTACACATTAGGCTGTGCATTTAATAGCACAATTTATGCTAAAAAGAACATATATTTAGGAAATGCAAGTTTTATATTTGTAATCAAAAGGCAGTAGCTGTTTTTTCACTGGTCTGAGGTTGTTAAATTATGAAATCTTTTCTTTCCATCTTTCTCTTCCAAACAATTAGCCTTTTTAAACAGAAGCCAAAAAGACACACATGGACCCAGTGTTTAGTCTGAGACTGTGAAAGCTACATCTCTTCTGTTCCTAGTTTACAGTAGAGTGCAATCTTTATTATTGTAAAAAATTTCCAAGTAATTTCACAATATTCTTTTTCCTTGTTTTTCTTTTATGCAAAGTTCTGTATGATAAACTTAAAAGAGGCATTACAAAATCTTGAGTCTTTTTGCAAAGAACTCAATGCAGCTTGAAGAATTGAGTAATGATGCTTTATTTGTGCATGCATATATGAATATAACTCCAGTGTAAGACAGAAATAATCTGATGCTCAGATGACCTTTCCTTTTCAATGTGAAAATGGGCAATGGCACTTCAGTGCACTTGTACCATCATGTAAAAATACAGCGAATGGTATTTTGTCTGTTGTAATCTTTGGGAAATCTTACCTGTAGTTAGGATAGCCTGGTTATGAACTTGGTAGAGAACTCAAATGTAGAATCTCCATAATTTACACTTTATCCAGCACAGTACCAGTTATTCTGTAAGCTTCTCAAATCTGACAAAACCCAAGGCTGGGTCTGAGGTTCCCCCATCAAACCCTCAGAGAAATGTAGGTGTCCGATCGTGCAAGAGATGCATACTCACGTGCAAGGCCATGCTGTGGAAGCTCCTTGCTGAGCTTAGCTATATAATGCCAGCTCCTGCAGAGTCCCGTGGCCCACCCAGCACAGCGCTGCTGCTCTGGCTGCCCTGCTCTCTGCTAGACACCCCAAGGGGCAGCAAATTTGTGCTGCTGCTTGCCAACAGATTCCTCTTCAGAGGAGGGTGAGATGGGCATAACATGGATACAGACTTGACAGGTCTGTATTCCCTACCCAGCAGCTGGCTTTTTCATTTGATAGAAGAGTCTGTCTGGAGTCTGGTAAACACTTTCTAATGAAATTTTTATTTCAGTGGAAATTTTTTGTTTCTGAGAAATACACACGTTTCCATTTACAATGAAGGGAAAAAAAAATTCCCCAGCTAGCTCTAGTTGCTACCAGCACCAAGCCTGAGCGTCCCTTACAATCCCATCATGTCAGACAAAAATCCATTATACCCTACAACCATATCAGGTTTCTGTAGTTGCCATGTCTCACAGATGGGCTTTACATTATGTCCACCTGGTCCATGGGGTAAGGCTTATTGCAGATACACTAGGAAATGAATGTCCCACCATAAAAGGACTAAGCAGAGAAGACCCCATTTTCTCAGAGAAGCAGCTGGAAAGCCAGTCAATCCCCACCATGGGGATATCCGCACCGCTCATCCTGGGCAGGTGTTCCTGGCACAAACAAACCTGCCACTACAACTGGCAGGTGGCTGTAATGACTCTCGGCAGAGAAACCAGGTGGTGAATGGCCATGGGGTCTGCACACCCCTTGCCCCTCAGCAGCCAGGCTGGCATGCTGTGCAGTAGACTGATGGGTTTGGCACCTTCACTGACTACAGAAAAATAAAGTTTCTGCTCCCGTCTGTTTTTCAAGTATATCTCTTGCTATTTGCCTTTTAGGAGCTGTAGTCTGGTCCAGGGAACTTCTTTATATTTTAAAAGTATGAAGGGAATAACATGGCAAACTCAGCAAAATGCTCTCTTGCATTTTCAGTGTCCTCTGTGCTTTGCTGGATCTGTCAGTCTCTCCAGCAGGAAACATAGCTGTAACTCAGGAAGGGTTTCAATTATCTTCTTGTTTGCTGGAAATAAAAAGAAACCTCAAGCTGACATGTTTCTGAAGAAGAATCCCAAGGGATACATACTTCATACCACAGAAACCAGAAAGAAGAAAAAATTTAAAAAAAAGGAAAAAAAAAAAAGAATTCATAACCAGCTCCAAAGCCTTCACTGGCCAAACCAAAGGGGAACAGAACATGAGTAGCTTTGTTATCTACTGACTAGCGTCTTACTGTCACCCATGTCTTAAAACCTTAATATCGTACATGCTGGGGCACCGTACTGTCATGCTAATGAGCTGGACTGTCCTATCTTCAGGGGCCTGAGAAGGAAAAAAATCAGAAACAGAGTTTGTAAATATATGTACAACCTACTGGAGGAACACATGGACTTCAGGGAATTGTGCACTGTGGATGATTATAGAGAGGTCACAGTTTGCCACCTGAACAGTCTCGTCTGGGTTTTAACAGGGGAAGTATATCTCACTAGCTGTCATCATTACATGGGTAACTACAGAACAGTATATAACACTCTTCTTTTTCCTGCATGTTAGCACCACCATCCTCTGAAAGCAGAGGTAATTTTGCCTTCTCCCAGCCTTCCTGAAGGCATTGCCCAGGGATAAACCTTTACCCTAAACAGTCCTTGAGCCTAACAGTCTGGTACTTCCATACTTTGGGAGAAAATATGACAAGATGGGTTGAATCAAGCAACCATTTGATATGTACATAACCCTCTGTAAATAAGATGAATATTGGAAAGAGTTTTCAGGGTATTCCAAATAACTTTGAAAAGAAGCCATTGCACAGTCTGTGCTCTAGTGCAGACTTTCCCCATTGCTGCTGTTATTCATATGCTGTAGACAGCAAAAAAAGTGCTCCCTGCCCCCATTTTTTTCATTCATAGAGGTGTTTTTTCCAGACTGGACAGGAAACCATGATGTATGTTATATATGCCACCTGAACCCTGCAGAGGTGAAGCGAATGTCAGCAGTATCAGATCTTTTCCAAACAGTTCAGTAACCTGTCAACAAACAAACAGCTGGGGTCACCCCAGCTACCAGCACTCCAGCCCGGAGTTCATGGGTGATTGATTGCTCCTGTTGCTGGCAAAACAGAAATATGTTGCAGATATCTAAAAAGATAAGGGTAAGGAGCTGTATTTCGGTCTTGTATCAATAAGCAGCTTAAGCCTACACACATATCCCCACCCACCTACGCTTACCCTTCCTTCTACAAACATTTTGAAGGGATCAGTTCCTAGGAGGTGGCCTCATGTTACTTCCCAGCAGCATTATCTGTAGTTAAATTACTAGGTTATTGTACTGAGGTTGCTCAGGAGAAAGCAGTGCGTTCAGTCAGCTAGGTACTGCACATCTCTTTCAGAGCTAGTAACTGGGGGGGGGTATGCTGGGAAAAGACTTGAAGAGCAGGATATTGGGAATTCCTTTGTAGAAATGTGGGAGATGTTACAGACCTCGGAGCACAGCAAGGTCTGGTGCAAAATTTTCTTGTGGTCTGGATGTGGACCGAAGCATCATTTTTTGAATAGTTCTGATACAAGATCTCATTTTCAAATGTTGCTGAGTGACTCTCCTGCTGATTTTTACTGCTGAGAAATCTGCTGTGAGTTTTGTTGGACATAGCCGTTACATATAGTTGCTCAAGTGAAGAAGTGGAAGATGGTTGGTGTGATTTAAGATTTAAGGGAAATGTCATGCACGGGGTGGATTTATCTGAACTGGAACTTCACTTGAGATAACTTAATATTGCAAAACTTATGAAAGAATTATAAGTAGTAGCGCTCAATAAATGTAAACAGCTAAAGCTTTGCCTCTCTGTCTGCTCTAAAATATCATGTTTCCAATATTGCAGTATCATGAGACATTGCATTTGGGCTGTTGATTCACTAGAAATGCACATCATTTCTTCATTATTGACTGACCTCAAATGGTGGTGTTTCATAGATGAATCTACCATTATAGGTACTGATCTAGCGTGCTTCTGCTTAGCCTGTGACAGATGATAAGGTCATAGCGTCTGCTATTACTATCCTTCCTATTTCAGGCTTTCAGCAGAGTGTAAATGAAGAATGAAGGCATCTTTTTTCCCTTTTTTTAAAGTGCAACTCATCTTCAAGCACCTGCCTTCCAAATGGGAGGAGACAGGCCTTTGAAACATGGCTTCTTTTATTTGCATATCTCTTAGTATTAAAGAAGGGCAAGTTTTACTCATTTGCATTTTGTGGTGTGTTAACTGATGTATATTTAACTACTTCAACAACAGAAGTAATTATTTTATGCAAAATGAAATCAGTATTTAATAGTTTTTCTGTAAATTCTGATGCTTCATTTTGGAGTACATTTCAAGTAACAAAATTTCCTGTTAGCTTTTTTTAATCAAGTTTCATAGAATCATAGAATCATAGAATCGTTAAGGTTGGAAAAGACCCTTAAGATCATCGAGTCCAACCGTTAACCTATCACTGCCAAGTCCACCACTAAACTACGTCCTCAAGCACCACGTCTACCCGTCTTTTAAATACTTGCAGAGATGGGGACTCAACCACTTCCCTGCGCAGCCTGTTCCAGTGCCTGACTACCCTTTCGGTGAAGAAGTTTTTCCTAATATCCAACCTAAACTTCCCCTGGTGCAGCTTGAGGCCGTTTCCTCTCGTCCTATCGCTTGTTACTAGGGATAAGAGACTGACCCCCACCTCGCTACAACCTCCTGTCAGGTAGTTGTAGAGTGCGGTAAGGTCTCCCCTCAGCCTCCTCTTCTCCAGGCTAAACAACCCCAGCTCCCTCAGCCACTCCTCATAAGACTTCTTCTCCAGACCCTTCACCAGCTTCGTTGCCCTTCTCTGGACACGCTCCAGCACCTCGATGTCCTTCTTGTAGTGAGGGGCCCAAAGCTGAACACAGTACTCGAGGTGCGGCCTCACCAGTGCCGAGTACAGGGGCACAATCACCTCCCTGGTCCTGCTGGCCACACTATTCCTGATGCAAGCCAGGATGCCATTGGCCTTCTTGGCCACCTGAGCACACTGCTGGCTCATGTTCAGCCGGCTGTTGACCAGCACTCCCAGGTCCTTTTCTGCCAGGCAGCTCTCCAGCCACTCCTCCCCCAGCCTGTAGCGTTGCATGGGGTTGTTGTGACCCAAGTGCAGGACCCGGCACTTGGCCTTGTTGAAAGTGCCAAAGCATGCAGAAAGCTTATATTCTGCCATAGAAAACTGAAAGAAATAGGGCTTTTTTTTCAGGGAATGAAAGTTCCCTTCACTTCTTGGCCTTGCTCACACAGATTTCTAAGCATTTAAAGTTATTCTGGCACCTTCAGGCTATAAAAACCACATACCCCTTTAAAACTCTGCTGTTTTCCCCAACCTATGAGCTCCCAAAGTAAACAAAATTTTTTTTTTTCTTCTGTAAATGCTGTAATTCTAACACTGTTTTAAACTCAAAACTCCCTTGTTGTAAAGAAAATGGAACTACCTTCAGTTTTTAGATACAGCTGGTAGTATTTCCAAATTCATGAAAATATGTGCTGCAGCATTTTCCATAAGGGGTTGAACAATTTTGTTCACTTCTTCCTTCAATTACACCCTCAATATTACTGGGACACAGAGTAATGAGAGGTGTTTAAGCAATAGAGGAAAAAGGGAAGAAATAAAAGTAGATGTTGTTGCCAGAATAATGGAACCCCAAGGACAGTGACTACATTTTCCTACCTATAGATCAGCTTACAGGCAGAAGAGTTTTCTTAATGGTTAGATTTAATTAAACTTCTTTTTCTGTATTTGACATTAATTGAGCATTTATTTCTGCCTCTGTGATTAACATGGATTATGCCAACATGTTTGTGTAATATTCTGTAGACGTTTTACCTGAGAACTCTTTTTTATCGTTTGAATGGTTCTAATTCCTTTTAGAATTAATCAAAGTGTGGAGCTGAATTACAATCACAGACCTGTTGGTTTTCCGCTTCTTAGAGAAGAGTGCAGTGTGGTTCACAAGGGACTTATAAAAGAAAGAGAAAGAGGAAAAGAAAAAGAAAGAGCAAAGGAAAAAGAAAAAGGAAAGGAAAAAGAAAAAGAAAAAGAAGAAGAAAAAGAAGAGGAAAAAACAAAAAGAGAAAGAAAAAGAGAAAAAGAAAAAGAAATAAAAATAAAGAAAAAGAGAAAAAGAAAGAAAAATAAAGAAAAAGAGAAAGAAGAAGAATAAAAAGAAAAAGAAGAAAAACAAGAAAAAAGAAAAGAAAAATGAAGAAAAAGAAGAAAAAGAGAAAGAGGAAGAGGAAGAGAAAGAGAAAGAGAAAGAGAAAGAGAAAGAGAAAGAGAAAGAGAGAGAAAGAGAAAGAGAAAGAGAAAGAGAAAGAGAAAGAGAAAGAGAAAGAAAGAGAAAGAGAAAAAAGAAAAGAAAAGAAAAAAAAAGAAAGAAAAAAAGTAAAGGAAAAAGTAAAGGAAAAAGAAAAAGGAAAAAAAAGACATTTTCGAGCATTCTACTTTTCTCTACTCAAATGAGTTAGAAGCATCATACCACTCCTGTAAAATTAAAAAAGAAACAGAAAAAAGCTAAAAAGTTAGATAACCAGCCAGCCTCTCTCCACCAAATATTTACAGATATGAATACACTTAGCCAAAATAACCAAACAGCCAAACTTTCTTGATTGCCCATAATGCCATCTCCTCTTAATTCATGATCCAGCCAAGGGTATGGAGGAGTTTGTTCTCTCCTGAATGACACCAGCATATCTTAATGATTAATATAAATTAAGTTCTTGCAGTAATTACTAAGATGACGCTCAGTTCTACAGAAAAATAAATATCTGAAGGTGGGAATCAGCTGGTAAAGCATCTGAGCCAGCCATCAATGTTCACCTTACAGTCCCTGGTGAAAAATAGGCACTTACAGGGCATAATTCCTAAAGCAAATGCCTAAAATAGCTCAGCTGAACTGAGCCCTGGAAGTGGTGATTTCTCTCCATCGGATACAGCAGCAGTCTACAGTGTTTAGCTTAGAAGTGGAGGCAGCTGTATCATGGATGTCTAGAATCTGCTAAGATGTTTCCTATATCTCAGGTGTCTGATTTACAGAAGATGCTGCTATAAGGTAAGGTGGCCTCCACGTATACAGAGCTGATTATTCTTCCGCTACTTGTAACACAAGTATCTGAGAGCTGACTTGACAAGTGAGTTTAAGCTTAATTCCTCCCCACCCCAGCTATACCAGGTGTTAAATGCTGCTTGAGAGAGCAAGGATCTTGGCAGGGCAATGGTTTTCCTTTGCCTCGGGTTTGTGACCGGCTGTGCAGATCCTGTGTGGGAGTGCCACAAGAGCAGCAGTTGGAGCAAGGGAGAGCAGAATAATGGTGGAGTGGCCTGGCATGAAGTCTCCCCCCTTTCTTTCCTATGGATCTCCTGAAGCTGCCATTTAGCAACATTTAAAAGCTACGCCAGAAGAACATTTATGGATAAATGTAACAAAATCCTTGGGAAGAAGGCTCTAGTTTCAGGAGGTTCAAATACCACTCAGCAGCAAGCCTTGGGTAACAGGGGACAATGGAAGAATGGGGAGACATATTTCCTTTCGAGTAGATGAAAATTTGCCTGTGTTATCTCCCATCTGCTGGTCTTAAGCTAGAATCCTTCAGATACCATTAAAATAATTTTCAGACAGTTAAGGAGGGGAACCATTTGAATATTTCTTGTCATTCTGTATGATACAAAGTAAGTTAAAATAAACTGAATTCAGCGAGGCTATTTGCATAGTTAGGGAATCTTAAAATGACTAACACTTTGCAGGACCGGATCCTTCCTACTATTGCAAGCCAAATACTGTAAAGGGATTTTTATATGTAAAGTCCTAAACAAAGACTCAGAAGTATAGGCTGAAAGAAGTTATCCACTCCAGCCTCTTACATATTTTACAGGTTTATCTGCTGCACTATTTTGAGTGTATTATCTAATCTCCTTTTAAGTATTTCCTCTTCTGATATCTCAGAGGTTTCTCTTGGCAGACTGCTCCATTGATGAATAAGTCTAATTTGGAGGTTTGTCCTCACATCTAATCTAAATTTGTTATGTTTTAGGTGAACATTCTCCATGGTCAACCATGATCAAGTCTCCCTCTTTCATCTTATTTCTCTCAAAAACTCCTTAAAAGTTCCATTTTTTGTTTAAACTAGATGTCCTTTCCATCTTGTTCCTTACATCTTACAGCTTTCTTAATGTTCTTCATCTTTGCTGCTTTCTCATCTTCACAGTGTGAAGGTCAAAGGATACCCTAAGTGAGGCCTCAGCTGTCGTGCGACTACGTGATTTATTACCTTCCTACTCTTAAGTACAGTTCTTTGAATATGTATTCTTTATATACCAGTAGTATTTCTGATTTTCATTTGTATAGACACAAAGTCTAAAAATGCATTATAACTAGTTGTTTTCCATAAGTTTTGGAACAAAAATAATTCACTGTGTACTGTAAGTAGCAACTGGGATCGCTTTTTATTAAAAACATTTGTTTTTGCAATATATACACATTCCTCCTTATGTGCTGTAGAATGATTTCCTTCCCCTCCCTGATCTGGGAACCCTGTGACCAGTCCTTCAGCTTTTGTACCTAACAAGGACCTGTAAAGAAAAATTCCCACATTTTCCTTTAAACACTCAGAACTCCCAGAATGTAAAATTTTGCCTGGCCTTTCCTGTCTTTCCCTAAGTTTTAGTGTCTTTATGCACACAGTTAGGCTCAAAGAGTGTTTCTGCCTAAATATGGACTATGTAAAACTAAGGACCAAACTAGTGCATATGTTCTACCAACAAATAATGTTGTTTCAGTCAAAATAATCTGCTTATCCATTTTAATCAAGTTTTTCTTAGTCATGTAACTTACTTTCACATGCTCTTTGGCGAGCAGTTGTATCTCCTAGTTTAAGGAACCTAACTGAACTGTCTAAGCCAGGTGTGTAGTCACCCCCCTATGATCAGTTAAGAGAGGTGCACCTCTCTCAGGTGATCCACTTATCTAGGGTCTGAGAAACTGTGGTGTTTCTCTTCCAGAAACTGCAGAAGAGCTTACTGTGACTGGGCTCCAATTTTAAGTACTTCACCGCCTTTATAGTCAGGTAAATTGAACTCATTGGGCAGAAATGCAGTTGCCAAGCTGTGAGCCCTCCAGAAGTGCTAGGGAAGGTGTGTCAACATGACTTTTATGCTGCCCAAACAAGGGACCGTGCAGTCCTGCACTGCCTTTCCTACCCACACCTGCTCTGGACCACGTCTCTGGACTCATTTAGGATTTTCCAGTGCAAACACTTTCTTCCATCTTCTGCAGTATTACATGGGATACAATATAAAAGTTCAGCTAACAGTAACTGTTTCATTTACAGCATCATCCTTCTCCTCCACGTAGCTCAAGATCACGTTACCTATTCAACTAATCTGATAGTCGTGTCAGTTCAAATACTAATGAACATTTCTAATAGCCCCATCGTTAGCATAGTATGCTTAATATGGAAGGTGCTGCAGTTAAAGACATCTTGGAAGGACTTTAAAACAAAGCTTCAGGCACAGCTGGTCAGCATTAAGCATCACAGCTTACAATCTCCAATGTTGATGTTGACACGAAGGCAGTTTCTGCTGTCTGGAGTCCTATGGCATTCAGAACTAAGTGTTTTCCAAATGTCCTTCTAAGTATAGGTATTCTGAGTGTTTTTCCCCTGGACGCTAAGGAGTTTCCACAGTTCTGAAAGCCTATTTAATTGTCTGGTTTATTTTCCAAATACCATTTTAATCCATCTCTAATCTTCATTAATAACAACATTATAATTACTTCATTAACTTTTCCAGATAAAGCATTTAAACTCTTCAGGAGCAAATAGCTTTTTGCTGGATCTTGTACTAATTGCTTCATCTAATACCACAACCTTGAGTTTTAAATGTATTTAATGAAAACATAAAGCTCTTGTTTAGTGTAAGCATGTTACTGAAATCTGAAGAGCACGTGGTGCAAGGGTAAAGATAGTAAGTTGTTGTATTACATAGCTTTTAATGATGCATTTTGAAATACGGATGAGGAAGAAAGCTCAATTCATTTCCCAAGGGTAAAAATAATACCCTCAGACATTAGCCTTTAACTTGTTTTGACATCTTTGTTCCCGTGTAAAGGTTAAGTAATATGGTCAAATTTTATAAGTAATGCTTTATTAACGAAGTAACTTGCATTAAGGTTGTAAAATTGAACACCAGATCAGGAAATAATAAAAAGTAAAGGTTGTATCATAAAGTTAACTGATCCGTACAGCTAGTGTTCCCCAGATAAAGTACGTGCTCAGCTGCCTACAGTGTGTGCAATTGTGAGCTACTGCTTCTGAATACCTTAACCTTTTGGTTTCTTCTTTCTTGAATATTTTCATTTACGGCCTGAATGTTGAATGAATGTAGGTTCTTACATTTTACTTTGCATTTGTTGGGAGAAAAGAATAGCATATCAAAACACTGTGCCTTCTTTTATCTGAGCATATAAACTACATGCTGTGTCTACATAGCTCTCGGTCCCAAGTTTGTTGCTAGTATACCTGCTTACACGGAAATCTTGTGGTTTTTGCCTGACGTGCTTGTGTATATAGAGTTATAGTCAGGGAACTGGTGGCTGAGAGACAACTTCAGCGGCTTCTCAGATGTGTAATTGCCATTTAGATACTTCGTGTGCATTTCAAGGTGAAGTCAAATGACTTCAGTGGGCCACTGCAGAAGGTAATTTAGCATGACAGTTTTTCACTTTTCCGTGAAATGAGATGGAAGCATTTACAAAGGCCGCTCTTAGGTATCTTCTGGAAGGCAAAAGCTGACAGCTGATGAGTAGTGAAGAGCCATTTCCAAAACTACTACTCTGCTGTGAGTCTCTGGACTGGACAGTTAAGTTCCTCAGCATTTGCCTATATGTCAGGAATGAAAGAATTACTCCTAGCATTTCAGACCTGCTATATTTTCTTGGGGTGGGTTGACCCCAGCCAGCAGCTAAGTACCCCCACAGCTGCTTACTCACTTTCTCTCCTCCACCCCAGTCAGACAGGGGAAGAAAACAGGAAGAACAAAAGTGAGAAAACTCATGGGTCAAGATAAAGACAGTTTAATAGGTGAAGGTGGGGGGAATCACAGCAAAGTAACACAGTCACCACTCTCCAAGGCAGACCAATGCCCAGCCAGTGTCCAAACAGTTGTCACCTTGGAAGCTAACCCCCTTCTTCTTGCTCTATCTTGGTTTTTATTGCAGAGCATGACATTATGTGGTATGGAATAGCCCTTTCACCAATTTGGGTCAGCTGTCCTGGCAGTGTCCCTTCCCAGTTTCTTGCTCACTCCCAGCCTACTCACTGGAGTGGGGCAGAGTGGGAAAAAAAGGCAACCTTGCATATTGAGGTGGTGCAAGCACTGTTCAGTAATAGCCAAATGTTATTATGTTATCAACACGGTTTTAGCCAGGAAGCCAAAACACAGCACCATACTGGCTGCTGTGAAGAAAGTTAACTCCATCCCAGCCAGACCCAGTCGGCTGGGTTCCTCCAGCAGTCAGCTTGCTCAGAGAAAGCTGTGCTCTACACCAGGACATTTTGTTTGTAGCTTTTTCAGGTGTTAAATGAAAAGTCTGAGCATTAATGCTGTGCAGACTGCACCAATATCTTACAATGCAAAGTTAGCATTCTGTGTGTATAAATTATTTTAATGGCAGTGCAGAAATAACACTTGTGGACTTAGAAATAGTAATATATTCAGGGTTTTAGGTTTTTAAGCTAACAGATCCTTTTGACATGGAAAGAGAGATGCAATGTGCCATTGCACATCTTTGAGCAGTCTTGTATGTTAAACAAAGGCTGTTAGAACTGAATCTACCTTATTTGTAAGGTACTCACTGGTGCCATCCTAGCTGAGCATGTTACTCGATTTGAGGACTGGGTAACGTAGCTGAGAACAAACAATGAGCTATTGATGGAATGATCTTGTTGCACCCCCTCAAGAACAGAGCATGCATTGTGGGGCGCTCGGTGATGCACATCTCTAAGGGAAACTGAAGATGTAAAGATGCAGCTATCAAGATGAGGTATGAAATCTTGTCCATATCAAAGAGAAAGGAAGTGTTGCTATTGCATGGAAGGAATTAGAACTTCGAGAACGCATTAACAGCTTAATTCTGGAAATGGTGCTGTGCGACGAAACTTGAGAGATCTCTGTTGCTTTAAACTTACCTGGCTAAATTTAGCCAGTTCATTGAGTTGCTCAAGTGTGGATAATTTCAGCCTACAAAGAACTTCAGAAGCAAACCTTGTTATTGAGTAAGAATTCAGTAAAAGGAGACTGAATCTGCTGTGTTCCACCCTGAGCTTTTAATAGGGAAAAAAATTTCAAGGCAGATATTTAGACACTCGTGGCAGGATTAGCGACTAGCGTTACTTTTTTAATAAACAGGAAATATATATTATGGAAATGTATGTACAGGAAACATTTCTTAGTGTACTGCACTTATCTATTCCATTCAATCAAAATTCACCATGGAAATTTACACTAGGTTTCCATTTCTGGTACAGCAACGTAAACAGTGACAGGACTGTGTATTTAAAAAATGGGCAGAAGTGGGAGAAGGAAAATCCATCAGTCGTTTAATAAGAGAAAGTATTTCTTATAAACCATCTTTTGAGATGAAGAAAATATGGCTAGTAAGGCATGCAAGTGGAAGTAAAGAGAAACACAGTAGTACGCTGATCAGTCACTGAGGTTCTGCCTGGGACTGTGGTTCTTGGCTCTGCTGGACAAAGGTCATTACGCTTACAAATAGTTACTATCTAAATGGCAGGAACTAAACGAACCTCCATAAATGGTTTGTATGAATCGTGCGCAGGAAACAAGCTAACGACAGACTGAATGAGAGTGTCTATTTAATGCTGAGCTTTTGCTGGGAACAACTTGGAGCACTCTAACAAAGAAAATAACACAGTCATAACTTGCATTCACTTCTAATGAATGTTTTAATTCCTAACATTAAAAATAACATATTTTAGAGGTCTGCTCAGAGCTTTTCCTATACACTCCGACTCTGAATGCAGGCTCGAAACTACTAGACCTCTTCCTGGAGAACAGGAGAGAATGGTTACAGGGTAATTAATGTTATCTTGGCATTACTGGCGGATAATGCATGTGTGACAGCAAAGTAAATGGAAGTGATAAGTCTAGGTTACTCTCAGCTTCAAGAATTAACTGGATTGCTTCAGGATTATATAGGGTTTTTAAAAAAATAAAGAACTTCACAGAAAAAAAAAGATCTGGCTATGAAGTCTATTACAATAATTAACTGCTGTTAACACTTTAGCAGAGGCATGCAGTGAAAGCATAGACAAATTTCATTCTGATTTATGTTTGAGGAAAAAATGATTATTTTACAAGTGTTTTTTAAGCAAAGGGATTCTCTCCTGCATAGGTAGCATGTGCAGGCCTTGGGGAAACTTTTCATGCTTGTGCCGGCAATCTAATGAAATCACAGTTCGAGGGCCAGCAACTAAAGCATGAGATTTCATGCCTGGCTATACGACCCTAAATCCCATGACTGATTCACAATATGATGTTTGGGTCAAGGGATGGAGGTAAAGGGGGTATGTCAGGTGTAGAATATGACAGCTAGTTGAGTTTTTGGCTTGAAACTAGGCGAAATAGAGCACATGTACAGGCATTGAAGAAGTGTTAGGAAAACACTTAACTGAGGGAGTGGTTTTGGATAAATGAATGTGGTGTTTATTGTGGGCTCTGGGTTGGCTAACAGAAAAAGTGCTAGCCTAAGGACCGAAAGTCAGTCATACTTGAAGTAACATCTATTTTAGCCTAATAGCCCTTTTAAAATTCCTTTGCTGTTGCCGTTTTGGGAATCTGATGGATTTTAATTGGCTTGATTTACATGAAAAAACTGATACTCATTCAGGAACTGGTCACAGGCTCACTGGTGGTAAGGGAATACACAGCGGTGTAGTCCAGCGCAAACGCTCTGTCACAGGAGCATGAACTTGGCAAGGCCAAGAAAGAGTCCCATGAAGACCATTACACCAAGCCCCTGGCCACATATTCCTGATTCCCTATATATTGTACAGAGAGACTATTTTAGATATATTTATTGAGTGTCTTACAACTTTTATTGGTGGTGTTTTTCATTTTTCTCAACTTCTAAGCCAAGCTCCTGCAGTATCATGAGGTTGAATGTTTATGCCTCAGGGGAGGAGGAAAATTATAACTAAAGTAGTATTGAAACCATTAGGAATGGTCATTAGGAGTGGTCATTAGGAATAGCTTTTCTGTGGAGTATATTATTTGATGATCTTTAAGTCATATATTACATGGGGATAAGAAAAGCTGTAGTCCACTGGATAATGCCAATTCCCAGCTTTTGGGTGGTACTCTGTTGTTTCTAACCCTCCACAGGTCACCAGGAAGCCAAATTTGTGTCCCTTGTCTGTTTTGAGTTACAGGCAATACATCTGGGGGAAAGAATGAAAAAAATTATATGTTTTAGAGTACAGTGTACTTTTTTTTTAAACATCAGCCTCTCATCATTTGATCAAATCTTTTAACTTTTCTCATTTTCACTCATTTTTTATTTTGGTTTCCTCCATCATTTGTTTTATTCCTTCTTTTTTTCCTTTCCTCATGCTTTTTGCTGTCTACCCCCCCCCCCCCCCCCCGCATATTGACAGTGTTTTAGCTTGTAGAAGGGTCATAATTAACAGGTGAATCTTGTCTGAATAGAATAAAGGGAAACATATTACATGATTTTCCCCATAATTAATTAATTGCCTGCTGAAGTTCTTCAAGACATGTAAGTTGTGTTTGCAGAAGGGGGTTAGTGAGCGAGCAAGAGGATTAAAAAATACGTGAAGTCCATGTGTCACTGCCCTGCAGAGTACGGTATATGCTTGTTCTGGGTATTCCCTCTATCTCTGTATTTCTCTGTTTAGATAGGGGTGTGTCTGTTAATATATTGCAATCACACCTCTCTGACAAAGACAGATCTATCACCAGAAGCTTAACCATTACATTGTATAGAAAAGGAACTGGAAAAGAGTAAACCAAGTTTTTCTTGTACTGCTTCTTTCCATTGATGTCAGTATTGCAATCCTCGTTTCCTAACCTTTTCACATAACATTTGATACACGGTAGTCTTTATATGAAAAGTCTGATAGGGTTGGGGTTATTGTAGCGCTCTCAGGATGCGCACGCGCATACCTCTGTCCCCTTGTGTACTTTTCTTGGAGTAAAAGGTAGGGTAAGGAGAGCGTTCTGTAAAAATGTCGAGAGTTTAATCTAATGCTGACATAGTAGTCAGTATTGTTATAGCTTTAAGTAATGGAGTAGTTTCATAGGTGCTAAACTGCTGTAAGGAGAGCGTTCTCCCCTCTGAAGAGCCTTCACAGCGCTGTGCTCGCAAACTTCAGGCGCTCAGAGCCATTTGGTATCTGTGGAGTTAACTAAGTTAAGCTTACTGCCAGTTAGCCTCTTTCACCAGGAATGCAATTGGTGTTTACCTATATAAGGAAACCTGTTAGACGTAAAGGAGCTCGGCGGGGCTGCGGGCTGCCGGCGAGCGGGGCGCGGGGCGAGCCCACACCCGGGCGGGCGGGGGCCGGGGCCGGGCGGAGCGCGGCGCGGCGCAGCGCAGCCCCGGGCAGCGGCAGCGGGAGCGGCAGCGTTCCCCCCCCTCCTCCCTCGTCTTCCTCAGCTTCAGGAGAAAAAGAAGAAAAACTGCCAGGGGGGAAACATGGAGAAGCAGGTATGTCAGGCGGATCCTCCCGGCTGGAGGGTGGCAGCGTTAAGGGTGCGGAGGGAGTCGGGGTGAGACCCCTTCTTACCACGGCGGTTCCCTCCTAAAATGGCTTGCGTGTTTGGTAGGGGCTGCAGTGGGAAAGCGTGCCCCTTGGGTACGGCAGCATCGCTGTGAACAGTTACTTTAACTTCTCTGACGTTCCCCGCGCTTCTGATTCGGATGCACCTTCTTTTTACTGGAGAGAGTCCCCAACTTTCTTACCTCTGATGGAACACAGATGTGAGCTGAGGCTGGAAATAAGGCTGAGATGCTTTGGTGAGCTGGCTGAAGCTCTGCACATGCACAATATTATGATCCTACCGTGTCTGGGAAAAGAAGTCCGTGTTTGTTTGGTTGGTTTTTTGTTTTTGTTTTGTTTTTTTTTTTTCTCCACCCTAAAACGTACGTTTTGTAAAAGGTGCACTCCTTTAGCATTCCCAGGGGTTCGGTGTACTTTATTTTGGTGTGTATGAATGCAGCTCAGTCGGTATAGCTGGACTGCGTTTGCTGGAATACAGGGAGTTCCTGCAGTAATAAAGATTTTTTTCAGTAAGTTAAAAAATAAGCTGCAGGTGCTGTTCTAGGAAATGGAAGTAAAACTTGTTCTTCTACAATAGGGATTACCCCAGTTCAAAACAAGTATATAGGTTTCTTAGGAATTGTTTGCATATTCTGATAACCTTTACAACAGGCTCTGGGTAAAATACTCACAGAGAGATTGTTCCTTGAGGGTTTTGGTCAGGACACAATGAAAAATAAAGTTGAAAACTTACTTCAAATGGCTTTCTAGTTGGAAGAACACTGCTGTGCAGACCTTCAGGACAGTAACTGTTAAGTATCAGCATGGTAATTGTAGAAGTTCATTCAAGTTTTATGCTGTTATGGTGTAAAAGACAGAAATGGAAAACCACTTTCAGTTCATTTCTTTGAGTACCTTCTAAGAAAAAAATGAAGTGTGGAGAACTAGTCAGAAACAGGTGGAGTTCATTTTCAGAATGATTTTGCTTTTCTGATCTTAGCAATGGATAGACATATGATTGCTTTTCACCAGTTTTCATGGTTAATCATATTTATATGTGCACATGCGTGTGAATGCACTAGTTAAGGGAGTTTGTAGATGCACCTTTCCTAGGAGTCAAAGTGGGAGAGTAAAATACATTCCTTTGCCTAAGTGTTTAGAAGCTTACAATGAAGATTATTATTTAAAAACCTTCTTCCTTCTAAATATTTCTAATTTTTATGAATGAACGTTTACTTGAAATTAGTAATATGGTATTACCTGATTAACGTTCATTCAGAACAAGGAACTGCCAGAATTAAAATTCACTTCTGCTGATACAGATTCCCATTCATCTATATGCAAGACACTTCTAAACTCCTGACTTTGAATGTTTGGTGAGGTATTAATGGGAATGACACAGAATAGCTGTGGTGGTTTCAACAGAGAATCCTATAGGAGCATTGACATTGCACAGAAAGTGGATAGCAAGTTCCTAAACTTGTGTGCTGAAGTGCTGAAGCCAACGGGTTCGTTGTCCTGAAACATCTTTGGTCTTGGCGGAAGTCACCACAGCAAAGACAGTAGGGCTGGTAGACCAGAACCAACTTGTCTCGCTTCTCATCCTGGTGGTTGTGTGGATAACCTTTATTATTGTGAATTGAATGGGAGCACAGAGGAAAGACTTTTAGCAGGGGTGTTAGTAATCAAAGTGTGAATTTGAAGGGCAGGAGAAGACTCCAGGGAAACATGCTTTTAAATCACCTTTCCTCGAGTCTCTCAACTAAATTGCATTGCGTCCATCAGTTTAGTGTCTAGCTATGCTGCAATCATTAATGGTCTTTTGATTTCCCAGTGCAAAGTGAGGTAGAAACCCAGACCAAGGCCTGGACAGTATATTCTGGGTTGACATGGGCTTACTTTGCCCCAGGATCCGAGCAGCCATCTGTGTGGCCATGGTAGTGGAGGCTGGTCCTGGCTGCAGCCTGCCCCTAGGTGAGCTTTGTGGCTGTGACTCTGCCAGGGAGACGAGGGGTGGTGCGGGGTCTCATCTCTTTCAGCCACAGTATGTGCCTTGCGCCCCGCTCTGCCACCCACAGCATGCGTAACGGTGTGGCTGCTGAGCCTGCAGCATCACAGCGGGACGTGCCTAAAATCAGGGTCTGCCCTGGCTTTTTTTTACCTCTTCTTGGTGCTGTGTCTGTGGTGTTGCGCGAGTTTCCATTGGCCTGGATGCACAAAAAGCAAATTCTTTTCAGACCAGGATATATGGCTGGAAGATACATCCGAGGGAAACTTTATCCTTGTTTACAGTGAGAAAAGAATTGCAAAGTAGACAAAGCAATTTAAACTATGGGGTAGACCTTGTGCATTATCTCAAATCACAAGAAAAATCCGGTAGCTATGGCGGGGTTGTACAATGACCCTTCTCCTGCCTGAGCTCCTGCACACCAGCCTCCTACCCTAGGCACTGGTCTCCAATCTGTGTTAATAGGTGACAGGTTTCATTCACTGATTAAAAAAAAAAAAAAAGCTAGCATTCATTGTGACCCTGTTTAAAGATTAATTTTTCATTCATTCAAAGGTTCTTTGATATCACTTTTAATAACAGAGCTGTGTTCAGGGTACAGTAATGGGATTTGATTGGATTGTGTATTTTGGAAATGAATGTGCTGAACCCAGGCAAAGGCACTGAGTGCAGCAAGTCTGTACATACACCTGTGGTACCATCTTTAGTTGCGTAACTGAGACAAGACTGAAGTGAAACAGAAATACTTGAATTTGACAGTCTGAAGTTTAATGCGTGATTGAATTGGAATTTTTGTTTGTATGCCAGAGATAAGAAGCACAAAATTATTTATGGGTATGGCAAACGCTTTGATTACTTGAACCAATATTATCTTTTGCCTCCTTGTGGTACTACTGATGGGTTAAATTAATGAGAACTATTGCTCATTTGTCACTTTTAAATCAGAGAGTGCTTGATGTATTTTGCGTATAGTATTGTAAAATTTTTGTTTAGAACTGAAAGAACATACTAAATGTCTTCAATGTTTTTCACATTTAGTAACCTGCTCATCCTACAAACAAAGTTTTTGTATGTTTGCTTGACTTACAACCGTCACCTCATACTTACTTTCACTTTCTGATTTGCATATAATTTGAAGCTGAGTGCATTGGCAAGAGGCAGTTGGGCACATCGTGTTTTTTTTCTGGTATCTTTTCACTTATTCAATAAAAAAAAAAAAAGACTAGGCTTTCAAAGGTGTAACTGGAGAGCTTGAAATAATAAAAGAACATGCTGTACTAGTTGCATGCTCCCTTTAGGGTTTTGTTAAGGGCTTTACCATTCCATTATGCTATCATTTTGTAGTGTAAGCGTTTTATATGGCATGTGTGATTTCATTGCCCTTAAGTGACCTTGGTAAATTCCTTATTTCCCCTGAAGCACATGCCTAATTGAAAATTGCCATCTGCAGTTGCAGAGCTCTAAGCAAGAACTCTAAGAATAACGCAAGAGGGAGATGGGTGTCCAGAGAGTGGGGCAAGAGCACTTCTTCTGTAGCATTCGCTGTATTGCATGAAGTTAAACCTTTGCTTTGAAGATGGATGATAAGGAATTATAGGAAGGGCATCTTAATCTGTCGGCCCAATTCATCTGCCTAATGCTGCTGTCCAGAGATCATGTGGTCCACAAAAAGTGTGTGTTGCTTGATTTTATTTTATTTTTTTGAACTTCTGTGTCCCTCTTGTTGCACCCTTGGGTAAATGTATCTGGAGTTCTAAAGTTAAAAATATCATTCCAAATCTGAGCTGTGCTTTCTAGTCCAGCTGCTGTCCTCATACCACAGTGCCTCGCTTGGCTCTGCTGCGCCACTGGGTTTGAGGATATAGTTACGATGATCGCAGTCTGCAACCACAACCTAAAAATGAGACATTGTGTTCCCTGCTAGAAGCCTCTAGCCTAGCGTTTCATTACAGCTCCTGTGAGCATATGTGCTTCAGAGTCCTGAAATGAAGGAGGCAAAAAGCTGGACAGTGTAAAGCTGAGGAATGGCTTAAGAAGGCACTTTCTCAGATGAGAGGACATTAAATTGTGCCCTGGATTAGAAAAAGGAGTCTGCAACATCTGTATATTTATTCACTAATGTGTAATGTAATTGTTTAGGACAGGAAAAAATGCGAGTATTTTAATTAAAAGGGGTAGAGAAACGTAAAGCATGAAAAGTCTTCTGATGAAGATGTGAAACTGCAGTTTTATCATGCCTTCTTGTATGTTTATTCAGTCTGAAAAGTTCAGAAAACTACTGGGCTGAAAATTAAGCCCCCAAAACTCTCTAGTCCTGTGTTATCTCGCAAGTAGTCTTATTTATGAAAGCTTATCCTTTGAATTTATTTGTTTCTGTGTTAATTCCAAGTTGTATTTCAGAGCTATGTATTGGAGTTAAGAGTTTTGGAATACACACTACTTTGAGACTCATACAGGAGGGTATTGAAAATATGCAACATGTGTTAGGATCTGAGTTTACCAGCTGCTTAGAATATATTTCCCTGCTGTTTTGGTGGGTTTTTTCTTTCATTAAAAATATTAATATTAAATCTAGTTTTTGATGGTGTAGCAAATAATTAAGGGAATGAATAAATACTTATTGGCAAATTTTGTGCGGTTCTGTATTTTAATTTTTTTCATGTTAAATATGTTATCTGTTCAGCAAGATATTTCAGAACATACTTGAGGCCGTAAGTCTGTACCTAAGCAGATGGATGTTTCCCAATGTATCTATATCTGGGATTGTGACACATGTTCCATTTCATATGCGCCTAAATTCTCTGCTGATTATTTTTAGTAGAAAGTTACTATTCTCGTGTAATTATGTACACAGAAGATGGAACAACTGGTATGTGCTTTTAGATAAATCAGTTAACATTCATAGGATTTTCCTTGAACAAATAGATATCTTCCTTTTACAGGTTGTTGTAAAACTTTGTTGAGGGGTGGATGTTAAGTTGCACTTTCTTTTTTTCTTTGGTAGTTTCACTCAATGGTCATTTTGATATTGGTCCTCTGGATGTCAGATTTAGGGAGATGGCATTAAAAAACCCAAACAGTTGCTTTTGTTAGCTACCATTATACTAAGTTCAGCTTCATTTAGGATTTGGTGACGTTCACATTCAGTGGTATGAATGAAATGCCGTTTTTGACACCTCGTGCATAGTTCCAGTCATTCCAACAGGCTGAGAGCACTCTTGTTGGTAATGCACTGGATTACAGAGCGCTCAGGGTATTGGCTTGGAGGTGTCACAACTTGTCCGCTGTGCTCCTCCAGTGATGCATGTGCTCCTGCTGCTGAGTTTCTAACACTTCTGTTTTATAGCTGCCTAGCCTGGAAAATTCCATATAAAACCTCATATCAGGCCTCCTGAGGTGGATTTTTTGGGGCACATTTAATTTCACTACGTATGAACCAACGGTAGTGTTCCTGCTACGTTAATTCTGTAAAATGAGCAGTTGTTTTACTACACCTTTCGTATCTTTGTTGTCTCCTTCACAAGAAATTCCACCCCATTTTAGCTGAGGCGTTTAGGCATTAGCAGTTAATGATGAATTCTTACCTTAAGTATGGCAAAGTGCCCCAGGGTGGTTTGGGATATCCTATTGGTTGTGGGTTCAAAGTTACGCAGCTGGGCTTAACACTCCAGTGGGCAATTCTGGCTACGTTGCATTTTGCCTTTGATACATTGCCATACCACCACCATTAGCGCAGTCCTTAGACTGCAAACATCTGTTTGCTTTTACTGCACATGTGTTGCTTAAGATGTTCTGCTTTTACATGATGTAAATCACTGGACTCAACCGGCATGTATGATTCGTTTACAAAATAAACCTTAAATTGTGTCAGTAAAATGTATGTCCTATGGGATGATATGTTTGACATGTACAGAAGAGAAAACTGACAAACTTGTGTCTGGAGTCACCAATATTTCATATTTTAGTGGGTTTTTTAACGGTTTGAAGGGAGTCATGTAAATGTGAGTACAGAAGAAAAGATTGCAGTGAAACTTGCATGCATCCATATGTCAGACAATGATGATGGGAACAGAAAAATGCACTTGATGTTAGAAAACAAAATGATGAAATCTCCGCGTCCTTCGTTCTAGAATCTCACCATGTTCATGGCATGAAACTGAACAAACACTTATAAGAAAAAAAGGATACATTTTGATATCGCTGTATATAGTCTACAGTACTCTCTTGAACGGAAAATTTGCCTGGATTTTTGAATAAGTTTAGCTGTTGATCGGAGCAAGTTTTCAGCAATACCCTGTAGGTACGTTGATGTTTCAGAGACCTAACATCTTGGTTCTAATGTGTACTATTTCACATCGCTGAATGCACAACAGGATTGTTTTGGTTTAGATTAATGAAAACGAACTCAGTGAAATGACTTACAGTTGTTAGCTTGCATTTTCATTTTGGAGGTTAACCTAATGTGCCTTGAAGGTTTTGGTTCTTATGTTTCTGTTCCATGAAGACCTCAATTTGAGCGTTTTGTCTATGTCACTTGAGAACTAAAGAAACAAAACATGAGGAGAAAATGGAAGATTGTAGTTGAGCAGAACCATCAGCTGAACAGGCCTTTACTCACCCATGGACACTTTAAAGTTTGACATATGCAGAATTGCTGTAATATAATAAAAATTAAAATAAAAAGCTCTAGAAAGGGCTTACAAAACTGAAAAGTTTAATTGATGGAGCCTGTATCATCTGCCAAGTTTCCAGTACATTACCCAGGCTGAGAGAGCTAGAACTAAATTTGAAAGTAGTTTGAGTAGCTGGCAAGCTGGTCTGAGATCCAGAAGATATTACTGAACCAAAAGAACCACAAGTCCCTACAATCAGGGATGAAAATATCTATCTATAGAAAATGGGGAATAATGCAGTCAGCAGGAGAACCTGTGGGCTGCTGCAAATTAGAAAACAAACGTGAGTCACCAATGTGACAAAATGTTGAAATGTGAAAGTCATTCTGGGACTCATTACTGAAGGTATGGTATACAAGAGGATGAGAGGAAATTATTTTGCCCTCTTCCACTGTGATAAGCCCCCAGCCTGAATTCTTCATTCAGTTTTATACATGATACTTTAAGAAATATACAAACTGGAGAAAGATGAATGGAAAGCAAAAAAAAAAAAAAAAAAAAAAAATTGTAACCAGAAAACATGAAATAGATTGCAGGAACTGAGTACGTTTTATTGAAAACCTGGATTCCCTGAGTGTCCTGTACACGGACTTTTCTGAACTAATATTCTGTCCAGTTGCCTTCTTCATGCAGAGGACCAAGGAGGAGCTGAGCTCTCCCTGCTGCCCACTGCTGCCTTCATGTAAGAGCAGAAGTTGAAGCTGGAAGTGCATGCCTGGGAACCAGCCAGAGCACGGGGTGCCTGCTACATTGGCAACTCACTGGTTTTACTATCAAAGTGCTACTTGCACAAACTCAGCTTGGTGACTTACTGTCTAGAAAAGAAAATAAACTGTGCTGTAATACACAGACATGGTTATAAATATGACAGCAATTAATTGTTCATCTCCACTGAGGATGGAACAAAAGGCAATTTGTAGCAACGATGGTTTTTTATTAGATTTTAGGAAGAACTCTACAGCTACAATGGTATTTAGGCACTAGAATGGGTTACCCAAAGAAGCTGTCAGATCTGTCTTTGGAGGTTTTTCACAGACTGAACAAATGCCTGTTGTGGGTCATCTAGGTATAGTTGATCCTCCCTGGGAGGAGGGAAATGACCCCACATAGACCCTCTCAGACCTACATTTCTGTGATTGCTTCCTAAGACTTTGGCTGTGTCCCCGGCATGGAATCTGGAAATGTTTCCTAGTGTCAGACCCCAGTGTGTCTCATGGCCATGCCCCAACACCGTAGCAGTACCTAAGCTGGGCCTGCATCTGTCCTTTATCTCCACCTTATGCCCCCAGTTCCCATACTAGGTGCTAGGAGATCAGCAGAGTGAGACTTTCTGGTGCCTCATAGGTGGCCCTTATCTGTTGAGAAGAACAGGCTCAGCCTCAGGCTGGTATTATGTCTACAGTGTACAAGACAGTGGAGTATACTGCTGCCCTCTTCACTCGTTTTAATACTATAGGCTCATTGCTTTGGAATTTGGGAACTTTGGCTACTTTACTTTTAGCTTCTTCCTGGTTAATAGCCTCAAGCGTTATAGCCAAGACTCCCATTTTAACATTGGTGTTTAGTAATGACAAATACAGATTTGACATGGATGAATGCAAAACCTACTAAAATCATGACAAAAGTAAGTCGGAATAGTTACATGTGTGAAACCATTGCCATTTACTCTACAAAATACATACCCTTTCCTCTTATTGTATAGATTATGTGTCGTAGTAATAACAGAACATCATCTCTGTAGGTGTAAAGCAAGCAAGAATGTAACTACTGCAAATAAATGTGGGGAAGTTAAAACCCCCTTGTGCTAGTGCAGGAGAGGACATTGTTCTCCCAGGCGCTGTATCTAAGTAGGAGGTAGACTGGAGAGTTACATGACAAGGTTCTCCTTGGAGAGCGAAGTGTAGTGTTTGGTTTGTTGTGTAAAATGTGTTATTGATGTGCTATGGGCAACAAATTAGTACATCTCCCATGGTTATGTACCAGTGCTGAGTCATTGATTACTGTCAATCAATGCTGTACACGATAGTGCTATATCCATTAAGCTCACTATGAGAATACAAGGCATAGCATTCGATTAGTTAGGTCCCAAATTAAAGTCAATGATCCAAGAGAAGGAGAATGTAAAAATAGAAAAAGAACAACAGGAAAATGGAAGTGAGATTAATTTCTTCTGCTTGATACTTCCCATAACCTCATTCTCATGACTCAGCATTTCAGAGATCAGTTGTTTCGTGAGATTGGGTAACTGAAATGATGGTTGACTTAATTCTTAGTGTCTAGGTCATAAAATGGCAAACATGGTACTGGCGACCTTCCTAAAATTAGAAAATTAGTATGTATTATCAGTTTTAAGATGGGTGAATATCTTTTATTACCAAAAACTTTTTTTTATTATAACAAGCATCCACTTGAACGAGTCCATCTATTCATTTGTCCGTGAACAGAGTATTTTGCTCTCATGGGGAGGGTGCAAAAGGGTTGCAGCAGAGATATTTGTTAGCAGAACAAACTGCTTTCTACCATGCTGTTCAAAGTCATCTCTTGACAGTAGAGGCTGAATATGCTCCCCTCTTCCTTACTGCAGTCAGAGGGCTGTTTTTCAGACCAGTGTTTAGCCTAGATGGTGAGATGGCCACTGTGAATTTCACAGCTTTCTGGGTAAGACTGTGTGGTTGATGCCTGGGGACTCCATCTTGCAAGAGGGATCCCATAACACTTTCTGCTCATTCCTGTTGGAAAGTTACTGTCTTCCACAGTGGTCTCTGACTTAATCCAGTCATTATCCTGAGCACACAGGAAGGGAACATTGTCTCAGGCGACTGATGTGTAACTGTTGGAAAATACTTGTTTTGTGATTGCAGTCGTTACTATGACTTTTGATTACTGTCTTTTGGGACAGAAGTGTATTACACTCTATATTCATAGGCAAAATCACTATCTGACTCTCATTTCTGAGGTTCAGAAGTTCTGCATCTAAAAATATTTTGCAAAAATTAAATTAAACCAGGCTACTAAAATATTCAGTAATTGTAGGCAACTGTATAGCCATATGTCTATTCAAAACCAGCTTTTAACATTTTGCCTAGAGGAAAATCCTCTTTAAAATGCTTGGACGAGCTAAATCTAAAACAAAAACTTAATCGAGAGATGACATTCTTCTGAGCAAGGTTCAATAATTCTCCTAGATCAGGACCGTGTCAGTGGTTTTTCATGGTTTTTATATTCTGAAGATAGATGTCAAAGTAAAAATCTAATGAAATGTGGCAAAAATCTCTTGTCCAGTAGTGTGCAAATATGGTGCCAATATTCAAGAAAAAGCAACCTGTACTTTGTAAAGAGCTGGGACCCAGTATTTTTCCCCATTGAAGTCATTAAACACTAGATTGAGAAATATATGTGTGTTATGAATTAGATTTTGCTCAGCTTCTAGGTGTGTGAAGTGTGATGTTAAGCTTTGACCGCTGTGCCTTTCATAATTAGTACCTCAGAACGAGATGTACAATACAGGGGATGATGGGCTGCCCTCCTCTGGAGTTTGGGAGACACTTCCTTTAGTGGATAGTTTCATCTGCTTGGGACTTTCTTCCAAGGGTAGTTGCTAACAATTATTCTCCCAAGAGCTGAGCAGAGCTTGTTGTTTTTTAAGCACAACTAGAAATGCTGTTGGTTTGGTCTACCTATTATATGACTAGCTTGCCCAGGAAATGCAAGCTGGGTGCTGGAGACCTTTCCCTGCCTAAGGAGGTGCTAGCCTGCGTTTAATATCTCCCTGAAAGGCAGATGGCCACGAGGTGGCAAATCTGTGTGGGCGTAAACTTCTTATTCCCTCCTGTAGCACCTGTGCCACTGGGAGAAAGAATCCAGACTTTGTGGTCTTCTGGTGAGAGCTGTCACCAAAGGAAGGAGGTATCCTGGCTTGTGGGCTTTACTAACATAATTCTTCATATGTTTTACATTATGCAGATGTTGGCAAAAAAAAAAAAAAATCCTAAAGCACTGGATCAAGAACTTTTTCCTCCCACACAGAGGTTGTTAACACTTGGGAGATAAGACAAAGGGAAAGCTAAGACTAAATCAAAATAGGCTTTTGATAGTCTTAAAAGCTCCACATGAAGTTAGACACCTCCATAGGCTTCTGGCACTTGCATTAATTTGGGCCTCCTGAATCACAAATAGGTGGTGACAGCAGCTAGGTACTGAGATGTTTGTATAAGTACTGAATCGGATTAGTGTTTACCTTGGGTTTTTAAAAAACAAAGTTCGTCCAAATTAGTCGCAATCTTTTACCATATTTGTTTGGTATGGCCAGACTCTGAAGATGTCAGTTTTATCATTTACAGCTGATTCCTAGGTCTTACGTTCAAGCCACTGTTTTTTAGTATAGGATGAACTGGGTCATATCTGTTGAACACAGTGCTAGGAAGGTGACAATGTTACACTTTCCCACTCAGGAGAGACTGTTCTGAAGGCTTTTTCTTCCATGCCAATGAGAAACATATGGTCTAATTCACTTGGAGGATTCCTTCTGGTGTTACATCAGGGACAGCTATGGCTTCCTGTCTCTGAATTATCAGTATTTTCAAAGTAATAATATTAGACTACTTGCAGTCCCTACAGAAGAAATGTATAATTTATGAACTGTTGGGAGCAGAGAGCCCTGTGTTCATGGGACCACAAGATTTAAAGACTTTGAACACATGAATTAATAGGTTAGTCCGTGGAAAGTGAAATTGTCCTCATTTTTAAAAGCTGCAGGTACATAATGCAATCTCTCTAAGTGTTATCAAAACTCATCAGTAGTAACAAATACATTTAAGAGCTGAGGGAAGTTTTTCTATTGTTTCCTATGTTCACTGTTTAACACATGCCATTGCTTTCTCATGCTCTCAGATGGGCAGAAGTTGCTTGCTCATGTACTGTTTCCACTGTAGGCGGTGTTGAGTGTTTATGCCCAAAGCATGACTTCTCTGTTCTCAATTGCACTGACTTAGTTTGTCTTTTCAGTTTCTGTGAAACTGTAGGGAGAAAGGGGCTTTTAAGATACTGTAAAAAGAGAAAGAGTCTTGACTTTTTATGTCACGCCTTGTTAGAAGCCCACACTTGGTTTTGGACAAAGGATTCCAGACAGTTGGCCTCTCTCCAAAGTGACTTATGGCTTTACTCTTAAAGGGAGAGATCCCAGGTGCAGGAGACTTAAATAACAAGGGATTTAATGTTAAGACTGGGTTTTTTTTTGGTTTTGTGGGGTTTTTTAGTGTTGGGTTGTTTTTTTGTTTTTTTTTTTTTTTTTAAATTATGTTCCCTTTTTTCCCCTAACATAAGACAGGTATAATTCCAATCTAACAAACAATTGCAATCATAAATACACTTTCCTTGTGACTTTTTGAGTGTGACAAAGACTTCTGTGCCAAGCCCCACTATTCATGCATCTTGCAGAATATAAGATCATTCATTCTTTTGCCTTCCTAGAAAAAAGATAAGACATCTCTTTCTGCTTCAGGAGATATCTTCACCATATATGTTGCTCTAAACTTGAGTTGCAAACTATTAAACTGAAACAATAGGATCAAGCATGTTGTAGACTTCTATTTTCAGTATGGTGGAGCTTTTCCAGTGTAGCGTTTATCTGCTTCATATTCAAAATGGTGGCTATAAAGAATACAACTGTCTGAAAAGTTTTCAAAGGCATGAAGAAGAAGAATCGTTTATAGTGTTTCATCCCAGCATGTATAACAAAGGATGCTGAGTGAGTATTACGGAAGCACTCAAACTGCACTGATCAACATACAGAAATTAATATATGGTGTGTGACAATTTTTGGAAGAGATCTGTATCTAATTATAAATTCCTCTCTGGTTTATGAGTAACATTTATGTGGAATAGTCTTCCAAGGGAAGTGGTGAAGCACTGTGAACTAAACCCTTGGCAAGTGAACTGTACAAAGTGTTTGAAGGCTCTTCAGAAAACAGATCTGAGAAGAGCGGCAGTGTGGACGTGACGACATCGAGGAGTTCCCATGTCTCTGTTCTGACTTGCATTTTGACAGTTGTGCAAGCCAGAAAGTGCTGTCTCGGAAGCATCAGGATGTGCTAAATTTACAGTGTTCAGATTGTAAGAACCCCTTCCTCTGTCCGTGTTATTAGAGAATTTTCTGATTGAGCAGTTCTTTATTTGGAAATATGTATGCATTGGAGATTCAAGAGAAGTGTGTGCCAGTTTAAATAAGGATGGAGCCTCCGTACAAAACACAAAAAGTAACACACCCTGAAACAGCAAGTGTCCTGCCAGTTAGATCACCAGTCTGGGTTTTGAGAGGTGCAGGTCTGTCACCTTTTTTCTTGATGTCACAGGGTGGCATTAGAAGCCCCTGTGGGCTTTGTAGTTCACACATGAAGAACATCTCCGCAGTTCACTCAGAAATGCAAATAGCCACATTTCACATTTGCTGAAGCTGCTGTAAGATGTGCAGCCTAGCTCTGCATGTGGTACAGATAAATCTTGGCTGATACATGTAAGCATGACACTCAATGTTGTATCCTGAGTAGCTTGAGTCTACTCAAGTATCAAAGGAAAATGAGGATTTTCTGGTTCATCTTGTTTTATTTATTATTTTTTTGTTAATTGTTTTTAATGGAAAACATCAGTTGGTCAAAACACACTTTTTTGCAGGACTAATTAATTTTGACTACACTTTCATCATAAAAAGTCTCTTCAATCTTAAACATAGCCAGTAAAATGGGGGATGTGGAGGAGAAATGTAGAAGCTAGCTTCATAAGTGCAGATGGGTTTGTTCTCAGTTCTCTGCTATACAGGCTCTCACAGAGTCATGTCAAGTTGTTGACAGGATGGGATCTTAACCCTGAATCTGTCATGTCTTGGTATGTGTGACCCAGATCCTGGCTGCTTTGGGCTGCTCCCAGTAGCTCCTAAAATTCCATTTTGTATAATAACAATTTTATTTCGTTTTTTCAGAAGGGCTCAGAGCACACACCTCAGGAGAGTATCTTAACCATTTTTGAGAGTCTGAAATGAGTAAGTCTTCCTTTCTGTCATCTTTTCTGTTTCAGACCACTGTAAATTTACTTAGGTATAGAATGAGGGACTTCTGAAAGTAAAACTGGTTTTTGCCAACTTCTCACTTTGGAGATAAACTACTTTAGATTGGCATAGTATTTCTTTCTTTGCCTCCTTTCTTTGCAGTAACTTTTAAAAAACCCATTCTGTTGGAATTACCGCATGAGGAAGCAGGCAAGTATGGTCCTAGAAGGAAAATGGTTCTGCTTCTGCAATGACTACTCTATAAGGGAAGTTGAAGGGACCTTGCTTTATGTCAGACCAGTGGAGCTGGCAGCTTCTTATGCAATGCTGTCTGTTCCTGGAACAAGTTCAAATGGGTTTTAGTGTGGGGTCACTTAACCATGTGAGCTACCAGCATCACTCTTACAACGCATCATTCAGATGCAACCAGGTTAATAACAGGGCACCAACGCTTCTCGTGAGGCCTCTCTTTCGAAGAGGATGGCTATCTTGATTCATCCACGGCTTCATCAGTCTCTCTCCTGGTCCAGGGTCCTGAACATTTGTCCCCACGGTTGCAGATGTTCTTCTTGCTCAGGCTTTGATCCCTCTTTTGCAGAAACATGATCACTCTTTGCTGAAAGCCCATTCATTTGGCAGACTTGAGCTCTGGCTAAGCAAGGCTTGCAGCCTGTTAGAAACAAGGATCTTTGAATCTAACAGCTTTATCTGTTTTTCAACTGTGCGCATGTATGGTCACACTGAGAAAACTAGTATATTGCTCCCACTGGAATGGAGTGCTGTAGCCTACAGTAAGTGTGCCTGTACCAGCTATGTAAGCTGTCTGTGGTGAATTCATCTCGCTGGCCAGTTCTACAGCATTAAAGGACTAATTCTATCTCAGAATTAAGTGGTGCAAAGAAATTGCACATCTCGCACGCAAAGTTTCAATGTTTAAACAATTAAAAAGGGTTAATGAAAGTGTAGCAGATTTGCATATAGTTTGAAAAAGCACTGAAGCATCATTCCCACGGGAAATGGGGGAAATGGAAGTAGAAGGAATTGAATTTATTGTAGATATTACTTGTGATGTTAGGTCATGTGGACCAGAACAGGGATCTAAGGCCCTGAACCTGCTAACGCTTACACACTTGCTTAACTTTACTACATAGTGTAGTCCCATGTAAGTTAGTAGGTCTGCTCATGGCAATAAAACTAAACATGTAAGAAAGTATTCTTAGGACTGACACCTCACATTTGATTCTCAATACGTTAGAAACCCAGTGAAGGGTTTTGTAGAATGGCTTAAGAGACCATATTGGTAGCTAGATGATTTTGTCATCTGAAGTTTGAACAGATGGCAAGGAGCCTATACCTTGTGAACTGCAAATATCAGTAATACCTCCCTGTAAGCATAGCAGTGATTGAAGTCTCACTGCAAGGATGCAGAAAGAGTGGAGCATGAAATATTTTACAGATGCTACCTTTTCCTTTTGCTCTTCCCACAGTTCTGCTGAGATTGGCCCCAAAATGTTTTGACAGTGTTAAAAGCTATTCCCCTCCCTTTACCTATCACAGTTTGCTAACTAGCATTTTCATGCAAGATTTGAAGTGGAATGTTGTAAAGTTATATGCTTTTAGTCTGTAAAAGTCTGGACTCTGTCCAGCAGACCATTTTTACATGGCCTGGATCCTTTTCAGGATTTGTACTAGGGTGCAAAATTTTAGACAACTGATGCATTCTTTAAAATAACTACAAGTTGGCTCGCTGCCTCTTATAGGAGTCTGTTAAGACTCCCCCACTGCTGCCTAGGAATATATTTGTGGAGACAGGAATTGTGAGTGCCAACAAAGTAACAAATCTAAAGGTAACCTTTCTTTCCTCTGGCACTCTGAAAATACCTTTGTAATTTATTAGCCATCTAAGCAAGATGGGTAAGGGCACTTAACACTTCTGGATCAACATATCTATAATCTCGGGGAATAAATATTTTATGATTTATAAAAGGCAAATATGTCACAAGAGTTTTTTTTTTTCCTCTTTAACAACAGACTAACTTCCCAAATCCATGATGTCATTCCCAGCAGAAATTTGTTCCTTGATATGCTGCAAAGCACTTCAATTTAAGCCTCCCCCAGAAATGTTCTGCTGTGGGTAGCAACTCCTGTGAGCCCATGTGGGGGAAACTCTATTCTATCTCCTTGCAAGGATTTTAGTTATATTATTTCCCTGCTCCTTCACGTTGCTGCCCTGTATTCTTAAGGCCAGAACTTCTGGATCTTCATTATTCTCTGTCCCTTTTACCTGATGGGGTCACCTCTAACTCCTTCTATGAAGTATCTGTTCCTCACGGTAGCTGTGGTGATAGCAGATGAATTGTTTTATCTATATCCACTGTGGATTCAGCTAGGAGATAATTCATCAAAGGGGAAAAGTATCAGTCCTGGTGGTAGGATGAGCAAAAAGTAAATGGGCAGGTCTCCTTTAGCTGTTGGTGAGAAGGGGGAATGTTAATAGCGAAGGGTCTTCTGCAGGAGAAGAGAATGATGAGTGATGACCACTGTTCCCCTGACCAGTTAGCAAGGAAATGTGGCTCCAGATTATCTCCTATTAACATGTCTTTTTAGATTTTAGATGAGAAATTTGGCCAGAGTCCTACAAATATAGCTGCTTCTCCATGAAGTAGCCGTTTGTCGTACTGTCCTGAATCCTCCTTGCTAGACAGCAGTACTAGAGATGCTAGCAGAGACTGAGTGAGTGTCCTCTATGTGTCAGCGATGTTGAATATGAGTAACTATGGCTAGAAAGTCTGTCACATTTAAACTCAAGCCAATCTTTAATTTTAAACTTGCCTTACAAGTGAATTATGTGAACACAGGCAGATTTTTGTCCTGAGGTCAGCGGGGAAAAGGTTGGAGTCTTTGGTACTGTTAGTGCTGCAAGTGCGCAGCCTACTAGTGCTGTGAATGGGCTGTGGCAGTTAAAGTCACAAAATTACATTCCAAATGTGCAGGCATATGTTTTATCATTTTTCTCATAACTGAGAAAAGTTGCCTCAGACTAAGCCCTCTTTGAGTTCCTTGTGATGTGCACTATGGCTCTACAGAGATATGTGAGCTCAGGTTGCCTTTAAAATCTCGGGGGAATGTTGTAGCCAAGCTGAACTTTTGCAGAGGTGGTTAGGTGCTTTTGCTGCTCTGAATTCATAGAGAAAGCTATAGTCCACCCTCCAAAAACTAAGAAACGTAACAGCCCAGCTGCCTGCCAGGGTTTGTTATGCCTTAGGAGACATTCTTCTTTGTTCCTTTCCTTCTGAATGTAACCTGTGTTTGATCACAGTAATTATGCTTTTGTACTGGGCCTGGCTAGGACAGAGTAAATTTTTTTTCCTAGCAGCTCATATGCTGCTGTGTTTTAGAGTTTTGACTGAAATAGAACTGATAACACACCAATATCCTAGCTTTTGCTGAACAGTGTTTATACGGCATCAAGGTCGTCTCTGTTTCTCATTCTGCCACCCCAGTGAATAGATTGGGGTGGCAGGACACAACTGGGCAGGTGACCTCAACTAACCAAAGAGATATTCCATACCAGATAATGTCATGCTCAGCAATAAAAGGGAAAAGAGGGGGCTTTAGGGAATTAGCCATCTTTTGCTCGGGAACTGGCTGGACATCCATCTACCTATGGGAGGTGGTGAGTGAGTGCTTTGGCATCACTTGTTTTGTTTTCTTTCCTCTTCTTCCACTTATCACTTGCTTATTAAACAATTACTTAGTTTTGTTTGTTTTATCTTGACCCCCAAGTCGTCTTGTTTTTATTCTTCCTTTCTTCTTCCTCCATCCCACTGAGGGTGGTGAGGGGGGGAGGTGAGTGAGTAACTGTGTGGTGCTTATCTGCCCACTGGGGTTAACCCACAACAGCCATACTTGGCAGGAATGAGCTACGCATCTTCAGAAGATTCTAGTAGCATCCTTGTTTTGGTGCATCCAAATCTTCCCCGATTTGCACTCTTTGAAAAAATGTGTGCAAATGTGAATATGCAGGTTTGAGTGTGCGTCGGTGAAAGAGAAGGAAACCATCTACTGAAGTAGAGCCCAACTGAACAATCTTTTAGTACTAGCAGTTCTTTTCCATTCAGAAGCATTTTGATGACTGTCTCCAACAAAGGCAAAAACACTTGTAGAGGCTTATTTTAAAGTGAAAATGAGACCCATATTTTATTTATTGAACTACCTTTGGACTCCTTAAAGTCCAAAGCTGGCTTACACCCTACTGGCTCACAAGTGGGCCTTTTTCAATATATTTCTTTCCATATTTTTCCTTCTTCCCTTTTTAATTTTTATCTATTATTTTTGAAAAGTAGATAGATCTTGGTTATGTCTATATTCTTGAGTGAGATCAATGTGTTTAAGAGGACTAAAAGTAACCATTTTTGTGGATGAGAACTAGATAAGCAGATTCAGGAGGAATATTTGTTGCTGGGTAGGCATATTTGGTTTTAGCCTTTCTGCAGTGGAACCATAAAAAAGACAACAAGGAGAGAGAGTCTGAAAGGATTTTCTTTGGAGTTGCAATATTAGTTGTCTGGTGAGCACTCTTTCTGAATGCTGTCAAGTCAATGGTATCTTTTAAAGCCTGAAAACCAAACTTGACAATTCTTTTCATGGTTTATAGAGTTGTAGAGGAAAAATATGCTTTGAATTATGTTTGAATAAGATCTTAGAATAATTAAATAGGGGTGTGACTTGGCCCTCAGTTCCACTTCCACAAAGAAAAGCCATGCATGTGCAATGAAATACAGACTTTCACTCTTTACAGATTCTACTTAAGGAAGGAAATAAATGAAATTTCTGCTTTTTTTTCCTGGTCTTTTCCAAGCTCTGTATAATAATAATTACAGGAGGTGCTTTAAGTTTCCATATGCTGTGAAGATGACTATCAAAAAATAAATATGACTGAATCAATATGTAAATTCTTTATTAATCCTTTTATTAAACTTGATAAATTTGATTGCTAACTTTGTTATTAAAGTAACCCCCGCAAACTGTAGAAAGTGCTGGTTTAAATTTAAATATTAAAAAGAGAAACATAATAAAGGGTAAAAAGGAATTTCTGGCAAAAAGTAAAATCAGTATCTCTTTTTTTTTTTTTTTTTTCTTTCTTTCTTCCTGAGAATTACCCACCATATTAATCAAGCAAAATGTAGGAATGTTTCTTGCAGTGTTTCAGCAGGAAATATGTAGCTTTGGCTGTATAAAATGACAGTGCTCAGGAAGGTAAATGTATTGAATTACTCTATTAATAGAAAGGAGATGGCGGTACAGTAGTTTTCCCCCAGGCACTGAGTTTCACAGGTGCTGTAATCATGGTGAGCTACAATGATAGTACTGTAAATGCAAAAATAACAATTTGCAATTAGATGCATTTTTTTGTGAAATGTGATAAATCAAGGGGTGAAATTTGTCAGGTATCAATTTCCTAACATCAAGAATGTTTATCTAAAACACAAAAATCTCACAGCTGAAATCACTATTTCCTCATGTTTTCACTCAGTTCACAAGAGAAATATTAAAACACAGTTCCTAGAAGGAAGCTTTTTGGTTTCTTTTTACATTCATCAGAAAGCATTTGTTATGTAGGCATATTTTTGGCAATATCCATACCTTTATCTGCATGCTTTCTAAAAACTGTCAGTTTGTCATGGGGGATAGCACTATATTGGTTCTGCCTGTCATTTACCCCCTGATTCAGGAGCGGTAAAGCTGATGATAGATAATTAAGGGAGCTCTTGCAAAGAATTCTGCACACCCATTGCTCTTGGTCAGTGGGAAGTGTTTCTTCCTCTAAGAGAGGATTCTGGCATTAACTGCCGTATACTAGCTAGGTATCATTGAATTTCTTTTGATAATGCTAGGAAACGCGTTGTTGAAAAACACATAATTGAGAAAATGTAACTCCACAGTGATATAAAGTTACCTTATCCATGACCTAACACTGGAAATCACGGCTTTCCTGGGAATTGCATTTTCTTTGTGAATTTAAATAGGAGAGGTGGTGTTTGTTTTCAAATATGGAAGTAAAATTGCCAAACGATGCATGTACAGAAATCTGGTGTGAAAGACCTGATCCAGCTTACCCCAGAGAAGTGAGGTCTGGTCTTAAGTAAGTGCCCTAGAAGCACCAGAGAATTGGAAGAGGAGGGATGCAGCCGTGCTGTGACGAGGCAGCTTCGCCTGTCACCCGGCTCCGAGAGACCATTCCTGAGCCCATGCTGATGGTGCCGGCCATGACATGACCCCTCAGCTCTGGGGCTGAAGTGTACCCATCCTCTCTTTGGGTGGATATAGGGTCAAAGTCCAAACGGTGCAAGCACGGAGTGTGTAGGAGCCAATCTGCTTAGCACCTTTTCTGGGCTGACTGAAACCTTTCAAGGTGCAATTCCTCCCTAGCTTTCTATGCAGTATTTATGAAGTGGGACATCAGCTGAACATGACTGCTGGGGTAACAAGAGAGTCTGTAAGTACAGACAATGCACACTAATTAGCAACAGTAATATTTTATATTTTGCAGCATTAACACTCTTTAGAGATTGCCACGCTTTTGTCACATATGGGCTAAAAAGATCACGTTTTTTTCTTTGTTTGTTTCTCCTTGTTTTAACTTGGTTCCCACTGAAGAGTGAACAATTAGACTGCTATGGAAATTCTCCCTATCAAAACACCCGACAGGGCGCCTCTCGCTTTCTTTTCGTGGAAGTGTGTGAGTCATCCACCTACACAGCATTAATTTTTCTTATCCTGGTGAGTGCTCTGTGGATTCAGGGTTGAAGTGTAGGGTACGTTCAAAGCTTGGGGTTATGTTTTCTGTTCCTCGTGGCCCACCCAGGGAGCCTGGGCCATGGAGGACAAGATGATGCAGCTCCCCAGAGGCTGCACGAAGCCAGGAGCGGGGAAACAGAGTTTAGGTCCAGGTCTCACTAAATACAGTGCTCCTGGGTTATTTTCCCCCAGATCTGTGAGGTGTGGGACCAACCCCGTGGCCTGTCTTGTAGGGGAGTTAAGAGGAGTGAGACCCCAGGGACAAGCAGTTTGCTTCCCCGGGTGATAGTCCCAGAGACCTGGCTGTAGGAGTGGTTGACCTCAGGCCAAGGTTTACTACCCTGTATGTTCCTGTTGCCTGAAAGTGGTTTGGTTTACTGGAATGCAATAAAAGTGCTAGTGCTTGAACATAAAATGCAGGCGAAGAAGCATGGTTAATGTGTGAAGTGTTAACCAGAGTCAGGCAACAAATGGCTGTGGTGGGTGCAGGAGTCTCCTGCCAGCCCCTGCAATGGAAACAAGTTTCCATTCAGTGTGGCTCTGAGTGACAGCCAGGACACAGGAGGAAAACAAACAGTAACTATTATCTTCCTGCTGAAGCAGCTCCAAAGTGAATATAAACACTGATTGTTTAGAGACCATCAATTAAGCTAAGAAGTATTTAGAGCAGGTGCAGAAGAGATAATGAATGAAAAGAGAACTTTATAGTCATGTATGTTTAAAACAGTTTGGCTTTTTGATGTCATGTTTACTGGATAAAGTATTGAATTGATAGTTGGAGCCTGTGATTCATTTACGAACAGTTTTTAGTTTAATAAACATGCTGCAAACATCAAGAGAGAAGGTCTAAATGATGGGAACTTTAATGCCAGAGGATGTTTTATTTATGACTGCAGTAATATTGAAAGAACATTTGAACTTACGGATAGATGTTTATGGACTTTCTTGTTAACCTCTGATTTATTAAAGTATAGTTATGCAACCTTTTATATACTTAACTCCCTAGTGGTGTCTAGAGGCATTGCTGAGAATGGGGCTTTCTCGTGTTAGTCACTTTGTATGGATGTGGTTCCTGGGAACTTGAAAAGCCATTTCAGACAAAGGGTAAGAGAAAAGGAAACATTCATTATCTTCACTTTACAGAGGAGAATCTGAGAAATAGAGGAGCAAGGGACAGAGATTCTACAAAGAGGCACACTGCTTCTACCAAAAGAAAATTTAATTGGCTTTTCATAAAGGAATTCTGCAGATGAAACAGGAAGCTGAACCCTCATCTCCCAGTGGTAATTGAGGATAAACGTGGATCAATGTAGCTTTTTCATCTCTAATCTTGGCAAAGTCATACATGTCCCTTCCTAAAATAGGTAACAGTATGAATTTATCTTTTTGTTTGTTTTTAACAACTCCTGCCCTTTGTTCTTCTGAGATTTAACTGTTAATATTCTGCACTTTCATGCTCTCCACACTTTGTTCTCTCACTGAAATTTGAAGCAGCTTATAATTGATTTCTTAACTTTTTGGCTTTCTGTTCTGGAAAGACAGCTTTACTGTTCAGGGCTAAAGGTGGTAGAAGGAAACACATTGGGTGTTAATCAGAAGTGCATCCCTGGTTTACTGAATAGCCTAGGGAAAACCGCTTGATCCTTTTGGCCAGCTTAGTCATTAAACAGGTAAATAGAAACATGTCTTCACTGACCGCTAGATCCTCCATCCAAGCCAACCATCCCCTTGGTAAATAAATTACTATGTTAAAACTAGCTACTGCTAAAAGAGGTGAAGCAACCCTATAAGCAAGGAGTTTGTGAGCTGCCACGGCATGCCAAGAGCACACCTGCATTACACGAGGAAGACACCGATATCGGCGAGTGCTCTGCACCCCTGGGGTGGCGCAAGGCAGCGGAGTGGCTGTGCCTTCGAGGCAGCATGTGGCATGGGGGTGCCAAGGCACTGGGGTGCAAGGTAATGCTGATGCATGGGTGCCTTCCAGCACCCCCTCCCCATCCCGTACAACTCTGCATGATGGCTGAGCTGTACTGGAGAGGGGTCTCCTGGAGGTGCTGTACGGTACGTCCTATTTCATACATCTCTTATCTTGTGAGAGCTCCCTCTGATAAGTCCAGCCAATCTGCCCAGAGGGACTAGAAGATGGCGTCGTTCCCTATGCGAGACAGGCGGTGGAGGTGAGACAAGGAAGCTAATGCTGAGAAGCTTGAGGTCACCATGTTTTTTTATTTCTCTCTCTATTGATGATTTCCCTGCAAAATCCCAACAAGATAACTGTCTAGTCCAAATTACTGGGAAGGACTTAAAAGAAAAGAAATCAACTGCTGATACCAGCAATGAAGCGAATGCTCCCAGTGATTTCATCCCATGTCTCAGTGGGAAGAAAATAAATCCTTCACAGAGGCAGCAAGGTTACCTGAGAGCCCCGGTGTTGACGAAGTGGGAAGGACGACGTAAGGATGAGTCTTAGGGTAAACAGAAGCTGAAGCCTCATGGACTGGTTAAATTACTGAAACATCACCTTATCTGTAACACAAACAGGCATGCATAAAGACACATGGGAACATACAGTTCTTTACCGTGGTTGAACATATGCCTTTATTAATGTAAAAAAGACAGAGTTCTATTTCAGTCAAGCATAATATAGTTTGCTGTTAAATTCACAGTTACACTGAACATGTATTTGTACATTTGGTTTTAGTTTATCTCAAACTGCCTTGCCATTTGTTTTTAGTTGATCTCAAACTGCCTTGCCATTTTTAGGCCTTAAATATTTATAAAATCTATAGAACTCCTTTTTTTTCTTTTTCCTTTTTTTTTTTAAAACCAACCAAATGATTCAGTGATGCTTATCTAGTATATTTTTATAAAACACATCAATTTTTTACATAAAAATAACTCCAAACTTTCTGCTAAATCCTGCTAATGAAGAACCCTGTAACAACAAATCAGTTTTCCCATATATATAAAAGACAGAGAGAAACAGGAATGAAACATTTAGGTTTGTACTTTCAGTGTGTTATAAACAAAAGATGTGAAATCAGACAAGCAAGACAATGGTTTCTGTATACTGGTAGTGGCTTTGAGTTTGCTTTTGAATGTAAATATGAATTTAATTAGCCCTTGAATAAAACTGTAGGGCATAAATATACTATCACTGCACACCAAGGTTCCCTTTGAAATAAAAAGGGGTTTCTTCTTAAAATTTCTAGAAGGATGTGCTAGCCTAGATGTGGATTACAAATTAGCCATATATGCTAATATAACTATATATATCTTGCCATATGAATTTACAAAATAGTCTGCTAGCTGCCATAAGGATATTATTCACTTTTAAAATTCAAGCATTAATTATTTTGCTTTCCAAAGTGCCAAATTATTTTTCCCCATGCAGATGTACTTTAAGTCCTCAAACACTAGAACAATTAGGGAATTAAAGCTAAGATTAAAATTGTCTCAAAATTAGTTTCCTGGCATGGTTTTAATTAAATTATAGAGGAATTTTTAATGAATCTTCCATTGAGAAAAGTTTATTGCTCATGCTTTTTTGTGTGTCTGTCATACAACAGTTCAGCATTCTTTTAATTTGCATAATTAACTTAGATTTGTATTGCCTTCTCAAGATACTTTTCTAAGCCTTGAGGATTTTGGAATACAAATACCATTTTAATTGGTTTAATCTATTAAAAATGTAGGCACTCTTTCTTCCCCCCTTCTCTCTTTCTCTATTTTTTTTTAGCCAATAGCGGTTAAAAATGCAGCTTAACTGTGACGTTCCCCACCAGCTTTCCCCCCAAAACATGACATTGTCTTGTTCAGACTCGAAAAGTCATCATGTAAGGACTTTTCATTACCATTTCATCCCCAGAACTTATGTTTATAGAAGAAAACACTCTTCTCCTGATGTAGTGTTATGGTGCGTGCTGGAGCCTTTGAGATTCCTGAGCAGAGGCAGCCCGTGGTGGGGCACCATGTGCTACCACCACCTCACAGGAGGGCTGGTTTTGGGGTGAGGGGGAGCAACCCTGAAGTTTAATTTTCTTCCTCTACCTTTTTGTAGGTCATGGCACATGGCCTTTTGGGATTGAGTCACCAACTGGTGGTGGTGTGCTTTCATTTGGTACCCAGCCATCATGCACCCTGGAAGAAGAGAATGCAGCCTCTGCCACCTGGTTTTGCTGCAATAACCCATGCAGCCTGATTATTTCCAAAATGCCTAAACTTAGAGGATGTGCTCTTCTTGGCAGGAATCATCTTCTATTTGTTGAAAAATTCCTGATGTGCTTGTGGCTTGACATGGATACTATGTGGACTTTTCCTTTTCTTGCTGTTTGGATGCTCAGATTACACAAGGTGGTTCCTCCGTTAGATGGCACTGCTTGTTTCAGCAGTGCCTTCAGTCACTCCTGCTGCGTTAAATTGAAAGTAATTAACTTTTAGGAGGTGTGTTTGTTATAAAAAGCAGTCTCTCCATGTGGGCGTTAGTTCTTTGTTCTTAACAGACTGAGGAAAACTGTCTTTCTTGTGCTCTCTCTTCTCCCCCTCCCCTGTTTGAATAGCAGTACTGGAAATGCAGAGCAGTAGAAAGTCCACGGAGGGTGCAGGTGAGAACAAAAACTGTATGCACCTCTCTCCTCCTACTCGGAAATCAAAAGGAGTTTTACCTTCATATAGGTGATTTAATTTGAGTCCCTGTGATTTGAGAAACCCAACAGCTGGACAAAGTTTATTCATTATTAATGGCCATGTTACAGAAAAAACAAACCCCTTCTTTCCTTAAATTTGGAAGCACACAAAATTATAGAGCTGGCCATGGCTCCCAGACCTATGAAAGAGGTGTGGATAAATACCTGGTTTCTTTGTGACTGAGCGGGAACCAAGCTATTACATTGACGCAGCTGCTATTTGATCCATCTGTGTCATTAAAAGAGAGAAATCAAGGGAAGTGGTCTGTCTTTAGCTTGGACAGAAATTCACCTCTGAAGAAGGGGCTAGCAGGAGGCCAGGGCAGAAGGTCCCTGGGTGTGACTGCAAAGGTCTCGGGCATGATTTTGGCTTGGGAAACCAGCACTGTCTTCCCTGTTCCCCAGCATGGTTTGGGCACTAGGATGAGCCAGGGATAACCCCTGTAAGGCGTTATGCCTGTGGCCACCCTGTTTCAGAGAGCAGGAGAATTTAACAGTGTGAATGTGAGTTATTCCATGCCTGTTGGCCTCGGTGCCAGATAACAGTCCCAGGCTCGTTTAATTGACTCGTATAATTGTAGGCACCGTGTCCCAACAAAGCATTAAGCAAACAGGGGAACTTACCCTTTCTGGATTTTTTCAGCCCTAGCGAGGCAATGAATAGCAGTGGCGTACCTGGTGAATATTTTACTGTACAGGTTTTTGAAAGTACCACTGCTCTTGGCTGCACCTACAGTGCTTGTGTTATAAGAGGCTGTAAAAGCTAGCTTAGTCAAGAAAAATAACAGCAAATGGGATTGGGGCTCAATATTATATTTAACTGAGAAGATAATACAACCCTGCAGGCTGGACTGGGGTGAGAGAAACATGGATCACTACCCGGCTGCGTTACCGGACTCTCAGGGTGACTTTGAGCCAGATACTTCATCTTCAGTTTGCAGAAGTGAGTAATGAGTTTTCCTGCTAGCTGGACACACTTCTTTATGGTGTCATAATTCAGTCCCAAATATGGTGGCCTTCCATACACCTAAGCCTGTAATTTTTTTTCAGGTTTGAATCTATAACATGGGGAAGATAGTAATGGCACTTTTTCCCACACTTTTTCTGTCTGTTCTAGTGTATTGTAAGTTTCTCTTAACCAGAACTGCTTCTTACTCTGCGTACCTGGTAGACAGTAATAATCTGAAACATCATTTCCCCATCACACTTGCATCACATTTTGTCTGACAGAGTATACTTCTGATCCTTAAAATAGTATTCATGTTATTCATATTAACTATATAATATATTTTTATAACATGCATATAAACCAACATACAAATAATGGAAAAAAAAGTTTGAATCTGTAAAACAGACTTCATAGGCAAAGAAAAAAACAAGGGTGTATTTTAATAATACAATTTACACAACAATAAACTGTTAACAGCTCAGCTTTTATAAAGGATTAGAAAGGAATTCAAGCAGGTGTGGTAAATTATAGGTTGAAAGAAAAAAAAACTCTATAAAAATACAGACTCCTTATTGTTTAATTTCTACTGGATTTCCAAAACTTGAGTTAAGGCTCAATTTACATTTTCATTACAAGCAATTTTTCAAGATCTTATTTAATAACTTCAGACTATAAGTTAGCAAGTAAGCTATATGCAGATATGATTTTAATTTTGTAAATCTACTGTAAATGAGAAACTTCTAGGCAGTAAAATCCTCTGTAAAACAATGACTGCGATAACCTTTAAACAGCTTGAGGATTAAAATTTTTGTTGGGTTTTTCCATTAGTAAAGGGGATTTTTGTATAATTTTGACTAGAATTCAAGTGTGGCTGTGCACTGCTACCCGTAGCGACTGCCAAATGTCACACGTCCGTGAGAAACCTGTGCGGTAGCCAGAGTGTAAGAGGCGGATGGGTGGCAGTAAGCTCCTCGGTAGCTTGGAGATGCTAGCTGGTTACTTGTAACACTAAAAGCCTATGTTTGTGAAGCTTGAAAATAGCATGTCTATTTTTGTTTTACCCTAGGGTGGTGCTTGTTATTTTTGCAGGTATTTAAAATTATAATGACTTGTTGTATTGGCTTGCTTAGGTGGAAAGGCAGGTCAGCCAGAGAACTGGTCTAGTCTTTTGTAGCTCTTGGTGATAAAACTGTATTGCCTATTATGGGTCTGGATGCAATGCAAGTTGGTCTAATTAAAATTATCTTTACAAATATAGTTTCTCGCACTTCCATGTTTGGAGCCTGATCTTACATTCTTCGTCTACCCTGTCTTAAATTAAATTCATTGAAAACCTAACTATGCAAAGAATAGAAAACTGAACCTTTTGAGAGCAGTGGTTCCCTAATAGCAACAAAATGCATTCTGCGTTCTTTTTTACATATGATGTCTCTCTGTTAATGGGAAAAATGAAATCTGAGAGATTCTGATGCTAGACTTCATCTATAAGGTAGCAGTTACGTGCTTAATTACATTTAATTAGAAAACTGTAGAACAACATCACTGTTTTCTCAAGTTAATTTAATGTAGACTTGCTGGCCTCATTATCACTCTTAAGTGTCCTCATGTGGAATAGGAACTCCTGTTGGCAGCAGAAAACCAAAATTAGGAAATATAACAAAGCAGTGAAAGAAAAGGAAGTTGTGTCCATACGATGTAAGACAGAGATTAAGAAGTAGCCTGGCACAATTTAATGAACTTTTGTCTGGGTTTGCCTTCTTTTTCTTGATCTGTGATAGGGAAGAAGCTCAGCACAGTACAAAACCAACACAAGTCCTCCCTACATGCTTTACTTTCTATAGCTTTTCTCATCCAAACTTAGTCTGAAGTGCACTACGCAATTCAAATATACAGGCAGCCAGTGGCTGCTAAAATCTGTAGAAATCTATAGAAACATTATTTGTTAAAAGAACTGGAGAAATGAATCACAGAAGTAAAGACAAATTTAAAGATTTGCATAAGGAAGAAAAAAGAAAGGGAAAACACAATTGAAAGGTAAGTCCTTAAACCAAACCTTCATGTCCAGAGTCCTTGAAGATTACCAGTGAGCTCAGAAGGAATCTGATTTTGTCCATGAATCGACAGAAGAGTGGAGCCTGATTTAAAACAGCAGAAACTGAGTGAAATGAAGGACCATGAAGAGCATGTCAGGTGATAGAGTGGTGAAGAAAGGAGTGACAGTCACAAAAATGTGCAGGTCATACCTACAAGAAGGACAGGAAGGGAGAAGGTTCTGCGAAGTCAGAGTAGGTCCATGGAGAACCATTTTGAAATAGATGGGCAGTCAACAGAGGCCCAGGACAAGAGACAAAAACATAGAGGAGGAGAAGGCTCTAGCAGGCAATAGGTCTAAGATGCTGTGCTCTGCCTGCTAGCCAGTTTTATTAGCTCTCCTGATGACACAACAAAGGCATGCAAAGACATATTTGCAGAAAATAATTTCAGTTAACGATGCCAGTTACACATGTATTCATTCAAAGGAAGTTAAGAGTGACATAGTTGTACATCTCTACATGTAAAACGAAGCATGGGCTAGGTTTTGCAGTCTTATGGCATATAAACAGAAAATACTAAAAGTTTTTCCTGAAATAATTTAAATCATGCTGTTTATGGCTCAGTCACTTAGGGAAGAGAGATTTTTCTTTCTTTAGAAAGCAAAATGTCATGATATTATTATTACCTGAGAATGCAGGGCACACACTGAATTTGTGCTCTTGAGCAGTGTATGTCTGCAGGACTTCTCTTGCTGGTAGATTCCCACGGGGAAGTCCCGTGTCCACATCTAATACTTTCTGCAAAAACAAGTAAGATCAACACAAGCTTGTAAAAAAAGGGCAAGTTTTCCCCCATTCTCTGCTACCAGGAGAGGACCTTTTCTCTAAGACTGAGTCAAAGAAGGGCATAACAAGACAGGCGAGCTGTGGAGCTATATAAAATCCTTGTTATCGATCACAGTGCTATGGCTGCTGTTTGGGGGTCTCTTGCTGGAGTGCCATGTAAGCGTAACTGGAAGTAGCTTATTGCCCGGGAAAGGGACAGTGGGCTGGCTCTGCATGTTCAAGCCAGGGAGACTGCCCCAGGATTTGCATAGCCTACCCTCAGCTTAAGTACGTTAGAGATGGTACATTACAAATTACAGTCAAGTAAATGCTAACAGAATGATCTGAAGGAAACCATGAAAGGATATTCAACAGTGCTCTGTTTTGTTTTGTTTTTTAAAATTATCTCAATATAACATCTATTTATCATAAAACACTTACTTTGACAGGTCTGAAAATAATAATATTTTAAAGGGTGACTAGACTTACTGTTGGCTTGGGCTGTCATTTCCTTTTTATTATTGCAAGGCTGTTTCTCTGCCTTTCTTTATTAAACTAGCTTAATTGAGAACCCAAATAGTACCCTTGAGACAAGTATAGGGGCTGATGGCAGCTGCATATTAGAGTCAAAATCATCCTGTTATCAAAAATAAATCATGGTCTTTCTCATTCACAGGGTTTCTTTCCAGTGTTTTCTCTTTTTTTTTTTTTTATTATGACTTTTCTTCTATATGAAGACTTGACAACTGATAATGAAAATCATTTATAGTTCAGATTGCCTGGAGAATGAGAGGGAGACAAAGCTGACTGCCTTTTAGGAATTCAGTGTTTGGGAGCGAATCATGATCAAATGCCTGTATCAAATGCACACTGCACAAAAAGGTGATTTTTAGAAGAAAGAAACAGGAAACTTTTAAGAACCTTTTATTGATGGTTATGTGTAACATGCAAAAGGTGGTGCCAGCTCAGTACAGCTTTTGTATAAAATAACTGATCACTAATCATGTGATCAGTAGAAATACTGAAACATTCATAAAAAGTCAAATGTCACCGGGAAGCTGAGACTTCTGTTTTTCAAAGCAGGAGGTACTGATCTTACAAAAATACTCTCTTTCAATGATTTCTCTTACATGGCAGTGTTGTGGTGTGAGGCGAGAAAATGACTCTTGCAGATAATTTATTGCCAAAGCGGGAGGTTTTTTCCTGCTCAAACTGTTCACTACAAGTAGTATTATGAGTCTCATTTCTACTACACCAGACAATGCTTAGTTTTGTAAAGGAAAATAAAAATGGGCCGGTGTCAAGACCAGCATGATAAATGTGGAAAATAGATTTTCTGTCTTTGTAAGGACTGTGAATAATAGTTATGGGTTATTATGCCAAATATTGCTATTCTCTGTGCAGTACAAAAGAGAGGAAAGCCACTCAAGAGGACAAAACATTAGGTCAGAGGCCCATGTGGTCAGTGTGCCTCTGTGGTTGGTATTACCCAACAGTCGTCTTACCTTCAACAGCTTGTTTCTCTGGTGGAAAGGTCCTCTGTCCTGACCACATGGAGTTACCCTCTTGAGGAGTCTATAAGTGCTGTCCACCACCGGCATCGTATGTAGGGCAGCTCTGAGATGAGGCAGAGAAGAGGGGAGGCTGAGCAGCGCTTTGTGGAAGGATGTTTGCGCTCTGGATGACGGGATTCGGGGAGCTGGAATCGGTTTCCTCGCACAGGCTTTTGGTGTCTGTGCTCCCTATTGCTCCTTCATGTGGCTGCTGCCTTCCTCCTCTCTTCTCACTGGATTGGGATGAAACAGAACAGGACTCTGCTTTATTTCTTCTCCATCTGCCCGGCCACACCCCCATATTAGATGTGGGACTCCCTGTTAGCATCACTTTATCCCACTCTGCAGTTTTCAACGGGTGGAGAAAACATGTCAGTCATGAAGATACTGTTTGCAGGGAAGCGGAGAGCCTTCTGTCCCCGAGTGAGACAGCCACTTTCTGCAATACATGCCCTCTGAAGTGAGAGTCCTTGAAAGGGTTTGATTAGCCCTGCTTTGAGCAGGAGCTCGGCCCAGATGACCTTCCTGCCTCAATCCATCTATGGGCTGTAATTCCGTGGTGACTGTTGGGAGGGGAAAAAAACCCACCAAAAGCATGAAACAAGATAAAGATACATGAAAGGTAAGGGCATATAATTTGCAGCTGTTAAATATCAGTACGATGAGGCAGGATGATTGTTGCAGTACTTTCCTAGGGAATGAAAACATGGCACTCCTGGGTGAAGCCTGTGGTGGGAAGCATTGCAAGCATGTCACGCAATACTCCCGAGACACTGATGATTTGACTATTCTCACAACTTCAGCCACACCACGTTGCTTGCTTAAATAATGTAAACATATATATGCCATATCTGTGCTCACCATTTGGGGAGGCTTTTTCGAAGCGGGTGGTGCTCGAAGTGGGAATTTTGTCAGCGTGAATTCTAAACATGAACTGGGAAGAAGGTTACATTTTTGAAACATCTGTAATCATTTGTCTGTCATATAAGTTAATTGGCTGTGTATGGATTTTAAGCAATTGACTCCTTTTCTGTTATGTTCAGACATATTGCATGTTTTGCATTCTTGAAACCTTTATCATTTTCCTAAAGTTTGTAGAAACAAAACCTGAAATCCATCTAAATCATGTGCAAGATTCAATAACACAGCTATTAGCTTAGCTATTATCTGCCTGCTATTTTTTAAGTATGTCTGTGGTGAAAAGACAAAAAGGGTATCACTATAGGTTAAGACCTAACTGTTTTTAGGTAATGTTATAAAAATGCAGAAGAAAATTAGTGGGAAAACATCCTTCATTTCCCCTGCATGGGAAACAAACCTGCACATAGAAGTATGTAGTCCAGCTGGAACAGTAGAACATCTATTCTTACTACAAAATATAAAATGGCTCTAGGGCTTGAGGTCAAATTAAGCAAAATAAAGACCTTGTGGTACTAAATCAAGAGTGTGTACAAAAGGGGGGGTTTCTCTGCCTAAAATCAAATTAATTTAGAAATATTTTGCATCAACATTACAGATTTTAGTAAATGAAAACAATATCTGTGCAGACAAGCAAAGACTTTTTTTTTTAATCCTTTCTGTTGGTTTATGCTCACTAGTAATAAATAATTACATTTTTTGTTTTCCAGAGGTTAAAATACTTTCTTATTCCTCACTCCAGTCCCTTTCTCCTACTGGTTTTCTGTTTTCTCTGCATCTAATCCTATGCTGTGAAAGATGATGTCTTCATCTATGCCGCTTCAATTTTCTTAAGTCCTTCTCTCCCTTGAGCAGCAAGATGATTGATTCCTTCTCTTTAAATCTAAACCTCACAGCTTTCCTTGTGCCAGTTTAAGCATATCTACAGTCATTTTAAATAGAATAAAATGTGTCCCACCTTGGTGCAGTGTGGTCTCCTTCCTGGACCTAGTCTTCTATTTGTGTTTTAATTGGCAGTAATCTGAAACTAAACAGGCAATTACGTATAGTGGGGGTACAGGATCATATGCACGTGGGTTTATGGAGTCTGGGAACTTGATTGTATTCAACATCAAACTGTAAGAAAAAAATAATCCTGACAACTAGGTGCTTCATATGAAGTCAAGAAACAAAGGCTTTCATTGTAGGTTTTCCAGTTCCTATCAAAGTAGATTGACAACGCTAATAAGCTGATTCCTGTTTGGTGGCTCATGTGCAATACGTAGTTATGAACGTTTTGCACTATTGTTGTTGCCTCTGGCGAGCTCTCAAGAAGGCCAAGGGTGTTGTGGAAATGAAAAGGCAATGAGCCGAGGTGCTCGTCCTCAGCTGGGTCTCAGGCATGGTAGCTGCAAGGTGTCAGGGGGCCTGTCCTGCTGCTCGTCAGACTAGGTGGCCTGAAAGGAAAATTAATTTCACCATGCTGGGTCTCTGGCCTCTTTCCAGGTAGGCTCCTGAACTCATTTTTAGTATAAGTTAGAATAAAGTGCCTTATTTTTCTGAAGTGCTGAACATCAGTTAACTTCACAGGCATCTAAGGGAATGGCAAACTGATTCAATAGCTCTTCACGAATTTGAGCTGACTTTTGGTTAGGCCCATGTTTGCGCTCTCCATCAGTTTCTGTTCTGTATGAAATCAGATTCTACCTGACGCTTAAAACAGGAATGTATTTGTCAAAATTTTTTATTGTGAGTTTTCTTGAACTTCTTTAGTTATTTTGTTGGGGGTTTTTAATGAACTTTTCAATGCATTATGTGTAAGGATGATGATTAGCTGAAATCCTAATAAGCTCTAAGTCCCATCTGCTGGTGAATAGCTGAAATTATGAGCAGCTGAGCTAGGTCCTCTTGCTGCCTGGTAATTGATCAGGAATATCATATCTGCCACTGAGTGTTTCTATTCTTTGTAGTGGCTGATGACTTCGTGTCTGGTAATAGGACAAAATCAACCATCCAAAACATTTCAAACTATCAGCTAGAATTAGTGATTAGCCTCTGCAAGAGCATAGCAATAAATCTGCTCTGTTCCTCTTTGGTCTTTGTGACAGCTAGTGGCAGAGAGACCCTAAATGTAATTGTTATGACGAGTGTGTGCCCATGCGTTTTCTGCCTGCTATTTGCTCATTAAAGATTAGTGCTTTCTCTCACTGAGATTGGTTAAATGCTGCTGCTTTCAGTATTTTACTGTTTGTCTTTCTCATGTTAGTACTTAAAACTTTTACGGTCTGTTCCAGTTATTAGCTCCCCTTAGAGTGTATTCTCAGATAATCCTTGGAATGCCTCCCTGAATTAATATTACTTTCAGTTTTAGTATTGCAATTCAAGATTAGGAAACCAAAACGTAAGAGTAAGCAGCATCTGAGTTTGCTCTGGACTCTTGAATAATTTGGCATCAGCAAGAGCTGGAAATCATTTCTCACTTCTCTGTCCTGTCTGATACTTACTTTCAGATGTTGTAGCTCATAGATCTCTGCAAGAACATAGATTTCAAAGCATTCACATTTACTTGCTGGCTTTTCAGTACTGGTCATATTTCTTAACTGTATTTCACTCAAACGATGAGTCACGAGTAAAATCAGCGTCCTGCGCCACCCCTCCGCACTGCAGTCTGATCTGCTGCGCATACTCTGCTTGTCGGTCCTGCACGTGCGTGAAGATCATCTTCTGCTGCAAGTGGTGTTTTTACCTCTTGTGCTCTGTGCAGAACGTGCCTACCTGGCCCTCTGAGGTGTCTGGGCCAAGAGAGGTCAGCCCTTCATGTCTTTAGGTCCGTAGCTGTAAAATGTGAAGGTCAATGGGAATGCCTTCCTCTGGGAAGTACCCCAAGAGCTGTGGAGGAAATATTGGGAAGTCCATGGTGAGGCTTTCACAGGCCTGGCTGGGCACTGCTTCAGGGCCTCCCAGTGCTTCTCTTTCCACCAGTGGGATTTACTGGGCTTTTATATCCTCTGTTCTTGGCAGCAAGGAGAATGATAAAGCTATGGGTCTGGTTATGCTTTAAATGATGGAATTGCTATCATTAACTTAAGTAGGATGGCCAAAACACATATTTGTATATTGTTAACATTTTACTAAAGTATGAAGCTCTACTAAATGTATATATCTACGAACAATTCCTGCTGAAAGCAACAATTTTTAAAAAGAAAATACTTACCAAACATTTTATAAATTATGAATTAAATTAATTGCCTATTTGTATAATTAGTCTTTCAAAAATGACATGACACGGAGGTAAGTCAGAGAAATTTTTTTTGAGTTTAGACTGATCACAGAGATTAGATGTGTTGGTAGAAAACAACTCTTTGCTCTCAGAGGTCAGAAGTAATCATGTATGGTGTTCTGTACTATAGTGTTCCTAGGCAAAAGGAAGAAGTAAATTATAAGAGATTAAAAATAGATTTTATTTATTTCAGTTTTTAAGGCTGGTTAGCAACTGATGTAAGAATTCCAGCACATAAAGTTCCGTTAGTAATACAGTGTAAATGCATCTTTTCCGTTTGTTATGAAGAGATATTATATAAATTGATGGAAAGACAGAAAAATGTTTTCATTCTATGGCATGAGAATACAAGTCAAATCTTTTGGTGGGAAGCCTGTAGGTCAGCAGCGTCCTGTGGAGATTCTGTTAGTTTTTTCAGATGTCTGGATTATTGCATTAGAAGTATTCTTTGGTGTCACATTGTGGAAAATGAAAATTCAAGGCCACAAGTGAAAGAACCTCTATGAAATTGAGTTTCCAGAGCCAGAAACTTTGAGCAACTTCAGCTTTTTTGTTGGAACAGGTGTTGGCCCCCAGCTTCCTTCCAAAGCCTTCCACGTGCAGTCCGTCACAGAAGGTTCAAAGTGGCTTCCGTTTGTGCAACATTTCTAGGGATTTGTAACCTGCTCAGGAAAGGTTTTAACTGCTTATTTGGAATATAGACCTTTTTTAGAAAGAATGCATGTTATGTACACAATGTGGATGCGTGTAATGTGTTGAATTCTCAAAGGTGTGTTTTGCTTGGTCTACATTACTTAAGCAGTCCTTTTCCCTTATAATCTCAACCTCTACAGTAAGGTTAAGAGAATCCTGCTCCTCTCCTCCACCCAAAAAACCCAACGAACCCCAAACCTTAGGTCAGGCATTTGCTTCTGTTGGAACAAACATGCAGTTTTCTCATAATTTAAATGATTACAGAAATACAAAACAACAGATGCTTTCTAGAGCATATCTTTCTAGTGCTATGAAAAACATTATCTGAAGACAGACAATCTGGGGGTAGTTGCCCACAATAATGCAATATAACTTTATAGAGTTTATTTGATGCATGCGATAATCTGCCCTTTTAAGAAGTGATAGCTGTTTCGTGACAGAAATGGAAGCTCTAGTCATAGGGTCTTATTTCTGCACTTTTACTTACATTGGGCTTATTCTTTTTTTTTTTTTTTTTTAATCTAAGAATATAATCATACATATACTTATAAATACATTTATATTTAGTACCTTTGGAAGAGAGATGGACCTTTTAAAAGCAAATGGAGGTTTTGGAATGACTACAATGGAGTCAGAACTATGATTATTGCTCTTACAAAGATCGGTTTTGGAGGACTATCATTCATAATGAATTTATTCATAGATAAAAAAAGTTCTGTTTAAAATACACAAACATAAATAAACATGCATGTGCTGATTTTGTTGATTATATATAAGTATTTGTAGGTTTAATGTAGAAATTCTATTGACTTATTAAATCACTTAAAGACTTTATGGATATATGGCAGATGTGGATTTTTAGCAGCATCGTATAATCATAATGCAGTTTAATATTCTGATTGAATATTCTTGAAAATGAAATGCATGGTTCATTGCCTTTTTCATTATGAGTTTGGTGTTAGACTGGAGAAGGTGTCTGCCTTTCTGCACCCCTTTTCTATCTTGATTGTGGACACTGATCTGAATTACAAGGCATATGTTTTAGAATGAAGGTTATTTGTTTGTTTTCTGAAGATTTAGTTAGCCTTTTGGGTGAGTGAAAGATCTTAGAATTGAACAGGTTGGAAATTTTGCTTTTTATATTTCTGAACATTTGAAGGAAATTTTGCAATTAAATTAATGCCTTCAGGAATTCATGGGGGAAAAAAAATCTCATCTAATTTGGGCGAACACACAGAATTTTTCTTTAGTTCATGTCTATAACTCCTATTCTTTTTATCAGTAATTAAACACACACATTAAGAGAAGAATGTCACAATATTTTCGTTCTTTGAGAATTTTGGCATGAGAATAGAGTGCACATTCATAAGAGCTGGATACGTGACTGACCACAATAGCTGCAAAGGAACAATTACACTTTATTAGTTCAATAATTTTGCTAAGAAGCAAATATCCGTTGTAGTTCTGTGGATGAATAACATACACCAGATTCACAGCTTCAGGGGAGCGTCATTATTCACATCAGCTAACGTCCAGGAACAAGAGCTTCACTCTCCTGGCCACTCTGTTCTGGAAAACGACACTGGCATGCGGTAGAGCAGTGCTGGGAAAAGACCCTCTGCAAAGGCAGTGTGTAAGGCAACTTTAAAGTTACCTTTTTAGTGTGATGTTGCAAGGGAAAACAGTGGAAGTACCATGGTTTAGTTTTTACTCTGTAAGCAACCTACCTGTTTTAGCTAGAGTTAAGTTGCATAAATTTCATAAGTAAATAAACTTAAGTAACAGCGTGCATATCTGTGTACTACGTCTGGGTTACCATCCATGTGTACCTAATCCAGATTCAGATTTGATAGGACAAGGGGTAATGGTTTTAAACTAAGAGGGTAGATTCAGGCTAGCTATAAGGAAGAAATTTTTCACAATGAGGGTGGTGAAGCACCGAAACAGATTGCCCAGAGAGGTGGTAGATGCCCCATCCCTGGAAACATTCAAGGATGGGTTGGATGAGGCTCTGAGCAACCTTATCTAGTTGAAGATGTCCCCGCTTATTGCAGGGAGGTTGGACTAGATAACCTTCAAAGGTCCTTCCCAACCCAAACCGTTCTATGATTACGACAGTACGAGTGCAATTAATTTTACTGAATTGTAGAATTGTAGCCATGTACAACTTCGGTGACTGGTTTCAGCTAGTCATGTAGTGGCCTTTTATAGCCAGAGGATAGAGAAATACTTTCAGAGGATGCTGAATCTAGTTAGAGATGCTGATGGTTAAGAAGGAGTGGCTTAGTTTAGGATGGCTGGTTATTCCTCACAGCTCCTGGACTGCCTGCTCTTCTGCATGTTCAGCCAGATTAAAATTTTGGGGAGTAGGAAAAAGAAAGGGAGAAGGGAGAAGGAAGGCATACTTAGGAAAAACGTATCTGAAACATTTTAGAGCAAAGGAGCTGCAGGAACTGCGCCACCCATTCTTATAATATTCCTGAGATACCTGCAGCAGTTTGGTGAAACTTTTAAGTGCAATGAGTAGAATAAATATGGAAAATGGAGTTCTAAATGGAAATTTATTTTTTACAGTTTCTTGGGTTTTGTAACCTGAATCTGGTAAATGTTGATGTAGCTTGCCTTTCTGATGCTGCCAACATTAAGTGTTGCCTTGTGTTCAGTGTGAAGCCCAAAACTGGCTTTTTCTAACAAGGACCCTGCCAGTTAAAAGCTTGTTGTAGACAAGGGTGGTATTCTATCATCTATTCATCATCACATACAACCCTTTTAGTTCTGGAATTATGAAGCTGGTACTGACTGCTTTCTTCCGCATGCTTCAGTGTCGTGGAAGTTTATATCGCTGATCATAAGATACGGATTAATATCAGCAACTTAGTAAGAGAGATGTGACTTACCAAATGATGAGTTTGCTTATGTAACTTAAAAGCATATGGAGAATTAAGAAATTCAAGGGATTTTAGTCCTCAGGACTTTTATTTTTTTATTTAGGCATTTGTATACCTCAGCTTACAATGAGGGGCCTCCTCTACTATTATTATGGTATTTTAGCCTGAGTAAATGACAGGCGTTATTGGTACGTAGAGATACATTACGCATTCTCTCACTGGAAAGCCTTCATTGCATGCCATTAGATAACAGCATGTGCTCAGTAGCTGTGGTCTCTTAGCAACTAACTCTGTCTCTTTCTTTTGAATTCTCCTTTTGTGACCCAGAGGCAGGTCTTAGACATAAACCTCAGCCCACTTTTCTATTTCCAAGACAGTGAAAACTGGAATGTTTCGGGGTGCTTATATGAACTCCGTATAGTGCAAGAATATGTCCTTCTAAATCTATTGCATGTATTGAAAATGGAGATAAATTTGTATTTCTTAATTTAATAATTTAATAATAAATATATTATTAGAATCCTGCCAGCTTATAGTACTGTTGCTAGTGATGTGCCAATATATTTTAATATGAAATTTGGCTTTAAGAAAATACATAATTAAAATCTGCAGATTTGACACTATTACATTTATGTAGAAAATGTGTAACCCCTTTCACTGATGTAGATTTTAATGAATATACTTGGGGGTGGGGTGGTTTGTTGTTTGTTTTTGTTTTTTTTGTTTGGTTTTGGTTTTTTTTTTGTTACATATCTGTATTTGAAAAAAGAATGGACAAAGAGGAGCATTCCTTCTAGGCAGGAGATTAGGGGTTATGCTTTCAAAACAATTAGAGTTTTAAATTCAGATCTTTGTGTGTATATTCCTAAAGCTGCTATTGGATTTTTTTCTTATTGGAGATTCTATTTGCCTTTCAGTGGCAATAAGTACTGGAAAACCCTTTCATTCCTAAACAAAACCCCAGGATCAAGAAATATTTTATTAATCAAAATCTTCTATTCATTCAATTAAGGAACACAAAAGAGTTACCCTGGTGTGGTGGTGAATTGGTGTAATGAATCATGGTCCTTCTAAACTCCAGTTATATTTTTATGTCTAGACAGGTATGCAGCGAGGAATGTATGATTATAACAGAATGTGTCAGAATGCACCAAAGAGATTTTTCATAATAAGCTTTTTTGGGGTTTTTTTGTTTTTGTTTTTAGAAACCAAGGCATGTATATTGCTTAGAAATCTTTCTGAAGTGACAATTCTGATCGACTCTTCTATGTTAAGCTGATTAACTGTTTCTGACCTTTCAAAGTATGTGGTATATAATCCTAGAAGACCACCAGAGTTGAAACTATTCTGTTAGTTTTGACATTCCCATCAGGCTTTCTGTCTGTATCACAAACAATCCTAATTCACTTGTTTTTAGTTAATTTGACAGGTCATTGTTAAGATCATTACTAATAGCAAACCGTTACAAGTTACACATGTTTTGACAAGAGGAGTCTTCAAGACATGGCAATACCAGTTAATTAGAGCAGAAGGAAAGTGCTTATTTCTTTTGCCTATGAACTGGATATCATCTTAATATTTTGGGCATAGAGGGGAAGAAAGTATGTTTACTTCAGGAACAAACTTACTTCTGGCTGGCTGAAACCAAGCAAGAACTGAGATGGAAACTATCTTGACACTGTCATGCACATCATCACATTTAGAAAGTTTCTCTTTCTGGTAGCGATTTGTCAAGTCGATTTTGAGTGAATCATCACTCCTCTAATTAGAGCTGCTTCTACTTTATCTAGCATGTTATGACCAACCTTTTTTTCTGTATGTGTAACCAATTTTATCGTTGAATGTGAAATAAGAGCTCGTCTGCTGAGCTCTTTCCCTTCCTCAGAGGCAAAAAGTTGAGAAGATACGGTCCTTACCCGGTGAATGCAATGCAACCCAAATGTGAGCTTTTTAAGAGAAAGATTCAAAGACTATCCCTGAAAAGTCTGTCAGGTGAAGCGCAGTTTAAGGAGTCATTTGAGTGAATAAATGTTTCATGGCTGAGGGAGATTGACATTCATAAACAGTAAAGAAAGGTAAGAGGGTGGGATTATGCGTGGTTTGAGTGGGAGCAAATTTCAACATGGAAGAGAAAATACAGCACAGGAGTTTTGGAGAGAAGCTTCTGCAGAGATTTCTTTCTACTTCTCTTCACCAACCAAGGAAGCATGCAAATGCTAGACTGGTCTGAAGCTTTAAAATCCAGTATCTGATCAGTAAAAATGGTCCTATCCTGCTTTGAGTTTCCCATTTTGGTATTAAACTTACAAACTATACATGAAGAATAGTTTGACTTTAAAACAAGAATGGGGCAAATATTCAGGAGGAACAAACTCACAGTTTGGTACTATACTTGGAACGAATATCTATACCAGTCAGCCTTACAGTGCCTTTATACAAGGCACTGAATCAAAGGCACTTCCCATAAGATGTTCATCCATTCCTGATTAGACAAAAGCATTTGAAGAAGTTCTGTGTGACTGTAGCCCCTTCCTGTCATGGTAATGATCAGACCCCAAGGCTGTATTCTAAGGTCTGATTTGTGGTTCTCAGCCCCTGGTGATGTGGGCCAGGGGAGCGCACAGCACCTCTCTCCAAGCCTATGTGCCTGGCTTGCTTTCCACTGGAAATCTCTACATATGTGGGGAAGAGGATTGGTGCCTATAATTCTAAGAGCTACAGGCAAAACCAAATGCCACTTTTCTGTTTATCAGAAGTGATTTGCACCAATGCTAAGTGATGGCTACTGTGCCTGGAGGAACTTGATGGAAATGGGGATCCTGCCACAAAAGTAGTGATGGGACTGGTGGGGCAAGCACCTGGGAGGGGAATTGGAGGCAGTGGGTCCTGACATATCTACCTACAGCAATAAAACAGGTTGTACCAGCCTTGGTTTTCTTTGTCCTGGGAAGAGAAAGAGCAAGCATCTCAGGTTGCAGCTGCTTTGTTTGAAAGGTTTGGTAACAAAATTTTTGTGGACAGTGCTTTCAGACAGTAGGGAAAAAAAAAGCAAGCTGGTGGTTTCAAAACTATGTGCTTCCATTCTTTGAACTGCAAGAAAATTATCCTTCTAAATCACTCATGGGATGGATAATAACATTGGTTTACTTTGTTACGTGCTAGGCCATGTCTTTTCCCTGACATGAGCTAGAGAGAGCTCTAGCTTTTTCTATTCTCCTTCCCAAGCCTGCTTTTGTTGCAATGTGATTGCTTTCTAGTCTCTTATGTCTTAATGCCTTCATTTATCTTACACTTACTTTTATTATTTTCAAGAAAAGTTGTGTTAAATTATACATCTTGATAATGTTATATACCTATTATACCTATATAGGTATACACCTACTATAATATTACCCTATAATATTTTTCTTTTAAAAAGGAGAAAATGAGGAAATCGGGGTAATGATAGAGCAAATAAGAAGGGGGACAAACTTGAATAGTAGCCTAGGCCCAGAAAGTGTGCTGTAGTTTGGCATTTAAAGAAAAGAATGACTCTGAAGTTCCTTTCTTTAGGTAGTAAAGAAAATGCCAGTGCAGCAATTTCTCTAATCACAAGGATTGACATTTACTTTGAGATTGAGCCTGCCTGTTTGTTAATTAGCGTGGTGGAGTCACATTGCACTCAGGCCTGCCTCTCAGCAGGCCCGTACTGCAAGATTTACATTTCACAGGGAGAAACAGTCTTGATAATGAAATGATGCTTTGCAGAGATAGGTGCAGAGAAGCACAGCTGGATTATGTAAATGTGATTTATCCAAAGCTGTAGCGCATGGGTCCTGTTACTCAGATGCTGATCTATAACTTACTGATGGCTCTTGTGATTTCACATATATGTGCTCAGTGATTGGTATTAACTTTTAAGATCATTTATTTTTATGTATGCCATAAAAGGCTTACATCAAAGTTAATATGTATCCCCTACATCTCCCCTGACAGCATTTTGTGATGTTTATCTTCTCCAGCTTTGTCATCAGTCACAGTGACGTTTTCAAAGGAGGAAGATTCCTGCTGAATGCATCCCAGTTAGCACCAAAATTAAGTGAGAGATGCTCAGGAACCGAAATGTAACATGCAGTACCTATTTGCTGTGTTATAGTGTCAGTGTTCTGCTTTCAGCTAGGAGAACTTTTTGTTTTTTTCGTTATCTGGAAAAAAGCAGAAGGATGGGAAGAGGAATTTGCAGAACGCTTTATTGGTACCACTGCAGTAGCTGAAGTTTTCTGAGCAGGTTGTGAGGTGCCAGCGAGCTGTTGCCTTTGTTGGGGTTTTCTCCTAACTCATTTGACCCACATTGCATTTGACCCTCGTGCTTCACCAGTTACCCATGAAAACGAGGATTCAGGCCTTTGTGCTTGCCAAAGCCAAAGCCAGGGCAAGGCCTTGGCCTTCTGTCATTTTTCTGTTTCTCCCCTTCCGTTCTTGTGAGGATCAGAACATGTTTTTAGCCCTGTTTCCTCATTAAACATTGTGTGCCTGATCATGCTTTTTGCCATTTTCCCTGTGATAGCTTTGAAATCGGACAGCCTGCTTCAGCTGGGTTTGGCAGAAAGGGGCAGCCCTCCGAGGGGCTCATTTCTACGGGGTTTGTGAGGAGCGTGCCCTGGGCGCAGGAGAGGGACCCGCGCCTCTGCCCCGGCAAAGGGCCGAGAGGCTGCTGCCCGCTCCTGCCCGCGCAGCTCTCCGCGGGCTCCGTTACGTGGGATCGCTCCCCTGCCTGGGCAGCAGCAGGGAGATGCAGCGGGGCTGGGGTTAACGTGTGCGCCTGCCTGCGTGGAAGGGCACGGAGAGGGAAAAATGAAATCCCTGAGAAACCATCTTCAGTAAACAGCTTTTTAATTGCTGACAAAACACAACGCTCCTCCGAGAAAACCCTGCTTGCTCTTAACCTGAAAACTAATATATTAATATGAGTGACATTTCTGCTCCATTAAAGTAATCTGTAAGGGAGAAACAAGGGTATCAACCCCCTGTTTTTAAGCTCATCACTTTGGGGAATTTCCTGATTGAATTGCTAAGCTCAAAAAGAGAGAAAAACATGCTGACAGCATGTTGCTTTTTTATTCTTTGTGCAAGTAAGAAGATTTGAGTGTCTAAAATCCCCATTGTGTTTTAGGAATGCAAGATAGGGTCAGGAATTGTAGAAAACAGAAGTTACCATTGTTAGTTGTTGACCTAGGAGCCTGTTCTACTGATTTTTGAACAAGTGGGCAGGCACCAACAAGTCATTGAAAGGAGAAATTTGCAGATGGTTTGAAAACTGTGGCCAGAGGTAGAGAAAGCAGCGTGCTAATGAGGCTTGTAAATATGTAAAAAACTCCAGAATGAAAATACATATTTAACTGGTATATGTATGTATATTTCTAGTTGAAAAACTGTAGTCCACATGGAGTCATTTTAAATACAACGGTTTATAAACATTATAAGCTCTGGTCTCTACCTTGTTTAAAAAGTATAATAAAGCAGGATGAGATTCCAGCTTCTTCCACACATCCAAAATGTAAAAATCTTCATGCTTTAATATTCACCTCCTGTAGGAAAAAATGCATTCGAGAGTGACAATTGTGAGCTAAGATAACGTAACAGGGCTATAGAAATATATTAAAAAAGACTCGGACCAGCTCCAAATCCTATAAATCTGACTTCACGAGTGGCAGCAGGAATGATAGGCATAGGTTTGGTATTATCTGTGTTGTTCTTAGAGGGACAGAGGCCCCAGACATCCTCAGGACATCTAAGTAGTTACAGGCTGGTTCTCTGGGGAATTCCTGTTTGTGTAGTTCCAAAAGTACTTCTAAGTAGACAAATTAAGTGCTTCTCACTTTTCTTTGAACTTGAAACATCTTTCAGTTTGAAATTCTTTCCTTTGAGAAAAACCTCAACTCAGTAAGTACTTCAGTGGTTGGCTCCTCAGCTGAAAATGCCAATAGGGCTAAACTGAAATGAGGTTTTAGTGGGTTGAAGGGCTGGACTCACAAGGGAAGGCTTATGCTACTGTAAATTCCACTTAAGTCTCAAAGAAAATTGCTTATACTGCTTATTGACTACAGGACAACAGAGAGACATTCTGCTTTGCATTCTTTCTCCTTACATCTGAGTATTGAACAGCTTTTGCCGTTCAGCCTCTGCTTTCTGGGAGATTGTGAAAGTGCTGCTTGGCCAAGGACTTCTTGCTACATTTTTCACATACTTTTATGGAGGATCAGCTGCACTTATACATATCTATTCATAGGTTTCCTCATTCTTCCCTTCTTGCTTTCCTCCTGGAAGAGTAAGGTAACCAAAAAATTAAAGGTCTGTCCTTGCCCAATGGAAAAGGACCCCCCTTGAAAGTCTGTATCTTTTTCTTCAAATGGAATAATGCAGTATTCAACCAAACCGATTTTCCTTTGCTGCTCCTGATGCTCTTATTCTTTCCACACTACTAAAAGGCTGATATTTCACAGATTGTGCCAATGACAGTAACTGTTGTACCACACCTTCCTCTCCTTCAGTACCTTTGTCTGCTGTTTCCCTTTTATTTCAGTTTCTGGTTGTACTTTTTGCTAGCAACTTATATAGCAGACAGTAGTAGATTCCAACTATTAAGTATACGTTAATACGTAAAGATTACTGAAATTTAAAGTTACTCCTGAATTATTCATATTGATAATTTCCATCATTCCAGGGGATGCTTGGAGGTTACTACAGCACAGGGTGTTGCTGACAATTTTAGTTCTGTATTTTTCTTTTCCACAGATACGTTTATCTCGAGGCTTTTGCTTTTTTAATGCACAAAAGAACATGTGAATACTGTAATAGTATCTGCAGGGTATCAGTTGGACTGATCCTTAGGTGTTTTCATGGCTCTGTCTCCATCGAAATGATGCCCCCACCCCGCCTTGTATTTGCACAAGGTATGGACTGTGACACTGGACTGAAGCAAGTTGCCTAATGCCACACTGACAGTCTGTGGTAGAGGGAGGAACTGATCCAAAACACATGCCTTTATTATTGAACTATAATTTCTCTGGTTTCTTACTATATCTTAGTGTGTATATGCTTTCAAAATAATGCAATGTTATGAATAATCTAAAAATAACTGAATCTGAAACATATGGTTAATTGTCCTTGGCACTACTTAAAGCCATTAGTGCGTATATCACAGGCTCTATCCAGCTGCCACTGAAGTTTCTGTTAATATTTCCATCTACTTCATTATGACCTGGAGCAGGCTTCAGGACTAAAAGTGTATCCTGTCCATTTGGAGTAGCATTCCAGTTTAACTAAAGCAGCTAGATGTACAGGTTTTTAAGCAATGGGAGAAAAAAAAGGCAAGAGGCAATTCTTTGACTAAATATCCAGTGGTGTTTAATTTACAATGAGGAAACAAAGCTATTGGCTCAGGACATCAGTAAATAACACGTAAAGCCTCAGGAGAGGCACAGATGTTTAAAAAAATCTTCTTTCCATTTTATGTCTGTATTTCCTGCAGAGCAAAACCAAAAATATTAAATAATGTGTCTAGGATCTTCCACAAGAAAGAATTCAGATGAGCATGAAGCGCATGAAATTTTAGAAATTTTTAACATCTGTGACAGTTTGTTGTATGCTTTGGAATAGAAAGCAATACTAAACAAGAATCATTTAGTTGACACCCTCAAGTCACTAGGATTCCAGCTAAGCTCAAGCCTGGAATCCAGACATCAAAACTTGACAGATAAGATGTCTTACAACCCTGTCTGGTTTTGCCCAATTCCTGGTCTTATTTCTGATTCCAGGAAAATGAATGATAGCACTCTTGTTCCAGTTACTGAGAGACAGCTGGGCCCTGCTATGAAGTTGCCATCTGAAATTCTACCAGCAATATATGGGCAACACTTCTGTCATGAAAGCATTTAGGATAAAATCGAACATAATGATTTTTCTTTGCATCTGCATTATGAAGCACCAAAAGTGTCCATCCAACTGATTTGTAGCAGTGGCTGAAAACCATGATGCTTCTGTTTGGCACAGTTGGTGTACTGAAACTTTGAGTATTGTATTGCTCTGTGATTACAGCTGGGAAGGCATCAGGCACCTCAAACCATGAATAATATTTCTACATTGTTTTTTTTTAGAAGATAGTAAAAAGTGTATAGAAAGGAAAAAAAAAAAAAAAAAACACCACAACTTTTAGGCAGTGATGCTACTTGCTTTTACATTGCTGTAGTGACCAGCTGGTAAAATACAAGACCACCTTGCATGACTGGCCAAACTGTTTCTGTGTGTTCTCTGCTTTAAACTGCTCAGCCCTGCATGCTTTCTGGATTTGCAAGAGCTGAAAGCCAGCTTTCTGCAGTCAATCTTAATGATCTCAGAAATGTTGCTAAAAAGAAACTGCTTCTAGTCTTTATGCATGCTTTGTTGTGAATATTTTCTCCCAATATTCTTAAGAACCGTTTATTAAATGACAGTATAAAGAAAACATTTCTGGAGAATGATCTAGGGAGCAGAGAGGAAAAGCTCCTCTTTAAACTGTGTTTAAACCTTTGAAATTGTGAACATTAAGTGGCCATAGATCTTTTACTACCTCTGGGAGCTGCAGTTGGTTTCATTCTGAAGAGGAAGTATTCAGGCTGGAAAAGGTTTTCAGAAATACAGGCATCCAACATATTGCTTGAACAATAGCCAAGAGCAAAGTTGTCGGTCACAACAATACAAGAATATAATTTGAATTCACTAGTATCAGTTATCAGCTTACTGCTAATAATCAGAAGAGATCAGCAGAAATGGTTTAGTGAATATGTTGGGGAATTGCATACAGTTGCACTGGTCTGTTACTTTTTGTTCAAAAATACTGAGGAAAAACAAAATTTGAGGAATCCCTTGTTCAGTGCAAGGTGCCACACGGCTTCCAGTTTTCAGATAAAATGTGCACAGACACAGTAATGCTCATAAATCAGGATCTTTTGTGCCACACATATTCCCCCTTGCTTGGCTGAAAGTGAAATAATGATCTGATGGTGAACTTAACCTTTTTCATGTTTCAGTAAGCTTGGTTCTTTGAAGCATAAGAAACATAGGCTTCGGCCAACATGATACTCTGGTCACTCATGGCTGTTTCAGTGGTACATATCTTTAATTTGTAGTTATTCAAGACTTTTACAGAGAATAAAATATTTTCCTTTCTTTTCTCCCAACCCTTTCCTTGAGAGTTTTATGGGATTGTTATCATTCTTGCTTTAATTAGATCATTTCAGAGCAGTGCACACTCTGAATAAGAACAGTCCATGTGACAGAAGACAACACTGGAAATTTTGGCATTACAGCAACTTTTTTTCTTCTCATTAAGTGCTGTTTTATATCTGCAGATATTTATGCCTTTTTTGGAGGAAAATTGACTATTTTCCATAATTTTTACTTCTGATTGTTTTCTCTTCACCAAAGGAATCTCACCCAGCTGGCATCTTTTTAACCCACCACAGAAGATGTTTATTCTACCTAATTTTCAAAGTCTAATAAACTATAACACCACAGACCCTTCCTGTTTATCCTCAAACAAGTGGTGTTTCGCTCATATCTGTGCACTGGCCTTACAATGAAGCTGAACAACTCATTGAAATACAGTCCTGAAAATCAAGGATTACTTGTGTGTATTTCGTTTTACTAGAGGCAGGACTGATGTTTTTGCTGCAATTGTTTGATCTCTAAAATGGAGAATATTTATTAATTAATTTTACGAAACCCAAGCTCACAAATGCTGTTGAATGCATTCTTTTGCAGAATTTTTTTCTGAAGTGGTTACAAAAGCGACTGGTTTTGAATAAGATACAGTACTTACCCTGTAATCCTAAACTTATTGTCCTGACAGCTGGGGAGCTGGAGAGGAGCAGCGTTCTCTTCCTTTGTGTTTCTCTCTTTGGCAGCTCTTACTGGTGCATGGTGGAAACACTGAAAAGAATGTATCTTCCAAGCGACACTCTCAGCTCAGCCAAAAAAAAAGAAAGGAAATTCAGTAGATTAAAGGAAGAGACTATTTATCATAACTGCAAATGACTCCATTAGAATTTTAGCAAAGTTTAGTTTTTAAGGGCTCAAGAAATGAAAGTTAATAACTTCCAGAACTGCTTTGAAAATTAGAAAGATTTCTAAGATTAAGTGAATAAGAGGTCATCTAGCAGATGAGCGAAAGCTTTAGAAGATTTACTTCTACACTGGGGACTTGACATCACATTTGGCACTGAACATTTTGTATTTTCTCCACAAGATGCAGGTTCATGCAAGCATGTGCTAACCCATTTAGTACTTAAAAACTTAGAAAAAATTTCATTTGTGGATAGCCTTGACTCTCCAGGAGTTCAGCTCTCGCCTCATACCTGTTGGCAGCAGGGGCTTTTTCAAAGAGAAGTATTTTCGGTGGTAAATGCCTCCTGGTGAAACTATAACTTTCTAAAATGTATTAGTTTAACAAAAGTTTTAATTTGGAAAAACCAAGGCTGAAACAGGATTCCTGGTCAAAATTGGAGAGCAGTCTTTCCCACAGTAGCTAGTCTCACACCTGGGTTGTGGCGGATAGTCTGGACTCATTGCTATGCCTGATTTTCTACACAGATGTGTAAAATCAGATTACATCCAACCTTAGCGATGATGAGAAATGAACAATTTTACTTACAATTTCAAGTACCTACTGCCATCGCTAGCTTTTTTTTCCATGTATCTATCTGCATATTTACACACTCCTTCTGTCTGTGTTTTTGGGGTAGCTGCTAGATGTCCAGGGGCTTGTGGCACAAAGCCAGCAAGTTCAGACACCATGCATTAGGCGACAGTAACACAGAAAGCCGTGACTCCCAGGGAACTAACTACTTTAACCAAGTATCCGCAATGGTATTTGGAGTACCAAAGAATTTAGATTAACATAACTGCTTTTTTTAATCATTGTCTCTTTTTTTTTTTTTTTTTTTTCTTCTTTTCCCTAATTTGTTTCTGCATTTACAGCTTTGGAAAGGCATTTTTGAGAGAGGCAAGGAGTCTGTGGCAGTTCTGGGAATAAAAGTCAGATTTCCTGGCTGCAAATCATGTGCCTTGACCACAAACTTTTTCCTTCTCAGAAAATCCAATTTTGTCCTGGCTTGTATCCTTAATTATTGCCTTTTTAAATTTTTTTTTTTATTTTTCATTTTTTTTAGAATCTGCAGATTTTGGTTTGGTTTGCATGGTGTTATATGATACTTCATAATGTCTCAGATGAACAATCTTTGAATATTGACAGACAGTATTTTAACTTTCTTGAGGTTGGTTTTTGTTTGTTTGTTTGTTTTTCTCCTTTTTTAGCAATGACTACATTTATATTTCACCATTGTCTGTCCAGGATGTATCTGATCCCGTGATTGCTGTTTCATTTTAGCAGTCTAAGTATGTGCATTTTTAAAAGGTGCAGAGGTATTTGAGTATGACAAGAGGTCCTTCAGATAACAGCCACCATTTAGATTTTTAATGAGTCATTGCTCATGTAAGCAATGAAAGCTGTGAAAGAGAGCTCAATAGGTCAAGCAGGCTCTCATTTTTAATTGAATTGTTCTTTTTCCTTTTTTTTTTTTCTTAGAGGAACTACTTCTGGGCTATTATAATCTTATTAAAGGTATGTCTTCCACCTCTCTTGCTGAAATACTAGGAGGAAAGTGCTTCAGTACTATCATTTTTCTAGATATTAACAGGTGTTTTGCTGTTGAAGTTCTTAGTGTCCTAAACTACATGAAATATTTTTAACACATAAATACTGTCAAAATATTCAGAAGCATTTTTTAGCGTCTGCTCTCAGTGTATAGTTCATCTGTGGAAGGATAATTAGGAACTTAAAGGAGTTGGTAGTCTTCCTTTGCAGTTAAGCATTTAAGTACTCAGGAGGGGTTTAAGAAATATGCAGGTATCCCTTAGTTTTGTTTTCAGGTCTTGCGTGTTCTTTTTTGGAGTGCCGTGCTCCATAAATACCTGGAATTTGCTGTAACATTGACGCAATAACAACAGTGCTTTGCTGTTCTACAATATTCTCTCTTCTCACTGCCTATTGAATGCTGTTCTGACAACTACAGCAGCATATACAGTGGCAGCAAACTAGGGAATATTATAGGTAGGATCCCAAGTCACAATTGCCAGATATCTACTTTGAATTTAATGATCAGAGATATGGTTCTTCTTTTCTGAGCTGCTATTATATAAAACATATTTTTCCTTTCATTTCTATTGGGTCATTTACATTCATATGCCAAAAGCTTGCCTTGAGATGTGAACTGTAAACGACTGCAGTCTTTCATATATGAACGCACTTGAGAACTTGGCTGCATTTGTGAATGGAGTGGAGATACAGATGCTTAATGTTTGTAAGGCAGCCACTACATAGAATAGTTGAAATTATGTGTTATAAAAACTAAGTACAGAATCACTGTTCTCCCAGCTCCCGGGAAGTAAATGAAAGGTGGCTAGTGTGTTGGGGGTGGAGGGAGGTCACTGACACTTTGTACTAATAAAGACATCTTTATCTGTTTAGAAAAATGATACTTCTCTTCATTTTTCCGATCTTGTTTATCGCCTTTTTAACTGTAGTGTATGTGCATGACGTTACAGTGTGGGGCAGGGACTCTGCTCTCTGCATGTATTTCTTAAGATTCATCAAAACAGTGCTTCTATTCTGACTGGAACTTTTAGACATGAGTTCAGCATATTTTTAAGTCATTAGTATTGAGTATATAATCAGAGCTCTTTCTGTGCTATGCTTACTGCTTTAGGCAGGTACTCTCCAGTAATTGAGTGGGAGGACTTGCAGACTTCATACCCAGGGCAATGTAGCATGCACGTACTTTTAGCATCTCATTCTCTGGAGAGCAGTGAATTGGTTAATTATTTTCTGTGATGTGTCTCCTCTAAAGTCACATGAAAATGCTGTTTAAAGTAAGGAGTTGAATGCAAAACATCAGATGTCAATGGTTACCATGCACAGATAAACACGATAAAAGTAATTCCCCTTAAATAATACGTGGTAGATTCATGTGAGGTGTGGAAAATACACTAAAAGTGCTTGTGAGAAAATAACCTCCATAATTCATTTGAACTGCAGCTTTCATCTGTTATGAGCAAATTTGTCAGAGATCATTCTGTATCCCCAAATCTCCATTATACCCCTGATATATCCTCCTAACTCTTACTTTTTTGCTTGTTTTTCTCATTCTCTTTATCTAGCAAAAGGAGGCACAAAGGAGCAGAAAAGCAAAATATGTTTCAGATAAGGTATAGATGCAAAGTATAGGACCCACGGTGGGATTAGAGAAGAATGTAAATTGTGCAGGACGGCGGTTCAGTAGTATCTCTGTGCCTGCTTGTCCTGGTTATGTTTTATTCAACTTTTGTGTAGTTTAACAAAGCCTGCTGTAATTATAGCATCATGTTGTTTTGTTACACACACACAAGGATCAAACAAGGGCTGATATGATTCTGTTAACAATTTTTAATTCTTTGTTTTTCGCCATACCTTACATTTTAACCGAGTGTAGGAGAGAGACTCTGAGAAGATAAGCTCACATAAGGAAGCTGGAAGAAGCCTCCTTGATTGAAACATCACTTTCCTGCTTTTTCAGTGCCATGTACAGGAAAGCCTCTTCAGAAAACTTTCTAGTATAACACCTGCAGATAAAAAGCTACTGCATCTTAGTGTCAGTCTTCATTAAACTCCTTTATACAGACTTGGATTATTCAAACAGGAAACTCTATTATTTCATAATTATAAAGCCTTTTCTCATTCAGTGGAAAGGTTTTGTGGTTATTGTTAAATTAGTTTATTAATTCCTATTCTTAGACATTAATTTTCCACCTTTAAGTGAAAACAGGCGTGTCTAGTTCAATCATATAAAATCCTGCTTATCTTAAGAAATCTGTTCTGCAAGTCACTTTGTGTCCTCCAGACCTGCAGTAACGTGTCGTGTTCACACAATCCCCAGTTTACAAATGGGTTTCTACCCCTGCTGCAATTATACTGGTTTGTGGGTTTGGGTTTTGTTGTTGTTGTTTGTTTGTTTGTTTGTTTTTTAAATTGGGATCACTACGTGATCTTTCACTATGGCAGAAGGGGTGGCTGTGAAGAGGCTGTTGTAATAATCCCTGTGGAGTAATCCCTGTGGAGCTCACCATCAGCACACCAAGCTCCCCCTGCTTGGGTGATTTGCCCAGTTACCTGGGAGCTGCAGCATTGGAGACTGCTGTAGGGCCAGTGTTACATTTTGGTGCTGTTGAAATTACTCTGCCGTTTTCTTTTTTCTTTTTTTTTCTTTCTTGCTTTTAAATTACATATAACTCTAGTCAAATTACATGTTCATTCTTTTCAGGTGCTTTAAACTTAGTCAGTTCTTAGGATCACAGGACAGTTCAGGTTGGAAGGAACTTTAGAAGGTAATCTAGACCAATGCCTTGCTTAGTTATAAGCTACGAACTTACATGAAAAAGCAATACTTTAAGTTTTTTTTATTTTAAAGTACATATTTTTGTTGGATCCTAACTGATGATATAAAGCACCTTATTTAAGTAAGCTTGCAAAAACCCTTCAGCTAACGTAACTTTTCGCATGTCTATAAAAGTTCAATTTATGTGTGTGTGTGACTTAGCAAAGCTGACAATTGCAGATATTTTATATGTTTATTTTTTAAGTTTCTTCCACTTCTTGGTCTTTTGTTCACACTGGAATCTTTTGTGTCTGGTAACACCATCGGGGAAAAAATAATAAAATATGACTTTGAAAATATTGTTCTATTACACAATGATGTGAAAACACTTATCCTAACCATTAACTTCAGTAATGTGGTGGGACATATATAAATTATACTTAAAGTAATGGATTTTAGGAGGCAAGATGACTGGAGGGTAGAAATACATTTCCTTTGAAGGTTGAATCTGTGCATCTTTCTTTAGAAGATGGGTTTTCTTTTACATGTAATGATTTTCCACTGAATTGTGCTGCTAGTGAAAAGTGTTAGGTAATGCTCCTCCTAAAAATAGCTTACTGTAGAAACACATATTTGTATTTTCAGAAAGGTGTGACAGTGCCTGTGGTGGGCTGACCTTGGCTGGATGCCAGGTGCCATGAAGCCACTCTATCACTCCCCTCCTCAGCAGGACAGAGGGGGGAGAAAATGAGATGGCAAAAAAACCCAAACCCACAACTCATTGGTCAAGATAAAGTCAGTTTAATAAAAGCAAAAGCAAAGGCTGCACGTGGAAGCAAAAGGAAAACAAAGATTTTCATTCTCTACTTCCCATCAGCTGGCGATGTCCAACCACTTCCCGGGAAGTAGGGCTTCAGTACATGTAGCGGTTGCTCTGGAAGACAAACGTCATAAATAACAAATGCCCCCCCTTCCTCCTCCATTCTCTTCGCTTTTATTGCTGAGCAGATGTCATATGGTATGGACTATCCCTTTGGTCAGTTTGGGTCAGCTGTCCTGGCTATGTCCCCTCCCAAGATCTTGCCCACCCCCAGCTACTGGTGTGGCGGGGGAATGTTGGAGAGACAGCCTTGATGCTGTGTGAGCACTGCTCAGCAGCAGCCAAGACACTGGTGTGTTATCACCACCTTTCTGGCTACCAATACAAAGCACGACACTATGAGGGCTGCTGTGGGGAAAATTAACTCCATCTCAGCCAGACCCAATACAGTGCCTTTGGTTTTACTTTTTGTCAAGTACCAGTATCTCAGTAGGACAGTTCAGGGATCTGCTGTGTCTTCTTGTATCTCTGAATATTTATCTCTAAAGACAGCGAAGCACGGGTCATTACACATCTATGTTAATTACAGTGTGATTAATTCATCTGTCTGTTAATTGGGTGTGTGATGTGCCATGTTCCCTGATAGTCTCATAATTCCGTTAGTGCCAGACGTCTGTCCTGGAGTCTAGAAGAACTCTCTTTACTGGTGCTTAAAGTATCTGGTGCATCCACAACCACATTTCATGGATCTGCTAAGCGCAGTGATTGAATCAAGCTGTTTGCATTCTGTGTCTTGCTATCATTTGCCAGCCACTTGCCATGAGAGCTGGGCAGGAAACAATTTTCCCATCCCATTAAAATTTTCAGGGATAAAAAAAAAAAAAGCAAGAGTATTTTAAGACTGTACCCTAGAAGGGGAAAAAAACCCTAAGGTTTACCCCCAAAATAGCTTGTCCTTATGACAGTCACTTCAGTTGAGAAGATTCAGACTCAAAACTCCAAGCTGGCTATCTTCATGAAATGTTTATCTTTTTGAATAAATCTTTTGGAACGATAATTTCCTGATGAAAAGCATTTAATGTCCCAAATTCCTGACTATTTCTATGCACCAGAGCCACTATTTGCACATAGATGATCTGTCCTAGTTGCAAAGGGTAAATTTTTTTTCCATTTGAGTGACTGCCAAGGCTTTGGGAAAAGCAGACATTGCACACTGATTTCCCTCTCACCACCCCACATCATCAATGCTTCATATAATATAATTTAATATATCTGCTGAGAGTATGGATGGAATTTACTGCCCCTTTTTTCTTTGTAGTCACTGTCAGTGACACAAATCTAATAGTAGTAGGTATGTGTCTGTTCTCACAGTGCTTTTTTGCAAAAGGGGAGGGTGTACACTCATATCTACCTCTTTCTATTACTCACCTAAATGTCAATTTTGGATCTAATTTTAGTGCTTCATTTTATTATTCATAGTATTATACTGCGTTTTACACTATTATGTTTATATTATACTTGAAGAATACATTATTCTAGGCACTGTACCAGTATAGTAGATGACTGTCTTTCACAGCCTAAAATGGAGGATCTAAGGATTTACAGTCCCACTGTATTTAACCCAAATCCCTGCTGCAGTGTATAACTTAAAAGGTCTACTCACTGGAAATTTTGACCTAACACATACTTTATGGCCATGGAGGTGTTGGCTCTTAAGGGAGAATGGGAAAGGAGAAGAAAGGGAAAGAGTAGTCTAATTTTTTTTCCTCACCAAAGTTGGGTATACGTTGGGGGTTGAAGGCTAAGAAGGTCTAGAGCTAATTGGTGTAGGTATGAGAAAGAGCAACATACTCGTACACCAGGTAACTATGAGCCCTGCAGATTTTCACAGTGCAGATCAGGAACTGGTGAACAGTAGGATTGCTGCAACCAACTATCTAATGCTGCTTCAGGATGTCCATGTGTGCAGGAGCAGCTTTGGCGAGTGCAGCGTATGCCTGCTTTGGCACAGAATATGACACTGCTCCCACTGAATGCAATAATAAGGCTTGCAGCTGTTTTTCCCATAACTGAGATTTTATCTGTTTGCTCTCAGGCATGTGCTTAGTGTGTGTCTGTTCACTCTTCCTAGACTTTTCTTTGTAGTACTACAAAGGGTGCGTGATGTTTGTCAAGAAGCTGGCAGTACTGGGCGAGTCTACATGGCGAAACTGTACTGACACATCTGGCTCTTGGGCATCTGGCATATTGCGAAGGGTTGCACAACACTGGTTTGCTCTATCGGTACAGCTCTTGAGTGTTCAACACATCACTTTTTTTTGTTACTGGAGACAGTATGATTTGTTGAATGTAATTTGAATGTCTTATTAAATTGTAAGTGAATTCTTTAAAAATCAAATTCTGTATAGGCAAAATGACTAGATAATTTCTACATACTATAGATCTCTCTCCTGATTTATGGTTATTTCTGTTCATTCTGTGAAAAGATCAGCACTAAAAGGAATGCACCAACAAACAGCTTTTGTGATACTTTCCGTGACTAGTAGCGTATAAATAATTTCTGAAAGACACTATTAACTTCCCTGGTGGGACAATAAAAATGCTAAATAATTCTAAAGACTAGAAACAGCTCTACCCACCAATTTATTTCTTATAATACCAATAATAGGGCTGGTAGCCTCATGATTATTTTCTTTAAATAATTCAAAAACAAAAAAATAAAAACATCAAGGTATAACTGCGAGCTATAGACCTTGTAGGGTAATCTTCTCTCATATATATATATCTTTTATTTATAGACTCAGAAGCTTTTTTATGATACTCCTCCACAGCATAGCTGGGTATCTCATAAAGTTTAATGGCTTTTTCCTAACAATGCGTATCTTTTGAGGGAACAATATCTCCATTATAAGGACAGGTAAGGAAAGAACAGTGAGCTCAGGATTACCTAAGGTCACAGTAGAAGCACACAATAGTAATAGAGGTGGAGTGCAAACTTCAAAATAGTGTATTAATACCTAGTCTCTCCCTCCACAATATCCTTTCCGCTGCCACACACTGCTATTTACAAGGAGCATCATCACATATTGTGAGATTTAGTTTTGTGTTAATGGTAAGGCGCCTACGATTATTTCTATTCTTCCAATGCTCTTTGAAAATGTGTTCATCGGTACCCTAAAATGTCGCCTGTGAGCCATTCTCCTTGTCACAGTCGCTATTCAAATGATAGAAACACGCAGAAAAAAGGTTCGCCCATATGAAAGGATCCCCACGATGGAAAGCGACCTCTGACTGTTAGACGCGTTGGGCTGGTTTGCTGCGTGACCCAGCATAAGCAAGGCTGACTTCCAGCCTCCGAGCACAATGCGTGGTGTGTGGGGTCACCCTCTGGCTCCCCTGCCCCCTGCTCCCAGGCCATGGGGCTGGCCTCCTCCCTTGGGGAGCGTGACCCCTACCAACCCAGCTGAAATGGGCTCAGCAGACTCCTAGCTGGAGTGCAAGGCTCAGAGCACGGCTTTTGGCAACAGAAATGGTAATAGCAGAAAACATTTGTCTTTTGGAGGCACCACTACTGCCAAAGAGTATATTCACCTCCATTCTTATTTAAATAGGGTGCATATTCAAGACTTCAGTTGTTTTAAAAGCTCTGTGAGATCTCGGAGGAGAGAAAAATAGAAGTGTGCTGTCAAGCTTCTCTGGCAATGAAAAGAAAAATAAAGGGACACTTATTCTGTTGTGATTCAGAGTGTGTAATTTGAGTAATGTGTATGCACATGTAAATATATGCATATGTGCATAATAAGTCCATGTGTGCAGAGCAAAAAATATATGTTGCTATAGTTAATCATCAGCAAAAAAATGGGATGTCTGAATTATTTGATAAAGGTGATCTGTGAAATTAGAAAGTTTCTTGTGTGATTAATCTAGATTCACTCGAGTAATCTTGTTGAATTCAGTGGAACTATTTGTATGAATGAGAGATGCCACATCTTGTCCTTGAGTTAGTCCCACCAAGTGGTTACTGTGGGGGTTGAAATGGCACACAACTGAAAACCAACACATTTTGCATATTTTATATATAACTTGCTTCACGCACTTGCACTATTTTTTCCATTACCTCATCATGTGGAAAACAAGTCAATTAGCTGCATTATAGAAAATTGGATGTTTCTAGGGTACAATACTTAAAATGTTGTTACTTTTTACTCTTACAGTATGCATGATACTTATGGTTCAAACTGAATTTCACTCAGAGGAGATTAGATTAATTTGTCCTCCACATCCTTGAACAAGAGAGGGCATAGAAGGACCAAAAGGCCTTGAAATCTGGTGCAGTGTACTTCTGGATATGAAGGCTTCTCTACAGCAGAGTTACTTCTTCTTGGAGTTATTGTCACCCAAAACAGCTCTGTGTAACACTTCCCATCTCTTCTTCAACCTCCACTCACATGCAGAGACCTGGGAGAATCTCTGTTCATCAAGATGAACCTTAGAAGACAGGTAGGGAAACGGTAAAGGAGATGAGGAAGAGGTTGATAAGTGAATATTTTCATATTGGGGACTAGTTGAATTATCTAGATTTATGTATTTATCTTATTCTTTATTTTAATAAAATTGTAGCTGATAGCCAGCCTTGAAGAAGAGTGCATTTTTAAATAATTAAACAGGGCAATGGCAGAGTAAATGGATGGAGATGGTATGCAAAATTGTTTTACAGGCTACATGTGAAATATGAGGTGCCCTGGCTGCTGCTGGCAATTACTTTTTAAAGCCCATTCCTCTCAAGGATTTTGTGATTTATTTTTTATGTTCTCTAAGGCTACACTCTTGTGACAATTCTTATAACATATTCACTCGTGTAAATAAATGTACATAAAACTATGAAATCATGAGGGCTTCTTATGTGTTTCAGTTTCTATTACTTTTTTCTTTCTTGCTCATAGAATCACAGAATGGTTGAGGTTGGAGGGATGTCTGGAGGTAACCTGGTCCAACCCCCCTGCTCAAGCAGGGCAACCTAGAGCTGGTTGCCCAGGACCATGTCCAGACAGATTTTGAATATCTCCAAAGATGGAGACTCCACAACCTCTCTGGGCAACCTGCGCCAGTGCCCGGTCACCCTCACAGTGAAAAATTGTTTCCTTATGTTCAGAGGGAACCTCCTGAGTTTCAGTTTGTGTCCATTGCCTCTGGTGCTGTCACTGGGCACCACTGAAATGACCCTGGCTCCATCTTCTTTGCATTCTCCTTTCAGGTATTTATATATATTAATAAGGTCCCTCTGAGTCTTCACTTCTCCAGGTTAAACAGTTCCAGCTCTCTCAGCCTTTCTTCATAGGAGAGATGCTCCAGTCTCTCAGTCATCTTCATGGCCCTTCACTGGACTCTCTCTAGTGTGTCCCTGTCTCTCTTGTACGGCGGAGCCCTGAACTGGACCCAGCGCTCCAGCTGTGGCCTTACCAGTGGTGACTGAAGGGGAATGATCATTCTGTTATCATCAGGGTTTGTTCAAGTTTGCCTAAAAACTTGCAGTGGTCCTGACTGTGGAGGGTCTGCCCAGACGTCCCAGCTGTTTTTACAGTGCTCTGCCACAGTTTTCTCAAACAGGCCAACTTTTGAGACAGTGACGGGCTGAGAGAATGAAAACTGGTTAAAAACCAGCTGATGTTACATGCACATTAAGAGTTTTTACAAAGCTTTCTCTTCACATGCCAGCCTGGTGCCAGGTCCCAATCCAGCACCAGCACCGCTTGAGAAAATGTGCTGGTGACCCAGGGAAGACACAGGACCAGCCCTTAAGCCACCCAGCCATGGTTCAGCGTAGCTGTCATGGAAGTCAGTACGTATCGCTCCTCTGGCTTCAGGGGGAGCTGGAACAGACCCTCAATGCCCTCAGAAAACCTAACGATTGCTGGCTTGTCAAAACTCAAATCAAATATGAAGTTTAGTTGCAGATGAATTGAATATTTATATGAAAATGAAAGCCGTCCTTTTTGTTTTTCATAAAAGCTGTAATTGTTTAAACTCTGAGAAAAGCTGGTATGTAGGACAAATGGGATTTCTTACCACATGATCAGGGTTGATTTTATATCCCCCTTTTCACTAATCTAAGATGCCTCAGAGAACTGTGTATATGTCGGGCTGCATTTTATTGTAGAGCTTAATTGCTGCAAAGGATGATCTATCTGCTAGAATTTTTGTTCACATTAATAAACTCTCTTGGTAGTTATATAAACATTTACTGTAGTCCATTAATGAAAAGTGTGCTGGTGCAGGTGTTGAGTGTACCACAATAAAATTTTAGCAGTCAAGAGGTTGTTTATTGTACCTAGTCACATATTCTGTTGTACTCCCAGGTATTGAGACTGAAATGGAATAAATGAAAAACCAAGATTAGAGCCTCTTAAAATGGGAAATAAGTTAAAGGAAAACATTTTTAGCCACTGTGCCTTTTTTGCAGTTGCAAAACAATGCATGATTAATTTGGAGGAAACAAGATTATTTCTTCAAGCACACTATCTTTTTTTTTTTTTTTTTTTTTTTTTTTTTTACATAATAAATACTGTTGCCGTAAAAACAATGGGAACCAAGAACTCTTGACAACTCATTTTAGGTCTGGTAGGCTTGAATGTAAACTGAGCTGCCCAGAGAGAGTTGGTGAAAAGAGTTTACTTGCTGTAGTTGTAATAAAGGAAATTTAAAAACCACAATCTGTTTCAAGTCAAAAACGAACAACTGAATATTGTCTTAAACATTTTTTTTCCCTATTCCTGGCATGCCTATGCTCTTTAGGCAAGTGGCATTATTAGACTCAGGATACAGATGCTATTTCTTTTAGATAAGTAAAACTGTGTTGTTTCTGAACCCTTTAGTCCATTATTTCAAAGTTTCTAGTTTCAGAATCTTTGCTTTACAGTGTAAGAAAACAAAACATAAAAGCTAGGAATAAGTCATAAGTAGGGATCAAATCATATAAGCTATTTGTTTCTGGTGTTACACTTCACTTGGTAAACTTTACATGGCTAATGGGTTTGACATGATGTTAAATGCATTTGGTTATTTTATGCAACGTATCTTCATTATTTTTCTCCTCTAATATTTATTCCAGAAAGGTGGCCCTTCTCTGACTGGAATGCCATTTTAGCTATTAAAATATTACAAAAGCATAATAAAACATTTTTAAAAGAATTTCTGGGGGGAGGTGAGAATGTTTGTGGCTGGTATTAAGCTTTCATTTGAAAACTAAGATTAATGCCATTATTATGATATGATATTATAATTATAATATCATTTTTGATGTAAGCAAAGTATAGATTTCTGGCCCAGTTTCTAGATGTCTTGTATGTGTAATAGATCTTTTCTTACAGTTTTTTTTCTTGAGGTGGTGTGCTGGCTAGTGTATCTACCAAGGGACTTTATGTCTGAAGGATCCATGCTCGTGATGGTGCTCAGTTTTACGCAGTTTAACCATAGGAGGGAGCCTCTCCTCTTTCCAAGTTACGTGGGAAGATGCAGTCATGGGCCTTTGGAGGTCTCTTCCTACCAGTTTGCATTTGGAAGTGTAAATGCTGCTTTTTTTCCTATAAGGCTGATCCACTGCAGGTTCACAGGCAGGCACATTTACGTGGGAGTCAAGCCTCATAGTTCCACAAACAGCTATGCGGAAACTATCAAACCCTGAACCGAACAGATTGTAAGAGCATGATCATACTTGAACACGAAAGGGATTCAGTTGTTGTTAGAAAATAGCTGGGTCACATAAGTATCTGCCAGCATCGCTGCAGCTGCTGCAGGAAAGAGTGCTTGTTTTACTGATGCTGGTTAGGTTGTACTCCAGCTTTTTCCATAGCATCTCTGTCTTCGTTACAGACAATTGTTATTGGACAAGTAAATATTTTGGTTGTCATCCGTTTATTACAATCAAGTTTGGTTTGACCTTAGCACAAAGTTTACACAGTTCAAAATAAAATTTGTGTTGTAATGGAGTTGATTAAGTGGAAGGAAACCCGTGTGTGAGCATATTTAAATAGTTTGTGACTACATTGATTACATTGAATTGGATCAATAAGCTGATATAAGAGAGAGAGAAATTAATGTGTCAAATTAAAAACCACGAAATAAATGCAGAAGGGAAATATATCATTAGAGAGGAAAAAAGAGAATGGTTAGAGAAGCTTGAGCAAAAGAATAAAATAAAATGACTGATTATTAGAGCTTAATAGCCAAACAAAATTAAATTTTAGTGAATTGAATTTTTTTAATCTATATAAATGAGACCTAAAGGAAGCTACCCTTGAAGTTTCTATGTGGTCAGAAATTATTTCCCAGGTTACTTGTGCTTGGTGATTCAGCTTGAGTCTCCCCTTCGTGGTGAGCAGAGGTTTCTCTGATGTTTGACCATCAGGCCTGCCATCCTCTTCCTCATCTTACAAGTCTGAGCTGGGGCACTGGGGCTGGAGTGGCCTCTAAATGAGAGATGGTGATTGTTGCTGAGATGCCATAGAGCCGCATAGTGCCTGCAGTGCCTGGAGTGAGAGCTCACAGTAGACTCAAACAGGAAAGCGGGGTCTCACTTAGGCTGACCTGTTTCTCCAGCCTTGCAAAGCTGCTTTTCCAAGTTTCTCCCCTTGTTACTCGAGTTCCGGGCCATATTATTCCTTTCTGAATCCTCTGCCTACTCAATGTATGCTCTGAAATCTGTCCTGGATAGCAACAGGTTTATCTTACATCATTCTGCACAAATAAAAAAAAATCCCACATTTTCTCACAGCAAAAGCAGTGCATGGTATTAACTCAGGCATTTCTCACACCTAATATTCTACTACTTTTCTTGCGTACGTTATTGGATAATGTCCAGATAAAGTCATATGTTATTTTTTCTTGTCATGTGAATGTGATGATAACTCCTAGGAGGAATCTTTAATGAAGGAGGAAATCTGCAACAGTGCTTATGTTACAGCTCAGTACTACAAATTCTTGTTCATGTAAGTAGATTTCTTGTATGAAGTCTGATTAACTGTAAGACATTGATGATGCTTGTGTTTGCAGTAGTTTGCAGGGCGGTTTCCTGTAAGCTATTTATACCATATGTTAGTATGCCACTTTATTCCTTACTTCTCCCTCTTCCCAAATACACCCGAGTTAACTATATTAATTTCTCTTTGTTTTGGAAAAATGGGCGAGAATACCACTATGTAAATCGTCGTGTATATGTTTTCCCTGTAGCAATATCCAAAAGTTGGAATTCCAACTGTGCTGCAAACCTCTGAACTACAGGGAAAATACATGTGTCTCCTCTGTAGAACTTAACAGCCTGAGGCTTCAAGCCTAGGAATTTTTTATGCAGGTGTTTGTCTTTAAATACTGAAGGGGTTACAAAAATCTTGATGGTTGGGTTTTCAAAGGCCTTTCAGTCTTCTCAATGCCTATGTCTGTGTGCCTGCTCCTATCAGTCTGTCTGTAGCACAATTGTGATGACAACATCTGATCATTAAAAAAATATCAGGGAATGTCTGTAGCATGGATGTCTCCTGATCCCAGGCTGCCCGCTCATCCCCAGGCTGGTGCAGAGGGCTGCAGAGGATGGGCTGGATTATGGGGATTTTTCCTGGCTGCGCAAGAGCAGTACCCCACTGTTCAGAATGAGAGTGTTGGCTCATCTCTGACAAGTCCTTCTCTGACCAGCGTGCCATGTATGCCAAAGCCTCTGAAAAGGTACTTGGAACGTGTTTTCTGCCCGATTTATAGAGAGAAACATCCTTCTTGCTCCTTACAGCTTATGGATGGAGGAGAGATGAAGATTTAACCTTTTACAAGCCACACGCTGTTCTTTCCATTTGCTGTTTTAATTTTGCTTTTCTGTCAAACTTTAGGAAGACTGGCACATTTACTGAAGTTTGCAGGCTAGATGCACCAGCGTTGGCTGATGTGCTTTGAAGTTCCAAGCCAGATATCCTCAGTTTCATACATACACTCCTAATGTAAACCCAGCTGCACTGCTGAATCCTTGCTTTCATCCAACTCAGAAACAAAAGCAGAGAGTGGGTTTAGACTGAGCCCATGGAGATCAAACCCAAAGGAAACGCTATTAGAAAACCCTTGTCAAAGTGAAACACTGACTTGAGTAACATTCTTGCTAGAGTAACGCTCTCTAATTATCCAAGTTTCTTATTTCTTTTCCTTTTACTCAACTGTTTTTCTACTGTGTTCTTCCCTCATTGCTAATAGGCATCCTTCCTTCTTGCCAGGTCACTCCTCTTCCAGTTTGCACAACTGTCACCACACTGCTTTCTCAGAAGATAGATCCTGTGAAGTAGCTAAAGAATGTCCCTGAAATTCAACATACATATGTTATAGGCTGGCTGAGTATAGATCATTAAACAGCCTTACCTTTGAATGGTAAAGTTTTAATGTTAATTGACTGTGTTAAAGAGTCCGTTAAAAGGTGTGCTCTCTAGAGCATCTACTGACTATTTATGGAACTTAAGCTTCTTGATCAAATGCTTAGAAGACAGATGATGTGTGTATCCCTAAAATGTGCATTTCCTTCTGTTTATAAAGATATGCTGCCTCCATTTTCTACACTGCCTTTAAGAATTACTGGGAGTTTCTTTCTAGGAGAAGGTAAGCAAAAAAAAAAAAAAAAAAAAAAAAAAAAAAAAATCAAAGAACTGCAGTGGATTGCACTAATCAGTCACACCAGCGAGTCTCAAAGAGCTTAGTAACCTTTAAAGTTCAGTTTTGCTGGAGTCTTCCAGTGCAATTGCCTGCACCACTCTGCTTGTAGAAAAGATTATTTGAAATGCACTTACGATTGCTATTAAAAATGCAGGGCTATTATCCAAATGACCTTGCCTTATGCTTTTTGTTAATCCCAGAAACACAGAAAGGAGTAAATGCTATGCAAAAAAGGTGGCTTTGACAGATGATACAGATAAAAGAGGACATTATTGTGAGCAAGTAGAGAAAAAACTATGGAGCAGAATATGTAAACCTGCTGATATTTTCTAAAGCTCAGACTTCCTTCAGGCATTTGTCATGAGTTAGTCTGAAAGTTATGTTCTGCTACAAGAATGAGAAAAATGAGCTCTTCCAATTTTTTAGTGCCTGTTGTTTTCAGTGTTATGTCTCACTATTGTGAGATTTTTTTCCCCCTATGCAAACTCATTTTAACTGGCTTCCAAGTACAAGGGTGGCTACACTTTTCATGCTTCATTCTTTCTTTTGACAGGTAGGGCTCTTCTCATTTGTTCATATCATAGTTAATTACATGCTGGATGGTATGAACTTTTGTTATTTAGATGTTATTTATTTATATAAAGTGGTCCGTGAAGAGGTCTTATTGTTTCTAAAACGTTTAGTGTACTTCCTTCTTTACAATGGGAATGCTCTCAGATTGTTAGAGCGAGACAAAGAGACAATGACAGCAGTTTAGAAGCTATAATTGGGATATAAGTGGTTCACAAATACATCTCTTAAAACTCCTTTTTAAGGGGTGAAATTCACACCACATGACTTTCACCATGCTAGAGTCCCACCTAAATCCCTGAATGGGGTCACCTAAAGCAAGTGTGTAATCCCAAGGTGGTTCTCAGAAAGAAAAATAATGAAAAAATCAGAGTTAAATTGATGAAACAAGATAATTGCAGGTATTCCCCTGTATAAATCTGTCAGATTTTGCTTTTTTGGGTATCAATCAGTGTCTGGCTTCTGTTTGATTATCTTTCAGTATTATCACAAGTTGGGTACTACCTCACAGAAATTCTACAAAAAGAAAAATTTTCATAAGTATGAAAACACATAAATACTGTCAGCTGCAACAAAGTGAATCTTTCTGGAAAGACAGTAGTATTTTTTGAAAGAATGGATAGGAGTTGCATATATTTATGATAAATTTTTGCTACTGGAGTGACTTTGTGTATATTTTTAGACAGAATTATGGATATCAAATCCAAAACTAGAAAAAATAGCAACATAATTTGTGTGATAACAAATACAAAATATATAAGAACTTTATTTCAAACCTAGGGTAGACTAGTTCTTGTTTTCAGAGGTCACCTATCGGAGCATGAGGCTCACTGGAGATGGGGTGCGGTAGTGTGGAACAGCAGGGACTTGGCTTCCTGCCTGAGACTTCCTTGGGCCAGGTCATTTCGCCTCAGTACCCACCCATAAAATCGAAGATTTGACACCCTCCAATATTACCGTAATGAACCCATCTGATCAGATGAACAAGCAGAAACCAAGACGTAAATATATTAGCAACCTGTGTTCCTCTCTAAGGAAATAAGAGGCTGACTTCACATGTTAGGGTGTCTATTAATGAGCTCAAGCCTATGAAACCTTACATTTCAGAGAGTTCATTCACCATCTTCCTTTTTCAGCTTTTTCATGGAAAGGCACTTTCTTCACAGAGTTCTGTGAAATCTGGCAGTTTTTATGTTAATTATGTTTATCTTGTAAAAAGATTTCTGAACTCATTTTAGTGGAGAATCTGTACTCAAATACTGAATTTGAAGATGCTATTTTTAATATATATGAATCCTCTGATATTTTATGATAATTTTTAAGTAATAAAAGACTTCATGTTACAATGGTTCGCCTCAGGTTACTGCAGTGAGGCCTTTGTCCAGTAAAGAATTATCCAAGATTTCCGATTAAGTAATTAAATTAGCATAGTTAAGAAAGAGTTCACAGAATTCACAGTCCAAGTGTTCTTTGGTCATCAATGAAACAAACAGAATTCCTTCTTTCCTTCCTTCCTTCCTTTGTTCTCTGCTGATGTTGCCATTTTCTTAAACTAAAATACTATTTGGAATAAACCATTGGGATTAATTCCTCTCCTTGGAGCCCCTTTCTTATGCCCTTACACCCTAACCCCAACAAAAGTGGAAAGGGATTCCCCCAACTTCCCAATTTTGAGGTAGGAAAAAGGTGTTCCAGGCATTTATTGCACACGTTTGGTTCATTTTCACTGTTAAAATGGCTCTGTATGGTGGAAGATCCTGCTCCTGTCTCCTCCTTCAGCTAAGCAATAATGGGGAGACAGAGCCATGAAGTCACAACCCATATTGTGAAAAAAGATCTCATCCATCAAACTGTCACCTCAGTTTTCTGTCCAGGGTCACAGAGGAACAAAGTCAGCTTGTGTCAGGTTGAAATAGCATTGGTAAGTGTTAGTGTGTGTGAAGCTGGTGGTTTGAAGTCTATTTATTTTGTTTGAAAGGCTCAAACAGCATGCTGCCGAGCAGAGGAACAAGCAGGAGGAAGTCTCCTTATAAATTATTACTGGAAGGCTCACAGCCGTCATTTAAGATGTGAAATTATGCCATCTGCTTTTCTAGGTCTTTGATTTACTTGGTGGCAGCTGTCTGTTTCTGAGTTTCCGCATCTCACAGAGAGGTAAAACTTGCATTAAAAACTAATATGACAACATCATTTCTTTAACAAAGACTTAATGCTTTCTTGAAAACCAGAGAATATGCAGGGGATGTTATCTCAGTATCTATGGCATGCTTTCAAGACAAATTATATGAAAAAAATGCTGTCTCTCTTTTTACATACACTGGGAATGTAGATAGAAATCTTTTTTTTCTGTGAAAAATGCAATTGTTTGTTCTCATTTTAGCTATCAAAAGCACTTCAGGAAGGCACCTATGGGTTTTTTTGTATTGCTTTTAATTTGATGATTCCTAACGTTATTGATTTCGTGTCTGTTGGGGTCTTTTTTCTTATACTTTTTTATTATTGATTTTCTGGGAGAACATCTTTGTTGTTATTTTGCTGTTTGAAATATTTAAGGTTTATTTGTTCTTTGTTAAAAAGGAAAATCTTAGGCCCAACAGCAGCTTTAGGAAGTCACATAGCTAATTTAAAAAGAACAACAACAAAAAAAGGCTAACTACTTCAGTACAGGCTAACCGAGATGCACGCGGGGCACTCTTGCAAGTACCCAGGGGTGTGCTCGTTTCAGAAATTAGCGGCTGAGAGGGCGATGAATGGAGATGTGCACTTTCCCGTGCCTTGTCCTGACGCCCTGTCTGTGTCCGGGGTGTGCTGCCCAAGTGCTCGGCAGGCTTGTCTGGATCCCCTCCCTGAGGATGGCTGTGCGGCAGGGGGGGAGCTGAGTGGCAGCAGCATCTCTTCCCCCACCCCCCGGGAGAATCGCTTCTGCTGAAGTCATTTGGTGTGTGCTGCTTTTTCCTGTGCGAGGATTAAGGAGTAGGAGAATGGCTTTGTGAGGAGGCTCGGAGAGAGGGAGCTGAAGAGAGGCTGAACAGAGGGGCCGAAAGACTTTAGCCTTTCATAGTTCTTTCAGTCAATTCATTCTGGGAGACCAATTGCATGCGATACGGCAGCTGGGGGTTTTGTTTTCCTTTCAGCTATATACTGTAGGAGAAGCTGGTAAGGTTATTTTTTTTTTTTCCTTGTTCTACTGTTCCACGATGCTATTGTAATTGCTTTATCGAAGCGACTGTTTGGTGAGGAAGGGAAGTTGGTTAATGATGCTGAGGGTCCCCTGCATTGTCTCTGCTTTGTGCAGCTGCATAGTTTGGGGAGAGGCACTGTTTACAGTAGAGGGGCTGGTTTCCGTTGAACAACTTTGCTGTTATTTTTCCAAAGTTGTTTCAGCCTTTCATTTGGTGAAGCTAGGAAAATAAGCAAATAAACGGACTCGGCTGTTTAGAAATGGGTAAATTTATAGAGGCTGCAATTTGTTGAAAAAGCTGTTCTGCCGAAATCCCAGTTTCAGATGTTCTGCCTTTGATGTTATCGGATTTGTCACTCTGCTGGATCAACTCCAAAACTAGGTTTTATGTGAGAACCTTCTCTCGCAAATCTTTTCTTCGCATTTTCAACAGGGACAAGATAGGTCACTCGAACTGATAGCCAAAGAAAACAAAACAAAAATGTATCTGTGGAAGGTGGAAATATTTGAGGAAAGGAAAAATCCTAGGGGAACTCTGGAATTAAAAATTAAATGAAGGAGCATTAATTCTTGGCACTAATTTTTAGCAGAATGCTCCTGATCAGTGTAATAGGAAGCATGTGGTTAGGCAGAGAATATAAATACTCTTTCAGAAGATGCAAGATGCACAGGTGCATATCCTGTCTAACTGCACCCTTCCAAAGAGAGAGTTATCAGATTTATTCTCTTGGGGGGGGGGGGGCGGAGAAAACCAGAAGATCCTGGCTATCCTGTCCCTTTCCCCTCTTCTTGTTATTTTTAGAATAGTGACTTGTGTTTGTCAGAGTCTTTTATTTCCTTTCATATTATCGTGGGAAACTTTAGCTTGAATTGGTTGGACATATGTGAGCGCAGCTTGGGGCATACCATGTCTATTCCACAGACAGGCTATGAAAATCCTGCCTGTGACTCAGATGAATTGTAAAGACCATAATTACCAACAAAAGTTTCTTTTGTAGCCATTCAAAAATCACAAACAAGGTAAGGGGGAATGATTGACAACAGTTACACTACTGATTGACAGAGAACCAAAAACTTGGTCTGTGACTTAGTATGTTAGTTTTTCAAGAAGTGTTGACCTTTTTCACTGTTGCTTCGTTCTTTCTGGTGGACTATTCCCAATTCCCCTATTGAGGCTAGAATGTCTATCTAAAATGTGTCTTTGTAATTACTGCCTATGGTCTGTATGTCTCTTTACAATTACATGCTTATTTGTTGATGCTGAAACAAAATTGAGAGATACATTGCAATCAGACCTCCATGAAAGAATGTGTATCTTTTATATGCCTCACATGCTTAACTATTGATTTCAGCTACAGATTTCACTCTTATGAAGTAATGAAGTGCCACATCCAAATCCTGCAAATTTATACTCGCAGTTCTAGCTCCTAATAATGGAAGGCCCAAGGAATTCAATGTGGTTACTCATGTGAGTAAAGATTTAGAGACTCATTTCCCATTCATGAATGAAATGGTTTAGGAAGTGCACAGTTACTATGGTTCTCTTTTGGCTTAAAAACAAAAATCTCCATTAAAACAACCACTAATGAGATTTGTTAGAGGGGCCCAAGGATAGACAAATTCACTGATTTAATATAAGAATGTGGTAGACTCTTGACAGGCGTATTTCAAGAAGAATGATAGAAACGTTCTCTCTCTCTCCAGCTTATTAACAGTTTTAGAAACACGGGAAACATAATTCATCCCTTCGTGCTGCACCACCAGATACGGTCATGACCCTTGAAATACCACCACAACTATGAGTTACTCCTCCCTTTGAGAATAAAATTTAATTTAGTGTAGCCTTTATCACATACTACCCCCTGCTCCTAGTAATAACTGTCAGTTCTGGCAAATGACAACAAACTGATATTTCAGGTTAGGCTTCTCCTGGTTTTCTGTAGACAAAGGTACAGTATCTCCAGCATACAGTGTTTATTACTTTCACATCCTTGGTTTCATTGCAAGCAAACAAGGCAGGCTGTGTTCCCTGGGTATTGATACACCAGTTAAGGCTCCTTAGTTTGCTAGTGGAGAAATTGCTTTGATTCAGTGTTTCTAAACTGTTCAACAGCATCCTTTAGTTTACAGAGACAGAGATGTATTTGCTGCTACTTCTTTCCTAGTTTTCATTAATTCTAAATTTCCAAAATGTTTTCATTAATTCTAAATTTCCTTTTCGAAGGAAAAAAAGGCATCTAACTTAAAAGAACTCACAACTGATACTGTAACTATACATGTGGATGGTAAAGGAACTACACCAAAGTTGTTGTGCAAGAGAGCCCTAAAATTAACTGCCTGAAACAGAAAAGTGGCTATCCTATTATTTTTTATAAAGCAGAAATACGTGTACTTTTATATGGCCATTATTGTTGGAAAAAGGGCCTCTAATTGTAAATGAAAAACCACCACCAATATCACATTTATGCATAAAGAAGTAAATCTTGGCTATAAATGTCTTTTATTAAGTTAAAGCAGAACAAAATTAATTCCAAAGGTGGAGGGAAACACATATAAATAAACTTACCAACCATTTATTCATAAAATTAGAGCAATCTAAACATATTCCAGCAGTCATTAGCTACCAGCTATTTGTCACAACTGGAAGGTCTAGGCAGATGGAAACTGTAATATTGCTTCTCAAAACACATGCACAATTCTGTAAAAGAAATTATAAGGTTGGAGCTGCCATATTGGTGCTGTGCTGCAATTTGGTGATTTTTTTTGTGAGCTTTTTTCACATTTCTTAGTCCAGATGTCACAAAAAGACCATATAGCAAAAAAAAAAAAAAGGTGTGTTTTCTATACTATATACGTACATACTTATATATGCATGTATAAACATTAGTGGCAATTTATTAAAATGCAGTTGACACACTGCAGATCACTTTCAAGCTGGTTTTGTTAGTATTCTTTTACTTCTACTTTTGCTTGCATCACTGTAAGAGTTGTTGTTTGAACAGACCTGTAAAGATACACGCTAACATCATGCATCTTCTATGCTAACTAAACACTTTCTGTGTTCGTTATTACACAGAGGATTCACAAAGCCTGTGCTTAGAGCTCATGGCTACCCATCTTCCTAGAAATAACTACCTGAAATGAATGTCACTGTAAGTCACGCTAAACACAGTGTAAAAGAGTTCTACTTTTCTTATCCTTAACTGGAAGAAAACACACCTGGGGTCTCATGGGAAGCTGCCATTTTACAAACAGTAAGCAGCAGGAGGTCCCGTCTGGTGGAACAGGATAGGAATTAGAGAATACAGTTCCCACTTGACACAAAAGAAGAGATTTTGAACGCTGCTTCAAAATAATCTTTTTTTTTTTTTTTTTAATTGCTATGAGAGTACTTAGATACTAATTCAGCCATTTTTACTCATGAAGTAACAGAATATAGAACAGGCTGATTATTTTTGTCATATATATTTAAATGATACTTATAGTTTCTAAATACATCTATGCAATTTTCAAAACCTTTTGATGAAATTCTGCATGATTGCTGATGCATTTTTCTGTTATGCACATCCTCCAGCACCTTAGAAGCACGGTGTGTTCCGTAGCTTGGGATTTGCTTGGTTTTTAAATCCAATGTCAACAGAGGGACATTGAACTGCTGAGTAGAAGATCATCTGCAGGACAATTTGAGCACAAGAATGGTGGGATGCTGCAATGATATATGGCTGAGGTTTGCAAAGTTCACAAGCATCCCACTATCTTCCCAGAATGTGTTTCAATGATGTACGTCCATATCCCTTCATCTTTGAAAAGTTGTAATGTTTACAAGCATGTTGTCCCCTCTGGTTGGATGTAGTAGGTATCTTTCATCTTAGAAACCTCAGTCTTTTAGAAAAGTTGTATCCATGATAAACTTCCAGGGTTTGAGAGATTGACTTGTGGTCCATTATAAGTTAAAACTCAGCCCACATGGTGCGGCAGGCTGGGCAGGATGCTGTCTGTCAAGGTCTAATAGTTGACGCCGAATGACATTATTGAGATGTGTGGTCTTATCCAATTAAAACTTTGACTGAAATGTTAATGATCTTTTGGCTGACACTTCGGGAAAGACCACCAGTGATTTCCTAAGGGGAAAGAACTATTAGCTTCCAACCACACCTGAGTCTGTCCAAGCCCAGTACATTATCAGCTGACATCTATGTGGATTTGTAAGAGCTTTTGAAGTTTTCTGGATTACATGCAGACAGAAAAGAGATGGATTATTTTTACTTCCATGAACCAGAGTATCATACTTCAGTGCTAAATAAAGGAAGCTAAGGGTCAACCTGTCAGTCAAAACTCATCTACATTAGAAAAATGTGTGAAGCTTTTTTTCTGCACTGGTCCTTCTTATCCAGTGCAACCAGCTGTAGAAGTGGTGTAAACTGAGACTTCGGGACTCCAAGGGCTTTCAGAGCATTCTCAGGTGGCAAATGAAGGAACAATGAATTTTGACTGTCTCTGCACCTCTCCCAAAGTAGTCCCAGTAGGCACGTTGGTGGGGATGGAGCTTATGTTAGGACTTGGATCACAGTTTTAACTTCTGGGGTTTTTTTCTGTTGAGTTTACCTGGGTCAGATTTAGGCAATTACTGATTGCCCTTTGTGACCTGTTTTCTTCCAGGTTGTGGAAGAGATGAATGCACCCTGTTGATACTAGTGCAGTGTCCTACAAAGAGACATGTCTTGTCTTTCGGAAGTTCTGTCAATGACTTTTTTGCTTCTTGCAGTTTCAAAGCCATATATTAGACTTTGTGCTGGGGGCTATTCCCTTTTAGAAGACTATTTCTGTACTCCACTCCTTTTTGCAGTCTAAGTTAATAAACTGCCTACAAAGATGGTTTTGAAATGTCAGTAGATGCTGAGAGAATGATATAGTGAAAGCTGGGAGCAAGTACAATACAACTTGGGTGGGATTCAGTTCTAGATCGCCTGTAAAACTTGGGCATCTGTGTGCAAATGTCTACATGTAATTCAGCTTAAATGACAGCTGACACCTATGGTTCAATTCAGTTGCACACACACAGGCATTTAATGCCATTACAAATGCATTAAGGTACCTTAAACATCCACATGGGACTGAGAGCTGACACAGGACATATGGACACATTGTCTTTCTGGAGATGTGGCTCTGCCAGGGCATCTGAAATGATGCTAGGGACCTATGTATAAGGCCCTGAACAGGGAGGCCACCTTAGCTGGCCAGCTCAACATCTCTTCAGGTTCCACTGCTCACGTTGACTAGATCATCACTGGCTACAGTGCCCACCTTGCACAGTTAGCTTGTCTACAGGCAGCTACCCACAATTTGAATAACTGCTGATTTTTTACATCTTTTTATTATGTCACTACTCTTGAAGAAAGTGAGCTGAGTTATTTATGGACCAAAATTAAAGTGGCCCTTTTCATTATGGTAATAGGGGGAAGAAGGAAAGCAGGAAGGAAGGGAAACTGTATTCATACTATCTTCTGCAGGCATCTACTTTGAATGCTGAAGTTAGGACACTGGGCTGCTTTGTAATCAAGAGAGAGAATGATAGACCTTATCTGAATTATTCAAAATCTGTATAAATCCCTAGCCAAGGGGAGACAAAGTCTCCTTGGACTGATTCAGGTGGCCTTGGTAAGATGCTGAGCTGGTAACATCTAGGACTAGTCGATAAGAAACATCAGGCATGCTCATTATAGCTTAGGTCATCTGAATATAACATACTTTCCTAAGGTTATTCTAAATTCTCTTAATATGTGTTCAGACTAAAAGAGATTGTACCCAACAAGTCTTTTCAAGATATCTATTATTCTATTCTATTAACCTAATTTGGCATAACTGCTATCTTATATGATTTGAACTGACTTCTAAATGTACCTGCCTCTCTTCATCAACTGCGTAGGACTATTGCCTCTCAGAAAATAATCTAAGGGAGAGAAGAAACACTTTCCTTTTGTTATGCACCACATACATTAAGTCCTTTTGCTGAGATATCTTTAAATTTCCACATTGTTTATGCATATCTATAGTGTTTGGCTAATGTATTCATGTGTATTTTCAAACAATATACACATGCACTCCACCTCACAATTCCTTCGTGCGTGCCAGAAAATAATTTCCCTAACTGAACAATCTAAATTACAAGTCCAGTTATTGTCTGTTTTGAGGCCCATAATTAGAGCTCAGATGGTAGGGCAATTGCAGAAGAGAGTTTACCAATTTACATGTTAATCAAACATAGTCTGATGGACCATGATTAACGTAGGCTCAGTCAACATCTTAATTAGCCAGAGGCACATCATGAGACATTGGTGCCTGTCTTCCCACCCCTGAGATTTTTTTTCCAAGCAAGTAGACGTTCCTTAATAGCTGTTTTCCATAGCATTGTTAAAGCTAAGACCTTAATTGTTCTAATGAGGGAAGTTAGTTAAAAATTGTTTAGCCTTGTGTAGAACACCTGAGGTAGCATAGCATCTTCATTAATGGAGGGCAGAACCCGGCCAATTTGTAACCTGGATCAGGTATGATATTAAATAACAGATTTGTGCCAAAATCACATTGAGCACAGAATATGTTTTTTAAGAACTGCGGATGGTTTTATCTGATTGATTAGGTCCACATGTCCACAGCCCCAGGAATCTCTCCACAGGAGCCCACATGGAATCAGGATAAGCACAATTTAAGTATGCCTTTGTAGTTGAGTAACCTGCTGAGCAGAACTTCATCTCTCCTAACAATGTCTCTCCTGATATTTTGTTTAAAGGCTTGCTGGTCTGCAGCTAATTTATTTTACAAGTGAAAATCAACTTTCTCCATACAGATATGTTTTAGAATTCCTTGAATACTATCAAATATTGTTTTCAAAAGCTAGCCTGTCTGAGGACTAACTCCCAGTGAGACTAGGAGATGTTTAGAATTTTTTTCCCCATTTGATTCCTTGCTGTACATTTTTCACTGCTGCAAAATATACACAATGATATGTAGATGAAAATGTTCAGTGTATATTTATTTTTATTTTTAAAAGGAAAATCCTATTATGAAATGTTTGATTTTAGTGGGAAGAAGTTCTTTTATTGATGAAACCAGAAACTCTACCTCTCTGGCATTATATGTTCCCACTATCACAAGAATACAGAATAAAAGTGCAAAAAACATGTACACTGTGTGCAATTTCTGTCCTTGCCGTCATGATAGCTGGTGTAAGAGCTGCTGCTGGTGACAAGGAGAAAAACATCTGTTATGTTTTTTGGAATTGACCGCTGAGCAGAACAGGGAGCGATTTATGACCTTATATTTTCTATTATCTTTGGGCATAACATTGTGATTTTCTGCTTGGTTTCTGAGGAGAGGTATGAACTGTGTTTGGAATCAGTACCAGTCACTGCATGAGTGTCGGATGCTACCCTGGCCTTCCACCCAGGGGACTGGTATCAGAGCCTCCCATATAGGAAGTCTTCCCTCATTACAGAAATAAAGGAAAGATTCCCTGAGATCAAAACCACTTACAAATTACCAATATCTGTTGCCAAAACAGAGAGAATTTATTAGTGGAAAAGACCCAGGAAGCTTCCTTGGTCTATTTGCCTGCCAATGCCTTGTTATTTCTTACATCCTCTCAAAGGCTTCATTATGTTCAATCCATCCTTGTAGGCTTTAGCGGCAGTCTGGCTTCTTATTTAGAGGATTATTTTTTTGGTATTAAACGTTCACTTAAGTTCATGCTTCTGTTTGTAGTACAAATCATCCTGCTCCCTTCAACTGAGGTCACTAAACAAAAGTAGTACTCTGTATGTAATTATAAAAAGAGGAATGATAAGAACTTGTGTTGAATCCTTTTGTGAAACTAAACTTTAAGGTTATTTAAGCCCTAATGTTTACCATTATAAAATAAGAATTTCATGCCTCAAGATATGGAGTGTTGGAAATTGCCTTGACATATAGTACTTGAAATATCTTAGGCTAAAAAAGAGCAATTTTAATCTTCGTGGAGCCAAACATTCAAAAAAATTCAGCAGCTATGTGTAGTTGCCATGTTGTATTAATGCGGATGCTACCTTAACCTAAGTACAAAGAAATTGATGGGTACAATCTTTTTTTAGCCCAAACACATACTGACAGAGCTGCCACTGAAGTTAGTGCAGTCTACAGATGTCATGTGGTAACTGCAACTGGCTGTTTGGATGAGTAACATGACTATATCTAGAAAAGTCAGTTTTTAATGGCAGAAAAAAATAACAGCAGCTTATAAATGACACATTTAAATGTTAATTTTTGAGGTCGTTTTGGTATTTGAAGTTTGGATATTTTACTTATATTTTAGCTATGGACAATAGCTCTGGAAACTCTGTTCCCTCTAAATCCAGAAGGAACTTCTTCCAACAGCAGGTTATAACTTCAGCCTTACCTACCCTGAGACATCAGTGGAGTTAACTGTGCTCAGTCTCTGTGCTGTTTTTTGGTAGATCCATATTATTATTATGCCTTATATTATTCCTTATTACCCTTCCTTCTGATATACATCCTGGATAACTGATTAAAAATGGATATTTATCTCTGCTAACCTCAGTGAATCAAAATGATAGATAGTTTCATAGTTAATTCTGAAGGATAAGTCTTTTCATCTGTGCCTTCTGGAGGTTCATGTCTTTTTCCATTATAGCGGAAGCTCACATGCTAGATTTAACCCCTAACTGCAACATTTAAAACCTAAGTGAGATAAATCTCTCCTTTAATGGCTTAAATTTGGTGTCATTATGATGTTAAAGTCTGAAGAACTATCTTGACAGTTAAAGAAAGTAAAATACTATCCCTACACAAATAGAGTGCAGAAGTTTTTAAACAGGAGAAACATCCAAGAGATTTAATCACTGTTTGAAATTACCAGTTAACAGCAAAAAGTGTTTACTAATGTATAACCTGGTTTTCTCTGGAAAGATCTAATTGCAGCGCCTATTTTCAACAGTTCTAGGACATTCTTTTTCTAAGGTTATTTTGAGTTTTTAGATTAAATACTGAATTCAAGTGAATGCAATCAAGAAGCAAAGCAAAATATTAAAATATGATGAAGTGCTATGAGCAACGTTTTCTTCAGATGCTTAGTTTGCAAGTCTTAAGAATGAACAACTGTTTCCTGCAGTACTATGATTCTCTGTTTAAGTGCTTACTTAAGTGCTGTTTAAGTACTTTCAAAGAGCAAAAGATCTAAAAATATGTTGTATTATATACAAAACTCATGGTACTGATGTATCCCCATAATCAGTCATCCTCCCAGAAGTATTCAAGTAACCACACTACAGTTATCTTGCATTTACGCAGTGTTTTTCAGTGTAAGGAAATCCGTACAAAGTGCTTCCATTTTACAGAAAGGAAAACAAAGACAGAGGTTCAGTGTTTTGATCATGATTCTGGCATTTCTGAGCCAAGAAGATCTGTTCATGATCAGAGCACTGGACATCTTTCACAGATGATTCTCTCTTGTCTATGAGAAGATGTTCTCCTGGAATCAGTCCCAGGGAGACAGACTGGGGGAGCAGGTGGGGATTTATTGAAAAGAAGACACGGCTATTTGAACACTATTGTAGTCATTAACAATACAGCCATTAAGCTGAACATACACAGAAAGTAAATATTTATGTGACTGGCGATCTGGCTGAAAAAAGTGGAAAATGGGACAAAAATGCCTATGTTTTAATTTTGTTTCAGTTAGGTGTCTGACTCTTCCTGTTACGCTATTTCAGTGCTTTCATCTTTCTATAGAGCCGTAGGCTTGGGAAATGCTAGATCAAATTGGGAAAAATAAAAGTTAAAAAAAAAAAAATCAGTTGGAAAAAAACAGGCCAAGAAAAAACAACCAGCTGTAGTCGATACTGTTCAGTGTGAAAAATGTAATGTTAATTCTCTCTATTTTTTTTTCTGCAGGAGATCATTAGAGGGCTTTATGGTCTTTCCAGATCAGTACAAAAGACATTCTATATCTTGATGTGTCTCTATGAATTTGAAAGATGTGACCTCCGTAGGGGATACTACTGTTGGTTTTACATCATTAATGTTTCCCTTCATTTATTTCTGCAGAATACCTGCACTGTCTTTTAAAGTGAGAATTGCCTGGGGTGACAAATTGAATCTTGAATCTTTGCACCTGATGCCAAGAGAGCCTATAAATTAGTTATGGGCTAGGAAGATAGAATCCTAAATGTTTCTGTTTCTCATAGAAAAAATGACCCTTGGGGTCACTAACCAAAGAATGAAAAACCTGGACTTGTTAACAAGAAAACAATTAATTATTTACACACGTGTGGGTATTTGCCATTAGCATCTTTAGAATTAGAAGTCCTTGTTCTGCTAGATTTACTTCTGTCCTCGAGACTCTAGTTGTTAAAAACATGGTTCAGTCTAGCCCATTTAGTACCAGGAAAGATGTACAACGGAAACTATGAGTTAAAGCAGCACTATATGTGTCCATTGCTTTTGGCCTTTCAAAGGAACCAAAGACGAAGCTATCTTATTTCAAAGCTACAATAGTGTAGAGTCACCAGTAGTAACTGTATCATCACCCATATGATGGTTTATTATTCTAGCACATTCATGGCCAGGATGAAGCAAATAAATTATTGAGTGCTGTGGGTGATTTCATTTATTTATGTATGTCATTGTTAGAGCAAACAGTAGAGAAAAATCTTGCATCCTAATATGACTCCCATGGGGAAATCTTAATACCATTCAGCCAGGTGGAGCTTCTATGTGTTTTTTTTCCATTCACTGCCATCCACCTATCCCTCATAATGCCCTTAGCACTTTTCATCCCTGAAAACTCCTTGCTATAGCAATATATAGGCTTTATAAATAAATTCTGGCACCCCTAAGGGGAACAATATAGACTTCTAGGAATTGTCATATATTTAATCGTTTTAAGGCCTGAAAAGTATATTTCTGTAATAAAATATTTTAAGACCTTTTCGTCCTGGGAAATTTCTTTTCCATGGCAGGTGACCTTTACAGGTCCTCTCTGGCTACATAACTGCTACGGATATGAACATTTAGGGGTTTCAAATGGATACAGTATGATGCAGGCATTTTTTAAAGGTTACTCCAAGGCCAAAGCACTTCCCCCCCCCCCCCCCCCCCCCGTATATGAGCAGTTTGAAAGCATCAAGGCCCATGTTATCCCCACAGATACATGCAGAAAACTCCCAATGGCTACAGCCAAAGCTGCATGTGTGTATCTAAGGCCAGTGCTTTGGCTCTGAAAGTTAACTAGGATATGAGAGTATAGAATTGGGGGTTGTATAGCCCCTTTCATACCTGTTATGGCTCAAAGCATCTTACAAGGAAATAAATGAGATACTACTAGCACAAGGAGCATGTAGGAAGGCTGAGAAGACATCAGGTGCTTAGTACAAGTTAACACAGTGTTTCAAAAAGCAGAGCTTGATTTATTAAGAAAAGTAATAGTGGCCAGAAATACTCATGTTACTGTTTTTTCCTTCCTCCTTCTCCCTCTGTGTCTTACACTCACAAAAGATGCCACTGAATTTTTAACTTCAGAGTTTTTAACCCTCTGTCTTAAAGCTATCGACGACTTCTTTTCCCTTGGCCCTTTCTTCTAACTGTCCAGCAAGACCTCGGTGTTAGGTCTGAAAACCAAAATACCTTCTCAACCTCAGCCCTACAGTGTCAAACGCTTTAGTCTAGTCACGTTGGTATCATACGCACAGCTATATAGTAGAGATGCGTGCAGTTTTTTGGAGAAGATGCAGCTAAGCAAGGTAGGCAGAGTTTTCCAGTAGCTTCTTCAGGACAACCTGCGCTGCTAGAGCAGAGACATCTGCTCTGGCTCTGGCTCTGCTCACTCAGGACTCAGGGGTATGCGGTGCAGCACAGCACCTGAGCTGACAAATCACATGGGAGCTTAAATTCAGAAGCAATATTGTCACATTTAGCTTGAGCAAAGCATCGGCTAGTGAGTGCTTCCAAGATACTGGATTGCTCCTATGTAGCTTCTTGCCATGACCTGGGTAAATCTTCACTGTTCTACCCTAATTCAAGTCTCTGGTAGCTTAGATAGCAAGTTATGTTTATGAAGCTCCATGGTGCAGTGAAGACCTGCCATACAGACCCCAATCATATGGGAAATGCTGAGCCAGCAGATTGCTCTCTAAAGCTCGTTGCAAGATTTGGGGTAGCTGGGATGATGCAAGAGTTGATAAGCCATCCGAGCTCAAACGCTGTTAAGTTTTGAAGGGGAAAAAGTCAGTTAGTCCCAGATAAAATGTATTTACCCTGGTGTTCCCAGCACCACCAACTGAACAATTTTTGGAATTTGCAGCTTCTCACTATGCATTTCTGATGCAACATGAGAGTCGTGTGTGCCTGTAATTTCCCCTCTGAATCCCTCTGAGTAAGCACTCTTGCAGTGACCGCATAGCTCTCACGGCTTGGAACAGTCTGAATTCATATTGCTGACATCAGGGTTGGATTTATCTGATGATATTTCCTTATTTTTTTAATTTGTTAAAACATTTAATAGAACGTTTCTGGAATGATGTACTTAGTATTTTCACCATAAAAATGAGCAGCAACGTGTATCTGTCTGCTACTGCGTTTGAAGTGGTAGGATTTGGTCTTGGGCAATGCCAGGAACTTGCTGCTTTTGTAGTTTGGGTGGAATAATTTGGATGCAATCATAGATTTTCTTGCTGATTATTCTCTGCCTTACAGTAAACAGGATTATGGGAAGTGCCCTTAAGTAATGATTGAAATAATAGGATATTATATACCTACAAGCATCCATACACACATGCATGTGCTACATTTATATTTTTTATATCTGATTTTTTAGCAGCTCTATGGTAATTGCTTAGTTTGTTTTTTTATATATCTATATATCTGTTAAGATATCCTTACTGCTATTCCCCTTTTCATGTGGAGATGAGGGCTATCACTGCTGGTGCAGGACCCAGGGTTTTTAACCATGTAGTGACTGGGGCCCATTTTGCCTTCTTAACTCATACAAGACTCCCTGTTAATCTGTAGCTTTGCATTTTGGTGTTGCAGTGGAAGCTGAAGAAGAAATAATATAAAGAAGTATGATAAGAAGCCCAAAAGCTTCTAAACGATAGTAGTTTAGCTAGAGTTAAAGGCACATTTGCCTTCCTTTTCAGATCATGCCAGCAGAGTCACAGGCAAAAGTCATCTCGTGAAGGACAAAGTGGATTGGGGTCAGGGTGCTCATGCACGGGGAGGTGTCAGGAGAAAGGGAAAAGCTGGAAAGAGAGCCAAGGGAAGATCTCTGGGAAAAGGGACTTGTGGCTGCTCCAGCTGCTGAGGGAAGGCAGGAACATGAAGGACTGAGATGCTGGAGCCTGCTGGCAAGGAGCAGCCCCCCCGGGCACAGCCACCCCTCTCTGCCTCCCGTGGGGCACCCCCCGGCACCCACTGCCTCTCGGCAAAGCAGGCAGCAAGGCTGCTGCTGCTCTCCTGCCCGCAGCAGCGGGCTCCGTCCCTTACCTGCGCCTAGAGCTGGCTGGTGTGGCTCCTATGGTCTGTGCAATGTGGCGAAAAAGGGAAAAATAGAAACCCCAGAACTGTATAAACACCTACAGGTATACAGAAGCATTTGCCAGTGTTTGGCTGCAGGGGAAGTCATACAGGCAGGTAATGAATGTCTTAATTAAAATGCTAGTAATGTTGACTATACAATTAACATTTTTCTTTAAAAGGGTAATGTATAGGTGAGCAATGTGGTTAGTGACTTATTGATACCTGCTCTGGATGTGGGAAATGGGATAGTTTGTGGGTTGTCTTCAGAAACAAAGATTTCTGTAGTCCCTTCCAGTTAAAGAGATTGCAAAGCCTGAGCTAAAGCTAATGAATGACATGGGGTCAGAAGGCTGTTTAAAGCAACAGGTATTTAACCTGCGAGTCAGTGTGTTTTACGCAACCTCTCCATGTGCTTTGCAGAGGAAGGGAGCTTGCAGCAGCCTTTCTAGCTGTAGCAGGACACTTTGTCCCCTCCAGGAGCTCCCTGCCTAGGCTGGCATGAGCACAAAGCGGGTCTTTTCTTACCTGCAGAGGATGGCCAGCTTTCAAAAAGCATTAACCTCCTACCAGGCTCCACCTCTTTCACAATCATAATATTTTAGCTTAAAAATCACAACATGTTAAAGACAATTCTGCATTCCTTTTCTCTAGCCTCTGGCTTTCAAATCGTGGGGTTATATTCAGGTCAGACTGTCAGCTCTCTCTCTGCAACAGTCTAAAGGCTAAATCCCTTTTAAAAAAGAAAATAAATCTTCAATTCTCACATAATGACTTGGTATCTGGAGCTGAGGCTTCACAGAAAAGATCAAATAGCCTGAGCCTTGTGACAGAACTGTAAGAAATGGCAACTCCTCATTATCCCGTAGAGTAACATCTCAGTTACGGTATTAAAATGGTCCAAAAGGACCCCTTCCATCTTTGAATGTTCCCTGAGACAGTTGACCAAGGATATAGTCCCAGTGACAGGAGCTGGTACCGCTTCCACGCTGCGTGTGTCAGTGATTGCCACTTGTGCTCCGGACTCTTACATTGTTATAGCTGCTCACTCAAGTGTTACATGGAGTTAAATTGGATGGTTGTGGTATGCAAAGTGGTAACGAGATGTGGGATACTGTGCAAAAGTTAATGACTCATGGGCACAGAATGGGGCCAAAAGCAGCTCTGAGTGGCTGCTTGACATTAAACCCTTAGAAAGTTTAAGAGCAGCAGCAGTGGAAGGATTATACAGAGAACAGCTCATTCTCCCTTGATGATCTTTCCTTAAAAAGAGAGCAGGATCCTTGGCCCTTTTGGACCCAACCATGAGCTCATCTCAGCCTGCACACTCTTCTTCTCCCACAGCTGCAGCTGTCTTACGGCAGCCTCTGTGCCTGTGCTAATGGGATAAAAGCATTTCCATGTGCTCTTTTCGTTCAGCAAGCATACACCCCTCCCCGCAGCCTCCAGTGTATCCTCGTTCCCTTGAAATGGATTCAAATATTAAAGCCTGTTAAGTTTAATTATCGCTAAAAGTCTGGGAGGAAACAAAATCTTATGGCCACTTTAAGTTGTTTCAAGATAGGTACGTATAAATCACAAATGTGCAATCGCTTATGAGACATTCAGAAGCCAGCAGAAAGCAGTAATACGTACTGAAGAGAGCAATCGTAAAACTTACACGGTCTTCTCAACGATGTGTGTAGAGTTTTGCAGTTCCTGGCCTGGTGAATATCGTTCCTTGGTGAGGGCCTCTCATGGTCAGGACCTGTGCAGGACAAACTCGCAGCCACGAGGCACGGTGTGGTGACATGCCAGAGGGATCGCCTGCCTTTCCAGGCTTTCATAAACAAGCCCGTGAAGAGGCAGATTACTACTGGGACAACTTTGTGCTTTATCCCCAAAATTGTTAAATCCCCATAATTTCAAATGAAGACAAGGGGAAGAGCTTGCCTTCAGCCCTTTTACCAACCATGTGCAAAATAAAATTTTATTCTGACAGGTTTTTTTACTTGTGAGAGTATAGAACGAGGCATACCTGGGAAAGTTTTCTCCCTGTTACATATATCTCTGCTATCCTCCTATGCTCTTTCTGATTTTGGAGAACTAGTGCTCTGCATTATGCACGGACAGTGGATCAGCCAGTGGACATCTACTCTTGCCTTTGAATGGAGCTTTGTGTGTGTATATATACACATTTAACAGATGTTGTGCATATACATATATATGCACTTAACAAGGCTGTGTCTAGTGTTCTCCCCTCCCACTCTTTTTTATAATACAAAAGCTATTGCTTTCATTAACTTCTGCTGTGGCAAAACAGCACTATAATGAAAAGTAATTCATTTGGGCTACAGTGAGGGGCAGTGTAAAAAAAACAGTATTGGTGGGTAGCTGTTCTTATGGAGAGGCTGAAGAAAGAGGTTTATTTCCTTCTATTGTGAGGCTGACTTCAAATCAAAGTTCACAGGAAAGCTTAGTTTACAATTCAGCATCATTCTCTCTTCTCCCATTAGAGTATCCGTGATGACATCTGGCAGCCACGGCAGCAGCAGACAAGCTTCACTATCCCTTTTTTTTTTAAGTATTTATATGCTTGTTGAGAAGCAACCACCCAATCAAAAAAGAAACAGTGGCTTACTTTCAGTTTTGCGCATGTGCCACATGCTTCTTAACATTGGCTTTTTTTATTAATGAACTATTTCAGTTTTCTTCTGATGTGTAATCACATGACTCTTTCTTCTTGTGTAAAATTTTCCTGTAAAAGTTTAAAGCCTCCTGTTCCTGAAGGAAAGGCCTCCTGTCTTTCTGTTTCTAAAGACCTTTTTTTTTGATCTTTAACCTCATACCACACAGGAAAAAAAGCCATTACTAACAGATCGGGGAGATGCTATAAAATGTTTCTTGGAAGGGGATGTAAAAAAGCACATATCAGGTTTTGTGGAGGATGCTGCACCTAGTACTGTGGTTGGAAGAGCTGAATCACTGTGTTTTCAGATGGAGATGGGACTGTTTGCTAATGCCTATTGACAGTGTGCGTTGATGAGGTTTGTCCTCTAGGCTGAGCTCTAGCAAGCGCTGACAAATTCCAGACTCTAATGAAACATCTTTCAGAAACATTAACATTTGCTAAACAAACATCTTTTCCTCTTCTCTGTTGCATGTAATGGATGTTTTTAACATTGTTTGCCAGTCTTTCTACAAAGCATAGCAGATGGCCACTGCCTCTAATGAAGTAATTATATTACCTAACCCTTTTCTTGGGAGAGAAAAGGTTTGGGCTTGATTTTTCACTGTCTTACCTCTTGATTTCTGTGAAGTGTCTTGCACTTGTTACTAGTATTTTCTAATGATGACCCTGATGACAAAGATAAGAAGAAAGTATTTGATTGAAAAATCTATTGCCAGTTTTAAATGAAACAATGGCTACTTCTCTTGGTATTGTTTTTTGATTTGGTCACCTTCGCTGTTTATAAAATGTAAAAGGGAAAGCTCAATCCAAAAGTCTGTGAAAAAGCACAGAGCTGATAAGGGGTGACTCTCACAGCGATGTGGTAGATCTACACTGCTCTCCGAGACAGATCTTGGGAGTGCTCAGAAACACCCTCTTACTCCTTGATCTACCCATAACCTGTTGACGCAATTGCTTAAAGGATTTGGTGTCAATATCCTCTGCGCGTCTTCTTTGCATGTTCTTGGTGACATGCTAAGCCAGCTGGCTGAGTTTTATGGAGGTACTAAAGTGGCAGATATGCTTATGCAAGCGAGGAGCAGTGAAACTGGCCTCTAAAATAGGTTGGGTTTAAGCTCCCAGGTCCAGCGTTTGTACAGACAGAGATGCAGCCTTAAGAACGGCCCGTTGGTGAGGGCAGTCTGCTCTCTGAAGTACATGTTTGTCCTGCTGAGAACCTGAGTGCGCTATCAAAACGGAGGCGCTGGGAGCGTTCAGGAGCATACTGGCAAGACAGGGTCTTTCTGCAGCACGCTCCCACGTGTGCGTGTGAATGGCAGAGTGAGAACAGAGACTCCTCAGATTCAGAATATACTTGATTCCTAAACATTTCAAGAAACTATTTGGCCTTTGACATTGATGACATACCATGGATTGCTAATAATAGCATGCTTGAACTTTTGTTAGAAAAATAAGCACATCTCTCCGTAATTCCCACACTCCTAGGTTAAATCACCACACTATCGTATTAATGCCAGGGCTGATGAAATGTAGAGAAATAGGAAAACCTCAGCTGAATAAAACTTGTTCTCCTTTGAGGGGTCTTTTTTATGAGACTGAAAAGAAGAACAATAAGATGTCAGCCAGTTATTTGTCAGCACCACTGCTCCTGGACACAGATAGGGGTGACAGGATGCTCTTCTTGTCCCACCCTCTTCACAAGTGTTGAGATGTTGCAGAAAGCTGCTGATGTTCTGCTGAATTATTATGGTAAATGCAGTTTCATTAACTACTCTTAAAATGAAGGAAGCGTGAGTAAGAGGAAGAAATCACTGAGTTAAGAGAGAGGAATTCCTGGAAGGAAATACTGTGAATACACGAGCTTGGAGAGGAAGCTCAGTCTGAAGGTTAGGTTGTGTTGCTTTTCTTCAGTTTTTGTAAGATGAATAAAATCTATCTCCAAGAGGAGTTCAAGCTTGGATACTAATTCTAGGTCTGCATGTTTTCTGAGCACAAAGGGCGGGACTCGGCCTGTTCACACCCACAAATAGCATGAAACTGATTATTCACAAAGGGGGAAATAGTGGGATTTATGCCAAAATTCCCGAGTATTTACTACTCATGCATCTAGTAAGAAATGAATAACAGACAGGGATAAAAGTTAATTTCATTATGAGGAGACCTGTTTTTTGCACAAATCTTGGAGGATGTAGTAATTAACAGAGTAATACTGTTTCCCCAGAGTCATTGCATATAAGATAGCTGCCCTGATATTGAACTCATTTCTCACCTGTCTGGACATGACATTTAAAACTGTGTTGTTTGTCTGATAGAAAAATTCGGTGTTTGGGTTTGCTGGATACCTCTTCTGAAAGCAAACAAAAAGTATGTGTTAAATCAGGAAAGACAGAAGGAATATGAAAATGATCAAGATGGATTGATATCCACATACTTTAAGTGGAATGGTTTGAGTTATCCTGAGGTTTACTTGCTGGTGTTTTTATCCCCTTTATGCTGACTATCAGGATATCCTGTTGCTATAGGCTAATGTGGAATGCACTCTGCTTTAATGGTCAGAGTTCAGTGGTTTCATTGTATTTTCACAAGCAGAAAGCTGGTCCTTAACAAAAATTTTTTTGTCCCAAGGGGCTAGGCATATGCTGGGAAGAAAATGTATCACAAATTTCAAGTATGCAAACTTGTGGGCTTTTAAGACTGTAGCTACAGAGAAATTACAGCATAGGGACTTGACGGTGGTAGTAGTGCTGGGGCATAAAGCGTAATACAGCGTACCTCCTGGTGTGCACCAGTAGCGTGCTTCCTTTACAATCATTCAAACTAGGAGAAAAATAGTTGCCATTTTGAATCTATGCTGTCTTCTTTTTGCGCGTAGAAATCAGCTTTATGCATTAGAAAGGTCTAGAAGCAGAGTTCATGTCACATCTCAGGAACACGAGGAAGATCTCTTACAACGTTATAGATGGCATTACCAGCAAGAATCAATATAACTGTATATAGTTTTAAAAATTTATTTTATCCTTGCTAAATTTGGATCTGAAGCTCAGCTGAGAAGCAACCGGGACTACAGAACTTTAGCTGTTCCCTGCAAACAGAAAGTTTTTGCAGTTCCTCCAAGAAACCGGGGTCCCGGCTGCCCCCAAGGGAGCCCGCCGAGCGCTCCCGTGTCTTTCTGAGCCGCTTGACATCACAGCGTGCCAGCTGTCCCCGGCTGGGCGGGCAGGGCCGAGGGGACCGGAGGGGAAGGGACCGAGGGGAGGAGAAGGGACGGGAGGGGAGGGCGGCGATGGCCGCCAGGGGCTGCCCTGCGCCCGGCCGCGGGGGCGGCGGGGCTTCCCCCGTCCTCCGCCCTGGGCTTCCCTGCCAGCCTGCGCTCTCCCCCGCGTTCCCTCTGCTGTCAGTTAAATGGAATCGATTACGTCAGTAAATAACCGTTGAAAAGTCAGTCCCCAACCAACTCCTTGCTACCGCAGACTTTTCCCCCCCCCCCCGCAGCTGTATATGAGAAAAGTTTTGGGGGGTTTTTTTCCTGAGCAGCGTCTCTTTCTGATCTTCTGATAGCTTTTTCAGTTTTTGTGTATTCATGAGTTCGTTATTCTGTTGTAACACAGATGTGCATATTTGGGTGGAAGACTTATAGTTGGTTCTTCTCCCACTTCTCTGTCTCATCATTTATCGCCCCGTCCACTTTTTCATGCTTATTCCTACAACCATCACTTATTCTGAGAGTGTCACAGCTACCTAAATACTGAAACCAGTGACATAATCATTATGACAGATGATACCTATCTTGGTAAACAGAGGTAGCTGTAGGTTTGGGAACAGATTTCTTTAAAATTGCTAAGCCTTCTGGCGGTTGACTTCACCATCACCTCCAAACTTTGCAAGTCAGGCTGGTGTGCACTGAGGAACGAGGAGGCAACAAAAGACATTCTTACACTTCAGAAGGGAACCCAAATACGGAGTGAGTATGGATGGGTTATTTCATGGATAACAAAAGTGGCAATTGCAGACCAAACATGACAATTTTACCTCTGCTAACTACAGCACAAAAATGCTTCTTGCTGAATGCTTATTATTGTATTTGCAGATCGACTTCATATGTACCACATGTGCTTATTGTTGTTGCCTTGCGATTTCAAGCTTTTATGAAGTGATAAGCCACATATTAATAGTTTTAACAGAAGGTGCTCTAGCTGTTAACATGGTAACACCTTGCACGAACAATATGTTATGTCCATTTTTGGTTCTAGAAATATGCAACATTCTGCGCTTCAAAATACATAAGGTAAGTGCCTAGTTAGTACTTAGATCTGCTCAATATATTATCTTCCACAAATTCCTACCCTGTTGCTCAGTCCTGCTATAAAAATTTGCTGCCTCAGACTGCAAAACATTAATTCATTTCCCAGGAATCTCTTTGGGTACAAGCTGTGAAAGCGGATCTGGAAGTTGCAAGCACATTTGCTCTTGTTTAATCTTACTCAGAACTGAACTGATTACTAACACTAGTATAGTAACAGGTGTTCAAATACATCCAAGTAAATTATTACTCTTAGCTTAGAGGAATCTTTTTTTTTTTTTCCTGATCACAGTCAGGTTATCAGTGGCATATGGATGAAATGCCAGTCACATTCAGCTCAGTAAAAATTGTGCCATTACTACTGTAAATGAGTTTTATAGTAGCAGGATTCCACCCTGTAACTGCAGCTGATGTCAATGAAAATTTTCAAAATAAGGTACAGGTATATAACGGTCACAGTGGCCCAAAGAAAGTCAAACAGTGGTGTTTTGATCATAACAAAAATTAGGGAACTTTATATTTGTTTACATTCTGGATATCTTAATAAACAAGGTAAAATTAAAAGAAGTTAATGTGTTAAAACTTTCCTTTAGTTGCATCACAAAGGGGACAGACAAGGATGAAAATACCAAATTTGATGTCTTTACAGTAACTCCTTTCAACCTGCCCTTCTGAGTAGGCAGTGCATGAAAGCATTTGCCCACGAGTAATATCTTATTAAACTGTCACAATTTGATGTGACACATTTTTCTCCCAATTTGCATACCTGATAATAGACTTCCTAAATATCACCTTCAGGTCCATTGGCAAAAAAGTAATCCATCTGAAAGAAACGTTGGATCAAATGTTGGTGATGGGACAATCTCAGGGCTGCCTCTGAATGTGAGACGAAGGTTTCAGGCCATTAAAAGCTATATGGTCTATTGCCATGCAAATGCTGAATTCTTTGTGTAGTGTGGGCTTGTTGCCTCGTAAACATGTTTCCATGACTCATTAAATCCTCTGAAATAAAAGCTCTCACAATTCCAGTACAGTGGAGCAGTCATTTTTCGATTTAATTATAAACAGGCTAGATAATGAGCTACCTAACTTGTCCTCTTTTCTGAAGGAGGAGGATGGTTAGTGACCTCTCCTTTCTCTAAACAGTACCAAAATCCACTTCATTTGAAAGATGAAGTAGTGGAAAGTCCTTGACAATATAAAAGGGGTGCATAAGTAAATGCCAGCTGGGTGACTAATATTTTACATAACAAGTAAGAATATATATTTTGTGAACCTATTTAGTATTCAGCTTAAGAGAATATAGTAACCATAGCAACCCCTTATCACCTGTTTGAGACACTGCAACATCTTAATGAAATGCGCACCAAATGCCCTGCTAATATTTGTAAAATGCTGATGATATTATCTTTTGGAAAGAGCTACACATGAAAGATAAATGTCTAAAAATGCTTGCGATTCATGATTTCCCTGTCTACTATTTGCTTTCTCCTTGCCCTTCTACTTTATTTATATATATATCAGTTTTATTTATCAAAAGCGAAAGATTAATGGGTGCAAGGAGCAGGAGCAGGGTGGTGGACACACATCACTCTTCACCCACAGCCTGCCCATAATAACCGCTCTCAGTTAAGTGCTCTGAAGGCTTTAGTGGTTTGTGGTGGTCAAACAGAGACAACATAAAGGGAAAGGTTTCCCAAAAGGGTTGAACATGGGAACTCACAGGAAGGCACCCAAAATAACGAGGTAAGTGCAGATCCCTCCCTTGAAGCGGTTATCAATTAACAAAGACAGTTGTGCCATTTACTTTATTTGCAGGCCTCTGAATCACATAAAGCTGTAACAATAATGATCTTTCTGGCTGTAGTGACAGCTTCTGCCATTTTAGACTTTGCATTTCGGGTGCTCTCCCTTCCTTTTCAGTTTCCAAGCTGCAAGTGGTCAGTTTTATGCTTCTGAAGTCTAAAATGTGGGTATGGCAGGTGAATTTTTCTGTGGGGTTATTTCTGTGCCCCACAGCCCTAAAGCTAAGGATGCCTGGATGGCCTGCAGAGCTCCCCTGCTGAAGTGTCATCACCTTTTCCCAAAGGGCTCTGTGCTTTGTCCTTTTCTGTGGTGGACTTTATTTTCCCAGTCTATAAACTACTTAGAGAGGCAGGCGGTTATGAGTTATCTGAAGATCCCAGTGAATTCAGAGTTCCTTTGATAAAAGATATATGGAAACTGCATTTAAATCATGGAAGTCTTTCATTTCGAATCCTCAGTGTGATTCTTTTTTCTCTTTCACTTCAGTGTGAAGTGCAGCATACCATCTATATATGCTTCCACTTCTGAGTACGCATGTAGAAGGAGGGTAGCAAAATCAACAGTTGCCAAGTGATTTGGTAATTGGCAACACGTCTGCACAATTCAGCCTAATTCCTCTGTATGTGCTGAGGGATCTCCATGTCTAATTTTGGTCTGCAGCACCATGTAGTACCAAGTTCTTTACTGTTAATGGCAGGTGGTAGATGGGAAACTCAGAGCACTTAAAGCGTGGGTGGCTGGAGCTGATAGGATTATCGGGACATCGCTCCCCATTCCCACTGACATAAAGGACCTTCTTGGTGCCCAAGAGGTGTGAAAAAAGCCTTTCTGAAATGGGAGTTAGGACTTTCGCATATCATTGCAGTTTCATAGCGTATCACAGCAAAATACGAGCTAAGGAAGATGTTGGAACAAGAGGGAGAGAGAGTATGAGCATATGTGACAAAGTGTGGCCCTAGGGATCAAAATCTACATGAAATAGCTTAGAAGGCACGCATTAACCTTCACTGTTGAGGTAATGTGCAGTAGCAGCTACTTCTGTACTTTTTTTTTCCTGCTGCTGGTGCAAAATAATATCGGAGAGTGTGTTGCAGGCAGGGGTTAGAACGGTTGAGTCTCCCTGTAAATAAAGAGGTGTACTCATGAAATAGGACACAGTGGGCAATATCTGCAAATTTCAGCATTGAAGTGACAAATGCAGACTAATAATAAACTGTGGAAGTAAGACATGCAAAAATTAAAGCCTAGTGGTGAGCATTTTGTTTCTGTGCTGGGCGTCATATTCCACAAGTCTTACCCGAATCAGATTTTCTGAGTATCTTCATGAAAAAGTTTAACACCAACTATGAAAATATAGTTTTCGTGGACCAGTCTGTTTTTTGTTTTATTTTAGTATTTTTTATAAGGGTAGCTTATAAAATGAGAATCCAAGGATTGGATTATAAAACTGGTTTGCCTGGAACCTGGAGAAGTACATTATCCTTGCAGTCATTGTCTTTTATTGCCAATGCCATTTAACAAAAAGGGAGGCCTGAAGAAGGGACACATCTGGAAATGTGAGCCAAATAAAGTAAAAATTCTTTTGGAAACTGGTAAACCTACACTATATATGTCTGTAATTAAAAGGAACGAGGTGCAGTGGCTCATAAAAGTACCATCTGACAACAGTTTAAAGGTTAACAAAGGGCTACCTGGCACAGATAGAAGGGTGAGACCCGACCAGACCAGTGCTCCCAAGGCAGTCCTCCCAATGGGCTTATTTATAAGTATACTGTTTCAAACCCGTCCTTACCTGGTGTACACATAAATAATTTTAAGCAATGCTCCTGGTGAGAAAAAGCATTAATGCAATAGGGAAGACTCTCTTAAACTGTCTCTTATTTTACTGCTGTGACTAATGCTTTGTGATATCTGCCCACGTCCTTGAATCACTTAATTTAAAATCCTCTGGTAAGAAGGTTCTTGTGATTTTCTTCTAAATTCTTTGCCTGTTTTTCTCATTTGAAATTAGAAGAATGTGATTTTTTTTTTTTAAACTTCTCACATAAATATATGACATAGTCAGTACCAAGGGCCTCGCTGAAGCAGTGGGAAAGGATAGTAATTCAATATTTCATAGGTAATCTGACCTTGACGGTAACCCCAGTGAACTCCAGAAGCTTATGAGTCAAATCATGAGTCACATATGTTAGCAAATTCTCAGTTGTATAAAGAGGTTTTCCTGGGCAGAGTCTGAAGACTTCAGGTTTGGGTTTAGGCTTTTTGTTGTCATTCCCCAGCCTACCCCCCACAGACCTCATCTCACCACAAACTTTGCAATCCATTGGTATCCTGGCTAGGGAAATATTTCGCTCAGTTGTAGGGAAGACAACCTTAAGACTTCTTTCTTTTTAACAGAGAAAGTCCAAACATATACATTTATTTTTACTTGAAGAATTTGAATATATTTCTTTTACACATTCACGCGCACACACGCACACGCACACAATTTTCTAGAAATCATTGCAGTAGTTTACTTGTTGTGTTGTCTGATTAATACTGTCTTTCCCACTGGCTACTTACATTTAGCCCAGAAACTTGCAGTTACGTCTACAAAGATTAGTCTTTTTGTATCTTTCATTCCTGCTTATGGAAGAGCCTGTGCTGCCCTGATTACAATAACGCTTAAAGATGTTTTAGTATTTATAGATTTATTCTCCCCTTTATTATCCTCAGGAAAATAAAGGCAGCCTCAATACACAGTTTGGGAATTAAAACGGAGGAGATGAAATGCCTTGCCCATGGACACACAAGCAGTTTACAAGTTGCAGTTTGTATTACTACTGTTTAAGATACAATCCTGAGTTACTTTACTTCACAAGGTTTCGCCGTGACCGTGTTGTTGTATAGCTGACAGATAGGTAACTTTTGCATCTCCTGGCCCAAGAGGTTGCCTGTTTCACAGGAGCCCTTTTTCCACGTGGCAGGCAGCTGGCATGGGTAGCCAGGGCACTAGAGAGAAGAGATAAATGAGAATTCCCCACGGGGATATTCTTGGGGAGGTTCAACTGCAAAAAGTAATTTTCTCATGAAATAAGGTTTCATGAGAAAATGCAGATTGTTGACAAATTTTTCTGCCTAGAAAAATGAAACAAAAGATTTCAGTCTGACTTGAACTTTTAGACAACTTTGGCTCTGTTGATCTGAGCTGAAACATCTGATCTCAAGTCAGTGAAATATTGGTTGGTTGTCCCTCCAGTGGCAGTTTGCTTCATGGGATTTGTAGAGAGATGCCTGGAGCTCCTTTTTTACCTCAGTGTGACCGAAGATGTCTAGCGTCATTCCAGGGAAACACAGCAGAATTTTGAAATATCAAATGTTTTCTGAGAACAAGAAATGTGGAGAAGAAAAAATGGAGCAGAAATATTCCAGTTTTTCATGTTAATGCCTTGCCTCAGCTGGGGGGTTGAAAAGATATTAAAATGCCAGCATTTCTTCTGTCTTGGAAGGTTTTGCAACACAGGGTAGATCTCTCTATAATTCTTCCTGGACATGGCATAGTCCCGACAACGCTTCGAGTTTCCCACTTCTGGCACAGACTTCTGCATGGCATATGATATGTCTAACCTGCTGTGTCCAGGTTGAAGAAAAACTCTCTTTTAGACCAGAATGGCTTAATTCTGAGAATGTTACACGTTTTTTGGTAAACCTGTGGTTAGAGGGTTTCATTTGGAAAGGAAGGATTTGCATGGTTTGATGGTCTCAGCTAACACGCAGATAATGGGAGTTTGAGTAGGTATCTGCTTGCTTCAGGTGACAATTTAGCAGTTTAGGTTTTAACTTGTTTCAGTGAAATTGTGGCCAGATGTCTCTCCATAGAATCTGTGTGACCATGTGTTTGGATATAACTCCTGGAATAGCAGAACAGTATTGGTTTTGACAGCTACTGTTTGATGTTTGCCTGTAAAAGGCATATATCATACAACTTTTGCTGTTTGGCTGAATCTTTATCTGCTTAGCTTGAGTCATTGCATGACTGATTTTTGCAATTGGTCGCTAAATAAGTAGTTTGTACAAAATGCAATGAAATAGAGTTATTCTTCTGAGCTAACAGGGGTTACAGAAACATTAAACAATTCTTGTTTTGTTATTTTGATATTCTTGTTTTCATGGAAGCTTCTTAAGACTGGAATGTAAATTAAAAACTGGTGTCATTTAGCTATAATCTATTAGTTTTAAGAGTAATGAGGTATAATTATCTCTGAAGTATCAACTAATTGTAAAAGCCTAGGAAATCAAATGGAGAAACAACGGTAAGCTAATTATGATTTCCATTTAATTCTGCATGTATGTATTCTAGAGAACAGATGTTTTAGAAAACTCTGAACCCTTATAGCATACTTCTTTGTCAGTCTTTTTAACTTACTATACTTCCATATAATTTTGGAGTAGACTATCAGTCTTCTTATCACTAATTTATTACACACAGTGCACCAACTTGTTCAGCCTAGCAGCTCAAGTATCTGCCTCATAGCAGATGTGGTAAAATGAAGTCCAGCAGGTATTATTCTTTCAATTAAAATACCTTAATCAGAGTCTAGTCAGTGTTGTCATTAAGGCAGGTGCAGGTGGATCGTTTTTTAACCACCTTGCTGTCTGTCTGAGCTGTGGATTGCTTAGATTGCGTAACGTGATAGAGGAAGAAGTCGTCCTGAAGACATCTTCCCTTCTCTCTTGCCTGCGGCTGGTGCAGCCCCAAGTGAGATCAGAGCAGTTTGAGGGATGCTGTAAATTAACCACGCGAGGGCGAATGGTCATCTAAGGACCACTCCACCAAGAGGACTGCAGGATGCTCTGATCGTTCTCATCTCTGCCTGTTTTAGTGATTCCCTGCCAAAAGGCTGAGTCATCTTGCTTGAAAGGCAGTGAATTTCCCAAAGGTCTGCCTTAAGGACATTTTTGTGCACTGTGGCTTTCAGTGCGTATTTGTAAATTTAAGGATGTCTGACATTGCTAGTCTTATTTTTAAACTTCTGTTGGAAAACGTGTGCATTTAAATACCCATGAGTCAGACACTCTGCCAGGGTAATTAGTTTATCTTCATTGCATTCACTGCAGTAATGTTGATAAAAGCAGTTAAGTACTGCTTTGTGAGATCCAGCTCTGCACATTCTTATATTCACAAATATTAACTATATATTTTAAAATCATTGTGTGACACTTTCACATCTTGAGAACAGTTTTTCATATTAACACTATTTCAGATTTTTTTCATTTTCTTATACTGTCTTCTCAGAAATTTGTCTTCATCTTGCAACCTTGTATTTTGTGCCAGTTCTTCTGGAGGTTATTTCTACATTCCAGTCTTGCCTTAAGTTGTATATTCTAGTGGTATATGGGGTTATTAAATGGTATTTTGTATTCTGGACATCCTGCTCTTCCTGCAGGTGCCAATTTGAAACTGCCAAGGGAGGTACTATAAAAACCATTAGAAATGAATTTCAACACCAATAGTTTGGGTGTAAATATTACCTTTTCCTCTCAAAGTGCAACAGTTTAGCTGCTGGTTTAATTAAAAAAACCAACCAACCAAACAAAAACAACAAACGTCTTTATTTTTATCAGTTCTCTATATTGCAAATTAAAGGCAATCTATTTGTGATTGACTTCATACCTGAAAGATGTTGATTTTCAAGCTAGGTTTGTTTCTTTGTAATCTATGTGCTGGGTCATATTTTCCCCTGCTGCAACTCTTTCACTCCTACCATATAATCAGATCCTGGGGTCTGGTCTGTCTCTCTTTGGCACAGCTCCATAAGGAGACAGAGTGGTCCTTCTGTCTTTATCGTATATTGAATTCTCTGGGCCCAGAAGGATTTCCATGGCAGCTGGAATTCAGCTAATGAGAGAAAGTCCTTTTCTCCACTTCCCGTTCTGCACTCCCCCTGCAGCTGGTGCAGACCTAGCTTGGTCTGGACTACTTAAAATTGTGTTACATCAAAAAAAACCCAGTGACTGACTAATTCCACATTAGGTTGCTTTGCATCTGGTCCACCAGTTCAAAATTGTTCCGGCGTTTTGTAATTTATTGGGAAGAATGAAGCTAATTATGGAAGGTTTCGTTAATAAATCGGAATAAGCAAAAGTTTCAGATTTTGAAACAGTGCTAAATTTTTGGTATTAAGATTGTTGTCCTTGCCTTGTCACAACTTAAAACCTTCAAACTTGTCCACTGCATTAGTAAGCACTGAACTAAGCCTCATCCCGCTAAACTCAGCTGAACTTTTCCAGAATGGGAGTTGACGTGCTGACAAAGAACACACAACACCAAGTGTACTATGTTTTAGTAAAAATATGTGATATTTGTACATAATGTACAATTTGTAACTGGTATTACATGGTAGTGGGGTTTGCTGCACATTTATAGGAACTCTCAAAGCTTTTTGGCTACTTAAGCCAGCTCAGGACACATGCTAAAATTACCTCTTTATCTGAAGTAGCAATAGGAGGCAAGATTGTGAGTTAGCACCCAACACCCTGAGCTCTCACAAGTACCTGCTAACTACTTTTGCCAGGTCAGGAGCAGAACAGCATGGACCACACTGAAGTTCTTGCTGGTCAATGCTGCTGGTAATGGGAGCCCAGCTAAAGTTATCCTGCCTTACCTCTGCTTTTGTGAATGGGGCAACGTGGTGCTTGAGACACGAGGCTAGATGGAGGGCCCTGCCCTTTTTGCCTGGGAGGTGCTTGGTGTGCGATAAGGAGTGTGGCAGACACCTGCAGTGAGCAGCAAGGTCAGAGCTACTTCGGTACTTCTATGTGTGCTGGAGTCACTCATAACTCCGAGAGCAGGTTCAACTGAGGTTTGATAAGGGGGATCTGACCATTACTACTGATAACCAGAGTTCACAGAATGTAAAACTGCCAATGGTTTGGTGTACTTGTGGCTATTTGTCTTTTAACTTGAATTAATTCTGTAAGAATCCTCTAAAACTGTCGGGCTCCCAACCATGACTTTGGTCTCGCTTATACAGATCTTTGCTCCCAGTGATGCCTCAACTTACACCTCTGACTGCCCTTGCCTCTGTAGGTTCCCACTGGTCAAACTGTAAAAGTTTCCTCCTTCAGGGACAGAATCTTCTTTCACTTCCCCAAGGACCGTATGACTTTCTCATGCACACACATACACTTGGGTTATAGATATGAAACTGGATATTCAGAGGAAGGTGTAAAAAACAGCACCTGTCTCTTCTTGCATCCCAAATGGCAATTTCTCTCCCTCACATCTAGCTGTACCATTGTGTCTTTGAATGCTCACTACCTTCGGAACCAATTCAGATGTGGACCCTCTCATGCCACTCAGAAGACCTTAAGAAGTTAAGTGCAGAACCTAGTTTTCTGAACCCACCGCATGTAGTAGTACTGCTGCCGTGTGGGTTGATCACAGAGCACATTCCTCAAAGGTGGAAAGTGAATGGCAAAATTAGAATGGGGGCTGTCTATGACACTTGGTTATTTCAGTAAAAAAATAGTCCACACCCCACTCTGAATGTGTGTTATTGGCGATTTTTTTAAAATTATTTTATTTTTTTGCTAACACTAAAAATGAGTTTTCATCCTATAGAACTAACTCATTTTGTGACACTACATTCTGCTGAGTTTTCAGAAAAATGCAATTCCCATCCCATCCTGTAAGGAGGGCATGTTGTATATGAAAAGGTGTGCATTTCCAGAAAAGTTCTGCAACTGTTTTATCTTTATAATGTTGGAGTTCTGACCAAATCTTTTGCTGTGTTTCCACACGAAACTCTGAAACCGTCCTCAGAATCCCCTTCTTAAAGCCCTGAAACCAAAGACAAGGTTTTGGGGTGAATCCTTTATAATCCTTACTAATTTTGTAAGTTTTGCACCTTTTGCTAAATCACCTTCACCAGGGAAGTTTATCCCTAAGGCTCTAATTACTTCAGAAAAGCATTTTTTTGCTTCCTTTGAATGCATCCTGGAGAGGATTCTCCTAAATTTAACCACAGTAAAAGGTCTTTGCATACCACATACTCATTTCCAGTGACACGTGTCCACTGAGCTATGTTTGGGGAACAGAGGACAAGTATTCCTGTTAAGTGGTCTTAATGCACCTCGCTCTGTGCGTTGCAGCTGCTTCGAGCTGTTGTGCAAGCGTGCAGGCCTAGACCGTCACTGGGGGATCACTAAGTTGTCTCCACGTTGGCTAGTGTGAACGGCTGGTCTTGCCCTTATGCAATGTGCTGTGTTGATCCCTGGAGATGGTTGGCTTGTGTTGTATGTTAAAGCATGTAACTGGATCCTTCCACCTGAGGACATGGCCCAGGCAAGAGCACAGTCAGCCCTGGATAAAGTGCAATAGTGCTTTAAATCATGTTTTCCCTCCATCCATGCCTTGCTTCTGAGCTGGACAGTGCCAATATTACACAAACTGCTTTCTTGGTTGCACTTATGAGACAAGTCATTATCGTCTTTAAATGGGAAAGCAAATGAATAAATTTTTCAGACCTTTTCTTCCTTTCCCTGTGACATACCCAGTGCTGGAGCTTATCATAAGTTAAAAAGAAATATATTTTAGGAAGCCTTTAATTAAAATCTTGGCAGTACATCATTTTAACATTTTTTTTCTGCTGCTCAGTTCAATAAGATTTCTTGTACTGATAGGAATTTTTCTGGATAGTGGCTACTTTTCGGCTTGGTAGATAAAGCCCTTGCAGAAGCAAATCCATGATATTGGGGCTTTTCTTCAGACATCAGATTTGTGTGTTTGTCCCCGGAGATCAAAAGACAGATTTCCATTTAGAGTAGAACAGAGACTAATAGGCTTCTGAACTGATATTAAGTTAGAGGCAAAGAATTTGGAGAAGAGTGAGTGGGTGAGTGGTATGAATTTGCAGGTTTGTATTTCTCCTTTTTTTTTTTTTTTTTTTTTTTACTCAAGAAAGGTGTAACTCAAACAGCAATGGCACTTCAGATTTGGGACTTTTCTTTTTGCCTTTTGTTTGTTTATTTTAATGAAAGCCACAGAGGGGCAGCAGATAGAAGCTGATAAAAAAAAAAAAAATTAGTGTTTTTTCTTTAAAGTTGCATTTGGGATCCAGTGTTACCTTGCACAAAGAACTAAGCTTCAGGAATGAGGAAGTCACCCTCCCTAAAGAAGGGAAAGCAGATAATGCACCAATGCTAAGGATGATTAAACATTTGCCACCGGGACAAATAAAGCTCTGCAACAAAACATTTCCAAAGCCTATGGATTCACAGGCATACATCTGTCCCTGCCGACAGACAGGCACTTGCTCTTGATGCAAACGGCAGACTGTATTTTACTACTTCCTGCTCGTGTCATTATGTAATTTACTTTTTAATCTGACACGAGGAAACCGGTGCTTCTGGAGTGCATGTGGCTCCAACTCGTAGGGGATATTGCTACTTTACGGGGCGGCTGCTAAGTGTTTCTGCGTCGTTCTGATGTTTCAGCAGTTGCTGAAATGTTCAGTTGGACATTTACATTTTCTTGCTGAAGTCCTGGGAGCCCGTTAAGCGTTAAGCAGACCCAGAGCAGTTAGACGAGAATGGGAATAATCTCTTACACCGCAAATTGACTTCCCTCTTTGTAGCCCTAGACACTGTTTCCAGCTGCTTTCAGTCTTTTAAATCCTTGAAAGCTTTCCTAATCCTCATGTAGGCAGCCTTTATGTGCTTTACCTCCCTCCCCTTCCTCCTGATTGGCGAGGTTATTTCATGGCCTAATTCAGCCAACTACTACATCCCTGCGCTGCGGTTTGAAATAAGAGCCAGGCGGACAGTTGCCTCCCCGCTCCCGACTTTTAATAGGCTGGGGAAGGAAGGTTGGGAAAACTTGACATTGTCTTAAGAAGAGTTCCCCCCCCCAGCAAAAGATAAAAAAAAAAATACTAGAGGGGAGGAGGGCGGGGGAGAAACTTGCTTATGGTGGGAAACTTGATGGATTTCTGCCCTGCCGACAACAGCACGGTGTGAGCAGCCCCTTGCTGGCTGGATGGATGATGGGAATCTCACCATGAGGCAGGTAAGGAATTGCTGCCCGTCGTGGGCTGGCGAGGCGAGGCGAGGAGCAGCCCGTCCCGGGCTGTCGGGGCTCGCCTCGCCGGCCCAGGGTAGTACCGGTACCAACATCTGCGGCTCTCCAGCTGCTTTGTTTTTTCATTCCTGTTTCTTAAGCTTGTCAAAAGTAAGTTTCCAGGACAAAAAACCCAAAAAACTCCATTTGAGGGTTTTTGCTTAATCCTCCCGGTAGGCAGTGATGCCATGCAGGTCATTGTGCGCTTGGGGTTTGTACGGGGCATGAAAGCGGTGCGCGAGGGATGTAAATCAATTCCAGTTTGCCATGGTTTAAATGCATTGTGTAAGCTGTCTTGCAGCCCTGTTTGTGACATGCTAAAGGAAAGAACTTGCTGTGTTATAAGCCTAAATATGCCAATAATTCAGCCCAGGGATAATTTATTAAACAGCTCTGCATGAGTTCCTTGCCTGCCAGTCCTTTAATCTTCTGATTGTTTTAAAATGTAGTAGTTTCAAGCTGCCTTACAGCTTCACAAAAGTACTTTAAGATGGCTTTTCTAGGGACTTTTTTCCTAAGATTATTCAAATGAGATTTTTTTTTTAAGACTTCTATTCACCTGAGGAGACAAAAGGAGCTTTTCTTCTCGCTCTTGCGGTTAAAAGGCACAGTGGCAAAATGTTTTTGATTCTCGCTGTTCATAGTTTTCCAACAACAATGTGCGGTTAGAAGAGCCTTGTGGGAGCAAGGAAAACTGGCTGGGCTGTATCTTAAGACTGAATCAGAGATCTGTCCCAGTTTAAAAAGCCTTGCCAGTCCACTTCCGAAACTTGCACTTAATATGTTATTTTCTAGGTAGGCAATGGGCAAATATGAGGAAATGAGAGGTTTTCTAGGTTCTTTTCTGTGTGGGTGTTATTCATTCAGCTCTCAGTGGGACTTTTATAGTATGTGTCCAGGGAGTGCATGTGCGAGGATTTTGCACCTGTAGTGCAAATGGAGCATTTGTTTTCCGCTCACTTTCTGAAACCGTGGTGGGAAATCTCAGCTTACTTACATCAGTTTTCTATAAGTTACAGGAGGTGGGGAAGGGTGAAGAAAGAGAGAATATAGGTGATGGGAGGAGGAAAGGTATTTCTTTCTCCCACTGGCCAAAACAATACTTTTGTAGCTCTTTAAAGAGAAGGAGGAATTTTTGTCCTTGTGAAGCAAAATGAAGGGCATTTTATGTACCGTATAGCTGAAGTTGGTCAGTCGGATGCACGTAGCCATCAGAAATCATTATCACCACAAGAGGGTACTTTGGCACAGGGGGTTGCCAGTGAGGAATGAGAGAGAAGCAGAAACGTTACAGGGTGGCAATAATAAAAAAGTAAAATGCTGTGTGAAACACGCACTTTACTCTCCTGAAATGTTTCTACCTAAAACATAAGCCTTCATGGCTAATGAAGATTCATAGATGGTGGGTTAAAAGAGCAGGGCAAGTAAGTCGGGGGGGGGGATTGTTCATGCACACACGAACCCTCCCTCCCCCTCCAAAAGAGGAGGAGAGGGAGGGAGGGAGACATTCCAACGTAAAAAGAGGTGCAGGCACAGGCGGGCTTATTCTTGTAGGTGCCTGCATCCCCCCCCCCCGCTCCTTCCCCCGCAGGAGCGCGGCTCCGCGCCCCCCCGCCCCCGCCGCAGCGCCGCCTCCCGGGGGGCAGCGGCCGCTGGGGCGCTGCCGCAGGGTGTTTGAACACCTGCCCGCCCGCGCCGAGCCCCTCTCCCCTGCCGAGGGAACAATTTACAAGTGTTTCGCCGGGTTGGGTGGGTTTGCCGTGCACAAATATTTCCAGTTTGGCAGGGAAAGCCGGGGCGCGCTGCTAGGGCCCGAGGGACGAAAGTGGCGGTCGAGGGGGGCAGAGCCGCTGGGCGCATCGGCCCCCGGCAGCGGACTTCGTGTGTTAGTGGGAACTGAGGGTTGTGACGAGCTATGAACTAATCCTACAAAATGTTTAGGAAATCCATTACAGCAGACGCTTAGGAGCAGGAAAGCCATGCGCAGCTGGAGCCCTTGCTCCTGCTTCCAGTTTGAAATCGTTATGGGAAAGAGGAATATGCAGAAGGGGATCTTTCTGTTGGCCCTCTTATGGCCCTCCAGGGCAACAGAGAGCTTTTTTTTTTACCTACTCTTCTGCCTTGCAGTCCTCTCTCCCTACCTGTCCTGTGGCTTTCCCTGCCCTTCCCTGGTGCTCCCTTCCCCAGCCTTGCACCAGCTTGCACCAGTAAGGCAGCGAGGGGGTGGGTTAACTCCTTATCAGGCTCTGGGAGCAAGTGCTCCCTCTTTGAGAGGCTCTTGGTGGGAGCTGTAGCTTAATTTGGGGTTGCGGGGTTGGGGTTAACCATCAAGCAGGCAGCGTGTTGCGGGTGTTGCAAGGAAACCATGTATTATGCTGCTGACTGATCTGGCCCAAAGGCAGCCCACAGGTATTGAACAATAGCACATAGCAAGACAAATGCACTGATTTCCCCAACAGAAGTGCAGGAATTACTGTAGAAATGCAATATACAGCCTGCTGAGTTGATAAGATTCAACCTACTTTACCACTGGGCCAGGCCAACAGTCTAGCAGGTAACAGGGACTGGTGTAAATGTTGAGTTGAGATTTGTAAATGAGACGGTGTAAGAAGCAGTCATTTTTAGGTGATAGTGGAAAACCTCAGCAAGAGGTGTCTCCTTGCTGTCTGATAGAATGACCACACATATAAGCTCTGGTAACCAAAATGGGAACATTTCTATCTTATTGCTGTGCATGTGACATCTGGGAAGGTACACTGGTCACCATGTACCTGTAAAAGTTTAAGCATCCACAGGAAATACACCCATTTGGGTGGGCTAGCGTGCTACAAGACTAGTGTTAGGAAGCAGAAATGCAGTTTTTTAAAGGTATCTAACATGGTTGCAAGAGAAAAAAAACAACTAACGTGACAAGAAAAAATCCTTTGCAGGTAACACATTTTCTGCTTTGCAGACTGCTCGGTTCAGTTTATTATCTTAAAAAGAAATTCCTGAGTAAGGAAACTTCCAACTGATGGAAATTCCTGAGAAGATGCTCAGCCTTCACGTGGTAGAGCGGCGGTTTCGTGTGGCTGGACACAGTTATGTGGCTGGATTTCCCTGACTTTGCTGCAGAACTGGAGAGGGCACTGTGGGCTCTGTTTTAAGTTCCGTAAGCCTACTCCACAGAAAATCAAATGTTTGATGAATTTTAATACTTCATTTTCACTCACTTTCACCCACAACATATCCCTGAAGTGCAGCTCGTGGGAGTGTCATTGACAACAAATGCAACTCCTTATTTTGGCCTCTTCCTATTGAAGTCCCATTGACTTTGATCAAGGCAAACTTCAGCCCTTCATCACATAAAGAGGTTCAACAAAATGACTGTTAACTGACAGGCCACCTAAAAATGAAAAACTGTGTTTCTAAGGCACATAAAGCCATTACAATTACTTATCATGACTGCAGTCATATAGCTTTTAATGTGCATATAATTTACCAAGTGAATAAATGCTGCAGACAATTTCAGTGCAAAACACATGCAAAATTCAAAACCATCCCCTTTCCTTACAGCTGTTTAAGTTCTTAGCATGTGTTTCTTTTTTCCCATTTTCTTTTGCATACCTTTTAAAATTCTTAATGTGTTCCTCAGTAGAAAAGCTGTATTCTTATCCTGGAGTGCTGTAATCCTTAGCCTTGCTTTAGGAAATTCTCTTTTAAAGTTCATCCTGGGACGTTTTGTTGTTTGTTTGGTCTGTAAGGGAAGAATGAGCATCTTGGAGAATGCTGCCTTTTTTGTGTGTGTACCACGCAGAATAAAGAAAACAAGTGTACAGAGTCCGCAGGCTGGGAGTGTATCAGTTAATTAGCGGCTGGACATTGCTCGGTAGGAAGCCTGGCGAGGTTTTTTGTGCGTGTATGTATGTGTGTTGTCTGCTGCCTTTGATCACTTGTGTGGTAAATAGACATGCAGGGTAGCTATAGCAACATGTGCTGTAGGTTGGTGGGAACAGAGGGGACGGGATCCCTGGACAAAGGGTAGTTTGTTAGAGTGGTTGGTTCTGATTAGAAAAAGGTGGCACCAATCAGGGCATTTAAAAACATCAGTTTTGCAAAACGTAAATGGATGTTATCGGTTTCAAAGTGACGTTTGCTTCTGCAGCTCTGAAAGAGCAGATCATGTGGAAGATTGGGGAGGAAGGGGGAGGGATAATAAAAAGCAGAAGCAAAACCCTGTAACACTTTTGAATGTAAAAATGTTCATGCTGGATGTGCTTTTCCTGGTATTGCTGTACCATCTATGCATTTTGCAAGAAAGCATTTGTAGGAACCAAATTACCACAGACGATGCTACAGATAGTAGTGTTTTTAAAATACGGCTTTAGAGATGCAGTGATGACAACCTGATGTTATGTAGTACATCTGATTCATTACCTTTCTCCAATTTCTAAAAGTCCTGTGTACAACTTGCGATCAAAAGATACTGTACCTATTTCAGCAGCCTACCTGTAGAGGTCAGACTTGAAGTTCTCAAAATCTGCACTTGATAGAATTTCAACCTAAAGCTAAAGCTATAAAAATACAAAACCAGGCATAGTCACCTTCCTCATTAACTTTATGTGGAATACTCTTAAAATAATGTTGGTTTGTCAGTGTCGGGTTATTAAGTAACACCACATTCTGCATTGATGGCAGCCTGAAATACCTTGAAATTCAGCCTTGTCTCACATCTTGAACAGAGCCCAACCTAAAGCTTTTATTAGCGCCTGAATTATTTAGATGTGTATCTCCCTCTCTCTGATCCCCACCAGGCCTCCTACCTTTGATGAGATCTGTCGCCGGCTCTCTGCCTCCCGCCTGCCCGGCACTCTGCTGCGCTGGCTGCCGGCCTCCCACCGCTGCCCGGTCCTAGGGCTTCCCCGCTGGGGAGGGACAGGGAGGCAGGCAGCGGCACGGAGGGCTTCAGCAGCTTCTGAGCTCTGCAAAAAGTTGTCAGACCTCAGAGTCCCTCCGCAGAGTAGCACCAGAGGTAAGGGGTCTGGTGGAGCCTGGGGTCGAGGAAAACAAACTGCTGGGAGTGAGGAGCTTGCGGTAGCAAATGCTCAGGGGATATGCTGAAGCTCAGTAAATGCTTCAGTGTTTGGAGAAACAGTTTGATTCGGAGAAACAATTTGGTTTGGCTGAGGGTGAAGGCTGAACTGAGAGAAAGGAGCAGACCTGTATTCGCATACGACTATGTGAATAGCCTTTTGAATGTGCGCTAGAGTTTGTTTGAACTGAATTGCAGACTTCTTAGAGTACTCTTTAGCCTGTTCTTGAGTTTGAAGTCTTCTATTACAGTCGTGCAGCTTAGAGCTTGTAATGCTTTAGCAAGCTGTAAGGAATTACTGTATATCCCCAAGATCCCTGGCTTGCAGTGCAGAATCCACCCTGTCTGAAAGCTGGGAAAGGCGCTTAAGGGTAGGAAGCTGATTTTGATCTCTTTTCTAAACAATAAAAATAGCTCTTAATTCTTTAAAATTCTTTCCTATTTGCTGTCATGTCATGGTTGTTTATCATTATTATTTATATCTTCCCGGGGGATGTGGGAGGACAAAACAGCTGGCAAATAGGTGACGTTTGTTTGGCCCTGAAGTATGACAGAACTTTTCTGGTTGCGTAAGTGTTGAGATAGCTGGGTGCAAGAACAATTTTAAGATAGAAAAACAAATAAAAGAAAGTCCAGGCTTTTACTCCTGGCTTAGTGGGACAGTAAATGAGGAGATCCATGGGGCTGATAGGATTTTTCATTGTAGTGTGATAGACTGTAATGAAAATATTTATGGAGGGATGTTTCCTGGCCCCAGAAAGGAGCTGGTGACACGCTATGACAGTTGCTCCACATTGCGGGGCAGGAGGCCAGCGTATTCCTCATGGCTCTGGTGGCGCCGACAGCTTCCCGTCATGCTGCACCCCGGCCACCTTGTGCTACCCCTGCACCTGCGGGCCCGCGGCGTCGCCCACCGCCTCCCTTCGGCACCCCTGCATCCTGAGCAGGTGCCCATGACTAATGGCATTAACTTGGCTCCTTGGGTCTTCAGGTATTTAATTACTGAACAGCTGCAGCAGGAGCTCAGAGAGACCCCCCCCACCACAGCGGTAGGGCAGACTCATTTGTGATACCGGTGAGCTGATCCACTACTTTGAGTCAGGTGAAGAGCGAGCTTGCTCAGATGAGACACTCCCCCACCCCACCCCTGACCATCTCTGGGATCTCCATTTCTGTTTTTTTATTAGAACGTTTATTTTGAGCATTAGCTGAGAGTGGTGCTTTCTTCCAAAAAATACAGAGAAATCAGTATTTTGTGGCAAAATGATTCTCAAAAAAAATTATCTTCTTTATTCAGTAGTTGTCCCATATGGAAACATGGTCCCTCTTCCTTTTTTTTGTTTGTTTTGCTTTGCATTTTATTTCTTCCTGAGAGGTAATCAGAGAAATAAAAAAAGAAGAAGAAATAAAAATAGAAATACTAACTTTTACATATATATATATATATATTTAGAATTGGAGTTGCCAAATCCAGCCACTCCATCGTAAGAACAGCCAGCATCCCAGTTTCAAGGTACTCGTCATCACCAAGCAAGCTTCAAAACTGTTGGAGGGGGTTTTATGATTGAAATGTATTGGGTTTTTCCCCCCAAGTTTATGCCCTTATTGCAAAATCTATATATTCTACAGGAAGATGTAAACTCTGACAACGTCTGCTTTGTGGACCACCAAGGTCTGCCTGTGTCTCCTGTGTCAGCTTTTTGCCTCCTTCCTGACCAGCCCCAGCTCCCTGGGTAGCTGGGGCCTCAGGCTCTCAGCCTGGTCTCTGGTCCCACCGCAGCTGTGGAGGCAGGGATATAGACAAATATCGCTCTGGCTTCTCATGTGTCTGCTCTTGTGGGAGTCACGAGAGGCTGTAGGCGGAAACCTACGCAACTCTGTTTATAGTCTCACTGAAAAATACGCGTGCTGTACATCTGACATACAGAGGAACAACAAGAGTACGGGAAGGGCAGGTTGCCCTCAGCAAGGAAAAGGACTGTCCCTTTCAGAGCACCGCATGTGGACAAGGCGCTTGGGCAGGGACACGTGAAGGCCAAGCACGGAGGGGGTTTGTCCATGTGATGCTCAGAAGAGCGTATATGCCTGGGTTCTGCCTTGCGTTAAGTGGCAGCAAAATTAGCGTGCACTTTGCTTGCTAACAGATGTTAGCTATGCAGACCTTGTTTTTGACAAATAATACGCAACTTACGGAGCTTAGATTTTGACCTGTATGCAAAGTTACGCTGTTCCATCAGCCCTAGTAGCACCTCTTGAAACAAGCGACCGTAAAGAGTTAATGACTTCATTTCTAACTGGATAACCTCAGAAGTATAGTTTAGGCAAAGATTTCAGACTGGGACTTAAGCAGTTCAAAAGTGCACTATATTGTGTTGGTCTAATTAAAACAACATGGTGATAAGACATTAAAGCAGAGTGACAACACTATACATAGATAACAGGGGACATTAATGCCTGCAGACACAGTCTACATTGTAAAAATCTGAAAAAAAAAGGCTTATTATGTTAGATAGGTCAATGTGATTTGACCTAGTTTTGCTTTGCTGCTTGGAAATTATGTCAGTATTCGTTATGTCATCTCCTTGGATGAGCAATTTAACATCCTTTTTGCATTGCAGTGTTGTCCTAATATTTTATATATATTTACTTACTTTCTAAAAGGATCCTTCAGGCTAATTCTAGAGATCTGGGAAAAACTGATGCAAAACAAAACCTCCTGAAACTGGCTTCCCTTTTATATAGGTCCTCAGTGCAACAAAAAGGAGTGAATTTAGTCACAGCAAAATTATAGCTACAAATTCTGAAAGATATCTTGTCCCTTTTGCATGTAAAGCTCATTAAAGTTAATGAATAAAGAATGACTGTGCTAACTCATGTAGCCATGTATGCCTTTCCTGTACCGGCTTTTCATCGCTGGAAAATAGCATTTTTAACTTCACCTGGATGCTTATGTAAAATAGAGTGGATTAAAGGAATCATGCCATATACTTTCCTTGTGAAATGTAAGGTCTCATATGAAGTCATCAGTATTTCTCTTGGAAAAACTGAGGTGCTTTTTTTTTAGTCTTCGACAAAAGCAAAAGGACTTTCTTTCATATTTATGTTTATGCTGTTTGGTTTTTTTTTTTTTCTCTCCTGCCATCTGGACTTGTAAGGCAAGACTTATGTTTGCCAGGACTCAAATTGTGGTACATCAGGGAACAACTAGAGGATTAAATGCTACTGTTCTTTGCTCTAATGGAAAAATAATCTGTTGCTGTTATAGCCAATTACAGTGTTTTGGTAAGTGCTAAGCAAAGGAAAGCTCTTTCTCTTCCTTAGCTTTACCTATCCACCCACAGCTATGGCCCTCACTGGTGTGCAACCGACCTAGGGTATTGCAAGGTTGCACCTTTTGCTTCTTAGCCTTGCTTGATCCAAAATGAGCAGCTTTGAAGCCTAGTTTTGCTTCTGCTGAAGTCAGTGGGATTGGGGAGGTGGGATGGAATCCTCCTTCAAAATACTGTGTTATTGTAGTTATTCGAGAAGCATGTCTGTGAGTAAATTTGCACCCTTGTGGCAAATGTTGGACAGATCAGGTGACAGAGCAAAAGCAGGCTTTCTTTCCTGACTTTTTTTACAATTCTTATTTTCATTCATATTTTATTGAATAATAAGAAATTTGTTTTTGAGTTTCGGCATGAGCTTTTTCCTTGCAGTGTTGAAATATTTTAATGAGGTAAGAGCTGTACAGGTTCCTCACCATTTCTTCCCAAATACATCTAATCTTCAAAAGGTCCTGCTTACTCAGATTTTTCATCTCAAGTAAAATTTAAAATTGTAACAGCTATACTCCAGATGCAAATGCTCTTGCATCCCTTGTTAACCAGCTTAATTGGAACAAAAGCCCAATAAGAATGAGTATTCAGAGGTGCCTCTTCTGTGCTATAACATTTGCACTTGATCCCTAATTAAGCCTTGTTACTGAAGGTTAAAAAATCATCACATAATATAATTCTCCTTGAATGTCTTGACTGCAAAAGAAACTGTCAGGGGAGAAGTCTGCTATTGCCTCCCGTGCTCCTCCTCCCTTTAAAGAGAACTAAAGTGTAAACTGCTTATGAAAGATTAGCAATGACTGGAAATAAATATCACATATACCCATAGTAGTAGAAGCCCAGGTAATGGATGTCTTGTGAGTGTGTGCGTGTTTGTACACTGATCATTCAGGACCATGATGGTTTATAAGCAAATAAGAAAACCTATCTGTCGCTCCTTCAAGTTTACAGTCTCAAGGAAATGAAGGATGCAACAAGACACAGCACTGCTGTATCTTGTGTAGCAAGGCTGGGAAAAGCAAATCCCAATTTTCAAAAGAAAATACCTGCTGTTTTTAACCTGTGAAACTGAGTGTGAAGAAAGATGCTTGGGGGAGAAGATGATCGTGGACTGGTAACACTATTCATATAGCTAGAAAGACTCTGCATGGGTAAGGATTCACAGAAAGTTCAGATTGGACTCCGGAGATTATCTGGTCCAGCCTTCTCTTCAACATAGGCCACTGCAGCAACTTATTCAAACACTCTTGAGCATTTCCAGCACACAAGAGTCCACCATTTCCCTGGGCAGCCTCTTCCAATCTCCAGCTGCTCACACGAGGAAGAATTGTTTTCTTATATCCAGACAGAATTTCTGTCGAAGCAGCTCATGCCCACTGCCTCTTGTCCTGTCAGCGGGCAGCCTTGTGAAGAGAGTAGCTCCGTTTCCTCTATAAGTAACTTTTTTAGATATTCAAGAAGCGTGATTAGATCCCCTTTGAGCCGTCTCTTCTCCAGGATGAGCAAACCTGGTTCCTCCAACTTTTCTTCATATGTCAAGTCCTCTAACCCCCTAAAAAATAACCCTGGTGGCCTCCGCTGGACCCTTCCCAACTTCTCCAACTGAGGGCACCAAAACTGGTCACGATATTCTAGGTGTGCCCTAATAAGTGCCAACTAGACTGAAACAGCCGTATTCCTTGATTTACTGACTGTACTCTTGCTGGTGCAGCCCAGGAGACTGCTGGCCAGCTTCCCTGCCAGGGCACACCACTGGCTGCCATTCAGCTCACTGCCTGCCACTGCCCCCAGGTCCCTTTCAGCAGAGCTGCTCTTCAGCCCGTCAGTCCCCAGCTTGTCCTGCTGCTTGGGATTACTTCTTTCCAGGTGCGGGACGTTACATTTATCTTTGTTAAAGCTCATATTATGGCTGTGTTGAGAAAGTTACTTTACAGCCTCTGAGAGAGGCTTCCTGGCCAACATAACAAAAAAAAAACCCAACCCAAACCTTTCCCCTGTTAGCTTGCTCTTATTGCATGATTGCCCACAAAAGGCTTTAGTTGTTTCTCAAGCATCATCTGTCTTTCTGGGCCAGAAATCCTCGGGTATTAGATCATGGATCTTGTCTAATTTGTCTGTTTCCATGATTTTTTCTATTGTCTGTTTCTATGAATTTATACCTGTAAATATTGTAGAGGAGTTAGCTTTAGGAAGACAGATTGTGTTGTCGTGGTCTAGAAAATCTGGAAACTGTTACTGGAGAAAACAGGCTTGTGGAGAAATGCACTTTATTTCCCCGTTTGTCTTGAGCTGATGAGGTAGGTATGCCCCAAGAGAGATGAATAACTGATGGTGCTGATTTTTTTTCCCCTAAGGTTCCCTTGAGTTTTCAGACTAATTCCAGTACATTCTCCTAGTCCAGTGATTTTTTTACATCTTTGGATCGAGCCTTGCTGTTCCCCACCCTGTCCCTGCTCTAGGAGTTCTGTTACTGCCTCCTCACTTCCCTGTCCCCAGTTTTTTGGCTTCTGTCTTTAACCTCCTGCTCCTTCCCCAGACATCTGGGCAACACTAGAGCTCATGGGAGCTGTAGGGTAAACCCAGAGGGAAGACAGGGGTCTTGAAGAAAAAGAGGAAATGCCATCTCAATCCCTTTCCTTTTTGAATGTGCTTTTAACCTCACCAGGGAGGTAGGCTTTGCTAACCTGGAACTCCTGTCCCGGTCAGTGTGCAGCTGGAAATTTGAGCATGGCAAAAAAGAAGAAAACTGGTAGCACTTTTTAAATCTTCTCTTCCCTTCCTCTTATCATTGAACTGGAAATGGAAATTTTCCTTGAAAATCCGAAGCTCAAAAATATTTTTGAGTCTTTCCAAACATCTTTTGGCTGATGTTTGTGCCGTTGTTTGGTGCTATGCCAGGGGATGACTAAATGGGTTTGCCTTTTTGAGGTACTTGAGAAGAGGTAAAGGAAGGGGAAGAGAAAGAAAGGGGCAGCTCTGGTTGTTTGTGTGCTATTCCTATATAAAAACAGGGAAAGCAGCTCTATTTTTCTTGACAGCAGTACATTTTAAAATACCAGGGTGCATTCCTAAGACTAGACTAGGTTACTCAGGAAATAAAGTACAGAAGAGGGGGACAGAGAGAGGCCCAGAGGGAAAACAACTATGTGGGAGAGGAGACCAGGAGGAGCCTGCAGAGAAGGAAAAGATTACCAGACTCTCGTCTTAAAAGTGCATTAGGAAAGCTGAGGAAGGAGCCTTTACACAGAAATTGTGAATGAAGCTTGTTTGAAAGCCTTGAGGATGAAAATAGGACTTTTGGTGCTACAGAATCAGAAGTTGCCTTGGTAAGCACAGGTGGAAGAAAGAGGAATAGTTCATAAACTCCAAGAGCTTGGAGGCAAAGAGAAGGAAATCATCAGACAAAAGGTAAAGAGGACCTCCAAAGGCATACAAAGGGGGTTAAACACTCAAAACAGCCATTGTAGCTTCCCATTCTTTCTCCGATAAACTGTCTGACCTATCTTTTCTTGAAAGGACCGTTCCTGATGGTACCTGTCCTTTACAGGCCCCTTTGTTTTGCAGTGCAAAGCTGTAATGGGATCATTAATGAAGTTTTGTTTTATAAATTCTCTGGAAAACTATTTTCCTAGCAAGCTTTTCTTTCTAATGGATATTAAAAAGACAGTGCAATATTCTGGGGTGTTTGGTTTTTAACGTCTCTAAAAGCAGCTAAAATATAAGGCTTAGTTTTCAGATCAAACTAAGATTTTTGGCTTCTTCAATCTTGAGGTCATTACGTAGTGTGTAAATAAATGTGTTCTAGCAAGTGGTGAAACCTTGCATGTGAGGACTAGAGGTATAAATAATCAGTTAAAAAGTCAAAAGTACCAATAACTTTATGCATCTTCATTTCTAAAATTTGTAAGCCAGACTTATGGGACAGTGTTGATGTAAAAAATCCTGGGAATATTTTTTACCATAAGGTACTGTTAAAAAGGGCTTCATCCCAATCATAAGACCTTTGCTCCTGATGTCCTTGTAGCTCTTCTGCTGTGTGAACAAAGACTCACCCCGAAGAAGTGACAATCTGGCTTTTAGTAGACAGAAAAACAAACCCATGTTGCTTTATTTTGCAAATGCATGAAAATTCTTACTCCCCAAAACTAAACTTTTCCCACACAATTTCATGATTGCAGTTATATGGGAAAAGCCAGTTTTTATGATAAAGACCTTTGATGTTTTGATACGTCATCTCAGTAAAAAGTACTGTGAAAGATGTGACACCAGTTAGAGGCTTATATGATATGGACAGATATTGCACAATGCTATACTTCAGGCCAGGCATAAGTCCAGCCTCTAGAGTTGAAAGGTGAATGACTTAATTAATTTTTCCCAGCTTTGGACTGTTTTATTTGAAAGTGCTGTGCAAAGACTTATCCTCTAGAGATTTAAAGAATACGTGTTAAGTGTGCTTTGCTGTGCAGATATACACTAAGCAGTATTGGGATGGCATATGCACTGTAGCAAATCAAGCAAGCTTGGGGATTTAGTCATATTTACAATAGATGTTTGTTTACTTACTCTGTTCTCCTTCTTGTGTAGGGTGAAAAGGTTATGCATGTCTTCAGGTGATAATGGACAAATTGTTTAATTAATAGGGGTGGGTTTGCTCCAAATCAGAAGGTCAAGAATCTTTGCCTAGTGTGTGGGAAAGAATGATACTCAGAGTGATTAACACCCAGAGGAAATTTCTTGGAGTTTATTTTGGCTGGTCTATAGTTGATAACTCCCTTGGCTAATGGAATGCCCGGCTCCATGTCAATCACCATTTGCAGAGCTTAACTCTGAATAGCAGTTATTGGTCACATATGTTGGCCTGTCAACTCTTGTTTCAGAAACAGGATGCAAAATGGCACATGGGTAAACTGTAGCAATTCGGGGATTTTGTGAAAGTCTGCTTATATGAAGTGAGAGAGTCTCCACGCCACACTACTTTGTTTTGCAGGCAGGAAAAGTTTGAGAGAGGGAGAGGTCAGGAGAATGGGAATAACCAAACAGATGTCCATGGCTGTTGCCACTTGTGCCCTAGGCTGACAAGCTGTATAAGAAGGGTCTAACGATATTAGAGATTGTATATGGATAAAAATGATGACCTAACATCATACCTTTGGTTGGTGATGATATGCACTGTTGGCTTGACTTGTTTCCATAGAGTTGGAGGAAAGAACGCTTTTTGTGTCAGAGACGCAAGAACAGCAAATCCACACCAGCTAGCTGAAATGAGCAGTTACTCAGGAAAGGGAGTTGGACAATGACATACCAGAGAGCCTTTGGAAAATTTTGTCATGCCTCGGTCTTATCTGGAAAATGGAGATTATAATAATGACTGAAAGATGTTTTGAAGTTTACTTGCCATTTTACTTTCAAAGAGCAGTAAGAATTGGTGATATTGATGCTTAAGAAGGCATAGGAGACAGCTGCTTACCATAGGGTTGAAATGCATACTGTGTCTTTGTGGAATATGCTTCTCTTAAAATGGTACCCTCTTCCCTAGCAATATGCAATCTTTATTCTCTCTTTACCTCCCTCAGAAAAAAATCATTCCAAGCCAATCAGCCCATTAAAACTGTTTCATTTTCAGATGACAGGACCCCAAAAAAAGGCTAAGTTCTTCTGTTCTGGGATGTATCTGGACTGAACAATTATTTTCTTCAACTTGACTATATTAAAGCACTAAATATGCTGTTCTACATACTATCTGTAAACAAATAATTGTTTAATAAAGGACAAAATTAATTGAAATAATTCTCTCTGACTTATTCCTTAAAACATTTCATTCCAGTTGACATACTCCTGTAAAATGTGTATATTTTGATGAAACCAAACTTCTCAACAGGGAACTGTTCTCTCAAAAAAAATTTGATCTGTTCCTGTGATTTGTGAATGAGACTGAAATACTTACTGGAATTAAAATATCTGGTGAAAGAGGGGGTGAAGAATTCACATGAATTCACATGAATTTTTAAAAACATAATTTCATTTTGAGATTTCAAGTCAGACCAGATGATATAAAAGAGACTTTATGAAATTTAAAATATGAAATATTTTACTTTTATTAAAAAGAAGTTTGAATTCTATTTTACTATGAATAAATTAATAATATTAATAAATTATTAATTTTATTAAAACGATGTTTGAAGAATTTTAGTTTCATTGTTGATGAGCAAGTCCAGTAGTTAGAAGTGCTTAATCTGATCAGTTCTCCTGACCCCAGTAATAACAAAATTGTTCGTTTTTATAATCACAGGATTACTATTATATTTTAACTATTCCGGAAGAGAAAAAGTTGTGATATGGTGGATAAACATCCTTAGCCTAGGCTATAGTGAGGATCTTGCTAGCTACGTTAAGGTAAACATTGCAGGTACCTTGTTTCTTCATAGGCTTTTATAACAAGATAACCAACACGTTTATTTTTTTAGTTCTTCCTCCCTTGCCACAGCTCTGTGCAGACAGACATGCTCATACCTTTCTAAGAAGTGAAGAAAAAAGGCTTTAAAGGTTGCATGAAACATCAACAGCGGGCTGCGTTCAGATATCATTCAGTGATTGTCCTGAAGCAGAAACTGATGCAAAATTTAGCAGTGATATGTAGATAAGAACAAGGAGCTGATTCCAGTCTCTAGTATAGTTGCTTAACTCTAATTCCAGCAATGATGTTCCAGTAGTTCAGAAGGGACTGAAAGAAAGTACATCCATTCTCCAAACTCTGATTATACAAGTAATGAAATGAGTCATAGTATCTCATAAAATATTTAAGGAAGATGGTGTAAAAGATCAAAAGCCATAAAAGCCTCTCGAATGACTCAGAATGAAGCAGATAAATTGCTAGTGTCCTCGCACTAGCAGGAAATTCTTTGGGGAAAATTGCAAATGATACTAGGAAGTGGACTATGCCCATACTATGAAGGACTGCTCCACAAAATATGCTCTAAATCCCCAAATCTGACCTGGGGAATTTCTGTCCAGACTTTAGATGCATTATCAGTTTAACCTTGACCATGTAAGATGTGTTGACCATATTTTCCAAATATTCAGAACATTTCATTTCAGTGAATGAAATAATTCACAGATGTTTTACTATGCCAAAATTTGGCTGTGGTTTAAAGCATCATGTTAAAAGTTTGGTATGTTTAATATTTTGCAGGTTTATCTTTACCTTTTAAATACAAATGTGCTGAGACAGGAAGCCTGGACAGGAAACTCTGTTACAATTTCATGTCTCCATTGGTGGTGACCCCCAACTCTCCCAAGCTAAAGACATAGGCATAGGTATGAAGTAGGTCCCCAGTTGTAGTTTCGTGTCAGCCACTATACATCCCATATCCACCTCAGGGGGAGGACGCAGGTTAAATCAGTTTATGCTGCTAGTTCTCTACTACTTGTCTGTACTGCCCTCCAAGTGCCCAGAAGGTCGCGGAAGCCTTCCTGCAGTTGAATGGAAAGCATCATGGGGTGGTTCGCCTGCAGCTGGAGGAACCACAGGAATTGCCCCAAGAAATCTTAGTAACCGACACAGGAACTTCAGTGTGAAAAACGGTGTGAAAAAACAATAGAGTGAAGATTGCAAAGACCTGAGTGAACACAAGTTTATTTACCTTATTAATTGGATTTTAGACATCTGGGTCTAAATCTGTGGCTTATTACTTATATCAAAGCAGGGAGGAGATATATACAAGAGGACCTGCAGAATCAGGCCTTTCCCAACAAAAGCTCGCATAACTAATCTTTATTATCTGTGCTATCTATCTTCAAACTATGTATGGATTGACATATAAAGCCTCTTGTTGTTATGTGGGATGCTCACTTTAACTTAAGGAAGAAAAGTGATGGTAAGGCTTTAAATAGATTGTGGTGAAAAATATTTTTTTAAACATAGGTTTGATCTAGGCAGAACAATACAGACTAATGGAAATAATATTGAGCATTTTTGCTGTCTGAGAAGTCAGGCTTAATGAAGGAGTGCTGTGTTAATGTTTTAGCAAGGTCTAATACAGCATCAGGGAACAGAGTGGGGGAAAGGCATCTCCGGTAGGTTTGGGATTTCTAAGAAAACAAAAAAAAATCATGCTAGCCTTAAATCCAACAGTACTCTTAGTTTGCAGTGTTCTCCCCTCATCCTTATTAAAAAAAGATTAAAATGGAAGTGTTTGGTTTTAAGACAGAAATATTAATTAAACTATGAGACAGCAAAAGTCTATGCTGCTTATAAAAGACATACCTTTTAAAACTGACTTCAACAGTAAATCCAAATGTGTATTCTGTAGGTTTAAAAGAAGCTGTTTTATAAGCATTTGTGTATAATTAAACACTTGCAAGAAATTCAGTGACCCATTTGATCCACTTGAGAGAAGGGACGCCATCCAGCGGGACCTGGACAGGCTTGAGTGGGCCAATATGAACCTTATGAAGTTCAACAAGGCCAAGTGCAAGATCCTGCACCTGGGTCAGGGCAATCCCCAGTATCAGTACAGGCTGGGGGATGAATGGATTGAGAGCAGCTGTGTGGAGAAGGACTTGGGGATAATGGTGGATGAAAAATTGGACATGAGCCGGCTATGTGTGCTTGCAGCCCAGAAAGCCCATCATATTCTGGGCTGCATCAAAAGAATGGTGGCCAGCAGGTCGAGGGGGGTGATTCTCCACCTCTACTCTACTCTTGTGAGACCCCACCTGGAGTACTGCGTCCAGCTCTGGGGTCCTCAGCACAGCAAGGACATGGACCTGTTGGAGCGGGTCCAGAGGAGGGCCACAAAAATGATCAGAGGGGTGGAGCACCTCTGCTATGAGGAAAGGCTGAGAGAGCTGGGGTTGTTCAGCCTGAAGAAGAGAAGGCTCTGGGGAGACCTTGTTGCAGCCTTTCAATACTTAAAGGGGGCCTACAAGAAAGATGGGGATATTCTTCTTAGCAGGGCCGGCTGTGACAGGACAAGGGGTAATGGTTTTAAACTAAAAGAGGGTAGATTCAAACTAGGTATAAGGAAAAAAATTTTCATGATGAGGGTGGTGAAACACTGGGACGGGTTGCCCAGAGAGGTGGTAGATGCCCCACCCTTGGAAACATTCAAGGCCAGGCTGGATGGGGCTCTGAGCAACCTGATCTAGTTGAAGATGTCCCTGCCCATTGCAGTGGGGTTGGACTAGATGACCTTCAAAGGTCCCTTCCATCCCAAAGCATTCTATGATTCTGTGATTCTATGATTCTTTTTTGCACTAAAGCCATATAAAAAGATAAATTCCTTTCTTGAAGTGCTTATTGAGTGTAAAAGGATCCCAGGATTAGTAGGATCTAGTAATCTGTAGGCTTCTGTATTATGGACACCTCTACTTCATCAGATGAACTGAAATTTAGTATCATTTAGGGTAGGCTTTGTTTTCCTTGACATCTGTTATATTCCATTCAAAGATGGCTGTGTAAGACGTGGAAAAATCTTGGTTTATGTTGTCTTTCTGATCTGAACTCCAGTGAAATGAATTTCAGTCTTTATAGAGGATGTGACCAACTAAGGTTAGCAGTGTTACTACAGTCTCCTAGCAGCCAGGGATGATTTGTTCAGCAGAATTCATGCTACAGTTTATTTTACATGCTACTTTATGATATTTAGTTACAGTGAACTGAGCAAGGGCACAAACTGACAACTTAATTTAAAAAATGTTGACTTCAGAAATATTTCTCCCATCCAGAATGGTATGACAGTTGTATTATACCTTGCAGGTCCCCTAACAGGAGTCTCAGCCTGTGACACAGATGTTGCCTATTTCATACCATGCATTTTTCTCTTCATAAATCAGAACTCTACTCTTAAGTATCTCCTGTCCTTTCAGTGTGTTCCACTCCCACTCATTTCCATTCCCATGACTTCACCTTTCCCTGTCTGCTCTATTTCTGAAACTCCATGTTCCCTGCTTCTCAAACTGGTCTATGCCTGAATCCTCAGTCAGATTTTCCTGAAGGTGCTGAGCTTTTGGCACACTCAGTGTGTGTGTCCACATTAACAAGTCATGCTGGACCAGTTAACAACAGATCTGTAGAGTCAAGTAATCAATGCAGGGAACCCAATACCCAAACTATGTGCATTTTACTCCCATACTGTACTACTCCTAGTCAGGGCCTGAGGACTGGATATTCATTAGCGGCTGAAAGTCATTATTAAGTGCTCATCTAGAGCTCATCATCTGGGTTATTTCATCTGGGAGGATGAAACTTCACGTGCTCCAGCATCACTCAGCAGTGTGAACCAAGGCTTGATTAATGGGGCGGACTGGGAGATGGCTTAAAAATGTTCTCATGACCTGAACTAAAGCACTAATGGGAAGACATACAGCAAGCACAGGGGCTTCTGCTTTGCAAAGGCACAGATATCCTTGAATTAGCATATGCATTTGAACCGCTCATTTCCCTAATACTGCTTTGCAAACCAGACTCACCCTGAGTGATGATGTTAACAATGCAGATACAGCTAATGAGCAAGCCACACTCAAACCGCTCATAAGGCACAATGGTGTGACTATCCCTCAGGTGAGGAGGTTAAGTTATACATGAGTCAACTTAAGTATTCTGAGCACAGTAAAAATGGTGAAGGGCAGACTTAGGAGGAGGAAGATGGTTTTGGGTCAGGCTGAGAGAGAGGAGTACTAATGCTAAACAGTGTTATAGTGCTAATCCTTTTAACTTCCTCTCCAGGCTTTGTTGCCAGACCCCTATTGGGGCATGATTATTCAGACCTCGCTCCGTCTTCCCAGGCATCTGTTTCGATCAGAGCTGCCTCTTTCCATAGTTAACAAGGAGCTGAACAGCAAAAGGCAGCTAGTGTTTCTTCAAGGTGGCAGACAGCTTTTTACTGTTAAAACGTTGTAATTCAACCAAAGGTATGGAATATCTGCTGACCAAGCGGATGAATGTGTTTAGGAAGCTACACTGCTCAGAAGTATGGGAGTATTGTATCTGTGTTGCATTATTTCTTATCTCTGCTAACCATGGAAGGATCTCTTCTATAGAAAAACTCAGGAGTACATAAAGGCACCGTTGTTTCTTGGAGTTAGTGAAGCTATGAAACGCATGAACTTTAGCCCTTGCCTCTACAAAAGGTCTGCCAATTCTATGAATTTTAAATCCATGGGAAATTTTTGTTGCCCTCGGCTGTTGAGTTTCAATGGCTACAACTCTTTCTGAAGTTATGCTTGAATGCTGTTTTCTTTATAGCCTCCAAAATGACACCTTATGCTTTTCCTGCATTCATAACGCTGAGAAAACGATTAACAAGTGTTCTCTGTTCAGACAACCGTCATATATAATCTGGTCTGTTTGGCTGTGTGAATGTAGTGATTTAATGACAATAATGTCAAGAAATTCTAAAATGTGTTTAGCAGTTTGCTGTTCTAAAATCTGGGAATAAAAAGGCTGATGTTATGATCCATGAAGGAATAGCACGTACAAACTAGGGCTAGGGCACAAGAAAACTGGAACTGTTTCCTGTGTAATGAGCCATGCATGGCAAAGACTGTAAGGAATGGCTGGCAGCAAAGAGCTATCTACAGTGATGTAGTCATTTTATGTTCCATTAAGGTCTTGTTATTTTAGTGTTTAAACAAAATTATGCTGCAGGAAAATATGGAGCCTGTTGCGCAACTCTGGTAAGGAAGAAAATCAAACTTCAAAGTGTTGTGCTATCATTTAGAAGAATTACATCCATCAAATTCTGATTCTTAGCTGTGTATTTTGGAGATGAAAGGGGGAAACTTTGATTCAGGAAGGAAATGTTGGCATACAGAGCATTGGAAATGTCAAGGCACACGTGGGCAGATGCAAACAGCACTTTTTTGGCTATGTGACCACAACTTCATTTTTGCTTATTCAAGGTGACGGATGGAGAGAACAGCCTGTATTTTCAAGAGTCACTAGTAACATATTAAATGGATCTATTTCTTAAAGAGTACTGAGCACTTACTCCTCTGAAAAACTGGACACAAGCTAGACATGTAAAAAAATGTATATTCTTGTACACCTTTTTGAAAATATAAGACACAGCAGTAAGGAAGGGGAAAAAAATGAAATCTGCCTTCAGTTTTCCCATCTGTAGTATAAACCAATATCATAACCAAAACCATTCCAAGATATGTCTAGGCTACTGCATCAGACAACCAAAGATCCCCATTTAAGAGCTCAGATAGGTCTCTGCATCTGTATTTTCTTCTATAAGGAAGACTGTGACTTGCGTCAGAAAATTTATCCACCGTTTCCCCATTGGGAGTCCAACCTTACTATTAGTTTAACTGCCAGACATGCTCCTAACTTTAAATACATCAGGCAAAACCCACCAATAAGCCTTGTGTCCAGATTTCTGTCTGTAGTGGTGTGTCCAGATTGGCAGACACAGAAGCATCTTCAAAGAGGCTGGTGAAAGAACAGTGTTGTCAAACACCAGATGATTGGCACAATGTGTGGGAACTCTCCCCTTTGCCTCCTTCCAGGTTTCTGTTGCTGCCACAGCAACATCTTTCTTTAGCCAAGGAAACAACGGCTCAGACAACATTGTGGTCAATGGCTGTGCAGTTGCCCCAGGCAGCCCTATCCTGCTCTAGATTTGAGAGGCTTAATATGAATTCGATCTCTGGACACTTAGCTTTCAACCTGCTAAAGGCGTAGGCGTGATGACTTCCACCTTCAGTGAGGCTAACGCTCACTCATGCCACTCACTGGGTGGCTTTCGCAGGCTCAGCTTTCACACAGAAAAAGAGTTGAGCTCTTGTGGCAGTGCAGAAACACGAACGAATCAAAGTCCAGGAAGCACATCAAAAGGTTTCTCCATTTGTTTTATATCACACATAATAAAATAATAGCTTTTAAGTAATTTTTTCTAAATCCAGTTTCTGACTTGCGTGCACGTGAGAATAGTAATAATAAGGCTTCCGCTGGCCTACGGTGTTTGCCTTGTTGTGGGCTGTGATGGGAGGAGGTGAATATCAAATCCATTTTCCCTGACGGCACTCTGCTAACCAATTCACAAACCAGTTGTCCTGGAAAAGTCAGCCTGTTGCAGATGTTGTGTACCATCACGCAATTCCTTTCTGCTCCCAAAGCACCTGAGAAAGGCAAATGGGGAGCTGAAGGGAGGCTTGCTAATATTGACCATAAAAAGACATCCCTTCCCCCTATATCTAAACTATATCATTTAAATATGTCATTTTCCAATATAAACAAACATCTGCTTCTGAAATAAGTAAGCTGAAAGCAAGACTGTGGCCCTGATTCTTTAATATATGAAGTAACAGAATAAAAATATATATGTGAGAATGCTTTAAAAGATTGTATTTTTAAAACATTTAGTCCTAAGAACAAGCACTACTCAATGTACTAGAGATCTTTTTCCAAACAAGCAATCCATTGCGAGAACTGGTATACTTCATCTGGTACAATAGGGTGATATTTATCTTCAGACTAGACAGAACAAATCTTCTTTTTAAGCCCTTGTGGCCCTTTGAGTACTGGTCTGACTCAAAGTAAAGTAAGATATTTATCAGAGAATCTCAAGTGGATGGTGAAGTATTATGCTTTGAATGGTTTATATTCTCCTCTCTCTCCTATATATTACTTTAAACTCTGTTTTGCTTTGCATCTGAAATATGATGGTAGGATACCCATGTTCCCAATGCAACATGAAGGTATGTGACATAGGGGGTTTTGTTTGACTATTTTGGGGGAGGGGTGTTATACAAATGCTGCTGAAAAATTAACATCGCTGATTGAGGGCTCAGATTTCATATGTCTGATTTTCGCTGTTCAGACCATTAGTGGTGGCATACATATGAATAATTCTGTCCATAATATTGTCAGATGCTTTTCCCTGTTACTTGAGTATAAAACCTGAATAACGTAATTTACTTTATTGGCTTCTAGAAGTGAAAATCATTCTAGGCATTGTGGTCAGTCACTTGAATTTGAAGTTTTTCACCGTATAGTTGAGTCATTTCAAGGAACTCTCAGGCAGCGTTTTGGTTTTTTGTTGCTTTTTCCTTGTATGCATGTAATATATTGAGGTTTCCACACAAATGAAAGAGGTAACATCTAAAGAAAGGTTGATAATACCTTATAATTGTTTACATGGTTCATAATTACAAACTGTCTTGACCACATCTTGATTGTGTACAAATGGTCCAGCCCACCTTCCACCTAAAGACAATTACGAAGCTCAGTTTGACTTGTTAATAAAGCACTCAGGAAGACAAGGATGCTGTCTCACAGACTCACGTTTTAGTACTTCGGTTTCCAGGAAATGGCAATTCTTATAACTTCATAATCCGAAGCACAAATATAATGCAAAGCCATAGGTCTTAATAATGTGTTTTTTATTTGAGTAGTAGCACTTCAACATTTCAAAATAATTTATAATAAAATGAATGGTAAAGGAAGCAGAGTTTCTCTGCTAAAGGCACTCTATGCTCTGTGAGTGTGATAAAATTGCGGCATGAATGCACAGCAAAATGAAGTATTAACTTTCTTTTCTTCCTAAGAGTTCAAAACGTTTTTATCCTGTGGGATTTAATGTAAGTGATGCTGAATGTTTAGTCTACAGTCTTCTATTCACCTTTGAAAAGCCTAGGTTGTAATCTGATTTAGGTGACAATTGAAAGAGCTCAGTGGTCTCAGTTTAGTTCCTTGTTGATGAAACCACCGTCGCACACTTAACACAGTGCTGAGCATGGCAATAGCGGACTCATTTTGAGGCACACTGGCACACTTGCAGTAAAAGAGGCATAGAGTATAAACTTGGCTTTAAAAAAAATCCAACAAATTCCTTTTTTTTAAACAGCATGAACTTTTACTGAAATTTTGCAAAGTCAAACCCTCCCTACTGGATGGGATGCCTTTATTCTTGCAGATGAATGCAGACTATTCTGCATTACAAATAGCAAAGCTTTTGGTACTGCTGGAAAAAAAATCCTCAGTAGAAGGAACTGCATTATGGTAAAAGTGATTTGCACTGGTTTATTGAAGGTATCAGTATAGCAGAATCTGGCCAGGTGGTATATTGTTAGGTTGCCATCAAGTCAGAAACTACGCTAGGTTAAGAAGATGCTGACTCTAATCAACATCTTCAATCATCTGTTTACATCTGACCCATCCTGAAGTTCTAATAGACGTGATAGGGTAGTGTAAAACTCTGCAATAATCAATAAATTAATTAAAATAAATTGATATTTGAATAAATTAAAATGTGGCCTTAAGTAACAAAGGCAACAAAAAAAGAATTTCTTTATAAAAAGGACGTTTCTCATCCTGCATTATTAAATTCTGAAAAGAAAGCTCTATTGTAGTTTTTGAAAAACACTGCACCAGTTAATTCCATTTCTGTAACCAAGTATGGATGAAAAGCTGTGCATTGCAACTATCAGTAAAGGTTTTTGCGAGATACAGAGTAGACACAGCAGAAGAAAGAGGTTTAGAGTTTAGCACTTCAGGGGGCTAATGTGTGTTAAAGCTACTTCTCGAATGGACCATAGCTTAATCCCTGTGCTGCCAGTCAAGATAGTGATTAAAAATCACCCATCCAGGGAATTGCTTCTGGATGTTGATGTGCCGGGTTGTGGGGATGGAGTTAAGGGGGTGGAGAAGAGGAGGGTTTATGTATGTATGGCTGATGTTTGAGCAGCTGAATTTCAAAAAGAGGGAGGGGAAGAGAGGGAAAAACTTGGCTAGCTCCAAGAGGGAGAAAAGAGAGGGAACAAAGCTTCCTTCAGTAAACTCAGCCAGTCACATAATCATAATTTCTGAGTTCCTCACAAGAGAGCTACCCCACTATCGCTACCCCACTATCACTACCCTAAAGAGAAAGCAAGATTATGAAATCAAAAGTCAGCACTGGGGGGAAAAAAAAAAGATATCTTATAAATGAGGCAGGATTTATACCGAAATAAAAACCTTAGTAGTGATAGCAAGGCTCCTGGTGAACCACTTGGTGGACTTTTTAATCTGTCTTCTCAGATGCAGAGTGTCTGCTGTTTTTAAAGTAGGTTCTTTGTGTCAAAGGAGCTTAGCATTGGTGACAGAATAACATACTCTTTAATGTGAATATGGAAGAAAAAATACCTTCCCCCATCTCCCCTGCTGGTAATTCTGATATGTAGATAATATCTCTATATTGCTTGCTTGTTTATTTTGTAGATTTTTTGTATCCAATTACTACTAAATGACTTCAAAAAATCAATGTGGAGAAAATGGACTTGTTTTCTGGTTAACTAAAACAAATGAAGATTTACTGAAGATAGCATTAAATCTTCTTTCGGCATTAAACATTTAAGTAAGTGATGGCTGTGCTGCTGCCTTTTGAATTCACGCATGGCTGCTAAAATATTTAATCTCTCAGGCTTTCTTGCACGTCTCATCCATGCTAATGGCAGGAAAATGTGTTGGTTTCTGATCTTTTCCAGAGCATATCTCATTGAGTGGCTGGTACGCTCAGCTCCTTGAACAGAGAGGGTAACATATTACCGATGGTTTTAGTCCAATAGATTTACTTCAGATTAGCTGAAACACATGGAGTCCTTAAGGACCATACATTTTTAATAGAACAAAACAGCATGTGATAAATTACTTTCCTCTGTCCTTTAGATTCATTTCCTTTGAAAGAAGGGAGAAAAATTAATATCTTGTCAAGTAGAAGGCCTAAGTTGGCAACAAAGAAGATCATTCAGAATATGGTATGTAGTTAAATTTAGGACTACAGATGAGGAAAATGAGTCCTATCAATTCTATTTCCCACAGATTCACTGCTTTTTCCTTTCTTTCTTTTTTTATATTTCATTTGGTATTACTGCCTGAGAAATGGGCTGCACAACACCTGCAGGGTATTCTACACATCTAGGACTGCAACACTCGCTGTTTTAGACAGGGTGTTTTTCAGAGTAACACTTCAGAACCTGGTCTTCCCGCTGCTTTAGGAACTCTGCTGTTTCATTGCTAAATTATAGGGACCTCAACATGAGCTGGAAGCTCTGCCAGGCTCTGCTGCTACTGCCTCATCTTTTGTATCTTGCTTATATCTTTTGGACAGGAGACCTGCCATGCTTCTTGCCAGGGATTTAAACTAGTCCTTATTTTCTAGAAGTGTCCATAGTTTAGGAAAGGAAAGCACTCCAGAAAAGATCATAAAAGTAGTATTTTAATAAATAAGGTGTCCATGTGGTCCTTTCACATATGCAATGTTGCTGACTGAGCTGAAAGACAAGCAAAAAAACAGAAGCGGCTTCTATAAGGGTTTTTTCAAGGCTGGCTTCTTACGAGCTGGAAATGAGAGCTGCCATTGGCAGTATTTTAGATACTGTTCAAAATTAGGCTAAAGTAAGCTACTGAAAATGGACTTAATTTCTTGCCCCGACTTGTGTAAGCATTTTTATGTCATTAAGATGGAATCTCCCCTCACTGCTGCATCTGGAAGTCTTCCAAATGCATTTGCAAGGTTAGTGGAAAGGGAAAATGTGCAGTGGAACAAGCGCTGCCCATTTCTACTTGGCTTAAGTAAGTCTGGCCTTTGTGAAAGTCCTGGAGCAACGCTGGCTCATTCATTCCTGATGGCAATCCAGGAACCTGAGCAGGCTTTGAAGGAAATGATATAAACTGGATATCAGCTATCTGTTCACTGCAATTATACACCGTCCTCTCTTCCAGAGAGGACTGGTTTAGCTGTCTGAAGGTCAGGAACCCAAAACATCCTGGCTGTACTGGCTGTCTCTGAGTTAACAGTGGAAGAGATGGTTAATGCTATCTATTTTGGACATCTGTCTCCAGAGGAAGATTTATCCCATCCTGGGGTGCCTGTTTCACTCTGTTTTCTAGACAGAACCTGAACAGCTGACTAAAATTTTGTCTGGCTTTTCAATGGCTAAAATTAAAGGTTTGCTCTCAGTCATGTCTAGAGGAACTTATCTGTCAGGTTTTTGACACAGGAAACCTAACTTAAGCAACATGTATCTCCCATCCTGCACCCTTACCCTGTTTGCCGTTTTTCAGATCTGTTTCTTGACAATATAATCAGCCCCATGCTATCCAGCTCATCCTGTCTGTGGCACTAGAGATGACTGAAGTTGTCTTTTCCTAGCTGAAGATGGGGAAAAAAACCTGCAAGAAATCTCATCATGGAGTGAATGTATCAAAGCATGGATTTATATTTCAGGTGTGACTCCATGGCAGATGATGGTTCTGTCACTGTTGTGGGTGTGGATGTCTGCGCTGATGAGGAACTTGGAAGGAGTAGAAAACACTGCAAAACAGAGTACAGGAGCAGAGCCCTTAACACATCAGTCTCACAGGATATAACAAGTATATTTACTCTAACTTCCAGTAGCAGAAAAAATGTTCTTTCTGGCATACTGTAGCTACTTCTTTTCTCCAGCACCTCAGGTAATACAATACCTCTTTATCATTTCTTGTGGCTGGAAGGGAGATGATGAGTCTTCATGATCTGGTAGGGGATTTTCTCAGCTAGGACGAATGCAAGCAGAAGACAATATTAAGTTGATCCAGCAGAAAACAAAGGTGGTGAGAAAACGTGACGTTTACATCCTTACATCCACCTATAAGAGTCTGGTTTTAAGACTGATACAGCAAGTCTCCTGTTAGGGAGAGTTAGCTGCCAGCCAGATTGGTTTCCCAGAAAAGAAGTTCCTGTAGGCTGGCTGCTGTTTAGTAAGTGTGCTGTGGCTGTCATTCAAGCTTTTGAGCAGATTCTTTTCTTTGTTATGGAAAAAATGGAATTATTCTCTCTTTGTTACACAAAAATCATCATGATCTTGAATTTACCATAGATTCATAGAAGTTAGTGCAGAGTAATCCAAAGGTGAGTTGTTTGGCCTGTCTTTTTTTTTTTTTTTTTTTCCCCAAGTCATGCTCTGATGTCGGATGTTGCTGAACCTGTTTGGTTGCTTTGTGAGATATGGATAGGCACGAACTACCACCTGGAGCAGCTACCTGGAGCAGCCACTACTATGTCTGACTTGTTCACAAAGACACATTTATTCTGGTTGGCATTAATTAGATGGAGAAGGTGGGAAGGAAAAAGAGAAGAAAAGAGAAGTTATTGCATTCCTGAGCTGGTAATACATACAGGACTGACAAGTGGAGAGGAAAATTGCAGAGCGTAGTGGCTGTCTCTAATGGCAACTGAAAACTGAGCTAAGTCAACAAACGTGGCTAAAGAATAGCACAACCTAGTCCATTCTTTGCAACCCAGTAACTTTATTTTTTCCAGGGACTTCTTTTTTGTCTATTTGAACTAGAGAGAGCTAGGTAGAATAAATTAGTGATAGCAAATAAATGTTACCTGGAATGGAAAATTGATTTTCCAATTAATATTAAAATGCCGTGCAGCTTCACTGTGTAAAGCACTACTAGGCATCACATCTGCTTTTTTGTGAAATTATTGCTCAGCAGGTCCAAAGCTTAAAATTAACAGTGGATCTCATTGCCATGGGATGTTAAAAAGGCTCGAAGTATGAAAGGGCTCTCAAAGGAATAATGGATGGGAGATGGGCACATGGATGGCTGTCCAGCTGCCTATTGCCAGCAGTAGAGTGGGTATTCCTGGGAAAGGTTCAGTCAGGAACTGGTTTGTTCCCCAGTTTTCTCCTAACTCGCACATTTTCTATGGGACATAGCCTGTTCATGGCAAAGGTGATGAGGAACATTTGATTAATCTAGCATGACTGTTTCCTATGAAAAAATATGTCTGTATTAAAAATCTGAGGTCCAAGTAGATTAAAATTAATAGCTGCAATATGTATTATTCTCAGCTGGTCTTCTCTGTGGCATGTTAGTATCAGTCTTGTATGATCTTTAACTTTTGAAACATAATTGTGCGACGGCTTCTTCACCAACAGGTACTTGAAGTTTAACACCCTACCAGTTAGAGGACTTTGTTATTCCTTTCAGGCTGGAAAATTTCATGCTCTAGACCTGGAAGTTTCATAACAATTCCTCCCTAAAGATATTGTTACTGCTTAAATAACCAGCTGATTTTTTTCTTGAGTCACTACTGGAGCCTTTGTTCTTAGGTTTACCTGCTAGACTTTGTGGTTATTTACACTTTTTCCTTTTCTCTTGCCTGAGAATAAATGCACTGTTTCCTATTGGTTTTGAGCTGGGAGGTATGCTTTTAGTTGTAATTTATGTTGTAATTTATGATAGGTTACAGTAGCAGGAGATTGTTTTGAAGAAAAGCAGAAAGTAAACTGTATTGTATTTCTTTCCTTGTCTCTTGGTCAGCATTACTTTTGGAGGAAAACTCCTTTACATAGACTACAGTGATAGTGATGCCGAGAACCGCAGGGGCTCTGGAGAGCCTACAACTTCAGTGACAGGCTCTTCTTTCAGGCTAATGGGAGAGAATACTTTCGTGAGTCCTTAATGTGTCATTTGGCAATGAGCTGTGTTTTTTCTATCTAGATGCAGGTGCACCAGCCTCATGAAGACACTGACGAGAATAAAGAGTAAAGAGTATGACACAAGAGGAAAGTTGCCAGATAATTAGAGATTTAATAATAAATAGAAAAAAATGGTTGCTCTGTTACCCAAGATTGGTGCTCATTTAATTTCTTGCAAATCATGAGTACTTAAAGAGGGAGAGTGATTGATGGGGTTAATTAGAGCTATATGTTTAACAAGTGCTCCTAGCTATAATGGCCTCATTAATTAAAACTTGAACTTTATAAGAAAGCTCTTTGCAATCCATATTGGTTTATGAATGCTCTCTTTTCTTGTTTTTGGACGGAGGGAAAATCAGATGAACAGGTCAGTAGTGCATATGAAAAATAGTATGTAATGCGTTACAGTGATTTATATTTCTTTGGAGAATCAGAAAAACATGAATCAACACATAAATCAAGCATAAGCAGCAAGGCCAGCCTTTGTGGAGATCTTTTCTTTAGCAATGTCTGGAGGTCTGTGTTCAAATTCATCTTATGTGAGGTCTTTGAACTAAGTGTAGACCGAGTATGTAATTTTTATGCTTTAAGCAATTTGATTTCTATTAAGATAATTGAATATCCATAATCCTCTTCTTTTACACACTTGCCTTTGTAAATAGTTGTATCTCTTCATTTGATAAACTCAGGAAAATAGCATAAGGTTGTATGTGTTTCCATACACATCAAGGGTCTCGATCCTGCAGTCTTTTGCAAATGTAAAATGTGCTTAAGTCACTCAACAGGCCCTATGCTGTTAAGTAAGGACTTGTGTTCCCTGATGCTTTGCTGTGTTTTGCATGAGTTAATGTTCTTTATTAAAAGGCACAGCTTTCTTTTACTAATACATTTCAAGGCTATTCATTTCAATTTGCTAATGGTCCTCATTCATTTTAAAATATACTGGTAGAATGAATATAGGAGTATCCCTGGAAGACAGTAGATACACCCTCAGGACTAAAGATCATTTCATTAGCATACACTTGCTTTGGTTCTAATCCTCTAAGTATTTGTCTATGTACTTAACTTTATTTAGCATTCCCAGGAAATTCATATATCTGATGCTGTCTCTTAGTGTCTGCAGAGCAATTGCCACTACTGTTTGCAGTAAGAAGGCACTCCCTTTATAAGACAGTGGTTGAACTATGGCTTTAGTTGGAAACAGAACTGAAGTTTCAGCTGCAATTCATATGTGTACATGTGAATGAGAAAGACAGAAATTTATGACATAATTCTGTGAGTTGTTTGAAACAACATTTTATTAATATGCAAATAATAGATTCCAGTATGCAGTCCTAACTTTGTAAACAAAGTAATAGTTTGGTAATAGAGCAAGCTATGTACTTTCCAATTACTGTGTAGTTGCTTGGGGATACATTAATTTCTGTAAGACAAAGCATAACCTGTAGGAAGTATGTATGGCAAAGAGGAATGTAGTCAGACTTGCTTGTGAAGATACAGTGTCTGAGCCACTAAAGATAACATATTATGTCTTACTATCAAGTTTAATGAGGATATTTCATATCTATTAGTCTTCGTCACTTTTCAGCAATTTTTCAGGAATTTTTGAGTAAAATGTAATTTTTTTAAAGAAATCTTAACCGAATTCTGTATTCTTTATGTGACTCAAAACTTGCATCATCTTCAGCAAGGATGTTGGCTTAAAAGCAAAGAATAAAGAGATCTTGGTACTTACTAAGACACTTGGACATGGGAATACTAAGTGTTCCTTATTGAGCATTGAGCCTGCACTTGCAGAGCTCTTTGGGAAACTCATCTTTTGATTTTTAACACTGAAGCATCACTGTTTCCTTCAGCAAAACTGAGAGGTGGATATATGGCTAAAATACACTTTTAATTACTGGAAATCTAGATTCATAATACTACTCATGAATACCACATAATCTTCCTGCGAGACTAAGGGGTATGTTTCAATGCTTAAGAATATAAATTTAAATTGGTCCTCTAATACAGTTCCTTGTGGCCACTGTATAAAAACATGAACAGATTCAGGCAGTGTTTCTCAAGTCTGCCAACGTGATATTCGCATCCCAGTTTTCTGAATCAGATCACGTAGATGTAGAGCATAATCAGACATCTTCTTTGTAAAGCACCTCCACTGAAGAGACTAATCTGCCTGTTATGCTAAAAATATTAAAAAAAAAAAATAAAACACTGGGGGATGTAGATATAACCAGCAGCCTCAAAATCAAGACTGATTGCTAAACCTCCCGAAGTTTTGAGGCTTCCTAGATTTAAGATCTCATTGTCCTCTGCACCATTTAGGATTAATTAATTTTAGAAATACTGTAGCAGAGACTTTGACTTCAGAAGATATCTTTAGAAACTTCAGGCTTCATGTTTAGTAAGTTTCAGATCAAGTTTGGTTTGGCATCATACTGCTAAAAAGCAGTTTACAACAAAGCAAAAGAAAACAATTTTCTTATCTTTTCAGTACAAAACCTTTTACATGTGATGAATCTGAACAGGTAAACAATCCTTTAGGCTGTGCTGCAGGAGAAGACATAAAAAGGAACAAGTTCCTGTGGATCTGGTTGGGGTATTTTTTGTCTTTTTTCCCCTGTTTTTAAGCGTACACTTGCACGTTGATGTTCTTCAAATCTTGTTTTAATAATTTGGTCCTGCTGATGGTTTCATACTCCTGCCCTGATCATTCCCTCATTGTCCTTCAAGGGGACAGATTAGAATTCAGTGCTGTATCGTTAATTTAACAATTGGGAACAGAGTAATTAATCTTCGCTTTCTCTATCCAAAACCCCAAATGCAGCACTGAGCAAATGGCTTCATTGATCACAGGGAATTGTTAAAAGCAAGTCCTGTGTAGCAGTGAAATGGATGGGAGTGGCTTTTATTTTTCCCTCTCACTGCCTCACCTACCCCCCAAGATTACAACTAGCTGCTGTACATTGTAAGCAAGGGGATTTTTTCTCTGTGGCTTACTTTGAAGTTTAAAAAGATACTATTTTGTCTGAATAAGGCAAATCTGATATTTGAGGGTGCAATACTGCATGTTGCTCCTCCTGCGAGGCACAAAGAGTTTCCGGATCGCATGCTGCTGTTGAAATTATGGTTTGCCTTTCTCCAGAGAGCATTAATGGTGGGTCATTTATAGTATGGCTTATTGGGCCGAATTCAAATGATATTTAAATACCATTGTAAAATGAAGATGAAGCATTAGAGGGGAAAATGGCATACCTGCCTACAGTCACCCATCGTTGTCTGAAGACTTCTATCAATGAGACAACAGAGGGGGTTTATAGCTCAAAGATCAATTAATGTTAAACAACCATTTGAAGGAGCATTCATATGAAATAGCTTCATATTAAGAAGCTGTTCATATTGTGTCACGAGTTGCTCTTGCTGGCATGAAATCTCTAATTTTTCCAAAAAGCTGCCTTTTTCTTCTATGGCCTTGATGTGCAAAGAGCATCACAAGGTGCAGATACTGACTAAAAGGCAGGAGCATCTATACTTTCTCTACTTGTTATATTTGGGGTGGGCAGAGGATGTGACTAATCAGTAATGCACTGAAGGCATTTGCCCAGAGCAGGAGAGCCCTACATCTCTGACATGCTGTTCAGAACAGCCGTGAGGCTGCTCTAACATTGGCCCCTGTTCAGTAAAAAGGAGAGTCACAAATGACTTGGATCAGCCCCTCTCTGCTGACTGACAATATGGCAGGAGAAGAAAGAATGGAGGGCTATTGTTTTTAACCAATCCACTGTTGTTATTTTTCTTCATCAGAAAATCCTATGATTAGCTGTATAGCATCAGTAGTTTATGTGAATGTGCTCTCTTTCTTGCCTGTGAGAAAGTTACAAACTGCAGACATATTAGCATATTTGTTCCAATTGTTAATGTTACAGCTCCACTATGATCTCATTACACTATATATACTCATTATACTGTGCTATGGCATCTGCTTTCTGTATACAGTAGACTGATTGTTTGGAGTATCAATTGCCTGGTGCCTGGCAGCAGCACCTATCAATCTAAAAATGTATGTCCCTTGTTCATCAAAATAAGATAAAATTCCACAAGTAATTAGCTTTAAATAAAAGATTGTATTTCTGTTTTGCACATAGAATGAGTGGCACAGAGAATTCTCTTTTGTGGGTGGATGGCAAAGCAGTATAAACGAGGTTTTGGAAACTGCATATTAGGATTTCCAGCCAACAAGTAAAAATCTTACTTTCTAGCTTTCGTAAAAAAAACACCTGGACCAATTTTCAAGTCCAGCTGTTCTTACCAAGATATTTATGCCTGACTTATTAGCAAGACAACTGAACCCAACAAAAAGCTGTACTGGATGCTTGTAGGTCAGTGAATTCCAGCAGTGACACTGGACTAATGTTTTGTGCCCCATCTAAGTTGCTTTTCCCAGTCAGTCCTGGCATTATCTTTTTCTAGGGCTTTGAATGCTTTGTGGAAATAGGACTTCTTGTAACCTAATTGGGCACCTGCTTGTTTCTATCCTATTATTGATCTGCTCCAGCTCCTAGGGTGCTCTGCTGCTTGATTGCAAGGAGAATTGTAACCAGAAGAATACTGGGTTACTATACAGCACAGCTACGAGGTGTGCAGAATATGAAGCATGCTATTTGGCACTCCCGTAAAAAACAGAATCGCACTGGACAAACTCTTCCTATGCAGAGCTTACCCTGAATTCTGCAGAAACAGAAGGCTGCACAGCAGATAGATAAATTCTGGAGATTCTGTCATCAGAAATACATAATTTAGAACTCTCACATGATGAAATAATAATTTTACGGTGGTTCAGTAGATGGATATTCATTAAATATAAGTTATGTTAAATTCAGATGCATTAACTTATCTCTCTAGTAATATATTCTCTCAGACTCTTAGATGGAATTTCTTCACAACCTGATTGAGCTAGGGACATTGCCAGTTGAAATCTAGTGACTCTCTTAGACATAGTTTAAGAAATTACTGGCACTTGCTATCTGCTTCTTTCCCCTGCTGTAACTTGCTGCAACCGTATACACCTTGAGCAACCATTTTTTAGTTTGTACCTTGCAAAGAAACCGATGAGCTGTGGTTCAGCACATAATCTACTGATTCTGTGGTGAAGGTGGTAACTTTCAGCAGAAAGGGTTCATTGGTGGCTGACACATCTTGTCCTCAGTAAGATTCACCAAAGCTCTCATGAGTACCTGAAGTACGCATATCCACAGCTGTGCTGGCTCTGAGTTCTGAAGATGGTGTCTTCTTAAACTGTGATAATTTGATCATATTGAGTCATATATCTCCTTCTTTTGCATGAGAATCTAACTCCATGTCCAAAGACTTGTCTCGTGGGGTTTTCATGAATTTCAATAGATATTGCAGAGGAGGAAGGCTAGAAGTCATCTATTTTACACTTGGCATGAGTTCAGAAAGTGGAAGAAGGGAGATTAGTATGGTAGAGGATGTGGATATTTGTCAGGTGCATTCTTTATCTTAAGCTAAGGTTCTTGAATGATAACTAGAACAAGCTAGCATAGTGGCACAAGTAGTTTTTGAGGCTATGGGTTTGAACCCATAATTATTTACTTGCACACCTGTGTGTGTGCGTACTTGTGTATGTGCTGTGAAAAGTGCACTGAAGCCTGCGCAGATATACTATCATATAGACATACTCAGATAAGGTTTGAAAGCTTCTTCCAGTGTTGCCTGTTAAAACATATGCAGTGTTACCCTCAAACTGAAGAAGCACACGTGCAGGAATCAAGGCAGATGTATCGGTAGAATTAAGATTATTGGAATTGTTTTGCTTCACTTTTGTGATTGATTAAGGAGAAGATTTAAATATAAAAACCTATTTATTTATTGAAATTCTGTTTCAGACTGTGGCTGGTTGTCTGTAAGCAAAAGGCATGAAAAACTCAGGCTGTCTCTAATGTGGACAAACAGAGCAGCAGGGCAGCACCTGCTAATAATACTGGTCTTTGGACTGGTCCATCCCAAACGCGTCTGGACGAGTGTGAGCCACCAAGGCTGGAGAGACAGTCCAAAGAAGCTGCATGATGCTGTTTAATGAAAGATCAAGGACAGGATATGAGCTGAGGAATCTAAAATCCTTCCAGCTAGGGCTTGTGCTATGGCCTCTGCTGGGCTGCTTGTAAGTTGACTTGACTATAGATTATCCATGGACATTTAATATCATGGAAAAGAGTTCCAATAATTGTAATCCCTCCACACATCTGTCTTGCTTTCTGCATGCTCGTTTCACCAGTTACAAGCTGTCATTCCACACACGTGCTAACAGACATTGCCAGCAGAAACCTTTAAAAACCTTATGAAGAGTGTGCATTTGTGAGGGCTCAGGCCTATTGTTTCAAGGAAATGAAAGGAATAGGAAATTAAATAATCACAACAATTGTTTATTGTTTCAATGAGAACAAAGTGCAGACTCGTCCATGGATGAAAGCCCAAAGACAGTGTGGATTTGCAACCTTATGCTCAAATGTCTGAGGTATGTTTTGTTACACTTTGTTGTGTTACCACTGTATGAAAGAGAGCATTGCAACATGAAAAACAGAGAACACGAGGAAGCAATTCTTTCCTGCTGTTTCCACTTTGCATGAATTTTTAACACCTTTGTTGGAGACCAAATGTCTGGTGTGACTTCAGTCAGGATTCCTTCTGGGCACTTTGCTGAAGCATTTGAAGTTTTCTGTTGCAGTTTGCTGCTTGCATGCCAGTTTAGCTAAAAAAAAAAAAAAAAAGAAAAATTAAGCAACTGCTATCATCTTGTGTTTCACCTGCTGAATTTCAGAAAGTAAGGTCTCCATGGTGTTTGTAGGAAGGAAAGCTTTTCCCTCAGGTCCCTCTTTCAGACTGTCCCCAGTTTTGGCAAACTCCCACTGGACTTTGTGTTTTTAAGTTTTTGAGTAATATTTGGAGGAAACAGTAAAAACAAGTGAACTGCTTGTTTACTACGAGTCTGTCTTGCAGAGTTCTGCCTTTCTGGAAAACAGCAATTTCTGAAACGTTCATTTTGCGCGTGACAGGTTTGGCCAGTCCGGGTCAGCCTCCTGTTACGGGCCTGGGCGCTGCCGGCCGCTCGTCACTCAGTGCTGGGTTAATTGCCCCCAGGGCTGAGCTGGCCCTCACCCGGGCTGGGAGGCCGCGCCATCCCACCGCAGCCCTCGGGCGGGTTGCTGGGATGCTCTGCAAGAGGATCCATTTCTTCCTGCCTTCTCACCCCGCCGAGGCTGGCCCTTGGGAGGGAGAAGAGGTATTTTGCTGTGGGCGCAGCACGAAGGGCTGGCTTTGGGAGCACGGATCCTGGCGGAGGCGGTTAGGTGGAGCGGGTTTTCCTGCAATTGTAGGGGAGATTTTCCTGTTGTGTTTTGGCCGCGACTGTCTCGCAGTTGCAGACGCAGTCGGTGCTGCCACAGGATTACTGGGGCAGTGGTGGCTGCTACCGCCTGTCCCGGCTGGGCTGCCGGTGCTTTCCGAGAGGGTCAGCGCGGTCCCTGTCTCCGCAGCAATGTTTCAGCCAGAAGATGTAGGGCGGGATCCAGCGGTGGGTATGCGGCTGGGTGACTTCTTGGGAGCTGGAGCCGATGCGTATGCTTAGGCTTGCCATTGCAAGTAATTTAGGAAGTATTTTATAATGCGTTTAGCAGTTGTAAGGGAGGAGTTGAGGTTTGTTCTGTTGCTGTGATGAATTATCTTTTCGATACTGAAAACTCAGGAAAAAAAATACTCTTTTAGCAAAGAGTATTTTTTGTCTTGTGTTTTCAAACAAGGGCTTATTGTTGTCTTGTTAGTTGTTGTAAAACTAGTAAGAGAGATAAAGGGGGCATTAGCATCTTTATGCTGTTAAGAACATCTGGAACATTATAATTCTGTTTTAAAAATAACAGATGAAGGCTGAGATACATGTTTACATGGGAAGAATGAAAAAAATATGGTCATTCCCTAAAGCCTGCTCCACTCCTTGTGCAAAGTCTTTCAAATCCCATTTATTTGTGTGTAACTGGTGAAGTTACATAACCGAAAGCAATGACGTGTTTAAGTATGATGGCTGAGAGACGATGTTTTTTCAAAGGATGTGCTTTTTGGCACTGGTATGCTCAGAGCGATGGTCTGGTCACTACAGTTATTTTATATGCAAGTTTGGTATCCACAAAAGCTCACGAAACGCACCATACATTTAGGAGGATGAGAAGCATGTATAGTCCACAGGTACAGAATTTCTAATGTGGTTTTCCCAGTACAATATTTCAATATGAGCAATTGTCTCAGAACAAGATAAGCTGACATTCAGTCAAGTTTTAAAGTAGATATTTAACAAGCTCCTGGAAAAAAAAGCTTGAGCCTGGAGGTTGTGCAGATGCATGCCAGTAATTCTTTCATGAGTGCTACTCTCTTTATTACAGTAACAGTGACCTGCTTGCTAGCTGACAGGAAATGTACAATTTATTCTAGTTTTTTGAGATAAACTGTGAGACTTTGTATGTTGTTGATGAGGAACATCTCAAAGGGATGTAATTGAGCTATTGTTTTGTCTTTCCATGCTATCTTAAAAGCTACTAAGCTATTTTGTGAGTGACATTGAGAACATTTTACTTGAGAGGCCTATATGGGGTATTGATACAGTTATTTAGAAGCAATTGCTTATTTCAGTTGTTTTTTCCTACTCCCTTTTTGGATGTTCTGAAGACTATCTGCAGTACAATTAATTTGAGGATGTCAAGTAAACTAGTAAGTAGTCCAACCAAACTATTAAGTACTCCAACCACCTATAGCCAATATCCATATCCTTTCCTTCTGCACATGTGTGCATGCACATGTGTATGTGTGTTTGGCAGAACATAGCCAGAGCCAGGTAGTGAAAAAGCATTTTCCATTCATTTCACGAGGCTACTCAGCAAGGCCTTTCCCAGGATCAGGATCTCCTTGAGCACAGGAGAAGAGCTGTACAAACCAAACACCACCCACATCTCAGGGCTGTGGGAATTGGGACTCTAAGCAAGGAAGACACTGTATAGTGATAGCTCAAAACGACAACCCTTTCGCTCGACAGAGTGAGCTTAAATTTAATACTGGAGCTTCTGGATGTTGTACAGTTCTCTGGTTGATGTCAAGCGAAGCAAAGGTAAATTGGATCATTTTTTCTTATCACTTCACTAGCTGGATTAGAAACTGGAGCTACCTGGTTTCCTAATTTACTTCAGCTCCCAGAGCATCTCTCTGGTCATCAATAGAGTTTAAAAAGACTAGTACTATTTACCACTTCAGTTTCTAAGCTGCAAATTCCATTGCTGATACAATGCAGCCCTTTGCTGCTCTGAATTTCTTAGCTTGAAGCAATGAAGTTTTGCCACAGTGTGGTTACTAAAAACCTGTGAGGCAAGATTATGTGGCCGTGGTTAATGATTGGTTTCGTCTCAGGTCTTTAAAAAGTCTTTAAAGGATAACATTCTTAAAGGATGTAAATGCATAGAAGAAAATATTTGAGATCACCAGGGTTTATTGTGGTATGTTTCTGTTAAGTAACACTTTCTCCAGAGATAAAATCCATGTGGGCGTGCCCCTGGCAAGCAATAAAGCATTACCGGTTCTTTGCAAAAAGCACCAGCTGACATGACTTAGAAAGTCCTCGAGCGAGGTTAAGTGGAAACTTGCCACCTTCTTAGGATTTAGCTTTATTAGCGAGGAATAAAGACTAACACTTTGCATCTCATTGTGAGTGAGGGGTGGTACCTCACTGAACAGGCTGGGTTGGGATGCCAGACCCTTGAGCGTTTTAGGGGCAGAACTGCTGGCTCTTGTTAACCACTACATACAACTCTCTACTTCTTTCTCTTCTCAGTTGATTTTGCTGGTTTTGTTTTGTGTCCTGTTGTGTTGGGGTCAGAATTTTTACTCATGCACTATTTTACTCATACATTAACCATTTTGGTTATTTGGCTTAATACTGCCATTTGGTAATGCCAAGCAACCTAAGGAGAGGACTAGTAAAGTAGTTACTACACTCCGTGGTATTGTGAGTGGGAGAAACTTAACCTTTTGAAGCCTGTTAGAGAGCTGCAGTGGGATGGCAGGAAGGACAGGGATGAACACTTGGAAGGAGAAGAGTCTTGCACCTGGTTCATGATCTGTAGTATAGGAAGGCAAGCTATTATTTTGTCAAAAATCTATGAATAAAATACAGAAGTTGAAGTTAGGTTTGTCACGCCAAGCAGGCTGGTCTTAAGACTTAGTGCAGACCTCATTGCGTCTGGTTCTCAGGAACTGTCTGCCCACCCTTCATGTGCAGCAGGGATCAGAACCATCCAAATCCAGAAAAATCCCTGCTCAATAGTGTCACGTGGAAGTGGGTTGTTTTGGGATCATTCTCCTGCAACTCAGTTCAGTTTTCTGTATATCCTCTTGGATCTTTAAATACAGAGAATGATAGAAATTATTGGAAGCAAATTTGACTGAAAAAGTGATTGTTGAGCTCATAAGAATAACAAAGAATAGATGTAGATTCTCCATTTTCATTTTTTAAAGCTTAAGAACATGGGCTATAGTTACTTGTTAGTTGGTGTAGTCTTACTATCTTATGTTCTTAAGTTCCTTTCATACCTGGAATAAGTACATCTAGAAAGCACAGATCACTTAATCCTAAAAATAATCTAAAATAGTTTAAATGAGATGCCTTTAGAGATGCCTGTTTCTTTCTAGTGACTACAGAGACCAGTTCAGACGAATGTCTCTCTCTGTGTTTAGCAATCACTGTGCAGCAAGAGAGAGGAACTGGTTTCTTATATTTGTTCTGCTAGTGATTTGCTACAAGGTATTTGCAGGTTTCTGTTCTGGTCTACAGGGCCAAAGAATGCTCCTACAGTCATTCTGCTAACAGAGAACAAGAACCTAGTACCCCAAGCAAGGGTGGCAGAAGCATGCTCATGGTGGCCCCAGTGGCACCAGTAGGATGGGAAATGTCCCCACTCCTCTTGGAGCAGGCCTCGGGGTCTGGCGAGGGCCTGCACGAGGGTTCTGCTCCCCAAATGGAGGAGCAGCCCTGCTGGTACCCATTTTGTTATTCCTGGGCCCAGGAAGCCCAAGCCGGGTGTTTCCTGCACCAGTGACAGATGTTTCTGTCAGAGGTCTAAAATAGATTATCTTAAGAGCACAGATATAATTTGTTCCTTACCCTACACCCATGGTTCACAGCTAATTTCCCCTTCTAACTACCTGATTATAATCTTGATTTTTAAATACACCATTGATCTTATGGAGTTCAGCGTACTGAGGGTACAGCAGGTATAAATTAGAAGGAGCTCCTTAACGTTGGACAGCGGAGTAGGTTGTTTTTTTTTTTTTTTTGCAGTCCCCAGAATCTCTTTGTAGTCTTTGCCAATGCACAGAATATAACTCTGAGAACGTGTGTTTGTTCTTTTAAAAAAAAATCAAAAACCTTTTATAGGCTTTTTTAACAATCACATATGAGGAGCAGAGAGCAGGACAGCGAGAGGCTAACATTGTGTGCCTTGCAATGCAATAGGGATAGCTTTATAAACACAAGGAGCTTTAGTTAGTCAAAAGTGCATCTCGCAGGTAGTTTAGATTCAGAGTCCTGTGTGGCAGGTGAGGCCACACCTTCATACCTGCTGTAGCTCCTGGGACATTTCTTGCTGCTATTTTAAAGGCTTTCTGATAAGAAAGCAGACCTTGGGTTTTTTCCTTGAGAACTTACAGTGTCATTATCGGGGGGGGGGAAGGGGGGCAATGATTATGAACTTAAGTAGTATTTACAATCCCCTTTACTTAGCTACAGGGAAAGAATTCGTAGGACAACTTTCTGGAAAGAGAATGCAATCATTTAAGCCATGCTAAGATCTTCCCTGAAAACTTGCAGTAGCTTAAGGGCTCCAGTGTTTCCAAGCTGCACTAAATTACGTATCAGTGTGTGTGAACACATATGACTAGAAGGAAAGTGCTGAACTATTTCTGGCTATTTCTGTTGCTGTATCACCTATGCTAAAGATCAGGGAGTACCATGTCACCTAAGGCATTACACAAGTGAAATTCCCAACTGGTGAAATGTGAAAACTGGTGGGTATTGGTATTTACTATTTGGGTGATATTATTTTACCCTCCTTCTGTTGCAGAGTAGCATCCATCATCTAGGAAGCTCTTATCTTGAAATAAGAGAGAAAAAAATTTGTGTGGTGTATAGCAATTTGTCCGCTTTGGCAAGTTTTTGGGGCTGCTCCTGTCATCATCTCCCATGCTGCCAATATCCAGACTAAGATGTGAACCCGCTTCCTCAATATTTGTTGTTGTGTAGTTATGATATACCCCGGAATAAATACCAATTTCTCAAATGAAGAGTGTGAATTTAGTTGAAGAGGTTTTTGGAACAGACCTTCAGCCATAAATTTGTTAGGAGGTCACTGCTGATACCAGTAGACCTATGCTGATTCACATGTGCTAAAGATTAAACAATCCTTTCCTTTCGTTCCCCTGAAGCATTTAGAGGAAATATTAAATCTTATATCTAAAGAATGTAAAGCTACGAGAGTTGCAAGAATATAAAAAATAAAGGTAAAAAAGCATTCCAAATGTATACTAGTGTAGATTTATGCACATATGTGTAATACTGTATCTAATACTATAGATAATATTAAATCAGCTATTTATTGATTGCTTTGGGATTTACAGGACATGATTATTTTTTTTTCTTGCCTGTTAGCTTTTAAGGCTCAGTTATTGTTTTAGCTCCCATGAGAAGGAATATGTCATGCTGTGCCAAAGACCTTAATTCTCTGAGATGTTCTTGTCTCACTGAATAACATACAGGTTTCCGCTTTCTGAATATATATTCTCCTAGTAGCATACGTTTCAGCCAGAGAGGGATGTTGTCTAGGCTTTATATCACTACAAACAGCATAACAGATGTGCTTTTGCTGTATTAATATCCTTTAAATGTTGCAAACAACTATTTCAACATCATGGAAACACTGCATGTAACTTACTTCTAGACAAGGCATCTAATCGTTCTTCTGTCAATGAAAATGTATGAGTATTTGTTTTTGCATATTAGGAGCTGTTGAACAGCACTGTCCTTTGAATATTTATTAATTTGCACTGCTTTGATAAAAAACAGCGGGTAAACAAGTATTTGCTTGCTTCAGGGTGTGTGCAGCTTGCTTTCTTTAGCATTATAGAAGTTTTCATTAAACATTTCTAAAGAAAAAATTCTGAGTTTTGATTATTAGTTCTTTTTACACTACTTACACAAATATCTCACTAGCTGTCCTGCTGGCAATTACTAGCATCACAAGTACTCATAGGCTTTAACGTCTGTGCTGCAGAAGGTAAAAGTTGTAATGGACTTGGGACAAACTGGGCTATGAAGCAGTCCATTGGTTTAATCACATTTGAAATTTTTATTGAATGTGATGTGAAACAATCACATTCACTTGTTGGAAGGAACAGTTGTTCCCAAGACAATTTTGTGTATATCCTAGAACAGGATAGAAAATGACAAAAAGAATAGCATTTTCTTTTTTCTTTTTTTTTCCCAGAGCTAACAGAAGAAATTGCAAGTGGTTTTTTTATTGCCTATAGCAGATTTTATGACAAGAATGTAAATTTAAGATCTTCTTTTTATAATCTTCCTTAACAGAAAAATACTGCCACTTTGAACACTACAGCTGTGTATTATGATAGTAGCCTGCTTAAGCACTTGCCGTAGTTTGTTCAGGAACAGTGTGTGTGTGTTGACTGTAATTCTTCTTGAACTATACATATATGTATGCACACACACAGGCATGCATACATGCATAACACATTTTATTACCTTTCATACTTACATGTTCATATTTCCTACAAAATTTCACTTCATATTCATATAATGGCAGTTTAATAAATTTGATTTTCTAACTTAAAAAGTTGCCAAGTGTTTTCTACAAAAATACTTAATTTTCAGGTGTTTGATCTTTAATTTAGCCTGTGGTCTTGTGTCCATTTATGAACGTTCCTATATGTGGAGGACCAGGGCTGAGATAGCCTTACTGTAGTAGGCATTCGGTAGTAGCCTTAACACAACAAATTGTTGAAAACTATTTTTAGGGAAAATGCTATTCAAACCTGCTTGGGTGTATTTTGGCCATAATTCACCAAAACATGACAAGCTGTGATTTTGCCAGAGAGATAACACATCAAGGAATTTTGGAACATGGCACGAGTCCAAATCTTTTGTCCAGTGCTATTTGTTACTGAGATGCTTAAAATTTGCAGAATGGCCTACAGTTCTGTTTCCTCCTTCAATGTCACTGAGTTCACTACAGTTTAAAAGTTCACTGAGACAGCTTTAATTCATACTATGAGCTCCACCTTTACTAGAGTAGAAAGCGAAGCTTCCTAGGACATCCTCTTCCACCACTTTTTCAGTCCTGGGAAACTCTCTTCTCACCTTCCCTGAAGGTTGTAGGAGCAGCTGGAATAGAAAAGGAGCAGGAGGCAACACGTGGCACGCTAAACCATTGCCTGCTAACTTTATTCTAAAACCTAGTGATCCGTTCTGTTCGGGGAGAATTCTGTAGTGTTTTAGTGACAAAAAGTGACCTCAGTATACTGGAATTTTTGATACATTCATTTTTAAGTGTAGTTTTATATTTTAGGTATTTTACCTCAGACATTAACACTTCAGAAATACCATATTCTGACTTGAATGTACTGAGTTAAGCTGAAGAATGTTCTTTGGCAATATCATGCTATAATTACTTTGCTAATATAACAAATGTAAATAATTACCAATATTATTGATCATCTAGTTCATCTAGTGAAAAACAGATAAGTGTCAGGTCACCAGTCACCTCTCTGGTGAGTATTACTAGTTAAGCTGAAATGTCCTATCTAGATCCAACTTCAAAGAATGCTGTTAGCCGCCTCGAAGTATTTTATTACCGTAGCATCACCAGGTCCTATGGTATTACTGCTGGATATTTGTCTTTTTCCCAAGAAGGTTAGCAGGGTAATTATTTTGGACATTAATTGCAATTTTCTGATTGTCATTTGGGTGCAGAAAGAGTGCTAGCCTGTGTACAGAAGCCATATAGGGGTATTTGCTGTGAGAACAGCTCCATGTAGCAATGTGTGGTTTGCAGTATCTTTCTAATGGCATGTGAGTTCTTCAGAATATAGAAATGTGTTGCTTCCTGTGAGAAAGTGCTTACAGTTCTGGTTCATGGAAGTTTCCCTGCACCAACACTTTCTGGTATTTTTATCCTGCTGCTTCTGTATACTGCTTTCTGTACTTAAAGCATAGGGATCATGCATAACGCTGGCGCTCGCAGCAATGAAAAATCAGGAGTTGGCCTTAAGTCATCCCTGGGCTGATTTCAGGGCCACCAAATCACCAGATTTTTCTATAAACAGTAATGCTTCAGAGAGTGATGAACTGCCTATTTTATGTCCTCCTCAGGAAATGTGGTTTGGGGCTTTGATTACTAGGGTCTCATTGAGATCAGTGGTAACAGTTTTCTGGACTTTGGTAGTTTCTCTGATCCATAATTTTTCAAGTATAAAACAAATGCAAGGTATAATACAGCATTTTTGCAGCATAGCATTGCATCCAGTTATGAAACAGCTTGACAGCTTTTTTTATCTATTCAGCTCTACTGGTACTTAACATACTGAAATTTATCTAGGTCAGCTTTAGTTTTAATTTCTCTCATGTCTCTCTACTTCTGAAAAATTTTGGGTGTGCTTCTGTGCAACTGAAGGCATTAATGCCAGCTGCAATATATGTTGTGCTTAAAACAAGAGGTATAAAGATGCTAATTCCACTAGGGTTAGTAGAAGTCTTGCCATGAACTACATTGAGATCAGGATTTCATTTGTTGCGTTGCTTACCACATAATGCATAACTTATCGTTATGTGCTGGGGAGATGTCACAAATCCAAAGTTACTTAAGTATATTTTTGATTTTTAAATAACACTTGTCTTTTGACAATCACTTTTACTTTGATATCTGTTCTTAAAACTACCTTTTGTGGGTAGAAAAATAATACTTATCATTTCAATGACATTTTGCTAATAGTATAATTTTCTGCCAGTAATTCCATATTTTTGCAAATATGAAATTATGTACTCGAAATTCCTTCTTTCCTTTCTGTGTCTGGAAGCTGTCTATGTGGCTTTCAGTTTATGGGCCATGTTGGATATGGAATATGGAATACAACCATATACATATGTAAACCATGCGTATTGAGTTTCTGCCTAATCTTCCAGTTTACTGTAGCTATGGATTCTCTACCACTCTCAAGAAAAAAAAAATACTGAATATGAAACCTTAAGGCAAGGGCCAGTGAGTTTGAAAGATTTTGTAGCTGGATCAGCAGCACAGTGTCCTGTGTACTTCAGGCACCAACCTAGAAGTGAAAGCAGAATTGCAGTCAATTAAAGAGTAATCACTGAATTGCCCAGAAAATGCAGCCCCTCTTCAGTGCCTCTTAAAGGATTTATTATTCAGTCCCAGATGCAGTGTGTTTTGACGTATTGGCAACTGCAAAAGAAAACAGGGAAATGTCATTTTTTCGTTTCTATCAGCATGCTTAGCTTTGATTACCTTGGAAGATAGGCTCTTATTCCAAGAGGTTTACAGTCTAAGATCAGATTTTGGCAGCCTTTCTCATACTGAATGGCATTAGTCAGGGCTGAGCTGCTGCTCATTCAGGTCAGATAGATCAGAATTAGTCATCAATTGAGACGGTGGTATTTACATAGAGCCATGATGGTGATTCAAACATCTTTCCATGAGGCAGTGATGCAAATGTTTTTCTGCTGCTTTTATCTGTTTATCTGTATCTCTCTCTTATATGGGTACCATAAAAAAGCCTTTGGTTAAAAGAAGTGCTTTAAGAAGGAAACGGAATGAATGAAACTGTTTAGTACACGAAGGAGCAGGAAGGATTTTGTACAGAAAGGATAGCATGGAAGAAAGTCCCGTATTCCAAACATGGTCCGAAGAAACAAACCCGAAAGGTTTTCACTGGACTGCCAATAGATGAGCAATGATTAGTTTGCCTTTTTAAAACATTGTCTCCTGCCAACCCCAAATCCACTTCTCCCATTTCCAGTGCAGCGTTTGGCCTGCAGGATCAGTGGATGATGAGGTACACAGTTGTGGTGTGGAAGGGATTCAAACAATGTGAATGAGATTTTGATCTTCTGGGACTTCTGTGATACAGAGAGTGAAGAGGAGGGAAGACAAACTGGTCTTCATTTGCAGAAAAGGCTTTCATCTCTTCTGTGCTGTGTGGCTGTGGCTGAGGAGAGAGGAGGGGAGTTGTCTTCCTGCTTATATCAAATTGCCAGGACTTTAATTTTGACCAGATGCACCATGCAATTATGGCAGCTGATGGATAGTTATAAATGAATTAGTCTTTGGCAAACTGAGCTTTATTTCAAGTAAGATCAGCATCACAGAAGGTACAGGAAAGCAAATTTTGTGATGGGGTCAGTGCATTTTTTAAATGGTCAGATTTCTTGGCAGAATAAAAGGATGCATTAGTGCAAAGAGGCAAAGTATCCTAATTTCTAAGCATACCTCTGGAACAGACGCCTTGCTGCTCTTCCCACAGAGCAAGGAGGACTAAATACCAATAGGCAGTCTGAACCTTGCCTCTGTTTGCTGAACTTTCCTTTTTGCTGTGGTTCATATTGGGGTTATAGGTAGCATTCCTGTCACTGCCACCGCGCTCCCCACGCTAATTGTCATGAAGTACAGAAGGTTCAAGCACGCTTGGTTCCCAAGGCTGCTAATGAGCCCTGAGCTCTCCTCACCCTTAATGAACCAAGGTTTGTTTGTGGGGGACTCTTGTCCGTCCCTCCTTTTCCCTGGTCAGAGGAGGAGGCAAGAGTTCACACAACTGAACAATGACTTTACAGTGTAAAGACGATGCAGCTGTGCCATCTGAAGCCGTCCTCAGTTATAAGCAACAAAGCTCAAATAGATTGTACTGTGAAGAGGTACAGCTCTGTGAGTGTGAAGCATAGCTTTTGCTTCTGCTTCACTGACCCGTCTGCTTGCGGCAGCGACGGGCCCTTGACGGGAGCTGCGCCAGGGAGAGCTGCGTAGGGCGACTCTTTCAAAACCACTCTCTGTAACGCCGAGCGCAGGAAAGGAGGAAGCAAAATGAAGTTTCAGTTGATCTCTGACGGGGGTGTACCGCTGCGGTCTCCAGAAAATCTCATGCCCTCCATTTAAAAGTCATTGATTCCTAAGCCACTTCAGGTGATTAATAAGGCCGCTAAAGTGAGCAGTAGTTCGTATGTTTTAGCAGTAGAGAGTACTTACACAAAAGTGGATGCATACACACACACACAGAAACAAACTCCTCCTAGGCAAATCACGCATTTCACTCTCTTACTACATTTTACTATCTTACTCTCTAGAGGCTCTTGTACCAGAGGTTAGGATCATCAGAAATTTGGGCTAAGCTACTGTTTATCATTTACTTCATCCACCTTCCTTTAGGCATTTCAGTTACAACACTGTGCGATCCTCTAGCTACATTTGTCTTACTACAAACATGTATGTGATATATTTTGGGGCATATGTGTACAGGTACATACGCACAAAAGTACAGGTACATATAAATGCAGTTGCATATGTTCTTGAAATACATAGCAGGAGTATATTAGTATATATGTATCATACATATGTATTATATGTAAAATATCACATGCTTTCCTAGAAACATTATTCCGTGTGTATATTCAGATATATATTTATGCAGGTAAACACAGATGTGTACTCTAAATGCTGTGCTATTGCTATAATAGCAAATGAATATTACAATCTGATAAAATAACTCTTAATTGTAATAACGATTGTAAGGTTATCAGTTATAATACTCCGGACTAATCCTTGCACAACGCTATACAAAGGTGAAGTTTTTTAAAAAACTTTTACTACTAGATGAGTGAAGCCAAAAGCAGCATCTGCAGAAAAAAACCCTAATTTTGCTGTAATAGGCTGTTTGAAGGTCATCATTTTGGGTTTTAATAATGCACAGAAACATCTGCTGTTTTCTTTGATCGCATGAGAGAGAAAGGGAGAGAGAAAAAAATTAAGAAGGAGCTTTTGTTTTGCATTCTTAAGTGAATGGGCGGGAGGGTGGTGGTGGAATAAAGCTGTCCAGTTTTAAATACCTTGATGTGTGCATGTGCGGGTTCAAAACTTTAGATTTCTCTCCTGCCCGGCGTGGTGGGTTGATAGCCCCGGGAGCAGTCGCGAAAGTTGACAACCCCCCACGGCTGACCCCTCATGTTCTCTTGCCTAATCGAATTTTACATGTGTTTCCAGATAGCTGATCAGCTTCCCTGGATTTCGCTGACGCCACAGGAAAGCTTTGCCTGAAGATGGAAACACTGGAGTCGGAACTGACCTGCCCTATCTGTCTGGAGCTGTTTGAAGACCCGCTGCTGCTGCCTTGCGCTCACAGCCTCTGCTTCAACTGCGCACACCGCATCCTGGTCTCCCACTGCGCCACCAACGAGCCGGTGGAGTCTATCACCGCCTTCCAGTGCCCGACTTGCCGCTATGTCATCACCCTCAGCCAGCGCGGTCTAGACGGGCTCAAGCGCAACGTCACTCTGCAGAACATCATCGACAGGTTTCAGAAAGCCTCTGTCAGCGGGCCCAATTCCCCCAGCGAGACCCGCCGGGAGCGGGCGTTTGATAGCAACAGCATGTCGTCCTGCGAGAAGGTCCTCTGCCAGTTCTGCGACCAGGACCCTGCCCAGGAGGCGGTGAAAACCTGCGTTACCTGCGAGGTGTCCTACTGTGAGGAGTGCCTGAAAGCCACTCACCCCAACAAGAAGCCGTTCACTGGCCACCGTCTCATCGAGCCCATCCCGGACTCTCACATCAGGGGATTAATGTGCTTGGAGCACGAGGATGAGAAAGTTAATATGTACTGCGTGACCGACGACCAGTTAATCTGTGCCTTGTGTAAACTGGTCGGGCGACACCGTGACCATCAGGTGGCAGCTTTAAGTGAGCGCTATGACAAGCTAAAGGTTAGTGCTACCTATCGTCCTTTCTAGCCAAGCAGCATGTGGTTGGGAAGGGAAGTGCCCTTTGGTTGTATGCTAAATTCCTCATTTGGGCAGGGGTTGGGAAAGGTAGGTGCACAGTCTCTAATCAGACTAGATACATGTACAGATCTATGTGTGCATTTGCTTATCACCATTTAAAAGGTGTCGGATTTTGCTTAAGGAAAGATTCCTCAGTTGTGCTTTGATTTCTTTATAGCTATCATAAGGAATATGCAGCATATACTACTGTTTAGGTGAATTTTCTTATCTACCTACAGCTTTATTCATGGCAGCTGGCAAGGTTTAGTGCTGACTGCACATACACAGTCACTGACTGAAATGTCAGGCATTCTTTGCATACGCTCTGCTGTTGATTATTTTTCATTTGGTTGCTTTCATTGTGAAAAGCCCTTCCCATCGCCGCTAACAGGAGGTGCATTTATCTGTGCCGGCTTCAGGGATGCCAGCTGCCCGTCCAGCCAGGGAAACCGAATGCTGGCTCCGCTCTTCCCGCGCTGCCTCCCACCCGGGCTTGCAGGCGGCGCAGTTCTGGAAACAAAACCAAAATTGTTTCTGAGCTTCTTGTGGCATTCCCACAGTTCGGCGAGCTCCTGGCACATCTCCTGCCAGGTAGCTGGGAAGCTCTGGCAGCCCCCTGGCCCTGCGCAGGACGCCCTGGGTGGGGTGGCAGTGGGCAGCCGGGTCTCAGGGTGCTCTGGCGGCTCTCCAGACTGCTGGCAGAGGCAGAGCTCCCGCTGAACAGCAAGGCCAAGGCAAGTGTCCTCCCACCCACCTAGGTGCACGTCCCTCTCATGCCGATTTCAGTGCTGCTGCAGAGCAAAGGCAGGAATTAAGCATCCCACGCTTTCCTCCACCCACTGCCTCCGGACGATCTGCGTGTGCCTGCGCGCGGCTGGGGGCAGGATTTTGTAAAGATGGACCGCAATTGAGAAACCACAAGCGTGGAGGGCAAAGCTTATCTGCCAGCCTTCTCACACAGAATTTCAGAGGTGGAAAAAGAAACTGAATTAATAGGTTTAACTAACAGGAAAGGTTTTCTTAAATACCTTCAGACAAAGATGTGTGGCTGCACATATGTCTATGATAACTTTAGGTGACTGCAGGTGAAATCTGCATATGTGTGCTGTGTGGGTTTTGTGCCTCTATGCATGTGCAAACATGCAGATCATATTCTGTGATTATATTAACATAATGAAAGATGCCTCTTTACCTGGACCTGATAGCTTCTTTTCATCTCTTAAAGACTTTTTCATTTACTAAAGAGGAGCTGTTATTTTTGCTTTCTTTTTTTTTCTGAACTGGTTTGTTATTTTAATAGGTAAGACTTTAGCTGTTGATAAAATGCGGCATGGACTATGAATGTGAATAGAAGATGAATGGACTTACAGTGCTTTTCAATAATCCAACGGGTTTATGTCCTTAACAGGTGCTACTGTTTAGTAAGCTAACAGTGTATTGTTTATCAACTTTATATGAGTAGGAATACACTACTTAACATGAAATACCTTCAACATGAAATACCTTCAATACCTGATAAGTATATTTTTGAGGATGTAAAAAAGGAGTAAACATTTCTTAGTGTTAATGTACATAGATATTGCATGTCTTGAAAGAAGACTTTAAAAGGTATGTCACTTCTCTTGAGATCTTTGACTTAATATTTCAGATAGAAAAAAAAATTAGGGCATTTTTGCATGATCTGTGGCTTTTCTGTGCAAAGATGCCTAAGCAAACTCTGAAAGAGTATCTCTGACAGGCAAGTAACATTCACAGTAGATGTTACCCAGTTTAGCTAATTTGGCAGAAGCCTAATAGAGTACGTTCCACCAGCCTCCTTGAAAAGTAATTCAAGTGCTAATTTAATGGTTAGTGTAGGCCTGAGTCAAATAACTCTTTCCTTATAATGGCAACTCCTAGCATTGTTTATAATGTCTGTATGATTTTTTTTTGATACATGGACTTTCTTTGTACCCAAACTATCTAGAAGTAGTTTACACAGGCAATTACCAGTCTACATGAAATCCAGTTCCTATCCTCTTTGTCATGAAGCAGCCTATATCACTTTGCTAATGCCAGTGATGACATCAGTCATGCCAATTACGCTGGCGATTATGACACATTTATACTCTGAGCCCAGGAACAATAGGCTAGGTGGTTTCCATCCAGGTCCAGCATCCATTCTCTGTTCATTAGAAGGTAACCTGAAAACTGTGTCTTTCCTTTCCTCATTGCCTCTTCCATCTCAGAAATTTTTGCTGCTTTATATATCAGACTCCAAGAATGAGATTTTCAGTTCCGTAGATTGGCATTTTTCCCTCAGGGGTAAAGAAATGATACCTGTTCACTCCAGCGTTTGGTCGCCGAGAGGCAAGAATTGCACATCCATTTTCACGTTCAGGTCTCCTCCTTCACAAATGGTGGTACAACTTCTTGAGTCACTGCTTGGTCATGCTGCTAACGTAAATCTTAGGTACAAGCTTGCAGGTGGTCTTTATTAACTTGCAGATAATGTGCACGCGCCATTGACAAATTCAGTGTTCAAGTGGATCAGAAAACCCCCACCTGAAAAAATGGGTTGTTGCTTGCTATATTGCTGCTGCAGGTTTTTAAAATATGTGGGGTTTGATAGATAGGCTACCCAAATCTTTAAAAAAAATTTTGAAAGAATGAGCATGCAGTAGCCAATAGTATAGTGGATTCATTAAAAAATGAGTGGTTAATTGTATCTTTAAAAAAGAAAAGCAAAACCACTTCAAGTGACTCTTTCTTGGGGTTTTCTTTTTAAATCGACACATTGTTGATGCTAACAACAGCAACTGGTGTTGCTCTGGTTGTCAAGCTATGCTAATTACTTGCATTCTCTTTCAGCGGTGTTACTAATTATTTAAACAATATCTCACCCTTCATTAAGCATAGGACAAAAGATGCCATTTCAATCTAACTCCTTTTGTGGCAAAAATGAAACCCCTTAATTAGGAGTTCTGCACACTTGTCCAACAGAGGCGTCTATGCTGAAGTGTGTTTAACAGTCAATGTAATTGCAATTGTGGACATCTGAAAATGAGAAAGTGTTTTTCTTTGGCAGCTGTGGCCCCAACCCTGAGAGGTGCTTTTCTTTCTCAGCTTGTACTGGGGTGGAGGGGGTTGAGGGCAGTTTCTTCCAGGAGCGATCCTTTCCTGCTTAGTTATGCAACCGCATGAGATACCTTCACACTTATAGTTGTTTTAGTGTTTATGGATTTGGTGTTGGGGTTTTTTTAAGTAGATCATAGATGCATATTAAAAATGGAAAAATGATAAACTATAACCAAAACAGAGAACAGGCAATATCCTGGTGATATGCTGAATTTATGAGGTCATGGTCAAAATTGTGGTATAAATTAGAAATAATTTTTAGCTACATAAATGATGAGAGCTTTAAAAATAGAAGGTGCAAATGCTTATACTTAGCTCACTGTATTACCTCAGAGAAAATATTTGTGGCTAATTACTTTTGATATTAATGCTTTGCTTTTTGTCTTGTTGCAATGGAAAGGAAAAGATAATTGAAAAGTATATTCATTTTTTTTCAGAGAAAATTAGTAAAATTACCATTGTTCTATAGATGTATTTATACTCAAGAAAGTGACAAGAAAAATTAAAAGGTAAGATTTATTTTGAACAAGAGAGAATATTTTGGGGAGAAGTTAGAAGGTGTGGATGGAAAGATATCTCTCATTTAATATTAGCCAAGAAGAGGTGTAACAAAAGAGGGAGACAGATGGTAAGCCATATTTTTAAATAGTGTAAAGCCAGCGTAACTCCATTGAAACCAGTATTTTTACTCACCTTTATATTTACTGAGAATCTGGCCACTGACACATATATTCTTGCCAAAACATAATTTTGGCACAATTTTTGTAGTGCTTAGTCAAGAAAGATCTTTTGTTGAATTGAACTGCTGTAGGTTAGCTGTGGTTCTCCATGTTTTTGTTTGAACCTTATTAGTGCTGACGTGTATTGGGCACGTTTAGAAGGCAGGTCAGTCCTCTGAATGGCACTTAGCAATTCCAGGAACAAAAGGAAGCTTCTTGTTTGTGTGGTTTTCACCTAGTTTTAGTGGCAGAATTCATACACATCTATCTTTCCTACACTGTTGATTCAGGATGCAAGGATTCGGTTTCCCACAGTGTGTCAATTTAATTACTCACAAATATTTTTTTGGTGGGAAGCAGCCATAAACTATTCCACACAGGGAGAATTGCATTCAACTCTTATAAGCCTGCTTTGACTGTGTAAAGGTAGGAGACTTTGTCAGGTCCACAGCTTCTACAAGTAGAGCACAAAAATATGTCTGTTTCCCTACTATGTATATTATGAATTTAAAAACTTCTCATATTTAAATGTCTTTGCAGAGATACTGGCAAAATATGTGTTGAAGCTTTCCAACTATTTTTATTTGGCATTATTTTGTAGTTGCAGCTTGATCATTAATTGGCATACTGTGATATCGTAAGAACCCAGCACTTAGAAATCTATAATTGTACAAACAGTGGGGTTGACAATCCAGGAACGTTGGTTTCTGGACATACATATAAATATATTATGCACATACATGTAAATATGTGTCTATATCCATTTTATTCATTTTATGCACATATTTATAGTGCTTGTGTTATTATATAAAAGGCAATACTACATATGTTTGTATGCATGTGTATGTAGACTTGTTTATCTAGCATAGAAATACATGAAATTTCTAGTAATGTCTAAGTTCATGAATATCTAGAATCTTGAATCTGAATAAATACACATATGCCTATATTTTAAGTAAATATATACAGTTTCATATATATGTGTAGGTCAGTAAAAATATATTTGATCACATATATATATAAAAACTACTACACTTTAATTGTTTCACTTGGTATCCATTTTTAATATTCCATGCATATATCTTTTTTTAGTAGCTGAATATTTTCACATCTAAATTTATAGTTTCCCTGTGTACCCTTAACTTTACTAACTTCCTATTTAGTGGACGCTCTTTAACTGAAAAAAATCAAACTGATATGTAAAGACATAGTATGTCAGTGTTATAGTGATACATGTTATTAAACATTTAGATAAGTGGCACTTTTCCTTACATGGTACTTAATAGATTCAGAGTGTAGAAAGTTACTTTCTATCGTGCCAGTTATGCAGGTTTAACATATAGTTAAAACACTAAATCCAACCTGAAATAATGTGGAACTCGTGGACTTCCATTATTATTACATTATTTTTAGATTAGATGAAGCTTGATATTATTATTAGATTATTATTAGATTAGGTATTGCTTGACAGATATTTCAGTGTATTCATTTTTTATGAAATTAAAATTATGAATGGTCGCATCTATTAGTATGGAATCTTATCTGATATTACTTAACCCAGAAATAGATGCAAAAATATAACTAATTTGCTATGCTTCAGTATTTGCAAAGATCCAAAAATATTAAGTTGTTGCATGGAAGAGGATTGATGCAGGAATGAACTATTCTACTACAAAGGTTTTCCAGCTACACTTATTTTATTACATTAATGTATAACTATTAAGGCAGTCTTTAGAACATTCTCTCTTTAGTCTAGTGTTATCTCAAGTGGCTGTGTTTCCTCAATCTGGTATTTCTTTGGTGGAGTTTAGAAGGATAATAAAAAATGTCAATACATTAGTAACAACATTAGTCCTTTGACGGGGGTTGTTGTTTGGGCTTTTTTTGTAAGTTTTAGACTGCTTTAGCATAGTTTCCAGTTCCTTGTCTTTATGACTGTGGATAATGAACTATGACTTTGCAATACTTATAAGTAGTATGAGATTGTTTTTATTTTATCTACTTAAGGTCCTTTAAATAATTTAAACCATATATTTTTAAAACTTACTTTTGCAAATTTGACAGTTGGCAAGTCTTTCAAAAATGTTCGCATGCTACTTATTTCCTTCAATTTTAGGGGGAATGATAGTGTTGAAGGCATAATCTATTCAGGAAGAACAAGAGAATTAAATAAAATTGTAAATAGTGCGGCATTATCATCTTTGTTCTCATGACTCTGGTTTCCAGGGAAGCCAAACTAGGCATTAAGCAAAATATATTTTCATATTTTTCCATGGATCTGGTCCAAACTGTTCAGATAACAGGCTTTAAGTCCATGTTCTAGCTCTGAATTTGCTTATTGTAATGATCTCTTGACTGACCCTTCATTGCTTATGCGTTTTTAGATAATACGATGCTTGAAAGTTGGTGGTGGAATACAATGCATGACAGATACTTCCTCAGAATGAGAATTTGTATTTAAACAATAAATACTAAAGCAATAAAAATGGAAATGAAGCAAATAGATGAGGTTAAGGGCAAATAATGAACTGTTTTAGAATGCTGGGCACAGGTTGACCCTTTGTTTAGGAGATATAGTGTCTGCCTACTACAGTAACAAAGATAGGGTTGGTAACAGGAAAAGTTACAAACAAGTGACCTTTCAAAGGCAGAACATTTATGGGTTGTAGCATAACAGTACATTTTCTTATAACTGATAAATAGAATGAGTAAGCAAATTCTTTTAGTGCTTTTCCAGGGAATGATAAAGCTAGTTGGGGAAGTATGGCTAAAAACACTTACCATGGACAGTAGGCTAAAAGTCACGCCCTTCAGTGGCATTGAGAGGTGTGTGTGTGGAAGAGTATGACTATGTGTGTCTATACGTTAGGTATGTATATTCTGAGCTTATTTTAAGGTATTAGTTTATTTTAATGCAAATATTTAAAAAAGAAAATGTGACAGCAAATACATTTTCAGACAAAGGTGAAGGCAGTTTATAGTATGCTTTAAATAGGAAAAAAACCCACCCCAAAACCTGGATGTAAATATCTCCCAAATAAGCACTGCAGAACACTCAATATTCAGATTTCTCTCAAGCTTTAATTTAATATGTTAAATTACTCCATGAAGAGAAATCCAAATTACTTTAACTCTGCCCTGTAATGACATACAATCATAGGAGCATGATTAAAGCATTTTAGTTCTTCATCTTATGTAATAGGTCATGAAAATTGCTCAACATTTTTTTTCATATTGTCTGATCTTAAAACACAAATCCAGCAATGATCCCAGTACACTACTTTCCATTTCTGGTTTTACAAGTGTACGTCTATTATGGTTTTCTTCAGCCCTCTTTTTTCAGCAAAATGTACGCTTCCTAGCAAAATGATAATACCTGTATATAACCTCAGCACTGTGAACCTATACATAGGGGCTTATACCAATCAGAAACGGTGCCTAATTTGGAAAGCATGAATAGTCCATGGAGAGGAAATCTCCTCCAGAAGGTCATGGACTGGAAAGCCATGTTGGGTGGCTAAAACATACTTTGGACTCAAAGCCTGATATGGGCGGTAAGATTGTGTGTTCCCTCTTTCTCCCATCTGTATTGACCGCTCCCCAAAACCAGCCATCCAGCCCCCTATCTCCCTTGGCATCCTTTTTCTTTTGCTAGGAAGGACGTTGTTGCCATCAAGAGCAAGCACACACACACCGAGGACATGGGGCGAGGGGATTCCTGCCCTTCACAGCTTTCACATTTCACTTATAATGCGCTCTTGCAAATCAGACAGAGCCTGCTCTGTTTTCCAGTTATCTAAAGTCAGTGAAAAATGAAGGAGGAGCAAAGAAAACAGAAAATTAGATTATTTTATCATAGTGTGACTATACTGAGTTATTCCTAGACCTTCTGTAAATGCTTACTTAAGCAATTCTTGCCCATTTACAGTATAAATGCTTAATTGAAAGTGCATTGTCTTCATCAGTAAAATGCTTAGAATGTGTTGGGTAGCTAACAAATAAGTAATATATCACTGACTTTCTTAATGATGTGCCTTGATGGTGCCAGCAGGATTGCTTTTTACAATAGACTTGACTTTTGTAATTTCTGCGGGCTGGAGTGGAAGTATTACTTGTTTTATGAATTCCTCCTTTGTGTGGGCTGTTGGCCCTATGCGATATCCCAGTTTACGACTGTGGAAGGGGAGCACGTGCAGGATTGTTCTAATGACTCGGACAAAAGTGCTCAAGGGACTGGAGCTCTGCGCTGCCTCTGTAACTTACGGGTCCCCTCTGTTAGAGCTTGCCGACCCACTTTCAGCTGTCCCCAGTTTCCAAGATGTGAGACTTTGTCATAGCTAGAATTGCACTACAAAATTTAGAAAATTCTGTGCCACCTGCTAGCACCTGTGTTTTTCCACATACACCTTGTCTCCTCTGAAAGAACTCCATGAGATTCTGAGCTCTGAAAACTGGAAAAGGAAGAAAAAGAGACAAGCAGTGTGTCCGTAATCAGGAGTATGGTTCTGTAGAAATATTTCCCCGTCCATCTCAATTACGACACTATTGCACTTCCAAAATTTTTGGGCTATTTACGTGGTTTTATTGAATGCATGCTCAAAGTTGCATCAGTTTGACTTTGAACACAACAGGGATTGGTGGTTTGGGTTTTTTTCCGTGCTCACAACATTTGCATTTTTGGAGAAATGAAAATTTCCTGCCAAAATGTAATCTCAGTCTTCTCTTTTGAAACTTTGCAATTTTATCTTCCTTACAGTATTTGGCCATAATAACATAAAGTAGCAGTATGATCCTATAATTATATTTTACAGTATGAGAGGGATCAAATTCAGCACAGATGAGAAATGTAACTGGCGTGCCTATGGCTAGCTTTTTCCTTTGCAATTTATCTGTTCAATTAGTTGTGATATTAAGAATGATCTTCTAAACTATGACAGACCCCTCATTCATAGCCTTTTAGTGGCCCACAGAATGTTGGCTGCAGAAACAAAATGCTGAAAATTTGAAAAGGCAAGGATATTTTGGTGGAGTAATATACAATATACAACTTCATATCTATATGGAAATTGAGGGTTTTTTAAGGGAAAAAAAAAAAAAGGAAATCTCTGTGGGCATTTGTGACTTTGGAATAGACGGTATTCCACTGTACTATCGTTTCTGCCAACTACATCTGTAAAGTATAGAAATGATTTTACTTAATTTTACTATGGCAATTCCCAAAGGCTGAATTCAAAAAAAGTCCTGTAATATAAGATCTTGTATAAGTACATGAGATGTAATCCCAGGTACAAGGAATATTATTTAACTATGCTTAGAACAAAATACAAAAGCAAGCATGACAGGTACGTAGAAATTTTATATGGTCACAGTAATACTCAGGCGAGCTGTTGGCATCATCTAAATGGGTATGATTGAATAAGAAAAAAGTTTTAAATTAATATTGGCTAGTTCCACTAGTCAGCAGAGGCACTAGTATTTGATTTCTTATAATTATTCTGGTTTGAAATACAATAGCCTCACTCCCCCCCTGTCACTATGCCGAAAGGCCTGGATTCTTGTGCCCTTCGTTTAGGAGAAGAGGTCCCAGTGCAACTCCTGGCTCTGTATGTCCCGTCTTACATGCCAGTCTAATAACAAATTAATTATTATGTCTAAACTGATGTTAGTACACTGGTATAACAGTACTCTCGATTGACTGAAAATTTACAATTTACACTCCCTAAATTTGAAAAAGAACTGAAATATGAGAGATTCCAAAATATGAGAGAATATCTATCTCTAGGAGAGATTCTCTTCTATCTCATAAGTGTTTCAGCTTTTATTTCTTAACGAAATTATGGTTTTGATATCACATTCTTTTTCCCCAGGGTATTCTAAATAAAATGAAAATAAAAACCTGGTACAATGAGAAGACATCTTTCATGTAACATATGCAACGGCTCATCTAAATTACAATAAATAGTAATAAAATGTGTAGTCTTTTCTCAAAAAGCTGAGAAGTACAAAGGGGCCTTTTCGATGCCATTACTTCCTATTCCTATACTGCACGAATCATTTCTTACACCATTGCTTACCGTACGCTCACCAGTTGTGGGTGATAAATCATCATTGTTAATACCAGGACAGATGAAGATGGGAGCAGCAATCTGCTGTTGGGCTGAGTGAAGAGATAGGAGTGAGAGGGGGACAGAGCTCTTGCGTCCCACAACTAATATCAGGATGGGATTGCTAATATACCTCTTGTTCGGGGGTGTGCCTAAAATCATAAGCCACTCCAGCATTTTTTCTGCATTGTTTCCTGTAATTCCTCCTGTAGTGCACACACATCTTGAAACACATACTTTAAAGGTATTAAACTTCCATTTTTGCCTCAGAAGATAAATAATAACCTGTTCAGCTACAAATAAGCTGGAACATCTCTGATGGCAGATAGTGCTGGAAGACTTCTTAGCATGCTCAGAGTATCAGAGCTGGAGGAAGCAATGACTAATTTGAAGCTGATGAAGACAAAAATAATAAAAGTGCTTCCCTGATCAAAATAATCCAGTTTTTCTCTTTTCTTTAAATTTTGTTTGCATGTATGTGGATACTTTTATGACTTGCCAAACTCTCCTGTTTTCCCCACGCAGTTTATATTGAGAGTTCATGCTATCTGTGAATAACAATGTCCATTCAAGCTTGCAGTGGCTTTGAATGTCAGAGAAATTTTCCATATCTAAGTCTAGCTGATAGGTAAAAAGAGTTAAAGATGAAAAAAAAACCCCAATCATCTTTCATTAACTATCAGAGAAATGAAAAATCCAAAGTAAAAGAGAAGAACTTGCATTGCTGTATTAGTTATATAGATGGATGTTGTTCTGGTTTTCGGGACAGTTGTGTACCCTGGTAAGGTACCCTGCTTCACCAGCTGGCAGTTGCTGTAGGCTCCTGCATTACAGTAGCCTCCCCACTGAAACTCATCTCTGCGCTTCTGGAGTTGTACTGGCTATTTTGAAATGTGAGGCTGTGCACCCGAGTTTTGTTATTTGTTATGATACAGTCAAACTTTAAAAGAGATTAAAGACAGGCAGCTGTTCACAACATATGTGTCTCGTGGTAGAAGCATTAAGCAGACTTGTTAGGCTGTAGCTAATGACAGTGTGTGCAAATTTTATTCCCAGATTAAGCCAGCACCATATGGAGAATATAACTCATTCAAACTGAATTTCAGCAATATCTATCTTAATAATAAGTTACTAAAGAGAAGAAAACATATTGATGAATGTACGGATGACGGTTCATCTGAATAGCTATTTAACATGTTTTATTTGTGGCCCAAAGACTCTATAAACACATACATGCAAGAAATCCCTTCAAAGGAATAATTGAAGGAGCTATTAAAATATTACAAATACTATTTGACTGACATAATCAGTTTTAAAAAATCAAAATTCATCAATCTGAAATTAGATGTTTTCAGTGCCTTTCCCAATATACCAAACCTGACTGTATTCTGTAAACTATAAAAGGGAGAAAATATATGTGCAGATATGCAAGAGATTGGTAGAGGTGAATGCTTGGGAGAGAAAAGCCCTGTGCTTTCCTACTAGTCGTGGGCCTCCTGGTTGCTGTATGGTGTTCCCTATGATTCCTGCTTCCCCCGTGTACACAGATGCTGGGGGCTGCTGGGGCAGTGGGTCACTCCAGGACAGCCCTACCAACACTGGGGCTCTCCCATTGCACAGGGTGTTCTTCAGCTTGGTGGCGTTTGCTTTTCTGTAAGTAAGTGGAAGGCTAGCACTGAGGGTTAAAATTCACCAGTACGTTGAAAACTCTGCCATGTGAGGGAGCTCCTGCATTGAGGCCCTTTTTCATCCCAAGGGGTGATAGGTGCCCACTTACCAAAAGGACCCACTCGAGATGCCTGGTGAGGTTATGCAAACTTTGGGTGAATTTATATGATGATGCAATCTTTTCTTTCACATGCCTTAAGTATGGGCAAGCATGTTCTCTCCCCTGCATTTGATTACAACTTTCAACTTAAAAAATGTGCTGCAGCTTGGGAGGGAAGGGGAATTATATTAGACATACAATAATGTTTTCACCCTCTTTTGAGCATTTCTTATGATCACTCTTGAGGAAAAAGTGACCTTTCCATTCAGATCCACCAATTAGAGCAGCAACCATGAAGCTTTTTTGTGTTTTCTACGTTGTCTCTCCCTCTGCTGAATTAGCTTTCTTTTCAGACTTGGTAGACACGTGCTCGAGCTCTCCTGAAATTCTGATGCACTGAAATTCTTATGCAGGCAGGATGCTATGATTTACTGTAGTTCTTTTTGGGTAAGAATGTTATCAGAGGAACCTTTTTTTACCCCTTTAATTTACTTGATTACTTCCAGCTTTGTCCAGATTTATACAAATTGAAAACCTTTGTCTGAACATGTAGTGAATTACTCTAAGTATTACCACCTCTTTAGATTAATAATTTTCTTGTAATGTCTCTTGTTAAAAGAGACTGGGTAAAGAGATTGATAAGCTAATAAAACATTTTTCTGAATCCCTGAAAAACATTTAAATGAAGTCTGAATTTTGAGCAGTTTTAAATGGGTTCTTGTTCTGCCTAAATCGGTTTGCATGTTCTCACTTGAAAGCAATGTAATTTTTCTGTCAAATAAATCACTACTACTCTTTAGGAAAAATCAAACAAACAAGCAAGCAAACAAAACCGATTTGGAGTTCAGCCCTTAAATCTCATAATGCTTAATTTCAGCACTGTTGAAGTCAATGAAGGCTTTAAATTTAATGCATACAATATCAAAATAATTTTGAATAAATTAGGAAGCTATTTTAGTCTAATTGTTGCCTCTATTGTGTGCAGAGTTGAGTGTTTGCAGTATAGGGGTATAAGTAAATTGTTGGGTTACAGGTAAATGATTGTCACAAGCTACAGATTCAGATGTGGGAGAACTTATTTTGTAATGACTCTGCTTATAGTTAGCAATGAAACTGTGACTCCAAGGAAGAAAACAACAGAAAAGTATAGGGGAGGATGCTTGGTTTTTACCTTTTTTTTTCTGACATATTCTAAGCATGGTAGGAACCCCAGTTCACCCTGAAGTTCAACACCAGAGTGCCTCACTGAATGACTCCTGCTTGCAGAACAGGCTGTGAATCTGCTGTCACGTGTTTTCCTTGGAGGAATTAGTTTCCTTCCTGAGGAGGTCTGCAAGGTCAGGCAAATATCCGATCTTGGAAGCTGCCTGTCTCGGGGCTGCTCTCTCTGAGTCATTATTTCTACAGAAAAATTCATAGGGAAAGTCTGTCGGAAACCCTGCAGTGTAGCTAAGTGCTTCTAGTAATGGGAAGCCATTTTAAACTGGGCATGCCAGGTAGAAAAGTGTTTTGAATCTTCAGGGTTTTGTTCTCTTACATACTATATACGTAGTTTCAATATTCTTGCTTAAGAGTCAGCATTCATGTAATTGGTTTGTAGTGCTGTGAAGCAGTAAGAGCTTGGTAGTGTGAGGAAAAGGCCTCCTGTCCAGTGTTAAAAATTTGGCCTTTTGACTGCTTTTGATTTATATTATGTTTACAGTATAGGCCAAATTCTGGCCTCTGGCATACCAGCAGAATCCCACATTGCTTCAGCAAATATTATTGGATTTTTTTGATTATTCTTACTTACTAATTATTTATTTATTACATACTTATTATTGACTATTTGGAGGTTTTCTTATTTATACTGTTAGCACAAAGAGTACATTATGGGATCACTGAAATGATGTAACAAGCCCACTGCTGCCAAAAAATGCTTCACTTTGTTACATCGTTCTCGCTCTCTTTCCTGCATGCTACTGCTGTCCCTGCTGAAGCAGCTCGGGCACTTGTGTGACCCTTTGGTGAGCTGATTCCCTGCCTCTTCTGCTGGCAGGGAGCAGCTCCAGAAATTCAGTGGTGCAGGTGTGCGTAAGGTGGGACCACTGAGTCTGCTCCATTTTCTCCCTCTTTAGGCACCCAGCCATCTTCACTGACCACACATGTGTACTCTAGGAAGACTGCCGTGCTAGATGCTGATAGTAGATGCACAAGTCAGGTGCCTAAAATACAATTTCCCAGCAGCCAAATCAATTTAATGGCTGGTTTCTGTGGGTCTACCATTTTCTCCCTCCTGTAGTGGTGCATCCCGACGTCCTCCTCAGCATCTGTGCCATGCCTGTCTGATCCCATCCTGAGCTATGCCAGCTCTCAAGGTTGGTATAAAAATTAACTCAGCATAGTAAGTGAATAAGTTTCTGGATGTCTAGCAAGTTGAAATGACTCAGTAATGGGTCAGACTTACTCTGGTTCTGGCACAAGGTAAAGATGAGGATCTTACAGAGTAGGACAGGGAGGAAAGTAATTGAATGGACTTTAAATACTATCCTAAGCAAGGAGGAACAATTCCACCTATAGCCCTTAACTGTGTATAAAAAGGGGATATAGCAACTTCTCTATGTCCGGGTCTGTGAAGGGTTGTTCTCTTTATCAGCACAGACTGCTGTTAAGATGTACAGATGTGACTCTTGACATTGAGTCAACCTTTCAGAATTTGGGGAAAGCTGAAAAAAGAAAGCTTTCTTTTCCCTTGTGTCATTAAGTGGCCAAAAAGTGTTTTTGCCAATAAAAACAACTGTATCAATAAACAAAGCAAAATAAACTACAGAGGTACAGAAGTGGTGCTATAACTATGCCTATAGAAAGACTTTTTTCAGTACAAAAATTCCCTGCAGAAGTTACGGCCCTCACGTGATGTTAGCACTCTGGCAAAAGCTCCTAATACAGCTTCTAATGGGAAGCTGTGGCTTTTGTTGGGAATGGTGGTAGGAGAACAAACTTGATCTTCGGAGGTTTTTACCCCCCTGCTATGAATTTTGCCCTATGATTAGGCTTCATGTCACCTCCTAGTATGTGCTTAGAATTTACTGTAAGTCCTCCAGCAGTTCCAAAAAATTGAACAAATATTTCACAAATCTGGCTTAAAGTTTGAGCTTGGAAACAGTCACAGAAGTCATTTGTTTTAGATTTCCTTGAGAACCCTTACTAAATTTCTAGTAGGGATATAATATTTTCTGCTTTGGGAAAAGTTCATCCATGAAAAATATGGACAAAACTGAGGATTTGCTATTTATGTATTTATTTTGATTTATACACATGACTTTTTAAATAGTCCTGGAATATTCCTTAAAATATAGTGGAATGGATCTGTTTGGTAATTCCCTTTTAACCACAAACCAGCAAGACTTCAATAACTGAGCTGCAACAGGTGTAGATATATCTGTTTTTTAAGAACTCCTGTCAGAGCCTTCCCAGTTTCTCACAGACTGCAGGATCAAATGGGCTTGGGAGTCATGCTCACTAAAACAGGGCTATTCTAAACTAAATAAAGAGCAAATTCCAAAACACATCAGAGCTAATTTGCCATTGTTTTCACCATAAACCGTAATGAATCCTCATCAAATGAATGCAGCTGCTGTGGTGCTGTATCCAAAATAATGTAATTAAATTGCTGCTTGGGGAATTTTAGAATATAAATTTGGCAGAGACTCATTACTGGCAATTGGACAGCAAAGCATTTATAATCTTATCCAGAGAGGTGATCCTGTGTTCTGTCATTCTAAGAAGAGAGAGGAGAAACAGAACCAGGATGACAAATGGCCAGACCGAAATCTGAAACAAGAAACCGCAAGAAGTTAAGGCTAATCCAAGCCATGCTGGAAAGCATATTGGGAAGGCAAGGGGAGGACAGGAGGAGAAACCTTAGATGGGTTATATTAGAAAAATTCTCCACCGTGTTCCACGGTGACAAGGTGGAGAGGAAAGAGGGTCCACCAAAGGGAGCCTGTGTGAGCCACAGCTTTGCCGCCATCAGGGTAAGAAGAGTTGCAGCTCCAAAGCAGGCAAGGGTAGCTTTGGCGCATCGCGCCCAGAGTTGACTTGTCCTCCCTGCCTGCTCCCCTTCAGAAACATTCCCCCCCGCCATGCTGTCAGCAAGTGTGTGGGTGCTTGGTCATAACTTAAATGACCTCCATCTGGGGGAAAGCAGTGATGTTGGGCAGCTTGGCCTCTTGCATGATGAATTCCCCTGGAGCTGTCAGGACGCAGGCTGGCACATGGAGATACAACACACAGCTCAAACATCTGTAAAAACTTCCATGATGAATGTGTTCTGAACACACCAACATTGTCTCTGCTTGGGCTGTTCAAGATCAAACAAGCTGTCATTAAAGTGCCAAGAGTTATGATGAAGTGACTACTACAATCATTTTCTTGATTACAAAACTGTAAAACTAAAACCAGTGTCATTGTGTCTCATCAGAATGCAGCTTTTATTTCTTATTTATGTTAACAGTGACCTCAAATTAAATTCTAATTTCAGGAGAGAGGAATTTGCATTGGGGCCAAATCTGAGCCTTTAAATGTTTATGTTTAATAGGCCTTAGTATGCCCAGTCTAATTAAGCTTATATGAAATATTGCAGCTTAAAGCATACTTTAGTTTAACAGCTATGTTTCTGTTTCTTTATATGCTAAGCAAAGCTCCTGGGATTGTGTTTCCAATATGAATATTCAGTATTATGGCTTCAGAATTGGATACCCATGAATATTTAACATTACATGTTCCCAAAGGAGTTACCTAACACTTCAGCTCAGGGACAGCTGATCAGATGAAGCCAACAAAGTCCTTCACATTATCCTCAAATAAAATCTTTCACATTATCTTCTCATTTTTTTAAATATTTTTATTCCTTGGTGCATAGCAGTTACTGGCAAAGTTGCAGAAGCAGCAACAGACAGCAGGGCCAGCAGAACTAATTGAAAAAGGGAGGGGGGCAGGGAAGAGGAAAATTTCAGGCTTTTGATGAAAAGCAAAAAAAATCATTTGCTAAAGGGAAGAAAGTGTAGAGATCAAATGTTGAGATTAGAGAGTAACATGTTCAACAGTAAAGTTCATAGAACATCTTCGATGTGGAAAGAGCATTAAAAAATACTATGAGCAAAGAGTTCAGAGGTAGATGGGAATCCCTATTATATATGTATATATATACAAATCTACTTAGAGCTAAACTTTATTTTAAGGTTTCATATTCTTTCTACCCTGAGGTTTAAAACAAGAAGACAAAATGAGCCTGCTGTATCCTTCTGTTGCTCAGCATTGGCCAGTAAACATTCTTTTGGATGGAAATAAAAAATTGGCCTCAAGGTAGATGTTCCAGCAACATAAATCTACTCTAGCAACAGACTGATGTCTCCTGAATTTGAACTGCCAGAAGGGGAAGTGAAAAGAGAAATAGGCAGGGTGGGATTTGTAGGTCAGTCACGGATTTCATGTAATTCATTTGTTTATGTAGCTTTGCAAACCCGAAGCTGTCTGAGATTTAGAAAAACAAATATTCGTGTCTTCTCAGAGGTTTGCCAAATGACAGAGTGCTGGCAATCTTAGCGAGAGGCTGAAATCATTTGTTGCCATGTTGTTTCAGCTCACAAGAAGCTTCACAGTTATCCTGGATTTCATACATAATACCTTCAGCACTGCTGAAGGCAGTTGGGTGCCTCTATCCCATGCCGTACCCCAAAAAAATGTAGCAGTTGCTCAACAACTCCACTGTGATTTTTTTAGCATTACTGGATGATGACTTTGGTTTTGGCCTGTCTGGTCAGGTTAATTTGCTGCTGTAAAGTTCTGCAAAATCATTGAGAAAATGCTGGCGTAATCTTGAGCTTATTGGAAGGATCAGACTGGCCTTATCCTGCAATTTAATCAATATTGTTGGGTAACATTTTTAGTGACCGCAAATTCATCACAAATGGGGTTTTGATCCTAAAGCTGTTTCCACTTTTCAGGAGAAATGCAGAATTGGTTTGAGGTGAGGAAAAAATAGCCTGGAGGCAAATTCTAGTCATGTTGTCCCTCTTTTACCCACTGACTTGGGGATTATGGAATTTGATTTTTATCTCAGCATGAGAGCCTTGGAAACCACACCTCCCTCTGCAAAAGGACAGTGTCTCCGAGGAGAAAATTAGAGGGAATTTGGAGTGGGCTCTTCTCTTTGTCTCTTCACTGCACTTTGTGTCTTTCACTTGTGAGGGTAGAAAGCAATTCTCTTACCCTTTCCTCAGTAAACTGCAGTAGCGTAGTTTGTCCCTGGTGCCGTGCATGGTGTCTCTTGTGCTCAGCCAGCCAGAGGTGCTGGGCTCTGCCATCCCCAGGGTCCACAGCCTGTTCTCCCAGCTGCTTTGGCCCACGGGGTCCCCTGCAGTGCAAGGCCTGGACACTCACACCACTGCTGAAACAGCTTTAACAGCAGAGATGTCGTTGGCCGTGTTCGCCTTCCTGCTTGGTTGTCCTAGAGCCTGGAGGTTCAGTCTCTCTTTAAAAAAGTGGGAACGCCAGGTCAAGTTCATTCTTTTCCAAGTCCGGGGTGGGGATGGGACCAAAGAGACACAGCCACTTTTTTGCTCCCAGTATATCAGTTTGGCTGCTGACCCTGAAAATCAATTACAGTCACAGCCCTACGTAGTGCAGGATAAGGTAATATTCAGTATGACAGTGGTTATGTCTGGCCTATGTGGAGCTATGACACCTGTGGAGGCTGCTTTCCATGTGCTGCCTTATTTACCCCTTTATACTCCTTTACATTCTCCAAAGGAATCCTGTTTTCTGTGCAGGTTTATTTAAAATAGAGATGCAGTACATTAAGAGAATACCAACTTCTTTTTTTTTTTTTTTTTTTGCACAATACTCCTACAGACTAGTCCTAGATGAAGTTCAGCTAATTTATATACTAACAGTAGTGAGCTGATATTTCCTCTGATACCGAGACTTGGCAGAGAGGACCAGAAGGAAGTGTTTCAATCCAATATATAAGAGAACAGCAAAAGGGAAAAAAGAGACTTCCTCTTTATTATGTGAGGAGAATAATATATTACAAATAATTTCCACCCATTAAAATGCCCTTTTGTTCTTACAGCCTGGTTTGGGATATGTGGTCAGTCCAGTTTTGATCATTGTAATACCTTTGCAACATCCCATCTTTGCTTCCTCGGATCTATAGCTTGCCTTTGCACGTGTTGCATCTGATGCCAGCTGCTTGCATTCAAAGATCGTTAACCAGGACACTTACTACTAAAGAGTAGTGGTCAAAGTTCAGGCTATTCTGGCCCAGCTGTTGTGGTTGGATTTTTGTGGTCCTCAAATCCAGTCATTTCTGGATACCTTCATCTTTAATCAATTGACCAGCTGTAATTTAGTGAGAGCACTAGTGGGCCAAGTTCTCTGAACAGGGATATTTAAATCAACTTTCTGTAGTTTTGCAAATCCCGAGGTTAAATCCCAGGTTGAGAAGCTTCCCACAGAGTTCGAACAAAAAGCTTTGTGCTGTGCTATCAGCTTTTTCGGTGTTTGCATGAGTTATCACTCTGATTACTGAATGGTATGTTTTTGCATTACAAATAAATAATAACTGGAGGAGAACGAAGGAAAGATTTTACCCTGTTCTTTTTTGTACACCACCAGCAACACAGCAAAGTTTCATTTGTTCATGTAAGGGAGGTTTTCTTTACTGAAGCATCTGGCTTCTGTGGCCCGTTTTGTCCTACCGGTGTTAGGAGACTGTCTATTAGCAACTTGTCCCTGCAAGCGTTACTTCCTCCTCAGAGCGCTGAGGAGCTTGTGTTGTTTGTGAACCACACAGTGTAGGAGAGCTGAATTGCTCAAAGGCTTTTCCAGCAGAGGCATGCCAAGAAGCCTGATGTGTGTCTGGTTCGGAAACCCTGGGGCAGCGTGCGGTTTAACAGCAGAAGGGGCTAGGAGAGATGGTGCCAAGTCCTGTGGAACCCAGCACCAGGCTTCCCAGTGTGGCGGAGAAGGAGAGAAAGATTTCTGATGCCAAGGTTTTCAAAACAATCAAGAAATGGCAGTAAGTTCTGTGATGCCTTGGGAAAGGGCTGATTTCCAGCCTCTGATTTTTTGATAGCTTTAGGACATAGTCAAGCAATAAATTCCAAAAGAGTGCTGCTCTCTTCTGCACTTCCACGTTGGTTGCAGCTAAAATCCAGAAGCTTGGAGGTATGTTTAACAGCCTATAGAGTGCAGTCCTGGGAATTAAAATTATCCAAATAATAAGCAATATGGTAAAAGTTGTGTTTCTGATTTGGTCAAATTTTTGGTTGATTTCTCTTCATTAAAAGTAACTGCTATCATAATGAATCTCTCCTGAGAAGCACTAGAGTTTAATTTCTACAAGAACTCTCATCCAAAACGTTACTTTCTATTGCTTAGTTCTTATTTAAGTAGAAACTTAAAATTGGAAAGTTTCAATCACAGAATAAAGTTAGAATGGGCAATTTTTTTTTTTTTTTTTTTTGCAATGGTTATTGTGTGTGACCCAGAGGTCCATTCCCAGTGAGGGAACTTCTCTTTTAAGAAGTTAACATTTTTCGCAAAATATAAATACTGATACTCTCGTAGAGAGCTGATGGCAGCAAAAAGCATTTATCCATTTCCAGAAAATAACACCTTAAGTGGAATTTCTTAATGAAATTAAGAAATTAGTGAGTATTTAAAGTTTATATAAATGCCCTGCAAGCATATTGGCTATATTAGTGTTGAAGGTAAAAGAATGACTGTGCAGTGCAAGGAAATCTGTCACCAGGATATTGTGCACTTGATCTTTATTTAATTCTTTATTTCTTTATTTCATTCTTCTTTATTTCATTCATGAACAAGTAGCCTATGAAATTGTGGTGAAAATAGTAGGAATATATGTCCTGTCTTTCTGCTATTGATTCCAATTCATGCAACACTATTTCAATAGGAATTTGAATTTCTGGAATGACTTCTAACTATATCTACTTGTTTTATTTCTGGTCACAGAGTCATAAGAAACACAAAATAAGCTAGTGTCTACATTAAAGAGCAAAAATCAATGTCTCTTGAAGACTCTTTCTTTCCTTCTCAGACAGTATTCTTTCCTCCTGAATTAAGATAATGCTACTCAACTACTTTGATTTTTAAAGTACATAATTACATATCTTTTGAGTATCCTAATGCATTTTTTTGCTTTCAAACTGCATGTGAAAAAGGGATAATTGCTATGTCTCTGAAATTCATGGTTCTAATACATTTTAAGATATTTCTGAGGCAGGTATTTGGTGGGACTGTTATTTATTGACTTCCTATTCTGGAGAACATCAGTGTTCATGCTTTCATTATAATTGTTGATCTCTCTGAACATTATAACTTGCTATTTGACTGAAGTGAAGGGCTGCTTATTTTGATGACATATAAATTAATTGGTGAAAATTGTGGTTTTAATGTAATTTAATAATTACAAATGTTTCAAAACAGATGTATTTTACTCAATTTGTAAAAAATTATAGAAGAGAGAAGGAGAAGAAAGGATGAAAATTAGCATAGAAAATATGTAAGAAAGGAAAAGGTAAATAAAACCTGTGTAAAGGCCCCAGTCCTGTACATGGAAATCTTGCTGTTGATTTAAATGGAAGCAGGAACTTGCTCCTTAGTAGAATGACTGCTTACAAGTTACGGGACTGTCATTATATAAAATGATTTTGTGTATTTGCTATATTTTTTTTACATCACGGAAAACACCCAAGAGCTGAAGACCCCCAAGCTAGCATTTAATGTCTAAAACAAGTTTAGTAAACCTCTTATTTTTATTGGTAACCTGCAGTCTGTTGCAGCTCTCATTCTGCTGTCAAAAAAGGGGTCTTTAGTGAGGTAAAACATGAGCTTTTCATGTCTGGGGACTTGGCAGAGGATGAACACTGGAGTCTGAGTTCGGCATCTGATGTACAATAGGTGATTTCACAAAGCACCTTTGCAATTTGGCAGCCTTGTTTGCAAGAGACCTCAGGATTAAATGAGCCTATAGTGAATTACTTAACATTACCCCATAGAAACCTGCCTCTGTAGGTCAATCTGAAGTTAATTCACTAAAAGCACTGCAGTTTCTTCTTTCCGTGCTGTTCTGGGTCTCAGAGTACAGCAGGAGACGTCTAGCTCAACTCAGTACCTACTTCACCCTTTAGGTATTGGTATGAAATGTATTTACAACTCTGAAATACACTGAAGAACTCGGTGAGTATAGATGTGACACTCAATGACAGACTTCTAAGATTTTTTTCACCTAAAAAAAAAAGTATCTAGAATGAACAAATTAAATCTTACTGTAAATACTGTTGGTTATGTTTAGGGAATTAGAACTAATATTACCCTAGTTCTTTCTACTCTGATTGTGACTCCTTACAAATTACCGTCTAGTTTTTGTCATCCATTTTCAGGGGTGTGCTTCAGTTTCTGTACCCTAGTCTTTCGAAGTTGGTATTAACATTGTTCTGTGATGGCAGGCCTGAGTCAGGGCTCATTGGTATCAGTAGAAAAGGCCCTAGATGACTTTGGAGGCCACTGCACGAGTACCACAGGGAATCGATGTCTATACCCATAAAAAATTCACTGGGATTAATTTGAGTGTTTTGTCTCTATCTTGAGTAGTAGAGTCTCAAGAGAGACCCATGGAGTCAAACTGTGTATGAACCATTTAAAAGCACTGTAGCAAAACCCATGTTCTTTGACTGAGCACTTAATCGAGCAATGAAATGCCCAAGTACCATGAACTTTGCATTGTGAATTAGGTATCTGACTGCTATTTATTGATTAACTCCTCTGCAAGCCCTAATAATGTCATGTATACATAATAATGTATAGTATTATTCTCACATATCTTTTGTCTCTTTCCATGCAAAATATGTCTGGAAACCTTTAAAATACTAGATTTTTATAAAATACATTTTTTTTATGTTTGCTTTTGAGAAAAAAAAAATATATACATACTCTGTCAGATTGCTCTTTGTTCTATTTGCTCTTGGCTGTTTGATTTAAATTTTACAAGGCGGAGATCATGTCTCCTCTGGTTTTGTGAAGATCCATGGGTACTTTTACCTTTTATAGGTGATGGCGGATCTAGTTCTAAGATTAGTTCTTCATAGGTAAGGTTCTACAGGAGGCCATGAAACATTATGTATTATTAAATCGAGGTGTATTATTGCCTGCATGATTGGGGTCTCATATGTGAATTTTTTAGTTCAGGCATGTTTGATGCAAATGTTGCATCTAATTTTTAGTGCAGTTCTACTTAATTATCCTTGTAGTCTGACTGAGGTATAAGGAGGTCAGTTGACTTTTACAAGGTTCATGGGGTTCCTTGACTCAATTCCTCAGCAGCCAGACTGAGTGACCTCCACATTTAACATTCATGTCTTTCGCAAATTGTAGAAGACCTCTGCTTAGAGGTCTATCTTAGAGATAGATGTTTACTAGCAGTTTTTGTTTGATAGGTTCATAATTGTTTCACATATCATTTTATACTGCACTTGTACAATGCAGAAACCTACAGGATTATGGTTACCTCAAGACATCATGAAAAACAGGCTGTTTTCAAATAAAGTCAACTTTTCTAAATATATGCATTGGATAAATCGTGGCATTTATCTGTTGGCCTAGGCTAGGGGTAATGGGAAGCTGTTTATTCTGCCCTTATGGGTAATCTATCCCTTCAGTGTGCTTAGGTCCCATGAGGTGGGATAACTGTGATGGGACCTCTACCTCGAAGAGGTCACAGCAGTCCAATGCCTGTTGCTTGCAAATAAAAATTATCCTGTATTTTGTGGTACAATTTGGAATGGAACTTTTAAAGACTGCACATGTTATCTCAAAGCTTTTAAGAAGGGAAAGGCATGAACAGTAAAAACAATATAGTGTATCAGCCCCATGTAATGGAAATATATGGTACATAGCAATCTGTCACTATCTCCAGTTGTACTACTTTCAAGAGTAAGGGTCACTCATATGAGGGCTTATGGGATAAAGTCCAGGGCTGCTGTTTCAAAGCACTAAGCAGAATTGCCTAGTAGTATTTTCCAGGAATGCCTCCAACCAGCATTTTTTTACCACAGTACAAGAAACAACAAACTGAAAGCATCCCTTTCTCTTTGGCTTATTTTCCACCACATGACAAAGCTACATAGACATGTTAGAAAAAAAGAACATGCTCTTTTAAATGTAGAGCTGCATAAAGCAGGGCAGATTCACTTGAAATTGAGAAATAAAAAAAAAAAAAAAAAACACAACAGAAAAGTCTATTTTTTTAATTCTCTAAATGTCTTGGTATCCTAAGTTTAAATAAAAAATCATTGCATCTTAAACATTGTCTGGGCTAGGATCCATTTAAAGCATTACAGTTAGCATTATTGTGTCTTAGAAGTCATCATTGCAAAGTAAGAGTGTAGCATGTCCCAAATGTATAAATAACCTGAAAATCAGAGACGCAACCTGTTACTACTAGCTGTGACTTTATTTATTCCTGTGAGTCACCATTAAAGGTGGCAGCAGAGATCACAGAGATCATGCAGTTTTCGTATTGTATAGTGGATTGCACCTGAAAATCAACTTTTTCACTCATTGGGCTAGCATTACTCTTGGAGAATTTTGGAGACTGAAAATTATTTTGGTCCCTATGACAGGTATAGCTATGATCTCTTGATTTTTGTCTGGACTTTTAAATCTAGATTCTTTCTCTAAACTTTTGAATTAAGGTAGTAGCAGAACTTAGGCAGGATGGCAGAGAAGCTTTGTTAGAACTTCAAAGAAAATCACAGCATGAAGTGGAAGCAACACGACACTGCAGAACACCACAAACGTTCTTTCATCGCTTCTATTGTGCTCTCTCCTCTTGAAGCACTTCAAAACCATATCGACTCCCACACTTTCTGTGAGTGTACCCTTTAGTTTAAAGCGACAACAGAAAGCATTGTGTTTGTCTCACCCACAGTCGTTGCCAAGCTTTAAGATGGAACCTAGGTTTTTTTCATCTGTCAATAGTCAAGTACAAGTATTGTGCTCATATTCTAACTAGTAAACAATGCTGCCTCAAGTAACTGAAAAAAAAATTCTCAATTCCTATCTAGGTTTCAGATTTGAATTACCTGTTTTATTCCAAATGTTTCAATGTTTATTTCAAACAAGGAAGCTGAAAAAATGTTTTACTTTTAATTATGTTAGATAGAAGTATCTTAAAAGCATTATGTCCTAGTGGAACAAATAGAGCAACCTGAAACTTCACAAATAATGAACGCTGCAGCGTAAATTCCAATAGAAAATCTCACTATAGTGCACAGGAAGATAAGATCAGGTTTATCTTTGATCAAGAGCCAAAAGCATCAGGAAAATAATGATAGTCATTTTGTATTCTTTTATTTTCATAGAGAACATGAGATAACCATTGGAAACAATTATTATTTATGTTAACAGGGGAATTCGTTATTAAATTAGTTTTCTCTATTTGAAACAAAGGTAAGACTGAATGAAATAAAATTGTATATTCTCCTCCCATCCTTACTCTTAATATTTAATCAGTTATCTTCTATCATCTGCTGTCTAATATTCTATTCCATTCTTCAGTCTGCAAGAAAAAAAAACTTTAAATTAAATATAGTCTAATGCCTGGGCACAGAGCCACTTTTAATGCTGTAATTCACTTCAACAGTTTTTGATCATTTCAGAACCAGTAACTGAATCTCCTGTCACTTATACACATTATTAGGTCACAAAGATTCAATTTCCATTCCAGTGTAAACTTTCAAATAGAGACACTTGTGGTTTGGTTTTTTTTTTTTCCCTTAATTAAGGCATTCCAATCTGTGTTGCAAAGAAAAGAGTTAGTCCAAAGGTGAAGCCTATCTTTACAGAACTGTTATTACAGAGATCTATAGATATCAGGGTGATAGGACTGTGCATGGGATTGGGAGCAGGGTCAGTTAGGAATTCAGGAATGAACTTTCTATTACCGTTTTTTGTAAATGCTGGTATATATAATTATTTTTTTTCTCCAGGAATGATCCATTTTTAATAAAGTTTCTGCAGAGAGAGCCAGAAATTGCTTGAGGGAAAGAGAAAAGGAGAACCATCTCAGAATAACCTTTGTATTCTTCAGTAATGATTAGGGAGAACTCCCTGTTGGAAGTTCATAACTGTTTCTATAAGTGAACATATGTGTAAGGGGGGGGACTTTGTGAAAGAGGGTGATAGGAACTGCATGCTCCAGTCACAGGTAGGCTGCTAATTGACATTTAAGGCAACTTGTTCAAATCAATAATATGGGATACTGAAGTTCAAGTGTATGTTCAATATGTAACTATTTATAAACATTGAAATCACAGCAGGAGCACACTAGTATATTCATACATGATGAGAAAATTGCTCTGCAATTCAGGAAAGAAAACATAGTTCCTTATATGTGTAGCTATGTTGAAAGAGTCACCTTGGGGGCAAAATGAAATGTAGAAGCTAAAGCCTACTTTTTTGCTTATCTCGTGAAGTTTCTGACCAGTGTATTCAGTTAATACAGTCATCTTTCTACCATCATTCTTAGAAAGCTCTACAGATTTCATTTATTTTTTGCTAGAATACGTTCAGCCAGCTGTGGTTTTCCTCATACACGTTTCCCTCCCTGTGCTCCCACACTTTCTTTTGTTCCTTAAACCACGTGGACTTTCTTTCTCAATAGCTGCAACTGTTTCCTTGTCCCCATCTGTCTACTGCTCTCTTTAAAACTTTCCCCCAGAGAATATGCATCTAAGAAATTAATCTTCAAGATTTTTGACACTCTGCCCTTTAATGACATTTCTGGGGCTTGACATCTTTCTCTGAGAGTCATATCGCAGCATCCTGTACATTCAGGCAATGCTTCTCATCAGCGTGCTTGGTTTTAGCTTATTGCAGTTGAGATCAGTCAGGAACAAGCTCTGAAGGGGAAGGAGCTGTGGAGAAACAAACACAGCTTGAAACAAAAATAAAAATCACTGGGATCTGGAGAAAATCAGCCAATCACATGGGCTGAATGATTCACATTCACGGGAGTTATTTAATTTTGTCAAGATATTTTTGACCACTGACAAACACATGCATATATATATGTGTGTGTGTCTGTATATAAACACACATACACAGGTATATGTTTATATATATGTGTGTGTGTGTGTATGCATTCGTCTAAAACAACGGTTTCAGACAGACTGAAGTTTCTCATATCTTCAGCCTTTCATTTTCTGATAGGGCTGCTCACATGCCCATGTCCTTGCTTGTCCATATGCTGATTGTTCCCCATATAGGCTCTCACTCTTGCCTCCTCATGAACGTTGATTCCAGCCTCACTTTACTCTTCGTCATTGTCCAAGGTACTACTGTCAGAATTGTATGTCCCAGCTGTTGCTCCAGCCGTGTTACTTTGCCATCACTTTAGTGTCCTCCTGTTTTGATGTCCTGACTTGCAACTTCCCAAGGTTCCTTTGAACAGCCTACATAGTGGTACTTTTGCCGCATCTCCTATGGCTTCCCCGTTCTTCTCGTTGTGTCAGTGCTGCCATTTTCCAAATACGCATCCATTTCTCACATTTAGTCCCCTTACCTAGAACAAAGCTCAGTGATTCAAGGCAAAGTCACTTCAGGCTCTAAGATGGCAGTTCCAAAGCAGTGCAGTCTGTATTTTTGCATGGTTAGAATGTCATATGTCAAGGAATCAAAAAATAATGTTAATAAAAGATTATATTAATTTTACATTTTTTTAATGCTAATGCTAACTACTTTTGGGTGGGGACTAAATTTTTGTCTTACATTTATACAGTATCTAGCAGAGCAGAGTTCTGATGTGTGACAGGACTCTGCAGCAGGAGACGGAAGAAAATACAGTATGTCGCTTCAATTGCCTATAAATTAATTGCTTTATTGCAGGTGTTTCAAAACTACTGACTAATTCACTTTTAATCTTGGATCCACTACATTACAACATAGTAAGTATTAAAAACTGCAGGGAAAAATTTTAAATTACTTTTGTGATTTCTTTACTTAGAAACATTTGGGATAGTTCTTTAATCATAAATTATTGTTTTTAAAGCATACTCTGTAATATTTACAGAGAAAGTTGATAAATTAGTTTAATTTTGACCAGCTATCACTCATCAGTAATCAATTAGTCACCTATGGGTTATGGATAATTATCATTATTTAAGTTTTAGTCTAAATTCTCTAACATTTAAAAAAGGCAGTATTTGAGTAAGTGTCCCTCGAGGGAATTTTTCAGTGCTCAGCTCTGCCTTTAATTACTACAAATTTCTTTTAACTTCACAATTATTCACTAGTGACATTTTATTTACAGATAAATGTCTCATACACTGAAGAAGGAAAGGGTTTCTAGCAGGCTCAGAATTCAATGTTTTGTCCTTTCCTCTCTGTTGATATTTAGTATATTAACTGGTTCTCTGAACATTGATTTATTTCATGTGCTTATTTTGTTTATAATTTGAAGGCTCACATCAGTCTTTGCATGTTGTAGAAGTGGCGTAGTTCAGATGGTCTCCTAGTGCTGGGTAACTGTCTGCATAATTACGAAGGAGCTTAAGGGTGAGCACGTACTTATGCAGCTTGATGAATTACAGCCTAAGTCCTCTGAACCATTCCAGGAGCTGAGAAAAGGCCTCCCTTCCTGCCCAGCAGATGTAGAAATGGGGCACTGTCATTGCAAATGGCAAAGTCTACCCGCCTAGATATGATGGATTAGCTGAGTGCTTGGCATTATTCTTTGGAAGGAATTAGCTAAAGAACAGTTCTTTAGGATAGAACAGTTCTTGGGAACCTTCCTAAAAAGTGCTTAGAGGAAATGTGCCAGTCTATAGATCTAACTGCATTGTTTTCATAATTTAGATCTTTCTCATTAATTTAGACACAAATTTTCCCAAATTTGATAGGCATGGAAATATTGCAGACATCAATGTGAAACTCTGATAATACAACAAATGTGCTAAAAATGCAAAGCTGTATTCACTGTAATACTTTAGTATAATCCTTTCCAGGCCATGGACTATGCTTTTACTTGTCCTGTTACAGCTAGTGATACTGCAGTAGTATATTGCAATATTGCAATATAGTATACCATGTAATAATGTATAGTATATAGTATCATACGTATTTTAGTATACTACATAATGATGTATGGTGGTACCCTGCAGTATTGCTGGTGATACAGCCAGTATTATTGCAGCACTTCCCAGCTGAGGCTGATCGTATATCTTCTGCTTTGAGAGTGGTGGATGCTCAAGAATTTAGCCAAGAATTTATTCTTTGCTTTTACTTCTCCTGTGGCCAGAGGTTAGGTCCTTTCCTGCTGTGCATAACCCAGCCCCAGTCCATGCTGGAGACTCTGGAAGGGTGGCAAGTGCGTTACAAAGTAGGCTGTACAGGCAAGAGGACTAACAAAGCTACAAGTAGAGTGGCCTGTGCCTCGATAACCCCTCCAAATAAGCCCAATTTCCTCCCATGCTCTGTGGATTCAGTTTTCCTTCCTTGCAATACTTTCTTGAAAACCCGTGGGCGTCCTCAGTACCTCTTCCCTTCCTTAGGCTACTGTCTGGGCGAGCAGCAGTGCAGCACAGGGGGTGCTTCCAGGGTAGGTGCATGCTCCAGTAGGCCCTGTGGGTCAGCTCAGTTCACATCACAGTCTTCCTCTTTAGCAGGGTCATTAACTGAGTCCTCACTCCACTACTCAGCAGTCAATTTTAATGAACTTTGGAGGACTTCAACATATCCAAGGCTTCTGTCCCTGTTTCTCTGGAGCTAGCCATTCTGTTTGTCAGCTGTTGTAGATGTGGCAGACGGCTGCATGGAGTTATAACAGGTAGTCAGGCCAAAGTTAGAGAGAAGGATGAATTTCAATTAAACCCTGTTGGAAACAAAACCATTTCTGTCCTCAATATATTCTCTCCCTCTAGAATGCTAAAAAGCTGCTTTTTCACCCACTGCTCTTCCCTCGTTCCTCAGCACAACTCTACACAGTTAGCTGGACCAAATTTTTGCAGGGAGTGGCTGTTGTATTTTTTGGTACTTATGAGTGACCCCCGTGATTCTAGAGATACGTGTTCTGAGGATACTTACCATTCTACAGTTGTAACTTGTTTGTCTTGAAAGGTAAGCAAACTATAATAGCATGCAAATAAAATATTTCTGACTAGCTGAAATCTGGCTGACCCTTTGCTCAGAGAGCTAGCAGTAAGATGCTTCTTTGTGTGGCAAAGCATATAGATGCTGCAATAGGGGATGTAAATCAACTATGTTTAGCTTATGCAAGATTTGTGAAAGTTATTCAGGAGTTAGGGTGCCCAAAATGCAATCCTTCATGGGACCCTAATTTTTCTAGTGTTTTTTAAAATCCATGCCTTGTAAATGTGTCCTTCAAATCCAAGGCATCTGGAAAAACAAATCAGTAACACTTCTAAGTAAAAGTAGCTTAATTTTCAGAGGGGCTGTAAGACTTTCAACAGTCATAAGCCTAAAGAAAATAGCATAGGCTCTAGAAACTTCTGAGGAAAATGTCACTTACGGAAGTTTTGTGAGTGGTTTCAGCTCATCTGAGACCTCATCAATAGGAGGGACGGTTCTGCTTCACCACTTGCTTCAAGATATAACTTCTTATGCACTGCCCCACTGGTGCTGGCTGTTACAGCACCTTTGGGAAGGATTTGTTTTCAGCAAGATTAATATTTTGATGCACTTGACTGTATGTTCCCACATGCTGTAGTGCTGATGAAAGGGTGAGAGCAGGAATGCCCCTTTCAACAATGGCACATTCTTAAGTTATTTTAATAACTTTTGAAATTAAGTCACTAGCTGCCAAAAAAAAGTAAGGCAAATAAAACTAAGAGGTTTTGTCTGACTATCTGGGGAAAGGAGCTTAAAGAGAGTCCTTCCTCTACTCGGAGAAACAGTGTGGGGGTTTGTGTGAGGCAGTCTTTTCTGGAGTTTCAGAACCAGTCTCTGAGTCACATACCACACACTGACTTTGCTATCTAATTCCTCTCTTTAAAATTGCATCTACCCTAAATAAAAGATGCAAGGATGCCATAAACTCTGTCTGTGTCAATTAATTTCTTTCTTGCCAAAGAACTAACCCCACCCTGGAGTCCAGACCTTGCTGAGAATTCAGGAGCTGTGATAGTATCTCTCTGTAGTGCCATGATAGGCCAGGTAAGGAAACCTGCGTTCATAATTCAGTTTCCTGAACACAAGCATATACACATCCAGTAATGAGTACATTTTCAGTGATGGTGTGAAAGAAATGGTGTCAGATAACGGCAGAAAATGAGAGCATTGGTTTTTGTACTTTAAAGTAGAGCAAGTCTTTTGGCCACGTACATAAATTTAAAATAGATCTCAGAAGGGACATAGGACACATTCATAGCAGAGATCATCATGCCGGTTCAAAATAAGTAAATAGAACATCATTAAATTATCAGGTTTAATGAGTAAGTAACATTAATTTGCAGCTGGAGTTGACCAGCTGTTTTGCAAACTGAATAATGTTTGACCAAGGAGACATGATCACACACCTCAGCTTATGCTTTTCTGAGAACTTGCACCAGTTATACAATTACTCTATTCCTTCCCTTTCTCTTTTTATCATCACATGTAGTATCGGATGCTGACTTTACATTTTTCTTTAATAAGTTCCTCCCTCCTTTTAATGTCACAACATCAGCGAAAAGTAGTGATCTGTATAATTATATTTTACAGTGCTTAAAGGGACTTAGTGAGTCAGGATTACTTTTTAGTGAATCCACGAGACGCTGGCTTTGGTGTGAAGATCGCCTGGCAATTTCTGACCCTTCAGCACCTTGCTCTCCCTGCTCTGTCACAGCTCATCACCTCCTCAGTTTTTCTGCTGCAACTGTCTGTAGAGCTGCCTTGCAAACTGGATCTCTTAGACTGGTTTAAAGTATACTCCCATTCCCTCCTCATTTCTTTCAGAGGTTTATTTTTAACCCAGACCTGGCTTACAGTGCAGCCACACAGTGGTGCCAGGAGGGGTAGGGCAGTGGGGAGGGCAGGCCCATACTTCTTAAACTGGCCTTGTCACCACATCCAGTAAGTGACAATATCATGCTAAAGACTACAGTTCATGACTAAACTTCATGTTCAGTGTTCTTCTAACATTTGCATCCAACCAGTCCCAATGAGTTGACGGGTGCCTGCTGAGCATTAACTTGTACAGGCTGCCAGAACATTTGTAGCGGCTGCTCCCAGCCCATGAAAGCCAGCAAGTGGCCGTACGTGGAGGGTAGCTGTGGAAGGCCACTGGGTACTGCCCTGAGGCCAGTTTTGCATTGCTTCATTAAATAGAGTTAGGCCAGTATTACTTTTTTCTTTTATGGATGAAGGAACTGAAATACTCAGTGACGTGAAGTGGCAAAGGCCAGAGAATAAACATCACTCCTGGGAATAAAAGTCAAGACAAAACATACGTGAAAAACTTGCTCTGTAGTTTTTTTCCTACCAGTCTGTACTCAAAATAATGAGGCTCTCATAACGATACATTTTTTTTCTTTGCTGGATGTTACTAGTCAGGAATGCTTTTTCCTTAAGACAAGTAAGAGAGTAACATAGTAAACCTGTTACTTTTAAAAGCATGTTTACTGTCCGCTAGAGCTATATGGCAGTTCCAGAATCTCTTAAAGAAATAGTACATCTTGTTCTGCTTAAGTATTTTTTTCACAAGGGAATTGAGATTTGCTGGAATATCTCTGTGTGGGTTAAGTCAAACATATGAACTGTATTTTCAAAAGCAGGTTTTTTTCCAGACAGTGACTTATTCCTTGAACAAGTAGCAATATCTAGCAGTGTAAGAGAAATGGCTAGTACTGAATAAAAGTATTGGGGGAGAACATTTCACCTTTGGCATATGGCAAGTGTTGGATGAATACTAAAATATCTCTAAGCCAGCTAGCAGATTCAGGCTGTGGCTTTCCTAAGTAAGTGACCTTAACTTGTCTCTCGATATAAGGAACACAGACGGGTTTGGTTTTCACAGTATCAGCACCTAGCAATCTTGTTTTCCAGTATATAATATTTGGCCTTGTAAATGATTTGGCCTCAGTGCAAGATATAGGGAGATAGGTTTTGGATATAGAAACACAGATGACTGAAGAGAATGAGTTTTACCTGATATTTTCAAAAGTTCAGAATGGGCCTTGCATGTAGGAGTCTAAGTCCCTTTGAAATTAATAAGTGTTAGATACAAACAACTTTTTTCAGATCAGTATTCTAGATGTCTGCTTCTCTAGGCATTTATGAATATCCCACAAAGAACATATTTGCAATTGCAGCCAACATACTTTGAAAAACATAAGTCATCATATTGACCCTGCTATAACACCAGCTGCTTTTTTACCTGGTTGCAATCCAAACCAGGGCCTCAGAACTGAATGTACACACAGATCAGAAATCAGTGCAGTGCAGTGCTGTATACACTGAAGGTCTCAACCGTGGTATAGATGGGTTGCAGGGACAGCTGGGCTGTAATGGCATCCTTGACTGGGTTGTATCTTGTAATAACAATGGAATTGAAACCCAGTGAACCCCACACATTCATAATTAACATTTTAGGATGCTTTTGAAGCACTTTCATAGGCAAGACTTTCACTTCTTTTTTGGCATGAGACAAAGTGTTGCCAGGTGGCTGGACACAAGTTTTGAATGCTGATGGTTGTAGGACAACAAGACATAATGGGGGTGCGAGGGCAGGGTGGCTCAGTCAAGGCAGTGCGGGCAATCAGGCTAATGTGGGGACAAGTCCCTGCAATGTAGCATATGGCTTGGTGTCAGGGCAGAGCAAGGTGTCTCCCACTGTGACCTCAGGTGCCCGAGAGAGCTGGTCCCAAGAGATGGCAACAGCCTAGCCCACCTTAAACCTGTTTGACGCGTATCCACTGAGTAGCACAGTAAAAAATGCTTCCTGTAGTTTTCTGATCTATTTTCCCATTCTTTTGACAAAGTTATGCCACCATTTTGCTAAATCCTGCACTTCAGATGTCATTATATTTGTACTTGACTGTCCTATATTAGCCTGAAAACTCAGTGCTCTTTGTGTTTTTAACGTAAGCTTTTAAATGACTCATGTAGAACCTTAGGCCTATATGTCAAATTAAGTAGGCACAGCCTCAGAAATATGATATCTGTGGGAGATGTGTCATGATAGGCATAATAAGGTACATTATCTGTTTTGCAAAGTAAATATCAGCAGCACAGTTAGCAGGGACACATTCTCAGCTGACATAACTTTGTCAGAGTTACAATTTACATCGACCAAGGATCTGCTCCTTAAAAGCAGATGCTTAAAATTCTAGACACTTTCCAAAGCAACAAATTGCTGTAGGCCAAAAGCTTCACACATTTTGTGAAAAAACACATTTTGTGAAATAGTTGTAATATGAAACTGCTTTAATTTCTTCTTTGATTGGCAATGACAAAAAAAGAAAAAGAAAAAAAAACCACAAACTCCACAGAGTCTTCTATTTGGAGAACTTATTAATAAGAATACTAAACACGTAACCTAACTAAAGCTGATGCAAGTTGCATTGTATTACACATTGTACTTGGTAGCAGGTAGAAGGAAATAATATCGTCCTCTAACACCCTGCCAACTTGCCGAGAGTAAAGAGCTGATCCTTACACTGAAATAACCTTAACAAAAATGGAAACCAAGCAATCATATTAACATTGCAGCCTTTTATTAATTAAAAGCTGGATTAGGAGAACAAGTGATTTATTTCAGTTTCCTCTTCAAAGATAGGATGAAATCCTACCAAAATCAAATCAATGGCAAAATTCATAGAAACAGAAATCACAGGTTGGTAATTCAGAAGAGTAAAGGATCCTTTGATTTTTTCCTATTTCAGTGTCTACAAAAGAGCAGCCTTTCCAGAGACAACCATTGGACTGTTTATGTTTTTTACTTCTCACTTTTTGCATATAAGCAGAATTCCCAAGGTTGCAAAAAAGAATTGTGCGAAACAATTAAAAACAGAACGTTGCCTCTATTGGTCTCATTTATGTGATTCTGTTGTAACATATGATTGCATTTCTGCTGGCAGATGGAAATATTTTGCTAAATGGGAAAGTATAGCTGATATCATAGGGATCATTTGAGAATTATAAGAATACTGTCTGGAGCTGACTTTCTTCTCTGTCAATATAAGCCCACACAAAGACTTGCAAAATTATTCACCTAAATGCCTCTCCCTCTGAGGAAGACTCATTTCTAATTCCCGTCTTCTTTCCATAGACTCAGTCTTCCCTTTTGCTGACACCCAGTCTCAGTCTCCTTGCCTGCTCAGATCCTTTTCCAGTTGTATATATTCAGCATCCATGCCCCAAGAGTACCATTTCCCTGGCTCTACATCTGTATTTATTCTCAACCTTTTCCTTTGGTTCCCAGACTGCTCGGATCTCCATGGATGCCCATCTACTTTCGGTAAGCCCCCCCTCCCACAGACTACTGTTCTGCTCAGGCCTCTGCCCTCCCTGGTCTCTTGCCCCTGTGGCTCTGCCCTGCAAGGCTTTATTTTTCCAGTCCCAGCTGTTTCCCCACCACAGTAATTCCCATACGCAGATTCTCATCTAACTCATGCCGACCTTCCCCTGGTCCTTCTTCTGCTCTGCTTCTTCCTCCCTTCACCTTACCTTTCAACCATCTCTGTCCCCTTTTCATTCCTGGGGTTATCATTTCCAGTATCTACCCTGCTATTTTACCCTCTCACTTCCAGGCTCTCTTGTCTGGCTGTACTTCCAGAGGGGCTTCCAGCTCACCTGACTCCCAGTCTCAGCATTCTTTTCCAAAGTCATTCTTTGCTCGTTCTGCTTTTCCATCTGTCCGTCCCCATTTCTTCCCAGCACTTCCTTCCAATCTAGCCGCACCAGGAGCAATTTTTATCCATTGCTAGTCTACCTGATCCCGTGTCTTTGTCGAACTCCTTTCTCTGTCTTTAATCAAATTATGGCACTTGCTTCCTTTCAATTTTCAATTGAACTTCTCTGCATTAACTAGTGGGTCCTCACGGGTGGGAACTGAGGGCACAGGAGAGGCAAACTCTCTACTTTTAGATCCGGATTGCGACCCTGCCTTGGGTCATCAGGTGGAAGAAGTCATTACAAGGATATTGCAATTTGGTTTTAGTAGCCCTGAGCTGTACCATGACGGTGCATGTACCTTCCGGTCAGCTGGGAGCCTGGAGCTCAGCTAGCGTTGACAATCTTCAGAGCTTTTAGTTGCAAAACTGTGATGTACCGTTTTTTCACATCTTGCCTGAATTTGGAAGGACTGGCAGCAAAAGGCAAAAAGGTATATACCTGGCACAGAAACATCTCCTGCCAAATTTAAGTCCAGCTTTCAAAGCACTGAAGCAGCAGAGCAAGCCTTTTCCTCATTGGTGGCAGCATATTTCCCCTAGCCTGTTTTGTGAAATTAACTGGTGGTTTTATCTGGCATTTTTATAAAAATAAAAATTAAATCAAATCAGGCCAAGGAAACACTGTAACTGGAAAATTTAATCTGGAATAACTAAAGTTTGACATTGCTGTATGTGAAATCAGGATCTAATAATGGGAAATGTCAAATGTGCATAATCATAGGTAAAGCTACAATCCCTGCTGATATGAGTAACAGCTTTAAAAAGTCTGAAATATGTTCTACATAGTTGAGGATAAATTATGAACTGAGCTACATCTCTGGAAATCATCTGATTCTTACATTCATCTAATGACTGAATTCAGCCCTTTGTGTATAGCAAAACTTCTACTTTTTAGAACTTGCTGCAGGCAGACATTATAAATTCTCAGCTTTCTAAGGCCAGACATGACCACGGTAATTGCAGAATCTGACCTCGTGTGCAAGAGAGACTGCAACATTTTGCATACTAATTCTTTTATTTCATTTCACCTAAAACTCACAGTTGAACAAGAAGATAGTCGTTAGTGTATCTAAATCCAGCTATCAATATGCATGTATTCAGGGGGGGCTGTTTCCTGGGTTGTATTCAGGAGAAGAGGTTGAGCCTAATGGCCGTAATGACATGACTGTATCTTAATGGGAACACACCACTAGCAAAACATTCCAATTAACAGGGGATGTACTGAGCTGAAATAAATGGTTTTAAGTGATGATCAGCCTGGTGTGAAATTATAAACTCCATTGTTAGTATCAAAATGACTAATTACAGCTCTGATGCAGAATAGCACTCAAATTTTCATATCTGTGGGACTAAACTGAAAACGCTTTCAGCCTTTTGCAAGACCTCCAGGGAAAAATGAAGCGCATGCAAATTTTAGCTTGCATTTTTATTTAATTGGTGTGTTATTTTAGTAAAAGTATTATATAGTATTTCTTTCCTCTTTCTCCAGTCCTTTTTTCGATTGCGTTTCCACAGGATGTCCTAATTAGGAGACCCATACTGTATACCCTCAAAAGAATTAAGGATTTCACTTCAGCTAAGTGGCATTTTTGACTGTGGAAAAAAAGCACAATTTAATGGGACAGACAAAAACAAAGCAGCCAGGCTATTCAGGGAAAACTGAGAAACAGGCACAAGTTTTATATAAGGATTTGTAATTCATTTAGGTGGTGCTCTTTTCTTTACGCTTTTCTAACACTGTATAGTACTAAATTCTCTTAATTTAATTTGTACTTCTACGTAAAGCAATCCACACACGTTTTAAGTCTTTTTCTTCCTTTTGCCCTACAGCTTTCATATCGAGCAAGCGAATGTTAAAAGCAGTTAAAAGCAGGCTTGAATCTGTTCTCTCCATTGATGGGTTTTTAAATTAAAGCTCTTTGAAACTTTCATGTTCGTCAGTGCAGCCCAGGACCACTAAATCACAACTGTCTGGTGCCAGATGCTGACAAGCCAAGTCTGGAAAAAGGGGTGACATTTTTTCCACCCTAGCTTAGAGTGCCCAACCAATGCTGAATGGAGGAAAAAACCCCAGATTTTTCTTTTTAGTAGAGTATATGAAATCGTAAAGGCTGAAGATGCCTTTGAGTTCCTGTTTGGTTTTATTTACCGTCTCTCACAATTGCCCTGAAAGCTGAAAACATCCCTTAATAAATTTCAGTCTCTTTCTTTGTGAGAGATTCCAGGTGAAGTAGAAAAGCTGTGATATTTTCATAAATGTACACTACCCAGAAAGTATATTATTTACTGAAACTTGATATCCTGCAGGAGATAAGAATTCAAAGGACAGATTCAATGAAGTTAATAGAACAAGCTGTGTAGCCACATTATTCACTCATGTTTTACAACTTACATTAAATAGTGTAATCAAATGTACAAAAAAAGCTGGCACCTATGTACTATAAAGATGGGCATATTGGGCATACCTAATAAAGCTCACAACCTTAGCAAAATCCTAAAAGCTGATTTTCCTGAAATCTGTCTCCTTGAATATTTAAAACACAATCTTAAATTCATAGATATTTATTAGTTCCTTGTACTTTTATATAAAGTACATTGGCATACTGCACATTGGACATTATAGGTCTCCTAGCTCTGGTGAAAGGTAAAATAGTATATAAGAAAGCTTCTAAATAAATATACTTCATTAAGTTCTGTATATAAAAATTATTCAAGGCTCAACTATATATCTTAAAGATCTTCAGATTTTCACAATTTTTCTAAAATTTATGATTTATGAAGATAAGCATCTTAATAACAGAATTACAGAATAATTTAGTTTGGAAGAGACTTCTGGAGGCTATCTAGTCCAGCCCCCTGCACACAGAGGGCAGGTTGCTTGGGGACTAACTATTTTGACTGTCTTCAAGGATGGGACCCTACAGTCTCATTGGGCAACCTGCTCCAGCATTTGACCACCTTCAAGGTGAAACAGCCAACTTTGCCGTGAGATCACACAGTCAGCTTGTTGTCCACCGGGATCCGCAGGGCCTTTTCTGCAAGCATCAGGGTGAACAGCTGTTTTACCAAGTACAGTGTTTCCTTAAAGAAAATCACCATGTTGTGCTATTAGATGCATTGCTTTTATGGTGTTTTCTTTTCCTTTCATTTACATTTGATTTTAGTGCTAGTTGTTCACCCCTGAGTCTCAAAGGTGGTTTTGATGTACAAATTTCATTTGTACCTAAGACACCTCTGAAGGCACCAGTAGAGAACTCTGCAAAATGAAACAAACCAGACTTCTGTTTGCTTTGAAAAGCATCCAGCAGCCAATATCATACACTGGAGACGTACCGCAGTGCATGTTTAGTAATGGGAACGTACAGCCTTAAAGGTCTGGACAAACCCAGCAGGAACTACTGAAATGTCCTTTTTCAGACATGCAGTTTCAAAATGACATTCAGCAGCAAGACAATAATTTTTCATAAAATGTTTCTGAGGTGCTAATTTTAGAAGTCTGAATTGGGAATGTTTATCCCATAAGTTTTCACTTTGATTGTGTATCGATGTACTGTGGCAAGGGCAACCTCTGTTACGTCAAACCTAGGCATCTTTGAGTCATTGCTTTTGTTGTCATCGGTAATCATGTATATGTTGTTTGAGCCGTGGTGTGATATCAAATATGCAGATACTACTCTGACAACAAAGTAATAATTAATCAATACCTTGAGCACCCAGATTACTCGTCCGTGCAAGCACGTGTTACCAGCACATGGTATCTGTGACAGGAGGGACCTTCTTCTTAGCTTTACTGGCTTCTGATGAATCTCATTCAAAGCCCACTGCCTCAGTAGAAAAATTAGTATAGCCTCCAGTGGGTTTTGGATTAAAGGCATTTGATCTTAGGGAAATTGAATAATATGTAAAATATGGATCATAACATTTCTCTCTTGTAAAAGTAGTTGAAATTAATAGAGGGAAAGTACAAAGTATGCACTATTACTGTTTTATCTCTATTAAGAAAACTTGTTTTATCAATTTTTATCTAATTACTTAAATGTCTAATTTAAGGCATTTTAAGACCTCGTGTATTTGGGGTTTCATTTCTTTCAGTTGAATCAAGGTGACTACTATGGAAACAAAGATATTGCATGATTTCAGTTCCTGTTAGCTTTTGGAACAAATACATTATTATGAAAAGAAACAAAAAAACCCCTGAGATATTGAACTATAAAGTAGAATAAGATCCTTATTAATTAACAAATCCTAGGTAAAAGCTAGTTTTATACTGTAAGTATGTGGAATAGGAACCACTCTGGCAGAAACAAATGAGAAAAATGAAAGTTAATGGAGCTGTCATTTCAATATTTGATAATATTATCTAGAATATGCAATTTCCCAGAGGTAATTCCCATATCCTGTACAAACAGTTATAACAAAGTGAAAGGCTTACCAATGCCAACTTGCTTTTCCTGCCAGAATGTAACTGCAAAATGTATACACTTCTAGAAACAGTGGAGCAATTGGGAAAATAGAGCCGCTCTTGACATCAGTTACACAGGCAATATATGGCATAGTCCTCCTGGCACCTCCTCAGCTATTTGCACAATTATTTTCTTGGCCATCTCACAGACTTGCATGTTTATGTGCGGGGCAAACAGGCGTGCGTGCAGAAAGGAGGAATCGAAGCCCCTCTTGTCTGTGAGAGCCTGATATCCTGAGGGTTGACAAGTGTTGCCAGGCTTTGCTTTCCAAACTCCTGGCAATACAGGAAAGAGTGGACCAGGCCACTAGGAATTAGATAGATGTCTCCTCTCCCATATATAACCCACTTTTGACTGTTAGTGACTCTATAATGTTCAAAATTAGGAAAGAGTCACAACATTGAAATCAGGTCCAACTGGGCAAATCAGCTCAAGTACAGGCATGGAGTCCAGTGGGCTAGAATAAAAGCCCAGGCTAACCTGTAAGTTGATTTCACCATAGCATTTGCTAAAACACACCCATATGTGTGCGCACGCACACACACACAGAGCCACGCTTAAAAGAATGCTTTAATTACAGATACAGCTCTTTAACTAATAAAAGTACTTAATAAATCATGAATCATAGAATAGCCCAGGTTGGAAGGCACCTCGAAGGTGATCTGGTCCAAACTTTCATGGGAAAGGGAGCCTAAATGAGGTTATCTAGACTATCTGTCCAATTGCATCTTGAAAAACTCCAGTGCTGAGAACTCTGCCACATCCCTGGGGAGGTTGTTACAGTGAATGATTGTTCCCACTGTAAAAAATTTCTTACATCAAGATGAAACCTCTCCCAGTGCAACTTGTACCTCTTGCCCCATGTCGTCTTTCTGTAGCTTCTTGTGAAGAGAGAGCCTCTGTCCTCATTGTAGCTGCCCTTTAAGTACAGGAATACTGTGATGAGGTCCTCCCTGAGCCTTCTCTTCTCCAGGGAATAAAGACCGAAGTCCTTCAGTCAAACCTAACTCCTTCAGTCAAGGAAAAGAACAAAGGAAATTAAAGAGCTGTATTTTCGTGCAGTGTTTTAAAAACTGTTGAGTGTACGAAATCAGGCTCAGCCCTGAATCCGTGTTGTATGACCACAAAATGCTGTTGTAATTATGCACAGAAACACCAGAGGAGACTCTGCGTTCTCCTTCTACACCGTTTGCACATTGTATAACGTATTTTTTCCACATTACAGAGCAGGTATGAGTACCTCTGTAAATGCACGCTTGTTTGTGTCTGTTTTATACAGCTAAAGAGAAGGTGTTTCTCACAAAGTCGGTAGACCTGACTCTCAGAAACAAGGGATGTTAAAAATACAAAATCTGAAGTAATGTACTGGGTGAATCAAGCCCATGTCTTTTCTCTAAAAAAACTTTGTCTGAGATCAAAATCAAAATTAGTTAATTAAAGGCTCCAAATAAATACTTCCATAGGCTTTACAGTTTTTATATCTTCCCAAAGTGCCATGAAAAGCATACTTATACAATCAGCATTGGCTCCTGTTTTCAGTGGAAAAAGTTTGCCAGCCTTGATAGTAGGGAAAACTTCAAAGGCTGTGATAAATCAAATGAATGATTTGTCCGGAGGACATCTGTATAAATGGGTCGTGTTATCTAAATGTGTCAAATGAAATGTTAAGATCTCCCTCTCTCTTTCTCCAGGAGTAATTGGATTTGCACATCTCTCTAAATTGCTAGCCTTTTCACCAAAATGTAGGCACATGCATTTTTCATTGCCTGAATGCCTGTCATGATAAATGGTTACAGAAAAGTGGCCAAAGCTATATGGGAGGGCTCAGGCAGGCTGATTCTGCATTTTCCTACTGTTAGCCCACCTGATGTGAAGATGATCAGCAGGCCATGTAACACTAGCTCAGTTCTGCATCCTTAATTTAGATATGCTGGACTGGATAAGATGAAAGGGTTTAAGATTCTTTGTATATCATTCAAAAGTAAGTTAGAAGGCTTCATTACTCACACATGAGTTCCTCTAGGGGACCATCAGTTCTGAGTTTGGCATTTTGGAGGAGGAAGAGGTAACAGGAAAATGGCAGTTTAAAATGGTCTTGATTTTTCTTAAGTTTCTAAGGTTTTAAAAATGGGTTGGGTTATACATATCACTTGCTGTTCTTGTAGAAAAGGGACTGTGGATTCAGGTGGTTTATTCTCTGTTATTCATATGTTTTTTGTTCTTTATTGGTAATTTATGAAATTCTAGGATATATATGTATTTAAATATTGCTTTGGTTTTCTGTGCATTAGATGCTCTCTTTTCTGATGCCAGATTTGCCAGATTTACTAATGCAAATTTGGATGTTTAATGTTGACATCAAAGACAAAGCTTCTCATTCTTATTTTATTAGTAAAATGTTCAAAGCCTCTTGCTATTAGCACATGTGGATCTCTTATTAATTGTTCCAGTTTTCTTATGAAGAGAACATGTAGATCTTTCCTGAGTATTCTGCCTTTCAGCTAAGAATCTGAAATGTCAAGAAAACAGAGAAAGGAAAATTTCAACTCAGAAGCTGAAGGACAAAATTATGTATTAGAAATTGAAACAGTGATAGATAAGCTTGTGCCTGCACAGTGTGAGTGTGAAATCTACAGGTGACATATTTGGGCTTCTATTTACACTTTTTTCCTAAAAACACCCTTTGATTTCATATGGTGTGATCTCCTTGCCAAACTACAGCAGAATTTTAAATTTTTAATGGTATGTTTTAAATGTCTTGAGAGACCAGAGTTCTCTGGTGCTACTAGGAACGTATTGTCACAATCCACTGATTCTTACCGACAGAAGTTTTACCTCATATATGCTTTCAAGCTGTATGTAAACGAAAGCAACAAATGGAAAATAATGTTTGGAATATAATGATGGGACCTCAAATATCGATGAAGTAGAACTGGCTTGAGTTAGTTTATGACTTGGCACGCTACAAGTGATTTATCATCGTAGGAACATAGTAAAAATAAACTACGTAAGTACTTGGTCCACAATCGTGCAAACGTGCCTTCTTGAGCTAAAATTCACTACTTTGAAGTATCCTCATGCAATTGTTCATAATAGTATGAACAATTCATTAGTTCGTACTAATTGATTAGTTCATATTAGTAAAATGAAACACATCTGTTGTTTGCAATAGTGAAATAAGTTAAATACGCAAGTCTGCTGTGGCCTCCACATAGGACATTTGCTTTTCGTTTGTTGTTTTTTTAACCATTCCATATACATTGTCAAGGGCTGTTAAATCATAATCTGTCCTTCAATTATTTGCCCCTCAAATGATAGTCGGATTAACATCAAATTGATTACTGCATTTTAATCTGAGTGAATGTGCATTCCAATAGGGACTGAAAAATAATATCTTAGCAGAGCAAGGAAAGAAATTATTTCTTTGGGTGCTCCCCTGGCTGTAGCACACACCCCTCACCCTTGAGCATTTTCTTGAGCATTCAAGTTACTTTCAGACCTTTCACCCAGAAACTCTTGGCACCATGGGCTGCCAGCAAAGCAAGAGCCAGCAACTGGGTTCAACTCAGGTTCATAATATCTAGCAGGAGGTGAGGGGTGCATTGTAGCAGCATCTGGGCAGGTCACAGCATGACCAAAGAAAAAGGGGCAAAATACATACCTGTTTTGGAGGTAAGAGTGGTGAGGGAGATCAGGATGTCTGGGAATGGAGTTGGGTCTGCTGCTGAGGTAAGGGGAGGAATAGCTTTTAGTGTCGCACATTAAATGAGAGAGGATGATACTTCTGCCTGCTGGCTGTTTCCTTGGTGTGCTTTTCTTTGATTTATCAGTTGCAAATACAAGGCAAAAAGGAAGTGCTATTTTTGTTGTGGCCAGTGAATCGATACTTAAGTTCTACTCAGACCTGAACCTGGTTTTCCAACCAAAAGCTCGTATTTTTTTTGTTGTTGGTCGTTTGGTTTAGTTATTGTCTTTTTTGGTTTGGGTTTTTTTTTTTTTTGTTGGGTTTTTTGGTTGGGTTTTTTTGTTGGTTGGTGAATTTGAAATCTGAGGTTGATCTCTGATGAAGTATTGGCAATAAGGGTTAGGCAGGTCAGAACAGAAACTTCACCTGAGTGTGACAGAAATATGAAATAAAATCTGATTCCAAATCATGATCTGTACCTTGAAATTTATACTCACTATATGGTTTAAACTTAGCTTATCACCATCACATTGTTTTAATAAGTCCCTAAGTATGTAATTGTACTAAGTTTATGTAACATTATTCTCTGGTTTTATCCATAGCAACTTGTAAAGTCAAAGATTTAAATATAATAACAACTCTGTAGCTGAAATCTGAATCAAGGATGATTATTTGCCTAACTCCTAAATTCAAGATCTGCTGCTTCATCAAAAGCTTTGTACAGAAAAGTACTGATAAATTATATTATCAGGCCAGATTGACAAGTATTTTAGATAAATTTTTAAGCCTTCTTTTCAGAAAAGTACTTAAACCCATGTCTAAACTTTAAAAATGTGAGTAACTGAAGTTCACCATGCCAGACTTCTTTCAGGGCGTTTACTCAGTATAGTAGAGGAGGTTAGTATACTGAATAGGAAATAGAGCAAATGAAGAGAAGAAAACACAGAGAGATTTACACTTCTGTCTAGACCAAGCTCTAACTGCGGGCAGCAAGGCAATGAGCATGTGCCAGAATGAGCATTAAACTGGACGAATGCCAACTTTTTTACTGCAAGTAACCTCTTGCAGCTGGAGCCAATTCACTGGAAGAAAAAGGCAGAGCCACCAGTGATTTCAGTGGCACAAAACCGGAGCGCTCCAGAGTGGAAGAATTAGCTCATGGTGTACTTCTTGGCAAAATCCTGGAGAGTTTATAAACACAAAAAATTACCATAAAACATAATTGTAAGTGGGGCTTTGTTTAGTATGATTTACCCAAGTCAGAGTTGTGTCTTTCTGGTTGACTGGTTAGTTGACACTTGCCTCATGCACCATGCTGTTGGACAGTGGGATCGGCATTTTCCAGAAGAGATGCTGTGCTCTGGCTTCATTTGGGCTTACCAGTGGTGCCTATATGGCTCCTAATATGCTGCCAGAGCAACACCTGGGAGTATATTGTGTTTACAGATGCACCTGTTCCCTCTCTATAGAGGAACTGCACAGAAAGTCACTCCCATTTCTTGAATAAATTCCTGCTGGTGGACTGTTTAGCCCAACTGCTAGTTGCTGCACCAGTAGCAGACAAAGCCAGTGTGTGCCCTGGGCATCCCAGTCCTCCCAGCCATGCCAGGAGATGGACTTCCAGCTTCATTCTCCAGATTGGACAATTAATATCCTCAGGAGGGCAATCTATGGACGTCTTTCAGAGTGCTGTTTGCCATAAAAACAGAAACATAAATGCAGCTGCCTCAAATGGCAGCTTTGTTACAGGCCAGAAGAAAGATTTTAGTTAGATTTGTGACAGCTCCACTGGTCTGCTACGTAACACAGACCAAATCACCATGTTGACCTTCTCCACTCCGTGCCTATCTAGCCGTCCTTTCTAACCTGCCAGTTTTGCATAATACTGAATTGCTTTTTATACATACCTGGTTAGATAAGGTGGAATTTTTCAACCGCAAAATGCAGCGATATGTACTGACTGATTAAAACCAGATTTTTTTCCATAATATAACCTCTTAAATAAAATACAAACTTTCAGAAATGTTTAGGCAGACATCTGTAGAAGCCAGGACTTTAATAACACCACATAAATTGTGGTTCTTTAGATGAGATTTTGCTTTCTCTTCCTATAAATGTCTGTCATTAGTTATGTGCAAAACTCAGAACTTTGGTTTTTGGAAAGAATACTTCCCAGGTCTTGCTTGTGCAATATTAGATTAGGCATCTCATGAGCAGGAGCTCTTGTTGAACTCCTGGTTTTAAGTATGTTCCATGTCCTGGAAGTTCAGAGGTGGGTGCATCCAGGATGCTGCAGGACAGCTGTGCAACAGTTCAAGTTCTCCTTAACCCCCTCCATTGCACTGGATTAGCCCATGGGGAAAAGAAGGAGCTTAGGAATCCTCTAGCTCTCCTCAATAACTCTTTAATGACATGCTTTAAATGCAGGATGTCTGGTATTTGTTGTGCTCTTTTTAACACTTCGTCTTCCAGTTTGAATACTGCGTTGAAGTGAAAAAAAAAATCATATATATTTGGGCTTCAAATTTATCTACACTTTTGCAAACCTTGATTAGCTCACATATCAGTCTGAGACTGGTTTTGGTTTTTAATTTAGTCAAATGATTAATCTAGTCTTTCTTGAGCCTTGATTCCTGATCATTATTCTAGTCCTTCTTTGATTAATGATTCATTAGAAACAATGCTGAACCAATCCCCCAGATCCAGCCAAGCCAACATTTGGATATCTTATAATAGTTTGATTGAAATGGGAGTCTCTAAAAAAAAAATTACTTGTCCTACATTCAGTTTTGTCACTGTCTAAACTGGGACAAAGTTTTTATAACATGTTTGAATGCCCTGAGAAAACAAATCACTTTCTCTGTTTAAAAGAGAATGCTATTTTCTTTTCATTTTTTGTATGTTCATTTCACGTTATAATATTGAAAATAACTAAGCAGCATCAGTTCCATTGGCCTGTGTTCTTGGTAATCATGGTCCCTGTTACAGGTGGAATAGTTTTTAAGTATATATTTCTTTCCCAAACCTACTACTGCACATCAAAAAAAAAAATTTTGGTATAGTGTACTATATATGGCTCTTGTCCTGTCCTTTTTCCTCAGAGGCCCCAGCTGTGAAATTTCTCTTATGCTCTGAGGAAGGGAGAAGCAGCAGTGAAGGAAGGCTAAAGAGCATGGCAGCAAACCAACTCACAAGGCAGATGATTAGTGTAGTTAAATCAAAGGGCAGAGCCATGGCCACAAGTGGCAAGCACCCATGGCATATTTGAGGGCACGGCTTTGCAGAGAGGTGAGAGCACAATTGTAGGTTTTCCCTAGAATATTGTCCTCTCAGTTAATAAAGATTTTATGTGGTCAAGAACCTGAAATGCTTGGATTTCCTTTAATTTTCATAATGTCCCTTTTTAAATAAGGGTTAATAAAAAAATAAGTGACATTCCTATGAAATATGGAAGTAAGCCCAACTTAGTTAACATCATTTAAATCATAGTGGCTTCAAATGCAGCTATTTTTATTGCACTTTTAATACACATAGTCCTGGACAATTAATTAACAGTGCAGTATCTCATGGGTCTTTCCTTGTGATATATTGTAATCACTTGAGGTAAAAATCTTAGTCCCCAGGAGTGTATCAACATCATAGCTGTTATTCCTTTTCACATAGAAATGTGGAGTGCAGTTGTCAAGCTCTGCACATTTGAGACTTGAGGTCAATCATTCCTATTAATTGCAAATGTTACCATTCCCTGGCTGGAGAAATACAGGGTCGAGCATGTGTATCCTACGGAAGAGTAATCATCTGTTTCAGGAGAAGTACATAGAATAAAAATTAGCTTAAGTTTTTCCATGTGCACCTGGCATGTCCATTTAAATAAAGAACACCAAAGGAAACATTAAACTCGCATACACCCAAAACCTGGCTCAAAACCATACTTGATATTCTGGCAGTTCTTCTGGAATTGATTGGCAACTTTTTTAATAGGTTAGACACATGTCCTGGAGACAACAGGCCTAGTTCAGAGGGTATGTCACCACGACGAGGTGGAAACGTAACTGGAGCACATGCAAGCATAACTTCTTTGAGTTAGGAGGAAAAACAGTTGCAATGAAGATGTGATTGCATGGAGTTTGTACGCGACAGGGTGTATATTTATAATCTCCAGCCAGCCTACATGTACTAAAGACTGATCTGCCATGTCAACACCACTCTGGTTGCCCTGCTAGCTTGAGTAAGTTAGAATACGATCACACTTCTGCTTTGTGGCAATTTTATTCCTCATCTGTGTTTTACTGCAGTTTAACCGTGTGGCTTTTGGTTACACACTATGACTAGCCAAATCTGAAAATATATAACCTCTGTTTCGGTTTGACCATTTGTAGAGATGATGGGAGGGTGGCTGTGGTTCTCATGAAACCTATATAATTACTTAACCTAATTTCCACTATGCAGGGCTCTGATAAGCCCAGAAGGCTCTCCAAAGTTGTTTTCTTCTTTAAACCAGGAGATAGCCTCAAAATTTGCCTTTTCCCTGGTCAGTTCTACACCAGGAGCAAAGGAAATGCAAACCGCTGTCAATGTTGGCTGCCAAAGGGCTTTGATCATGATGGATTTGATGTAAATGGTGAGCAAGGCTGTTGTTACAAAGTACTGTCCCACAGCGTGTGTCTTAGCACGTGCTGCAGTTTCAGTGGATTCTCAAAACCTTCCAGTAAGCAGTGAGTGGAAAATACAAATGCGTACTTACATTTAACAATGGCAAGAAAAAGAATATTTTATTGCGAAAATGACAGTGGCTTTACCTCAAATTGAGTTTAAAATCTCATTGTAGCTGGCAGCTGTATGTTTTATCTTGTGGCCCTTTGAATAAACATTTTTATGGACCAGGAAAATGCCTCTGAGAAGATCATCTCTGGGATGTTGTTTTCTCTGCTGTGATGTAAGGCAGGAGCACGCAAGTCAGCATTTTTCTTCTTAAGAAGCTTACATTAATTTATTTTGACAGCATTTTCAACCCATATAGTAGCTTAGGACTATCTGTTTGTGCTACCTTCCTATTTTAGACAAGCGATGCTTTGCGTGAGACTGTTAATTTGGCAAAGGGCATGGGTTCGCATTTGGTTTTCATAGACTGATAGATTTAAAGGCCAGAAGAGACCATTATGATCATCTAGTTTGACCTCCCACTTCAATCAGGGCACAAGCTTCACGCAATCGTTACTGCAACAAGATCATGACTTCAGTGTGAGCTAGACAGCAGCTTAAAGAAGGCATCCAGTTCTGAGTTGCCTTCCTCTAATTTTTAGCATTAATTTTTCCAACTTCAGACTCCAGTCCCTGGATCATATCATTTTATAGGCATGCAGAGTCAAAATGAAACATCATCCTCAGCTGTCCCTTTCAATTACATGTCTGTGATTCCATCTACTTGGATTTATCCCAAGATTATAGGAATATTTATGTTGTATAGTTGTCAGACCATGCTAAATGGACAGTAAGCATTCTTTTCACTTTATACTGGATATTGTAAAAACAGTTGCAAAGCACACATGGAATGTCAAGATCTTGGGCTAGGTCTGCAGCATTCAGGCTACGTCAGGAAGCATTCAGCCTGGCCTTTGATTTTTGAGAGCAGTTTGCATCCACTGACTTAGCGTGCATGAAGCCTGTTCACAGAGCAAATGCACAACTATTGTCCTTCTCTTTTAAAAAAACAACTCCTGCATTTCTAAGATCAGTTTTTAATAGACAGGTAGCAATGAAAATTGGCAAGTGACGAAAAAAGATAAGGAAAGGCAGGTGGAAATGTTTAAGAAATTACGATTTATCTAGAACATTTCCAAAAATACAGTTGTAATTTGGTTCACCTGAGGGAATCGCAGTAGAACACTAGGTGAGAGGAAGGAAGATACCATGAATAAGCTTATTTTACCACTCATTTTTACATATACTCATCATAATGTGGGAGCACATTTTCTCCAGACTTAAAACCTGGCTATAATTCACTATTGCAGGAATTCTGGTCTACAGCACTGGGTCAATTTTTCAAGATGGCCAGAACTCCAAATCTGGCATTGAAGTTTTACACAACCTGGGAATTTTCACGTGTGGATGTGAAAAGAGTTTGTGACACTATGGAAAGTCTGTGAGCAAGTTAAACTACTTCTGAAATTTAAAAGTCTTTCAGGCCCTTTCCAGCTTCCCCTGTGCAGAGTAAAGAAAGACTGCAGGGCTTGAACTCCGCTTCTGGTACGTACTATCACGTGGTAGCCAAAGTGGTGCCACGGTCTGTATGGGAATGGAATAGGGGAAAGAACTAGAGGAAGATACTGCCAAAAGAAAATCCGGGTAAACATACTGCAAGAATTGATTGAGTTTTATGACCTTTAAAACTTTCAAGTCAGGCCAGTTTTAAGAGCTGCCATTCAGTACTTACCCTAGTGAAACTGAAAAGATTGACAGTCATTTCAGAAAGCAGCTGCCAGGTTCTTGCTATTTAGTAAAGCATTAATATAAACTGATGTTCTTCAACAGAAGTTCGTCAAAACTCTGATACTTCTTGACTTAAAAAGACCCCAATCTCTTGCATACTAAACTGCAAGGAAACAAAATTCCAGGCTTTCCAGTTTGAAAATGGTACAGTTCAAGGAGCGAGAGCACAGGAATGCATTAACTCTAATTTTTGTAAGGCAACTCACTTGTTTACTAGTTATCCTTCATTTTCACAACTGGGAAATCAAGAGACCTGTGTGAAACCATAATAACATATATGGGTTTATGTTTACATTCACTGGATAGAGTACTTATCCTAAAATTTTGTTCTTTATCCAGGATTTGAAAATATCCTGGATATAATAATCTATCTATAATCTATGGGTAAATAGATTTCTGTTTCAGAGAAAAATAGTTACTCTTCATATATTAATGGCCTTAGTTCAAGACACTTTCAGGTTATTGAAAATTACTGCAGTATTCCTTTTCAGCTTTGAGAACATTTTTTCTTCATAGTATGTGAAGGTTCCAACTGTTAGCATTTATTGTGTTCAATAATACATTTGAAATCAGGCAATCCCAATCAAGAATTTACATTTTTCTTTTTAAATCTTTTGGTATAAAATATTAGAACATGTACAAAATGAATATATGGGCAATAAGAAGGTATATGTATCATTTCAAGAGTATTTGTACATTTGGACCCGCCTTAACAAACTGGGTTTTAAAGACAAAGGTTATCTGATACTGTAACTATATATGGTATTTTGACTTTGCATGTGAGTCTCAGCTCTACAAAGGGACATCTAACAGCACAGCAAACATGCCTTTGCAATTAAGCGATCGTTCACAGTACAGCTTATGGAAATATAAGATACAGCTCAAACTGTTCGGTAAAGAATGCCCGTCCTTGTTACTCTTTGTTTTAATGGGCTATAAAATAAATGCAGTGTAGAAGGTATTTTTACAGCCAGAGCTTGTGATACACGATATGTATGGCTGCGCTGGGAAGAAAATGCCAAAATTATATACTTCAAACACCCATCACGCTTCTCGGAAGGGTTATATACGTAAAGCCATCAAAATCCTGTGCTATCTTTAATGGAACAGGACTGACTGCTCCTCTGGTGTTTACAGCATCAGCCCTGATAAATGCCAAAGTACGTAAGGTTCAGCAGTGAAATACTGTCAGCTTCATTCGTTCGTAGCCACATGCAAGAAGGAGTAAGGAGACTGCATGGCTGCAGAAAGGGACGGCAGGGAACAAAGTGTTTTAAAACTGCATGAAATAGGCAGGGAGTAACAGCACCAGAAAGCAAACAAACACACACACACACACACACACACACACTGAATGCATGCACAGAGGCTGTAAGGGATGGGGTGAAAGGATCAGAGAAGTCAATTAAGTTCATGGTAGCTGAAGGGACTTAAGCGACGGAATAGATACATTGGGGGAAAAGTAGTAGTGTGAAGAAAAGAAGCCCATTAATAAAAGATGAGGAGGGATGAAATTAATGAGAGCTCTGCAGAGACACTACAGCCCTTGTGAGGAGAGAAGCACAGGGCCCAGTTCTGGTATTCTTGTTCAGGACTTCCGAGATACTGGGGACTGCTCGGAGGGCAAAGTACAATTAAAAGGCAGGGACTGTCAGCCTGTCAGGAATACTAAGCAAGGGACTAGGCTCGCACACTTACATAGGTGAGTAACTATGAGGAGCAGCTTGTCACGCCAACAGTTCCCAGGATTTTCAAAATTAAATACATACCCCTGAAGTTACTGAAATAAATAAATGTTTACAGTCAGGACTCTTTTTAATGGCTTGCTTCTTTTTCTTCTTCTTTTTTATGTACTCAAGTTATATTTACAGAGGATTTTTTTAATCTCTGTGGAAACTTTGTATTTATGCAAAACCAGGACATTTTCATGCCCGTATGTTTCCAGAAGACGGAATTTCATGTAAAACAACAGCTATCTCAGGGTGTGTAGTAAAAAGCAAGGAGCTGGTAGTTGCAAGTTCCACGGTGCGCAGCAGGGTCCTGGTCCCAAGGCAGCCAGACCAGGGAGCAGGTCACAGCCGTCGCAGACCTCCTCCTCCTCCTCATGTGCTTGGATTTCCTTCCTGTGGATACAGAGGGGAATCTCACATGCAGTTGCACAGTGGCCAGGATGTGGCCTTAGATCTGGAAGCTGGAAAGCACTCTGATCTCCCACAGTTGCAGATATTTATTGCAGCCATAATCGGTTGATAAACACAGACATAAGCCACAAGTTCTCTCTTAAGAGCAATTAGTGAAGGCACAACCTGTGAGTAGATATTTCATTCTTATGCATAGAAAGGATGTTTTTCTTTAGAAATATTTATTAAAAAATATAACTCTATTGAACTAGGGAATTAAATCAGTTAGATCAATCCCCTCCAGTACTGTGAATCCCAAGAAGAAAGTGCTGACCCATCTACTGGGTCCTTACAAATACAGTCCCAAAGGGGCACATACTTGGAGACCTCAGTTAGCAAGAGGCTTTTAAATTCAGACGTTAGACTGAGAGCAGGAAATAGACGTTAGACTGAGAACAGGAGTCAAAAAGTGTTCTCAGCCAAAATAAACCACTTTTTTTTTCTGAAATGTTTTTAGCCTCCCTGCTGTTCTCCTTACTCCTTTTTTTTTCCCCTGACTAAAACTAATTGCTTAATCTAGTTTTTAGTAGATCCTTAGAAACTCTATCTTCTAAAACTCAATCTTATCTTGAACTTTTCTGCTTTCGTTTTGCCATACTCGATGCATAGACAAAACATTTGATGGAACATATCAAAATGAAAGTCTCATGTTCATACCTGTGTAATTACAAAATTCAGATCCTGAAAATATATCCATTTTTTTCAACTGTTCACCTAAACATTAAATTCTTCAAAATGCTAACGTGCTCTTTTCTTTCTTTTTGCCAGCAAAATTTGGAGAGTAATCTCACGAACCTTATTAAGAGGAATACTGAACTGGAAACTCTTTTGGCGAAACTCATTCAGACCTGTCAACATGTAGAAGTGAGTACTGACCTCCATTTGAAATACTTGTAAACTTAATTACTTTCACTTCTAGCTTTCAGGAACAAAAGTTTAAACAAAAAAACCCAACAAGTGCAGAACTAAATTAAAATAGTGGTAAACTGATGTAGAGCTTTTTCATTTATAAATGGTATTCTCAATACAGATGACCTCTTTTACATTTCTTCCTATCCCCTTTTAATTATATGTTTGTATGGCTCCCACCACTGCTGCACTTGACCACATCACTCACTGTCTGTAACATGTTTATCTTTTTGAGTTTTGTGAGGCAGAGTAATATTTACAGGTGGAAAACTAAGGCAAAGAAATAGTAACACCCAGATCCACAACGATATTTAGGTTTCTATTGGCCACTGATTATTTTTTTTCATCAGAGTTAAGTATCTAAATACATATGTGGACTCAAAAGTCATACATGAAATATATCTATCTTCAGAAGAAGAAAGATGCCTACAGGCCTTTGAGTAGCCTCAGTTACCTGTTCCACTTTGCTTATCACAGAAAATCTTTAGCAGGGAGGGACCTGAATCCATATTTCCCCAAAATCTGGGGGATTTTTTAGATGGCCACATGGGGGCTGCTGCTCTACATGCAAATTAAAACAATCACAGACTAATTCAGCTGTGGCAGCTGACACAGAAAGAGATCAGAGTCCAAAATGGACTCTTTTTTAGCAACACTTTTCTTTTTTCTTTTTGCCACTCTGTAAGACCTTTTCAGTTCCTTATAGTACCTTCAGGTCAACAAAGCCAACACCGCTATGAACACAAAGCTTCCATGTCATAAAAAACCTGCAAAAGACAATATGAGTTTATGCTTTCTGCCAGTAAATATTATACAAACATCCCCATGGCATCAAAACTTTATCACCAGTGCTTTCCTCATTGTCAGTCTCTGCCATAAGTCCCAGGTGACACACCGGATACAAAACTTTTTTACCCCTCCTCCAGCTAAATTTTGGTTGAGAAACACTGGAAGACTAGGAAAGGCTCAACCTTGTGAGGCGCATGTGCTCGTTGACAGATATACTGGATTAATTGAGATACACCAAGTTCATCATTTGCAGTGCTATCAGTTTTCCTAAGTTCTAAGCTCAATTTAAGATGGCATGGGAAAGTTAATGGGGTAGGAATCAGAGGAACTGGCACAACATAAACACTGCTGATTTAGAGTGGAACAAGCTTTAGACCGCAATCACAGTGCAAAGGTACTTTTAGTTGGACAGCTAATTACTAGTCATGTTAGCAGGGAAAACATATTTTCCCTGTGAAAAATGGTTGAATTTTTGTTTGCATTACAATGCTGTCTGTTGACAGGCTTCTGCATAGGACAGTTTCACTTCTGACTGCCTTGCAGTTCCTCCAGCAGCCTCGTTTGTTCCGAGAAGGGCACACAGTATGTTCCTAGCGGACAGGCAACATTAAATAATAATACTGTTGTGTAGAAAAGGTACTTTGAGTATGATTGTCTATATATGTGAAAGGAAGCCAGGTTTCTTCACCAGTGTTACCGGGGGAATTAGCCCTGGGGAATTTGAGAGAGGAAGGTAGCCTTAGCCCAGACCTTCTGAAACATGAATATAATTTAAAGAGGTTAGCTGTGACAGTTTGAGTTCTTTATATAGGCAGCAATAATGTCATGCAGAACAACTGTAGTATCAGCTGGAACGCCTGTAGTAGGTAATGAGAGACAGAGACAAGGCACATTGTCTTCCACTGTATATAAAACTCAGAGCAAAACCCATGAAGCAGATGGGCCCAGGACAGCATAAGGCCTCTTCTTCATTAGTGGCCTATGTCCAAGATGGGCTAGATTTGGAAAATTTAAAATTGTTCCTCCATCTCCTCTGCAATTCTGCAATACATTGCCAACTCCACGGTTTAGTATTACAAAAAAAATCCAACTTGTTCAACTAGTAACAGATGCGCTACTGTCCCTGGAGCCCTGTTTTAGAAAATTTCTCTGTAGACATAAAGCAATAGCAGTAAAGTTGTTAATGAATTCCTACCACGTTTATTCATCAAATTAGTCTAATTAGCATTTAAATTAGCTAAATATTAAGAAATGAGCTACAGTCAAAACCCTGGACCTAGTCTACGCTGGAAATCGGGCAAGTGGGGATGTGGAAGTAAACTTTAAAGCTATCTCTGTTTCTCAGAACTCTGTGAAAACTTCAGATATGATGTGAATATGTCCAGTGTTAGAAGCTGAGGCTTAGATAGATTTTTAAAAAGTCAGTATGCTCTCTTTCTTTGTGCTTCTTCAGGACAGAAATTCACCCCAAGCCAGAAACCCAAATGAAGCAAACAGTATATTGGTTGTAACATTAATGTTACAAATTTAAAATTACAAAATATTAGGAAAAGAAAAGCTTTAATTTCCAAAGACTGTATTACTGTTGCTGTATGAACTCACTCAAAGGTTGAAACCAAACAAGTAGTTGATTTTATAGGAAATGTTTTCTTTTTCATTTTTTTGATACAATATGTTACAGATTATGATGTAGAATATATTGTATACAATTTGTAAGCATGTAAAAATATAGGTGGTGTACTGTAAAAACTGCTGCTACATATCTAGATTTTCCTTACCTAATTTTAAATAATTTTAATAATGTTATTTTAAAGTTGATTTAGATTTTGGAGGGGTTTAAAACCAGTTGAAAAAAAAAAATGAAAGGAAGCTTTGGGTTTCACAAATAATTTGAACTTTGAAAAACAAGGAAGGAAAGGAAATTATTATTCCTTATGTTAAAGTTACCAACTTTTTATTGAAAGTTACATAAACTTTAAAAAACATTATGCTAATTAACCTTCATTTGTAGAAATAAACACTAACATTTTTTAAAGCCCTTGTCCTGTCAGAAACCAAAGAATTCAATATTACATGAAAAATAAAAAGGGAATACCTTTTTCGGCTTTTGATACGGAGCAGAAGCTGATGTTTCCAAAAATTAACAACAAACAAGCTCTGTGTCTTTTGAATAAATGAATCCTTGCCAGCCAAACCAAATGTTGTCACAGAGCCACTGTTTTTCATCAACCAAGTGATCTGTTAATGGCTTCCCAGCAACCAGCTTCACTGCAGATTAATTATCTACACATACATCCTTCGCATCAGGCAACTGAAACTTTATGGATAGCAAAGGCCCAATCCCAGTCTCTCTGTGTTTTAAAACTAATGTTTATTCCCTTCTGAAAGAGAGTTGTTTTCATTTTTTGCTCATAAGCAGGCAAGGACTGATCAGGGATATTTGTTATCTGGAAGCTGGATGCCTTCCAGCCACTGGGGAGGGGGGATCTGGGGCTGCCTTTCATCACAGCAATGGAGGCATAAATCTTGCCTATTTTTAGATGGAGTTTATCAATTTACGACAAGATTTGTCCTGATGGGGGACCTGATCTTGGGAGACTCAAGGAGTCCACTTCCAGTCTTGCATTCCTGTGGGTGGTTCTGGGCATAACAGTGGGAAAAATTTTGCAATAAATCAAGCCAAAGTTGTATTCTTTACTGCTTTAAGTACAGCAGAGATATGATTAAGCATTTTATAGTATCTGAATGACTGATTTTGTGCTGAATATGGAAGTATAGTCTGTGCTAATACTCCATTTACGGTAATGCTTAATTTTTAAAATCCCATTTTCTCAATGGGAACCACACCCTAAAAAGTGAACGCTTGAGACTATAACAGTCCTTTCTGTCCCAAATCTTTCTGTTCCGTTAGGAGCATCCTGGCACACTCGTTTTACTCATCTTTCAGACACATCCCTAACATGTTTTTTGTTTTACACTCTTCTTTCTGTCTTTCTACTCTCCCTTCCTCTATAATCCCATCTGTCATTTCTTGGTTTTGCAGAAAATCCGAAGGCCGTTAATCAGGAAAGTTTTGTTTTCCTTCCTTGGAGACGATGGCAAGTCTACAACCTCACGCCTTTGGCCAGGCTGCTTTCTGCAGAGCACCCCCTGGCTCGGGGCAGCTCGCTGGGTTGGCCCGGGTGATTTGGCTCCGCTCCTCCCTCTCTTTAGGGAAGGCAGCTGCGGCTGCCTCCCCAGGGGCAGCAGGCTTGGCTGCGTCAAATGATAAACTGATTCGTAGGATAAAATATAGTTTTCTCCACAAACTGAGAAAATGGAATAGAAATGGGTACTAATCTGAAATATGTTTATTTGTAGTCCTAGTTCACAGCATTCACGCATCTCATAGTATCTGTGTAAACCTTTTTTTAAAAGCGTTAAAAACCATCCTGGAGAATTTTTTCTTTAAATTCTGTGGACAGTCACCCAATGAGAGAGCCCTCTAGCATGTGGCTAAATCAGCGTGTGGCTCTTGAAAGTCCATAAAAACATCTGTGCATGTCAGGAAAGCAGCTACTTAGTTTTGGAGCTGTTATAAGGGGAAGATGTTTGAGGGAAAAGGAAGTAATGTAAATATTTATGCTTTGGCATAAATTAACAGTCTAGGTACAAGCCCTCTACCTCAGCTGAGGGAGAAGAGGCTGTAGCTGGACCCAGTCCCACTGGGAGAAGCAAGGCTGCAGTAATTAGCTGGTAAAAAATGTGCTATGCAAATTGCTTGTGTGAATATCTGAAAATTTCTGTAGGAGCCTTGGAAAGGTCTTCCAAAAACACTGTTGTAAAATTGGGATTGACAGGCCTAGGATATAGTAATATAGGTTAATCCCTGGGTTCTGCAAACGTCTTTTAGATCGTGACATTAACTGACATTAGGCACAAATTTGAGCATGAGCCTCTTTTGCTGGTTACTTTTTTCTGAGCAATTTGAGTGTTGTTTCTGGACTTTTTTCTCATCTCTTCTAGGAAATATATGATTAAATGTCTGTTATATAGTCAATACCATGAAGCTTCTCTCATCTGTTATGCAGAAACATAATCTGAACTCAGCTGGAGGAAAAATTGAAGCAATTATCTAGGGGGGAGGGGAAAGGAAATAGGTTTTGCTTGTAGACAGTTTTATAACATCTGTATCTCAGTCTTTCTGTTTGTTTGTTTTGTTTCCAATTCACCAAACGTCATAGGAAGCAAATTCTGGACACTGCTGCAAAATCATTTTTGGTTGTATAAAGAAGGGAAGGCATTTTCCTCTAACCGTGTAACCCTCAAACTGCTGCATCCTTTGCTTTCTGTTTGTAATGGAAATGCTCAGTTTCTAGCTCACTTCTAAAGACCTGCTGCAGGCTAAATCTCAGCATAAAGTTCCCAGTCAAAATTTGTTTTTCTGTGTCTCAAAGAGTGGTTTTTATAGCCATGTTATATAATCACCTGAAAAAAAAGTAGTATCTTGGAAGACCCTTTATTTCACCAGCACAGATAACTGAACACTCACAGATACCAGACACGTTTTAAATCAGTGTAACAACAGTAGTGCAACAGTGATGAAGAGAAGATGGCAGCACCTGGAGAATCCTGCGGTTGCCTTTTTCTGTGTGCCTGATCAAAAAGAAATGAGCCAAATGGGAAAATGATAAACAATGAAAATTTGAATCTCTGGTAAGACTTCAGCTACAAGACAGCTTCTTCAAATTTTGTGACAAAATGTATCCATCAATTTTTATATAAGATACATGTAGCATTTCTGTTACTTGAGGGACAGCCAAATGAAAACTCATCTGTCAGAGTGATTCCCAGAGGACAGTCTGACAATAAAGAGGCTTTGTCTGTGATAATAAAAAACAGTGGGTACTCTGTTTTCACTAAGTTTCATGGTAGTCGTTCCTTCTTGAGATTTGGGACCATTTCAGTCAAAGCCCAAGTAAACTGAGAAGTTCTTATTAGGAAAATTTACATGGAAAGCCTGTACATAAATCCTGATGTCTGAACTGCAGCAAATGGCCTTCATAGTCATAGAAAGCTGACCACTAGTAGTTTGGATCTAGGGATCTACTTTGATGGGGTTTTTTAGATAGTAGGAAAGGGGCAATGGGTTAAATAAGTGTTTACCATCACTGTGGGCAGATAAGTTGGAAGGTAGCTCCACCGAAAGCTGCTTTTTCCTCTGCTCCAGTATCTTCTGTTTTTGCTAAGATACTTGCTCAGCAGCTAAATTTATTTGCTACATTTAAGCGCTAGAAGTAACTGACGTTTTTTGGTTTGTGAAATAGACAGGAAGACATGACTTGAAGGAAATCCAGAGTTATTACTCTCAATAAGAGACTAATTAGCAAACTTCATGATGTGTGTAAAACCCTAAGGAAGTTTACAGCATTAGGTTCCTAAGACAGTTTCTAATGAGAGAGGGTACAAGAGTACTTTCTCTATTAACATTGTTCAGATGAAATTTATGGCATGATCTACTTTTGATTTCTAATTACTTTAGTTCTACATTTAATTCCACTCTCATAAAAGTTGATTTCATTCAGTGAAAATCTCAGGTAAGCTTTAGTCAGGGACTTAATTTTACATAGCATTAGAGAAAAGAGAAACTTCAGAAAGAAAACCTAAGAAAACATGCTGCATGGCATATGGCAATAGGGAATATTCATTCAAAGATGTCCTAAGTTGCATGCCCAGTAAACCCTAGCCTAGTAATCAAATATTATTTGCCTAAAAATTTTTTTAATTGTTTTCACAAATGTGTAATTGGTCCTATATAAAATATTGATACTGTATCAAATGTATAATTGGCCCTATATATGTATAGAACTGCAGCACTGATGCATACATTTTATGTGCAGATTAGGCATGTGCTGGAATATGTTAATGCACCTACAATTGTTTTGTAACTTCTGAAAATTGGAGTTATAATTATGAGAGAGGTCACATGGATCATATATAAACTAACAGCAGTGCTTGCCATTGCCTGTTAAGGCAGCCAGTTCTCATTGTCTCCATCTCTCCCTCGGTCTCACATCCATACACGTGTATATGTTCACAGTCTTGTTAGACTGATATTCCTGCAAAAAATTTGGCCTTAGACTAAAAAATGGGGTTTAGTTCACCGTTAATCACTGGTTAACTAATGCAGCAGGTAATACTTTGTGCCTGCCATCAGAGAATGTAATTTGTCAGTCAAAATGTTGTTACTTTTTGGAACATTCTGTCTTTGAGACATTTACCTTTATAGGGAAAAAATACTCCTGAGTTTCTTCCTTTTCTGCCTAACATAAATAGCTGAAGAGTAATTAGAGACGCAAGGGGAGCAAAGACATTGGTCCTCTAGTGAGTGTGTTAAACACTAGGCTAAAGACCCCAGATCATGGATGAGGGTTTTAAGTACTGAACTGTTGGTGACCAGGGCACTTGCTTCATCTTCATCAAAGGATGGGCAGTCCTTTGAACTTCAGTGATTATTTAATTGTTTTTGTTTTTCTACCCTAAATGAAACACACCAAGTGGAATATTTTGCTCAACTTGAAACGAAGGCTTAATGTCAGCAGGAAAAACAAAATAAAACCAATAAATAAGTAAATATAGTTCAATTCAATAAATATTTTCATTATTTAGGTTCAAAGAAAGGACTAACATAAAGGACAAAAATAACAACTGAAAATAAAGCATTAATATGACCTTTTGCTGCATCTTAAAAAACCACATCCCTCTTAGGGCTTAGTTTCATGAACAGCTTAATCTGATCTTAAGCCTCATTGCTGCCAAAAGTCTTCCCATCTCTGCTTCTGCCCTCCCCATTGTGTTTCTTTACCCGCTTCCCATGTGTTTGTGCGACATCCACATCAGCCAGGTGAGCTCAGCCCAGCCATTTCCCCAGGTGGCCGAACAAGCTGCTGCAGATGGAAGGAAAATGGGAATACCTTTTTTGTTTTTGGCAGCATGATCCCAGAGCATTTTAACCCAGTTGTGAAACTGTGGTTTGTCTCTCAATAAATGACTTTTCTCCAGTGTGCTTTCCAATCCTGAGAAATGTCAGCTATAGTTTCAATATGATGCTGCATTTGTGTTTTGTAATAACAATACTTGGTTCACTGAAGCAAGCCTAGTGGATGGGCTTTACAGCTGTCAGTGTAAGCGTGTCTGGAATAGCTCTTTATAAGAACTTTCCAGATCATCTGAGTTTAAGATTTTTTTAATGTTTTTAATGGAAATCTTATAAAAACAATTTGTTTGTTTTCCATTAAACTTCTGGTTTGGTTTGGTTTTGTTTTGTGATTAGATTGTAAATGTCACTAGAGGACTGCTAGGTTTCTTGCTGGTTAGTTTCTCAACAATGTGCTTCAAAGCACAGTGGGGAAAAAAAATTTAAAATAATATTTTAATAAGTAACACGAGTATTTCAAAGGTTTACTCTTAGTCAAGATTGGGGCAGATAGTCTTATCAGGCTGACCCAAAGTGGTCAGGTTATCTATCCTGGCCTAATTGATTCTTCATTCACAAAATTCCTACGTAGCCAAAGTAAGTTGCTGTATTTTTGCACTGACCTTTGTTTAACCTGCTTGAGACTGCCTCTAAACACAGGTCTCCTGGTTAGAGATAGATGTGGAATGCAAACAAAACCAAAACCTCTGGCACACGTGAAATGCGAGATGACCGTTCCTTTCTCTTGTGCCAATTCAGAATAAAGGAGTTGTAGATGATCCATTCAGATGGCAAGCTGATTAATATCACGTATTTCCAAAGGCACAGTTTGTCATAATAGCTAAAATCAGTTTTACGCTTAGACTAGATAAAGTCTGAAGAAGCTTTATTCCAAGAGTTGCTTTTGCTCTACAGAAGACTAAATTGAATAACCTGTAATATCAAATGGGGATATGAAATGAAAGAAGTTTGAATCCATGACTTTCATTCAGTCTAGCCATCCAGAAAAAGAAAGGAGAGAAATGTGTTCATAAATGCGCATTAATCATTATCCTTTGTATTTCCATTAAATAAATAAATGAAATGTGGATGATGTTAAAATATGACTTCAATGTATTGTGACTCTGTGAAGAAAAGTTATTCACTTTACGACATGGAGTAATTAAAAAACAAATAGGCCTCTCTCTTTAGGTGAGTATAATCCTTTAATTCATCTAGAGACTCTAATCCCAGAAAGTGTGTTCCACATCTACAGGACAATGAAGAGTAAACAGGTATCAGCCATTATATGTCATCATTTTAGATTTTTTTTCCTCAATTTCTGGGTTTGGTGTAGAGAGGAATTCAGGCTCAAAACCTAGACTGAAATATGTGGCAATGATGTTACAGTTGTTAAGTGGAATCATTGCAATTTGCTTTTCTGATGTTTTTGTTTATTTGTGAGTATATAGTAATTCTATAACCATCAACTCAAACCCATAAAGAAAAGCCAGTACCTCTTCTTTACCTGTATGGCCACAACTGCAAAGAAGTTATTTTTTGAGGCATTGAGACCATTTTTAAACAGTAAAGCTAAAACTCAAATTCTTGCCTCACTTTCCAAAGATCAGACTCTTTCTACAACCTACTTTCTTTCATTTTGCATAACTAGTGGAGGGCTAGAGAATAAAAATTACTCTGGTTTTGATGAATTTATCTCAGTGTAGTCTTAAAAAAGCAGGCCACCTCTAAATTAGGGTGTCTTGTCTTGTTTGTCATTTAGAGGTTGTTTGCTGAAAAGACATATGTGCATTTCCACTTGCGGACAAAATTGCCTCACCCATAAGGAATCCCAGAGGGAAGGTTTTGCTCCTGCAGGGAAAATTCCGCTGAGACACTAAAAAATCCTTTGATTCCAGTATATTAGTTGGGGAAGTTTTTGTTAGTATGAACATGAGCCAGCAGTGTGCTCAGGTGGCCAAGAGGGCCAATGGCATCCTGGCTTGCATCAGGAATAGTGTGGCCAGCAGGACCAGGGAGGTGATAGTGCCCCTGTACTCGGCACTGGTGAGGCCGCACCTCGAGTACTGTGTTCAGTTTTGGGCCCCTCACTACAAGAAGGACATCGAGGTGCTGGAGAGTGTCCAAAGAAGGGCAACGAAGCTGGTGAAGGGTCTAGAGCACAAGTCTTATGAGGAGCGGCTGAGGGAGCTGGGGTTGTTTAGCCTGGAGCAGAGGAGGCTGAGGGGAGACCTTTTTGCTCTCTACAACTACCTGCAAGGAGGTTGTAGCGAGCTGGGGGTTGATCTCTTCTCCCTAGTAACAACCGATAGGACGAGAGGAAACAGCCTGAAGCTGTGCCAGGGGAGGTTTAGGTTGGATATTAGGAAAAACTTCTTCACCGAAAGGGTAGTCAGGCACTGGAACAGGCTGCCCAGGGAAGTGGTTGGGTCTCCATCCCTGGAGGTATTTAAAAGAAGGGTAGATGTGGTGCTTGAGGACATGGTTTAGTGGTGGACTTGGCAGTGCTCGGTTAACGGTTGGACTCGATGATCTTAAGGGTCTTTTCCAACCTTAATGATTCTATGATTCTATGAATCTAGCCCTCTGACACTCCGTTTGTCTTTGAATTAACCAGAGAAGCTCCCCTGTAACCTTGAACCTCTAGCCATGTTGCAGTTGTGTGATTTTCCAAACATCTGCTGGGGACTTTGAAATCACTGCATTCATTTTCTTATGACCTAAGCTGCAATTTAACTCAGGTCTCTGAAGATGAAAGCCAAGGAAGCCTCTGCAGAGAGCAGAACACTTTCCAAAGCAGTTCTCAGCTTGTGGAGATGGGAACAGCTGGCCTGCTCTCCCCTTTGGGTTGGGAGGGCTTGTTGTTTCCAGCTCCCTGTCAGACATCTGAGAAGCCCCCATTTTTCTTTTTTTTTTTACAGCCACTCCCTGAGGCAAAGGCCAGCAGTCCCTATCCATCTGTCTGGAAAACCTGGAAAGAACCCTAAATTTTTTTTTTTTTTTTCAGTAAACTGTCTGAGGTCTTCAGATATTACAGAAACGTAAATAAATTCCCCACAAAAGCAGCAGGACTAGAATCAGGTCTTGCTTGCTTGTTTGTAGTATAAAATGTCATCATTTTTGCTAAATTGTAACAAGGCCTCCTAGTCAGTTTTGAAACAGTTTTGTGACATGGAAGAGAAGTTTATAAAAATGATACCAACAAAATACAAAGCTTTAGGTTCGAAGTAGTTCTGGACACAGATTTTTAAGGAATTTGTTGATGCCAAAACTAAGCATATTGATGTCAGCAAAATTTTCTACAGAAAGGTGTCCCCAAGTCCAGCATAAACTCTCAGGCAAGAGATATCTCAGATTAAGGAGACAACATTCATCTGGGATGGAGGAAGCCCAGATTTAAGTCTGCTCTCTGCATGATTCAGAGCCTCCCACAACCAAAGTGAGCGATGTAGTCTCCAGACTTTTCTAATGCAGCTCTCAGTCTCTTTTAATGAACTCCCTGGAAAGAGGGCTTGCTTTTAATGTGGAAAAATGTAGAACGTAAAACCTCAAATATTTTCACCAGACAGTACTCGCATGCCTTGGCCAGTCCCAGCTGGAAGTTATTGTCAAGGTTGCTGTTCATCAAAGGACTCAAGCAGAAGGCAGAGCCTTATTCTGGTATTTCTGTAGCACCTGTACAGCGGAGCCCTGCTCCATGCCTGTGGCTCTTTGGTCTGACATATGACTCCTCAGAAACGTACAAGTAAATAATATTCAATGCTAATCTCACAAATAGTCCCTTTAGGGCCACAGCTAATATGGTGCACTTAAAGTTAGGCATGTGCTCAATTATAAAGTTATTACTGAATCAGAGACCTTGTAGGCTGAAAATTTGATTAAGGAGTATTTCAACTTGAGAAAAGCCCCCAGATTAAATGTTTGGGGTTTTTTTTTTTTCATACAAAGCTCAGACATATCAAATAATTTTGGAATATTCTTTTCACTTTTAATAAGCTTGTGCAAGCTATAAAGTTGGAAATGTCTTCAAATGAAGTTTGTAAAACAGCATACTTTTCAGATTTCAAAGAAAAAGAAGTCTGCAGTCAGTGTGTAAGAAACCCATAGGATTTTTCCAAGCATTTTATTTTTCTTAGTCTAGAGTTTTTAAAGTTGAGATTTAATTAATACTTTATTATTCAAACCAGCCAGAGCATTAAATGAAACAATGTTGACTTAACCTTCCTGTAACTCTATGTTTCATGACAGTTACCCCAAAGATTAATTAGATCTTCTTGACAAAACGAACTTATGCTGTAAGTGGTGATAGAAGTAACACTTTGAGTGGAAGCTACTCAAAAATCCTGTGAAGTGTTACCGTAATTAAGTGCCAAAGTCAGCTCTGGCATGAGCAGACCTCAGTATCGACGCAGAAGGAGTTGTGCCCATGTGCAGTGGATGTGATCGTTGCCCCTGACTGAGCTCATTTGGGTTTCCTCGCTCTTTGGTGGAATTTCAGTCCGCTGGGGAAACTGGAGTTGAGGCTGGGGAAACTGGTACACTGGATGGCTCGTGGAAAATAGCCCTGCCAAGTTTCATGCCAAAGTACAGTGCATGACAGGAGGGTGTGATGAAGCCGGGACAGGGGGATGACGAGAGGAGAGGGAGTAAGAGGGACAGTGTTGATTGACTAGTTCTTCTAGGCTTCCTGAGCGGTCAGTGGGGAGACACTGGCACTGCCAGAGGCTTTGGGTGAGCTGCCCCGTGGTCTGTCTCTGCTCATGGAGAATGGTGGGAAGCCAGGCAGAGCAAACAGCTAATGTAAGGAGATAAATAGGCACCTAAAACTGCACGTTGGAAGTACTTTCTACATCTTCACCTACTGCGTACAAATCTCCCCATCACTTTCAGTACCATCTGACCCCTTCCAGAAACAAATACATTTTCTCGTATAATCCTGATATCTTAATTAATAATTAAGCCTGTAAAATATGCAATCAAACTTTAATTTTATGAAGATTTGAGAAGGATAATCCAAAACCTTAATGAAAGCAGGCCTTTGTAAAAAAGTCCCCTCTTTGCCTGGAGGACACGATGTATTTCACATAAGATGGTTATTTGTAAAATTGGCCCTTGTCCAAATTTAGATATATAAGCATTTGCTTAATCTTAATGAGCTCCATAATGTGCTTACAGGTAAATGCATGTTTAAACACATTGTTGGAAGAAAAAAAAGAAGGCTGAGGCAGATCAAGGAACTCGTGGGACTGAAAAATAACCAAGGGGAGAAACATAGTTACTTGTCACCTGGAACTGTTCCCTGTTGTTCTTCTCCACTAGCTCTTACTGGCCCAATGGAAAAGGTGACATTGGGCCAATAGGAGCAATTGGCCAGGGTTGAAGGTTGCTTTACCCTTTTAGCAAAGTGTATGGAAACACAGCTCTGAAATCACTGCTTTAAATTTTCCTTTATTCTAGATATGATTAGAACTTTTTGCTTTTTTCTCTGACTCTCTATGCATACATGTAAGCTATACATACTACTGCTGGTGGGGAAGTACATTTTTCTTGTCGTACCGAATGTTGACTTTTCACTGAAAAAATCAGTCTCCCCCAGAAACAAAACATTTTTAGCTGAGAACCAAAACTCTTCTGTTTTAAGTTTTCTCATTTTTTTACAAAAGTGAACATTTTCTGTAGAAAGCTAATATTCTTTCTGAGGTTTTTTGCATTAAAAACAGTTCAACTGGCTCATATATTTATACTGTAGGAAACTGCATGAGCACAGCTATTATTTTCGATCTGATTCATTGCTGAGGCAAAGTGGTAATAATAAAGACAGTCAATACACATGATTTGGTAATGTCGCTTGGATCTTTGGTAATTTGAATCTTTCGGGAACCACTACATAGACGCTGAAAATAATAAACAATATTTTCAAGTGTTAAATTCAGCCAATCAAACATTAGGAATCATTATGAAAGTAATTAAGATTGAGGTAGAGAACATATTGTGCCACTGCATGACTCCATAGTTTGCTTGCACCTTGAATTCTTAGTACAGTTCTGTTCCCCATATCAAAAAGGAGGTGATAGACCTGGCAAAGTTTCAGAGAAGAAAAACAAGAATGATTGAAGGTATGGTACAGCTTTCATACAAGGAAAAACTGAATCACTTAAAACTCTTCAATGTGGAAAAGAAGTCCTGCTAGAGGTCCAAACAGTGATCTATAAAAGCATGGAGATTGTGGATAGGTATCAGTAGTTCACTGTCCTTTCCAGTAAAAGAACTTGGTATCATTAAATACAGCTGGAAGGAGACAGGTTCAAATCCCTCTAAAGGAGGCAGTTGTTCACTTGACTGTGAGTTAAGCTGTGGTGCTTATTGCTGTAGGATGGTGGGGATACTTAACGTTTGCGGGGCTGAAGGAGAGACTAAATAAATCCACAGAAGATAACTCTTCTGAGGATTAGTAATGATGTAGAAATTCTGTCTGGTTCAAGAAGGCTCTGAGCTGAAAATGGTTGGAGGATGAGAAAATATTCATGGGAATCATCATACTTCTTGGGACTTCTTCCTAAGATGCCTTACTAGCAGATAGTGAGAGACAGGATACTGCAGTAGATGGACTGTCTGATCCAGTTCTTGTGCTCTTACATGCATTAGTATTCACTGCAGTCCTACATACAGCTTGAAACTGTGATGTGTTAAGCACCTCCTGAAGAGCCTTCACTTCTCACTAATGTCTGCTGTAACTGACATCACTCAGTACTCAGAGGACAAGGCTTTTCTCACTTGAGTTAGAAATACCTGATGAGTATCTATTTGCAAGTCCTACCTCCTACAAACAAGACATTCAGACTTGTTTCAGTATTTCATGAAATCTAAGACAGGGAAAACAAAATAACACATAGATTGTACACAGAAAGGAGAAAAAAAGTCAACATTTTAGGAATTACAAATTTTAAATTAGAAAAAGGAAAAAAGAAAATGCCAAAAAAGGTTTTGCTAATCATAATGATTTGCTTTGTAGGTGAATGCATCCCGCCAAGAAACCAAGCTGATGGAAGAATGTGACCAGCTCATTGAAATAATCCAGCAAAGACGACAAATAATTGGAACCAAAATCAAGGAAGGAAAGGTAAAAGCTTTTCTTCTTTACAAGTAGGTCAACACTGCTTCCTCATGCTTATGGCTCTTTGGCCTCAGGTACTACTAATACAAATCTGTAAAAGTCCTTATGGAGTCCTGGGCTACTGCTACTTTTGTGTAAAGAGGAATTAAGTATATCAAGATTAGTATGCTAGACCTCAACAGTTTATTTGGCAATTCTCTTACTACATGTGATTATGATTTTTAAGGATAAACACAGAAATGATGTCACCACCAGTAAATGATAATAAAATGACTAATTAATAATTCCTTCATTCTGTTATATGTCTGACAGTGTTTCCCCCAAAGTTTTCACTTTCACAAAGTGTCACAACATTTGGTATCATGACTGGCAATAATCTACATGAATATTTTAGTCTAGATACTTTAATTATTTATTAAAGTACTATCACATAAAGAATTTGTTTGAATCATTGTCATTCCTGAGGATAGGAAGTCGAACTTATTTACAAAAAAAGATATTCAAAAACATGCAGGAAATTAAATGAAGTGTACCTTTCTGTTACTGAGGTACAATGATTGTTAGCGACAAATATGTTGAGCAGGAAAAAGTCTCTGATATTCAAGTTCCAATGCATTTTGCTAGCTACCTGTTAACTCAGAAACACATTAGAGTTGAATTAATGTTCTCGTTTTCTAGGTACATGGTGTTTACTCTTTAACTGCTAAACTAACTAAGTCAAATATAAACTCTTCTTGTGTGGGAAAAGCTCAGGAAAGGAATAAAGTCAAGAGCAGGTTAAATGGTTCATGCGGCTGTCAAGATATTCCAATTAACTTGAAATAAAAAGCCTGTAGGCAAGGGCTGACATAAACATGTTTGAAACCACAGGTCCTGTACGTTGTGTGACAGAACTTGAATTTCCTCATGCTGTTAACAAAATATAATTCCCTTCAAAATGGAAAAGATGGCCGTCTGCATTATTGTTTCAACTCTGTTTCTCTATGCAGTGAGACCAGCTGTGCTTCCAATGAAGCAGAAAACTTTCCATTCGTTTGGATTTGTGCTATATACATGAGTTTCTTTTAAAAAATCTATTGCTTGCAAAGATGTATTCTAATGTCCATTAGAGCATGGAAGATTTATAATGCAATTGACTCCAAAGTTATTTGAATATAGCTGATATCAGAATCTATCCCCATTCTTTGTTCTACTTTGTTCAGCCAAAACTGATACCAATGGAGGTCAGTAAAGATCTGGAATGCTTTGCCCCAGATTTTGTATCTGTTGAAAGATTTCAGGGCTTCAGGAGACCCATGTGAAAAGCCACAGGAAATTCTGCCCAATGTACCTTCTTTTAAGAGGGCCTCTGGCTAAGACTCTTTCTGGAAGGTAGGGCATGGCAAATTTGTCTATAGGACTATACTTATGACTACAGAGCTGGAAACACTCAGGTATAAGGTTCTAGCTATGGCTGCAAGGCTGCAGATTCAGCCACACGAGTCTGACAATGTAGTGCAGCTCCATCCTTAATCTCACCTATCACCCAAAACCTATAAAATCCCACAGAGCATGTAACAGGAAAAAAGACTCAACTGTCAAATAAATAAGATCATTTTAGTGTAGATGTCATTCCTGCCGTTGCAGGGGTCAGTGGGGAGTGGGTGAGACGAGTCTCTTGCTTTTAAAGTTTATCATCAGTTTTCTTCTTGAAGAAGATATAAAAAAGAATCAAGCAAACAAAAAAAATAGTGCGTAGGTAGACCTCACAAGTCATGACATGCCTTCTGATTGCTAAAAGCTCACAAGGTAACATTCTTTCAGTTCATTGTTAGTTTTGTTAATTAATAAGTAAATAAAGAGATGAGCTACTTAATACTGCAATGAACATTTCCCTGGTTAGACTGGTGTAGACCGAATTGAAATCTCTGCAAATGCAGAGTTAGAGAAAACATTATGGCATTAGTTCATCCTAGAAGCTAATCAGATCATTAGCGTTATCAAAATCTTTATGCTTTCCCAGCATTTTTCTCCCTTTTTGTTTCTATCTTTAGAAGAAATACCAATGTTACAGGACACTAATCATTTGGCCAGTATTTTCTTTCTGAAAGTTTTCCAAAAGATTTATTTTCCTACTGGTTTTTGTTGTCAGGTAGGTGCACTAAGAGACCCTTATCTCTGCTTAGGATGCAATTATATCTGAAATTCAACTCAGCAACTTCATAGCTTGTGCCTTAATTGATGAGAATGGGAACGTTATCTTCATTATAATTTTGGATGTTTCTGCCAATCCACTTGGTTGTTAGTTTCCTCATTTTGCATGTAACTGGGTCTTAATGCCTTTCTAAACTCCAAAATTATTTCATTTCCTTCCTATTTCGTGCTCCTGTTCAAACTATGATCCTGATGTGATAACAATGGGGAGGACTCCCAGACCTTTCAGGAACTAGAGGTTTTGTTAGCCAACATTGTCTTTAAATGGAGGATTGACTGTGACCCTCCCTAACCTTTCAGCTAATGATTACAGTCACATCTACTGTGTTTATCTCCAGCACGTATGTTTGCAGTAATAATAATCAGCTCTCCAGCACTACTGTGCTTTTGTCCAGTTAAAAATATCCAGCAAGAATACACCCTGTTGGACTAAAAGCACATAATGAAAAGGGCAGGCGTGTATTGTTAGTAGACTTGAACAGTCTTTTTCTGTCAAGTTTTTTTTTCAGATTATTTTTTATAAAACTCACCTCAGTAATAGGAAAAAAACAGTTAATCTATAAGATGCCCTTAACACAGATCTCGTCACTTCAGGGAAACAGTTATCTAAATAGCCCTTAGTTATCATGTAACCAGAAGGTACCAGGAAATGACGTTTCTTCTGTTGGAAAATAGGCCAGCTGTGCTTGTTTTGGCTCTGCCCTGCTGTTTTCCATGTGGAAAATATTGAGCCCGAAAGGCTGTGCCTGTCCCCTTATTAAAAATGTTACGTGGCTAGATGGGGCTCACCATCAAGCTCGTGTGAAAGAAGCTCTTGTCAGCGAAGCCATTCATCTCAGCTCCCCCTTTGCATTCCAGCTTTGCCTCGGAAGTGCAAATGCAATCATGATTTGTGACCTTAGAGATGTGACTGCTTTCTTATGTTTCCACTCAAGGTGGTGAGGTTGAGAAAACTGGCTCAGCAGATTGCGAACTGCAAACAGTGCATTGAGCGCTCGACATCCCTCATCTCTCAGGCTGAACAGTCACTGAAGGAGAACGATCATGCTCGCTTCCTGCAAACTGCTAAAAATATCACTGAAAGGTAAAGAAGACATTTCTCTTGATAAACAGAAAAACCTCAGTTTAAGGCAGATGGGTTGTCATAGTTGCTGTATTGTCTTGTCCCATCACAAATGTGGTCAAAGAGAGGGAGGTGAATTGACACATTCCCCCAAAACACTACTTTGTGCTGTACCAGAGTGGGAAGGACCTTACTGTAATGCTAAACCAAACCATCCCTTTGAAAAGACTAGCAGTTGAAAAGGATGCAAAATAAGAGTTAGAACAGTAATAGCCTGCACAAATGAAGGAGGTAAATGCCAAGCAGGTATCGGGTGCTAAACACTAAAAAAAACAGGTTTCTGGAGGCTGAAATTCCTACTCCATGAAAAATTCTGATATTGAGAAAGAAATCAGGCAGTGAGTACATTCCTTAGAAGAAATTTGGAATGATCTTAATGGATTCATATTCTTCACAAAAGCAAGCGGCAAGGTAACAAAATGTGTAACTTTGCAACATGCATCTCTGACATAGCCCACTCGAAGAGCTGGAGATTCAACAGCTTGGGCATCTGGAAGTAATGGCAGCTGCTGTGTCGAGTCCCTCGGTGCAGGGAATTTCTGCTATTTCTAGGATCCTAGCTCCTTTTCAGCATGCCAGATATATCAAGGACCCAAAGACAAGGGAGCAAGTCTTTCTAGGAAACTGTGCTGTCAGAAAATTTGGTCTGGTTTTCAGTGCAACACTGTGAATGCTGAAACATTCCCACTGAATTTCAGAAGTATTTTCTGATGAAAAAATGTTGTGTTGGAATTATCAGCTGTTTAGCCAACACTAGGAGAAACAAAAAAAAGGAGAATGTATCTGGACAATGAAGAAGAAAACTATGAAAAAGCATGCTCATTTATTCAGCTATTTTTTTATCTCTGGGTTCACATTATATCTTCACATTGTCCAGCCAATTTTCACTTAATCCAAAGCATGAAATTCCCTGCTTTTATTATTTATTTTCTTTAAGTGTGTCACTTACTCTGGAGTGCTCTATGCAGATTCTATGAATATCAGGCTTCACCAAAGCTATTTAATCAATTTATAAATAAGCCAGCAACACTGGCTTGCTCGTTACAGGTTCAGAGAATTGAAAACCTGTTGAGAAAGGCACGGCAAGGCAAGGCAAAGGAAGGGAAGGGAAGGCAGTGGATTACATTTGATCTGTCAGGCTCAGACCCTGGTTTGTATTCTGTCACCAAGCTACATTGTGGCACTTCGTTTTCCCAGCTGAAGCTGGTAGTAAAACTACTGCATGAGTATCATGAGCAAAAAGCTGAAGGTGAGGGTCTGGCCTTTTTTCAGTATTTGGTGGAATAAGCAGTAGGGCAGAAACCTGTGGAGACACAAAGCTTTTTAACTGACTACCGGAGAATATTCAGAGAAACTCCATTTTCACCTTGTAAATATGAACAGTTGCATCATAAATACAGTCACAGGAGAGACACTCAGAGAGCAGAAATGAGACCAGCTGACATATGTGCCCAATCAAATCTAATTCTTGGCTATCACAGATTGCTGTCTGTAATGAGATGTCTGTGAACGCCCTGAAAATCAGAGAATCATTTCAAGTAGTGAATAAAACTGAGGGGAAAAAAACCCCAAGTGCTTGCAGACAAATTGCAAGTGGAAAAAGAGACTAAATCTGATTAATAAATTATTCCCCACAAGTAACTCTCTTAGTTCTCATGTGGTGAGCAATATTTTGTTTGCTTCTAGACTGCTCATGTAACAGTCTCGCCAGGGCCCTGAGCTCCAGCAGCTAAAACAGTCTACTGAAATTATGCTCATTGCATTTCTTCATGCACATATTTCAAAGTAATTGCAGTATAATATTCTCTGTTGTAAGCACAACAGGTAACTATGTATAGCAAAGACATTACACACACTGCAATGATTTAGGTCATGCATTATTTACAGTGGGTGAAACACATTTATCCTAGAAAAACCCTTTCCAACCGAGTACAGTGTCAGATAGAGCAGGCAGAAGTACAAGAGGAAATTCAGTCTTCTGAACCTAATATGGTGACATGGTGATTGAAACTGCGAACTGTTGAGCTCAGTGAAAACTGACTTTAATACACGTACTCACAATGCATCCTTTGCATAGCTCCAAGCAAAGTCCAAAAGGGCCTGGTGATATGGTCGTCTTCACAATAATCATGTGCTTTATGGAGGTATTCAAAGAAGCTCTTCATCTTAGGTACCTGCTTGCTGGTTTCTTAGCAAAGCCATTGTTAATTTTGTAGAAATGTTTGCCCTAACACAGGCCCTACAAGAAAAGCATGTCTTTTTTTCTTACTAGATATAAAACACCATAGTGTAACTGCAGATGAACTACTGCCTGGTGGGAGGGGTGGGGGAGAAAAAAATAGCTGAAAGAGCTCAGGGAATTTTTCCCTCTAAGTACATGGGGCAAAAGGCACTTCAATTAATTACACTCTCAAAAAAAACCCCAAATCTGTACTATCTGTACTAGGATCTACTTTAAACTAAGTTCTACAACCACGGTTGCAGAAGAAACAGTGCTGAAAACTGTATAACATGAATTATTGACTAGGAAACCTCCTCAGCTCAGCTTTTGAAAACTATGCTGAAGACAATGAGATGTGCAGCTCAGTTTTTGATTTTCCTAACTACATTTTCCTAAAATACTACACAAGAAATATGTGAAAACATAGTTTTTAGTAAGCATTTGGTCTGGAGCCATTTGAGTCATGTCTGCAGAGAAATATTCTAATTTGGGAAACTGTTAATTGAAGCAATCAAAATATTTTGATCTGACATGTGTCACGAATGACAGATAACTGACATACCTTGTGTGCATGGTTGTGTGTTTACCTCCAAACTCAAACAATTAACAAATGAGGTTTAATAACCAATTTGCTTAAACGGATCAAACTTTCTGTAAACATATCCAGTATCCAGTAACACATATTTTGAGGCATCAGGATGAAGGATCTGAAAGATACATCCTGATAGCAGTTTTCTTGTGAAAGCTTATCTCTCTATATTAGTACTGCTGGACAGACAAAAAGTGGATGTAGCTCCTGCAATGAGGTAAGCAAGGAGACTTTTCAGTTTTGGAGGAAATGTAAGTATGCACACATGCTTTGCAGGGAAAAGCCTTTCAAAATAAACTGTGCTGACATCTATTTGTTTTATCTCCCCTCTGTGCTTTTTGAAGTTAGCAGCAGCGTGCTGTGCTAAACAGCTGAGGAGGTGTGGGGATCTGCACCAAGCCCTTGGGACAGCAGTGCCAAGGAATGCCTGGAGCAAGAAACTGCTTCAGAAAACAAGGGTTGGGAGAGATGCAGCATCTGTCAGGATTGCTTAAAACAGAGATAAATATGGTGCTATTGCTACTTTGGTTCAGTGGGTGGCTAGAAAGAACAATTCAAAGTATATTGTTGTTTAACCAATATATTGTTAAAAACTTATCTGACGCTGCATGTCAGGCAGAAGCTAAGTAATAAGAGATTTTTACTGGAGATTTTACTTGCAAAAATAAAAGTGGCAGGAGAAGCTCCTAACTTAAACAATATAAATAAAATACATGTAAAAGTTTTTGTAAAGCTTTTTGAGAAGTGATAACAATCATAATGATCAGGTCCTACCTTGATGTGAAAGTTATTGTATCTTGGGCGCTAAAAGACTTTTTCTTTTCATTATAGGGTTTCCATGGCAACTGCATCCTCCCAGGTTCTAATTCCTGAAATTAATCTCAACGATACTTTTGATACTTTCGCACTTGATTTTACCAGGGAGAAGAAATTGTTGGAATGCCTTGATTACCTTACAGGTAATTTTTTTCTCAAGGTGCTACTATTATATGCTCCTCATAAAATAGTAGTAATAGGATTTTCTTCATTCCTCTCTGCGGTCAGTTAACTTTGGCTTGACTGCCAGGTGCCCACCAAGCCACTCTCTCACTCCACCTCCTCAGTAAGACAGGGGGAGAAAATAAGATTAAAAGCTCATGGGTTGAGATAAGGACAGGGAGATCACTCAATGGTTACTGCTACAGGCAAAACAGACTCAACTTGGGGAAGATTAATGTAATTTATTGCCAATTAATTGTAACAGTAAGATGCTAAGAAAGAAAAACAAAACTAAAGACACTTTCCCCCCCACCCCATCCTTCTTCCCAGGCTCAACTTCCCTCCCAACTCTTCTACCTCCTCCTCCTCCTGAGTGGCATGGGGGGATGCGGAATGGGGGTTGTGGTCAGTTCATCAGACATCATCTCCACTGCCACTCCTTCCTCCTCATGCTCTTCCCCTGCTCCGGTGTGGGCTCCTTCCTGCGGGATGCAGTTCTTCACAAACTTCTCCAAGATGGGTCCTTCCCACAGGCTGCAGTTCTCCAAGAACTGCTCCAGCATGGGTCCTTTCCACAGATTACAGTCCTTCAGGAACAGACTGCTCCGTTGTGTGTCCCCCATGAGCCATGGTTCCTGCCAGAAAACTTGCTCCTGCGTGGCCTCCTTTCTGCAAGCTGCAGCTTCCTTCAGGGCATATCCACCTGCTCCAGTGTGGGTCCTCCACAGGCTGCAGGTGGACATCTGCTCCACTGCGGTCCTCCATGGGCTGTAGGGGGACAGCCTGCCTCACCAATGGGCTGCAGGGGAATCTCTGCTCCAGCACCTGCAGCACCTCCTCCGCCTCCTTCTTCACTGACCTTGGTGTCTGAAGGGCTGCTTCTCTCACATTTTCTCACTCCTCTCTCTCCCAGCTGCTTCACAGCCTTTTTTCCCCTTTCTGAAATACGTTATCACAGAGGCACTACTAGCCTCAGTGATGGACTCAGCCTTGGGCAGCGTGGGTCTGTCTTAGAACTGGCTGTGTCAGACATGGGCTCAACTCCTGGTCTTTCCTCACAAAAGTGACCCCTGCAGTCCAACCACTACCAAAACCTTGCCACATAAACCCAATACACTCTCGCTCTTAATCCTGAATATATTACCCCCAGCAGCCCCAGAATGCCCCAGGAAGGATTAGGTGCTACAGAAGACAACTGGAATGCGTTTGCTACCTCCTCTCCTTGCATTCCTCCTCACCAGGGTGTGGGCAAGTGGGAGTGAGAAATGGTTAAAAGCCACTGCAGCAGAGTGAAATGAAAGAACAGCTGGAGCTTAGCCTGGAGCAGCCAGAGGAGGGAGAGCAAGGACCAAATCCCATTTCCCCGGGGGGATGGATGTCCACATGTTACCCTCTCCCTTGGGGCTGCCTCCTTGATGCAGCAGATTGCAGCCTGGCAGATTTCCCACGAGCAACCAGAAGCTGTTCAAGCAATCAACATCAAGGGCTCAGCAATGAAAGATGTTTTCTCATGCCGGTGACACTGTGTATTTCTCTCATCACAGAACTGGAGAACCTCGCTGTGTCTGGGACTAGAGAGCACGCAGTGTGCTCTGTGCCAGGGTGTGGGATGGGTTCTCTGCAGAGCAGAGCCCCAGCTCGCTTAACTGAGAGCTTTGGCCTGAAGAAGGCTGCAGGATTAGACCCTTACTGAAGGCCTGAGTAATGTGCGATCTCAGAGTATATAATGACTCACAAAGAGAAACAAATTACTGTAATTTAGGGTGTTTTGATTTCAATGCCAGAATTAGAACAATTCATTCCAGTTCAATTGAAAACAGAAGAGACACAGAGTAGGTTTTCATTTTGCAGGGTCTTTAAGCATCTGCTGTTAACAGCGAGAATTTGCAATGAAAGTCACAAAGCACTGTTAGCAAAGCACTTGAAAATGCTTCCTGACCCCGTTCTCTTATCCCAGTTTGTAGGAGATATACCCGTGTTATTTCAGAAGAATGTGGGAGCATGGAGTCTCCTCATTGCCAACCACTGGATTTTTTCCATGCGGAGAGCTGGTTTCTGGCTTTTCTGCAGGGGAATAAGTGAACAGATTAGTATTGGGAAGAGCAAGGCTGTCTGCATGCACAAGGCAGCACCACCCTTGCATTACAGAGCTGTGGGGTTCTTGCCATATCTGAACGAGAGATTTTATCTGCAAGAAATTTCTGTATCACTGTGTAACTGGTGAATGCAATCAGTGTTTAAGACATACTCAAGGAAATAATACACAATAATAATGTGGTGAGAGTCACTTGAACTTTTTATACAGCACCAGTGAAATGTTATGGTGTCTGCCTCTCCCCAAAGTCTGCTGGAATTTTGCCACCATGTTGAGTATTCACCCCAAAATTATAAAAAGACAAGGAAATTAAAGAAGGATTAAGGAAAAGCCAGGCTCATTTGCCCTAACCTAGGAATCTGCCTGTAAAATAATCAGCCTCAGCTTCCTTTATAGTCGAAGAAGAGGAATAAAGGAATAACCACCTCATTTTAAGGCACGTATATCAGTCAGGTGACTCCATTCTGGAGGTGCCTATTTCTCCCAGCTGTCTCCAAACAGAGGCTAGAGAGACTCATTCAAATATAGATAATAGTGGTTTACATCTTTGAATTTATAAGAGGTGAACTCCATCTAGCAATCTGTTCCCACACCCCCCAGGTCTTCTCCCCTTTCCACATCCCATGTCAATATTACCAACCTAATTGCTGTGCACTGCAGAAAATGAAGGTTGGATCTGTACCAAAATGAAGGGCAGTCTTGCTACAGGGTGCAATGCCACAAAGATCCTTTCTGCAGTCCACCATGCTGGCTGTGCTATTTACACAGCTCCTTCTCTGCCTTCTTCCTACCTCATCCACAGTCTTGAAAAATTTCTCACATTGCAGTCTAAGGGAACTTGCGAACATATCAAGCAGTTTAGCTGTTTTTTCCTAATCTACCATTTTTATCCTTGCCCTTGATGCCCAGTGAAGAACAGTTTTAGCTGGCTCTGTCTTTGTACTATTTCTCTTCACATTAATAAATAGCATATGGCTGCAATGGCAAAATCCAAAACACATGTCCAAATTATCTGAGCATAAAATACAACCTATGCAGACAGTTAAAATACGTTTATGTAAATATATGTATATATGTAATCTATATGTGTATATGTATAGTCCCAAGAGTCAAATGCACTTGATTATTCTCTATTGTTGTTCAGAAACTCTAGAGGAAGATTTATTTTATTTTACCCCTTTCAGATTGATGAATGGAATCTTCATAGATCTTAAACTGAAAACTGTGTGACAGAGTGAATTGGGCTTTACTTTTATCATATTTCACAGTTAAGTAAAATGAAGACCATTTTTAAGTCCTACTGGTACCTCTGTGTTGTGATTCAAGTGAAGAAGCCTATACTATATCGATCGTCTCTACTGCTTCTGAACAAAATGTCAGAGCCTGAATTCCAGCTTCATTCTGTCTGCTGTCAGTTGCCTTCGAAGCAATTGACCTTGGTTGTCTTCTGGAGATTTTCTTCTCTTTTGGTTTTTCCCAATGTACTATTTGTCAGATCTTCTTCAGCCTCCATCTCCCCAACCCCAGTTTTCTATGTGGCACATTGAAGTTTGCATCTTTCTTCCTAGGCTATTTCTTTCCCAAATATGAATTTAACTAGTTTATGCTTATGATCTACACAGCTGTCTGTCCAAAGCTTCTGTTATCCAAATGAAAATCTCTGCTATCGCTCTGAAAGTTGCCAGCCAGACATTGAGATGTCAAGCTCAGTATAGTAAAACAATACCCTTAATCTTCCTCTGACTGTTCTATCCTCTGTATATATATAGCCTTGACATCTTTTGAAAGCTTTCTTATCTTGCCAGTTGCTCATGCTCTTCATCTGGAACTCATCTTTTTCTGAACATGTATCTAGCTAGATTCAGGCAATGCATATGACTTGCAAACTCTCTGCACAATGTTACTAACATAAGGACTTTTTGTATCCATTGTGAATCGAAAAATATTTGTTCTGTGTCTTAATACTTTGAAATCAATTGCAGGAACATCTATTCTTTGACCTTGCAGTTTGCCCTGCTTCAGAAATCCCATCTGAAACGATGACACGTTTTCTTCATCCATCACTTCAGCTATGACTGTACTGAGAAATATGCATTGCCTAGCATATACCAGCATTTTTTTCACACAAAAACAACTTCATTCTGGAAACCCTTCACACCCCGTCTTTCCTCTTAACTCTTTCAGTATTAAAAGATCAAAAACAACCTCCAGCCAGCTGAGTCTTGTGCTTTGGGTGTAATCTCTTCTTACTCTGTTGGTTTTGAGCAGTTCTGGTCTAAAGGTAGGTAGGCACCTACATGGTTATATGACTGAGGTCTTGATGCCAACTTATGCATGACATGTTACTAACACATCAAATTTGTATCCACATCTGATGTAACTGTGCCTTTCAAGTTCCTGCATGCTGGTTCAGTCTAGTGTCATGATACACCATGGAGCCAGTAATGAACAGAGAGAGGTTCAGAGCAGCTTCCTCAACTCCTTCATGTTCGTACCAGCAGTATGAATATTTCTAGCACCATTAAGTCAAGGAGGTGACTTAGATCTTTGGTTTTTACTCACTATCAAAATCAGTAAGGAACCCTTACAAAGTCAATCACCCCATGCCAGCAGGGAGGTGGAGACTGAGCAAACAAAAGGAAGTTGAGGTGGTTTTAGTCAATCTCTGTGACCTTGAGCTGAAAGGGTGTAGAAATAGTCTCAGTAGTCACCCAGGAGCCACTGCATTTCATGCTGGGATTCACCAATGAGAGGTGGAAGTTTCCCTAAACTGCTTCTCAGGTGTATGGACCACGAGTGCTTTCAGTCTGCTTCAGAGCAAAAGCCACACAGATGACATTGAATGGAAGAGTGGGTTAGACTAACCAGGCTGAAAGGGTGTAGGTATACTCACAAGGTGAGTTACTTTAGGGACCAAATTTAAGAAACTGTTTTTCTAATATTAGTTATTGCCTTTCAGGCACTTCAGATGTGGTTCCTGACTATTTAAGTGTGCCTGCTCAGTTTTGAGTTGAAGTCACACAAATTAACTAAAACAGCCTTCAGCAATGATTTTCACTCTTGTCAGAGAGTGTTGATTCATGAACACAGATCGATGAAAGTCAATGTGACGGAAGCAGTTACGGCTCCCAGGTGTTTGCTGTGGTCCTCTGTGGAGATTGACACCCCACGACCAAGGAGAGCTACAGATGTTAGGAAGCAATTCCTTAAACCACTACAGCTTTCATTGTGCCTTGCTAAGTCTGCTGGCACTGATTCCAGGTTCCCTCACTGCTGAAGGCTGTAAATTTGGGGTTTTCAGGAGCTGCTTCACATTTTTTTCAGCTCTTCCTGACATTGGGTAGCTGTTTGTAGGCAGGAGGCTGCCAATAGCTGAGGGTATTAACAGCATCAGCTGTCAAACTTCAGTCTTCTTACTGTTGCAAGTCAGTGCTCCATCCTCACCCTGAAATGGACTGGAAGGGCTCATGGGCAATCACTGCTTCTCCACCAGGAAAGAGGACCGAAGGGTGGATATGAGGCTTTATGTCTTCCACTGCTGTGCTGGAAGCATGCTGGGCTTCCTCCTCCTGAGCAGTGGTGGAGCACACCCGAGCCAAGGCCACGTGAGGGAAGGTGCTGGTGCAGTCAATGGCCATAAGGCCAGCCAGGTGTGCATATGAAGAGAGAACTTAGGCTGTCATTTTCAAAGGAGTTGAAGACACTTAGGTACTATTGAAATGCAGTTTACAGTTCATTAAACCTTCAGTAATTGTTGCTTTCCATTAAATTAATATTTATTATCTGCGTTGTAGTAATAGCAGGTACATTTCTCAAGTAAAAGGTTTTGCGCTGGTAGGAGCAGAAGACTGAAGAAGACTTTAGTTGAATAGTGGCAAAAAGGATCCACTTGTATATTTGTAATTAATATTTTTTTCAAAATTTTTTTTTGCCTTTGAAGGAAAGGCAAAATATGAAAATGAAGCCTCAGCTAGAAAAAAAAAACCAAACAGCTCCTGTAGATTGTTCTGCTGGATACATTTTTGAAACATAGCTGATAGGACCGATGCAGTACTGCATAGCTTTCACAACAGTGCGTTGGCCTCAGTATACAACCTCTAAACTGCAGCATTAATCTTTCCAGAAGATTGCAGGGTTTTTTCTCCTCCTTTTTGTTTATATTCCCCTCCTGGATGACTGTTCTTATTTTAGTTCATTTCTCTCTCTGTTAATATCCATCTGTCCCAAGGGTTGCTCTGCTGAGGAAAAAAAAAAGGCATTGGTAAGCTTCCGTGCTAAAATATTCAGAGCATCACAAATCACAGTCATATCATGAAACACATCTGAATGTTTCCTTATGCCCCTTGGTTGAAAGAGGCTGCTTGGAAATGTGTCTGCACTTTAATTCTTGGGAACTGTTGTGGCTTAACCCCAGCCAGCAACTAAGCACCACACAGCTGCTCGCTCACTCCCCCCCTCCCCCCCACGGTGGGACGGGGGAGAGAATCAGAAGGGTAAAAGGGGAAAACTCGTGGGTTGAGGTAAGAACAGTTTAATATCTGAAGTAAAATAAAAATAAAACAGTAGTAATGGTAATAATAATAATAATAAAAACAAATAATAATGCTACAATAGTAATACAAAGCAAGTGATGATACACTATACAATTGCTCACCACCCACCGACCGATGCCCAGCCCATCCCCAAGCAGTGATTGCTGTCCCCCAGCCAACTCCCCCAGTTTATATACTGGGCATGACATCATGTGGTATGGCATAGCCCTTTGGCCAGTCTGGGTCAGCTGTCCTGGCTGTGCCCCCTCCCAGCTTCTTGTGCACAGGGCAGAGCACAGGAAGCTGAAAAGTCCTTGACCAGTGTGAGCGCCACTTAGCAACAACTTAGCACTGCTTAACAAGAACCAAAGCATCAGTGTGTTATCGACATATTGTTCTCATCCTAAATCCAAAACACAGCACCATACCGGCTACCAAGAAGAAAATTAACTCTGTCCCAGCTGAAACCAGGACAGGAACATACACCAGTAAACCAGGGACATGAACTATAAAAAATCTTAATGGAAAGTTTCATAAAAATAAGATGTTGCAAAAGTAAAAGTGGAATTTCTTCAGAGGGACTCTTTTTGAGGCCATTATTTGTGGCTAACAGAAGTTAAAGAGCTGCAGCAAAAATACCATTCAGAGTTGCCTTCCTTTTCCTTTAATACAGGCATATTGTGGTTGTTTCAGCTTGAGTGCCCTCCTTCCTCACTCTGTGACAGCTGGGAGGAACACTATGAAACACAAGGATTTTTTTTTTTGCATGATGGTGGCATGTAGGGAAGATGATGAGGAATGAAGCTCCCACCAAGACAAGCATGCAGAAAGGCCCACTGGTCTTTCAAAGAAAGACTCATTTGTTTCTTATTTAGGTTTTTGGCTTTGTAAAGAATGCAAACAAGGAAAATTCAGACCTAAGAATTTTGCTTCAAGTTTCACTTCTTTAAACAGGTCTTTAAAACAAACCTGTGTGTTAATATGGGAGAAGAATGTATAACTTGCTACACAGAGATCTTGCTTGTTGATTGAAAAAAAAGAAATAGAGGGACAACTTTTTATTAAAGTTTGGATTGTTTTCTAGAATTACTTAATTAGCAATGACATTGAAGATTAGGTTATAATAGTCATACCGTCATGATGTTATGATAAGAAATCATTATGTAAGGGTGAAAAAAAGTGAGTTGTATAGCCAACAGAAATTATATGCACCTATATTAGAAAGGATAGCTAGGAAATAAATAAAAATGAACTTGAAGAGAGGAGAAGATTGAGCATAAAAGCATGAGTGTTTGGAAGCTTTCCCAAAGTTATATTTTTTAAGTACCACTTATGCCAATCTCTGGTAAGATAGGCTAGGCAAACACTGCTTTCAAGTCAACAGTGAAGAGTGTTGACTCTCCCTCTTGATATATGCATCAATGAAACCTTGATAATTTTGGTGTGATGGTCAGAAACAATCCTAGAAAAAGTAACATGTCGATTGTACCCATTTAATCACAGTTTCATGTGACCACCAACACATAGCTTATGCTAGGGGATCTGAAACTAAACCAACTTTAATAAAAAAATATTTTCAAAATCTGGAGTTCCTAGGTGGTTATATTGACAGTAAGAATACCTTTGCAACAATTTATTAATAATCAAAGTTCCTACTGGAATTAGCAAAAAGTTGTTGGAAAGTCTGTTGGATGGTATAGCTACAAACTCATACATCAGATGCATCCCCTAATCTCAGGTGAGAAGGGAAATATTTTACTGATTGTGTCAGTAAGCCTCCTCTGTTGTATCTCACAGCTCCCAACCCACCCACCATTCGAGAAGAGCTCTGTACAGCTTCTTATGATACCATTACTGTCCACTGGACGTCGGATGACGAGTTCAGTGTGGTCTCTTATGAGCTGCAGTACACCATCTTCACCGGACAAGCTAATGTTGTTAGTAAGTATAAACCTTCTCTTTTCTAGTTCTGTTTCCTTATGGTTTCTCTGGAAACTAAGTGCCTATAAGTATAAATGTAGGAAAAAATGTTTTCTAGGAAGATTTAAAGCCAAAATTTTAAATGCAAACCAATAATGATTTCAAAACGTTATAAAATTCAGAATTGATCCAGTTAAAATTTCTTGTGTCTTTTCTGGGAGTGCCACGTAGTCGGAGCTTTTGAAGACTAAATCCAGCGCATATTCCGAAAGGCACAAGTATTGTCCATGTTAACAGGACTTGTCTCTTGTGTCCTAGGTCCCTTGTTGCAGATGTAGCAGGGACAAAGACCTCAGTTCCGTTGACTGGGCTAGTCAGGCCCTTGGGAGCCTGTGTTGAACTGGTCATTAGTTAGAACTGCAGCCCCGTTGTCATTTAGATACCCTTGACAACTGGACCTTTGTCAGAAATACAGATTAAAAGTCCTTCCCTCTGATTTTTACTGTCTTCAAGGCTACAAAGCATAGGTCTCAGTTAGTATACTGAAGGCTAAGGCAGCAAACATCAGTGGAACAACAATTAATGTGGTAACTTTGTTCAACTTATAATGACATTAACAATCATTGCTTTATATTTTGTATTGTAGCACATTTTTTTATTAAATGCACTCTCTGTTTTGAATCTGCGATTTTCCTTAGTGGACAAACTTACTGATTATTCCTTGGATTGTTTTGTTAAATAACTGTTTCTCCAAGAAAACAATGTTGTCTAATCTTTGGCCAGGAAGTCAACACTTTTGGGTTCAGTGCATAGTGACCATTGACTATGAATTTAGAGAAGTCATTTAACATCTTCCTGTTCCCCATATGTTTAACAAGAATACCACTAGCTGACACATACTTGCTTTATGAAACAAGGGTTCTGAAATGAACCAAATCAATCAAAAGGTGGAGTTTGTTCAGTCAACATGTATTTAAATGCGGAACTCATTGCCACAGAGGGTTGTTGTGTTTTTGAGTTCAAGAGATGACTGGACAGATCATGCAAGAAAAATCCACTGAAGTGGAAGAATGAAGTGCAGAGACTTCCTCCTGGCTCGGGAAGTGCCAGAGCTGTAAGCTGTTGAGGCCAGGGAAAGCATGGTGAGAAATGATCACTGTGTGCTTTCCATGTTCCTTAACACCTTCCTACGCTCTTGCTTTTGTCCACCGTCAGATACTCTGGCCACACACTGAGCTAGATAGGCTTAGCTCTGACCCAGTGCAGAAGTGTTTTTCTTCTTACAAAATTTGTTGAGATACTTTGATGAAAGTCAGTGCTGCAGACATGTTTACATGCTTTATGTCAGTGGAAAAATGGTATGGACTATGCCAAGTTTCAGTACTGAGCCAAACTCTTGCACTAACTCCTCTGTTGCTGTGTGCACCTCATTTTCTCCATCTCTAAACTGGAGTATGTTTTTCAAGCCATCTGAAGGCATATCTGAGGATTCATGTGCTGGCATTTTAACACCATTTTTAAGTAGCATACTGTGAATATATTATGGTATTCAGGATTGACTAAAATATAAGGCGGACTATTGAAAATTTGATGAGTGTTTTGCCAAAACCTCCATTTAGTATTTCAGTAAACAGCCTAATTTTGCACAACACACTGTAAAATTTGAGACTGCTGGAAAGACAAGTAAACTTCAACACATGCTCCTACATCTGAGCAAGCTGGATAACGGAAAGGTCTAACAGTAACTTGGAACAGATTGGAGGAACGTAGATAAGGAAGGAAAAGTTTCCCTGATTCATCACTACTAAGCAGACAGGACTTAATGATAACACAGTAGGTTGCTTGTTTTCTAACCCATTTTTATCTATGGCTTTTTGCTAGAAGACTTTATGCAAGTCAGTTATTGGCATTATGTGTGAACATGGGAGTAGAAAGGTGTGCCATTTCCACACCTTTGTGATGTAGGGTTTTACTCTTTGCTTACTAGTGAATAAATAACAAGGTATTTTGGTTTTAGGCTGTATTGTAGGTTTCCCATGTGGAGATGAAAGCTTTGATCTGCAAAACATGTATCAATTAGTCTATTTTCAGAGATTCAATATGATAATTTTTGGGTATAGCATGAAGTGCTCAGTGTACAGTCTGAACTTTCATTTTATCACTTTGCAAAAATGGTGTCATTAAAAGTTTGAAGAGAAAACAAATTAACACTGTAAGAAACTTTGTTTACAAAATGCCCTGAAGACCTTAAATGACATGAAAGAAATGGAAGAACTGGCCCTTTTTTTTTTTTTTTGACTGCAGCTAGCTCTTACACAAAAATCCTGGCTGTTAGTTTCAATTTAATTGAAAGCTATAATGTTAACCCAAATTAAATATATACATATATATGTGGAAGGGTTTTCTAAATGTTGCAAAGCTTTTTTTTTAACCTCGTTATTTAATGTAGACTTGAACAACTCCAAAGGAGGTGTTCCTGCCAAATCTAACTGCTACAGATCTGCCCAGGTTTCTAACACATGGGACTCTCCCAGTTCATTCCAACTTCCAGTGGTACCGGAGATTTGCCCACTAACGCGTCCTGATTTTACTCAGAACACTGCTTGGATGTTTCTTCACTTTGTTGGATTATATTCTTTCTTTATCCTGCAGAAGGGTCTAATATCCCAGCCTTTATAAATGACTTTCCAAGATTGTCCCTATAATATCAGAGTGTACCTTAGTAGTCCGGTTGAACACAGAGAGCTATTTTCCCTGTAAGCAGCATTAGCAGATGCTGCACTGCAGCCTTCATGTTTTGATGAAATGAAGCTAGATGAATTCTTTTTCTTTTTAAATTCTATTTTAATGGAATAGATTTTGGATTAGCACAAATTTCTTTCTCTTCATGGCATTTGCATGCACATATTTTTTTTTTTTTAATTTCTCTGTCATATCCTAAAAAGTTTCCATTGGCGTTGTGTGTTGCCCATAGCAGATAATGTAAACAGGTTCCTAGATTGTCTTCAGGTCTGTGTTTTTGTAGCTATGAATTAGTCACAAGGGAATAGCCAGAGTACTGCATTAAACCAACAAGCTTTTTCCCCTGAGATAATAGGAATCACTTTGCATACATACCCACCTACCGTGCTAATGGAGGCTGTTATTCTGGAATCCGTTTCTTAAAACCACATAGCCAGACTGACTGCACTTTCCACTCCTCAGTATGTTTCCCCCACCAGAGGCATATGTCATTCAGAGATTGCTAAGAATTCAGTAACAAAAACAAGCAATGCTGTGTTTTTCTAATGTATTTTCTATCCAACATAATCAACTATATTCTTTTTTATTAACTGAAAAATTGGAGAGTTAACATTTGATGGAAAAGGTCCAAATAGAGTATTTCATTTTGAATCCTATTTCATACAGGAAAGATTATTTCCAAATGTGGCCAGACTGCTTGCCTATTAAATGCTTGGCAGCCCTGTTCTGTGCATAAGAGCAATACAGAACTTTAAATTAAGCAGGCTTTTACTAAAGCAGTTGTTCTCAGAGTTATACCATTTGCACATTTGCATTTCGGAGAGGCAGCTAATCACCTGCAATCTGAATATTATAAAGGCTTTTAAAATTATTTTGTCACTAGCTAGCTGACATGCATTATAAATTCATTAATCCATTTCAATACATTTTCAAGTATTTATTGAGTATGCATTTTTTTAACATCATGGAATTGCTTCAGTGTGCTTCAGGAAGGTTAAAATTTAAACACCCAGCTTTTTACTAGCTGCAATACAAGATGTCTTCATGAAAAACACATCTCTCGCTTCAAGACAAAAAGCAGTAAATCATTCTCTCTTTCCTGGTAAATGGAATTTAGGTTAGTTAGTTTCATTGTCTAAATACTAAAATTCACTGTATTAAGGATACAGTGTACTGTCAGAACCTTCCCAGTGTTACATCGTTACTCTTCCTATAAGATAGGATAAAATTTTGTTGAAGGATCTAAGACAATTAGGAGTCCAAGCTTCCATGAAAAACAGTGAGTTTATGATTCACCAATTATTGTTTTAATATTCTAGCTTTTGTCTGTTTCTGGAAGTTTTAATTTATTAAAAACAGATTCCTTACAATCTTCAGATTGCTACTGAGGATTTTAGTGAGTATGTTTTAATGGCACAAAAGCAAGTTTGGGATAAAACCAAGAAAACTTCTGCCTCTTGAAGAGTATAAAAAGAGTGTATTTCTTAAAAAAAGGCGATGTGTTTTGCAGAAATCCTGCATATAATGTCTTCTTTCACGTGGGAATGCAGAGTGGGGGTGGAGAGCTGTCTATTACCTTCACCTACTGTATTTGTTCTGCCAATTTGAATTGGTAATAATTTATTTAGGTAAAGCATTTAAAATAATTAAAATACTCAAGAGATTAAATAACCTTCCCATGACTTTTGTGCTCCTCTTCCAGTTTTCAAGAAGGTATATTTTATTAAAATCTACCCGTGTAAATTTTAGGAGGATTTACACCTCGGGATTTTTCCCATCTGTTTTTTAAAGTGCATCAACAGCCAACAGCAGGGAAATAGCTTTACAAATTATTACCTCCAGACTCTGAGAAACTTGTTTTGAAAACTCACACATCCTGTATGGACATCACTGTGCTCACTGCACCGTTCCAGGATGTAATTTAAATTCTCTACATTTTTGTAGGCTACAGTTTTAAAATACATTGTTTTACCACCTGCATTACCCTATAAAAAGCCCTGGGTTTTTGAAACAAGAAACCTGAATGTGGCCTGGGTTAGGAGTGGGTACAGTAGGAGATCCTTGGCTCCTGCTGCTGCACCAGTGAGAAGATGTGTGCTTTTCCACTTAACCTGCAGCCACCGGCAGGGAGCTGAGAGGGCAAGTGCTGTCCCCAGATGCCCGCGTTACCAGGCTGCTTGCTCATTTCCCTGAATTTTCTTAATCATCTGCTTTTGTATTCAGAGAAGAAAGGCTGTCCTGAGAGGGCATAACTGGAGACAAATTCTTCTCATGCAGTGGCAAAATATTCTTTCGTACCTAAAAGCTTAACTTGACTGCCACTAGTTACTATTCTCCGTTTTGAAGGATTTTGGACTTGTAGTTTGACACCATCAAAACTTCATTCCCAAGATTTTTGAATTAAAGTTCAATTTAAAGCCTGTTATCACATATCTCACAGTCAGGAAGCACATAGACACATCACTCAGCCCCTTGGTGCATAGGCAAGAGCTGAGCTTGTTGGGACAGCAAGATTTGTTGAGCAAAGTAACGGAGTCAGTCACTACACATCCAACATTTGTTGTACACCGGTAGTCTGGGATGCCTAAGACTGGAAGGACAAAGAAAAGAAACCCAAGGTGTCTTGTGTCATCAAAGAGGATAGAGCCTTCCCCTAGAACATGAGCCAGGTCAAACAGAGGGTTCCCAACTCTCTCTGTTGGCTGTGCAGAGAGTTTAGGGTAGGTAAATTCCTAACTCAGGAGCTCTGCTCTTTGTTCAAGGTCAGGTGGGATGAATCTATACCTGCCTGCAAGCGTTTTGCCATTAACCCCAGCAGCAGAAGCCAAGATATAGCAATACCTAAAATTATTGTGACTCTGCCTTCTGTACACAGAAATCTAAATTAAACATTAGCTAGATTATTTAATAATATAATAATTTACCCTGCGTGAGTATATACAGACTAGTGAGTATTGGCTATGTATAAATCCACATACACAGAGGACAGACTGGAGAGGAGACTCATAGCAATGCATCTGTACTTTATAGTCCTTCATATATTAGACCTGAGTTTTACACTTTGTTGAGGAGTGATCAGCCTCTGGAGGGTAATGTAAAAAGTGTAATGCAAGCCTGAAAAATGTGCCTTTTGGAGAGTATTGACTGATACAAACCTAGTTTTGAGATGATTTAGCAAAAATCTGGGCACTTCTGTGTCTGCGTAAGGGTTTGTTCATATATGGCCTATGTATACCATAGACCTTTGCTTTTGAAGTGTGGTTCTGGAAGGAGAAGACACTTCCAGGACTCCTGTCTGGATTCATCCCACTTACTTAAAGACTTAAAGGTCTTTTCCAACTTAAGTGATTCTATCATTCTATGATTCTACTGTCATATGTTATTTGATACCCCATCAGAGGCATCTGAGTTAGGGATTCCTTGGCCATCCTGGACTCCCTCTCAATCCAGTGCTTCATTTTGTTTTATTTTACCTTAACGCTTATTTTGCAATAGCACCTATGAGCCAGGTAAGTGATGGTCTCAATGCAAAATCAATGTAGTAGTTCAGCTACAGAGGAACTGTGCCTTCACTCTAATAACTGTGGCAAATTTTTATTGAGAAAAGATGAGGATTCCTCTGAGCAGTCAGTGAAATATTTTATGCCAGGAAACTGCTGCTTTTATTTCCTTTCTTCCTCTTAGGAAACCCATTCACACCCAGCCTAAAAAAATAAATATAAGTCAGTAGGTATGGCTCAGTGAAACAAGATGTGGACTGATGTTGCTATAAGCAGTTTACTACAGGTGCTAGGCACAACTGGGGTTTTCATGGGGTATAACACTGGGTTCTTTTTTTTTCAGGAGGCAGACAGATGATTGCTCTATATGATCTAGTTTTTGAATAGTCTTGAGAAAAACAGTGCTGCAAGGTTGCTTTTCTTTGCTGCTTCTGTCCACATATAGCAAACTGTTTGAATCCCTCGTAGCTGATATTTAGGGAGGCTACGTGTGGTCAGGATGCTCACTGGTTGGAGCGTAAGGAACATCCTAGAATTCTTTTTCCCCACTTTACACGAGGAGACTGCAACAAAGAAATGTTCTCATTCTGGTAAATCATGGTCCAAAGGCCACAACCCACATGTGAGTTCAGGCTTAGACTTCCAGACTTCAAATCAGGGTGGCAGGGGGGTTCATCTCACCTCATTTCAGATAACTGACGTTAGAGATCTCACCTATGCTAGTCACCTAGGCTTCCTCTGAGGCCAAGAAAAGACAGGCACTTGTGGTAGGATGTTCACACCTGAAGAAGTGATAGAAACTACTCACTGATTTCTGCCTCTCCTCCAGAAAAATATGTTTACACATTGCAGCTCTTCATTACATGACAAGGTGATATGAGTCCCACCTGAAACTGTGCCTCAGTTACCCTTTTACACAGCAGGATGAATAGCTGCCTGCCTCTCAAGGATGCTATGTAATATAAGACAGCTTTGAGACAAAAGCTACATAATTCTTAGATTGAAATTTGGGGTATGTGTTCTGTTTCTAATGATCTTTTGCTATGAAAAGCACATCCCAAATTAGGAAGGAGTCTCACAGTATGTTTTTGAATTGTCTGTGAATCTGTAAACCTGTATCACAGGTCTTTTTATTTCAAGCTTTGTGTCCAGTAGCCTTTTAATTTTTACTTTACATAAAGGGGTTTTTTTTTGCCTAACATACAGAGCTGAAATTACTACTGACTTCTAAAAGGTTCTTTTCACTAGTACTTACTGGTTTGCTGGTAAAACATGAGTTAAAAGCTTAAAGCTGTTTTTTAATAACACGGTAGTAGCTTTCATAATATGTTCTATGCCCAGTAAAGGCAGAGACCAAGAAGTCTGTCACGTTCCTAATCCAGTCAAGCGTTTTTCTTTTAAGTTTTCCAGTCTTACATATGCACGCGCATGCATACACTTCCATCTGCATAGATCTTTTTGTAGCTGTATAGCTATATAAAAGGTTGTGAATATATATACACTTCATGAATGTTAAATTTGTTATTTATGTAAACATTTATAATAAGAGAGCTATCAGACTAGGGATCCATTAGACCAGGAGCTGTTCAAAATGTACAGTAAAAAATATGGGTGATTGACTGCCATTGCAGTTATATCACAGTAGGAAAAATTTATGTAGATGAATAAGTTCATCTCAATGGAGTATTTTCCTGTTTTGCAGATTATACTGTTCATCCTTTATTTTACTTACTGCCTACATATTATACTTCTGTGGTAGGCATCAAACGTACCCCAAAATGTTTGTAAGTGGAAAATTATCCAGCTCTTCCCCAGCTGACATCTAACCATGAGGACGTAAATCAAAAAGTTGCATCCCTTAAATTTACTGGCTTAGATTGCATCCTGGCAAAGTCTGGAGTGTAAGAGCCAAAGCTTGCTCTGAAGCCCACGCTCTACCCTGTTTGGCCTCCCATGATTTGCTTCAGGTCCTGAAGAATGCATACCTGGGGACTGTCAGCAAAGGTGCCTCCCCAACCCTCCTAGCTTTACTGCTTACGTTAGTTTTCTGAGGCTTAAACTTAGTTCATTAATCCAAAGAGTAGATTGATGGGATCCCCATAATCCTCTAGTTCTTAAGCAATAAAGAATTCCTTGTGCTGGGAAAAATCTGACATGAAAAATCTGACATGAAAAATCTCAGACTGCTCGTGCCTCGACTGAGTAATTTCTTAAATGTCCATTTTTTATGGTTAACTTCACATAGCAAGAACTTAAAAGGTACCTTGGCTGAGGGCTGATGAAATGAGTTAGTGGAATTAAGTAACGACTTGGTAAATGTAAGAGCACTTTAAAAGGTACAGAAGCAAAATTCATATCGCTCATTGGATGCTCAGGAGTGCTCTAAACGTTCCTCTGTTACAAAGTGTTTAGTATGTTATGACTGATGTGCTCTGTTTGAAATTGCAGGTTTATGCAACTCAGCCGACAGCTGGATGATTGTTCCCAATATCAAACAAAACCACTACACGGTGCATGGGCTACAGAGTGGCACTAAGTACATCTTCATTGTTAAGGCCATTAATCAGGCCGGCAGCAGAAGCAGCGAGCCCGGCAAGCTCAAGACAAACAGTGAGTGACGTGAGATCTGGCACACATGCATTCTTCTCCTTTCTTGCCTTCCTTTTTAGGTTTGATCTTTGGAAGATACAAGAGGGCAGAGCAGCTTAACTTGTTTAAAGTGCTTCCCACAATGAAAGCTACTTATTTAACTCGATTCAAGACTGCCAGAGTCTTCAGTAGGGCAGAAATTACTTTTTTTTTTAGAGATGCATCTGTAGTTTGGTCACTGGAAATATCATTTAGGAACAGAGTCATCAGATGTGAAATGATTGAAAATACTCTTTTGTGGTTTTATTTTAATGTCCTCTCTATTCTTTTTCCTCTACAAAGCAAAAACTTTTCTTATGTTTGCAATAAAACATTTTATTTCTGTATAATGTTCATAAGATAATTGCTAGTTTAATTTTATCCTCCAAAATGATCTCTTTCTTAAGACACTAGAAAACTTAGCTCCATCCCCTCAGTTTTTTATGGAGTTCAGCAAGGTGGTAGAGTAGTCAGAGATCCCACTTCAAAAAAACAATGGTTACACAAATTATTAACAGATGTAGTATAGCAATTTTAAGACTGGTTTTCAGCCTTTTTCTTCTTGTGTCCCAGCCAGTCCCTCAGTCATGTAGTCATCATGGGCAGCTCTGAGCACTGGAAAGGGAACACTGGGGTTTGTGCACCCTCTGAAACCTGCTTGTTGTAGGGGAGGGTGCTCGAAGAGGAGCGATACTGAATGTTGCAAGAAGGAGGCTGCAGGGAATAGCACATACATATTTCTCATTTTCCCCTTTCTGCTACTAGCCTGGCTTGTTTTTCCGTGTAAAAGCTGCTCATACAAACCCCACATCTGCTACCAAGAATCTGCTTATTGTTAAACCTGGTAACCTACAAGCAAACGCATAACCAGAGGACCCGTTTGGAATGGCAGTCTTTTATCCTTTTGTCTCTTTGTGACCCAGTGTGGCACAAAAGCAATATCTCAAGTGACTGTGAGAAATTATGTGACCAGATACACTTCAGCAGGGAGAAAGACATCCTTCAGATACTGCTTCAGCAACACAAAGTCTACTAACCAGTTAGAGAGGCAGGCAGTAGGTATTTTACTGCTACCGAGCAGTAAGAAAAAGCAGGTAAAATGTGCCCCAAATACTTTCCAGTGGGTTCATTTTATGCTTGATCATAATACATAACTAAATACACATTATGAAAGTAGATGATAACTCTAAAGCTAAAAGTACTCCTTATCTAATTCCTGACCCATCTCTGATAATGTTAATTGAGAATTAGCATTGCCTCAATCATCTCCCATTTTAAATGTCTGCATGTTCAGATTGCCTAGAGATCTGAACCAACACATATTGACTGTCACTGTTTAGATTAATTTAATTTCTTCTTACCCCCCACATTAATGCTTTCAGGTTTACTGCATGAGAAATGCTTAACTCTTTCTTCATAAACTCTGAACAGTTTTTGTACTTTGAAGTACACGTATCAGTGCCTGACACAGACCTCGTGAGAGCACTCATTTCTATTTTCTGTGCATGTCATCAAATCTTCACTTACGGGGTTTTTTTTCCCTTGATATGAAAGACAGTCTGAAAGGGAAAAGGGCTTTGGTGGACCACTCATGGAGTCATAGTTTCCTAGTTGTCTCCTGGTGAAGGTAAATGATTGTTCTGCTTTTTGACACAATGACCAAGCCTGTCAGAATTGTGGCAGGCTTTATATATCTACAGGGTTCGGTTTACCAAGAAGCTTCCTGTTATTGTCTACAAACCTTGTGCTACAGCTGAAGATACTAGCCAAGAGCAACAGCCTCAGTAATGTTTTTACACCATATTATTTGGAGCAAGTTACAGTTCACTTCCTTCTTTTTAATGCACAGTATCCAGCACCACATGGGCATCCTTCCAAAGCGATCCTGAATTGTTGACTGTGCTTGTTATAAATAAAGCTGTGAGTGAACGAACAGGCAAGGCTAGTGCTTCTTCTTATTTTCAAACTCATTTTGTGGGATTTGAAATTATATTTTTTTGTAGTGACGATGAAGATGTTATTTATGGAGCTTCATCCCTCGAGAATTAATAGAACATAACTTATTCTAAATCTAATATACTGTGAAAAAAGCAACCCTCAGACCTTTATTAGCATGTATATTGGTTTCAATTACATGCAAGAATTAGAGTATTCAGGTTACCTCTAGGTCAGAGATAATGGGCATGATGATTATGCAGGGCTCTTTTCAGGGATTATCGACACGGGGAAGTTAGTGCACAATGAGATTGACAGTAAACTGACAATGCAAACTAGCAATTGCAGGGAGCAGAATAGGTTAGTCTATCTCGAGAATGCTTCAGAGGAGGAGATTAATATGGTCATGTAATCTTGTGGGCTTCTTAGAGGCTCACTAATCCACTCCTCTTTTCAAAATCAAAGCCAAACCATTCTTCTGCCATCTTTGTCTCTGCCTCTCTAGGTCAGCCATTTAAACTGGACCCCAAATCTGCTCATAGAAAATTGAAAGTGTCTCATGATAACTTGACAGTGGAACGTGATGAAACATCCTCCAAAAAAAGTCACACACCAGAGCGATTCACAAGCCAGGGGAGCTATGGAGTAGCTGGCAACGTGTTCATTGACAGCGGACGGCATTACTGGGAAGTGGTTATAAGTGGGAGCACGTGGTATGTATATAAAAATATATGTGAAAAGAATCACTAGTTCACACCATGCAGGTCCTGGCACAGTTTCTCTGATAGAGATTAGTAGCAGAGGCATAGAGAACAGTACAAGAGCAGGACATGTGTATACTTTCACATAGTTTGTCAGACCATTTTCCCAATCTGCAGCACTTTTGAACTCTGGAACTAAATCTGCCAGATAGAGCATCTTTATATTTAGCAGCCTTCACAGGACTTTTACTCGATGGCTGGGGATGGTTTTTTTTTGAACCCACATACAGTACATTTTAAGATTGTAGTGAATTGGAGAGCTCAGAAAGTTTCATCTTGTTTATACAACAGAGCGAACTTTGTAAGCATGATCATTTCTTTACTAAACATGAAAGATCTTAGCATCCTTCAGTAAGAAAAAAAAATAAATATGAGGAGAATTTGGTGATCCAGTTTCACAGGGGCGGAGGTCAGATTTGCTGCTGGGGGGGACGCGGAGCAGCAGAGCTGTAGGTCTGTGCCCCAGGGTATGAAGCAAGGGGCAGGAAATGGAGGAGTGCATTCCTCTGCTCCTGAATGATCCTCTGTGTCGTACAGCAGTGGATTTCAGGGGCTCTTTAGTCAGTGGAAGAGATGTCATCCTTTGGGATTCAAAGGATGGAGGTTAATGGAGTGGAAAAATCAGTAAGGTCTTCAGGTATGCCCACTGTCTCAAACAAGAAAAATGCTATTTGCCTGTGCCAACGCTAAGGGATGGAAATAGAGTAACTTATGGCACATTAATCTCTGTTGGTTGAAAGCCCAACAAATACTGCAGTGTCTCTAGAACGTGAGGAACTTTTACATTTCTGTTATATATGAGAAATCAGGTATTTGCCCTCAGTGTCCATTAATGAGAACATTTTCACAATCCTTTCACCCTGCACATCTTGCCATAAATTATGGTTTGCAGAGCAAATGTCTTCACCTACAATTGCTTCACTTGGCCCAAAACCCAGTCTCAAAAATGCTCATTTGAATCTGAAAACCACACCAACATCTGGCAAAACATATCTGGGAATGGCAAAAATGGTTTTTTTTAATGTGTCCTTTGATGTTTACTCTTGCATTCCTTCTTCTGGGCCATATATTAAAGGAGCAAGGAGAGATCAGATTAGCTGACAGATAGCAGTGTATTTTAAAATCAATGAATTCCTCTGTATTCATCTGTTTGGAAGTGGAAATTTGAGGCCCAGTGATTTAAACTCTGAGTTGCTGCGTGCTCAACAGTCTTCCTTTTGAATACCAGAGATGAGTGCTCCAAAAAATTACCATAGCAGCGAAACTACAAACAATACAAGGGACAATAAAGTTTCGCTGACCTCTCAGACCAAAAGAGAGATGGGGAAAAACATTAATTAAGCCTGTGCAGATATTGCGGTGAAACATCACTTAATTAGAACTTAACCAGCAGAAGTAAGAGGCCGGGGCATTACAGTGAGTCCTCTGGGCTAACATTTGACTTCACTGAGAGACAAATGTGGCCTGAAGCATTTGTTTCCTTGAGCTGTTTTTTGTTTTGCAGGTATGCCATTGGTATTTCCTACAAGTCAGCACCGAAGCATGAGTGGATCGGGAAGAATTCTGCCTCCTGGGTGCTTTGCCGCTGCAATAACACATGGGTGGTGCGGCACAACAGCAAGGAAATCCCCATCGAGCCTGCACCTCACCTCCGGCGGGTCGGGATTTTGCTGGACTATGACAATGGTTCCCTTGCTTTTTACGATGCTTTGAACTCCCTACACCTTTACACTTTTGACATTACATTTGGGCAGCCAGTGTGCCCCACATTCACTGTGTGGAATAAGTGTTTGACCATTATAACTGGCTTGCCTATCCCTGACCACCTAGACTCCTCCGAGCAGCTCGCATGACTGCTGAAAGCCAAAAGGTAGGATGACGCATCTTCCCAGGGCGGCCAAGTGGCTGCCTGCAGGAGCTTGCCTGGAGCTGGTGGACCACGTGGCATCCCAGCCATCACTGCCAAATCCAGCCAGAACTGAAAAGGGGAGAATATCTCTTTACTGTGTACTTTGTACGGAAGGACAAGAAGTGGCTTTAATAATATCTTAGAACTTTCTTTTGAAGTTGGTTTTGTTTGGTTGGTTTTGTATTTAGCCTCTTACAGGAAGATTTATAAATTATTTATAAAAAAAAAAAAAAAAAAATAGAGAGAGAGAAGGGAAAGCCTGATTTGGACACCTGGAAAATGACTTATTTGTTTTGCACATCAATGGTCCTATTAATTAAAGTTGCATCATCCCTTTACATCATTTCATTTTACAGTGGATAAATGCAGGAAATTAGAAGGATGAAAACTGTGCAGTGGACAAGTCAGTATACTGCAGGTTTTATTCGTGCCAATATTAGCACTCTCATTACCAGTCTTATTGAGTGCAAGATCTCCCAATTTCTACTTTGCACATAGGAGTGTGCAGACCAAGAAGAACAAAACTAAACAAGTAAGGAAGTGCAGCTAGCCAACACAGCAAAAGAAGAAATTTTTATTTACTTCTGTTCACAGGGCAGTGCTCTCTCTGTTCATAAAAAAAAAAAAAAAAAGTGGAATATCTCCTAGAAATGTGAGTGGATAAATCATCTGGCAATTTATTTTATTGATGGCAACATTCCCATCTACCAGTGCTTTGCCTTTGTCTTTGGGAAACATTGTAAAATCACTGAGGATGTGAAAGACTGACACCATCTCTGAGAATCAGCAGAACTGGAGGAGAGCAGCCAATCCAAGGTCTGACTGTAGACTAATTTGATAAAGCACGGCATCATTTAAGGACTGATTGTCATAGAAGATGTCATGGTTCTGATGGTAGACGTGTGAATGCTTATTGCTGATTTTACAAGGTTCAACATAGCAAGCCCAGCCAACAACTTGGAAGTGAGACATGCGCCACTTCACCGTTGATTTTAAATTAACTACAAATGTTTCATTGTCGTACACTATGCGGTCTCTATAACAAAGCAAGGAAATCTCTTTTACATGTGCTGTATGGAGAAACACTGCAGCTGGGGTTTGCTCATAGTTACCATTGTCCTGGGTTGTTTGGGAAAGCGCAGTTCTCTTTGTGAATGAGGAGTAAATAACAAGTTTTCAGCAGCAGTAGGAATCTGCACGGGCAGGCCCTATGTTCATCCTGGGTTTGGTGGATGAACTTCAGTGAAGGCAATAGAGGTTGTACCTACTTTATCTCAAAGCTGAATCAGATGCATTTTTTTTTCTCTTTTCCTTCCACAGAATAGAAGCCCTTTGGCATTACTACAATGCTTATGTATAAATGATCATTTTGGGAGATGCTTGAGGCATATGACAACTTTAAAAGAATGGTTTTCGTACAGTGGTTTGTTGTTACTATGCAAGTGGTGAAAATCTGCCTGTGTAGAAAGAGGATAAACTGAATACCAGCTTTAAGAAAAGATTTGCTCAGCAATTTATAACCATGCTTTAGGTGTCTTTTGAAAAGGATGCCTTAATGCACTTTGTTCACTAATGGGTGCAAACTAAAATGTTCCCAAGCTCAGCTTCAGATTTTTAGAATTCTGATTCTCCAGGTACCAAGCTGTACTACAGTTTGCCTTATGATGATGTAGAAAACTTATGAGCAAGACGAGGAATAGATACATGCTTATTTGGTATTTTCCTTGTTTTAATAGAAAAGAAATGCCTATCCACGTTCCTTTGATTTCCCTTTACGTGCCCTGCTAAATGCTGAATTAAATGCAGAAAAGTCTGACAGTATGATGCTGGTACCATGGTTTTCAGCTGGGGCAGCATCCCATGGTTCACAGATAGGAGCCACCAATCTTTTCAGAGTTGACATAAATAAGCAAAAATGTGTACAGCTAGTGAACTGCAGTGTTTATCATAGTGTCTTTAATAATAAAGAAACGTGTGCCCTCAAAAATGAAAAAGTAAATAAATTCCCAAACATTACATTTTATAATTGATCACAATGTTACTAATACAATCTGAGGTACATTGCGCAGATGATCTGCCCTGAGATGTTTGGAAGGTAGCTGAGATGGCACGAAAATTAATTATAATGACTTTGCAGGAGATGACTGATGCAAAACAGTGATAAAAAGATGCAGGAGGAAAGGAAATTTAATGTAAGATTATTGCCAAGTTTCTGCCTGAAAGGCAAGGGTATACTACCAATGTACATGTAGCAAGGCTGTGTATCTTCTCTTTTGCCAGAAATATTAAATCTAGAAGCTGATTTCAGTAGTGGACAAACTGAAAACACTGTTCAGTGTTTGGCCATACAATGTTGGCAGAGATTGAGCCGGATGGAAGTAATAACGTGAATTTGGAAAGATCCTCAATGATCTCACATATTTTCCTTGTAAAGATAGACCATGAGTCTAAAGACGGATCATGGTTTTGGCCAATGGAAAAAGAATGGTCTGTTATCTACAGGCCTTGCTGTATCATTTTTATTTTAACACAGAATACTTCATTTGGAGCCAAGCCACGTTTCTCCAGTGGACTTTTCATTCAGTCAGTGCTCTTTGTGCATATATGTTTGTGTATATATGTATACATATGTATGGGTACACACACACCAGTATATGCACAAATATAGTGTGTAATTTGTGTATATGCATACATACATACATACACACACAGACTGACAGTAATTAGGTGTTCCTTTTTTGCTTGTTTCTTGAAGAATTTCATATTCTGTATGACTATGAGGAAACAAGTTTGCTATGAATGGTATTCTTCTGGACATTTTTCTAATGAACAAAATCTGTTTATTTTACAATACTTGATTCAATGCCTGATTAATCAATAAAAACATCCATTCGAAAATGTAGCTTCTGTGGTCTGTGGCATTTTGCATGGTCCATAGTAATCAGTTGAAGTCTGGGGGAATGGTAATCCTCATGTAAAAATAAAACATGGTACTTTAATGTAGCGTGCAGTCTTAGATGAGGGTTTTTCCCTGATTTTTGAAAGTTTTGTGACTAGGAATGAGGTAGCATTAAATAATGCCACGTTTAGCAAAAGCAGATTTTTGAGGTAATAGTCTGCTGAGATGCAAGCAATGAATGTAGTAGATAAAGCTTGTGTTGGTATGATGATTGTTTTAAAGGTGTATTTAAAACCCAAATTAGGATTCAGCAGAGTTAGAACAAACTGTAGCGCAATCTCTTTAGAAGACAGTAGCATTGGCTCAGAGTAGTCCAAGCTCTCGTCTAGCTTGAGGTAGTGGAATGGTGGGGGAGTTTTTTCTCTCTGAGGCCAGATAAGATTTTCCATGTGTTAGGCTCCCATGTGTTAATGCATGCCTAATGGAGAAAAAGTCCTTCAGGAATGTGCTGTATGGCATAAATTATTTAGTAGACTGTCTCTAGCCCACTGTAGTTTCCCATTCTTGGCTTTCAGAGAGCAATGAGAGAGCTGAAGTTGCTGCATTTTCTGCCATGAGTTTATTCTTTGTCTGTTTTGCGTATCCCATTTCTCAATTGCTCAGCAAAGAGACCCCCACCAAGCAGTGGGTCCCAAGGGTAGGAAGCCTCGGGTTTGGGTGCACTGTGAAGAGCTGGAAATCGGCAAGTACAGGTGAAAACACGTGCACATTCTTCATTATATTAGCAATAGTAGGTCACTAAACAGCAATGTGCATCATCTGTTTTAATCCTGCATTTTAATTGCAAAGACTATATTCTTTCCATGTTAGAAAATGCAACAGGACCCTACTGACAGCACAAATTAAAGTGTCAACTCTTTAACAATTTCATTTTGAGATGGCCAGCATTTATAGCATTACAAAGAACTATTGGCTGTGGCAGATTTCATTAAACTATTATTTGACGTTGAACAGAGTATAAATACTTCTTTCTTAATTATTCTGATAAAGGAGATGCCTAGTAGTTCCCATGTTCTGCTTTTAGTTACAACTGCACAAATTCCAAATAAGCCCATGCACCAAAACAAAGAGAGAACTGCTAGTAGCTCTTACCTGTTTCACCAAAACTGAGGCTATTCGTTTTAATTGGAAACACTGCCATCATTTCTGGTTTAGGAGTGAAGTGTTGGATCCACACAGAAAGTACACACTGGGCCGTCTCAGTAACTGGCCAGGGCACACCTGGTCTGAAGGCCATCAGTGGGGCAGCTTTGGGAAGCTAGTGATAAGCAAAAAATGTGCACAAGTTGCTTATGTAGTGATGTACTGGCAATTTACTTGTAACACCATCTCTAATGTCTTTTCACATACTGATCTTTCCAGTAGTGGAAGTGTGTATTAAGATACAGGAATGTAAAATGCAGTATTTTCCTGTGTTATTGAGTTAGTTGCCCCTTTAGAAATTAGCATCTTCAGTGTAGTGTTCTGAACTTCAGCCTTAATCTTTGTCTTCTCCACATGGAGAAAAACCCTGGTCACACCCAAGTGCTGATAGTGGGTGTTGAGATTATGCTGAGCTATTTGGTTTTATTGCGCTTTATGAAGTGAAAGAAACTCTCTTTACATTTTAACCTTTGATTTAGCACTTGATTTTCATATGAAAAAATTAAGGGACTAAAGAGCAATGATGTGAACAATGCTTCAATGTGCATGAGACTCTTGGTTTGGACTGTGAAGCTTAAGGTGTCGGTGTACATAAATCTCTATGCCAGGACAGACTGATTTGTCATTCGTGTGGGAGTTGAACAGTACAGGTGCAAGTGTTTTCTTCTGAGGTAGGCTTTTGCATTAACACCGCTCTTGGAGTGGAATATTCTGTTTCTTTTATTTTTTTAATTGGTTTTCTGATTCAAGTGCAGACCATGTTAGTAAGACTGTAAGTAATATAATCTTTCATCATGTTACTTATTTTAGCAAGCCCTATGATGCCACATGCCTCTGGCAGTTTGCTGAACACATCGGCTGCAACCATAACCTTTGCAACATCACCTCCAATGTGTGGACTGATGTTTAAGCCATTGACCGAGTATACAACTTTCCCAGGTGGGATTCATCTTGCTTTGAGTAAGGATCACAAATGGTGATACCAGTTCAAGGTGAGAGACTCATATATTTCACAAAGATGATATAGGAAAGATATGGGCTTGAATACCATCAGCCTTGAGGCAGTTCTGGTTTAGAAGCATGACAATGTATTAGAAAGGCATGAAGTCTTCTACTACAGTGTGATCAACAGTGTCGGTCTCTTCTCCCTAGTAACATGCGATAGGACGAGAGGAAACGGCCTCAAGCTGCGCCAAGGGAAGTTTAGGTTGGATATTAGGAAAGACTTCTTCACCGAAAGGGTAGTCAGGCATTGGAACAGGCTGCCCAGGGAAGTGGTTGAGTCTCCATCCCTAGAGGTATTTAAAAGAAGGGTAGACGTGGTGCTCGAGGACATGGTTTAGTGGCGGACTTGGCAGGGATAGGTTAACGGTTGGACTCGATGATCTTAAGGGTCTTTTCCAACCTTAATGGTTCTATGATACTATGATTTTTACTGCCGCCTGAGAGAGGGAGAGAAGCAGCAACAGAGGGAGTTCTGAAGCAGGGCTGAGAGAGATCATTCAGAGTGACAGGACAGCTGGAAGCATGCCACCGCTACCTGCCCTGGCACCGTGCTGCAGCTGTGCAAAGCAAGTCTGCACCTATTCTTCCTTTTGTTACAGCTCAGCCCCAATCCACATTCCCAAATGACAGGAAAAAATATAGCAATTATATGTTTGAAATCCTAACCTGAATAAAAGCAGCAGGGCAAGGATGACAGCCTCAGGCCTTGATTCCCCTTTATTCACCCAGATTTTTACATCTGTTGGCTTCAAAGGAGATAGTCCTGATTTACATAGAGGTAGGTACAAGCCCATGAATCTTCAGTTTCCAAAGGGTCAAACCCAAGTGAAGCAGGAGCCTCTGTGCGAACAGCTCAGCGTTCCCATTAAATCATGTCTTTAGAGAAAGCACATTAGCTGCTAGCAAAACTGCAGTTTCTCATGAGCTGTTTCCGAAGGCCAGCACAGGTGTGTTTTAAAATGTATGATTCTTTTAAAATGTATGGTTCAATAATGTTCTTCTTTGGTGAATTGTTCAGGCAATGCTTTGCTGTTTCCTCCAAGCAGGGTGGGAACAATTCTCTTAGCAGGTGCTGTGTTACTTTTATGAAAACCATGAGAACGACAGATACATAAGTTATGATATAATGCTGTGACATAAGACTATTGTTCTTGGACTTCCATTTAAAAATGGATAATAACTAAAGAGGTTTAGAAGTCTGCTTCCTCTAACTGTTTGTCCAAATCTATATAATTATTTGAATGTATGGAGATGTTTCCTCTCAAGGAATATCACTGCATTTCTTTTTAATACACACAGACACAGAGTAATTAGGAGCATTCCTGAAAACCCATGAATTCATAGAACAGCTTATAATCAAGTTTTTGAAAGACAGCAAATGGAGGCTTTGTGTTCTGTATAATGTTAGTCATTGAACAGGGAAAAAAAGCTATAGCTGTTTAGATCACTCAAACATTTAAAAAATCACAGCCAACTGCCACACAAGAAGATGGGAAATTATTTTATATGGAAAACAAACTATTCCATTTGAAAATATTTCTGTTATCCCTCCATTTCTTCACCTTTCTTTTCTGCTTTCAGTCTCATTTTCAGATTTTAAATATTAGAGTAGCAAGAAGTGTGTCTCTTAAAAAGTTGGATTTATTTTTTATTTCCTTGAAAATTACCTTTTTCAGGAGGCTCACAGAAAATGAAATGAGAAGTCAAAATACTAATGCAATATAGCAGCTTGAAAGTCAAGAATATTTTTGAAGTAGAAGTTAAAGAAGGAATGCAGATAAGCCTGTCACTCTTCCACAATTACTGAATTATTTTGTTTCATTATTCTGGGCTTAATAGTATTGCTCTCTAATTAGAACAGTGTTATGAGACCTGATTAAGGAGCACAAGCAGAGGAATAGTAGATTATTTTAGGATAACCCTGGAACATGTTCCCTTTAATAGCAATATATATATTCAACCTCATTAATCTCAGCTTGTTTGTTTTTTGTTTTGTTTTGGTTTTTTTTCATTTTTAAAGATAGTGTGTCCTCTCTAGCAGTAGTTCCCAACCTAGAAGTATGTGTCTCTTTCGGGAAGCATAGGCTCTAATTCCTTATGGAAACATGGAAAAGTCCTCCCTGTGGCAGGTGTGAAGGTGGTGCTAGCACAGTGACATCTCCCACTGGCAGGAGGCAATTTGATCTGTATTTCTGTCACCTTGTCTGTGCGAGTAGTAGCGATGGCCAAACTGAGGATGAAATAGGTTCATCCAGATTTGTAGGTGTAGGAAGACTAGTGATTACGACCAGTGGTAGACCCAACCCAGAATTAGAAATTAGCAAATGGAGATTTGTTCCTTAACACAATCAGTAACATATCCTTTTAATTTCTTCAGGTGACTGTGACCTTTCTCTCAATTTGTCCATCAGTTTACATCCACATGCTCATTGAACATCTATTAAAGTTGGAGTTGAAAATGTTTGGGTTTTTTTTTTAACTGTTAGGTTTTGTCAAACTACTTTGAAAACAAACATTGCTGATATAATGTTAGTAGCTTATGGCAGAGGGTAGAGGTGAGGAACAACGTAGGACGTAGAAGATAAATACAGATGGAGATTGAGTTCAGAACAGCATAATACAGCTCATAAATGTAGTTTCCATCAATTCTAATTTAAGAAGTTATTCATGTAGGTGAAGAGAGAGAAACACAACTGAATTCAACCTTGGCATGTGCATGAATAATTGTCAGTACAAAGTAACACAGGGGCTGAAACAATTGAAAAACAAGACTCGTTTCTGTAAAATTAATAGTTGATATTGTTTCTCTTCTAACAGTTGGGTCACAGCATTCCTACATTGCATATATTTAGATAAATAGGAGGTATTATTAAGAAAGTGCTGCGAGTTATGCTGTAAATTCTTAGAAATGCAAGACCAATAGAGGAAATTAGGATAAATCTTTGAATTATATACACAAAAAGAACAACAGAAAAAAAAAAGTTAGTTATTCACAATCAATAATTCAAACAACTGTACCCAAACCATCCTTTCTTATTAGAATCCTGATGCTGCCTTCCTGCATCCCTCCATGGAAAGGTTGAAACAGGAACGCTTTGTCTTTCTGTTCTTATGAAGTCAGTGGTCCATATTAGTGTTACTTGGAAATCTCTCAGGGTGAATAAATTTAGTAGGAACAAGTAGAGTTCTCACCAGTTCTGGAGCCTAAATAAGCCATTAGCCAGTTTCAAGGCTGAATTACCATCAAGTTATGAATGCTTTCATGTATTTTTAACTATGCAAGAAGAAACATGTAGCATTAAAAAAAAAGTGACCAATTTTATGTAGATGTCATTCAATAGATGTCATTCTGTCCAGCTGCTATTTGGTACAGGGGCAGGAAAATATTTTTATGGATTTGGTATAAAGCACCTGCACTTGTGCTGGTTCTCATGTACCCAGAGGTGCTGTAGCCCTAGATCCTGACAACATTTTATCTGTCTGTGGAATTGAAAAGCTCTGCAAATCATGCTGAGGGGTGGGTTGGTGTGTGTGGGTACAACTTTCCCTAAATGTGTTCCCACTGGCCCAATTTTTCCTGCTTCCCCAAAAGCAGGAGAGGCAAGCCAGCTCCCAAAGGTCTTCAGCTCTAATTCTTCCCTGACCTTTCTCATGGTAGGAACAGGGAGGCCACAGGCTGGCCCTTGTCTCCACATCTTGTGTGGCGACAGAGTTATGCTATGAAGCTTTAAGCAGGCTCCTCTGGCTAAGGAACCTGACCCCACAGAAAGAGAGGTTAAACTAGCTCCACGAGCAAGGTTCAAACATTTCTCCAGTAGCTTCCCCAGCTTCTGCTATAGTCAGGAAATGCAAGGGAAATCTGCTGCAGGACAGGGTGTGAAGATCTTCTAAAGACATGTCCAAAAGGCTCAAAGAGAAAATTTTAAGGGGCATTCACCCTCATAGGAAGGTCTGCGTAAGAAGGCTGGGATACATTTTTCCGTGTTTCCATGACAGCGTGGAAAGCTGCCTCCTTATGCCTCAGGTTCGGTAGTGCTTGTGGGCAGCCAGGCCTCACAGTTAATTTTGAAAAGTGGAAAATCATTGTCCCGTGTTTTTCTCCTCACTCTCCTAAAAGTTTGACAAATTCCACTGCATGAAGGCTCACACCACTGGTCGTCATTGTCAAAACAAAGACGATGCAAAATAAGCAACCAAACCTGTGTGTGCAAAATTGTTATTTGTTACAACTGACATATACAACATATTTTTAATCAGATATTATAATAGTAACAGAAACAAAGTGGAAGACTTATCATGACTGGAACTCTGATAATGAAAGATAGAAGTTGAAGACAGAAATAAAATAACTGGTAAATGCACTGAGGAAGGTAAAACCAGAAAGGGTTGCTATTATGGTGCAATGAGCCTGGTAGAAGTTCATCTGGAAGACTGCAAAATTCTGGTCCACTATAGTCAAGAAAGGTGATATTTAGTAGCACAGGATCAGAGAAAGGATCATCAGAAGGGAAAGCCAAGGGAGACCCTAGGTTAGAAGAGGAGATATATATGTGGTTTATTTAGTCTAGCAATTGATGGCTGAATGGAGATAAGGTGGTTGTGTCTGTAAACATAGGATTAGGGGTAGCACCAGGAAAGGAGAATAACAGTTTTAAGTAAAAGTCAATATTGGTACGAGAATAAAAGCAGTCAACCTGTTTATGGGCAGTTAGGGCTATAGAAATCAAGAAGGTTGCTTCACAGGACAGCAAGAGGAGAAAAGGAACCTTGCTGTTTCTGAGATGAAGCTTTGTGGGTGAGATTAATCACACTTCAATCTAAATGCGCAAATATTAGTTGACTAGGCCTAAACATATTTTCTAGGCATTTTCTATAAGTAATGGGAAGCAAAAAACATCTCCAAATATTCATCCCAGGTATTCTAGCAACCTAACTTGGAACAGGAAGAATCCCATTCCATGACTGATCTTTCACCATTGGTCATATGAGGAGTCAAAGGCAGCTAGCATGTACTTGATACTTGCCTTTTAGATAGCTAAAGGCAGATCAAGTGACTATCACTCTATATATTTATCAAATGGATGGGATATTGACATTTTTATAGTGGTGCTTATACAGTAAATCCATTTCTTTGGATATAATACAGAAATTTATAGACAGTTTCTGACTTAAAATCCTTGCTGTGCTGAAGTAAGCAGGCAATTTTTCATTGGCCTCAGTGAAGCCCAGGTTTCACCTCTTAAATATGAACAAGGTGAAATATTGTAAGTCAAAGTTGTATTAAATGTAGACATCTCCCCTAACCAAAGACTGTTCTAGCCACTGAGCTCTTGCTTTTTCAAAGCAAGTTATTTATAATAATACTTCAGTAAAATGGCCATCCAGGCAAAGTCAATGAATGAAAATGCATCTATTTGGCCACAGAACGAACCGCCTTGGAGATATATGTGCTTGTATGCACCCTATTGCATTGATCATGTGCACAAGTATTTTAGACTCCAAACTAGGTATCTTGTCCAACACTGCAAAATGCTGTTAACATTGTTCTAGCATTATTCTTAAAGTTTGTTTTAATAGGTGTCACAATCAGATCTCCTCTGGCTTTTCCTGAATTAAATGCGTAGCTATAAGATTGTATCAAAGCTAGAATGGCTAGATACCAGTTGACATGGCTGCATCATTCATTCCTCACGATAGTAAGCACATATCAGTATGATAGACCGAGTACAAGTATTTCAAACTCACAGTGCGTATGCCAAATGGGTTTTGTTTATGGAACCAAGAGCTCCTCAGCATAATTCTCTTCTAATGGAAAAGTAACCAACAATTATAAATTAAAAGGAATGTGTAAGAGATAGCTGAGAAGTGCTGGCTCTTTAAGTCAGATGCTGAGATCAAAAGTACCTATTTTACTATGTAATTTATTTGCATCTTCTGCAAAGGAAATAGGGCTGGTTCTCTCAAGGATAACTGAGAGTCCTTTTGATATTCATGTTAGATTTTTTTGGTTGGCTGCCATCCAGAAAATCTTAATGGGGAGAGAAAAATATTCTGTGGATGGATGTAAATACCCCTTTTTTCAGGGTTTTATCTTAGACTCACCTCTCTGCACTGTATAGGTTACTTTCAGAGGTTTCTTTTTATCTGTTTCTGAACAGCATGAGTATTTATCTAATGATGCTGTGGTGAGGTATGATTCATCCTTCAGGTTAATAGAGTGCACAGTTGAAAATCCTTCACATGCAAAGTATTGTTAACTGCTTGTTCTTCGTAAAAGGGAAGGAAATGACTCAGGCTGCAGAAATGTTATAGTGAAGATTGTTGATGCACTTCAGGCTGATTGATAGAAAAAGAATTGCTCAAATAAAAGGTGAGAGTTTCTACAGGAAGCACTTTCTGATGGGAAAAGGATTAGCGCTTCAGGAAGGATAACTACGGAAAACTGACAGAAAATTACCCAAACTAGGCAAATATTTTGGAAAAGGCTTGGCAAAGAGGGATTTAATGGGGTTCACAGTGAAAAGTGGAATAAGGACAGGACTGAGATAGTCTGGTGTGCTTTGGAGGGACCAGTCAGGATTTCTATTTGCAGAGAGCATGGGAATAGCTTGTGAAACTGCACTGGCCCATCCTGCTTAGGGGTCTCAGAGTCAGAAGCAGCAGCAGAAAATAAAGGAACTGAAATACAAGTCAAGGAAGAAGGAACTGGGAACATTTTCTTTTCCTTTTCTACTCATTAAAAAGAAAAAGAAATTTGAAACATCCAACAGCAGGAAACAAAACAGCATGAAAAACTTTTGTAAAATGACAGTCTTTCTCCTTACCTCTGTGATTTATAACATCAGTAATTATTGAAATGGAGACAGCTTTTAAACTGTAACTTATTCTCACTGGTTGTGGCAACTTGCTCCGTTACTTTTGTTAATTTTCACTATTTGAACAAAATGTTCCTTCATTTATGCTGCCTAAAACTCTGTCAGCCTACGATCCTGATTCACATGCAAGCAGGTACTTATGTCCTTAGGTATTTCCCAAACTATACAAGCTTGGAATTAATCCTATGTCCTTATAAACCCTGTGCCCTTCCAATAGCACGGTGGGAACGTGGAGCCACTTTTTTCTGGCTCTACTTGACCCTACCAAGGTTTTTGTTAAATTATATAACTAGGCGAGTGCTGTGTTCCTATGAGGCCTCTAGGTTTGGGAGCTTGGTGGTTGATGTGGTAGAAGTAGGGCTGATTTGTGTTTTACACAGAAACAGGCACTGATTAAGTGGTTAAAAGCAACGATGGATGTTCTTGTGCTGAATTGCTGGAATGGAATGTCTCTGAACAGTGGTGAGGATGTTTGATGCTGGATTACGAGGAAGTTTTGCCAAGGCATTGGTGAGGTCTCACTATCAAGGATGTTAATGAAATGTAACTACAGTCGCTGTAATCCAAAAGGATTTTGACAAGATCTTTGTAAGGTTATTGTGCTCCGAATGCTGTTAAAATATGGGATTTATGTAAATGTAAATGAACTGATGTTTAGTTATTGGAATAAGATACTGCAGATGTATTATGGGATATATATAAATGAATGTGTAATCTAGATGATTTGGGTTATAAAAGATGGTGCTTTGACCATCTGTCGGTGATTTTGTTTTACCAGGCTAAGGAAATTGTGGATATGAAAAGAAATAACAATTTATTAGCAAGTTTTGGATTGTATGAATGTGTCTTGATTTTTATAATAAAGAATGTTAACTCTACCTCTTAATTTCTGCTAAAGTAAACCAGTGACTTTCAGTAATGACTTTAGTTTGGGCAGAATGAGCTTAACAAAAGTAAGAGTGGTAGTTAAACCTTATCTAATCTCAATTTAAGATAATGGTCAACAGACTAGCAATTTGTTCATGAATCACTGCCTTGCTAAGGAATTCCCATTGAAGGCAAATCACAGGGCATGTGCCCTGCTGGAGGCAGCTTTCCAGAAATTTATCCCAGTGATAGCCTTGAGGAAAACAGTGAAAGATGTAGTGAGGAAAAACATCAGGTCAACACATGGGTGGATTTGCCTGACTTTTTATGACCAAGGATAGCAACCTTCATGGAAAGAGGAAGGGAAGGGCTCCCAGCCTCACCCCCTCACATTAGATCAAGGTGACTGCCTGAAACCAAGCCACTCTTCCCTGCTCACACAAGCTTTCTCCTCCACATAATTTCATAGGAACTGAAGCAGTTCTGGAGAAAAATTATTTTGTGATGTAGACCTATTGAAGTCAAGATGTGATGTAGAACTATTGAAGTCAAGGGTAATAACAGCAAAGCTAAATTTGGAGAGGTGCACAGGTAGGGGAGAGAACAAAGAGGGGTTTTACTGGGATTAATGAGCTGTGGGCAAGATGAGTAAAATGGAGTTCAGAGGATTTTTCTCTCTCTCTCTGAATCAACATAGTTTTGGGATTATCTCTGAGTCACAAATTCCAGCCAGCAGTATAAAAAAAAGTTTAATTTCATTTTTGGCTGAAAGACAGCTTTCCATCACATTCCTGCAGCCTTGCCTCAGAGATACCCTATCTAAACTTGCTCAGAACTGCTCATCGAGCTCATGCTAGAAGAATCACACCTATTTAGACACCTTTTATTACCAAAAATTGAAAAGAATATAAAGTACATGAGCCAACTACAATACAAGATTTATGAATTCTACACTTTTCTCCTGGCAGAGGCATGGCATGATATGTAGTTCACCATTCCTTGAATTAGCATGCTTTATAACCACTTTAGTCAAGGGAAACTCTCGGTGAATTCAGTGTGCCTGCAACTATCACAGTGCTGTGCTGGTGTCCCATCAGCTCTCCCAAACAAGGCTATGCCAGGCCCAAGTGCTGGGAATGCTGAATATAGCATCCTTGCCCTCCTCCAGTGTGTGTTGGACCCCATTATGGTGTTATGGCATATCAACACCAGTAAAGAGGTTTAACTGGAGCACACATGGGCCTGCTGAATGAGCTTAACTGAAACTAATTCTGACACCTAGAGCCATAAACATCCAAATACGGCAGTTAGGCAATGTTTCACTTGCTGTGCTTGAAGACTGATACCACATCCCCTATGTTTTTTTTCCTCTTGTTTTGGGTTTCAAGTCCTTAGTTGATTCAGTCTTTCCCCATAAATCATGTTTTTTGAGATTTGTCATCATTTGTATTGCTTCCTTGTGGATTCTTTTCAGTGGATCTACATTGCTTTTACTACAAAGGCAGGGCCCAAAACTGGGTACAAAACTCAGTGCAAGACTTTAGCAGCTGTTTGGAGCAGAAGGATAAAAGCAATCATCTTTCAAGTCTTCAAACTCCATGCCTTTCTCATGACACTATGGCAATGTTGAATAACATACCCATCACAGTCACTGCAAGCCCTGTAGACCCTTCAGGAGAGCTACCTCCAGTCTGTCTTCACCTTGTCAGCAGCATGTCTGTTTTTAATCCCACCTTGTCAGGATCATGTTTGTTTTCAGTCCTGTGCTGCAATGAATTTACAGTCTGGCTTTGTGTCAGCTGCAAATGTAATAAATATTTCCTCTGTTCCACCCCTTCGGGGTGTCGGGGAACTAACCAAGGAGTGTTCAGCTTGAGACAGACCCTCCCTTCCTCTGAGGAATACCCATCAGTGCCACTATCGTGACAATGAACTTAATGATAGCTACTCTCTGAGCAGAGTTTTTTCTAATGACTCTTATGCCTACTTGTGGTAGTTTCAGTCTGATAACATTTCCCTTGGTTGTTTCTAAGATTGTCACAGGAGACAGTGCCAGAAGCTTCACTGAGTACTAACTACGTGACAAATACTGCCTCTTGTCTCTTCCCAGATCTGGTTACCCTACTGTAGAAGGAAATAAGTTTTGTCAGATATATTTGTTCTTGACAAATGCATGTTAACTTCTACTTATTTTGAAGCTATTTTCTAGGTGCTTACCAATTTATTTTACATGAAGAGGCACATGAAGATCTGACAATGAATGATGACTGTTATTCTAAAAAAAATTATGTGATTTTTTTTCCAAAAACTACTAAATGATTTTTCCAGCTTTATATGCAGTATAAAACAAACAAACAAACAAACAAAATAATTTCAGATCAGATGGAAGAGGAAACAGATATTCTGTGGGATGTTTGGTTCAAAACGAAGACACCTAAATGCCAACATGTAAGTGACTAGCACCTAAGCATAGGCATGTAGTGCCATTTGAGAAACCTGAGGGCATGGGAGATAGCTAGTGGGGCTGGCAGATGTGCCACAGGATCTATAGGAGACATGGCTTCTCCAGAGCAGCAGGCAAGGTACTCTAGACACATAAAATAGCCCATAGTTAACAACTGGGTCATTACTGGGTTGACCTAAATTAATTGACCTTAATTTTATCATTTTAATCTCTAATGGAATCTCTGCTCATTCAGTTTTATGTTACTGCTGAACTTTGATCCCCTGTTTTTGGTAGGCTCTCTTGGGCATATCATCTTGAGGCTCAGGCTTAAAGGAAAAAAAAACAACTTTTTTTTTTTATTTCCTGCCCTTTTAGCATACAGCTATTTTTATGTATAACGGGAAGGAGGAGGAGAATCTTTTCCCTTTGCTATATCAGACTTATCATAGCAGACTTATCAGTAGCTCTATTTAACTATCTTTGCGCCAGTAATTACAGTGAGTCAGAAACCATTCCCAGCCTTGCTACTTGCATTTGAATTACTGGTGCTCTCTCCAGTTTTGAATAAAGTCAGGAAGCAAAGAAAGGGAATTCACATACTGGTCTGAGTTTAGAAAAGTCCTTAGTGGGTACAATAAATCACCAGCCTAATCTAGGAAGAAAAGAGAACATATGAAAAAAAATCTCATACCATTGGGAATCAGGATAGCACTGTGATGCAAATGCAGAATCTTAGAATCAGAAAAGAATATGCATAAGGAAAAACAAAGAGTCAGCTGAAGATATTTTTACTTGCACAGAAGAAGCTGACAAGCGACTTTTATCATACTTAAAGAAGATACAGCAGAAGGCACTAATTCCTCCATCTATGTTGTGTGATTTATTCATTTAAGGCCAGATCTCTCTACTCCCAGAAGGACATTACTGCAATGGCTGGAGGTGCATGGAGGTTGGTGCTGCCTCTGTGCGGCTCCCCTCTGCGCATGTTGCAGAGAGGTACATGGATTTGCATTTGCTGGGGGATCAGGCGCTCGCTCTGCCTGAGAAAAGCAAAGTGTCCTTTCTGCACCCCTACCAGAGGCCACATATGTGCTCAGGATGCAGCTGCCAGATCCCTGTCTGTCTGGCCATCTTGTCTGCTTACAGCCTGGAGAACCCTGGGGGGAGACTCATCTTCTGCAGCAGCCCCCTTGGCTCTGCAGCAGTACCACTGCCAGGGCTCCTGCTGACCTCCGTGCACTCTGTTTCGGGCTCTCTCAGTTTGGGGCTTGTCTCCCACGTGCCATACACATGTGGGGATCAAAATTAATCATGGCAGCGTGTTGCCTTCAGCATTAGCAGGGAGACCATCTGTGTGGCAACGACCCATTACACACATAATTATGTTCTCTTTTAGGTATGTCCACTTTGGCAAATGCCCAGCTTTTAAGCTGGCCATATATACAAGCCAGTTGTGGTCGGGAAGCTGTAGAGCTGTGTTAGCATTGGACTTTCCCAAGTTAACATATACTGTTAGGAGGCAAGGTGGAAGTGAATTGCTTTGTTGCACCCTAACTCCCGTGCTACCAGGAGCCATATACTTCCCAGCTGAGGCAGGCTTACAGACGGGGTTCCCAGACTGTGGGCCTTCTCTATCCATATGTGCATCCATGCTTTGACCAATTAATATCTCATCCATCGACATAAGTGAAATACAAGCTAAGTCTTCATAAAATGGATTTGAAACAAAAACATTTTTTTAGGTGTCCTGGCAACAAGACTTAACAACTTTTTCCCAAATATGTTTCTTTTAAAAAAGCCACAAATTTGTAGCCTCACATTTTTTCCAGAGTTATATCAGTGAATTTAATCCAACTTCCCATCTCTTTTGGAGATGTCTTTTTCATGCTTTTAAAAAATGTGCATAGAAAAAGTTAAAGAAAAAATGCATTCAGAAAGTTCAAAAATTATTCAATGTTTCTTTCAGGATCAATTTTAATTTAGTATTAAAAACTGAAAAGGCATGTGAATGCTGTGATTCCCGATCAATGAACAGCTACAACATGACAAGCAATCTTAAATGTATCCCAGTTACTAAGAATCTCATCATTTTCATTTTGAAGCTGTTTAAATTACGGAAGGCTCCTCTTTTTTCAGTGTCTGCAGGCCAGATGCTGCCAGGTTAGCACTTCATACCCTGTGAAGTCCTCGATAGCAAGCCTCAGCTTCAGCTTCCAGGGGAAGAGTCAGAGTAGGGTGAGTTATGTCTAATAAGAGGAGAAGGTGCTTGCAGGACCTTGATGAGAGTCTTAGGCCATTTAAGGAACATTTTTATCCCAGTCTACTTGTAAATCAGGGCACAGATTCAGTAAATAAATGTTTATATATTCACACTATGTATTACCTACCTTTAATATTTTGCTTAAATAAATGAAAGTTTCATGCAGATGATAGGTATCTAGATAGATGGATTGCTAGTTTTAAGCCCAGAGAGGAAGACTGGCTGCTTCTCTGTTTTCTGCGGAGGGTGACCTTGGAGGCCAGCGCCTGGGCTGGGGGCTCACCCCTCACACACAGGCCTGCTGTGAGTGTGGCAATAAGAGGGAGCAGGAATGTGTCCTTCGGAGGCCACTAGGCACTGCCTACGAGCATGCCAGGGCAGCCTGTGGGCCCGCTCAGGGGCAGGGAGGGAGCTGCTAGCCAGGGGCAGGCTCGGCATGCCACGGGATGCCGGCTATGGATCTGGCTTACTCTGAGCTTATTGGCATAGCTGTAACAGAGGACCTATCAACTGAACATCTTTCAGCCTGTGCAAAGACTTGAAGAAGGACCATATGCAATTTGTGAGTACACAGAATGTATTTATTGGCTAATAAGTACTAATATGCTCACCGCTCACTGGCAAGGCTCTGCTGGCCCTGCAGCCATCAGTCAGGCAAGGAAGTGCCATCTCTCATTGCATGTCTGAACCTTTATCTTGCTGAGTTGCCATCATCTGCCTCTCTACTTCCCACCACCACTCAGTTTTACAGCCTTCACATCAGTACTTCCCTCTGAAGTCCTGGACTAACCATTACAGACTCACTCCCATCTTTGCTTTCCCTTTTCTTTGCTCACGTGGCTTTAGCTCAGGAGAGGGCTCAGGGACCCTCAGCAGCACTTCGGCCGGAGCAGTGCTGAGCCAGGCTCACAATGGAGCCTCACAGAGATGACCCCGGGGTTGTATCACCCTTAATTTCATTCAGTGACCTACACCAGTACCTTCTAGTGTGAGTGTGTCCCCTCAGTGTGCACTCAGAGTGGCTTTAAAGATTTCAATAGATGGAGAGTTTTCATATTGAAATTGTTGCAGTGATTAATGTAACAGAATTATGGCCTTAAAAAATAAATCTTACCTTAATTCCACTTTTGATTAATCTAGTTTCAGCTGCACATGAAAATGTACAATTCAAGATTTAAACAAATAAAAAATCCCTTTTTGAGAAATAGGTATACTTGAAAAAATAGAGGTGGAAAATTTCTTAGAAGAATAATGTTTTTAGAACTTGGCATTATACATATGATTGCTTAAAAAAAAAAAAAAAGAAGCTTTTTGGGGAAAATTATCTTTTTCCTCTCCTGTTTAAATCATCAGATAATTCAATAAACAGAGGAGCACCTCTCTCTGCTTGTCATATTCTCAGCTTTAATCTCAGCTATAAAAAGCTAGTCCATTGTTAAGACTTAAAACCTCTACTGTGAAAGGGAAATATAATAACCTTTGCTGTATATACACCAGGTGTTTTCCCTAACAAGCACTGTTGATAGAATGACGTTTAATCTTTGATGGTAATATCTAGGATGTATTGAATTGCAATAAAAAAACTTTCCAGACACAGTATCTTCCAGGATTATAAAATCTATGGACAAACCATATGATTCTGTACAATGGAATTAAATACTGACTAGTAGTGCCAGGGAAATTTGGGTAATGTTGTAAGTTTGATCTGTTACGTGGGAAAAAAACAGAGTGTTTAATAGCTTTATTAAGTGGCAAGATTTTGTTCCTGCGTATCAGGTCAGCAATAAATTCTTATGTTACTACTGTTATAAAACTCAGCAACAGAAACCTGAAGCTGTTACATGACTCTCCCCTAGGAAGGGTCAGTGATTCATTTCTCTCAGTGCTGCACAATAACGGTAGGAAGCACCAGATTTACAGAAAAAAATTAGGAAGAACTGTGATTCAAACTCAGTACTACACAATTGCAATTTAATGTACCACTATTGAAAAAAATCATTCGATTATCATGATCAAAGTGGATTCTCACTGAAAGCAGAATTTGGGAGGGAAAAAATGTTATTAAAATACACTGAGAATTCTGCATGAGCTGGAAGTGAAAGGGAAGAGTGGGAGGAAGAAAAGGCTAGAGGCAGAAGGTAGAGTGATTTGCACCCATTCTCATGTGACATTCTGGATCAAGCATCTAACGATCATCATTTAAAAAATCCTGTCTCAATCTAGCATCATCTTCAATCCTTATCCTGCAAGATGATAGGTCATGGCCTTAAATGCCTGTGGTTCAGCCTTACGCCCTGAAAAAAGCAGGAAAATCACCACCCTTCTCAACATGAAGCCTCTAAGTAACAGAACCCCAGCAAAAAAATCTCATGTCTCTTAGGGCCTTTGCCTAGGATATCTTTGTGTTTCTGTAACACTCAGCTCATTGTTACCACTGAAAAGTAAAATCCAGGTTTCAAACCAGCCATGGCCACAAACTGGAACCCAGGAGAAAGTTGAGATAAAGGGTTAATGTGGCTCCAGCAGCTTAGCACAAGGCAGAAGTCTGCCTCTGTGTTCCAGAGCTTGAAACGCATCATTTCCACCTCTAGGCAATAGTAAAGTATGTTACAGAATTCATGGGAAGGCATTAAGCATATTGTAGCCAGAGAATTTTTAAAATGAACTGGGATTAATCTTGCCTACCAATTAAACGCTAATCATTTAGCCTAAACTAGCACTTAGCTTCCTGCTAGAGCCAAGGGAGAAGGACAGACACCTCTAAAGAGTGATTATTCCACCCTCTACTGAATACCCAGGGAGGGATGATTCACCTTTCATAAATGTCTGTAAGTCTCCACAGAATACAGGAAGAGTCTAGATGATTAGCTAAACTCACAACTTTATTTTGCACCAGCTTGAACTAGATGAGATTAATTTCACTGCTGGTGATTCAAATAAGGCATTTTTCACTGCTAGCATCAATTGTCCAGACAATTGTCAAATGTATCCACTTCTATTCAGTCTCTTAAATAGAGGAAAACATGGAAATGGAGTATGGTATTTTGGCTAGTTCATTCTTTTCTTCCAGGTAACATTATTTAAGTCTGCCATGGATAGTCTGAGTCAGTGGCTTTTCTTCTGGATGCTGATTCCTCCTAGAGGGAAACGCAATCTTGTGATCTTGCTGGCTATGCCAGCGCGTTGCCAGCCTTCTGTGGGCCTGACATCACATAACATCGCATCACAATCCCAAATATTATCTTTATGTTTTGAAAAGATGAAAAAAAAGAACATTTGGGCTAGAAAGACTATTGCCTACCATGAGTCACTGACTTTTCTTAAGGAGGAATAATTAAAACGATGGTGATGTCAGTTACTCCAGGTGTGGTGACTCTGTAACTCATGTTCTGCAGTTCTGGAGCTGCAGAGAGCCAAAAAATAGGAGCTTTAGGATGTGATTGGTATTCATTGTCGTCAGTAATATTATAGTACCTCGAGGAGCAGTTCAGCCCAGTTAGGAAGCATGATGGCAGATGTCACATGCTTTTCATTCTCTGCCTCTCAGCAATTTTCCCAGGCTGGAGATAGGGAAATGCGTGACGTGGCTTTTCTAACTAACTTCCTTATTCTTTTTGAAACTATGGCTGTTTTCAGGGAGCTTGACAAGCTAGCTTCTTTGAAGAAGGTGTTGATAATTTCCATTAGCAGCAGACAGTAGTTTTTCCACTGGCTTTCACCAGTCAGGGTGAGTACAAATCTGCTTTGTAGGAGGCAGCTCACATAATCCTAGGGGCTTCTAGAGTTTCATTGTGTTTGATGGAGTTTCATTATGCTGGGGTAGTGAGGTGGTTAATACCTACCAGACCAACTGAAAGTTTTCTGCCCCTGTGAGTTCCTGTCGCATTTAGTTTATTTCTTCTGCAAAGATGAGAGTTCTTTACAACAGGCTGGTCTCAGGTTTAATTCAGACATTCAGTCTTTGAGTGTCAGCTGTAACTGGCCTACACCGATTACTGATCACGTAATACTTAAGCAGAAATGAAAATGCAGATAATGGATACAGGCAGATAAAGATAGATAGATAGACACAGATAGATACAAAGAAAGCCTTTACACAGATGTATCATGCATAGAGCTTCCTATGGTCCACAATTCCTCATCTTCTACAGGGTCTATCCCTAGTCACCACACTGTTTGCCAAAAATCATCTTTTCTGAAGGGAAAAAATACTTACCTAGCCCCTTAACTAAGCAGCCAGCCACTGAATGTACACAGAAAAGCATTGGTACTCCCAGCAAAAGTCATGTTCAAGAAAGAAAGCAGCCCCAAGAAACTGAGATCTCCCCATTTTTGTGGTGGGTTATATAGCAAGGCAATACCAAGAGTGGCAAGACCCCTGCGGCCCTGCTTGGGGTCTTGCAGCCAGTGTGTGAGGTTAAAGAGCTGGCGAGAGGCTGAAGAGTTGGGCTGGCAATCTGTGTTCCCCAGGGCCATGCCACGCTGACTGTGAGACAGGCACTGCTGGGAGGGAGGAAAGCCTTTCGAGCAGGGTAAACCCTGTGCCTCTTCATGTGGGCAGCTTGGACCAGGAGTATTAACCCTGAAACCAAAAAGGGCTGGTCTCTGCTCAGCTTCCCTGGGTGTCCTGCAGAAAGAGGCATAAAACAAATCCAGCCTCAGCACGAATGACCAGCGTCTGGATCAGTCGTTTTATACTTGCACCTAAAACCAAACCAAAACCAAATCAGTCTAGTACATTGCTGGGAGATCAGCACAAATGACAGGACTGCTAAAGAACACGCAAGATTTTGCCGTATGCAAATGGTTGTCTTTGTGTGCTTTAAGGAGACAATTATCCTTCTAGATAATTTTAGCTGACTTTCATTTATCTTTATTACTGTATAAGCTGTAATTACAGAGCAAATTATTGACATCATAAGGAATTAAAACTACCCATTTAGCTCCAAAGCTTTGTTAAGGTTTCCTTGATCTTTTACACCTTTTTACTATTTTGAAAGGGCATTCTCAGCAAGTTTGAGACCTTGATTGAAATAACTGTGAAACAACTGTGCATTCTTCCAGTGCGACATGCCACAGGGCACAAGGAAGTAAAAAAATCCACCTTGTGCTCAGGACCAAGAGGCATTTCGCTCTACAGAGTATCAAATCTAAATCTAGCAACTGTCAGCAATGGCTGCCCTTCATTGTTACCCCATGGCTCTTCGCAGCTTTGGTTGGGATTTCTAATAACTATGTTGTAAATCTGTCATCATTTTCCCTTCTAATTCTGAGTTACTTTTCATCTGACAACATACCTAAGAGTATATCATGGACTTTTTTTCGGTACCAGATGAGAGGCAGATGGGAATAACTCATTTTATTAGTTCCCACTGTAGTCACATCTCTCCTTCTCCTCAAAATGTGTCCCCACAGGCACCCTTGCTCTCCACAGACATTTTTTCTTCATCTTTATGCTTTTTTTTTTCCCCATAATCTCATAGGACTCTCCTTTCCATGAACTTTTGAAGTCTTCACTTTTTTTTCTTCCTCAAATGGTCTTATAGTACTTTTTTTTACCGTGGTGTTCCTTATGCTGGAGCTTCCCACATCCAACCACTGTCTTGGCATGATGCAGCAACTGTGGGCACAGAGCTGGGCAGTCATCAGTTTTTAATTTGTTTCTGGATCATCCCTTTCACAGCAGGAAGAGGGGGGTCACAGACGGGTTTCGAAATCATGGTCAAAAAGCTCCAGATGTTACACCAGAACCAGAGAGGATCCAGATAAAGATAAGAAGTTTAGCAGGTTCCTAACTTTAAAAGCAGGTTGATACAATGGGAAGAAGGGGAGAAAAAAGAAATAAAATAGCACTTGCAACATAACAGAAGAAAATAAAAGGAGCTGAGCAGGGACCATAACTGAAAACACTATAAAAGAGGTGAAATTGCAAATAAATAGTTAATGGGATACAGAGAGGAAAGAAAACCATGGTCTCTGCTTCCCTATCCTTGGTACTGCAGTAAGTGCTCAGGGCTCCAAGTACCTGTGTTTTTTAGAAAGCCTTTATGTTGCAAGTGCTTGAAAACAGATGCTTTGACGGTTCCTGCATTCCTTCTGGTAATTGTCAAAGACTGTAGTAACACACTGCCTGGTGAACTCAGCTGAAATATTAAAAGCCCCCTGCTGCAGACAAGCCATTCATTGTTGACCCACAAATGGATGCTTTCTTAGCTGGCAGAAAAATCCCTGCCAAGTGAGATTGGATTGTTTGGTATTCTTTAAAAATTGCATGAGGTTTGTTTTTTTTTTTCTCCTCACTTCTGTATGGGGTATTAACCGGTAGCTCTCACTAACTGAACAACATTTAATATGCAAAAATGTACCTTTTAGCATCACTCTCAATTTTAGCAAAAAAAGTCTGCTGCATTAGTGCATCAAAGCAGCATATTTTGTCTGAAAACCACAGGTAATTTATAGGTGTCTGTTGTTGTCTGACCCTTCATTATAGCTAACACATTTTTTTATTTATCATTGGACACAGAGACAAAAAAAAAGGCTTGAGCTCCATTGTCTTAGGCAGTGATAAGGATAAGAAATGAGCTAATAAAATGTCTAAAGAAATGTGTGTATGTTTGTGTTAGTTGTGGGCATATCAGTCTTCCCCTTGACCTGAGATTTAAGCATGGGTGCTTCCATATATACATAAAAAATGATACGTACATCGGCACACACAGGTATGGTAAGAGCAAAATTAATGTCATGTGGCATAAGGCTTTATTACAAGCAATTTTTTTGAATTATCACATTTCTAAAAAATGAGCATCATTTGACTAAAATAGGCATACCACAGAGTGGTGGACTTTGAAAGGGACATCTGGAGATCATCTCATCCAGCCATTCTGCTCAGAGCAGGATCAGCTGGAGCAGGTTGCCCAGGACCATGTCCAGTCAGGTTTTGAATCTCTCTACAGACAGAGCCTCCACAGCCTCTCTGGGCAAACCATGCCATGTCCAATCACCCTGAGAGGAAGGAAGTTTTTTCTTATGTCTGAACAGAATTTCCTGTGTTTCAGTTTGTGCCCACTGCCTCTTGTCCTGTCACTGGGCACCATCAGGCAGAGTCTAGCTCCTTCTTTACTTCCCCCACCAGGTATTTGTATACATGGACAAGATCCCCCTGAGCTTTCCCATCTCCAGGTTGAATAGTCCCGGCTCTCTCAGCCTCTCCTTGTATGGAAGAAGCTCCAGTCTCTTAAACACATTTGTGGCCCTTCGCTGGACTCACTCCAGTATCATCATGTCTCTCTTGTACTGAGGAGCCCAGAACTGGATCCAGCACTCCAGAGGTGTCTCACCAGGGCTGAGTACAGATGAAAGATCGCCTTCCTTGACCTGGTGGTGACACTTTGCCTAAAGCAGCCCAGGATGCTGTTGGCCTTTGCCACACTGTCTTAGGGTCAGCTTGATGTCCACCAGACCACCCAGGTCCTCTTCTACCAAGCTGCTTCCCAGCCACTTGGCCCCCAAGCATCTGGTGTTATTCCTCCCCAGGAATAACAAATGCAGGATTTTGCATTTGTCTTTCCTGAATTTAATTCAGTAACTCTCTGCCCATTTCTCCAGCCTGTGAAGGTCACTCTGGATGGCAGCACACCCATCTAAAGTATCATCCACTTGTCCCATTATTGTAGCAAACACCTGCAAACTTGCTGAGAGTGTGCTCTGTCCCAACATTCAGGCCATTAATGAGGATACTAAACAGTACTGGCAATTGTACTGATTCCCTGTAACCAGCTTCCAACTGGGCTTTGTGCCATTGGTCACAACCATCTGAGTCTGGTAATTCAGCCAGTTTTTAATCCACCTCACTGTTCATTTATCTAGTTCATATATTTTCTGCTGTCCTCTTGGCACTTCCTTATCTGCATGCACATGCCTGAGCCGAGCCTCCTTGGCCCTGATTTGTTAATGAGGAAGTCTCTCTTGTGCACATAACCCTGCATCTTTTTCTTTTCATCTTGCTTTTGCTCTATCTGGTCAGTTGGATCCTGTCTCTTCTAGACAGTCCTCATCAACACAAGATGCACAACCAGGCATTGAGCTGCAGGATCTGTCCACTCCTCCTGAAGCCCTTCCCCCTCATTGATAGAATCAAGGAGAAAATCATGTGCATGTGGACCCCCAAGCCTTTCATCCTTGCCGTGAGAGCCACATAGCCATGACTGTCACTTTCCAGGTCTCCCCTGGCCTTATTGGTGCTGCCAATGCGGAAAAATAGCATGGGACCAAGGGGCAGACACCTACAGCTGTTCCTCCAAGCCCCTGGCAAGCAGTAGCCTCCCCCAAAAGCAGGTCAAGTTAGCAGATGGGGTCCTCCATCCCCACAGGAGGGAGTCTTCCACTGGCACCACTAGCTGCTTCTTCCAGGTGCTGCCATGGGGCTCATTCTCAGCAGCTGCAGTGCTGGGTGGGGGAGAGCTCCCAGCCCCTTTACTGCTACCAGGGCACTGAACCCATTTGGTAGGTGCAGACCTGCAGGCAGAGAAGCAGTCATTCCCCTGATGCCCCAAGTCAGGAGCTTCCAGCATTTGGCATTGTGTCTCCATTTCCTAAACTGATAGGCACAGACCCTGCCTGCCCCTCAGGTTCCCTTTGTAGCCACAGAGAAGCTTGGGTCACTCTCCTTTTCATCATCCCTGAGGCCATGCAGCCTGCTGACCTCCTCTCCCAGCTCCTTTCCCTGTTGACATAGAGCCTCCACCCACGCACATGGGCTGCAGGTGAGGAGCCTCTCTGCCCTGGCACGCAGCGGGAGGCACTGGGCACCCCTCAGTGCCCCGGACCTGCATCCTCCCGGGGGAGCTTGCTCTGGGTCGAGGCCTCTGCTGTGCCAGGTGAAGTTGCTTCAGTGGGTGCTGGGCACCGTGCCTTGTGGCATATCAGCACCATTGCCAAGCACGTGTACAGGGTTTCTGTCCCCCTCTTACGCACCCTTCTGTGGCAAGTGCTGCACCTGTTGGCTGCCTTTGCTGGCTGCACAGGTTCTTTGTAGTTTGCTCAGTCTCCATTCAGGTCATCTGACAAATCCCTCTTCATAAAAATTCCCAAGTTTTTATAGCACGCCATCACATATTTTATACATGCTTACAGAGAAATGGACTCAAGCTACCTGTTGAAGCATTGCTCATAGTCTTGTCCCTGCTCTTCTGTCTGTACATAATGTATAAAGAACAGGTTAATAATGTAGTTATATTGAAGATACTTTTGCATATAAATAAATGACTAGATAAATGAAAGCACAGGCACAAACATGCACACATGTGTGCCTGTGCACATGAGGAAACATCCAATAAGGCAGGCATCCAGCACAGGACCCATGGCAATGTGACAGGTGTTGCCACAATGCCTGACAGCCCAGAAGCCAAATTCACCAGGGTCATTTAGGGGCTTAAAGAGCTCTAGACCCTGTATGGGCCACATTAGGCTTTCAGACAGGGGTTTGTCTCTGCCAGCGCTGTGGTGCCAAAGACAGGCTAGAGTTTCATGCCTGGCTGTCTTAGCATCAGTGTCTGTATTTGCTTAGGGAGCTACCTCAGTAATAGGTGTTCTGGGAAAATGGGATTTAGTGCCTGAAATAATTTCTTTCATTTGGACAACAAGAGTAGTGGTTATGTGACTTCTACAGCAAATGGAGGGCTCTGGAATTACAGATGTCCCTCAGTGGAGCAGCTGGCCAGCTTGGCACATCAGGAGAGCATTCTATCCACTGGATCCTGGAAAGCAGGGGAGCCTGCATCACCTTTCCTATTGAAATTAGGCTAGCATCCAGTCAGGAAAGTCAAATTGTGGGAGTCGGTGGTAGGTTTTGAATTAAAAAAAGAAAGTAAGCCAAGAGAATTTCCACACACAAAAGAGTGGAAAACAAATATTTTTTCAATCAAAATATTTCATGATGGTAAATAACTTCCAGTGCAATGAAAGCTACCATTTTCACAGACAAAGCAGAACAAGAGCTTAAAGAGAAGAAAAATTGCAACTAGAGGTGACTTGCTCTACCAATAAGGGCACTAGGCTTTTGCGAGTGGGACTGGGCTAGAACTTTGCCAGGACCAGTAGTTGCTTGTTTCTTATTATGTGCTATAATGGTGTACAAGTAGTGTAATGATGAGACAGTAAGTGTTATAAATCCAGTCACCGCTGAAATATTCCTGAAAACACTCTAGGAATTTCAGGTAACATTAAAACTCTGCGAACTTTTTTTTTTTTTTATTTTAAGACTTTTCCTGGAAGACTCCTTACTGCTTTACAAATATAAGAAAAATCTCTCATATGTGTTTTCTGAGTTGTTTTGGGGAAAAAAAAAACTTTATTATCAAGAGAACAAAGGAAACAGATGCACAGTCACAGCAATGTGCTACAAAAATCTTACCTATGAAGTTTATCTGTGAAAAATATATACAGCAAGTCAAACACAGAATTGGCAATTGTCTGTCATGTTTTCCAAAACAGGATGGGTGTTAATTACTGAATAGTATATCCAAGGATTCTTTGTGCTGAATTTTTCTTCTGTTTTGGGATTCTGAGATTTCCAGATGTCTGTATCCTCTCAGAGAGACCGAAATTGTATGTCTGAAGCAAACTTCTTACAGCACTTCTGCATCCTTAAAAGTCATTGACAGGAAATAGTATCTCTGAGAGATACCGCTGAACTGAAGTTGAAGTCCAGTCCAATTAGTCATTTCCTTGTCTGTGAATGACTGTTCCCTATACACCCCTTTGTAAATTGTATAGCTCAGCCTAGCTTTCAAATGACCTCAGAGCCTTTAAAAAAATCTTAGTGACAGAGCTGAACAGTGCCATCATAGAAATATGTCTCAACAGAAGAAAAAGTTTATTGACCTTTTGAATATTCAAGAATGCAGTACAACAATGCATGACGTAAATTATGTGAATCTTTACATATAATTAAACATACTTTAAGTCTCCCTATTGTGAGTCTGCTCCAAAGTTCAATCCAGAACTAGTATGTCGATGTATTTATTATCTGCCAGTAACATAATGTATGCTTTGGTCAGGTAAGGGGACTAACAGCTAGGGAATTAATTGGTAGAATGGGGAAAGTTTATTTATCCATGCTGCAATGGGCCTAATTTAAGAGTCTGAACTGTCAGGGAAGGAAACCATGTTTAAAATTCTCATTTGTATTATTTCACTGAGTCATTCTGGATTCACACCAGACTCCAGTTTTTCACATTCTAAGCCTGATATGAAGCTGCCATTATGACTGGAACAAAGCCTTTAGCATCTCCTATAGTTGATTAAAACTTGAACTTATTTTTATGGTCTTTCCTTCCACACATCCTTTAGCATATGTTGTCTCAAACTGACCACTTGTTCAGCATATAATCAGGTGGATTTGTATTTTTAGGCCAGTTGTTGTGGGGAAACAAGGATCTTGAGTGACTTTCTGTGGATTTTCTTCAGGTTTGCTCAGCTGAGCAGCTGCCTTTGGCATTGCTTCAACAGTTGTCGTCCGAGAAACTCCATGGGTTGCGATGAGATTTGGGTCTTACCCTATAACCACCCTTTTGATGCCACGTGCTGATCAAGCTTTTTGCAGTCGTAAGCTCTGTGAGTGTCAGTGAACCTCGGGGCTCTGTCTTGAGCCTTTCAGATCTTTCATTAAATTTAAATCTCCTTGAAGCATTGATTGTGTCATATGGATTTCATTATCATAAGCATGTTGATGATATTCAGATTCGTGGTTCACGTTAACCTTTTCTACTGAGGTCAGTAACAGTATCTCTGAGCATCTAACAGCTGTCTCCCTGTGGATGTCTCATAATTTTTTGACATTAAATGCAGGCAGTAAGAGGCTCTGTTAATTGGATCTGACAGTTTCTATTCTTTTGGTTTGCATTTCATGGAATCTGCTCAGCACCTTTAGCTGGGAACTTGGGTCTTATTGTTGACAATAATTTGTCATTTACTGCTCTTATTTTTTTCTTCAACAAAAAACTTGTCATTACTTAACATCTCATAAATTTGCCTGTACTTAATCATTACATCAATAAAAACATCCATCTGTATGCTTGTGGTTTTGTGTTTAGAGTTTGGCTTTATTCAAAAACATATTTGTCATGTCAACGTATGCACGCTCTTCTGCTTGTAGCATCTCTCCTTATACTGGCAGCATCTCTCCTTATACTGGATCTGCCAAGGCCAGTAGGTAGCATGTGCTTAGTGACAATGTATATGAGCTTGGGCACAGTGCCCTCCCAGTGAGCAGGGCATTTGTCTTCTGGGCTGGAACATGTTTGGCCAGCTTGGAGTATGGGCAAAGGAGCCAGTCAGAGACAAATGTTTTTTTAATTTAACTAAATTGTCTCAGTGGGCATGAAAGAAGAGTGTATGGTCTGCTCCGTGCTTCTCAGTGGGGGCTTTTGCTCTCAAGCAGGGTATTAAATAAAACAGTACAGTCATTCTCCGATGGTCCTTGAAGTGATTAGAGGTACACTGTTGTGTCCGACCGGCAGCTCCTCTCCTGAGTGACAGCAATGGGGCAAGTAAGAAGGTTTTGTTCAAACAGATTAGTAGAGGGAATACGCACGTGGTTTTCCTGTATAAAAGGTTAAAAAAAAAAAATTACATTTTTTTATTTGGTGGCTATTGAGAAGTGACAGAGACGGTTTTCATTTTCTGTTTGTGCTCAGTTTTAAATAGGTGCCAGTTGGCCTGCCAGGGTTAAAATGTTGTCCTCATCTGGGCAAAGACCAGCTTGTACTTTTTTTCATTTTAAAACCAGGAGCAACAGAAATATAACCTTCAGCCTCTAATGAAAAAAATCAACACATTACAAAGGCTTTGAAGGCCTGAAAGTCTGGAGATGGAGTGTATCGCTGTATACAATCAGGTACCTGAGAATAATGGTGAATATCAGGTAAATGGTATGTGAATTTTTTGGTATTGCATGACTTGGGTGTCCTTTACAACAGTGAGACCCAAGAGAGACATAGGAAGGAAATTTGTCTCATGGAAACAGACACAGTAAGTTCTTCAGTCTGCTGCTCTGCACCTACTCAGCTCTCTAAGAAGAGAGAGTTCAGCTCTCAACTCAGCTTTGTCCCTCTCCAAGCAGCTTCCCAACAGGGAATAAGGGAAAACATAAAGTCTGCATATATACTAAGAGCAGTGTGCTTACACAGGCATAAATGCTAGCCCTGAGCTGAGCAGGTAGCAGAGTAGTGTCTGGGTAATTCTGTCAGAAAAGCACGATAAAAATCAGTGCTTGTGTCAGATTTGAGTGCATCAGGACTGCCGCACCGTATTGCTGGGCTGTCTGCTGGCTACTGGCATCAGTAGCTTCCATACGGGTGACCTGCTCCCTCTTCAGTTCGTGGAGAGAGGGTGGTACCCAGCAGCGCTACCCTCCAGGAGACAGGCTGTCCGTGAGAAATAACCCTGGGAAGGTTTGGTTGTGCAGATTAGCTCCTGCCTGCTGAGACAGTGGACACCTCTGCGTGCTCAGGTCTGCTGCCAGGCACCCGCACCTGAAGCTTAAGGCAGGTCATTGCTTTCTCAAATAAACTCAGGGGTCATTGCAGGGCCGAGGATTTTCATCTTCACATCCATCCACTTTCCTGACAATCTGGGAACGAGTGTTCTCTGCTTGATTTGAAATTGGTATTTGAACCTCGGTGTGTCACCAGAGTGCACCAGCTCCTATGTTATTCAGAGGCAAATGTCTCCCATTACAGCTAGGCATTTGTTATAAGCAGTCATTATCCCATGAAGCAGTACAATAAAAGTGTCTTGCCCACCAGGCAGTGATAAGTCTTACTTTTTATGCCTTCCTCTGCTCAGTGAACAAGAAATAATTCTGACATTTAGAATCAAGAAAAAACATAAAAAATAAGTATTCTACTTTATTGCACTAAGAAATGTTTCACTTCAGAAGCTAAGACAGGATTCCCTATTCAGTGAAATACTTTGTGGATGAGGATGGAAGAGAAAATTTGGGGAAAAAACATGATGTATATTTCTCTTCTATTGTAATACAGTCTTATTTAGTTGGAAATGTTTGGTTTCTCCACTGCAAGGATGGCAAATGGTACCATGAATCTTCACCTGAAAAAGACTGTTTCAACATGACCTGCAAATGGAATGGAAGTCATTACAAGCTGAAGGAATGGAATCAGACATATTTTTAACAGTACCATGCTGCAGGGAAAAATAAGTTTTAACAAGCCCAGTTGGGGGAGCAGGAGCAAACCTTCTGGAGGAGCAGGAGAAAGATTTGGGAGAATCATGTGGGAAGTTTGATTGACAGTTAGTTAAAAGAACAGCTAATGATAATGGGTTTATTTTCTAATTTCATAGCATTTCTTAAAGCATTACTAGCTGCAATCTGGAGAAAAATAAAAGAACAGAGAAAAACTTCCAACACTGTGAAATTAGTAACCACAGAAAAAATTTTCTCTGAATTTAAATGCCTCTACCTCATGCAGCTAGATCATTTGCAGACGTTTTCAATGGATGGTATAGTTACATTTTTTTTCCTACTTTTTTGACAAAATTTCCCTTGCCTCCCAGAAATCTTAAAAGAATTTACGTAGGTTCGGCAACTAGAAAGATCATATCAAGACATAATAAAAACAGTCACAGTCACATAATAAAAACAGTGAATGAATCTATGAATACAGATTTTGAGGTAAAAAAGTACAAACAACTCTTCCCATTTATTTGCTTATCATCTTCTTCATATTTCACTGATGAAGGTGTTACTAGCACCCCAGTGCTGGACACATCTATTAGCTTGAACCCTAGGAGGAATTTCCCTGTTTATACTCTGTTTAGAAATAATTTCTAGGGCAGTTTCCTTTGTCAGAATATTTAAGTCTCTTTCACTGAATTCCTATAAATAATTTTTGCAATTCTTCCTTTCTAAGGTTATTCCCTGTTGGGAATGCCCAATAAGAGCAGGAGCAAACTGGGGACTGCGGGACTGGGGACTATCTAGAAATAAACGTATCTCTCAACTCTCCCTGGAACAGAGTGGTTTGAAGATGTTTGTTGAGAAAGTTCTTAAAATGCAGATGTAAAATTTCCTAATCCCAGTCCCATTTCTCATTATGGCCAATAAAGCTTTCAAGAAGATAAGGAAAACACTAGTGTATAAGTAAAAGCATATAAAAGTATAGACTCAAATATGCTATTCCATTCCTCTGTGAAAGAGCTGTCTTTGTCAAACACGAGCTTATACATCCTTTACTTTCCATATTAACTATGTACAGCTACCCTATCTGCTCCAAACAGATAGTGGTTTTGCACAACAATCTGATAGAGAAAGTAAAAACACATATTCGTCATGCCATGGCTGTATGGTGTGTCTCAATGCTCAGTGCTTACAGGTTCTTACAGGGTTGTAAAGGGTATACCAGCACAAGATCCTTGTAAAGAACTGCTGAAGACAGGATAGTATTCCTCATTGCATTTTTACTGTCCTCATTATATGGCAATGAATCACTGGCAGATATATAACCTTGAGCATCACAATAAACTTAGAAAGCAAACTGAAATGAATTCTGGTCATGTGAATATTAATGTAATCTAAAATGTCATTGCCACCATTCCTATTACAACAAATTTTTGCTAAAGAGAACAATGTATGGCCCAGACTGTGGTTCATATCTCAAACTTTTCACATTTCTTTGCTTCTTATAATATTTTCCTTAGACTTTTTTTTCCTCCGGCAAAGTTTTATAGAGTAATTCTTGCCACTTTACTAAGGCTAAATTCCACCTTACTAAAGCTGAATTAGAAAAAGAAATCTGAAGTATATGGTCTAAAACGTTACATATATAAAAAATGTCAAGTTAGAAAAATAATAAGCTAACCCTGAAGAGACTTTATTTCTATAAAAATAGGCACATAAGAGTATTTAAATTCACGTTAAACCAGAGGTAGTTAGGGCTAGTTTGGCCATTCTCATAAGACTGACAAATCTTACATATGGGAACTATAAATTTGGCAAAGAAATGAAGGACTAACTGAGACATAATTTGTTTTATTTGACTTGATCATATAAATGAGAACGACATTTCCCCCATCTTGACTACTATAATATTTTTTTAAAAAGTTGTAACTCAAAGCTACCTTTCTTTGCTCATGTAAAATATCTTGTGTTGGATATACTCCTTTAGCATCTTTGGTCTAGGCAGGGGCAGATCCTAAAAACACTCAGAATTCCAAAATAATATAACGCGCAATTAAAGAAAAATTTTTAAAAAGCATGTTTTGTGTGCATTCCAGGACCATTCAGCAAATCTTTGTATCAGAACCACAGATGATATAGGGCCAATATCAATACAGACCTAAAGCATATACAAGTTGTGTAAGGTGTTGCGTATATGTTAGATGCTTGGCTTTCAGACCGTGACCTGAAATGTAGAGTGAGGACCTAGAATCTCTTCTCAGCGCATGAGTCAAGCAAGATACTCCAGAGGAGCTTTCAAGAGAAACCCATGCACTGAATGTTCTCCTCTAATCTAACAGAAACAGGGATTTCATTTACACAACAGGTCTTTGTGAAGTGGCTCACTTTGACTAGATGTCTGTACAAGCAGCACCATAGAGGGCACAGCCCCACTGAGAAGCAGAGCCTTGAAGCAGAGGACTGGCAGAGGGCATTCCTCAGCCGGCACAGCACCCTGCCTCTGCAAAGCACCTAGACAGGAGCGGGTGTGTTTCCTGCACCCCATGTGGATTAGACACGCTCGTATCTACATAGATTTAGCTTGCTGCATGCAGATGCGTATGATGCCCGGGTATCCAACTAGAACAGTTCAACCCCTTTTGAAGTCTGCACTGCCTTGTCTGTTGTATGCGTTTTAATGTGTTAGAATATGTTTAATTAACCCTTGCAAGCACCAGTCTTTTGCCAAGTTCACACATGCTTTGGAGATGCAATGTCATCTTGACATTGCTCAGCCTCCCCTTAAGGATACTATATCCCATCCAAAATACAGCAACTACCAAATATTGTCATGTCCTTTCTCTTTATTTAGTTCTGTTCACAATACCAGCTGTACCTCTGTTTTCCAGTTTCTTTTAATCAATGGCTTGTGATTAGCAAGCTCTAGGGTTTAAGGGGACCTCTTTGTTTGTTTGTTTTTTCCTGATAATTTACAGATGTTTCCTATGGCGATTTGTTCTGTGATGCAGGAATTCCATCTGTTCCTTCCTATACATTGGCTCTGCTTTATTTCGCATCTGCATTGTGATTCAGAGGGTTTGAATTAGTACCTCTTATTTGCTGGACCGCCTATTTATCATAATTTCTGCATTTGCAGATTGTCTCTTCCACTTGTCTGAATTAATTATTGCAATAAATAACAAATAATTCATCAAAATGTATTAGGCATTTTTCTATGCACTTCAGTGTACCTCTAAACTTGTATTTGAAACTCCTTGCAAAAAGCTACTCCTGACCTTAACAGAGTTCAAAGATAATGGGTACTTGAAAGGTGATGATTAATAAAGACACTTCGGGTAGCATTAATACATAGGTATGACAAACATAAAGAGTCTTGGAAAGAATATAAACCTCCATGTGTTTGTTGCAAAATAATACAGACAAGTTAGTACTCAACTTACTGCTAGAAAGCCAGTAGTTCTCCAAAAATTGTCAGTGGCATTCAGAAGTACTAGGACATTAACAGGACATTTTATTTATCTTCAGTAAATAGCTGTGTTTACAGGCAAGACTTCTGCTTGGCTTTGACCCAGCAAATTTTAAAAATATCTCAATGCAGAAGAGAAGTTAGACTCCAATGGTCAGCCAGCAGTTGCAAGATGTGGTAAAACTGACATCTTGATAAAGTTTATTCATCATAAATTAAAAGCACCAGCTGGGAAGAGTTTCTTAGTAATGGATCACTCTGTATGGAACCAAATATATGAGAGGACTTTTGCCTCTGTGCATTATCCTATTGAGAAGAAAAGCATCCCCACTGACAGCTGATAGCCTTTTAGTTGAAATAGCAGTAGGAAACCCTTACAGAGCTTACCAAAACCCCGAATCAACAGGTATGTTTTTTACCTATCTCCGTGTATCTGTCTTTAAACATAATAATTACTTCTTAATCCTTGCAATTATTATAGAATTATTTATGTTACACTTTTCTCATGTTAAATATGACTTTAGGATGGCTGGCTAAACCCGAGGAAATTTGTTCCCCAAAGGAGCGTTTCTAAACAGGTTATTGGTCCATTCTTGTCATGACCAGAACCCTCAAAAAGACTGGGCAGCAACAAGCTCTGAGATGCAGGGGGGCAGTCTGGTTATGTGGGGTAGCAGCCTAGAGAAAGCATTTCGGATGAGTGAAATATGTCTGGTATGCAAGGAGGATGCCTATATCATGGAAATTTTATTGAAATTGTAAAATTAGCTTTTGAAGTTCCCACACAAATCCTTGGAGTTATAAAGAATGTAAAACTTACCTTTTAAAATTAACTTGGCTGGTTAAACTCAGAACGGTGATCAGTAAAGGATGAGCAAGTACTGACTGAAATTGCGTATTTAAGGATGTGAGGTGGTTGACTGAGGTAAGAGACAAAGACGGCATTCAAACCTTTAGAATGCTTCTGGATAATTATCTTTTACTAATTTTTATGCATTTATTTCATGCAATTCATTTGTTCTCATCAGCAAGACACCAGCTTTGCTATTTTAAGCTTTTGTATACACGCTAACAGATTTCATAACACAAAGTGTGAATGGGTAGTAGTGGCTGGAGGAAATCCTGCCTCTTGCTCCAGCACAAGTCTTTGTGCAGCTGTTCTGAACTAAAAACAAAAACCCAACCAAATCCTAAAAACCTGCCAGAAATTATATTAAACTGATTGGCTCCCTGATCGAGTTCACAGTCTACCCATTCAAGAAACTGTGCAGGTAAACTCAGGAAAAGATAGTAATGGGAATACCTGCAGCCAATATCGCTGCCAGAGACTTCCCGTTGTGGAACCACAGGTCCTGCATGTTCCTGAGGACCGAACATCTAATTGATGTGCCCTGGGTCATTATGTTCCTTATTGAAAACTTTAAGTCTTCTCCTCATACTTTCTTTGGTGTTCTCGCTGCTTTAGGAAATAATATTCAAGAATTAAGCTCTTAGATTTTGTGTCTTACCAGTTTTCTAGTTCATCAAATCAGATTCACTTCTTCACTGACCTAGTATTTCCATAAGTGCCAGTGCTCCAGTATTGACATTTTAATGTATCTCTGAACTGCATGGTTACAGAATGATGTAAGGAGTTTTACATTTGTATTTTTTAAGACTTCAGGTTTTTACCATCTCCCCATTGAATATTAATCTCATGTCCAAAAGGTCATCTAGAAGTTTATCTCTCTTCTGTGCAGTCTACCGGTACTAAATATATTCCTCTTTATTCCAGGGATTTCTCAAATGCATTCTGCTTTGCACACTGCTAATGCAGTAAAGACTGAATATTTGGATTGTATATATAAAGGTGATTTGTATAGCCTATATTAAAATAACTTGCTCTTACTAGCACACTACTGGTATGGTTATCCAGAATCCCGTCTGCTTTCAATAATTTTTAATTTGCATTTAAAACAGCTTAGTGAGTTGCTATCATCTCTGACTATAGTGTATAATCTCTGGTTTGGGACACTCAGGAATAGCTGAGCCATGTACAGAAAAAATTCCACCAAAATTACCAGAAAAAGAAACTGGTGGATGTGTTGCTTATCCAGAAACATAAAGTGTAAATCCCTAAATATTCACATAAGTTTTAAGAAGCTTGCTTACAGATTCAGTTTCATCATTATGTCTTGTTTTCTCTCACCCTAAAAAGGCATAAAGCCTCCTTTATTCCTTCTAACCCTTTGCTGTGGAGAGATTTCATCAGTGGAAACCCAATACAGCCATTCCTGTCAATTTACAACAGAAATCCTTTTCTTCCTTCCTTCCCTCTGTTTGTTGTTTTTTCATGTAAACTGTTTAGAAAGGCTACTGAGATTAGACTGCTCCTTGTATCAGTAGGCATTGCTTTCCCAGAGTGACAGGCTAATTTCCTCCTTTTCTCCTCGTAGCCTTGCACCCTGCTAGCACTGTCGTGGGAACCGGAGAGTTCGCCATTAGCATCCTGAAAAGGTTTACCTAGGTCTTCATTTATATGCATTGGCAAGTGAAAAACGGAGGGATAAAACTGAAATGCATGGGGTGTGGAGATGGGGCTTTACTGCTTCAAGGATTGGAAATCAAACCTTCAGGGACAAAAAAGTAGTGTTTGGGGCTCTAACGCAGTTAGGGATTTTTTGCAAAATGTAAACAATTACATAATGGCAATTCTTACAAAAGTATGAGTTTAAAACCAATTTAGAGGATATTTTTATAAGAGAAATGAAATCACCCTTTCTGGGGGAACAGCTGAGGTAGTACACAGCAGTCCGACAAACTGGCACACTGTGGCTCTTCCTCCCAGCATCGCACAATTTAGTTTGGTTTCTGTTTCCACGTCACAAGGTCAAACTGTGAGTTTTCAGAACCGAGCCAATACAGGAACATCTAATAGAGGGGAAGGAATATGACTGAGTACAAGTGCACTGCTGCTGGTTTTGTCCACATCGGGCCGTTAGATGCCCGTTAGATGTTACCAGGTCCTTCCCCAGCTGTGAAAGTGCTGCAGAGAGGAATACTGTAACTGAGCTGAGAGACATCTCACCAGCTTCTTCTCAGGGTAAGATGTTCTGCTCCCATGAATCCTCCCTGGAGGACGGTCACAGAGGGGGCTTGCCCTGTCCTTCTGGCATGTGGTGCAGCCTGTAAGGGCGCTTTCTCTCATTACTGGGTGATCACTGTGGGAAAGTAAATGATAACGAAGTTTTGATTTCAGCTGCTGTCTCAGCACAGTGAAGCCCTTTGTCACATTCTAATGGGTCAAAAGGAGATTCATGGTCTGAAGTTTTAACAGAATCATGAATCTGCTCTGAATCAAAATTAGGTATTCTTCTTTTCCTAAAAGCTAAAGCTAAGATGCCTATTTTCAGCCAGATTCTACTGCTAACTCCCTTTACGTTTTATTCCCTCAAGCTCATATTTTAGTAAATCACAATCTTATTCTCATATTGATTATGCCCTCGGCACAAAACTCTGTTTCAATTTCACAGTAAATTGTAGCACTTATTAAACACCACTGAAAGCCCTTACCCTATGCACTGATGTCATACCCCTTTCTCATAAACAGCATTAAAAATGTATGGATCTGATATCAACCATGTGTGCTTCTTACCTAGTATGACCGTGGAATGGTTAGAAATCACTTGAAGAACTGCTGTTTTGAGAATATCTTTAGTCAAACAGTGTGTAATCTTCCTGACAGCAAAATACTTCACAACCAAGTCAGGATGAGTCTGGACTAGTACTAAAATACAGATGACATTCAGTATTTTTACAGTAAAATTCATAGAAATCTAATCTGGAGTACAGAGGAAAGTTAATTAGCACAGCAATTTAAATTAATTTAGTACAGCAGTACATGCTGATTTCTTTTATTTGTTTTCTAGAAACTGTATATTTTAGGTAAGTAAAGACACACTACTCAGTCTAAACTGTCCAGCTGCTCAAATACCAGAGCTGGAATTTTTTTTTTTTTAAATATATGTCTTAGGGAGAGAGGCAGAGATGGAATTTTCTGCAGCAAGCAGCTTTTTCCTTTGTTTGTTTTTTTTTTTTTTTTAATGTAAAAAAACATGAAACAAAGATGACCTTTTCAGTTTTCTGCTATGGTTCTTACTTCTAAGGGAGGCATGTAATCAAAGTATGGTCCAGAAGCAGTCACAAAATTAGCTTGGGTGTTTGTGTTTAGAAAAGCCAAAAAAACAAATAGAAACATCCTCCTCTCCAGTTTTCAGAAGGTGGAAAAACAGTTCCTGTCTTGAAATTGCTTTAAAAGGTAGAACCATCCTTGCTTTAAAAATATATTATTATAGCTTGGCAACAGCAATAACCAGAGGTAGGATTCTGCGTCTGGACCTCTGGGCGGCTTCTGGAGTGAGACCTCCTTATGCAGGAGAATTTACATTTCCCTGCAGAGATTTTCTGAAAATGACAGTAAGAGACTGTAGAAGAACACGACTGGCCAATTTAATCTCTAGGTAGCCTGTATAAGAATATAAAGGCCAAAGGATTCAGTACTGGAACGTGGTTCTGTTACAACTGCCCAGAAATTCAATGCATTGCCAATACAAGCGCACCAAGTATTTCACTTATAACAGGTGGGTTATAAAAGAAGAACAGCCTGGCATATTATTACACAGAACTCCTTTTAAGTTCAGTGAGTTGAAGCCTCTTTGGACCTACATTTGTTCTCATTAAAACTTTAAGATTTTCCTTTGAACTCAGTAGATCTTATCTGAACCAATACAAAGGAAAGAGGCTGATGTGCTGAAATAATAATACACAGTATCGATGACATTTTTCTCATCTCTCCTTTGTTGTTTTCCTGTAAGGTTCTCATATAGGTTCCCCCTCTAATCAACACAGAGCGGATGAGGTTTTCCTGCAGAAAGGTTCATTCCATGCTGAAATAAATGTCTAAGGCAAGGGACCCTGGAAGCATCTCTCTCCGCTGACTATGGAGGGAGTTGAGATAACCAGCTTAAACACAGGACTCAGCCAGAAATTCAGTTCCAGATTCAGAGTCTTGTGTTCCTGTCACAGTTAACGAAAATTGACAGCTCCATTCAGCTGCCCCGACTTAGCACCTAGTGCCTTTTAAGATGCCCTAGGTAAGATGTTTTGTCTACCTGCCGGCTGCCTGCCCATCATAGCGTGGGTCGCCTGTAAGGCCTGACCCATATTTGCTGTACCTGAGTAGATGTTCTTGACATCTTGAGTCCTCTGAAATGGCCTATTTTTAGGCCACCCTTATTTAGGCAACTGAATTGAGCCTCTAGTAACCACAGTAAACAAAAGGCAAGATTCAGTTACCTAAACTTTTGCAGCTAGTGCCAAATGAAATGCCCTAGGGCATGCAAGACCTTCGCCGCCCTGGACTGGCAGATCCAGCCTATGACTTTCTGCAGCAGCAGCTGCAGCCTAGTAGGACAATTGAAAATGTCTAAACAGAGAAAACATTTACCGCCCCAAAAGGCCTGTTCAGGCAACTGAACTTTCCCTCTCCCTGGTCTAAAGAACTATTCAGCTGATGAAAAGTAATTCTAGATACTGGGTTCAACTCACTGTAACACCTTATTCTCATCCAGAGTGTAGGCTAAACATGTAAGTACAGGTGTTTGAATACTGGGCTTGATCTGTAAATTCGTTAATTTTAGATGGGATGAAGACTACTGCAGTTGCTTTATGCAGATGAAGTTATATATAAACCTTTGCTGATCTGGCAGTGATTGCCATGATTAGAATTTGCAAAGTATACATGTTTCTACTGTCAATTATGAAAAGAATACCTCACAAAATATGCACATTATTTAACACCATTTTACTCTCTAGCACTGTGATAGTTGTGGTTTGTCAGCATTTCCTTTTACCTTTTATGAATCTGACTTTTCTCAGTGGGTTTTACAGCATTAGAGTAATTTCTTTTCAAGTTAAATTACACCCTGCTTTGCTTGTCATCGGCCTAAATACATTTTTAACCAAACATTGTAAATCAGGGAAAACGTTTTATCCTCAGGCAGGTTAGTTCTTCTAGACACATTTTTGGCATGTTGTATATAACAATTTGGGCTAGAAACAGAAATTTGGCATCACCATTTTAGTTTTTCCTGAAGACTGGATTAGGCTGAACAACCCTTTTAGACGTTGTGATTAGGACTGAGCCAAAACTTTCTTTTTCCACTTAGGTTTAAACGATTTGGGGGGATAGATTCTTTTTTTTTTTTTTTTTTCAAAAGCCAAAGCTATTAGTTTGAAAGTCTAAAAATTCAAACTATTATCACCTATTAGAAATAGTTCTGGCAACTTGAGACCTTTTTTTCATTTCATTGACTAATTTCTGGTTCCACTTTTACTTCCTTACTTGATGGTGCCTTAGATGTATATATACATGCTTGTGTGGTACATATTAATTGTTGGCTACCAGGTTAGCAGTCCTATGAAAAAAAGATTATTATAGATGTTGAAAAGGGAAAACAAGAAAAATAAATTATGGGAACTGCTTGTAGGTACAGAGAAAAGGTCTAGCATGTAAGTACCAGTCACATACCTCAGCCATAATAATGACTTTGCTTCTAGGGTTATAGAAACAAGCATCTCAGATCTCTTGCTTTGGATGAATTGGGTTAGGATCCTGACTGTCTTCCCACATTAGGATGTATAGCAGATATGACAGGTTAACTTAATTGTTGCAGCAGAAGCACAGAAAGATGCCATGGGGAAATCTGTTGTCTTTTTTCATCCTCATATGTTAGAGGAAAAGATAATGTTTTGACTGGACCAAAATAATTACCTCTGGAAATTGTACCCTGAATGCCACTTTTTTTTCTTTCCTTTTTTAATTCTTATTATGTGGCTTAGGGCAAGTGACCAGCATGATACAGCTTTACATGTGACTGTATTGCGTTTGCGTGGCAAGGTTTTGGTAGTGGGGGGCTATAAGGGTAGTTTCTGTGAGAAGCTGCTAGAAGCTTCCCCCATGTCCAATAGAGCCAATGCCAGCTGGCTCCAAGACGGACCCACCGCTGGCCAAGGCTGAGCCCATCAGCGATGGTGGTAGCGCCTCTGGGATAACATATTTAAGAAGGGAGAAAAGTTTCTGTGCAACAGCAATTGCAGCCAGACAGAGGAGTGAGAATATATGTGAGAGAAACAACTCTGCAGGTGGATGCTCGAAGGAGGCTGTGACCCCATGGGAAGCCCACGCTGGAATAGGCTCCTGGCAGGACCTGTGGAGCCATGGAGAGAGAAGCCCACGCTGGAGCAGGTTTGCTGGCAGGACTTGTGACCCCGCGGGGGACCCACGCTGGAGCAGTCTGTTCCTGAAGCACTGCACTCTGTGGAAGGGACCCACACTGGACCAGTTAATGAAGAACTTCAGCCCGTGGGAAGGACTCATGTTGGAGAAGTTTGTGGAGGACTTTCTCCCGTGGGAGGGACCCCACGCTGGAGCAGAGGAAGAGTGTGAGGAGTCCTCCCCCTGGAGAGGAAGGAGTCGCAGAGATAACTGACCACAACCCCCATTCCCCGTCTCCCTGCACTGTTGGTGGGGAGGAGGTAGAGAAACTGGGAGCAAAGTTAAGCCAGGAAGAAGGGAGGAGCGGGGGGAAGGTGTTTTAAGATTTAGTTTTATTTCTCATTATCCTAATCTGATTTGATTTGTAATAAATCAAACTAATTTCCCTGAGTTGAGTCTGTTCTGCCCATGACGGTAATTGGTGAATGATCTCTCCCTGTCCTTATCTTGACCCACGAGCCTTTCATTATATTTTCTCCCCCCTGTCCAGCTGAGGAGGGGAGTGATAGAGCGGCTTTGGTGGGCGCCTGGTGTCCAGCCAGGGTCAACCCACCACAGTGACTAACAAAATAAGACTGGTCCAAGAAAGGACTCAGTACCCACAGCTATATAATACTGTGCCTTTGCTTAGACAGCCAACAAGCATTCCCAAGGGGTCCTGAGATATTTTCTGTTTCTGCAGTTGATTCAACAGTGGATGGGAAGAAAAGTCTCAGTGCTTACTGAAGTCCTAAAGGAAGTCCATAACGAGAACTGCTGATCTCCTTGGAAAGGATGTGCCTGCAAGTGCTGGGAAGTGTTTCCCTGTGTGTGGTTTCCAGTGGCTGGGGTCATGGTTCACCACTGCCAGATGCTGTCTCCACGCTGCCTCTTTGGAGACCGGCTCCTCCCAGCATTCCCCTCAGCTGTCTTCTGCATCCAGCTCGCTGCCGCGAACTGCTGGCAACTTGCATTTTAGAAGCACCAGGCTGCTGCAGAACAGATAACTCTTTGTGAACTGAGCTTTCTTTGTCCTGAAAGAATCATGCTTTTAGCAGTAAAAATACATTTCCAATCTGCACGGGTAGTCATGTTCTCTAAATGGGATAAATGGTGGCTGGTCCGTTTGCTTAAGCATTGCTTTCATTCACCACTCGTTGGAAGAGACAGAAACTTTGCAGAAGAACCATGCTGTCTGCTGAGTAGTTTAGTAGTTTTGCAGCTGAACCTAACCTCCTCCCCAGTATATGTATTTATTGTCTGTGATATGCAACTGTATCACCTCTTGCTGAAGATCTTAAATGGTTTGTAAATAAGAGTCTAGTTACATCAGCTTAATGCATGTGAGACTGAGACACATAATTTTTCAATTACTATATGCCACATTCTTATATGTGTCATTTTTGTCTTCTAGAAAGCTGTTTTCATAATATGGGGGAAAACCTATCCAACCAAAATCACTGCAGTATTGTAGAAATTGCACTCTGCAGCTAGTAAATCTAATCAGAATAACACTTTTTCTATCAAATTTGAAATTCCCCTGAAAAGTCCATAGCAAACATTACCTCTTATATTCTAGGCTACCTTAAAAGAGCTATAATTTTCCTTGTGACTCCTGAGGAATTTTCATAAGCACTTGAAAACTCTTGGCTGAATCCTATTTTCCTTATTCCGAGATTTAGTCTGAGTCTTACTGAAATTACCAGGAATGTTTGCATGAGTAAGGCAGGAAACATTTTATGCTATCCCCACAAACTATGCGATAGGGAAATTTGTCAGCCAGGCTTTCCAGGAATAATTGCATTGATTTATCTTCAGCGTGGTATGTCTCAACAAGATTTCTTCAAACACTTCATTCTTAAAGCTATTTCCCTTTAAAATACTCCTGACATCTGCAGCTTTTATAGCTTGAAGCGCTAGAAGGTTGCTCCTCAGATGGTCGTTACTTCACAAACAGTCGCGTTTTTGACAGTCATGGGTTATGCACTGCAAAATCCCAAATCTCTGCATCAGAGACTGGAATTCTTCTTTTAGAGAGTAATTCTTCCAACTTTCTCCAATGCTTTCTTGTTTTATTTTGCTTAGTTTCTTGTTATACTTTCTGGAGCCAAAAAGGGGCTCTTTATCCCTTCCAATGAGCTCCCTACATCTCACACTTGTGAGTGTGTTCTCTCCTGTGCCTGTCCTCCCAAAAACTTCTCTTCCATGGCAGTTGGCTATGTTACAAGTGGAGAATAAATAACAACAATATCCCCTGGGCCCCTTGACGCCAGGGTAAATCCGGTATGGCAGCAACAGTCACTGCTTGTCCAGGAGAGCCGCAGCAGGACAGGTAAGAAAGGGATGTGGGCTCCAGAGAGAGCCTCCAGGGGAGGCAGGGGCCTCTGCAAGAGTGGAGTTTTAAGCACCAGGAGGGAAGCACCTGGGATGTGCCCCATGAAGGCCAACCAGAAAACAAAGAGGTAGCCTAATTCCATAAAGAGTTCAGCCTTTTTTTCCGTTACAGACCTTATAGCTTGAAATGGTTCCTGTTTTAATCTGGAGCCTCCTCCAGTGAGAGCACAGTAGCATTCATCCTGAACTGTGAAGGGAGAACTTTTGAAAGCTCAGGCTTGGCAGCTTTGTCTGGAAAAGCTTTTCTGCTGCCATAATGCCCTGGGAGAATGACAGAGAAAATGTAGGCTGCTAAAAATTAAAAGGATGAATAATGTAAACAAGCTGATTAAATTCTGTAACCTCTTCGACTTCATGGCTCTAGGGTGGCTTATGTCCCGTTAAAATGAATGGATTCTGCAAGCTGGGAGGAGGAAATTAGAGTTGGCTAACAGGAAGAAAAAAAAAAAAAAAGCAGCATGAAGTAAAAGAAGGCACAAATAGCTAAAGAGAAATTGCTATTTTATTTTATCCATCTGATATACCCTTGTGGTGATCTGCCTCATTACTTCATGGGGTACAATATGATAAATGCCTACAGACAAGGCTTTACAGAATGCAGGCAATTTTTTCTACCTAGTTATCCAATCCTGTTTAAAGCAGGTTTGAAAGATACGAGGGGATCGAGTGCACCCTCACTAAGTTTGCAGATGACACCAAGTTGGGTGGAAGTGTTGATCTGCCTGAAAGTAGGAAGGCTCTACAGAGGGATCTTTACAGGCTGGATCGATGGGCTGAGGCTAATTGTATGAGGTTCAACAAGGTCAAGTGCCGGGTCCTGAACTTCGGCCACAACAACCCCATGCAACGCTACAGGCTTGGGGAAGAGTGGCTGGAGAGCTGCCTGGCAGAAAAGGACCTGGGAGTGCTGGTCAACAGCCGGCTGAACATGAGCCAGCAGTGTGCTCAGGTGGCCAAGAAGGCCAATGGCATCCTGGCTTGTATCAGAAGTAGTCTGGCCAGCAGGACCAGGGAGGTGATAGTGCCCCTGTACTGGGGCTCTGGTGAGGCCGCACCTCGAGTACTGTGTTCAGTTTTGGGCCCCTCACTACAAGAAGGACATCGAGGTGCTGGAGAGTGTCCAAAGAAGGGCAACGAAGCTGGTGAAGGGTCTAGAGCACAAGTCTTATGAGGAGCGGCTGAGGGAGCTGGGGTTGTTTAGCCTGGAGCAGAGGAGGCTGAGGGGAGACCTTATTGCTCTCTACAACTACCTGAAAGGAGGTTGTAGCGAGGCGGGGGTCGGTCTCCTCTCCCTAGTAACAAGTGATGGGACGAGAGGAAACGGCCTCAGGTTGCACCAGGGGAGGTTTAGGTTGGATATTAAGAAAAACTTCTTCACCAAAAGGGTTGTCAAGCATTGGAACAGGCTGCCCAGGGAAGTGGTTGAGTCCCCATCCCTGGAGGTATTTAGAAGACGGGTAGATGTGGCACTTAGGGACATAGTTTAGTGGTGGACTTGGCAGTGCTAGGTTAACGGTTGGACCTGATGATCTTAAAGGTCTTTCTATTCCAATCTAAATGATTCCATGATACCACACCCAGAGTACTTTCCAGGATAGTTGTGTGAATCCAAATCTAAAATATGTTAAGATATAAGAAGACAAAATTCCTGTTCTGTCCTATTTCAAAATTCCTGAGATGCGAAGTGTCTTCAAATTAAAAAAAGTATGAAGGATAAAACTTCTTGCCAGCCATTCCTTTATAGCACAGACTTATTTTCATGAAGATTCATGGGTATGACTCCATATAATAAGGTAGGAGAGAGAGAGTAAATATAAACTATTAAACATGCCACAGGTTGTCATTTTTACGTGTGTGAAATTAGAATAGACATGGGATGTTTTGTGTCTCTGTCCTTTGCCAAAAGTTTGGTCAGGTTGGGAAGCTTTACCTTCTCTGGGGTGTCCCAAAGTACCTACGCGATGGCAATCCAGTCGAGTATGTGCCTACTTTGACTGCAGCTGGACAAAAAGATGAAGCTGGACAGCTGTCTTTGGTGTTACCATTAACACGCTTGATAAGACCTGTGGAGGATAATATAATGAAAACACATGGTCACAGGTTCCCTTGGGGTCCTTGAGGTTCAGATGTGCTCTCCACTGCAAGATGACACGTGAGCCAGTAAGGGTGCAGACAGGCAGCTGGCCCTGCTGTCTCAGGTAAGAGGTACAGGTGATTGGATGTCATATTCTGAGCATGCCAAAATGGGGTATGTGTACCCATGGCAGTGGAATAAGACAGAGGAGACTTGCTTTTTCCTCAGGAAAGTGTGGGGAGAAATAATCACTGAAAGAAATCTGTGCAAGCCTTGAGCTAGTAATGTCATTAGCAGAGGAAGAGGTCAGGAAGAGTAGAAATGTACCTACAGATTTACACCTACCTAGTGAACACACTTCTAAAGAGACACACCAGTTCTGGAGAAGTGCACTCTTTGCTGTGAAAAAGGATGATGAAGCTACCACTCTGTAGGTCTTGGGTCAGAGAGGAACATGATGTAATGAACTGAAATGTCTCATGAAATTATCAGTCCTGTTTCTTCTCTCTCATATCATGAATACAGCTAGTGTCCCACACGAGGAATTCTTGCCAGGCAGGGGAGGGGATGAAATACTCCAGTAAGAATCAAAGCAGTAGAGGGACTTCAATGAGTTCAGTCCCCTGTCATTTGTGGCAGTCACATCATGTAACCCCATAGGTTTATAATTGATCAAACTCTATTTTACAGCTAATTAGATTTTTTTTTCCTTAATGCCTCCAAGTAGAAAGCTATTCCAGATCTCCACTGTAATAATGTCTAGAAGTCTTCTAATTATCAGCATAAGCTTCTTTACGGCCAGGTTATATTAGTTCCTTAACCTAAATAACACTTTCTCCACCATGGGATTTCTTTTGTTAATACATTTATAAAGACCAACCACAGCCCCTTTAAGACATTAGTGTGAACCTAAACAAATTAAGTCGGTTGCTTTCTTATTATTTACACATACTATGCTTAACAAATGGGAGTGGGGGAGCAAGTGATGGGAATCTGGGGATGCAGTCTGCATTAAACTTGATATGAGTCAGAGGGTTAAACCTCTGATCACCACTCAGAAGAGAAGCACCTCTGGGATCCTCCTCCCTTTCCAAACTTATAGAAGAGTTAAATAGTTCAAACAAAACTCTGATGTCCAAATGACTGAATTGCACTAGATGCCTAAATATTGCCTTTGATATAAATTAAAAATGAGCCAGGCAATGTTACTGTCACTATAAACTCATGGGAATGAGCTTTCATACTTGTACTGTACTTTCTCTCATTGATTTATTTTCTCATTCTGGTTTGTTTGATCTTCATTTACCTGTAATAATAGAGGAAAGAGGAACCTGAACTGGTTTTCCTATTCAGTGTTTAAAGTGTTTGTTTAATTTCAAGCACATAAGAGACAATACTATATTGTTAATATGTGCTTTTATAAATTCTTTGAAAACTAACCTAAGTGGCACTGTTTAGACCTTATTTACATAGAGACAACCTTTGATATAGCAAAATACAGTGAATGGAAGCTGAAATGAAAAAAAAAAAAATCAAATTAGAAGTACAATACAAAACTGCAATAGCCAGACTAGGTGAACTTTGGACCAGGTTATTTAGAATAATGGGAGTTTCTACAGCAGCAGCAATTTTAAAGTCAAGACTGCATGCTTTTCTAAAATGTATGCATTATTTTAGAGAAGAAATTAACTCAGTGAAGTATTTAGATTACACTACGTGTTCATAGTAACCCTGTCTGTCAATTAAAAAAAAAATGTTTAAAATTATTGGATGCATTGTAGGATTATTCAAACTGCTCTAGGCTAGAGCTGTAAAAAATGAGGTAATTCCACTGCAGAAAGGTGAAGCTGGTAGCTACCTACTCTAATAAGAAGTTGGAGTGGCAGTGAAAAAAGCTTATACACAAATATGAAATAGTTATGCTTCTTTTTAATGACTGTTTCCTGTTAAGATTAGTAATTTCTCTGGAATAATGAATACAATAGGTAAGGTATTCACTGTTATGGGTGGCTAGGGGAACCAATAAGACTTGAAAGGCCAGCTCCCATTTGTGCTTAAAGGAGCAATTCCTGGAACGGAAAATCCTTGTGAAACCTCGACCTAGGTGTCAAGGGCACTGGGAGAAGCTGACTGGAAGCTTTCTACTACACAAATTTTGAACAAAATGCCAATAATGTGACAGGTTTATATTGAGTACAAACATGCCCCAGTACACCAGACCTGTCTTTTCATGTTCAGCATGAACAAAGTATTGCCATATTGTAAGGAAGATTCATTCCAAGAAAATACATGGTGATACTAAGCAGCTGTTGCCTTTCAGTCACCAAAACATACAGTTGTAGAAATGCTGATTGCAGGAAGCCTCTGGAGTCATCTGGCTCAAAAATCTGGGGTACTGCCAGTCATCAGCCCCGGCATTGTCTTGCCACATCTTGAAATCTTCTGGAGAGGGAGATCCCACAATGTCTATGGGCACCTGTTTCAGCACTGCACTGCCCTCCTACATTTTCCATACGTCCTTCCTTCCAGAGTTTCCTAACATCTACACTGAACTCCCACTCTGTGGGCATTGCCCTCTGCTTTACCTTAAATTGAGAGGGCTTGGGTCCACCATCTTTGTAGGAACTTTTCCTTAGCAGGATTGCCCCTTTGGCAAGTTTTCACTTGGTTTGCTCTTCACTTACAGTCATATAACTTTCTGTACCTCTTTATTGACTCCCACTCATTAGTTAGATTTCTTGACACCCCTATATTCCAAATTCTATAGCCATTTTAGTATTCTCTGATGGGGAAAATCATCGCATTTCCCCTTACCTTGTGATGTTTCTATGATGTAATTCTCAGTCCTGCTTGACTTATGAAGCATTTGAGGGATTGACTCAAAGTTCACTGAAATCTTATGGCAAAGGTCTCAAAAACGCTGATTTGCTTTCAGCTTCACGTGAGTGACTCCGACCTGCTTCAATGTATTGACCATTCCGGAAGTAAAAGTGCAATAAGACTGCACAGCAATAAGGTTCCCCACATATAGCATGAGGCTTAACAACATGAACTAGTGCAAGGGCAATGATTTCACCCCTCTGTCCAAGTAGGTGTGAATCCAGGCCTTTCCTATTTCTCAAAGAAGTATAGAACAGGCTGAAGGGGGGCAAAATATGAGGAATTTCCTCTCTAACATAATGGTGAAGGAGTTTTTGACAATAAGCATTAACTAGTTTCATGTTTCTTTTCTGCAAGATGGGGAGAGAGGAGCATAAGACAAAATTTTTACTAAGTGCTACCCCATGTACAAGGTACATTCTTCTGAAGTATCAATGCTCTTTTAGAGCATCTGCTCTTCAAAGGAAAAAATGACAACTGGTTTGAATAGGAAACCTTAAGCCCTAAGCATAATAGATAAAGAATGTGAATGTCTTTTGATGTAACCAGAAGTCTTTGATGTATTTATAAAATCTTGCAACTCATCTTGTATTTTCAGCCAGTTAATATATGGATTAAAATAATTAATTGCAACTAACACATTTTACAATGTTTTAAAGCTGTTCTCATGGATCTTCCCTTTTCTTCCTTCACTGCTGAAATGCCTGCTACCTTTGGAAGCCATATCACTGGTTTCTATAGTCAAAGGCAGATGTGCTAATACAGAAATGCTTAATGACCCAAATAAAGCTTCCTTAATACAAATGGAAATTAAAAGCAGAGTGTGTGTTGGATGAAGGAAACCAGGCTATTGCTATGCGGCTGGTTTCATTTATAAAGTTGACAGTTCCCTTGCTTAGCAAAGCAAGAGCCAAAATGTACTTTCATTTCATGACACGATAGTATAATCCACACTAGCTCCACTGAGGTCAGTGAATTTATTCTCAATTTATCTCTTGGGGAGCAGTATTTGGCCTTCACTAGAATAGGATTTCATTTGCCGCCTTGTAAGATAAATGTGTTGGAAACAATTAAGAAAAATCTAAACTGAAGTATTCGTTCTGTAAAGGTACCAGTGTTATTAAAATCATCTTGTTCCTTTTCAATGACTGTCTGCTATGAAGAAAAAAATCCTTTCCTCTGGGTTTTGGGAATTTTGTCTGACCAGCACTCTCCACTGCTCCTGTCCTGCAATCTGAGAATAATGCCTTCCCTGAAGCCCTCCTTTAATAGCTCCAGACCTGTCTGGTGCTCCCATTTCATAGAAAAGCTGTTGCCCTTGGAAAATATCAAGAGCTCTTTTGGCTTTTTGGCCACTCATGACTTTATTTTTCACAATAAAATTGGTTGTTGTCAAATCAGCAGAGTGTAATTGCATGTGCTAAGGGAGCGTTCAGATCTCCTCTGCTATAATGAATGTGTCCCAGGGCTATGGTATCTATCTGCCCTTCCAAACTGCCTGCTTAATTTCCCCTGCAGCAGCCCGGCACCTGCTGCTCATTTTACCATGGGGACTCATCGTGAACTTTTCTAATAATATTCATGCATCTGTCCTGCACACTTTCTTATGTGAACATCTCTATTACTTTCCTTCAATCAACCTACTTTTGTTTCTATGACCTTTCTTTTACGAATAACTAGGGACTTTGTGCTGTGTGAAGCTTTATCACACAAGTGCCACCTGGTCTTCATAGTTGTCCACATACCTGAATGGCAGATATGATATACCAAACACCAAAAATATGACAGAAAGCCTCCCGGTCTTTAGTTCATGTATTTGATACTTTCAGAGAAGGTTTTCCTTGTAAAATCATGTAGTTTAGGGAAAAATGTCAACAAAATGCTCTTTCTGCTTCATGTGTCTTCTGTCTTCTGTCCCCTCATTACTTCTTTTCTTGCAGGTCAGTGCAATTGCTCTAGTTGAATTATTGTCAATCATTACTGCAGTTACTAAGTAATGCTTCTGCTCTTTGCTTGATGTATTGCTTTGTTAGAACTCTGCAGTTAATGTCACCATGGCTCTTTTCTGGTGATGTACTGGACGATATGGGGACAGGATTCGGTCTGGGATTAAGACACGTGAATTGAGGTGTCTATGTTTGAGCTACAGGAGAAAATCAGTTGCTAAACTCAGCCTGAAGGTAGGTGCCTCGTGTCAACTGAGATGTGCCAGGACATCCAGCATATCCATAAAGGACTGGCAGGCATGACACAGAAGTCATGGGAGATCTTCTGGAGAAGCAGGTCCAAGCAGAATGCCCTACAGCATCTAAAATGATGTTTAAACATCTACCACCAGGCAACGGCAAGCCTGTTGCCAATACTGCTTTTTTCAGATGTCCTAATCTTGAACTGAATCCTGCCTTATGTTATACAAGAGGGGTCAATCTAGCATGCTTTATTCAGGCAAGAACTACTCTGTTGGTGGATGGGCTTTTGCTTGAACAAAGCCAGTTGGGTTGGGTTTCTAAGCATGTGTATGATTATTTTTAATGCATGATCTACTTGAAATATTCGTTTTTGTTTAGAATGCCCACTGTTACAACCACTTTTGTTATTTTTTTCCTAAAAAAGGTGAAAGCTGCCAAATTTGAAGGTTTTCTTTTCCATTCTCATGCAGTAACTTTCAATTTTTGTTTCCTAAGTCTAACACATAGTCTGTCATTATTTCCCTTTGAATTGTACCCAGATACATCATGGGCCCTATTTGCACTCTTGTTGAATAAGTGTCATGAACAATGGATTTTGCTCAGCACTTTGTTGCATTAGGCCTTATCTTCACACATTTTCTGTGGAAATTTTGCAACATTATGGGCCAGATCTGTGCTGTGATCAGAGAATCACCACAACTCATAACTGGTGTGAGAAGGGCAGTTTCCAAGATTTGAGTAGTGCACAATGATCCAGCTGATGCTTTTCAGACCTGACCTCGACCATGTTTTTATCACAGCTGGCCTCTTGCCTTTAGTCCACATTAGAAAAGGGGCTGCTGTTCATTGATTCTGGAGAATGATCTAAAAAGAGTCTTCTAAACTGGCGTCTACTGCACCGTATTAAGAAGCTCTCTCCCAGTTTGCACCACTTCAGTAGTGAATAATAGTAAATGAGAAGCAGAATCTGGAACAGCCTCGTTGAAACTTTTCAGATCCCCTGTCCTCTATCTCTACCCCCTCAGCAAGAACAGGAGTGTTGTGGATTGTCATAGGAGCTCCTGCTCTGGAGCTTCTGCTTGACTTCATAGCACTCAGGGCTGAGCAGCTACATCAATGGATAAGGTCCTAATAGTTCAGATTGTCTCTGGGAGAGTTTTGTTTACTTTTGACCTTACAAAGATGAATTAATCATAGCCTTTGACTTCTGATTTTTACCAGGAATCCTTCTCTCTCCTGGATTAAAAAAAAAAATCCCAGAGGCTTGGTTTTAATAAAGGTGACTTATCTTCTCTTAGATTTTCTTTATGAATGTGACTCTCCTGGTTTTGCAAACTCACATACATCAGGTGGATGAGTAGAAGAAGACAGGAAGAAAAACTACAGTGCTTCACTGAAGCTGCATTATATTTCATTTCCTCCAGATACACAATGCCTTGAAAGAATGAGTAACGCAGCGAATTAAAAGGAAAAGCTACTCAATGGAATTGAGTGAATTAATGAGGAAGAGACAAATACCAACACAAAGAAAAGGACTCAAAAGAGACTAAGGCAAGGAATCAAGAGAAAACAGTACAGTGAAGCCCACCTTCAACCTTTAAACATAATCTTTTCCCTTTTTAAACAAAAATAAAAAGCTAGAAAGGAAAATGCTGGAGGCCCCCTGTAAGAAGTTTAAAAAAGAAAGTAATCAAACAGCAGGAAATATGAAAGTTCAAATGAGGAGTAAAGGCTTGGAAAAGACCTCCTGGGTCACTGAGTCTGATCCTCTGCCATTTCAGACAATCTTTCTGGTAAACTGAGCAATGACCCTCAAACTAGCCAAGCTTTTTGTCCCTTCGCTCCTAAAGGGAGGCCACTGCAGCATTGCTGATTTCCTGCCTAAATTTGTCCAGATTAGTGCAAACCAACAAATTCTTTTGTCAGAATTATTAATCGACTTCAATATCCTCTTGTATTCACCCCATATGAGTTATTAAAACAAAGCAAACTTTTTTAAAAACAAGTTGGTTTAGATTTCTCCTTTATGAATGCATTATGATGATCATCAAATTTAAGTAGTAAGCATTATCTTGCACCAAAGATTGAGATTATTACAACGTTATAAGAAGATTTTAGAAGAATGTTTAATAAAGCTCTTGATAAAGAAATCAGCCCATAACCCACAGAAGTAAGAGATACAGGTTAACAATGCGTATTTCTGGAAATTGAAGAGCATGGATGATGGAGGCTAAGATGGGTGATAAATTTTCCAATGCCCATATTAGCTTAAATTTCCCCTGTGGTCTCGGACTGTCACTTTACCAGCCTGTGCTGTGCTGCCCCCATATTCACTAAAATGGGGATAGCAGCATGTCACAGAGTCACCATGAGGGCAAAGGGTTTCAGATCCTGTGATAATGGTAGTCATATTTTAGATAGACTGGCAACAGGTGTTTATCGTGAAAGCACTGTGCCCTTAATTCTTGTATGGGACCGACAGATGTTTCATATCCAGTACCTAAAGTGTGTGTCATATTTCATATAGCAACACTGAAGACTGCAGTATATTAAAACTTCTTTCATGTAATGAGTTACTCTATGATCTCATATAAATTCAATCTGTGAAACATTTGCAATGACTATAGTGTTTGTAAAAGTACTCACACCATATGAAATGGAGTATATATTCCCCAGCAAAGAACATGTAGCATCCTATTCACATCAGGGCACATAAACATATTAATAAACAGAAAATTCCGGTAGTGGCAACCTAGAATTAATGTAATACTGGTTGTGGGAGCCTGAGCAGTTAAATAACCCTGAATATTTAAATAATTCACAAATCAGAATGGGCTACTTGCTTACTCCTGAAAAATGCATTTAACCAAATAAAAATGTGAGTGGAAAAGGGGAAAACCTTTAATTTCTCTTCATTAAGGGAAAGTAAAGGAATTTAACTGTGGCAATTAATCATATAAAATTTTAAATAAAATAAAGCAATACAGGGCCAAATTTTTCTGTGTTCATACAAATTAACACTTGACTTGGCCAGAAGTTTCACAGATCGCATCAGTTTATGTGGATGTTAAGGATTAACTCACCTCACCTAGCTGTCGGTGTTTACACCTTTCATAGTTAAGAGAAACAGATCTTCTGGGCATGACTCATAGCATTTTAGATGCCAGATTTAGAGTGGAAAGAGTATTGCCTAGTTCTGACCACTGACTATAACGTGAGGTTAGACACTAAGCTCAGAGGCAGAAGTACGCTGTGGTATGTTGCCAACATTTAGAACAGGATTCAGGTGCCTGAACATAGGCATGCAGTGCTGTTTTAGGCACTGTTGGGTGTCTCACATATCTCCTGCTATTCCAGCAAGACGCAGGTTTCCCAACAGACCTGCGTCATGTCTGCTGTTTCCATGCATCTATCTTGGATAAACTGTCATCTGACACAGAAGTGTGTGCCTGTATTTAGGCAATAAAATGGTGTCTTTGCCTTTGGAGAGAAAAGTGCCTCAGTCTAGATACAGAATGTCAGACCTCACCTCAGGCTTTCAAAGGTCCATGGCATTACCATCCAAAATAAAAACAAAAAGCATAGGCGAAAGTTTGTGGGGGAGGGAAGGAGGAGGGAGAAAACAAACTTGAACAACATCAAAAGTACCATATGCACTAAGCATTTGCAAAAGGATTTCCTGTATACTTAAAAGCCAGTGATTTAACATGTCCTACATCTGGAAGTCCAAATCTATATGCTGCTTAACTTGGAATACAGTTTGAGCTCTTTAAATGAAAAAGCCGGTGTTTATCAAAAAAGTGGGAACGTTCTTAAAACCTAGTTGTAAACTTTGACCACTCATAGAAAGAATAAACGATTCTTAATGTTTTACAGGAAAAGACAGGTAAAGCAAGAACATTTTAAACTGAAACACATGGCAATGTCAGTCTTTGCCTAAAGGAGTAATTATTACAGAAAACAAATTGTTACAACTACATTTTCCTACACTGGATATGAAAGTTCATCTCTTAGCAAATGGGTATGATGTAGTTACATTTGAAATTGTCTTCATATGGGAAAAAAAACTCTGTGTGCATGTAGATCTGTATACTGTGAACATGATTTTTGGAGAGGTTGATTTTTGCAGGGGGAGGGAGACTGCTTATTGAGTTTCATAACGAAAACTCTAGCACATGCACTTTGTGCAGCAAGATAAAGGCTATCTTCATATCACTTTCTTATTAGAGAGTAAGGCACATGGCAGCTGAAGCGAAGAATTTAAAGGATTTTTCTTATCAAGGCCTTTTGATTGTTGCATCTCCATTTAGCCACATGGGCATAGACCATTAAAAAACCTGATCTTCTGTGGTAATGAAACCTATCCCAGTGGCTTTGCACAGTTTACCTTCAGGCACTTGAACAACCTTTAGAAGAAGTCACCTAACTCTCTCCAGTGATTAAATAGGAACGTATGCTTCAACGTAAAGTACTCTGAATCATGTGTAAGCTAGACATCCAGAACCATCTTTTCACAAGTGGCCTGAACCATTACATTCCTGTCACAGATACCTTCTTTCCATATTGACCTACCCTGGGTTCATGGTCACCGATGGTCTTATCCTTCATTCATTTATTCAGTCTCTTTGTGGTCATATTTGATTCTGGTTTCTACAACATCCTGTGGCAATAAGTTTCACCTTTCTTATTATTGTGTGAAGTAAATCACTGTTTTGCTCTTGAGATTTTCACCTTGGCAAAATGGAGGTGTGTTAAAACTAGACTACGTCCCTCCTCGCATAACATTAACTCTATGCATTACAGTGATTTTTTACCCTTACAGATAGGTATCCCATTTGAGAAGGTATCTCATTTGAGAAGGTATCCACATGAATTGTCTTCAAGACTTAAAAATTAAATGACATAATTTTTCTGTTGTTTCTTCAGAACTCCTAAAATGACCAGTTAAACACACACTGATTTTTTCTAAAATCTCCAAGAACTGTACAGTATTGGAACCTCACAAGGCTGAAGTAACCAATTTTTCACTGTCTACAGCCAAACTGCATGAAACATAAGCCTGCTGAGTTGCAGACAGTCTTCTTATTACAAGGGTATACAGTGCCTACCACAAGGGAGACATAACTCCTGGCTCTTCCTCTGTGGCTTTTTTATTCTCCCTGAGCAAATATGTTCTTGTCAGCGCTGCATCTATGGTTTGGCTGGGTGTAATAGGATGGCTTCTGTATTCTTTCATTGGTTGGCCATTTGTGTTGGAATTAGCGTTTGTCTAGTCATCTGAGATACAGTGTCAACATCTGGAAAACTTTAGTACATTGGGGACATTGAGTTTGTACTCTTTCCTGTGCTTGTAACGTTGCCTATATCTCTTAAAGTGAACTATTTTTGTTGCATTTTTGACATGAATTTATTGTATGTGCTGGTAGATTGAGAATTATTCTATTTTATCATTTTAGATATCCATATGTACAACATTATTTTAAAGAAGATGCTTTCCAAGAGCTTATTTCACCTACTGTTTCAATTATGGCTATGAAATAATTCTCAAAATAGATAGTTATAAACATTGTGGGTGTTTGGCAGGAAGTTTTTTGTGGCTGACTACAAAAATCAGGAAATCTGCAATACTTTACTCAAAAAAATACGTTCAGCCCTAAGACGCCTACTTGACAGAGGGCGTTTTCTGGATTGACTCTCTCTGATGCATCTCATGAGCATTTTCTATGAAAGTCCTAGGTGGAATTTTGCATCATTGAGTATTTTATGCCACATTAATCTTTCCCTCTTCCATTCTTACTGTTCTGTTGTCCACACCATTGTTTTTTAGGTTTTTACAGGGTGATTTAATAATTTATGTACAAGCACTGTTTAATTTTTTAAATGGGTAGTGGGCCCAGTTTCTTAGCTCTTTCTTAGGTGAATTTAAATATTAAGTATTTAGACACCTCTAGCATAGCTAATCCATCATGCTCAGAGCATTAGAAAATTCATTGGCAAACTTTATGTTTGTATAGTATCTCATATTGAATGAGTCACTTACCATCTCTACACTATAGTTGTCTCACCTGTCAAACTAGGGTCAGTAATGCTTACTGATATCATAGGGATAAGGTCACTTATGTAATATGTTGTACATCTCTCTAAATATGTAAAATATAATGTGTGATTGTCAGTCATTACTATTAAAGACCCATTGTTTTGAAGTAGATCACTTTTCAGATCATATCTTTTCAAAATCTGAGTTCATTGACATTAAAAATGTATTTCTTTGTCTCTAAACTGGCATATAGCACTGAATTGTTATTAAAGAGAGCTAAATTGTCTTAAACTATGAGGAACTTTGGTTTTGAAAGTGAACAAGCGAATTTAACTAATGACCTGACACAGAAAAATAAAGGAGACTGCAAAAACTTTGGTGCATTACTCCTGTTCAAATTACTTTTAAACCTCATGTTTTGGTCAGTCTTCAGAGAAATGCACCTAAATCTTTCATAAAAGGGTCTGTATGCTCAGAGTAAATACCGTCATTGTATTCTACAATCCTTTTTCTTTAAGAAAAAAAAATATTTTTTTTAAATCAAGCAGTTGAATAATAAAAGAAAGAATACAAGAGTCCATAAATCCTTTTTTTCGCTGTTTTTTTCCAGTTCATTCTAGCTCCGGGCCTCAAGCAACAGAGTTTTAGTCGTTTGCAACTGTCTATGATTCATAACACTTGTTTTTAATCAAGAGAAATTCTGCTTTGATTGAGTTTTGAATACAGTGTGAGTGTAGGCATGAAGCACTCCCACGGTTCCTCAGGAAGCTGTCCCACCACGCTGGCTGGCTGGAGGGATCTCTGTCATGATCACACACAGCAATGCATGGCCATCACAGGGAAGGAACTTGGTCATGATTGCTGGGTGGAAATCTCTCTGTGTCTCCCCCCATCCAAAGAAAACAAAACAAACCAAACTTTTGGATGTGCTGCTTTCAAAAAAATGCTTCCACAGAAGGTTCCAGGTTGTAGGATGTGTCAGTCTCAAGTCCTATACAAGAGGCAGCAGGCCACGGCTTATGGAGGGTTTTAGGGAATGTTAGGAAAGGAAGAGGGCAAAATACCTCTCCCCACTCTTTCATGGAAAACCTGTTTTCTCTGCTGAATGATAGTAGGTGACAAAATAAGAGGAAGCCTAAATACCTTAAAGAAGCTAAATTCTGAAGAACCAAAAAGAAAGGAATGGTTTAATGATGTGAAAAAAGAAGCTTTTCAAGTCTGATTTTATACCAGGCCTGCAGTAAAAGAGGATATCTTGGGCCAAGGGAAGAGATGCCAATCGCAGTGAAGCAGCAACGTAAGGCTGCAGCTTAGAGTGGGCATCTAATTATCCTTTTACAATTAGGGCACCAGTTAAGAGAACAGAGAGAAGGTAATATCGAGTGTGTCTCTCTTGGCTGCTAAAGACATCTCTGCAGGAAACAAATGAGCAAATGTGGACACAGAAGAGTTGAGAAATACCTTGCATAATATGAGAGAACCCATCTGTCTGAGTAGGCATGGCGGGTTTGCATTGGGCAGGGTGCCAGCAGCTCATTGGGATGGGCTGTCTGCATCTTATTTTTTAAGCAGTCCCATGAAGATGAAGTGGAGCAAATCCTAAGGAAAGCTGCTTTGGAGAGCTCTCTTTCTGAGCCCTTACTGCTTGTTGGAAGAAGTCTGCAATCTAATAGAGTGTCCCTTTGCCGGAAGGTGAAGAAAAGAACTAAATCCAGATAGATATAAATGCATATACCTATAACGAAACATATCAAGCAGCTACTATATTCCCACAGTAATCAGATAAAGGGATGAATAGTATAAAAGGGAAGAAATAAGGGCGGTAAAGAGGAATCAATCTGGAGGGAAAACAAGGGTGAGAGAAAAATCGAGGGCAATGAGAATCATGTATGCATTGACTAACACTTTTTAAAGTCAGGCTAGTAGGTTTTTGGTCAAGCATGCAGACACGTTACTTTTTGGTTTTGCTGTTAGATTTTTCTCCAAAATGCTGGTCATCTACATGTTGCCTGAAGTTGAACAGAGCCACAGAGTGTAATGGGCTAAATAGGGAGCCAGGCTTTTGGTACTTAAATAAAAGCCCTGGCTTTCCTTATAAACAGATTAGTACCACCTTTCTGATTTTTTTTTAAATAAAGAAAAGGAAAATATTTCACTCCTTGAATGTAAGCACCTAAGGCAGAATGCATGACTTCATCAGGCATTTATCTAGTTAATAGCTAACGATTTTAAGAAATCATTACTAAGACCTCCCTGTCTTAGCTGAATGAGCAGCTACTTTTGGTGGCTTAAAACCTGCCTGGAAAGTCTGCAGAGTGTATATGTGTGTAAGAGGGATAGGAAGAGGTAAAGAGAAGTACTCAAGAAAAAATATTCTGGATAAATATCCAACACCCATGGTCAGGCCAAAATGCAGACATAAAAATAAACATGGCAAATATATCCTAATGTAAAAGTGTTTAGTTCGAGTTCTGATCTCAAAAGTTTAAATTCTGTTTCTAGCTGAGATTGCAATCCAGATAACTGCATTGCCTTCAAAATGACTAGCCCCAAAAAGCAGAGCTAGAATTCAGTGAGATACATGGTACAATTTAACTTGGTGCACTTAAAAATGCAAAAAACAAAACAAAAAAACCCCAATCTTTGTCCAAACCCAAGCAAACTACTTTTAATATTTTTGCACTGATATTTTTTTACTAACAAAGACACTGAAAGGCAATAAGACTGCAAGGCATTACATTCAATATAGACTGTTTTTATGCATTCCCTCCACTCCTAATCTTACTCTAAAGGATCAGAGTGAATTATCCCAGGCTTCAGGAACATTAAATCCCCAGGACATTGGTGATTCCAAGAAGAGAGTGAGTGTTGATCATAAAAATCAATGCCAATATTCTGGTTTTCCTCTGTTAGCAACTACTAGCGGCAGTGTTGATTATCACCCTCTCCTTCCCTCATTTCTCCATCCACCCACCTATTAGCTCAGAATCAAGTAGGCAAACTGATGTTAAGGTTTTAAACTGCTTTGTGCTCTCTTTCTCCTTTTCCTGTATCCTAAGGGATCCTAGTCTCACATTGGATCCTGACAGAAATGAAACGCATTTTATTTTAGATAAAACCCTACTAACTTTAATTCTTACTATCAGAGAAAAGGCACTGCAATCTCCCATAGTGTCAGTGCAACTGATGCTGAGAGCATCTCAGCTGTCTTGCCCTGGCCCTGAAAGGCACTAATGGGGTGACCATGGGACTCTGCTTCTCTCTCTTTGTCAAAGCCAAGTGTCTAGCAGCTGCAGTGCTGAAATTTTGGTGCTGTCAGAAAGGAGCTTGTCACAAGCGCCCCACGGCTCCCACAGCTCTTTGAGTGCACTCTGTGAAATCCACATATATTTTCTCCCAGTGTCAGCTGTGCCATGATTCCTTTTGGTGAAAAGACATGTTGTCGTAGGCTTTTGCTGAAGAAACGTAATAACTAGGCATAAGTTGTCTCACTGATTTTTCTGGCTCACGACTAGTTTAAAATAGACAAGTGTATTTTATATGCTCTTTGCTCTTCCCATCCTGCTTTCTTTTTTGACTCTTCATGGCAGTGTCTCTCGTTTACACCTGAGTGATGGCTTTACGAATGAAGGAGAAAAAGGAACACAGGAGGGATGTGCTGCTGCCGTGTGACTTGGTAGCCACTCACAGTCCCTTGTCCCACCCGCAGTGCAACAATACTCTCCACTTCCATGCTCATCTTAATGACAGCAGTCACCGGTGCTGTTTGCCGACTTTCCTTCCCAAAGCAGCTTGGCTCAGTCTCCAACAGCAAAGAACTCCTGCTTCTAGGCCATGTCAATACCTCAGTCTTGAGATGGCTGGAAAAAGGTCCTGTGCAAAGCCAAGACCCATTACAGAGAAGAGGACCTCACTCCTCTTTCCCATCCCCAGTGATCAGGGTATTTGTTCCTGTCTTTTTGTTCCCCTCCTTAATTTTGAGAGGGAGAATGTGTGGGTGATGGGGAGATTGTCTCACATTGTCTGAAGGAAGCAAAGTTCAGTACCTCAGATTTGGAAGAAAGAGAAGGAAGAAGGAGATTTTATAAAACATAAAGCAAACTGCCTTTAGTCACTCTTTGCCTTCCACCCCTTTCATGCTTCACCCCCCAGACCACAGTCCTGTTTGTCTCCAGGTGCAGGGAACAAACTATTATTAGATGCTGCAGAGCACTGCCTGGGTCCTCCGGGTTTATCTTTAGTTGTCTCGTTATCTTTCCTGATTGCAGAAACACGACTCTGCTGCTTTCCTGGCTGCTTGTAAAGAATTTCCCAGGCTGTTATACTCAGGACTGACTTCTACCATCCTGTCCTTCTTTCTTTAATCAAGGTTGAGTTTGGTTGCTCCAACTCACTCCATGGATCATTATCAAATGAAGCTGCAGAATTTCTAATGTGACACTCCATTGAGCCTTCATAAGTATTCAGTCTGAAACACTGAAGGATATTATTTCTCCGGTGGTGGAGCTGCCTGTGTTATAGTTGTATGGGAAATTGCATGATCACTACATCCATCAGAGTTCTTGGGTATTTTTCTTTACAGTTTGCAAAAATAATATAAAACCTGATACAATATCTAAGAAAGTTTCTTTTTAAGACAACTGCAAAAAGTACTGGTGTCTAAATATGCTCCAGCTTATTTAAAAATTGAAAACAATCCCATAGTTGCTGCTTTTTTGCCTTTCCCCTCACACCTTTTTTTAGGGTGCCTGTGTAAAAATCATAAAGGTAACCCAATCCACAGAGTATTTAAATATTAATGTCAACCCTGAAAATAAGATACTGAGTTTCAAGAAACTACGGCAAACACTTTTGTTCACTGAATTAAAAGAAAGAAAAAAAGAACTTTGCAATTACAGGTCATGTGCAATTACCTAGAAGGTCAGACAAAAAGCTATTCAGAGAAATTTGTAGGCAGTGTGGGTTGTTGGGGAAGGAATCTCACTTAATGGAGCCCCATAGCACAAATGTGTGAGGCTGTTTGCGATAACCTTGGAGTGTTTGATAAGAAACGTAAGATGCTTTTGCTCTGAGCTACTTCTCCAGCTCTCCACCAGTGTACCATGGAGTCAGTACCCCTTCATGAAAGCTTTGACAATTTTGCTATAAATTGCACTCTTTCAGAGGTCTCCTGCACCCTACCTGTTTTTTCCCTCAGGATTTGAAAGCTGCATAGCACAGAGGCCTCTGTCCCCTCTCCATGTGTTCTTCCCTAATGCTCTCTGAAATAGCTTTCCTGACCAGCTAAAGGATTAAAGCTGAAGAAAACCAGAGACCGCCAGCTTTGTCCCTGATGCTAACCAGAGGAATCCTCCAATCAGCGGCACTTACGATCAGCCAAGAAACATGAACTTCCAATGTCCAATATGTGCTGGGGTCTTATATATTGAGGGCTCAGAATTAGACCCCAGTAACATGTGAGGCATTTTCTACGAGTTTCAGTGGAGTTAATCCAACCTTATTCTAAGAGTTAATGGACTCAAGTCTTTAGCATACTCCTTTGAAAATTACCTCTTTTGTCTGGTGTGATACCGCATGAGATGGGATACTGAGCCATGGAAGACATGAGAGAGGATGGTAAATCAGGGCTGTATGTGCATGGGATCTGTAGGCCATTCTGTAACATTTCCAAATGGTTGCCAAACGGAGCTATGCGAGGACAGAGCATCCTTTTTCATGGGGGAAAAAAAAAAATGACCTTTCACTTAAAATTTTAAAAACTTATGAGAATCTGAACAATTTTCACTCTAATTTTTCTTCTTTATCGGACTTAATTTCCATGATCCTTCATTTTCTTACTTCTAAGTAGAAAAGGAATCCTTTGCTGTGATGTGCTTTGAAGAAAGACAGCCTTGACCAGTTGAGTAGAGGAACATGAAGTGCTCAAATGCAATTCTTCAGAGAAACTACTGCTAGCTCAGATTTTTTACAAACATTCTTCAGTACCAGATATACTATTTTTAGTATGAACTTTCAACAGACATAAACAATCAACATTATGCTTTTAAAAGTATACAGATTAAAAATGTTGTTCATCTTTATTTCTTTTTAAGGGAACTTCCACTTCCTATTGCAGCATTTTCTTTTCGTCTCACTCACCTACAACTTTTTCCTTCAAGTTGTCAGAATTACATGGCTACAGCATAGCTGCATAATTCCTACATGACCCTTTGAGAGTAATAGGACTGGATTGCTCTGGGCAGTTGTTCACCCTGAGGAAGTGAGTGCTAGGTAGAATGTAGCAGAAGTGTCTATTTCTGGTGGCTCATGTGAGAAAATAAAGTGAGTGCAAAGCTGACAAGACACCTGAGTGCATCTGATTTGTCAAGAGACTCTGCTGCCATCAGGTAGCTTCCTCATCAGTCAACCTTGCCTGCTCTTACAGGGTTGCCATCTCATTAATTTTATTAGGGTTGCTTGCTTGGCTGTGGGGGTCAACACTGATTAAAATTGTTTCAGACTGTTACTGATAAACTGGAGCCCAGCTGTAATCTTAATGAAAGGTCAAGAAAGGTCGTGAATCAGATCCTCCTGGTTTCGGACAATTGGGTCAACAGTTGTCAGAAGAGGAGGGAGTGCAACTAATAAGATCTTACAAGTGACCCAATAAACAAATTACAAGGAGACAGCAGAAATACTGAGTAGTACATATAAAGATCATAGTCAGAAGTATTAGTTACGAAGCCTGAAGTACCAGTACTGGCCTTTATATTACAAGGCATTATTCCAACAAGACACCTCTTTCTCTCTTCTTATGATACTAGGTAATTACACCTCATGTAAACATCCCAGGCTCACTTTGCAGTCAATAGAGAGAAAGATGTTCTTCTAAGTGCAGCTCATAAATTTGTAAAATCTCAAATAAGCCCAATGAATCACACCCTAGGGGTTCTCTCTGTTGACTGCAAAGGAAGCTTAAGAGGATTCAATAATCTCAGGTGCAGATATCTTCCTTGTTACTATCCGGAGTCAGGAGAGGTGAATCTCACTGAAAGGTACTATACTTGTGAAGATGCTCTGCTTTTATTAATGGAAAGGCACAGACTCAAGGAATGCGTTCTTGTATTAAAGACATTAATTTCTAGACAAACCTGATGGTGTGTATAAACACTGCATGAGGAAACATGTAAATGCAGGTCCTAATGTGGTTTCCCGAGTCACAGGCCTCTGCTGGAAAGACCTAGCTGTTGGAGAAAAACCAGTGCTCCTGAACACCAACTTTTTGCACAATCTCCATAGAAAACAGCTGGTTGAATGTAGAGAGACTTTCAGTAACAAGCCTGTGAGTTTTGTTTCAGCCAACATGCTTGCCTGCCCAAAAGCGAAGAAGAAGTAGAAAAAATAGAGGACAAAAATATCTTTCATTGATATTACTTCCCAAATGGCTCTTTTTCAGAGCCCCGTGTCTTCAGGCTGTATCTTAGCTGAGATCTACATGGGTAACTAATAAATCAAAATGCAAATAAGATTTTCTTTTAATGGGAAATTTTTAATTATTAGCAGAATCACAAAACTAGTACAAAAAGTAAACTATGTATCACTTCCTTTTTTTTAATCTAGGAGATGCAGAAGTGATACATGAACTTCCAAAGGACACAAGGCACAGTTTTTCTTGGATTTTTTTCATTATACTAATTTTGTCTTCTTTGGCTGGAGAGTTTTGTTATGTATCTTCATGGGACAAACCTTCCTGTAAGATTTTCTGATGTTAATTGTCTCTGAATTTCATGTGAGAATGTTTTTTTCTTGAGGAGTTTTGGTATTACTGCCTCTAATCTCAGTCCACTCCTAACTGTTGAAATCGACAGAGCTGAGTGAGATAATTTTGAGCTTTAAAAAAATCACATTTTGAGGCTTCTTACTGAATGTGAACATTTCATTCCTGAAACAGGGGCTTGGCTTCTTCAGGTGGCTGAACAGGTTGACAAACCTCTATGGTCTCTGCTGAGATATTTGCTTAGTGACTATGCTCAGTTCCCACTTGCTCAGGCTGGTGCAGGTAGTGTTATGTGTGAACAGAGTTCTGAAGATAAATGCAAAGGTGACTAGTGACAGCTCAAAACAGTTTATATATGTGCATGATCCTTATAACTGAAGTAAAGCTGTAAGCAAAGAGATATAAGACAAGGGTGATACCAAACATCTGACTACTGGCCTACCTTTGCAGAAAATGGAGATGAGGTCAAATATTGAAATGAGCCAGGAGACTGCTGCGCAGAAGAGCTTTATGATAACTGGTGATACAGCTCATACTGCTAGTGCTGGCCAGAAACTGAAGAGCTCTTTCATGGAAAATTTTGTTTTTTCCAAAACTTCCTGCAAAATAAAAAATCCCAGCATAATTAGTCATAGCAATACCATATGTGCAAAGAGGGTGCCTGGTGTGAACAATGCAACTTTTGATGGTCAACCAGTTAGAAGTCTAGACCGAACTGCCTCAGAAACCATACTTTGTATTTGTTTTCAAATACTCATCAAATCCAAAGACTTTCAGATGAAAGATGTTGACCTCAACATACTGCATTCAAATGATTTTTTTTAAATAGGAATGTTTCCAAATAGTTCCGCATACAGAATTTTTCTCAGCTCCAGAGAGCAGCTGGAAGCAACTGTTGAAAAATCTCCATGAGGGATGTAGCTGGGCATTTAAGGATGACACATTTCACCCTAGGTCAATTGAATAAAAAATCAGTGTTTGACCTTGTTTACTATGCTTACTCTATATTCCATTGATGAGTTATCCAAGTCTGTCTTCCTATCCCAAAGCTGTCCTACCTGTATTAAAAAACTATTTTTGGAAGTGATGAACTGCCCCTGGAAGTCTCTCAAGTAAGGTGAGATGAATTAAAATCTAAAATGCCACATAGTAAGTTTGCAAAATCAGAATGGTACATTCAATCTAATTAAATCTAGAAGTGTGCAATAATTTATGTAGCCTTGACTTCACCCTCCTTATTTCAGTCACGTTGTTCTCTGTCTTTCAGTAGACGCCAAATGTCACAGAGAGGTTTGGGCCAGGAAGCAATTTTGGGACTATGAATTGGTAAAATTCCCAAGCAAAGATGTTTTGACTCTGATAGCAAGAGCAAGAGCAAGTGATCAAAGACAGGAGAGTAGGGGAAATGGGAAAGTTACCTTGCAAAAACATAGTATAAGCATAGTAGTTACACTTACATTCCTTCAGGTTGTCAGTGTCTGATGTTCATCTGGGGAAAGTGATATTTAACATGATGATTTGCAAGAGAGCTGCAAAAATGAGTTTCTATAGCACTGCTCTAAGCTGTGGCCATGCTGGAGGTACCAGGGAGCAGGATGAGGTATAGCTGAATGGGGACAATCATCTCCTATATATGCAGGTTCTCACACTTTGCTTTGATAGATTGTGTCATTTCCATACATATGGGTTGTTTGTCCATGTTTTTGCCCATTGCCAAAGAAGACATATTTCAGAAATAAATCCATATTCCCTAACATTTTATTCCAGTAGCCCAAATTGACCTTGGCAGCTTAGTAGAAACCCCAGCACCAGACTTTCTCAGTTTGTCTTCCACATCCTTTCTTTTGACAGGTTTGTAAGTTCTAGCTATCACATACGCCTCCTGAAAGGAGGTTGTAGCCAGGTGGGGGTCGGTCTCTTCTCCCTAGTAACAAGCGATAGGATGAGAGGAAACGGCCTCAAGCTGTGGTTTAGGTTTAGGCTGGATATTAGGAAAAACTTCTTCACCGAAAGGGTAGTCAGACACTGGAACAGGCTGCCCGGGGAAGTGGTTGAGTCTCCATCCCTGGAGGTATTTAAAAGACGGGTAGACGTGGTGCTTGAGGACATGGTTTAGTGGTGGACTTGGCAGTGATAGGTTAACGGTTGGGCTTGATGATCTTAAGGGTCTTTTCCAACCTTAACGATTCTATGATTCTATGATGCTATGATTCTATGATTCTATGATACGCACACAGCCAAAGTCAACACAGCTGATAAGGCCTTATCTGTGCCCTGTTCCAGACACCTTTTCAGCATGTCCATGTTCTTGCTTTGGACTCCCCTCTGCCAAAGAGAACTCCAGGTCACAGTAAACACAGACAAGGTCTTGCTTCAAAGTCGTTCCCTTGATCTCCTGCACACTCATGTGAGATTGCTCATGGTTCTCATACCAAGTCTCCTGCTGCAGTTTTTGGCTGCTGTTTAGCAGACAGCATTTATTCCAACTTTTTTTTTTCTTTTTTTTCTTTCACATCAGAATTTGTATTTGAAAGAACTGTCTTCTAGTACATTACAGGATAGAGGAGATCCTGATCAGAGTTTTAACAGCTTCTGGTCTGGGTTGTTTTTTCGTTGGTTGTTTTTTTTTTTCTTTTTTAATATGATGCTGAAAAGAACACCCTAGACTTCCCTGCATGGTTTTGTGAAACATTTACTGGCACTGAAAACACTTTATGGATTCCAGCCACTATTGCAGTATCTTTGATCTGGAGCTGGGACTACTCCAATAAACACATTCTCTGTGCATGATGCACTGTATTTCTTTTTCACCTGGTCTGTTTCATGTAAATGCTTTCCTCTCTGTACATAGTTTTTTAACTCTTTAATATTACTATTTTAAATGTTATGCTCTAACCAGTACATATTAATTTTTCTCTGCTTCTTAATACAATCATATAAAGCAAGAAATAGTATAAAAAAATTTGTTGAGAAGACATGAAAAAAACTGGTTTGAGATGAGAAGTAGCCTAAATCTCTTGGGACTTGCTTTAGAAATGTGTAAGGTACACGTACTTTTTAGTAATGCATGTTACATTCTAAAGCAGCACATTGCTGTAGCAACAAGTCTCAGTGTAGGACAGACGTGGTTCAGTAACAAGCGTGATAAAGCAGAATAAGGACCTCAGGGTTTTCTTTCAATAGTTTCAGGGCAGGCACAGCAGCAAAACTGCATTCTAAATGTCAGAATAAATATTCCACACTCAGAGACCATATCCAATGTATGCAACACTGACCTATCAGTTACACCAGTCATTTGTCTACTGCATTCAGATCATGAGTTTTAAAATGAGATGTTAATCACAAATTAAGTTTATCAAGCAACAAGTCAGGAACAAAACAAACCTGTAGGAGAATAGGTAGACTTTTCAAAAGAAAAATTGCATAAACAATTCAGGACCACAACAGCCACTGATTTATTTCTTCTTGCCATGATCCATTTTCATTTCAACCACAGAAGATTTCTTTCTAAGGGCTTCCAACAAAGGGCGACATGTTTACATATGTAATCAAATACCAAGGATAAAATAAGACATTTGGAAAAATGCTGAAGTGCCTTATACCAGGAAGGAAGACTTTCTTCCAGTAACTTGATTTTGTACTCCTAAATGACATAGGCATATTTTAAAATTCCAGTTACTTTCTAAAGCCTTTCATCTTTTTGCAGACATCAATGCATTTTTTTCCACACTACACTAGGAATTCAGTCAACAGGACACTCAGACATGATTTATCTGACTGGATGTAGACGTTTACCTGAGTTGGTGTGGTGGTGCATCCCCCCCCCGGGATGTATCATCTGGCTGTATTACCTAGCAAGGACTTAACAGGTGAAATCCATCTGAAAATAGGTATCTCCCTTCATAAGGTATGTTTCTACGCATGCTACAAGAGCCAAATTCTAGGAGTGCCTCTTTCTTTTCTCTGACTGTGAAAAGAGGTATGGGTGAGCAACCCAGGTATAAATGTTTTTATGGTAGGCATCTCAAGTCAGGTAGGATGAATCCCAATTTGAGAGTCAGTTCCAAACAACACATCCACGTTACCTATATCATACCATAGAGCCACCATCAGTCTTCATTCTGCTGCTAAAAGAAAGACAGGAGTCTTTCATCTCTATCTTTTGTCATTCTAAAGCAATGGTGGTGATGCCACGACAGAGAGTGTATCCTAGCCAACAGATCTCATTCAGACAAAATACACACAGTTTTTCAGGATGGAAGGTAAAAGCAGTGTTATTTTCAAATAGAAAAGTCTTCTTGACTCTCTCAAGAGTTTTCCTACCTACTGTGTCACAGGGCCGAGGGCAAGAAAAATCAATACATTATAGTTACCTACTGTTAAATCTTCTGTCTTTGAAGCTATGGTCCTTATGTTCTCCCTTTCTGACAAGAACTGCACAATTGACCAAAAAGCTCAAACATAACAAGCCACCATTTTGTTCAGTTTTTGTTTGTCTTTTATATTAAAGATATGTTAGTATCAAATAAATCCTAGTAGAGAAGGGATTTTTTTGCCTTCTGGGACATTGCTACTATTCCCAGCTCCCCCTTGGTTAAAAGGTGTTCAGCTGCACTCATTGGCATGTCTGCATCCTTTCTGTTCGTATTCCCAAACACTCTGCCTTTTACGCTTTTTCCCTCTTTTACCACATTTGACAGCACTGTCTCCCTTTCAGCCTCAGTGCACTAGCGAGGTTGTCTTCTGCGACACAGTGAATTTCTGTCTGGTTTTGGGATATTTCCTGGGTAAAACATACAATGATTTGTCATTCAGGCTGTGCTGCAAACTGTCTTGTTACACCTGACGGCTGTTGAAGAGGGTGGCTGGAAGGAGGGAAGAGCTGCCTGGTGTCCCAGGCTGGCTCGTGCTGGAGGGAGCGACCCCGGGGCCGGTTGCGCACGCGCGGCCGCACACCACTCCAGGCTGCTCCAGGGTTGTGGCAGTCCCATCACACAGGGCTCCTGTGCCCGCTGCCCCTCTGCCCTTTAACTTCATGTACTGTAATGCATTAAACTAGGATTCCCTTTCGAACAAGGCAGGGAGAAGTGGGAAGTACTCTGGGCTGTTTTCTTTTCAAAAGGCACTCTCCTTTCAAACTCCAGTCAGCCCCAGATTTTTGAGATTATGATTCACTTGCTAGGTAGAGGGTAACCATTTTGTCCTTTTTCAAAGCAGAAATGAATAATCCAAGTAAAAATTCTTAATTTTCCAGTATAGTAAAGTGGCTATAAATATGTCATTCCAAACAACAGCTCTAATTCTTTTCACCCAATACTTTTTTTTTCCCCCTCTGTACCAACTCATAGGAATGAAGCTCATATCTCAGAAAAATATGCTTAATGATATATGTATTTGTGGGAAAATATAAGTCCTTGGAATAGTATCTTCAGAATACACAGTAAAGCAACTGGAAAACTGCTGTTACTCTTACATTTCTCCTCTGGAATACACTTACCTCTTCATGCATGACTGCTTTCATATGCACTGCTTGTGATCTTGATTTTGTTTTAATTAATTTATTCCCTGTTCAGAAAACATGTAGACTTTACCACCTGGCTGAGTCTTAATTTAAAGAAGTAGAATAGAATAAAGCTGAACAGAACAAAATAGAATAGAACAGAATGAACATGTCAATATCCTAATATAGGGTATTATAGCATTTATCACTTTTTAAAGTGCACTTCCATCATATGCATATTTTAGCTTTTCTCTGCAGTTATAATGGCTAAAACATTATTTTCTCTTTTTTAAAAAAAGTCTTGCATATTGGATGATTTCAAGACACTTACAAGTAGTGTGAATTATCATGAGATCCGTCAGAAATTGTGAAAGATGGCAATACTGTCTACAGTACCCAGATTTGACTAATTTTTTGCAAAGACTCCCTCAGCTTTCTTTGTTTATTTGGAACAAGAAGAAACGAAAAACCCCAAGATTTGATTTTCAATGGTTTATACTGAACTTGACTAAAAATGTTTAGATAAAGATATTTCTTTGGGAGCAGTAGTCTTTATTCCCAAATCCTTTGTCTGGATGGCTGAGTGTGGCGGTGCTGGGTAACAGAGTTTTTGCAAACACTGAAGAAATAAGGTTTTGGCCTTCTTTCTAATGGTGTCTATAAACTGGAGTCTTTGCTCGGCTGATTTTTTTCTGATCAGACTTTATCTGTCTGGTCTCCCTCTGCGTTCAGCAGAGAGAAATAATCACCTCCAGGCACATCCTATCATGTCAGCTGAAATGCCCTCTCTGGGTGCCTACGTGTCTCCATGGAGGGTGCCTTGATGAATACTGAGAATAGATAGACAGCTTTTACAGAGGGAAAAAAATTAGATGAGATGGATGCCTCCTGATTGATCATGAGGGGAAAGAGCCCTGCCCCCATCCTGAGCCAGTGAAACCTGCTACGATAACTCATCCAGGCTTTAAACAGTCAAAGTGCTGGCAATCCCGCATTCCTCGGTACATGATGTGGAGAGCTTCAAAGGGAGCTTGTTCTTCACTCAGACTTCAGCAAAAATACCAGGTCAAAGGTTGAGGGTTTGTAAACTAATAATCCCCAGATGACAGAAGAGAGGAGCCCTTACCAAAATTCCTTCCCTTCTTTTTTTTTTTCCCCCCTCATTTCTTCACTTCATGGGGACTATGTGAAAAAATTGTCAAAGAGAATTTTTAACGCAAGCGGCAACGCTGTGAATATTTTGGGTAAGGAGGGAAAGAATACACACACATTTTCACACATGCCTTTTAAAAAAGGAGTATGCATGAGCCTGGAAGAGGTTTATGGTTCAACTCACTGAAGACTGTATTAGGACTTGCAGCAATGTTAATTTTTGGTGTTTTCTTTCTATCCTCTTTTAGTTGTCTTGGAGCTACCTGAATTGTGCAATAAAGAGGAAAAACAGGAATTCAGCTGATATCCTCACCCTTTTTGGTAAATGAGTTATATACACAAGACAAAGCAGATCCTGGATGCAAATTTCAGTACCCAGTCTGTACACAGGTCTGCTTTACTAACGCAAGGCTTAGAAGTTTCATGTGGGGGACTTTGTAGGCAGAGAATATGAGTGGAAGTTTTGCAATGACCTGAGGTGCTGAAATAGTCTTTAGGAGAGCAATTTCCAGCCAGAGGCATCTGTTGTCTCTCAGCCAGCAATCCCAACCTGTGCAAGATCAGAAGTTTATCTCCAGGAAGCTTTCTTCAGCTCAAGCTCCCACAGCTCAAGTACCCCCATCTCTCAAAAACATGAGACAGAGCAGCTCACTCTTTCACCCATGGTCCCTAACTACTTGGTCTGTGAAGGAATTTCTTTACTGGTGTTTCTATGTGTGTATATAGATAATGAAGACATTTACAGCTACACTAAACAGGAGTGAAACAGCCAGGGAGCAAGCTATATGTGAACAGCAACGCTTTCCCAGTGCACCGCCACACTTCTCAACACATGTAAGGTGCCGCAGAGAAGAGCAGGAGAGAAGCCACTCCAACAACTACCGGTGTCGGGGAGGTATGAAATTTCTTAACTGCCCAGCAGTGCGACACAGGCTAAAAAGATTGGACTACACTAAGGCCTGACAGCAAATGTTGAAAAAACATTGAATTTTCCACACAGTTGTCTTTGACTCCCAGCATGGTTCTCTTGGACCATTATGGACTTTGAGAGAGATATGGTCAGATCTGATATGGCAGTCACTCTACATATGGGACTCACCAAATCAGCTCGTAGGCTTTCTTGCAGCTAGAAATATAGATGAAAAATGGACATAACTGTATCAGTTTAAAGGTTAGATGGCCAGTCTGAGCTGGTTACCCATGCTCAACTTATAACAGAGGTGAAGGAATAAAAAAAGAATTTTGTTAGCAGCTCCTCTCATGCCATCTGGGAATTATTAATTTGCAAGCCTTCATACTTTGACTGAATTTTTGCTAAAGTCTAAGTGGGAAATAACTGCTTTGAAGCTCTTTTCAACCTCATGTGCTATGACAACCAGATCTCTATAACTCAGCCTGTCTGAAGCCCAGATGAATTACCGTAGCAGGTTTCACCAGCTTAGGACAGGTTATTTATGCCCACACTGCTTACTCCAAGTGGGAACCATCTTCACTTGCCTAAAAGATGGGCTGGTTTAACCTTTCAGGCTCTGTTTAAAAAAAATGCTAGAAACCTTTAGAGGGCAATTCAGCCACCTCTCTTGGACACCTGTTTTAGGACCTGCTGAACTGCCTTCTTGAGTTGCAGCTCTCCCTCTCTCCCTCTTGCATTGACCACAGGCAGCTCCCAGGGAGCCGGCCCAGAAGAGGACCTTCTCCAAGGACTCCAATGAACTACTCAGAGAAAATGGCAAAAAGGGGTGTGGAAGAGGAAGACAAGAACAGTGGGCATAAAGCTAAAGAGTAAAAGGGTTATGGCATGTAGTGCTTCACAGGTGGAAAAATAAACTGTGCATCCATTCATTTAGTCACAGACAACTGCTTCCTACACAGCACTGCTGTTTTTTCTGCTGGGGGCTTTGTTCTATCCTCCATCCAAAGAAAAATACTTCAGTTTTTCAGAGAAATAGCTTTGTCTGGAAAATTTTTTGTCTTTTTGAGCAATGACCAGAAAAAGTTGAAGGTAAAGCCACAGAATGGTGGCTCCTGTCCACATAGTGTACCTCCAATGTAGCCAGGGTGGTTTTTCTTAAGAATAGCAAATTTGTCATATAGCGAATACACAGCATGCTCTGTATGGCTTATCATAGCCAAAAACACATGACAGAGAAAAGAAAGAAAATGCTTAGTGTTACAAAACCAACAGACCTCATGCTCAGAAAAATGTAAGCAATTTATTACAAGTCTAACTGGTATCATTCTGCATGATTGTAAGAAAGCAGGGGAGTGTAATTGTTGGGAAAAAAACAATCCATCTTTTACTGGAATCCCAAGGACCAAGGCAAAACATGGCACTGAGCCCAGCTTTAATAACCTTCAATGGCATATGAACCTTAATTTTCTTCAGTAGAAAGGTGTTTTTTCTTCAAGTACATTTTTTTTCTTTTGGACAGATATTTGACTACCGTAGAGCACATAATACACACAAACTGCCTTCAATTAATTTTTTCATAAAGTATGTGGTGTCCAGTTCTAGATTAAGAAAATTTTTGGAGCAACTGGAAATCCCTGAATATACCTTTTTACTGTTTTAAGGATTTTCTAACCCTTCTATGGCAAAATAGATGAATTAATTTAAAAGTTGGTGTAACTGTATTCTATGGAAATAATGAAATTCTCAGCTTTCAAGCTGTAAAACTGTATTGCCCTTTAATATAAGCATACGCAATATTTGATAGATTTGTGATCATTAATTATTTTTTCCATTGTATCTGTCCCAAATTTCCCCTGTATATTTTTTCCCACTGGCTTATCTGCAAGGAAAATCCCAGCTGTTGTTAAATCCAAGTACAACTGAAAAAAATAGACCTTTGAATTTTCCCACAACACTTCTGCTTCTGCATTTCCGAGATGATGGATGAGGATTGGTTTGAGTCCAGGAGTTTTCCTGTGCACTATGCCATGAAAAGGTGGGGGTGAAACAAAACAGAAGTCTCAGCTAGGTTTTGTTGGTTTTGACCTATGTTTCCTTCTTGTACTCCCATTGTATATACAAAAGTTTTGCCATTAAGTTCCGTTCTCGCATGCAGCCAGTGAACCATACTAAAGTCTGTTGAAACTGGAATAACTCTATGAATATATGTAAAGTCAAAATCTGTCTTTTAAGCATCTAAAGACAGAACCAATTCTGCTGAGAGAACATAATACATCCTTCATCACACATATGATGCTCGAAAGGTCAGAAAGAGCCCAGGGAAGAAATGTTGACCTTGACATTAGCTCTCCCTTCTGTCATTCCTAGACTCATCCTATATAGATGCAATCTTACTCAGTTAACCAATAACAAGATGTTTTGTCAGCAAACAGAGCTGCATCCAGCTCTGGGACCCCCAGCATAAGACACAGACTTGTTAGAGTGGGTCCGGAGGAGGGTCATGAAAATTGTCAGAGGGCTGGAACACCTCTCCTATGAAAACAGGCTGAGAGAGTTGTGTTTGTTCAGCCTGGAGAAGAGAAGGTTCCAGGGAGATCGTATTGGGACCTTTCAATATTAAAGGGGACTTATAAGAAAGATGAAGAGAGACTTTTTACCAGGGTCTGTAGTGATAGGAGAAGGGGAAATTGTTTTAAAGTAAAAAAGGGTAGATTTAGATTAGGAAGACTTTCTTTTACAATGAGGGTGGTGCAACACTGGAACAGGTTGACCAGAGAAGCTTTGGATGCCCCGTCATTGGAAGTGTTCAAGGTCAGGTTGGATGGGGCTTTGAGCAACCTCATCTAGTGAAAGATGTCCCTGCCCAGAGCAAGGGGGTTGGACTAGGTGATCTTTAATGGTCCTTTCCGACCCAAACCACTCTGTGATTCTATGAAAACATCCCTTGCCTTTTTACATTTGTGCTAGTATCCTAATTGCATTTTATTTTCATTTTACTAGTTTTCCTTTTTTCCCTTTTTCTTCTTCCCTCCCTGCCCAACAAAAAAATACTTTGGGCTACTGGACAATGGAAATTTTAGAAAATGTGATTCTCCAACTCCTTTTTCGATGAGAAACAAACCAAAACCTCACAAATGGTCAGAAGATTGATAAAGACTTTCCTTCTCAGTTCTGTTGCTAACAGTTACATTTAACCTATCAGTGAAATCTTGATCCAATGATATCTGTACAAAAAATCTCAACTGATTTTAGTGGGAGCTGCTCTTACATCATATTTTATATCCACTGAATATCTGAAAATGCGATTCTCTACTGCTGAAAGACAAGAAAAACTACTCATTAGTATTGATCTAGATATCACTATTTTAACTTTCATCTGGAGGTCATGCCACAGGAAAAACCTCTTCTCTGTTAGATATGTAATAGCCAGCAGGCTACGGCCAGGGATATTTCTTCTGAACTGCAGAACAACCCAGTGTGCTTGGTGCTGCTAAGCCACAGAGCTACATGAATGAAGCCAAATGATTTTTATTATACCTTTAATAGACCTTGTTACATTTCTAAAGCTAAAGAAGATACGAATACCAGTGTCAGTGCTTAAAGGTATCATTGCTGGTACTCTGCCTAACACTACCAAGCATACTATTAATTATACAGGTGCCTCAAGTGACTTGCAGTTACATTGAGCGATCAGAGTAAAAACTTGCTGAATTTCAACTGGTTGGAAATGGCTGGTTGCTTCCCTGTTCTTTTGGTTGGATTCTAGCATTAAACCAAAAGGTACATGAGTGAGTGTATGAAATTCCCAATGGGAAAAATTGTAATATGCCAAAGGGAGCGTGAATGACTCACAGCTATTTTAGGAAGAACTTGCTGTGACAAACTTAAAACCCTTATGATGGATTTATGACTGCACTTATTTTCAGTACTACCCCCTGCTATAAAAAGGTGCAGAAATTATTTCATCTTTCTCTTGCTGGCTGAAAGACCCACACAAACAGGGTAATTTTAAACTCTAGGAAAACAAAAGGCAGCACAAAGAAAGAGAAAAATGTTTTCCAATCATAGTCTTTTTATGAATGACTTAATTAATTTCAGCTGATAGTACCCTCATAAAGTCCAAAAACATTAGCTGATTGTATTGATCTCTAGTCTGTTGTGGTAAACCACTACCAGCTCCACACAAAATGACCACAGTTTGATAGCCTCTGTGATGACACGTTTTGAAACCAAATCTTTGGAAGTTAAGTTTTACCGCTGCTCATTACTGCCTCTAAATTCAACTGGAAAAATGACATCATGCTCTCACATAGGCAATTATCAATGTTTGCTCAGGGGACCCTTGACTTTGAAGAGAACTAAATTATATGGTTGTTTGCATGCATAATATCCTAATATGTGCACAGGCTAAATATATTTGCACAGGGCTGTGTTTATACAGGTTCCTGTCTGAAGTGGCTAGCTAAAACCAAACTCCCTTCCTAAAGCTATAGGATCATGTCAGCATGGAAAGATGCCGGGTGGACAATGTCAGGCAAAGCACTTCATAGGCTTTTTGGATCCAAGCTGGTTTCAGGGGCTCAGCTGCCTCAAAACAGGGGGTTCTTGGCCTTCGCTACACTTCTCTGTGCAGATACGCCCCAGGGCTGCACGGAGAGCTGTCTGGTGGCATCTCGGCTCTCAGCTCTGTGTCGGGGCTTTCTGTCTGCAGGCAGATGGCCAGGCCGGAGGAGGAAGGGGCACGGGCCGGTGTGTGCTCCTGCTCCCCACTCCCGGCTGGAGCTGGGGTGCGGCCAGTTTAGAGACTGCCTTTACATTTTCACTGGAGGATGAAATTATCTGCAATGGCTTACAGGTTTAGCCCGGATTCTGTAAACACTTAAACATTTGGGAATGGTTGGGGCCGTGGCAGCGGTGGTGATGGAGCGGCTCCGGTGCCCGCCGGCAGACCAGGGCCATGCAGGCGGGAGGGAGCCCGAGCCCCCTGTTCCATCCTCCCAGCCCAGCTGGGGCTGAGTGAAAAAACGAGCAGAGAGGAGTTATCAGGAGGTGAGCCCGGAGAGGTGTACGGGGCCAGCGGGACGGCACGCTGCGGTGCGGAGCTCTCCTCCTCTCCCTCCCGCCGCGCGCGCCGGCTGCCTGGCCATGCTCCTCAGGAGCGGATAAGCATCATCTTGAACTCGTTAAAATTGTCCTCGTCTCTTACAGCTTTTTTTCTTTTTTTTTTCTTTTTCACAAACAAACCATGTTTACCCTCCCTTCATCTACAAAACAAGGGTGATATCTAGCGATCTGGTAACCCCTCAAGATATTTATTTTAATACGCTGGCCTTTCACTTCTGAAGATTAGAGAGTCCTCTGGGGGCCAAGAAAACCTTAACAGTGAAATTCAAAGGGACATGGAAATGTTTTGGTTTGGATTCATTAAATATCTTACATGTGTGAAAGACTTCTTTACTGGTTTTTCTAGTAAGGCCAATGCGGCACATTGTATTCTGGAACTGGGTTTAATCCAAGACATTTGTCTTGTTAAAAACATCTGGCTAAGTCATAGGAAGATGGATGGTCTCTCTGCTCCAAGACCCAGTACCTGGCAGGGAGGGCACTGTGCTGCGTGAGGAAGAGAAAACGCGGGGGGACAGTGGCAATCATCAGGCTGTGTCTAACCTGCTCCATGGGCAACTGTGCAAACGCCCTCCTGTCCCCGCAGACGCAGGGAGCAGCACTGGCTCCAGGGCAGCCGTGGGTCCCACAGGAGGTAATTCTGTCCTGAGCCCCGCCGGCAGCTGGGCAGCAAGGGTGCAGGCACTGGGGGCGATGCAGGGGGGGATTCCTCAGAAATGCTGGGACTGTTTCAGTGTTAGAAATCGCTGCCTTCAGAAATCAAAGCTGCAACTGTTCCTCCTCGGCAACAAAGGCTTCCGCTAATGGCTTTGGCAGGAGCAGGTGCCCAATTAGTCAAATGAAAGAGTGGCTGCTGGCCCCTGCATACAGCAGAGATACCCAGACTAGGGATGAAGAAATTCAAGGGACTAACATGGTTTTAAGAAGTAGTTATGAAGAAATGTAAATACATCCATAAAATTCCTGGCAGATTCTCTTCTTTGGTGAAGAAATTAAGATGCCTCTTATCCCCTGTTAAAGCTTTATATTGTTTCTGTCACTTAGAGGAGCTGCTGAGATGTTTCTTTTTAAAATGTGATATTAAGAAATCAGTCAAAGGTACATTGGTGGCTTTTCTGCCTGGCTGCTAAATGGCTGTCTCAGAAAGTATGCAGCTCTATTTTTAGGGAGGAAGTGGTTTTATGGATTAAAATTCAAAGGATAAGGTAAAAAATTGAACATCACTCTTTACCGTGAAAGATGATTTTTCCCTTCCATGCAGGTTAGTGCTTTCACAGCAGCCTGATGAAAGAGGCCCTCGCTGGTTTTTTGCCCTGTATAGGCTACACAGGGTCTCAGGTGAAGTAATAAAATATGGAAGAGCAGCACAAGTGTATATGGAGGAGAGGGGGAGGTAAAGCCAGCAAAATTACCTTCTGATCGTCGACTATCCCAGCTGGAATTAGATTATGTCACTTGTGAATATTTCATAGTTACCACCTGAAAGACATCTAGTCAAGCAATTAAAGCCAATCAGTGGAAGATCTGAGTGTTTTGCTTCTCAGCCATCTAAAAGAAGCCATGAGTTGTATTAACATTTTAAAGAGAAAAATAAGAAAAGCAATATACTTGGTCCTACTGGCAACAGGAAGGAAATTCAGGTACAATTTTGTCAGTGAGTGCGTGTTGCTGAGCGGCAATTGCAGAGAATAAACCAGCCAGGGGAACAGCTCAGGAGCTCCTGTGGGAGGCAACATGCCAGGGGAAGGTGGGTGTGCATCTGTGGTGCCCTGGTCCACGCAGGGGGCGTCAGGGAAAACCCCCTCTTCCTACCTGACTAAAGCACCTTGGAGGATGTTTGGCTAGCTTAGGCGGCCTTCCCCTGAACCCCATCTCCCAGCTAAACTCCCACGGATGTGAAAGGCAATAGTCTGAAGGAGGCAGCAGAGGCAGAGCTTCATGTTGCAACCTAGCCCCCCCCCTTCCCGTCCCCCCTCATTCTTCTGATTTGATGCTGGGGCCATGGCGCAGATTGATTGCAGTAGAGAGCAGAAACAAAGTTCTTGTTTCCTGAGCACTAGCGCATCAGGAGAAATTAAACCTAACGCTCATTTTCTAGAATAGCATTAACTTCTATGAAGAAATGAATTGTTCAGCTGGCCTCTTAATCTAGATGACAGTTTTATTACAATTAAAATATCACCTCTAGGAGGCCCTTTGTTTGCATTTGACAGATTTTATTGTGTTTATATAGGCTAATGAAGCAGAATGAAATTATGCAGCTTATATTAAATTTAAATGACTGATTTATTGTATTTAAAACCCAAAATTTATCACGCATGTTCTTTAATGCCACACAAACTACATTAGTTCACTGCTGGTTTATATTCCACTTCAGTGATTTGCCCAATCAAATAAGGTTTTGTGAGTGCACTAAAATAAGGTGAATTAATGTCCAAATACTTAAAACAGGAAAGACTGTCTTTAAGCATTTTAAAAAGGTAAAAATATTGTTATGCTAGGTCTAGCCTGTGCTTCAGGTCAGGGGCTCTGATTTCAGGGGTTACTATCAGTGATTTCACTGAAGGGTTTTAATTTGAACCTTTGCCAACTGAGCTCAACTTTCCACCCGCTCATTTCTGTTGTTGAGCTTTCTTGTTACTTATTTTTATTGATCTAGCAAACTCTGTTATTCCCCATTGAACACGCAGCTCAGATAGTCCCTACTGCATACAGTATTTGATAGAAGGGAGTAGTGAATACTCAGGTTTCCATGTAAGTACTGAGCTGATCACCATAAATCTGAATACAACCTGATTCACATTAGTATTTTCTGATGATGGAATTCCTCTCACTTCACTTTAGATTTTTGTCCCATAGATGCTTACAGCTCATCTAGTTACTCCATGTTTTCTTCCTTCATTAACAGAGAGAATTAGATACATGGTGAGATTCACTGGATATGTATTTTAGATGCTGACTTTAGGCTGAGGTGGGTCGTGCTGTAATGCCTCTATTTCTTTCAATATAAAGGAAGCCAAAGGTGATTAGTTTACATGTAGAAGACATCTACAGCGCCAGAATCTGTTTAGTCAGATTAATCCCATGGCTAATAACTGAAATATTGCTAAGATGCATTCCAATCACAGTGAATACTGGTACTTTTTATTGTCAATACAAGCATAAATGAAGGGCTTGGCATAAACAATTTTGTAAATCAACCTCCAAAACAAATAACTGGAATCACTGCTATTAGGCTGTATCAGGCTTAGTGCTTGGAAGCTTTAAGTAGACCAAGTGCTATTCAAGAATAGCAATTTTGCTGAAAACTTGACTTTCAGGGAATAAATTAATTTCATATATCCAGTTTGAATCTGATAACCAATTTTGGCCAGAGGAACTACGGAAGGAGAATTTCAGAAGATCATTTTTCTTTTTTAACAGCAGTGCTTGGTGAACTCATGACATCACTGATTTATTTTCCTTTGTAGTATTGCTATATCTGCAACTTGGCTTTCCACTTCGGCTATTAGCTCACTGACATATATTGTTTCATACGTAATACTATGGGGAAAGAAAGATATTGGGGCTGATTTTTCTGCTCAGTTATTAAAATGGTATGAGTGACTGAACAACTTAAATGATTTCTGTGATTAAATGTATTGTGTAACAATACAGGTATTTGTGGGTATGAGTAAGTTGGGCCTAGGAGTTGGCTTTAGTTTCTAGGACTTTATGCAGGATGATGAGTCTCATTGCCCTCATCATTCAGCTCCCAGCTGTCTGTACATAGGGTCTGTAGTCTATGGATTTGTCTTGCCTGTGGGTGGCATCCACCAGTTCCATCAGCAGAAAGCTTTGTTTAATCTCCAAGACTCAGCTGTGCCAATATCAGTTTCTGTTCAGTGTATGTAAAGATTCAGTAACTTGCATTCCTTTGTAGTGCCTTATTTGAACTGCAGAAAACTAGGTCTAAGCAGAAAACAAGGTGGAAATAGACTCCTGGCAGATCATTCCTACTTATTGCTAACTCCTCGTTTAGCCATGGAAAACGCGTAGGCTCACAGACTTGTTAAGTACCTATAGAGTAGAGGGATTTGGCAACTGCCACGCATCAGAGGTAGGGAAGCTCAGCAAACAGGATCTTCTTTAAAATATAAAGGCTCTGACTGTGAAATACTTAGGTTTTATATCTGATATGAGGAGCAGCTGTGTCTGGTCACATAAGTTCAGCATGAATTTTCCTCTGCATGACTCACTTGAGGAAATAACACTTCTTTCCCATTGAATTTCCAGTGAGAAAAGTTAACACACCATGTTAGAACACACATAACCCAATACCGAAAAATACAGCTGCTTTAATATACCATAGTCATCCTCCCTAAAATCAAGGGGTCAGGTTGTGGCCCATCCTGCAGCAAAGGGCCTAGGCCAAAGTCCCATGTTTTGTCCCTTTGAAAGTTTCTAGCCTGAGGACAGATTTGTGTCTGTAAGACAGGTCCAGGGTCCTGCCTGTGGATTGCATAAAGAGCCCAGAAGCTCTGGCAATCCTGGAAAGCTCATTAGTGAAGAGTATGAGTCGCCATGGGAGCCTTTTTTATATTAAAAAAAAAGAAAACAAAAAAGACTAATATGCCTTTGAGTGGGGGAACAATATACTTCCTTCTTGGAGCAGCATCACCTATTCCTTGCTGTCTGACTCGTCTGGCTTCTGTCCTTTTTGCTCTGTGTAAACCACAGTGATGCAATGAGCCTTATAAGCAAAGTTGTTCCTGTGTGCTAATGATGTGCTTGCCCACTTAGTGTTGTTAAATAATGCCTAGGCAAACTGACGTATTTTGCAGCAGATAATTTGTTATAAAATAGATATCAGCTTGCAATGTAGAAAAAGCTGAAGAATTTGTGACAAAAAAGGAAAAGGTTCTTTCTGTGAGCTTGTGTAAAGAATATCTGTCAAGGAAGGGTCTTGTCTCTGTGTATGGATCAGCTATAAGTTTGACACAATATCCTTGAAAGTGATGAAGCTGTTCAGAGTTAGAGATACAAAGAAGTCTGTAGAGACATTTGATGCTGTAGGCATTGCCACATTTACCTGGCAATTATCTGCTAGACAGGATTTTGGTGGTTTCTTTGTGATAATTGAATAACTTCCTAGTTTTTTAGGATGGCAAAATTAAACTTGTAAATATGTGATTGTCTGCAGCTTTCCCCCTCTCCCCCCTCCCCCTGTGATGTGATGAGTGACTCATTGCTTCTTTCTCTGGCAAGTTTTTGGGTGCAAGTTGGACAAGACAGTCTCACGGAGGGCCTGAGGACCACAGAGGACTGTCTTTACTTCAAACTAACTGGACAAAGCCCTAAAGGTGCTAAATTTTTATTGACAGCTCATGCTGTTAGAGATTTCATACTTTTATTTTAATGCTGTTATTTTCATTTCTCATTAAGTCGTTTGAACTAGGAAAGGAAGATACTCCCTCCTGCAGTTTATGGGCAGATATCTGTACGCTAGTGTATTTAATCGGGCCTGTTACAACCATTGAGACCATGAAGTCCAGCTGTACATGGTAAGCCTATATCAAGCAGAAGTGAATATGCCGAAAAAGCAGTCAGCCCCTACAGTTACCAGAAAAAGTGTTAATATTTCTCCCCGTTCTAGTAGAAGCTCATTGGGATATGCAAAACTCGTTCGTTAAGCACTGCTGCAGAGTGACAGATGCTGACATATATAATTTGACAGCTGCAAATACCAGGTACTAGAAAGTGTCATTTCCCATAAGTATAAAATAATGGGTCATTATTCCCTGACAGATTAAAAACCAAGTACTATGAATAAATGAATCAGTAATCCTGCGTACTTTAAAAGAAAAATAGAACATTCTTTTTCTTCTTCCAGAAATAAAGGTGATTTCCTTTGTTCTCCTCTCACCTGTGTGCATTGCCGTCAATTGCCAACCCACTGACGAGGTGGAGCAGAGGAGGGAGTTGCTCACACTATCTACATAAGGCATTTAAGACCTTTGTGTTTCCAGACGAGGGATGCTGGTTCCCTAGGTAGCCAGCGCAGAAACGGCATGTGCAACCAGCAGATAGTCCAGAGGAGAGGCTTATGGTCTTTTTGATTGCAAGAGAGTCCCAGGAGTGCAGGCTAGCTGCCTGATATGAAGGGTGCAAATACTTGCGTCTCAAGGGTTACCTGTCCTGATTTTCACTGATCAATAGGACGCACACTGTTATGTGGCCCCATAGGAGGGCCTGAGCTATGACTGCTTCTTGCCTTTAATTCTGAGCCCACATTTCTACTGCTGGGGCACTGGCCACAGTGACCTTCCTCAGGCAGACAGCTAACAGCAGGGGACCCCTGAGATTTCGGAAGGAGCACCATCAGATATCTTTGTCTTGCTCAGGGCAGGGGGAAATCTGTCCAGTGGTTGGAAGGGAAGCGCAGGAGGGGAGCAGGGACAGATCAGACTCCGCAGAGCACTGCTGGGGCTGTGCTTGCTGGGCTTGCCGGAGGGACCGCATCTCGCCAAGGGCTGGAGTGATGCTCTGCCTAATGCCTCCTAAGTCCTAAAACAAGCCACCGGGCACCATTCCCAATATGAATACACTTAACGCATTTAACAGGCATCTAGTTGATGTCAAGTCTTGTCTAGATTGTGCTAGAAAGGTTGGACCAGATGATCCTTGAGGTCCCTTCCAACCTGGTATTCCATGATTCTATGAAATTGGTTTCCAGTGCCTGTCCGTACTTACCAGCCTTGCACCTACAAGTATGGCTAAACTGTAGCCTGTGATTAACAGTTAAAACATGGCTATAATATACCTTCTTTCCTTCCTCCTGTCTGATTGTCAACCCCACCCTCACAATAACATTATATTGCACTAGATGTCATTGAGACTGAAGGCTGTTCTCCAGCTCAGGCAGTGGATATTGTCCAGTTGCAATAACTCCACCATTGTCATGGAAAGGAGCATGGCAGGAGCTATTGGCAGTGCCTCCAGAGTCATTGGAGAAGTCACCTGAAGAGAGGATATCTTTTGATATCTAGTTAAGTAGGCTCTGACAATCCTTCCCAGAAGCTCTGCAAGAGGCAAGCAGCTCTTTGCTGTTTCAGAAAAGTGCTCTTTGGTGTCTTTTGGGACAATGTTTTCTTTTGTGCATTAGGTACTTTCAAAAAGAAGCATTATTTATTCATTTATTTGAGCTTCTTTAACTCTACGTGCCTCAGATGTAACATAAGATAGGGCCATTACAACTGACAAGTTTGAGCTCTTGTATAATGGAGGCCCCACAGCATTTCATTCTAATTCCTGCATTAGGGACTTGCTCTTTTTTTCATATGAGCACAATCGCTCACATAAAAGACAAATAAAATAATGCCTTCACCCATTACTTACTGAACCTGTGTTGGTAAGGTCTTTAACAAAATACTTAAAGCTTTTAAATTCATTTTAAAATGTAACTTGCGTTATACTGCCAGAGCATTACAGAGATTTAGATGCTTTGGCGAATCATGCCATGTTTAAGATCTGTTCTTTGTGCTGATATTTAGTAAATTATGCTTGCTACTGTCTTTGTGTGGAGTAGGTTAATTAGAAGCATGATAAAACCAACCGGAAAAACTACATTGAAGGTAATGGGCAGATTTCCTATAATCTTTGGGGTTCAAGACATTTTTTTGTATGTCTGTCTTCTACATTTAGCACAGTAGCCTTGTGGTCCATGACTGGGCTCCTAGGAACTATTATCATATAAATACTGATTAGATGGAAGTTAAAAACAGCATGACTGTACTGAACAAATATGCATCATTACAAATGTGTCTGTATCAGTGGGAGTGAAAGAAAGTGAATATACTTCAAATGTTCAGATTTTAATACCTCATTACTCAGAGATCATAAATATTAGTTTAAGGGATGGATTAAAGGGAATTCTTCCCCTTCCCCCAATCCACTTGTTTCTTCTCCCGTATTTAACAATTGACAGTGGTTGAGAGATCTGCAGAATTCAATGAGGTTTTCCCATGTTTCATTCCTAGAAGATTTTATCTTCAGGCTGCCAGTCATCAGGCTGAACTTCTTAAAGGCAACATTTCTGGGCGCCTCACACCAGTCTTTGTGAACTCGGCCTCATGCTATCCATGGCATAAGATGCCTGTCTTCCAGCACTAGTTCTGTTTAAAGACAGATACTTGGACTGTTGGTTGGCAGTGGGGTATATTCTTGGCTTCAAGAACATACCTTTGAAGTCTTTGAAGACAAGAAGCATTGGAACAAGTTTGCAGATAGGAGATTACAGACAAAGCTGTGTAGCTAGCATTGCAGAGATGAAATGGGTGCTTTCCCTGGTCTCTTCAGCTCCACATTAATCAAGTCAAATATTAAAGAGCTGTTAAATATTGTTATCAACGATTACTTAGGCAAGGCTCAAACTTATATACATTTATAGCATATGTGGGATACATGTATTTACAGTAACATTGGTTAACTTTCAGAGAATATGGGTAACTTTTTTTTTAATTCCTGTGTCATAAACAGTAGAGTTAATGCATTTTTACCCCTTCAAGGGCCAAGATTTAAAAGGGGAAGAAAAAAATCAAACCAAAAAGTAAGGTTAAAAGCTTATATTGAAGGACCTGGGATGTACGCCTACATGTTATCATTTTCTGCTTTTAGTTCTAGGTGTTGGCAACTGAAATTTCCCTTTGGTACAGCAGACAGCTACAGTTACAATACATCTGTGTCCTCGGTGTTTGTTGGCAGTCTAGTTTGCGTTTGTGGGTATAAAGTAGAAAGGAGTTTTAAAGGCAGTAGCTCAGGATGTGTGGTGCATGGAGCGCTAGTAAAGTGGTTGAGACGCTGCTGGCAGCAGGAGTCTGCAAAGAAACCATCATATCAGAACGAAAACAGCTGTCTGCCAGCACCATAAACTTTAGGAAATGTTGTGGGTGATTAGTTGCTGCTCCTAATGTGTGAAAGTTGGCCTGTCTGCATACAGGCAAAATAAACTCCCTTTTACTTCTTGCCACTCATACATAGAAATCACAGGACATTATGGGATTGATTATAAGCCATAAAAGCCAGGAAGTTCAGTTTTAGAGTGAAAACCATGGCAATGACTGTCTCTTTCTATTTCGATGTCATTGCATAAAAAGCTAAGGTGAAATGAAAAGGAACAGGAAACAAACCTCAAATGGAGAATGGGACAAAGAACTGTAATGGGAAAAGCAACTCGGTCAGGAAGGAACACTCAAGCATATAATATAAGGCACCTGGCCTCTCTGAAACTTTTGGTGTTTTAAGTAAACCTTAGTGGTTCTGGAACAATAGCACGAGAACGGTCCAGCAAACACACAGTCTGCTGAGTGCCACGTAGTCTTTTTCCCCAAAGAAAGACATCTTGCCCATTTCCACCATCCCACTAGCCAGAATATTCTGAATAAACTCCACTTCAGCAAAAGCAAAAAAGAATCCAGGTTGATTGCAAAGAAGAGAATATAAAAGGAGTTCTTTGTTATGAAACCCTTCAGTTGCATTTGTCTAGGATAAAGTGTTTTGCAGATCATTTCAAAATTGAATTAACTGTGACTGTAAATCTGTGAATTTAGCATGGATTAAAATTATCCTTGTTTTGTGCTGCAAGGCAGTTTAAATGTTTTCTTTCTGTGAGGGATTTCTCTCGCTGAATTGATTATGAAATAGATGTGAAAACCAAGGGCAGAAGGTGGGGCTACTTAGGTTTTTTTTCTTTTATATACCTCTGAGCCTTCTGCTTTAAGCAATCATAACAAAGATAAATATTTATGTAGCACCTGCCAGTCCATGGCTTAGAAGCACTTCACACGCTTTAGTATATACTGTTGCACAGAAATAGAAAAAAATACCATTCTAGGGTGAAAGGTAATTTCTAGCTGATAGTAATGCTGGAAAACAGAAAGTAAACAGGGTTTAGAGCAAAGTAAACAAGAACCATTCAAACTAGGAATTGACTAGAAAAGCAAAGTTAATTCCACTGCTGCAAAATTTGTCAGTGGGAATTTCAAAGCCTGATAAACAGGCTGTAAATCTTAGGCCGACAAAGTAAATGAATGGTTTAGTACTTACTCTAACAAAGGACAAGATTTTATTCCCCCAATTTAGTAAAATACAGCCTTGGAAGAAATGGTAAGATCTGAGTCTAAGCGCCTGCAAGGGGTTAAGAGGGGCTGTAGAAATGACTAATGCTTTTGCCTAAGCAATAAAACTAAATTCTTGGGGGGGGGGGGGACGACACTGCAATATTTTTGAGTGCTTTTTCCTCAGAAAAATGTCGCAAAAAGATTTTCTTTCATTCAGCATGATCTACTTCATTGTATTTGCAAGAAAAGTAAAGGAAATGAAGACTTTTACTCAGAAATGCCGTTTTCCCTTTTTAATGCTAGTCAGCAGCCCAGTGATTTAGGAATCATTCTCAGGAGAATATCAGCACTAGCAGATGATATCACAGAGAACTTTATTTTTTTCTATTCTTGTTGGCCAACATTGGCTAAATAATTAAAAATTTACTGGAGAAAGCTAGGGAACAGCAGAACCCCAGACCTTAGTTAAAAGTCCTAAAGGTTGTTCCAGAAAGTCACTCTCATTCTGTGAAATACATACTCAGTATTCTGTGGAAAGTAGGATGCCTCTGAGAAGAAGGCATGAAAGAGCCCTGCCTTCAAATGCCCTGTCTAACAGGAGAGATTTATTTCATAAACATAAGCAAACTGCTAACTTTTGCATGTATAACCTTAATTATAGCAGAATTTAACTTTTCTTTTTTTTTCTCTTTTAAGCCAGTTAGTTAGATTTTTCTGCTTACTGGGCAGACTATTTTAAGAATCAATTTAAATATGCTAAATGATTGTGTATATAGTACAAATATGCTAAATTTAACCTTTGAAGTAGTTCTTAGCTCTTCGGCTTCCAAAATGAAACCAACTGAATAAAAATTGCTCTGCATTAAAGAGGCATACTCTGTATTTCACTCCTGGCAGAGGGAGACCTCAGTCCAGGGCTGTAAAGGTATCTGTTTTGGAATAAGCACCTTTGGTCCCTAACAACTTCAAATGAGGTTTCACAAAATCTCTATCACTTGTCTCAGATCCCTCAGAGCCAAAAGGAATTGATTTACTCACTGCCAGGCACGTCGATCTAAACAAGCTGGTACAGGGCAATACGTGCTACGCCAAGACACTAGCCCTGGTCCCAGGGTATTCTAGCACTGTAGGTACAACACTTACTCTCTCCTAATCTTTTCTCCACCCTTCCTAGGAGGGAGGGTTGTTGCTAGCCCAAGCAACAAGTTGTGTTGTCTCCTGTTCAGGATCCATATCTTTCAGAGCCAGCTACAGGTCTCTAAACAAGTGTGCTGTGCTTTGCCATGACTCACTAAGCCTTTGGAGACAGCCTCCAGCATATAGGAGAACTTGGTCTCTCTCAGCCAAGCCAGCCTTCTGGCACCCATCTCCTGCCTTTTTGGACTCACAAATCTGGCCTCTCCCCAGCCTGAGCTGGTGCTCTGGCATGGCTGGATGTACTTTCTTTCAGGTGCATGACCCAAGGAAGAAGCGATGCACCAGAAGAGCAACGCCTGGCTGTAAGACCCTGCTCAGCCTGGAGCTATCAACAGCCACAGACTCATCTCTCAAGGGACTGCCCTGACCTTCAGACTAGGAAAGAGCAGAGAGAAAAGCAGTCTTTGCCTTTCCTGCTAAAGCTGGGTGACAGGAATACATGATGCTGGGCCATAATATGCAAAGGGAAAATCTCTAGCCTAATTGCTGTGGCATTTACTTCAGAAGTGGGAGACTTCAGTTCTGTCCTTGTTCCCAAGCCTGCTGCTATATTCTACATTTAAGAAAGGTAAGTAAAATGCAGAAGCAGAGTTGGGAGAATGTAGAGCTTCCTTTTCCTACTAACTGCACTAATATCTCTCTTCTCCCCCTGCCTTTCCCACGTTAATTTTGTTTGGGGGAGTGGTGGGATGGAGGGGTGTCAGTCTCCTGAAAAGAGTGGAGGGGGTGGAAAGCCCTGAGCCCTCGTTTTCTGCTTCCTGCTCAATGCTCTAAGCACATGCAAGAAGTGGGCCACAGCACCAGAAGTATTTCCACAAATTCTCAGACATTTTTCACGAGAAAGTAGTGAGCAAGTTCTCTGAGACTTGGCTCAGGCATATGATCCAGAGGGACAGGAGACTCCTGTGACCTCCAATACAGGAAAGAGGTGAGATTTTAAGGTCTTCTCTGGTATTTTTCAGTAGCTAACATCAGCTTTTGCCTGCTCTGTGTGCTGGCTACAGTGAAACCCAGTCCTTAGTACTTAATTCTCACTATACTTTTAAAAGGGTATTTAAGCACCTAACTTGGGGTTGTAAATTGCACAGAAGCCTAAAGGTTACATATGTTAATGCTGCCCACCAAGGAGCCTATGTTGTTTTCTAGATCTGACCAAATGCTTTACAGGAAAGGCCTTTTACTCAATTCTCTAATAGTATTTACGTATGTTTTAGAATTGCCATTGCAAAATAAGAGATTTCCATGCTCTAAGGGCCTCTGTGCATTCCCTACACAGACTTTCCTATGCTGAGGGAAATGCTTATGCAAATAGGAATGACGGTAAAGAAAGTAGAGAAGAAAAATATCAGGACAGAAGAACAAAACTCTATTTCTTCTAGCTCCATCAGCTTAGCTATATTTTCTTCCTGACAGCAACTTTGAAATGGCAAAGGAATTCCTTCTTCCAGCTCTTCCTGTGGCCTAAATGCATAATTGATGAAAATGTATTGGTTACATGAAAGCCTCACAGAAACCACCAGGAAAGCATTGCAGATTATTTTTTCCTCCTTTTGCCACTATGTTTTTACAGATGTGATATGTGGTTTAAGAAGCCAAAGCAGACAGTCGTGCTTTAGCCCTGCCAAGTAGTCCAAACAAAGAAAAAGGTTTCTTTCTTTCCTCTTCCTTTCCCTTTCCCCCCAGAGTATCCGTATATCAAGCTTTAAAAAATATATTAGCTTTTAATTGGCATACTTAACAAAACTAATGAGAAAACCGACACATTTAGAGCAAACAATTAAACATCTTTGATTCCTACAAGATTCAGCGGACAGCAAGGACAGCCCGATGGCCTTTGTGGGCCTGTGCGTGGCTTGTGGCACCAGCGCTGCGGCCGCTGCCATGCCGAGGATTTGAATGCCACCTAGCGGGCCTCCGCCACTGAGCCCGCTGGAGCCATTAAACCAAACCCCTGCCCATTGCCCTGGCACTGATGAATGAGTATTGTGGCTGAATCTAGAGCCGGTGGATCACAAAACAGGCCGGGCAATCGGTGCAGCAGCGGCCGAGGGGAGCGCTTGCCCCAGCGCGTTGCAGGGGGGCCTGAAAGGTCGTCTGCTGGTTCAGAGGCAGCGCAGAGCGCCCGTGGGCCACTGCTAGCTCTCCTCATACACCCAAGGCCTCTCTCAAGTGTCCTCTGGTACTTCAATACCCTTATAACAGATAAGATTTTCTCTTTGAAGCTCATAGAGAATCTAAATATGCAGACAATTGTGGGGCCCTTTTGGCGCTCCAGGAAAGATATGAGGACAGACGGTGGCTGGCTGCTTTGATAAATTGCCGGCCCATCGTGCTCGGTGCAGATGGAGCTCTGGTAGTTGTAATGATGGATTTGGTTTTCCATTGATCTGGGAAAGGCCGACTGTGTGCATCTGTAAGAAAATAAGTGAACTGCGACTCCTGGTGTGGCTGCGTAGTGCGATGCAGTTAGTTACTCACTGAATCCTCCTCCCCTGACAAGCTGTGAGCTTAGCAGGAAGGAGCAGTGGGAAGGAAATGGCCGGCCAGGCCTTCTGAGGGCCAGCTAAAAGGTCAGTCCCAACAGGGAGGATCCTCGGCCAAGTATCGCACTTCTCCACCTTTTCCTCTGGGCATTTCTGTTCCCAGAGCCCTACGGCGCCAGGACAATGGAGGCGGGAGGAGGTGGCAGCAGCAGTGGCCTCCGGCTGTGCTGGGGAGGAGGTGTCCATGCTGCTGCTCCAACTTCTGTTGCATGTTGCTCTAGGTAGAGAAGAGCTCCTGGTGTTTCTGCGTGTGGGGCTTGGTGTGCCAGCGGTTCAAGGGAAGGGAGTGGTGCAGGTCAGGCTTTGCTGGATGGTCTTTGTGCCAGGAACCTCGTGAACGAATAAATAAATATATTGCTGAGGGAGCATACAGGATGAAGGCATTACCCTGGCAGGGGCAGGAGTGGAAAGGGTCAACCGCTTGTTTCTTGTCCCTTACCTTGTGTCAATAGCGAGTTGCAATTCTCCATTTAAGAAAGAATAAACTTCTGTAAGGGGGTGGGAAGAGAGGGCTCACCCTTTCCTGGCTCTGCATTGTGTGATCCACAGAAAAGCAGATCCCACACTGTGAGGGGCTGGCCACCAGGCACCTGTAGGTGCTCCAGCATGCCCCTTTGCCTTTGCCGTAGCAAAATGTTTTAGTCTTGCCCCTCACTCCCTGCATGTCTATCATCACAGCTGTTGCAGGTTTTTACGCTGGAGAGGATGGTCAGTGTTAACAGGCTGATGTGAAGGGCTTATGCTTCCTATACAATGTCTGGTGTAGCTCTGGGCACCTACAATAAAAATTGCAGGTGCTGGTTGTCTTGGTGGGGTGCTGACTGCTAGAAACATGGAGGACGGATGTGCATTCAACTTTGCCTCTCCACAGGTCTTATTCTGGGCTGAATGTCCAGCTGGATCTCACAAGGTCTGGGTTTGGCACTTCTCACAGCTCCCTTGTTTCCCTCTCCAACACAATGGTTTCAGCATCCCCTTGGGAGGCAGGAGCCTTGGGTTCAGTTCTTGCCTCTCCATCCAGTGAGCAAATGTAACCGCTGCCAAAAAGGCTGTTTTATTCCCTGCTCTAATGGATATTTTCATGGAGAACGAAACAACTTCAGAAAGAGAGGCAAAATACTTCATACCCTCATGAACGGGGCATTCTCCTGAGAAAATGGTATCTTGGCAAGGGAATAATTCCCCCTCTCTACCTCTGTTGTTGAAGCTTGAACACCAAGAAGCCAGCAGTATAACATGGAGCAAATGAGAAGGAATCTGTTACTGTGGTCTGTATGTACCAGGCCATCAGATGAGCAAGCTGGCTTCTGGTCCTGGTCCCTCAACAGCTTGTCTTTTACAATTCACCAGCACTGAATGTTTATTCACTGGAAATAATGCTGGGAACTAGACTATTGCTTAGTTAATGACTTTTTTCCTGGCAAATTTGTATTCTGCACAGTAGTCTCACTTCAACAGAAAGAGCAGATGTGTTGATTTGTTTGGGGTTTGGGTTTTTTTGGGTTATTACAGAAAAGCTGCAGCGGGGAGGCAGAGTGGCCTGGGACTGGAAGCTGAACAAGGAGAAAGGCGGAAGCGTTTGGAGCAGAGCAGGGAAGTGAGAAAAGGAGGAGGGAAACAGGGGAAGTCAGTTACCTGCCCTACCTGGTTATCCTTACGTGGAGGGAAAACTGGTACACTTGGAATGGTGCCTGCGTATCTGGAAGGAGGCAGTCTGCCATGGTGAGATTTACTAAAAAGGAGTTGCTGTAGCTGTTGAAAGTGCAGGGATTTCTCTTGCCCAAACCCAGCTTGGCAGAGAGAAGTTTCATGTACGTTCATTCCCGCAGGCTTGGAAAGGAGAGGTGCAGTACAGGTTATGACTTATTCCTTGTGCTCCTGTGACTAGTGCTTTGTGGTAACATTCCTTAAAAGTTGAGATGTGGCCAAAACATAATTCAGATTCAATGTTGATTATCTGTGCTGTGGAAAACCTTCAGCTAGACTGTGTTTATACCTTTGTTCTACCTCTAATTATAGTACCACTGGAATTAGTTAATTGAATAAATAAATAAATAAACAATACGATGAAACAGGTGTTTAAATGTAGGACAGAGATCAAAAATCATGAATTACTACAATAATCCAAATGATGATTGAACTCAAGCAGTGACTGCATAGATGAAGATTAAATATTCTGGTCAATGACAAATGGCTGTTAGGTATTCTGTTCTTTGGCTTTGTTGGGTTTATTTTCAACCATTTGACCATTTGAATATTCTGTGACAGTGAAATACCTTAAGGAATCAGAAACTGTGAACCACCTGGTTAGCAGGCTGGAAACCAGGATTTTCAAAAGTGAGAAATTTTACAGAGGCGAACTCAGACTTTGTCCATTCAGTTCTTGTAACTGTACTTACATGAAGCCAAGTACAGTGTTCAGGCTACAGCAAGGCCTAAAAATGTGATGGACAGCCCCCCTCCCCCCAGTATGGTAATTATGAGAGTATAAGCAGGAGCCTAAGTCCCCTATAAAAATCAAGATACAGATTCTGCATCTCAACATCACTCAGAATAGCCAGCTGAGACATCTCTAAGGAGAAGTCTACAAATGCTTGTAAGGCAATGCTCCTTCTGGATTGCCAGAAAGCCAACCCAAGCAGAAATTAGCAAAAAAGGAGCTGCACTGAGGTAAGTGATCTGCACTTACATCAGGAGGCCAGGTGCCACTCAACACCTAGAAGACCTGTACTATGGGGATTAGAACATTTACCTAACGTTATAACTGAGTCCCAGCCCTACCAGATCCCAAGAAGCTCTAAATATGAGGCTACTGTGAAAAAGGAAAGGGCTGGTGATGGTACCTCTTGTGCTTTGTTTTTTTTCTGGAAGTCAGTGCTGACCAGACCATTCTGGGGCCTTTGATGATAGAGTTTGTGTCCTCCACCTCATCTCTGAGTTGCAGCAGAGCTTGGCTGTCCCTTTTCACAGTCTTGGGGACTTTAAGAGTCTGGCTGTCCCCTCTAATTCATTCAGAGCTTTTGGTGCCTAATGGTCTTCTAATCTGAGAGGTAGGTGAGTAAAATTTGTCTCTAGGCAAAATGCAACTTTGGTAATGCTCTAAACATAAATATACTTTATAAATCATAAGGCTTCATAATAGGGTAATACCTTTCCATGTTACCTGGTGGCAAACTTTAGAAGCAGAGAACTACAGTTCATCTCACTCTAATTATTTGGAACAGTCCTTTCCCGTGGCACAATTATTGCAGCCACTCATTTCTACTGCATTTATCAAAGGAGAAATACCCAGCTAGCATTTGGCACACCAGCCCTGCAGCAGTCTACATCAAACTGTGCGCAGCACGGTCTTAGTCCAGTTCTCACTAGCAACTGTTGAAAGAGCGAGTTTACTTCAAAGGGGGGGGAAAGTTGTCTTTCAGAATACATTAGGAAAGAAAAACAATAACATTGGTTGTACTCAACAGAAACACGTATGATTTTAGCTTTATTTTAGGTATTACTCCATCCTAGTGATGAAACTAGCCAGTGAACGCTTCACAGGGGATGGTTCTCCTGAGAGTTAGATGCCTCTGTGGACATAACTTTGAGACAATGAAGCGACTCTCCCTAGCTGATATAGTTGACTGTCTAGTTTCCTAAGCAATGTGCACATTTTTTCTGTGCTCTTTACTGAATCTTTGTGGATTAAGAAAGGCTGGTTAATCTGCAGGGTATGTGTTCTGTAATGATGGCTGGCCCATGCAGACATTGCTCCGAATGCCATGCAAACCAGGAACGGACCACAGGGGCTTTGCAAATCCCCACAAAGAGCTGTGCACTGATTTTTCAGGCTGCAGAATCGTTTCTCAAATGAAACACAGCTGAAGTGCCAAATACCGACCCTCCCCAATCTGGCTGTTACATAGGGTAGTGTCTTCCTAACCAGTTGACTGCTGTGGCTGGGGAAAGCACTGTATCTGTAGGAACACTGAGATTGTTTTGACCCTGACTATACGAGGTTCTGAGGATAGCAAAGGTTGAAATCATTAACTGTGCTCAAACATGCTTATAATGTGTTCAAACTGAGCATATTAATTGTGCTCAGAATGCAAGAAAGATTAAAGAAGGGATGCAGAGTTGACCAAATGCTGCAGCTACAAGTCAGCAATTCCTGTCTCATTCTGCCTAAGAGCTCGTAACTGCTTCAGGATACAGTTCTCACAGTCCTGTCCCAGCTCCTGGTTGCCTTCACTGTGAATTCACTAGTTACTGGTTGAGATGGTGAACATGTATAGATTGATCTGTGCAAATGCAGCAGCTATTTTTCTGAAAAGTCCATCTTTTTGGTATTGCATTAAGATAGCAAGCCAAAACTCAACCAAAAACCTCAGTGCAGCATACCAGTGCCAGTAACGCTGTGTTTGCCGTGTCCTCCAGCAGGGAGCAATACAAAATCCTGTATGCCGTGAGAGGGGCCCATCCAAAACAGGTGCACCTTTCTTGTGTGGGATACAGTGTCTGTAAGACCGTCCCTGGTGGGCATCTGGGCCACCACAGTGGGGAGGACTTGGAAGCAAGATCGCGTTTGGAGTAGAGGAGCAGGACAGCAGAGGGGAATAATATTGCTTGTAGGAAATATATGGGGAGGAAGGGGCTCCTAAAGGAGCAAAAAGGCACATAGATGGCAATAGGCTATTTGGTTTAGACAAAATGAGGACCTAGGTCAGGATACATAGTGCACAGCTGCAACAAGGCAGTGCTGAATTCCTCTCAACATTTTCTCTTCCATTTCCCGGCTCTGCCATCGCAAGTGATGACAGGTAGGTCTAACGCTCAGTCCCTCGTGACCAACTACAAACTACAGGAACTATTACTACTATTACTAAGTTGCTGCATGCCTGATGTCTCCTGGCTTTTCAGTGTGTGCGTTGGGCTGTGTTAGGACCACAGCAATCCACGGAAGAATCTGGAGGCCCTGGGACTCCAGCACCAGCATCTGAAATGAGTGATTTAACTTAAACTAGGATATTGCTGATATATCAATTTTATCAAACTTGTTCTCTGGAGGATGTCTTGAAATCCGTAATGCTTCTTTTGGATAAACCATTGATTAATGTCTCATTTGCACAAAGCCATAGTGCTGTTCTACTTGCATGGTTAGTACATTAATCAGGATGAAGCCCATATGCTTTGCTACTACCTAAAAGTTAGCCTCTGACAGAGATTTAAGGAATATTTCCTCCAATTAAGTGACTGTGATTGAACCTGCCGTTTTCAGTCTTTGAGCTTAGCTCTGAATTAAAGTGCAACTGAAAAATATATACAAAAACTGAAATCATAAGGGCTTTGCAACATCTAGCTTTAAAGAAGTTTCATGATTATTGTAAACAGAACAGTCTGGTAGGAGAAATTTTTTTCTTCTCTTTTTAGATTTCTTCAATAAAGGATTTATGATGCTAAAGTAAAAAACATTTCTCTCTGAAAATAAAACAGCCAACTGTTAAGGCTGATTCTTTGAAGTCCACTGTGTGAACTTTACTAACTCCCTTCTTAATATTAGCTAACCCGTAACTGAACTATATATCTGTCCTGGTTTTGGCTGGGATAGAGTTATTTTTTTCCTAGTAGCTGGTGTAGTGCTGTGTTTTGGATTTAGTATGAGAATAATGTTGATAACACACTGGTGTTTGTTTTAGTTGCTGCTAAGTCATGTTTATACCAGCCAAGGACTTCCCAGCTTCCCCTGCTCTGCCAGGTGCACAAGAAGCTGGGAGGGGGCACGGCCAGGACAGCTGACCCAGCCTGACCACAGGGCTATGCCGTACCGTATGGCGTCATGCCCAGTATATAAACTGGGGGGAGTTGGCCCGGGGGCAGCAATCGCTGCTCAGGAAAGGGCTGGGCATCGATCAGCGGGTGGTGAGCAATTGCATTGTGCATCACTTGTTTTGTATATTCTTTTATCATCATTATTATTATTATTTTCTCTTCCTCTGCTGTCCTGTTAAACTGTCTTTATCTCAACCCACGGGTTTTACTTTTTTTTCCAATTCTCTGCCCCATCCCACCGGGAGGGGGAGGGGTAGCGAGCAGCTGTGTGGTGCTTAGTTGCCAACTGGGGTTAAACCACAACAATATCGTAAATGATTCATCAGGCTTCAGTTATCCCTACAGGTAAGAAAAGGAAACATCAAAATCGTACATAGACATTAAGTAAAATACTTCTCCGATTAGTAAGATGTTCAAGAAATGTCTCCAGTACTGTAAGTCAGTTTTATTTAAAAAATAGAGTCCAAACATTGTTTTTGATAAGGTGCAACATATATACTGTTTTCTACAATTAGAAAAACCAAGACCAAAGCAAAACAATATTCATAATTATAGTGTCATTCCAACACAGAATCAGTGGGTCTCTTGTAATTCTTAAACATTCATTCCCTGCTTCATCAAAGCATAAGAATTAATAATTATTATCACTGTCACAGCCAAAGGGTCTGGCTAATGTCATCCATATTCTGTACTTTAATAATAAACTTTCTGGTACAGATTGCTTCAAGTACACATCAGAAGCTGAATGTAACTGTAACACAGTTCATGCAAAACAAAGGTACAATACTGAACTTGCATCATTTAAAGATTTTTTGTTCTCTTGTTTAGTTTGACATCTTTGAAGTCCAACTGCTTGAACACAAGGATTGAACTGAGGTTGCATAAAGTGAGCACTATATACTAAAGTTCTTACGTAACTCTCAGATTGATCAGGCTACGTGACTATCATCTTGAGCTCTAAAAATTCAAATAAGTACTTAAGGCTGAGATCTATGCCTCTTTGAGTCTATTCAGTAACTTCTGAGACATATTTGGGAATACAGATGGAAAACAGTGACTGATAATGGGCTTGTTATGGGGAAATACATTAAATCATTACCTCAGAACTGAATTTTTTGAGAAAAGCATGTTATTAATTTATATTAAGAGTGCTCCCCATTCAGCCACTCAAGCTAAAAGAGCAATGAAGACTATAGCATGGAGGAAGTTCAACAGAAAGATTTACAGCCAATTACTGTCTCTGGAAGTGTCTAAAGTGCTAAATTTTCTAATTAGCAAAGTCTGTCCTGTTTCAAAACCCTTCTTGTCGTTCTAGCATCACCTCAGCCTTGGGAACACCAAGCAGCTGAAGTTAGCTATGGCTATGCCATTTCTGGAGAGCTAGATATCAATCCCTGCTCTAAGGGGGTTTAACGTATTTTGATCAAGGAGCAGCAGTCTAACCACACGTGTACAGTTACACATCCAAACCTTTTTCCCTTGACACCTTAGATGTTTAAGCCATTCCATCTAAAGAGGAACGTTTGATAGAAAAGAGCTGGACGCCCATTTACCTGCCTTCTGCTTGGGAGGTAGTCCCAGGGTCAAACTGCACCCGCAGTAAGTGCGTAAACCTCAGTTCCTTCTGTTGTTTCTTACAAACCACCATGCTGGTTTTATGAATCCTGTTCTTAAGCCCTGAGGGCTCCTCATGTGAAGTCTAATAAGACAAGGCTATCATGGGGCTGACTTTTGGTTTTAGTGGATCAGGCCTCTGGCCATTAATGGGAATTAGCCACAAGAGTTTATGCGTATGCATAGCCACAGACTGAGCTTAAGCTGGTAACCCAAGTCATTACCCAAGTGAGTTTGTGTTCGTGGCCAGTTTAACCACAGTTAGGTGACTCTGTGTCTTTTTCTCAGAAATGACAATTTTTTCAGTGTTGATATACCATGCTGGTTCCTGTGGCAAACATTGCCCGCAGTACTATCAACGCTCTTCAGAGTTAGCTCTGCCATGGGCAGCATGGACAGAAACTTCCCTGGCTAACAGAGAAGGCTTTAGATCTCTCCTTTTCCCTGATGTACATGAAGCCTTGAGTTTGATTTCAAATAGCAGATAAATTCACTTCTCAATTTGTTTCTCTTGGGTTATGAGCAAATGAGGTATTTTAGTGTTCAAGTGGGGAGCATGTGCACACTTGTTTCCTATGTAAACATAACGGAAAGTGTTCATCAAACATGTATGTATTAACATTAAGAGCTATAAAAGTGAAAAGTAGAACAAAGTCCTTCAGTTCTAATTTCAGAACAAGATTGCCCTCAAAAGTCAGTCTATCTATCTTAGTCCAAATCCCTCGGAATCTAGTTTTGGGTAGGAACTGACATTCGTACTAAGCCCCTTTTGGGTTTAGTTATGGGAATGCACTGATTTTATGATGGCATCTCTGGTCAAATGAGGGAATCCAATGTTTATGAGCTTGGTTGTTGACTTGGTTGGGTTTTTATGAGTTTGACTGATGACAGCTTCATAGAAAAACATAAGAAACAACAATATTATGTTGTATTTCCTATTTTCAGAAGGAAAGGGCTGCTCAGTTCTGTAGTTTACATAGTTTGAACAATATCCCTTTAATAATACATTGTACTGCAGATGTTCAGTTAACAAAAAAAGTATACACTGATATATTTATGGGCTTTGGCCAGAGCTACATATATTTATGTCAGTCTGTTGCAAACACCATTGTTAAATGGAGTACTTAGCAGATTAAAATTATCCCTTTACTTCCGTTTCTTTTACTTAAACAATTTGGGCCATACTTTGTGTGAATGCAGTGGGACGCATGCCAGAAGGAAGCAGGGTCACTGGAGATAAGAGGAGGAATTTGTGACATTGAACTTTGGGCATCTAACTTAGGGTGCACCTGGCTAGTTCTCTCAGTTCAGGGACCCAATAATCATGCACATTGCCTACAAGTTGGATCAACAGTCTGGCTTTTGTTTGGAGTAAGCAACAGGCTCTTCTGGCATGAAAGGACTCCCTCATCCCTGTCCATGAAGACCATCTGGACGCAATGGACTTGAGCTACTGGTATCTGTATGAATTTGAACAAAAATACCAGAGGTCTTAGATGGCTAAATGAAGAGTCCAGACTCTCAGAGGGTCTGAAGGGGATTCAGGGCATCTAAGTTAGGATGCAACCTCTCTCCAATCTTTTAAGTATATAGTTATAAAGCAAACGCTGGGCAGTGTGGATTATGTGTTACTGAGAGTAGAATTTGGTCTTCTGTTACTGATAGCAGTAAAGTGCTAGTATATTAACACAGACAATGTTGAGCCTGTGCATCTCACATAGGATCAGAACAAGGGTTTAGGAAAATTTAGCATTTTTACCTGAGTGACTTGGAGGTCCCTGCTGGGGGCTGTTAAATCTTGTGTTCTTGCTGCAAACAGATCAATGATTAAAGCTTTGCTATCATTTGCATTCTCAGTCCCTTTGATCTTATCCAGCCACAGTGTTGTGGGGATGGATTCCACAGTCCTACAACGGGTAGATGCATAAAGAGTAGATCTGCTAAAGAATAAATATCTGTGACTGTTAAATCAACTTCAGAAGTCCCTTGGCAAGTGCAGACAAATGCCAAGAAACAGCAACGACCAACTAAAAGGAGAGTGAGGAATCAATGCGGAACTTCATTAGTTTGTGAAAAATGATGATGTACACAAGGGGAGACAGGTGAGGGATTCAATCTCTTGTCACTAACATTGATAAGAGCTGGATACCAGTCTCCCTTCAGTGCCTTTGAAAATTCCTCCACAGGCTTCCATTTTTTTTTCCTGTTGTTAGAGCAAACCACATAATGCTAAATATTACAGTACCTGTATGCAAAATTGCATAGAGAAATAATAAATCCTTACAAACAAGTCACATTTCAACATTAATACAGGGAAGCTGATTGACAGAAATGCTAAACTGTATAAAATTCAAAGGACTAAAGCAGGGAGCAGGGGACACTATGTTTTGAAGTGAGTTGAAACGTGTTCTTGCTCCTTTAACTCCAGTCCTGATTCACTTAACTTTTACAAAAATAAATGAAGATGACAAAATTATTCATTTTAAAATATGACCATTTTTTCCCTCCTGAAAATGGTATAATTCAGTAGCAAATAAATAGCCATGATTTCAGTAACAAAAACAGCTGACGTTACTCCTGTACACTCTCTAGTTTGGAACACAAACCTTTATATCTGTTAACAGCTTATACATAAACTGTATCTGCTAGTCTTCACACCTGCCTCAAGAGTCACCGTGAACGTTGATGCATCCCACTGGCACTCCTGGCTCTGTCTCTAGGCACTACATCACTTACACCCACCAACGCTCCAACTGAGCTGCTGGGAAGGAATCTCATTAAGGAAACACAGCTTGATGTCTGCAGCTGCTTGGAGCTTCTAAACTGCCTTCCTCATTAAATAAGTGCCATCTTGCATCCACTCCCTCTGTCAGAGGCATATTGGGCCATTCCTCATACACGTTACATTTTCTCTTTAAACAAAATGAAACACCAAACATAGCCTTTGTGTTAATCTAGAAGGGATTCCTTTGGGGTTACTTTCGTCTTCCTTTACCAGTCTAGTTAAACATGATAGATTCAGGGTCCTGGTTTGCCATTTGAGCCATATGTCTTAATACATCCTTTTTAGTTATGATACCCAGCAGCCTCCTAGAGGAGAAAAGGAAAGGAAAGGTCAACAATAATCTCATATATCATCCGTTCTTTTCCCCCGGTTCACCTGCAGGGACATTTTGCGAGTGCTTCCATATAGCACTGTCCATCTCATCCACTCCCCAATGATCATCTTTTATAAAAAGGTTTCTCACCTCACCTGGGGTATTTTTAATACCCCAGCCATGATCATCAAGTGAAATACATTGGGTTGTTACCTCTTTTTGTTGGGAACATGACTCAGTGAGGAGCTACAACTACTGACACTGTGTACAATAAAGTAGTCATTTTCCTTAGGCTCAGGCTGCAGAGGATCAACAGCACAAAACCAAGGCACCAATGCCCTAAGCTAGGGTATGTGGTTTAGTAATACATGAACTAAGCTAAAGGACAGACTTTCTGAAACTTTCACTGTCTGACAGCATAATTCCTTCAAATCTGAGTGATAATTTCTCATTTATGTGAAGCTAAATGAACTATACCTGCCAAGAAAGATGAGGCCTATGGGATGGCTGGCCCCAAGAGTCAAAAATTTCCTAACCCTCAGTATTCAAGGGCTTTTATTTCCACTCCTTGAAGGCCACAAGGAACTGAATTTTGAAACCAAGGCATTGTTATAGTTTTTCCACCTTTTATTTCTTGTAAGTGCTAGAACAGAAGATCAAAATTTCCAAATCCAAGCACTTAAAATCAGGACCTAAATCTGTGTCCCAATAATTGTCCTTATTTTCTTAATGCTGAGGACTCTGCATTGATAGTAACAGCTGCAATATATTTCAATAACAAAAAGGCTTTTTGTAGAAGACTAAATTTTTAGTCATCATTTGAAAATGATGGCTCTTGTTTTGCTATCCTGTTGTAATGCTTCTTCTTACTACTAGATCCTGGGATGAGAAATGCTCCCAAAATACCTCAAATCCCATTGGAATTATGGGATGTTATTTCTAGTGCACATGGTGCAGCTTTTTACTCTTCTAATTTCATGTTTGCCCACACTTCCGTTTTTTGTGGACTTTCGGTTTATATGCCTTTCCGTTTTCCTTTAAAGAAAGCTGAGCAGATTAATTTTCCTCCACTGACATCTCTATCACAGTCTTCACAACCTAGCTGGACTGTCTAGAAACAAGCACATCCTTTGCCAACAATACTACTTGCCAGATCTGCCTCTGTTGAAAACTGAGCGATAGTGGGAGTCAGAACGGTTTATTTTGTATTTGTCTTTACCTTATCTAAATGACAATACCATAAGGATTTGGGAGAACAGAATGAAACATGACACCCGGCAAGGGCCATTTTGGTTCTGAGTCTGACTTCTTTTGCTGCCCTGGAGAGACACAGGGCGAGCTTCCCTTATTCTTTCATTCACGAAGTAGACAAAAATCAAAATATTCACTTGACTGTCTCAGAGGTGCTGATTAATTAGCTACTGTCTATACTTGGCTTTAAACAGGAAAAATGGTGTTTTTGTTAATGCTGAAGAAAATCTCCTCAGATTCTCTAAGCGTGCTTGACTCAGCATCTACTCACCCACTGCGAGTGACAAGACACTGCCGGAGTCCGAGTTTCCGGAAAATATCTACCACAGTCTCCATTGGCGTGTGGTCAGTGACAGTGAAAGGGCTCAGGTTGAGAATACGCCGCAGCTTCAGTGGATGGGGACTGTTGGGTGGCAGTTCTGGGGGGTCTTCAGTGAAGTACACGATGGAGTTGCTTACCACCCCATCCTGACGCTGCCTTGCATTCTCTGTACAACGGAAAGATCAAGGTAGAGAGTGAGTTAGGCTTGATAACAAAACAAAAAAATTATCCTCCTTTGGAAAGCAAAAGTAGAAGTAGCTTTTTTTCTTTAACGTACTGAAGCCCTGGAAGTTGGGGTTACAGAGCAAACTTGAATTTCCTTGAGACATTGTTCCCTTGAAGCAAATGTAAGTGATATTTTTACAAGCACATACTTTTGCTTGGTTGGAATAATGCTTTTCTGAATAAATATGCAGCTCATTGCGTTCACAAACATCACTAATCCATTTTCTGTCAAATTCAAATGATTTTATGTCATTTCCTCCATTGTGAGAATCACAACAGGAACTACTATTATATGCCCAAAAGAGTGGAGTCAACAGCCTGTGTACAGTCCCAGCTGGCTTGGAGCAGTAAGTTTGTTCCCACACTTCTCAGTGGAGTGGGGGAAATCTGGGCATAGTGAATGGATTTATGAACACAAAGCTAGGGAAGGACAAATTCACATCCCAGGGATCTGGGGGTGGTGTGCGTGTTGTTCTAGACCAGCACACCTCTCTGGCACGCAGGGTGAATTTTGTGGTTGTGTACTTAATGTCTTAAATAGAGTTTGCATATCTAGATTTTAAAAGGGCAGAATAAATTAGCATCCTACTTAAAGGAAAATAATAAAGGAAGGAACAATATATATCAGTAAATGAGTTGTTTGATACATTTTTCTCAACAGTACAGATTTGACCGCTTTCAGAAGTTCAGAAGCTGTCATTCATACTTTGATCAAACTACGAAGTGAACTTTACACCACATCTGGGCTTTACATGATTAGCATAAGCCTTTTACTTTAAAGTATGCTCCAACAAGAATTCTTAGCACTGAAGTAGTTTATTTTCTTTGTAGTGTTTACCTCATTTCTACTCAACACTACAGAGCACAACCAATGTATGAGATGGATTTCCAAATGACAGACAACTCTCTCCCAAATAAGCATATCATGTGTTTGACTCTGAAGGTTTAACTCTTTCTTCTTTTTTGTATAAATTCTTGGAAATGGCTGGAATTATTATCTTTGATTAATATAGGTTGCTTCTGTTCTTGAGAGGTACAGCAAATCAGACATACTCAAAGCATATGTATATATTCCTGGAGCTCATTGCCATCAATCAAAGTGCAGAAACCTGCTCCTGTGACTTGTAATGTGTAGACAGTAATGGTTTCCAACATGTTCCAGCTGCATTTTTTTCCCTTTAATGATCATTGTCTTGTAATATTTCTGGAACTGGAGCATTTCTGGCTCAAACCTAATATCAGTACAGTATATGGTTTTCAACCTTCTCACCCCACATATTACAAGCCCTATTGCAATTTATAGGAATGATGCTAACTTTGTCTCATCTTGTTTTGATTCATACATCTAATTTCACGCGTGAACATGCCTGCATAGCTCTTTGATATATGATCTGTGGTAAGAGGTAACATTAATCAAACTGAAGGTAGCTCCCACCCTTTGATAAAAACCCTTGACAGCTAGGTATTTCCTTCCCGAAGCTGCACCCAAAGCAACAGGCCCAAGCATTTCAGTTACCACATTGCTGTTCCCAAGGCAGCAATGACCCTGGACAACAGTGATTAGCCAAAGCCATGACTTCACTCTTCAAAGTCAAACATCTCTCTCTTGAGAAACTTGAATGATGCAGTACTACTGAGCAAATTCAGCGGCATCAGAAAAATGGTGGACTTTGTATGCAGTCTCACTGGATAGGGGAGTTAGAGTAAAGGTAAAACAGAAGAACAGCTCATTTTTACAGTCAGTAGGCAAGAAAAACAGATATAGCTTAACAGAAAGAGCAAAGCAAATGAATGACAATGTCTGGTTTTACAGAGTAACCTATGCAGAAGGCTCTTGTCATAGGTAGAGAGTGAATTAGTTCTCTCAAATGTGAAACGGCCTCTCATATTCAGGCATTCACAGCCTATATTAACTATATTGCTCTCTCAACTCCACACTGGGAAAAGTACATTATACAGACCACCTGGCTTGTGTCCAAGACTCTGCCTTTTGTATGATGCCTCCGAAGCTGGCCAAATTTAAGAGGAGCTTTACAGGGTCAAATACTCTCCTCCATAAGACTGTAAAGTAGGTGCCATCTAAAATGTAGACACCTATTCCCAGAAGGTGACTCTGCCCACCTGACCTGCCTACCTGCTCAACAAGGACCAGTGGAAGGACGCAATCCTCCTGAAGGTGCTTCTGAGCAATTGGAAGTGGCATTGCCATTCGCTTTATAGGGACTGGATGCATTTCTAGAGCGTGCCTAGTGCTCCGCTTAGTAGGAAAGAAATTATGTAGGGGTAAATGATGAGGCAGAGAGCTGTGTGTGAACACGTATTTGATGCAGGACTCAAGAGGTGTTGCCTTTATCCAAGAAGTCAGTTGTATGAGGAAATCAGAGTACTTCCCCAGAGTATGCCCTGGGCCACCACACTGCTGATGCACAATTTATTGGGCCAAAGAAAGAAACTGAAGCTTCTTGGTTGAAAGCATGTCTCTACATAGTGCGATGTGTTGTCGTACAGAGGCACCAAAGCTAGTTCAAACTGAGCAGGCATTCTGCAGGGCACAATGCAGTGAAAGAAGAGATATTGGTGGAGGCCTGACTCTGCTTTTCAGAAGACCTCATTCCCTGGCTACAGCACTGCACAGATGGGGCTTATACTGTTCCCAGACATAACCCCAGTATCTCTGGATGCTGTCAGGCTGAGCAGGAGATAAGAACCTGAACAGGAGAATAAAAGATGCTTCACCACATGTGATGTTTACCTCTTGGCAAGTAATTTTATAGTTTAAGGAGACTTAGCGTATGGTTCCATGAACACAACTATGAAGCAAGCTGAGGTGAAGGTTTGCAACACATTAGCTACTCTGTGGTAATGATGAGCGTCAGCTTCTTCTGCAATAAATGCAAAGCAACTTTGGCCTTCAGTGAAAGAGGATTAGCTATCAAAAAGTTGTTAGCATGGACAAAAGCAGTGTTTTGCCCTGCCCTGTACTGGGATCATATACTGTGTCTTTTGGAAAAGTGAAACCAAATGCAGATTTTAAGTCACAAAGACATAAACCATAGTGGAAATATTATCCGTTTATCACAAAGTCAGCACAGATTGACATCAGGAGCTGTCATACTCAACCCAAGAGAAAAAGGGTCACCAAAGGTCCCTGATAGCTGAGGATTTTAGGAAAACTTATCTATGCAGAGAAGTTTTTTATTTTAAATCTCAGTTCTGCCTCAGATCCTATGAAAGATGCTCTTAATTAGAGCTGATCAGGAAACAGTACCTTTTCCTTTGGAAAATGTGGATGTCAAAGAAACAGTTTTTGAACAGGAAAGCATTTTGATCTAAAATGTTCACTGAGCTTATTTTTAACTGATTTCTTTCTTTGTTATCAGTGCATAGCTGGACATGTTCACACATCTCCTAGCAAGCCCATTCAGCCATGTTGCCATTTGTGACCTGAATCAAAAGACTCAGTTCCTCAAACTTCCCTGACTTGCTTCAGACAGCGTCTGATCTTTCTGCTCTTAAAGGGAGGGCTCTGCATCTTCACTCCACGCAATTTTCCCACTGGCATACCTCCCTGCAAAGGAGAGGCAAAAGGCTATAAAGTTAGGATGGCAACAAGTATTACAGCCATGACATGGCACAGTGTAAAAGCCAGACACAGGGCAGGCTAAACACATCTAATTAAGGTTTTTTACTTCTCACAGGGGAATGCAGAAGACATTTGAAAATCATTAGCAAAAGCAGGATAAAATACAAACTATTTTATAAATGGTATCAGCTCTTGGCATTTACACATTTGGTGAAACTTCAGACCCATATTTACTTTCCTAGCTTGGCCATACAAGGTATCTTTTGTTACTACCAAAGGAAGATTAGCCCTCTGAGAAAATCAGCTTTTCGAAAGGGGTATTGCAGCTAGCAGCTTTGGACTTCATCTCAGTGTCTTTAAAATCCTCTTATACTGAGATTGGTATACAGAGGATTATAACTTCATGGAGACTTTTTTGGTCTGGTTTTGGAGGACGGAGGAAAGAGCAACCAGTGGCAGTGGGCTTTTAATGAAAAAAGTTAGATTCCCACACTCTTTGGAAGTTAAATTACAATTGTACAATTAGAGGAGCTACAGAACTGGCAATAAGGCCTGTTCGGCTTTCCTGTGTTTTAAGAAATCAGTGATAAAACTAAATGCAAAATGAATTCAGTTTATAAAGTATTTTCTCTAACTAAAATGACAACTTATACCACAGAAGGGAAAAAATGAGAAAAGAATTTCTTACGGAAGAGAATTCCGCACTACATTTTAAGGGGAGAAAACTGTGCTCTCTCATTTCTTCTCTTCTTCTGCATGTAGTATTGATAAAGCATTGGTGACTTTCTGCTATGGGATGAGAAGAAGGGAATCAAGTAACAGCTGAGTGTCCTTAGATAAATGAATATAAATTTTAGGTCTAATCACTTAGAGTCTTTTTACATCTGGGAGATGAAAATAAATATACATTAAAAAAACACATGCTTTAAAGAAGAGCACTATTATTTCAAATTTTATTTTAGCTTTGTGAGAAGTGAGCTGGAAAGTGGCCCTCTAAAACTGTCCTGATTTTCCATTTATGGATTTTTCTTTTCTGAAGAATATGGGAGTTTCCATCTGAGACAACAGCTTTTTAAAGGAGCCTGAAGCAGAGGGATGAAACGGGCCCACGCAGACAGGAATAATTCCATGTCGAGGAGACTTGGATATGCCAGACATTCCGCTTCCCTGCAAAGTATAACGCAAGCATGCCCAGCCAGCAGCCTGCCTTGCCTGCCTGCCCAGCTGGCCCTCAGCACCACAGGGACTGCCAGAATTGGGAGCAGACCGTGGGGTTGATTTGCCAGGCTCGCAGACCTCTGCAGCTCTGGATGCCCTGGGTACGGGGAAGGTGGGAACACTTGCTTTCGTCCAATATACCTGTCTTCTCAATCCCCACCTAGCCATCAGGCCAACTGGGAAAGGATCCAATGGGTCAAAACCTGTAACAACCTGGATCGGGCTCTCAGGCAACCAGCCAGCTATCCACCAGATGCTTGACAAAACTCAGCCATCTTTACCAAACAACATCCTCCACTGAAAAGCTTTCCACCCCTAGCACAGAAGGCCTGCATGTGAGAAAAACTGAGATAGTCCAACAGAAAGAAGCACAGGGACTTGCACTTCATCGCAGGGCGACAAAGGTTCACAACTGCCCCAGCTGCTACCAGCAGCCATGGATACTACAGGAAGCTCAGCTCTGCAGTGGCTTTTCATCTGGTTCTGACCAAACTTCTGGCCATATGAGTCGGGTTTATCTCTGTTTTCTCTAGCAGAATTGTATTGTACTGTTGTGAGTGATGACAAAATTAAGCCCACAAAAGTCAAGTCCACAGAAGTCTACCAGGTGGTATGCTACAATAGAAAAGCTTCCAGCTATGGGTCCTAGCAACTAGTAAAAGCCAGACCTGGGGAAAAAGTTAGGTTTCGTTCTTATTTATCTGTTCTTCAAGGTGAGTAACACTGGTAACATCCTACTCTATCAAAATCAAACTTACGTACACTGATACTCTACTCACTTATTGCAAGAATCAGCTCTCGTCTCTGCGCAAATCCAATAAGTCTCTCCGAGTCTTTTGAAACCACTACTGGAAAGCCATTGTAGTCAGTCTCCTTGATTAGTGTCTCGACATCCTCCACTGTCATGCTGTCCTGCGTCAGAACAGAGAGAGGAGCTTCGCCACGCCTTGGTCTCATGACGTCTGTTGCCAGGGTTCGGTGGGTGAATTCATCCTTCACATCCAGAAACGGGTAGCCGTTCAGATGAATGTGAGCTTCATAGATCCCTTCTTTCCCAAAGGCATCTGCCACCCACTTGCTTGTGACAGCTGCAGCCATAAGAGGTACGATGTACTCCAGGCCTCCAGTTAGCTCAAACATAATCACCACCAGAGAGACCGTCATTCGGGTAACACCACCTGCCAACAACGAAAGCAGTCAAGTTTCCCTCAGTGCTCTGGAAGTATACATACTAAGCAACTCATCTATATTTTTGAGTCTTACGCTCAAAGAGGCATGAGATTATTCATGCTGAGTACTTTGTCCTTATACTTTGTGAGGTAATTTTGGGTTTATTTCACTGAAGAAAGAGATTTTTCATCTACTGCAATTTTCATCAAAAAGATTGCATGAACTTGCTCAAGCCAAAGATGCTAACATTGAAAAGCAAATAATGACTGAGCTATCAAAGCAGAAAGCATGCCAAAAAATCAGTTATACTGGATACTTGAGAAATGAAAACTGAATCCTGCCATTAGCCCTCTAAAATGACTCCAAGAATCAGCTAAGTACCATGGCTGGGGCAGGTAGGAGCATTAAGAGCTGGCCTTCAAATTGCTTTACCTATCGCATTCATACTGAAGAGAAAGCTAAGCATTATCTTTGGGCATGACATGGTTACAAAATCCCACTTAAGGATAGTTTAGGGCCACTGCAAGAGCTATGTTACAGCTTAAACCCTAGCTTTTGATATCAGTATAACATACAGTTTGAACTGTATACAACTTGGTTTGAGGCCATCTAGGCATGCAGCCGTAGACAGGGTTGTAGCTGTATTTTTCAGTCTAGTCTTTCTGTATTAATTTCACAAGCAAGCTCCTTATTCCTTCAGTTTACATTAAAGGATAAAAATAATCACATAACTGCAGACAAGTGTGTATGTATCACTGAATTATTAGGTAACATTTCTTTGCCTCTGTTCAAAAGGTAAATGTAGTAAATCTGCTATTTTTAGACCTCAAAATACAGCACCATTTTAGATGAGAGAAATCAGAAACAGGTCATTAAAAGATGCTTTTAATCTAGGAGCATACAGGAAAATTAAATTGTTGATCATTTAACACGATGATCCGGATATGCCTTTCATCTGAGGAATCCCTTAAACTTCTGACTCTGAAAAGCTGAGAGCAGATACCAGAGTAAGGATCATTTAATACTTACTCTATACCTCTTACTCTAAGCAAGACAGGTCTTGGGCTTAAGAACGAGCCGTGACCATTCTGCTGTATGTCTCACCATACTATTAAAATCGCTGCACCTTGATTTGGACCTTTTAAAAGAGGAAGTGATTTCTGACTAGCAGATCAACTGGAATATCAGAGCAAAATTTTTGTGTGTCATTTCTTTTATGAACATTAAGATTTTTTTATGGACAAGAGGAAGCGCTTCACTCTTTTTGGCAGTAAGATTAATCCTAGCTGGTTTAATGTGTCTACACTGCTGTAGGTGTTCACATGCAAAGGGGTGATCCAGATTGCCTTTATAATCTGTGGAGCAAAACAGGCACTTTTGAGGCCAAATTCATCTATTCTTTTGCCTGGTTTTAGATGTCTATTGCCAGATGAGACTGATCTTTCCAGTATCTCATTTTTCTGTTTTGACTGTGAAGGGCATCAACACAGCTAGCTCAGATATTGATGTCTACATTACAGGCATTAAATTTAGACAAGCAAATCCACCCTTCCTTCCTCTATAACTGATCACACAAATGATTCTAACACGAGACTCCAAAACTGAAACTTTTCCAGCTCTTCCCTGAGTACACCTTTCAGTTCAAATCTACCCAATTACATTAATCACGTGTTATGCCTCCCCACTATTATTTCATCATCTAGTGACGGTATCAACAACAACAATAAAAGGAGGTAGAACATACAAGTACAGAAGGGGAAAGATATGATCAGGCAAATACATGTTCAGATGGTATGCGTGTAACATTCCTGTTGCATCTATGACTAGAAATTTGATATGTGAGGTACTATTCAATGATCTTGCTTTAATAGTTAACAGATCATTCCTGTTATATCCAATAAATCGTATTGCTTGAATGTAATCAGATATTGGCCCATGGTCAAAACAAAAACCAAAAGACAGCCCGCTTGACCATAGTGTGACACACAGCCAAAATAAGACCCAGAATTTTTGACTCTGTGTAGCTTAAAATTTGGCCAGAACAGGGAATTTTGTTCCCTGCACTGATAGAGAGCACAGTCTAAACAAGGAAGTAGCGTTAGTCCAGCTACAGTGGATTTCATTACATCAAAAGGGAAAAAAAAACCCCCAAGCAAAAAACACTCCTTCTCGGAAACCTGTAGCCTAACTTCTTTAATTTCTTCTTTCTTTCTATGTGCTTTTTGGCAGATTACAAGGAGTAGGCATTGGTGACTGCAAGCCTCTCTTTTGTTGACTACCTGGCAGATCACTGGAGAGACCATTTGAGGAGGCTGCCCATGCTTTAGACCATCACATCTATCACGTCCAGAAATGCCAGTATAGCACCTAACACAACCACAAAGCCCTCATAAACAATTTGTAGTCCCAAAACATCAGTTTTATCCATGCGCAAAGCAAAGATCAGCAGGTACTGTACCCAAGCAAGCTGCCGCTCCCACCATAGCATAAAGTCCTGGCGTGACGCAGTCTGCCCCAGGTCTGCACCAGTTCCTGAAGATGATCCAGTCATGATGGTGGTAGGCCAGCTGCTCTACACCAATCCCAACCATCCTGCCAGCCATGGCTCCAACAGCCATGCTGGGAATGAAAAGACCTGAAGGGATCTTGAATAAAATATGGACACATGAGCACCTTGACAAAAATGACTAGTAATGAACTTACTGATCAAACAATTTATTATTAGTGGTAGGAGAACCCACTTTCCATATCAAATGCTAGCTCAGGAGGCCATAGCCTTTTGGCAGCCTACAGTGATGTTCCCCATGGTCTGAGATAGGTTTCTGCAGTGACTGAGTTTGTGTGGCTACATGTGTACTAATAGCTTCATAAAATTTTAATGCATTTTTTAAAGTAATTTTGAATCCTACCTGCTGCATCGTACTGAAATTGATAGATAAACACTGTTTCTCAATAATAGTCTGCTTTTAAAGTCAAGATGCTCCTGTTTTTGCCTTTATTGCTTTCTCAACAGGAAGTCAGGAGCTGCTGATGGTTCTGTCATGGGCTTGAGAATAAGCTTAACTGAAAATAACATCTTGATTTCAACCTCTATCACACGGAGTACTTTGCAGTTTTATTACTACTCTTTCAGGCTAAATCAGACCGGATTTTAAATTAAATGTCAAACGCAGAATAAAAATTTAGAGAAAGGAGGCTTACTGCTCAGAGGCAGCTATTTGTTCATCTCAGTTTGCTATGTATTTTTCAGGAAGTTTTGTGAATCATTACCTTGTCTGCTACACAGACAAGTCACAGATCATTAAAAAAGAGTATTGAAATGGAAAAAGAAAAAAAAAAAGAAAAAGAAAAGAAAATGAAAATTCACTTTGCCTTGGCTAAGTGCATTTCCTCTTAGACGTCAAGTGTGCCTGTCAAGTTGGAGACAAATTTCCTGGTGGAGAAGATAACTCAGATCTATTGCAAGGGCTTGCATGGAGTTTTTGTTGTTTTCAGAGAGGAAAGGTTGTTATACCTTTTTAATTCTGAAAATATACCTTGGGCTTCCTAGACAACTAAACTAACAACCTGACAACAGCAGGAGCTATCTTCCCCACCATATGGTGTTAATTTTGTTGATACAGTCGGATTGGGCCTTCTAGATTCGATGGGTAAAGCTGTTCTGTCTGTTCTTTTCCAGAAGAGTTGAAACTGTCAATTGCTTCTAACAAATTTTAAATATATAGAATAAATAAATAGAAAAAATTGCATAGCAATCAAAGAACTAAACTCAGAAGTTTTTAAACAAATGAACAAGCATAGCAGCAACTGACTGTCAGCCCCAGCACAAATCATTTTCTGCAGTGAAGGGCACCTCATTCAAATCCTCCTCCAGAAATATAACACCCGTGCTCTAAAACTCCCTCTCATTCTCTCTGCTCAGGAAATCAGCAGGACTCAGTCACTGGTCCTAAGTGACCTTCTACCATTCAGTAGTTCTTGCCATCAGGGACATCCCAAATGGAGAAAACACGAAAGAAAAGCAAAACTCCAACCACTTCCTACTATTTTGGGGTTACAGGCCTTCTAAAAGATGGATCCTTGGTTCCAGCTCAGTTTTTAATAGAAAGATGAGATGCTTTAACTTAGAGTGTGACATAACATGTAGTGTGTAACTCGGAAAAACTTCCCATCATCTGCTGCAATCAGATCCAGAACTAAATGCTCAGATAATGGGAGCTGTAGACAGACAGATAGGTGTTTTATATGGGCTCTAGCAATCAGATATATAAAACTCACCACAAACAGCTTTGTATGTATTGAAAGCTTGGATAAATTGTTCTGGGACTTGTCATCACCCATTTATGGGGAGGAGGAGGAATGGAAGGAAAAGCTTGCAAATCCAGAATAATCAAATGATACATCTGTCAGTCCTCCTACTCATTCCCTCTTTTTTCTCCAAGCCACAGTGCTTAAAAAGATTAAAAAATAGAACTTTTCAGCTAGTTTCGTACTTTTGTGAGATTCTAAATGTGTTAATCAGTAAATTCAAAGCTATTATTTCCCTGAGCATAGCTACCTTGAGGCACATTAAGACATTAATCCAACAAGACAAACAACAACGTAAATAGTCCATATCCCTGAGAGAGCTGAAAGACAGCTCCAGTGGGAATCATCTTGAATTTGCTTATTGGCAAGAGTTTAAATTCACGCCTAGATTTCTTTTTCACTTAATAAAACTGCAGATGACTACAAGGTGGAAAAGCAGGGCTCATGCCTTTGCTGCAACAGGGGCCTGCAGAGCAAGGTGCTGGCAGGCGGGTGAACCAGCAGGCATGTCAACTACACCGGTGTGGCTGGGTGCAGGTCAGAAGCCCACAAGCCCTGCCAGATAGACCGCAGCAGCTGATGGCAACCCGTCTGCGTGCTCACGACAGCTTCTGCGCCTGTCCCCGATTTACCTTCATGCCGAAAGTGAATATCGTGATGACAATTTTAAACACCAAAGCCAAGGCGAGCTGCCACATGGCGGTGTAGACACCAGGGCCGGCAGGTCTGTCGGGAATGTCATCCACTGGCCGGGTCATGTTTGGGTCATTGATATAGTCACAGAGCTGTGAGGACTCCAGGGCACCGCAGTCGTTGAAGAGCTCCGAGATCAGCTCACTGGTGCTCCTCCGGGTGTAGGGGTTGGGGTAGGCGATGATGGCGGTGATAGCCGTTATCACTATAACCTCCAGGACTGGGTATTTCCCAAGTCTGGTGGTTTTTCGCCTCCTGCACCAGGCGATGTTGCATCGAATAAAAAGGGTCCCCCAGAGGCCACCGAAGACACCGAGCAGGATGAAGGGGAAGAGCTCGGCCATGTACCAGGGCGTGTGGTACTCCACATAGAACAGGACCAGCCGGCTGTTTCCGAAAGGATTGATGGACCTCAGTGTGAAGGCAGCCACAAGAGCAGCAAAAAATGACCTCCAGAGGGTTTTTAGAGGAAAGTAGTAGCTGACCTAAAACCAAGCAGAGACTGTAAACACTTCACTGAGTGCGACAGAGGATGTTTGCTTTAATTATTCACTGGAGCACTGTGCACAGTAAGCCATCGCTGTGTGTTTCATCTGTGACTCTACATCTGGCTTTATTGGGAACACCAGTCCTTACCACAGCCAGAACGTGTTCACAAAGGTATCAGAAAAGGCATTTTCAGATTTTAGATAAGGAGGAGCAACCAGTGAAAAACTGATAAATCTAAATCCAAAGTTACTGGCTAGAGACGATAAGACGGGCGCTCGGCAGCTCGGCTGATGCAGCAGCAGCAAGCTGAAAGCTGGAGAAAGCTCAGCACAGTGATACATTTCCAGATTAAATAATTTTGTTTTTTTCCAGAAAGCCAGTGCTCTTCTTTTACTCAAACTATGCTAAAATACCTGCTTATTTCTTATTACTAGAAATCAGAGATTATTTTTGCTTTAGAAGAAAAATAAGCATATAAATATTTGAAAAACAAAGGGGAATATTAGAAAAAGGCATCAAGTGAAAGTATATTTATTGAAGCAAGTGAACTGCCAGGTCTCACCTCTTCCAGACTAAAAAGCACGCCTCCAATTGGAGCCCCAAAGGCAACAGAAACTCCTGCGGCAGCTGCAGCTGAGAGCACCTACAAAGCAAATATTTACATACAAGGCATGAGTCCCTCGAAACACGAAGTATCTGGACAGGGAAATTAGAGACAATTTGAGCCAACCTCACCTCTCTCCTCTTCCCTTCATTCTTGCTGTACTTTGAGAACAGGCTGCTGAAGAAGTTTCCGCAGCAACAGGCCACGTGGACTAATGGCCCCTCTTTCCCAAGGCTGAGGCCTGAAGATACCACCAGAACCAAGGTGACTGTTTTGATTAAAAGTGTCCACTTTCCCAGGTAGCCCCTAATAATGAACCCACTCAAGATGGTTTTTATCTGGAAAGCAGGAAGAACATGTTGAAGAGCTGAAGAAACCTTTTCTACTCTGAACTTGCAAATGGAGTTAAAACCCCAGCGGAGTTAAAAAAAAAATCAGAGACTGCTTGAAAAGAGACAGTGACGGAGAGAAAGAAATCGTAGGTAGAGCAACTTTCCCATAGTGATAGCTGAGCAGGGGTTAAGCAGACCACACTTTTACTGTTCTTATGGGTGGTCCCCTGTGTCGGTAAGGAGTCTTACAGAGATCAATAGAAATACGAAACTGTTGTTACATATCTCCTTGGCTTACAGGATCAGAGTTAAACTAGACCCAACTTTAACAAAGCAGAAAAAAGCAAATAAACAACCACAGACTTTTCCCAGTTAAAACAAGAAAAAAAAAAAAAAAAAGCTCTAAATATTTGGAATGGCCATGCCATAAAAGCATACAAGTATCATGAAATAAGAAAGTCCAACAGATCTTATTTCTGCAAATTTCCTCTTAATTTTGCATGTGAGTGGCTAGAATAGAGCACAATGCACGTGCAGGACACACAGGCTGCAGGGTGGGATTTGGGTTTGGACTCTAGCCCTGGAAACGGACTGGAGCTGAGCATCACCTCACATGAGACATTTACCACTCCGAAACTAGATTTACAGTTAACAATGAAAACTTTTTAAAAACACTTACAGATATAGAAAATATGTAACAAACACACACATGTGACTACTTTGAAACATGGAAATGATTTAAATATTTCAAATTATTTGTGGTGGGGTTTTTTTTCCTGATAGGCTATGAAACATTTGGATGCTTCTCCTAGAGATGAAGAAAAAAAGCATGACAAGATTTCTAAAATTTGGCTTGTTGATTCTGTCTGCCAGATTACTAAGTAATAATCCCAGTGGTTCTGTAGCACTTTTAACAAAAGACTGCCCTGATTTCAAAAATTTTAAGTAGCTATGCTGCTTGAATTACAGGGTTCCTCATTTTAACAGCTTAAATAGGAACTGAGGCTCAATATGTAAAATATTGAAAACTAAGCAGAGATTTTGGCTGTCATAATGCTCTCATGCCAGCATGACACGGTGTACAAGGACACAATTTGCAGAAGATGGACATCCAGACACTTTTCAGGCATCCTAAATGATGGGCATCTCACATCTTCAGTAGCTTAGGAAACCTTAGCTTCATAGCCCTCCCTCTTTATTTTATTTTGGTTTTATTTAAAGCCTAGCCTAGAAAATGACTTTTTTTGTAACTGGCCCAAGTAGTTTCATCCAAGGAAAATTCTATATAATTGTCTAGTGAGCATGTGCTTCAGCCACAAAAAGTTGGAGTCCATAAAGAGATGACTGAGAGCCACTGATTTTTAATTCAAGCTCTGGCAATGAAGAAGGATGTACATTAACCTGTCACTGTGGCATTTGAACATTTTCTACTATGAAAAATTTAGATGGGCACCATAAAGGTGTGTTAGACAAAGGAATGAAGGCAGATGAGATGGAAAGACAATCTTCTTAATCTTATGCTATCTCATAGTACAGTTCTGGAATGGGAAAAGATGGCAAATTATCTTTTCTTTGTTTGGTTTGGTTTTTGGATAGTCATCCACAAAGCAAAACTCACCTCTGGGATTCCAGATCCACAGGCATAGGGAGCAAACACTCTGACCAGGGAGACTGCCAGGAAAGCAAAACATAGAGCCCACATAATGTATAGAAAATAGTTTAGAATGTAAGCACTTGCACCCTAGAAAAATAACAGTAACAAACATCATTGTTAGACAAATGCAGGCTGGTAAATCTCACACTTCTACTAGGGACCATGATATCATGGAGCCTGGTCTTTTCATTTACATGCTAGCTGCTGCTTTTCCTCAGGAAGGACAAATGGCTTTGTATACTCCAACAATTTTATTACTCATGGAAAGAAGCAGCATACTAATATATACCTAGCCCAGTCCATACAGTCTCTTTGCAAGGGACCCAAACACCTTAAACAGAGCATCTTTCAAACACTAAAAAATTAAGCCAGCCACAAAAAGTTCCAAAATGTCAAACAAATTTGTCATAAGGACAAAAGTAATTGGTGATAAAAAAGCACCTAATGAAGGAATCTGTTGCTTCACCGCATGGCGGGTGACAAGGGATGAGACCCTGATACATCTTTTTCTGAGGGCTGGTATTCAAAGGTCAGCTTTCCATGCAGATGCTGATCTTTCCAAGCGACATCCCTGTGTATATGAGTAGCCAGTTCAGTTCACAAACGGGAAGGGTAAAACCATAAATAAATTCTTTCCTTCTATATGACGCTATCTATGATAGGGTTGAAAATCATTTGAAAACACAATAGCTTGGCAGATCCCACTCAGACACATCCCAATCATTTTTGCCCTGATATTTTAAAAGCATTCCAGTCAATAATAAAACCTATCTTCAAACTGAATAGCTTTACTTTACTGACAGAATGGAAATGCTAATGATCATTAGCAATGGTTGACTGTGCAGTGCCATAGTGAAAGCACGGTCAGTAGTGACCTTCAAGCTTTCTACCTGTCTCCAATGGTCAAGTCAAAACCGTTGTTAAAATCTGCCTTAGAATACCCCTCCCTCTTCACAAGCATTATTTTGTAGATTTATTTCAAAAACCCCACCTATACAGACAAAAGAGAATCTAGTCAGAGGTGTCGAATTGATACAAGGAGCTTAAGCCTTCAGACAATCTCCTCTAGCAACATGACACTACAGAATAAAAAACAAGATGAACCTCAGTGCATGAATTGGTATGAATCCTTCACCTCTAAGTGAACTCTTCCTACCGGATGCAACCCCAGCTGCTCAAGAACGTCGGGGCCCCTGTCTTTGCTCTGCAGGACAGCAGCCTGGATACCAACATTATGATAAATCAAGTAGGAAAACAGGCATTAATCAGTTGTATCATGTCTTCAGTTAACAGAGCTGGCCGGTCCCAGTCCCCAGTCATAAAAAACCTGGAGCTGAGAAGTCTCCCTGTTTGCAAGGCTGCAAGGAATCAGCCTTTAACAGTATGAACGCCTGCTGGCCTCATTTTCCAGGTCTCTGTCCAATTGAAAAGACAGTAAGGGAACCACTGCCCCTACACTTATGGATATACTTGGAAGAGGGGCAATTTGTGAAGGTCATCTCATGCTTACTGAAGTTAGCAGACGGCTTTGTTGATAACAGCAGAAAAGCAGTATGATTCCATCCCCAATGCCCTGAGACTAAGCAGTCATGGATCCCACTCGGTGATTGACATCCACCTGTAGTAACCATGGATCTTTGTTGCTACAGCTGAAGACAGTCTCATTTCCTTATGAATGTCTTCTCCTAGTGCTTTCAATTACAAACAGCTATGGCAATATTCACTCTTCCTCTAGAGAAAACTCTGGATATGTTGCCCCAGGGCAAAATTCTCCTGTCAGTGTGAATCTGGAGTTACTCCAAAGAAGACCAACGCCATTACAGCAATTTGGCCCTACAATGTTGAGTGAAAGTTGCAGTTTTGCTTCTAAATTCACTGGAGTCAAATTAACTTTGTTTCTTTTTACTTCCTCTTCTTTCATATCTCAGAAGTCACATGAAAACTATGTCAGCTCGTTACTGCAATCACACATACACCTACAGCACTGTGGCAGGACCCCAGAAGAGTCTATATGGCCAGTTCAGACATCCCTTGGGACAACTCTCATTTGTTAAATTTTCCAGACATCTGGAATTCTACAGGTCCAATTGCAGGAGTTTCTAGTGATTAATAATAAGAAAACCTTTGGGAAGTTAAGTAGTAGTAACATAGTATAGCAAATGGTTCATTTCTCATTCATTACATGCCATTACTAAGGCCCTGAATCAGTAAAAAGTCGTAAGCACGTACACTGAATCAGAGACCAAAAACACTCATCAGCAGAGATGATCTTGCTAAAACCTTTTCCACTAGTGGCTCGTAGGACTCACCCTGGCAGCAATAGTAATGAAACATGCAGGGGAACTGAGCAAAACTTCGTATTTTAGTTTGAAAGACCTAGCAGTATTTCAGATCTGGTGTCAGTCCAATTTAGGTACAAATGGAGCACAACTGAAAACAACCCTCACAAACTCAGACTACTGAAATAAAACACATCTCTCAGGATGCCATCCATGGCTGACCAATGCTTGTTTTTTCCAGAGGCCGAGAGCTCTACTCTGACTTGACTTGGGATCTCACAGCTTGCAAAGTTGCTCCGGTGGATGTTACAAATTGGGAAGTGAGTTCCGGGTATAGAGGGGTTTCCTTGTCTTGCAGGTCTCAGCTTTGTGACAGGAGATCCAAAAGCCCTGGGATGGGAATCCAGTCCATTGCTAAATCCAGTGTCATGAGCCATGGAAGACACGGGGCCCTTTCCTCTGCTTTGGATAGATGTGAGGCACCAGAAATGGGTCCTCAGCTCCAGTGAAGTTGAGGTTAGGACCAACCTGGATCAAGAGAATAGGGAAGCTCCAGGTCACCAGATCCTGGCTAGAGATCTAGCCGAAGGGGATGGCATCTGATGTGCCTTAACACACCTGAGTGGTGTGTCAAATTCCAGTGAATTTGAAGTTTTGAAACTCTCTTGCATCAAAAAACTCTTCACCTACTCTTTGGAAGCAGTTCAGGACCAGAGGGATGAAGGTTCTCATTGGCCTACAAAACAGTGACTAGGGAAGAAATCATAGCCTGGTATTTTTTGGATGTGCTATTAGGTTTTCCATAATAATTTATATCAAGACTCTGCTTTGGGCTCATTTTATAGGACTAGAATGAAAACATTTTTAAAGAGATGCCATAGGAAATGTCACAATTCTCAGTGAGAACATATGTACAGAGTTTATCACAGCCATAAATCGGCAAAACCACAAGGAAGAACTGATCTAAATCTTAGTCCTCAAAATGTCAAATTTTGTTGTCCATGATGAGAGAGAGTCACAATCGTGCATAAAAAAGAAGATCTGTCTGACCAGAGTACCTTTATGGAAACTGTTCCAAGTACTTTCTGTCTAAAATGTGCTCCAAATTAGTCCTGTGCACTTTGCATTTTATAGGGCTGTTACCCAAATATCAGGCACAAAATGAAGCGACATACAAAACAAAAGGCAAAATTATCCTGAAATGCAGCCAAATTCAGTGTATTTTGATCCCTCCTAGAGTCCTCTACAGCTACAGGAATCATGCAAAACTTGCCCATATCATAAGCCTTTTGCTGCAAAACAGAATTTTTACTTTTCATATTCACATTTTTGTTGGGCTTTGCCTGGGATTTCAATGTAACAGTAATAGTCAGCTATATTATTAATATTTACAGCATCCTCCAGGCTGTGGCAGCCAGAAACCCACAGACCTTAGAGGCCCACTTGTTTTGAGAAAGAGCCTAAAATTAAGCCAAGATTAACTTTTTTTTTCCCTGTTGTGACAGCATACTAAAGGGTGAGAAGCCCGGTTTGAATACAAAGTGAGTAAAGGGGCAACGGGCACAAACTGAAATCCAGGAGGTTCCATCTGAATATGAGGAAAAACTTCTTTACTTTGAGGGTGACAGAGCACTGGAACAGGCTGCCCAGAGAGGCTGTAGAGTCTCCTTCTCTGGAGATATTCAAAACCTGCATGGACGCAATCCTGTGCAACCTGCTCTAGGTGAACTTGCTTTAGCAGGGGGTTTGGACTAGACGATCTCCAGAGGTCCCTTCCACCCCCTAACCATTCTGTGATTCTGCAAAAGTTTCACAGTGCCCACCTAGCTGATACCTTTCTTATCGGCCCCAGCATACAACAGTCATGGCTGCTGATCTTGAGTAGCAGGTGAAAGCAATAAATTTTCTCAAGGATATGCTCTCTTCACATATCCCAGCCTTTCCGAGTAACAGCATGTCAAACACATGCACAGGATTTCCAAATTCCATAGCGATTGTAACATTCTCCTCTTTTTTCCCTTCCCACATTTTTTTGTTCTCTTAAATTACAACATTGTCCCCAGTCCTGCAACTTTATACCAGGATAATATTCCTTCACTGTTACAAAGACACAACCACCCAGACCATCTGTTGATGAAAACCAGGGTGAACCTAGCAAACCTCTGGCAAAAGGAAGCTTGGCACCGTGGACTGGCAACTGTGCAGAGAGATTTCCGCCTGCGATCAAATGGTGGGAATATTCAGGAACAGTGAGCACCCTGCTACTTTCACTATGGTTAATTAGAACTATGGAAAATCGGGCTATAAATACTCACAGACTCTCGCAGCTGGTACTACTCGTACTGTAAACCTAAAGTGGCACTGAAGGAAATGTGAATGACAAACTTGTATGGCGATGAAGATGCCCTCAAACACTTTCTGCAGGACCAGACCACCTCCACACTGGGGGAAGATCTGAGACAATCTCTCCCAGTCACCCATTTTTTAATTGCCTGGCTGGAGATGATTTCTCCCATAGAAGTGTGTTATTTTCATCTCCTATTATTGACCAAACTGCATTACCAGATATTTTTTTAAAAGTCCCATTACATACTTAAGCCAGTTCTCTTCAAAGCCACATTCATCCCACCTCCATGCCATATTCAATTTTTGTCATATTCAAGTCACCTGTAGAAATGGGGGGAGGGGGGATTCAAGACAATAATTCTGCCCAAAAATTTGAGTTGTGAAAGGATCAATATTATTCAATACATTGAATAGCTTAGGTTGAAAATAAAATGTCCTTTTCATATTTTTTATAAAAGTATCAACTGCTAAAAGGAGTATAGAAAGGCTTCTTCTGATGTCTTCAAAACAAAACTTTCACCTGCTTTGCTTTGAAACAACATTCTTTGTATTTAAAATTACTACAATTTTAAAGAAAAAAGTTTTTAAAAAGTTCTTAAAGTATAAGTTTCTTGTCTGTCCAGATCAGCTTTTTCCTTTCCTGTCCTCTCCCTCTGCAAATTTTTCACTTTGGCCATCTCCCAGGGAGCCCGTTCTTTCCCCAGCTTTTGGCTCTCTGATAGAGAAACTGATTGCAAGGGCATAACAAGCAGTTCTTACACAGCTCCCACTACTACTCACAGCATTTGAATACATAAAAAACATCTGCAATCCCAAAAATTTCCTTTTAAATGTATTTGTCAGTGATCATCTTTTTTGTCCCATAAAATTGTGTTTAAAAGAAAAAAATGGATAACAGCTCAGGTCCCTTGGTGATTATGTTATGAGTGTTATGAAACTCTTTTGGTTTAATACTGATAAAAATAGAGAGCAATCTCGCAGTTTTCCAATTTCCATCACACGTGACACTGAAACAATAGGACCTCTCCCAAGTTAAGCAGATATTGCTTGTGGAAATGTCTCTTTTTGCAGCGTTCTCAGTTCATTACTTTCTCTTTCAGAGAAACTCTCTGGAGGGAACATCAGCAAGCATGAAAAAAGGGCATTCCTTGGCCTGCTGTGACCCCAGCCTAATCAGGTCTCCCATACCTCAGACTGGCTTACAAGAAGTTCAGACCATTTCTGCCACTGGGGACATTTGTCCCTGTCATCGAATGTAGTTTCATTAGACGTCCAGCAGCACTGCTCGTGGCTGTACCAGAAGGCAGACAGGCAGACACCCTCTTTCAGGTCTGTCATCCAGTCCACAGCTAAATCTATCACTCCAGCTAATGTGCCTGGAAAAAGAAATGCAGGAAAAGAAACCGTGGCGTTAAAAAATATCAAATCACAAGGACAATATATCTAATTATAATAACAGCAAAAGCTCATGAACCGGGGAAGCAGCTGCAATGTAAGCAAAAATATACCAAACAACTGGGGGTATCAGCAAGTTTGCAAAGAAACAGCCACACCAACATGTTGTCTGACCTTCCATGTTCTCTCAGAAAAATTTATTTTAAATATTTTCATTTTCATACTGACTGATTGCCAAACAGGTAAGGCATAACTGATGTAGGGCCTGATCCTGCAGTCCGTCCCAGGCAGGCGCACCGCTGGACTGCGCTAAGCAGGACTTCATGCAGGGTCTCTGTACACAGACTAAGCTGCAGGTCTCAAACCACACTGTGTTGCAGGGGTAGGGGAGGAGGAGGATACGTGTGTTTTCCTATAGCTTTACTGGTCCCAACACAGCAACCTTTTAGAAGGATGATCTCAGTACAGAAACAATATGGAGGCCAAATTCTGGTTTATGAACTTAACAGGATTGGGCTCTCGATGTGTACATTCATTAGCAATCTAAATACGCAGAATAAAATTATCCTTCAAATCCTCTCTGTACCAAACCAACCCTTATTTCAGTGTTTCCCCAGTAATTACACAGAGCTACAGTGACACCCGGTGGCCACCAGACACAGACAAGAGTAAAACTGATATGAAAAGAAAGAAAAGAAAATTCTGCTTTTCTCGGGCATTTGCTCACCAGCGATAACAACCTGCCCCAGCACCAGCGCGCTCCGAGCAGACGCGTCTTCCCGAGCGCAGCCCCAGCAGGGCCGGGGAGGCTGGGAGCAGCCAGAACACAGACAGGCAGACCTGCCTTCCGTCCCTACGCCCAGAGTTTCTAGAAAGCATTAAACCACCAGCCGATAAAAAAAGTCGTTTAGCGTTTTCCAAACCCCTCTCGCATACAATGGAAAGTAGAAGTCAACAACATTTTTACTGGTAGCCATTAATACAATTTCAGGAAACCGGTAACGAATTTGAGCAGAATTCCTCAGTGCATTTCAATAGGACTAAAACACTGAAAAAATGTTTTGGAAAATGCAAAATGATTTGGTTTTATATTTCCAAAAGTTTTAGCTTTGTGGGTCCTGCTAAGAATGCAATTATGTGAAGCAGGGGTAGGGGCCGCTCCCCTTTCCCCTGGCAGCTGGGGCACACAGGTGGGTTCAAGAGTCAGTTTATTTGACCTGGAGCTAAAGTGTTCTGCTTTTCATTTCTGTGAAAGAGGGAAAAAAAAAAATCAAATTATTCAGGCATGTGTAACCTGGTTTTTATTCCACAGAACAGAAAAACCCCACGAGTGTTCACAGAGCCTTACACATAAGCATATCTTCTCATTGCCTTAAGAAGGATACTCATCACCACACTGACAAGCGATGTGATTCAGGCAGCAGTGAAGAATTTTTGTTGTATAGGAATAATCTGAAGAAATATAAAGATACACTAGACAAGATCACAAAAAAAAGGCTGCAGCAGGGAGTAATGTTGTCTGTACCAATTATTTTTTTTCATGAAGACCTTGGCTTTCTCTTGCTTACTCTTTTCCATTTTCCCAAGTTTCTATGGAAACAATGAACCATATTCTTAGATGATGATAAATCACTGAGTTGCTACTAATGTCAGCATGCATAGCTTACTGAGTTTTGCAGTAAACTCTAAATTCTCCTCCAATTTTCTGAAATGAACCTTTATAGTTTCATTTAGGAAATAGTACAAAGAATCCTCAGCCCTTGGCTGTGAGCACCAAATGCTGTGCCTCTTGCATCTCTTGATGGACTTTTATCATCCTCTGCGGTTACCCCAGTCTTCAAAGTTCAAATCACACTTAATCAGCCAATTGAGTATTAATGCTACCTAGCAGAAGGTGCAAAGGCAGGCAGGCTTTTGAATGGTTTTCTACAATAAATTTAATAAACAGAGTGAGGAACAAACATCCAGTTCTCTAATAGAACAAGCTCACGTGCACCACAGTACCTCTATGAAAATGTGCCTTTAGTAAAAAAAATCCCTTTTGCCAAATGCTTTGGGATCCACATTAAGAGGAAAACACTATCTGCTTTACAGAGAAGAAAATCTTGCAGGATAATAGTGCAATAGTTAATGCTTCACGAGCCAAGTGACCAGGGCTGGAATTTTTCCAAGTTCTGAATCTCTGCAACTTTAAGTGAGATTAATGGGAGTTGCAGAGTGTTAAGCATTTCAGAAAGTCAAGCCTTTAATTTCTGGTGCTTACCACAGCTCTTTAGACACAATACTGCACCTCTGCAATATAGCATAAGTTTATTTCCTTACTTCTCCATCAAAGGAACTGAATTTGTTCCCTCTTCTATGCAACCTCCTGCCCAGAATGAAAAATAATGAAGTACTCCAAAGCTAGGAAATACTGAACTTCATTTTAGATTAGCCTTTTACCTCTCTCTTTTTCCTTTGGTTGATAATGGCCAATACTCATCCTTTACAGTACCCTGATGAGAACGCTAAAAAAGTGCTTTGAAAACATATTTTTCCCAATGCACCTGTGCCAGAAAACTGCATCACCCAAGTGGCATGGCACTGAATTACAAAGGGGATTTTTGCACATCCAGCTCCAGTACCACAGCATTTCAGTATTAGTTCAATAGTACGCTTTGTGACACGGCTTTAGAAAACACAGACTCTTTTGCTGATCTTCTATAAATAGCATATACCTTCAGCTGGCTAGAAATGGTTAGGTTGAGGGACGAGCACTGGTTTGCAGGCAGGATGGGCAAAGTAAAAACTCAGAATTCCTTAAAAACGAGTGCCTAAAAATTTGGCATTCACACCCAAAACTTTTAGGGTCATTTCTCCATACATTGCTTTGTATTTCTCTAGAAAGCGTGCAAACTTTCTGACTGAGACAGGCCCAGGTAGTACTCACTATCTTTGTCTGGAGCATCTTGTGAGCAGTTTTCATCTGATCTCCACACCAAACAGCATTCATGGGTGTTACATGTCGGACTGTGGCGACAGCGAGGGGCTCCGCTCAGGCTAATTTACGTGTGCACACTCACTCATGAAACTTCTGTCTAATCCCAAATGGCTGCTGTTACATTCTTAATATACTTTGGTGTTACTCAAAACATACAGCTCTAACTCTGAAGCTGGCTCTGCTGTGAGCAGGGAGCCAGAGCAGTCCCCCTCCAGAGGTCCCTTTCCCACTTATGATTTTTTTGGCACTAATGAAGGATGTTGTTCCAAAAACTGACACGAGTGAGGGCTACTGCCAAATGGGATGATCCTCTCCTCCCTCCCTCCATCAGCTCCTTTCTGTCAGCAGAATTTTGACTGCTTGCGGCCCTGTGGTAACCAGCCCTGCTGAGCCCACTGATCAGCTGAAAACTAACCTGGCCAAACCCCATTTTTTCTGCGAGGCCAGTTCCCAGATCCACCCGCCCTGTGCAGCTGCACATGCACAAGGCCACAGGGCCTGATGGCAGGGACACCAGAAGTAAGAGATTAATACTTTTGGCCACGTCAGCTTGCATTGGCTGTGACTTGCAGCCTTTGAAGTACTGCAAAACCTGAAAGAGTCAGTTAACCAAATGGGTGGTATTTAGGCTTCTAGATCAGTTAAGCTCACTGTAAACTCCTGGGCCTGAGTGACTCTTCCAAGTGCCTTTGGAAACACGTGGAGGCCCCTGCCATCCACTTCCTCAGGAGTCCCACCTTGCTGCCCTCCGTCCCCAGCAAGGGGGCAGCAGGGGCAGGGTGCTCCGCAAGACCTTCACACCTGGATACTACTCCTGCTTGCTTTCCCCCTCCTCTCCCACTCCTTGCCACCCCCTCTCCTTGCCTCTGGTAACGCCTGGACTCAGCTGCCCAAAAGCTTGCCCCATGTCCCTGCAGCTGAGCCAGGCTGCTCCCCCTGGAGCAGTGGTAGCTTCTGCCTGTTCAGCAGGGGAAGAGGGATCATGGAGGAGCCAGGCTGGTCCACACAACCCTGTGTGATCATGCAGGTGCCCTCGTGGCAGGCTGGCTTCTCTGAGCAGGCAATATTTCAAGCAGAGAGGGAAACGACATGAAGCGCCTCTTGACTGCACCACCAACCTCACCTCCTTCCCCGAAGCTGGTTAAGAAACCTCATCCACTCATCAATAATCCCCCTGTTCATCAAAGGGGTGTTGACCCCTCACTGAGGCTGAGATAGTGACTCTCCATCTTCGCCCTGTCCCAGAAACACTGGAGGCACAGAGCACGTGTCATTTCAACAGCAGGCAGAAAAAGTCTACAGAGTTCAGCCCAAATCATGAGCACGCAGGTAATTTTTGTGCTCCAGCTGATTCACAAGTCCTTGCCCCAATTTAAAAACAGATGAATTTTATTTGACCGTGAGGTAAAACATGCTGCTCTGCACCCCTGTCATTGAAAAGGTTGCAAAAGCTAACACATCTCAGCTGCAGCTTACCCTCCACCTCCGTTCCCAAGCTGGACGTATCAGCGTTAGAGCTTACCAGAGAAAGCAACTCTGGCTTTTGACAACCTTGAGGATTTCTGAATGAGGTTTCATTGCAAACTGGAATGGAAGCGATCCTACTGGGATATTTTTACTGAAATGGGAGTGAGTGAGTGTATACCACATTCTCTGTATGAGTGAGGGGATTACTGACCAGCTTGTGGGAGGTCTCTAGAGCCCTCAAGGGCTTGCTCTACCATTATTTGCAAGCAGAATTCTCCATCCCAGATGAGGCCAGCCCTGGCCTTCAGACAGGGTTCAGCAGCCCTGGTAGTACACAGTCTATCAGACTCTCTTCCCATCTCACTCTCCCATCAAAGCTTTTGCGGAAACAAGTATATCTCTATGAAATAACATAATTTGCCAAAAATGTCACTTTGGCAACATTTTCTCAAGAACTTCCCCAGTACTTCTGAGGCCCTGAATAAACTGTAATAAACATATTAACTTGGCGGTTGGTAAGCAGGAAATTCACACCATTTGGAAATTGTGAAACTTTACATCATACATTTACCAAGCAACATGATAGAAGAGCACCCTGACATCCCTGAAAAAGTATAAAAACCGACAGCTGTTTCAACTTGGTAATAGAAGTGCAGGTCTCCAAGTTGGAAGATGTGCTAAACTGAACAGAAGACAGGAGCAATTTGGGAAATTAATGAATTTGCCATCTGAGTTTGAGCAGGCTGTTAAATATGTAATGTCTGTCTGGCCTGGAAGCAGATCTGAAACTAAGTCTGAAACTGTATTTTCCCTTCATGCATATATAAAGAAGATAACTCAGTGGATATAACAATTTACAAAACTCCCCTTTGAGTGTCTACAGCCAACATTTTCCCCACATCATAATATCTACTTGCAGAATTAAAATAAGTAAGTGAAGACAAGAAAAAAAAATCTTACCAATAAAATTGACTTCTGTGAATCAAAGATTCAGAAAGTCAAAGTAGTCCATTGAGTGTAAAGTGCTTAGATGAGTATTTCCAAAAGCAATAGAAAAATCCCTCTGCTGGTGAATAACATTTTTTCTAGGTCAGCACTCAGCAGGAGACTTTGCAAACGGGTATTTTTATTAAGCATTAAAACTGCATGGATGCATATCTGTCTTTTTAGCTTGAAACATCAGTGGAGAGACAACGAAATAAAAAGAGAAGCAGATGGCACTGCAGCAAACTTGGGTGAGATGGTTCTGGGCATAACTGTAACGCTAAAACACATGTACCTGCCAGTAGTCCTATGAGAAGCATTACAACCCATCCTGACCAGGCATCCAGCAAACTCTTGATGAACTCCCATATGGATTCCTTACTTTTGCTTGTAATCTGAAATTAAACATATATATAGATATGTTGCTGAAGCAGACTGACACAGTTTTAGTGTATAATAATGTTTAAAATGAAAAATATTTAACCTCCTAGAAGGTGTATACGATTTTTCTACTCTCTACTTCCCCCAGTCCAAACCATTTTTCAGAGGTGCTCTGCTGGTTAAGTTGCTGAAAACCCTTTCATATTTACAAACTCAAGACATACAACATCCGTATTTTTAGAAGTCCTCCTCAAGTCATGCAACAAGGTAGGAAGCTATAACTTCGGAAAACTACTTGTTTTTCTCACCACCAGGATGGCTGTCACTCAGGGACCGTGATGCATCAAAGCCGGACACCTTTACCTTTCTATGGCGGTCAGTGTCACGCGATTTCTCCCGCAGCCAGTCGATGGTGTGGAAATCTTCATAAGTCCCAACGTCGGGGAAAGGCTCATCCAGAAAATCCATCAGGTTGCCAGAACCATTCATGTCTCCTGCATTGACCATATTAGGGTCTGAGTGTAGAGGAAAAACAAGTATGTCAATAAATTCATGCAGCTTTGCCAGACATTTCAGAATCAAGTTTTCCAAAATACATCCACAAACCACAAAGTCAAGAGAGCATGAGTCAGCAGTCCTGGTGGGCACTTACTGAAATCTATGCATTGCCACTGGAAAAAGTATTTTGCTGAAGACTACTTCAACAGCTTAGCAAACCCTAAAAAACACATACAAAAAGCACAGTGTCCAAGTGCAGAAATACCAGCTTTCCTGAAAACAGAGCCCCAGAACCCAGGATGTTTCTGGGCTTCTTCTGCAATCATACATCCTGATCACATGTTGGAAGAAGTTCCCTGCCTGCCCGGAGGTTATCAAGTAGGCAAGGTCACCAGCTCAGAAAAATGATAATACACTAGAATTTACCATTCATCACGAACTGCAGATTTTACATGGCACCATTAGTCATAACACTGCAGTGTTTTCTAGTTTTGCATGCTCAAAGCTCCCTGCATTGATCTGCTTTCCTTCCACTGCTCAGAAGGCAAAGCTCGAGATGACAGAATGTCTACTCTGCATCAGGTCTGGAAATGCAGTATCTTCTTCAAGTTTGCTTCTCAAGTGCTAGGAGCAGGACTATTCTTGGAAGAACCTGAGTGGTTTCCTTCTGTCCCATATACAAACTTCCCAAATTTGCTTTTAAGAAAAGAGGAGGAGAAACAGCCACCACACGTACTGCGAGAACACAAGATGAAATACAAAGATACCTATCCCCAAACTATAACAAGCAGTTACCAGAAGCATTTGATAGTTAAAAAGGAGATCAAAGTAGGCTGTGAAATAATATACACTCTAGAGTGTGGCACACAGGCTGAGTGGACATTTTCAGCCCAGAAGTTTTTGGGGATATGCTCTCTGGGTTTACAGACTACAGATACGAAAGCAGAGAAACATCCATGCCCATTGCTCTGAAGCTCTGGAAACCATACCTTGTTCATGCAATCCACATAAGCAAAGCATGAAGAAGTTAACTCATAACCACCACACTGCTCTTTCCCACAGAGAGCTCAGCAACATCTGGCTAGGTGCGAATACGACTGTTACCTCCTTTAAAGGTCAGGTCCCGAAGTAGTCACTAATATGACAAGCTCCAGAAATGGCTGACATCATTCCTGGTGAGAGGAGCCTTTGGTAGCATGAGAATCTGTTAAATGAAGTAGTTTAAGCACATAGGGTTGGATTCATCCAACTTAACTTCAACCATCTGAAAGATTGGTGGCTGGACTATGAGAACCACCAAGGCTGCCTCTAGAGACAGAGAAAGATGGTGTGAGGGTGTGTGGCAGGAGAGCACCTGCTCCTTTAAAGGTATCTGGTTAAGGACCTTTTTCAGTGCAACAAGGGATAATAAGAAAAGGAGAAAGCCATGAACAAGAACATCCAGGGACACAAACCTGATGCAAATGATAAGGGAGGTGGTGATGGGAACCAAACCTGGCCAGTCACACTCACTGATGACGGCACGGGGAGTGTGAGAATGTCTATTCCAGTGAGGTTGTCTGATCAGGGACCTTGTCAGTTGGGAAACTGTGGGAAAAAGGGGGAAACCAGAAATAAAATACACAGCGACACAGCCCTGACAAAGCAAACATGGATACAATGTCAAGAAACAAACCTCACCACTCACACTAATTGAAGGGCTATTAATTGTGCCTGTGTTTCCGGGATACATGCTCAGCTTTGCTACCGGTTGAACCTGCACATGGGAAAGTGCCAGCCATGTCTCCCAGCATGGGCAGAGACCCCAGGTCCGCAGGCTGGGCTCCAGTGGCCGGACAGGAGGGCCCTGGGTGGCTGGAGGAGGCAGCCATATGCTTCTACATCACTTAACAAAGCGTTGCTCTAAAGAGTGATCAATCCCATCCATCCTAAAATAGGTGCCTGGGAAATAGGGTCTTCCAGAGAGTACCTCAGGTTCGCAATCTGAAATGGCAAGCCTAAAAAAACCCAGCTAACGGGGGTTACAAGAAAAAGAACACATGAAAACACATAAGAAAAAAATGGAGACAGATGCAGGCTTTAGGGGTTTTATAGAACTGACCCTGCTGAGCCTGTAGCTCCTTGACAGACACAAGATAACTTTTGCAGGTCACTGATGAGGCTGACACAGTACTAACAACTGCTACCCACTTTCCTCCATCAGGTATGGAAACAGGGATTTCACGAGTAAAGAATTTGGGCCTTTGAATCTGTGAGGAAATTTTCCAATTCTGTAATTGGAACAGGCAAAAACGTGGCAGATGATAGATAAGCTTTTAATCAACTTTCCCTATACCCTGCTGCTCTACTTGGCCCCCTTTATTTACTGCCTTTTTCTCCCCCTCTCTCCATTTTCAACTGTTTTACTTGAATCCTCTCCATTTAATTGTTTTCCCCAGTGGTGACTTTAGGGATGTAACAAGCATGAATACTCAGCTTTGTCAGTGTCTGCTCTTTGCACTCCACCAAGTAGGACTTTTTGGATGACACAGACAATATGCTCAGCACAAGCAGCTGAAAAAAGCATTATCTGACAGGCAACCAGCAGGTCACCATTACAATTCTATAGAAGCACTTTTAAGTGCGGAAATCGAGTAATCTCCAAGCACCGTGGCGTCTTCGTCTGAAAGAGAATCAAGCGAGGGAATCAAGCCCAGGGAAGGAAACCAAATGAGGAGCAGGTGTCCCACGAGGTGCTGCTGAGCACAAATAAGCTGCCACCGGATTGAGGCAATTTAAAAAGCAGCAGTTAAGAGGAGTGACAATTGAGAATAGCAATACTTAGCCAAACAGATGGGAGCACGGTCCTACGTTTGCTAAGGGAGATGAGAGTCTGAAGGTGGGATGCTGTGGCTGGCACCAGGGAGCTGAAGTCGCAAGTGGACCTTGAGTTCAGTGTCTTGTGAACCATGACAGAGGACTGGCATGGGAAGCTGGAATGAGGTGAAAGGATTACACCCTGCTATTATTTGTAATGCTGTGATATTCTGCAGATCAGTTACTTCAACCTATTCTTCCCATACAGTGAAGAAGGACCCATAAAGAAGATGCAGTTCAGACTTCTTGCCTGCACAAGGCAGCCCCCCACTATATAAACAAACTTCTGGGAACCCTTGTGCTGAAAGCGTTGGCAAGTTTTCCTTAATGATAAAAGAAAACTACCCAACATGCTAGTTATATCACATAAAAAATAGCTTTTTAAGCATGTTGTCAATGCCCAGCACATGACAGTATTGTGATGAATAATACTAGGCCAGGCCACAAGTATGTAGGATAATTACAATCTCAGCCTGAATCTACCCTAAAAATACGTGCTGCACAACATGTCCAGGGAGAGAAAAATGTGCTAGAGACCACAGGGCTATGGAAGACTAAGAAAACAAACTTTGAACTCTAGGTAGCGTACCAACACCTGGAAACTGCAGCTAGCTGGATGATTATCAGCCTTAAAGTTCACTTCAGGTACCACGCTTCTGAAAGCAGAGATGTGATATCAGATTATGCAAATCCCAATTCTAGCAAACAAAACCTGGCTACAGCACTTCTGGACTGAGTACTATAGAGTTCCCATCTTATTTCCTACCACTAAGCACCATAAGTATCACTTACTTTCTCTTTGTTTTGCATTTATCTCTCTCACCTTACTTTAGCGTCTGAAAAAATCTCCAAAGTTTATTTCAGGATAAGCTAACTTGCCCTCCTAGTGATGCCAGCAGAACTGGAGCCTTCCTTACACAAATAACTCAGTTACAGATATTTTAATTTAATAGGTTAAGGGCAAATTAATCTCATCCAAACATGGATTGTAGCCAGATGTACTGCAGCAATCCACTCTGATGATGGCAAAACATTGAAAGGTGTTGAATCTTGCCGAGTAACTGTTTGACATATGTATTTTGTCCCTTTGTTGTTCTGTCTTAGATGTCCTTGCTGTCCTTTCCACTACTTTTCCAGATGTTGATGCAACATAATTTGTGTAAGGGCAAATGTTTCCTGCTTAGTCCCCTATTCTTTTCCTAATAATTCCTGGCATTCCACCAGTTTTTCCTAGGGCAGACATCCAACATTTTCACTGAGCAGTCTGCTATGACTCCAGGCTATGCTCCATGAGAGGCAGCAGCCAGTTTGGAGCCCGTCATTCTGTGGTCTCTTAGGGACATTTTCCCCATCACTTTGCCTCTATTAACTTTCAGTTACGTCTGCCATTTTATTCCCTGCAATTCAGTAGAGAGCCTTCTTCAGCTCTTCACAGCGAGCACTCACTTTTACTGGATAGCTTAGCATACCTACAACTGACCGTTTTTGTCAACGCTCTGCTTTATTAATTGTAAATAAGTTCTTGCTAAAAGCTGAATGAGGAAACAAAAAAATCTGACTGGACTACATATCTCCTGAACTCGAAAGAGTTCCTCCTTGGAGTCTGGTTAGCAAATTTCCCTGGATTTAGACCCATGTCAGACTACTGTGGTCCTGTAGATAGGGAAAGGTCCTGGGAGGGATCGATTCACAAATTGAGAGAGGTCACAGTGCTAAGCTGGCTATTGTGCCTCTTGATAGAGGCTCTCCTGATTGCCACGTAACCCTAGACATCTTCCAAAGACCTTGCACCGGGTCAGCCTGGTGTTCAGTCCCAGATCTCCCAGCTAGCCATACTTGGTGCACAATATTCTGAAGCCAGAAAGACAGAGATGCTGCCCTACAAACATCTGGGGTGTTGCATGAGAGCAGCAAAAGGCGAGGATCAAAAGAGTGAGTCCAAATATTAGCCTGTGAGGCCTGCAGGAAGCCAGATACATAATTTTTAAGTAAGCAATCACTGAAGCCTCCTATGTAAAGAAAGCAAAGAAGAGATTAATGCAAACAGCCTACAGAAGCCAGGGTGCAATCACAATGAGCTGCCCAACGGGCTGGGACACGCCAACAAGCACAGCAGGTATCACATGGACTGCGGGTCTTTTCTGTTACATTTACTCACTTTTGGTTATTTTTTAAAAAAACAAAAGGTAGTATTATCATCATATTTAAGGTCATGTTTTTTCTGCAAGTCTCACAGTGAGTAAACTCATCATGTGATTCAGACCAGCTGTATGATACGCTGCAGCTTGGAGCTACATTTTATAGAAGAGCAATAAATTACCCTTACAATGGAAATGCTGACAGCCTCTCAGCTTTATAGCACTGTTACAGCATGTGCAAATGTAAAAACCACAGCTAGAAGAGCTCTATCGGTGAACTGACATTCTAGGTATTATGTTGACTGACTGATTGGATCTGAAATGTATTTGACATGGCAAGCACAGACCAAAACATCCCATGGTTCAAAGAAGCTGAAAAGTATACTGATGGGAAACAACTAGCTGAACAGTCATCAAAGGAAAAGTCTTGGCCCTGGCCTACTGCTACTAGACATGCTAGTTCCATGCTACGTTGTCCTCATCCTGTTTTCTGTTTTAATTGGACACATTGCACTGAGGCAGGCAGTACGCTTTTCAGTGCAATTCCAACAAGTTTCAAGTTACTTTCAGCAGATCACAGTTACTGAATTACTTCAACACTTCAAATGTTTCTAGCAGATGAACGTTCACCTACACGCTTTCATCTTTATGCTGTTTTCCTTCAAGAGAGTAGTGGGGAGGTTGCTATGTGAAACATAACAGTATGCAAGCAGCAAAACATACCTCTCTTCAGTGATTCCTCTGCTATAGCATAAAGTAGAAGTGAACCTGGAGGAAGAAAGCAGAAGCCTAAAGGCCTGTTGCAAGTTCCTCAATTCACGTTTGTTTGGAGTGACTTTTCCAGGGCGTCCAAAGCATCATCTGTTCCATCTCTTCCAAACGTGGCGTGAGTTAGCCGACACACAAAAGCAGAACGCAGCACGTCTCAGAGCTTTTCTACGCTCTGGTATCAATATGCATGCAATGAGAAAACAGGGAGATCCTACTCCACACACAATGCTTTTGAAATGATTCACGGTCATTTCAATCATGACTCCACTGGAGCTGAGCACACCACTAAACTAAATCAGATCAGCTGTGCTCATATGACATGACATGACATGTACTGCATAAACTAAGAAGCATGGGGACTGTGAAAATCCCTGGAATTTATTTTCCGTAGTACCCAGTAATGAACAATGCAGTCTTACTGGTTTACTAACTGGCAATCGTCACAAGACTCCTTCACGATGATGGGAGATTTGCCACTCTCCATGCCCTTAGTACTTGTATTGACCATTCCTAGTACCGTATTCTCAAAACAGCCAAGCATGGTGCCCCAGCCTCGTGGCCATGATCTGCTCAGTGCGACCTGTTGAGCAAAGGCACCTTGTCTTGAGAGCTGGGCGCTCTGCCAGCACCCACCCGCCCCCCACCCCGAGGGATTTAGACCACCCAGGCCTTGAATCCAGGTAATTAGGAGGTCAGTGCTGCCTGCAGAGTGAGCTGAAGAAGTCGGCATTCAGAAAGAGCCGGAAGAGGATAAGACTGAAGGAGAAGGTTCCCAGAGCTGAGCGCAGTTACACCACAGGTCTTCAGTACTACCTGGCCAGAGAAAACGGGCCTGATAATGGCTCAGCAAGTCAGCGAGCAAGATTATTAATGGGGTCACCTTGAAAAAGAGGAATGAAAAGTACAGAGAGACGATTAGGGACACATGCCTTTTGGGGAGGGGTTGGAGAACGAGGTCTATTTAGCCTGGATCCAAGACGACAAAGGGGGTGGATGTAATTCCCCTTCCAGCGCCTGCCACACCTCATAGAAGACGGTCTAGAAATGGTGATGTGACATCGCACTCTACAGGATACAGGCTGCAGAGAGAAGTTTATGAAACATTGCTCTAAACAAGAAGTAAGATGCTGTTGGGTGATGATTTCACAAGGAAGATGGCTTCAGCAAAAGCAAGCAGGCTGAATGACCGGGTTTCTGCAGGTTGAAAAATATCCATGGGCAATTTAAGACTATTCACCTTAGAAGCCTTAGACTGAACAAGCCAATTGATTTATTGACCTTCTGTCTTAACGATGGCGTTTAAAAAAAATGTTAAAATGGCCTTGGATCAGAGCAAGGTTGAGACTCCTGGAAAAATAAGAAAACGCGCAACCCAGTTGCAGGCCTTTTTTGGAAACAAAATATGGCACATAAAAAGTGGACAATAGTTAAATGGGGAAAATACAAAGGGAAGACAGGATATTAAGACTAGCAAGTGCTTTTCTTCCAATTGAAGGACTAATTGCGCAGCCCCCATATACGAGTAAGTGGCACTGCAAACGCTCAGCCTCCCGCCACGCAAGCGCCGGCAGGCTGCCCTGTCAGAAACGGACTGTGGAGCATTGCAGCATTCTGCTCTATGGCCCCCTCGCCACGTATTAAGGAGTTTCCTGCTATGATAGTGTGGGCAAGCTAAATACAGTCACATCTTTGATGTGCTGCTTTACCCTGAGTAACCTCTGTGGAAAAAAATTATGAAGCCACAGCAGAGCTCAAAAAACACAGGGCACCAGATCACAGGGGAGAGGGCCTGGGAGAGAAAGGGAAGGCGGGAAGGAACATTTGGGATAGATGGCGGAAAATTGAGGCACAAAAGGCTCCTCCAGACCAAACCACAGCCTCCGACCGCCCCTGCTCAACCACCACACACGCTCGCGGGGCAAGCGCAGAGCAGATAACAGGGCTGGCCAGGAGCGCAGGCCAAGGGAGGCACAGGGGACACGGGGTGCACCAGTGCACCCCGGGAGCTGATAACCAACCATCAGGGCTTCCCGACCCCTCAGCAACGGCCTGACTCCCTCTTCTCCTTTTCGCCTCCTGGGAGGCCCCTGGGTCACCACGCTTCTCTTCCCCTGAGGGGCGAAGCCGCCGACGGAGTGCCCCTCACCCCAGTGTCCCGCTCCCTGCTCCTTCCCAGGACAACTCTCCCTTTTGAAGTCAGTTCCTTTCGGTATGAAATATCATGTGTCTGGTCTCCATTCAAGTTTTCTTGGAAAGTCTGAGCAAACTTAGTTCAGCTGCTGAGTTATGTCAGAGAGGGAAGGGGGAAAAAAATCCCAGCTCTTTCCCTGCAAGCTCCAAGTGGAATTTTTGTACTCACATAACTCAAAATCGGCTCTGTATAAAAAATGCTAAACTCACTTCTCTGTTTCCAGCAAGTCTTAAAGGTCCCTCCAATAAATTTAGTTGTTAGCGTGAATGCCGAGGCTGTGGAAAAAGGAGGAGGGAAGCATTGCTGGCTCTGGAACATCCATCTGCATTTTTCAAACTGGGCTGAAACATCTCTATTGAAGGATGCCTCTCTGCTAACAGCCCATCAGCTTGGGCAGATGAGTCCCCTGGGCCTGCATCAATCCTGCACACCCTTACTTCTTGAAGGAAACAAAACTTGAATAGATAAAATTCAGAAACCCTTCAGCATCTGGGGTAAGAAACTAAACTTCAGAAGACAGGACGGACTGGAAATCAGGCTACCAGTGTAGCAGCATGTATAGTTTCTGTTCTTGATTTCCCTCTAGTCCCCTTCCTCACAAAAAAGAGGGGGAATTTCCCTCCTGGAGCAGCTGTTTTTACTGCCACAGAGCTATAGGCCAGGGCTGAAGGATCGGGGGTGCTGTATAGTTTTCCTCTCCATGCCATACACGGTCGAGCTTTGCAGCACCAGCTTTGGGTTTCCAGTGCTGCTCTTTGTCTCCTCACTCAGAAAATGACAGGATTAAGGGTGGGGGGAGATGGTTCTTGGACTGCAAAAAAGACAAATATATTCAGAGAGAATAGAGTTGTACTGTCAGAAGGGAAATGCCCTGGTATATAGTTACTCCTAGAAAGCTCTCCCCTTAAATGGAGTGTTCAATGGCATTAAACGCACCTCTCGCTGAAAATCTTTTTAAGCCTTCAGCTTGAAATAAAGCTGATAAACCTGCAGTAGAAAAGCCATTAGTCTGTTCTACCATGTCACTTCTCACGATTTGAGTGGAGGCGGTGAGTCATTTTCACGCAGATGGAGGGTGATGTTTTCCTCTTCGCAGGGCACCGGCTTTTACTGCTGCCTTTGATGCCGATGGGCTGCGCAGTTACAGACAAGTTACTCCGTACCGCCGAGAGGAAGCTCCCCCACCTGCAAGACGGGGAAACCTTTTCCTTGGGGTGATGTTTGCGAACAACATGTTAAAAGTGTTTTAGGAATAGCAGCCTACCGTAAGCCTGCCAGAGTTTCTCTTTTGGCATTAACAATCGTGTGTCATTTTTTTGGGGGGTCTGCTGAAATAGCAATGAAGAAATCTGAGAAAACCCAATACCTGGTGTGTACGTATGCACAGACACACACAAACGAATCAGACTCCTACTCTACAACCTGATTCCATTTCACTAAATGAAAAAATCAACACACACACACACCCCCCTTGGGCACCCTGCAAGCTGCAGCCTGGTGGCAAAAGCAAATGGGAAAAGGATGGTACCCATGGGCGCTACATCACCGTTTGAGGGTCGTGCCCCGTGCCGAGCCGAGATCAGGTCAGACCTGAGAGAGGCTCACGCGACACAAGACTGACCACCAACGCACACGAGATGGTCCTGAACCGTGGGTGAGGCGGGGGGTGGGAGCCTCCCCCTTCCCCCTGCACACGCGCTGGGCTAAAGTCATGATCCCGCTCACTTTCCCCTCCAGCCCAACAAACGAAGTCTTCACGATGAAGCAGCTCCCAGACTGGGGAGGCTGTGGTACTGCAGAGAGCCCGTTCGCTCCGGGTGGACAGGAAGGACCCAGTCCTGGGGCAAACGCCCCCCTCCAACACCATCCCCTCCTCCAGTCCTTGTTGAAAAGCCACCAGCCACTACCTTTGAAAAGGTACCACCTTCACAAGGCAGACCCCGACGCGTGCAGGGGCTGGGCACCCACGCAGCCACATGTTGGAGCCAGGGTATGGCACCTCGGTGCTGCTGGGCAGAGTGCCCTCCAGCCGGGGATGTTTCCAGGGTCACCCTTTTATACTACATAACTGTTGAAGGACTCAAGTCCCTAATTTCTGAGTTGCCCCAGCATACATTTAAGGCTGGCACCTTGTCTTTTGTTGCGCAAAAGATGCCTGACTCAAATCGGGAGAGCAGGAGAACCACCGCCCCGCACGTATTTCCATGGGGCATCCAAATATGAGCCGGGGTGGGGCGGGAAACCCACTGCACTTGTAAAACCCGCGTGCGGCAGCCCTGCCATGCACTACGCGCGGGCACAGAGCCAAGCCTCGGTGCGCCTGGTGAGCAAGAGCATGGCTCCGCTCACGCCCAGTGCCAGAGAGAAGTGAGCCAGCCGTGACTTCAGAGGGAGTCAGGAGAAGAAACCCAGCGCAGGCGCCGTCAAGATGCAACCCCCCTGCCACCTCATACAATGCCAGGTTTGTATTTCTATCGCTTTTGAGGATCAGCCTTGGAAAAAAATCAGAGGTTCTGTTAGAGAAAAATAAAATTGAAATTTATTTTTCTCTTCAGTTTTGAAGAACTGTTGTCCTTTCTTACTTCATTTCAATAATTCCTTCTTTTTTTTTTTTTTACCTTTAGTTTCTGGTTCTGACGCTACTGCATACCTGATCACTGCCAACCAGAATTATTCTTTCATTAGGACGTACAACCTCCTTCAGCACAGGAGATCCAAAATCTCCCCCCACGAGTGTATGGCTGAGCACACAGAGACCGTAGGCCTGCCAAATTTCCAGATTTTTCCCATAGTGGGAAAAGTTTATTTGAACAAAGAACAGGATTTTCAAGAATAAGAAAACTTCATGCAGACTAGGAGTGAAAAGTCACCTGACTCTGCCTGATGAAGCTGCGGCTGAGTCATCCTCCGTTCTCTGGCAAAGGCACAGAACTATTTATCAGAATTCTTAAAAATGCATTAAAAAAGGTATAATTCTATTCTTCTGACTAGTATAAGCTCAAAAATTAATTTAGCTGCTTGCATTCTAACATTTGCATGAGAATAATTTTAAAAAGTAATAAAATAATAAAAAACACCCTAAAATACATTAAAAAGGGAACACAGAAAAAAATGACCACAGAAGAGTCACCGTTTTTTCTCCACAAATATGTCTTCGTATATTTGTATAGAGTGCATAATTAAACACCCATGCCAGGAAAATAAAACAGATTCTGGACTTTGCTTATATAAATACCAACAGTCCAAAAAAGCAGTTTAGCGGGGATTTTTCAGCCTTTTGGTGACTGGCATTTTATGTAAGAAGTAAAAATCTGCTTGTCATCTTGTATGTCCATTCTGGAAAATAATTTCTCATGTTTATGTTGGGCGACAAGTGAAACCTACCTTACACTACAGCAAATTAGGCAGGAAACCTGCCGGACTAGGTACTTTCAAACCACGTCAGCAAAAATTAACAATAAAGGAAAAGCCTCTCTCCTCAAATATATCTACTAACCCCCTAAGCAAGTTAATCCTCATTCCTTTATAAGCTCAGACACATCTATCTGTACAACAACCACCTCCTTTAGGCATCCAGGGGAAAAAAAAAAAAAAAACAAACAAAACCAAAAAAACCACACAACCAGAGAATGCAAGCAAAACAGTATTGCTGCTCTCTCCCCACACGGCTGGATGATGATGGCTGCTCACGTAAAGACAGAATTCAGCAGACACCCGAAGGAGCCATAGCAAAATACAGGGACAAAGGGCCTTCTTCAGCTTTAAAGCTCCATCTGGCAGCATTTCTACTGGAGATGTCAGCCGGGAGATCAGCAGAGAGCCAGCAGGCAGCCTCTGCACCTGCAAACCCTCTGCTTGCAGAGAAACTGTGCCGCTTTATTTTTCAGCGGCAACTCTGCCTGACAGAGCTGGAGCTCCAGGACAGCAGCACGAGAGCAACTGGCAAATCAATTTTTCGAAGAATTATGTTGCTTACCTGCAATGCAACATCATTTAGCCCAGTCCCAAAGATTTTAATAGCATCCTTTCTTGGGTGGTATGGCTGCAAAAGCAGTGATGTCATGGGGAGGAAGCAGTAACAATCACGTGACTGCATCCTCCGTCTATAGGATATCTGACAGGAGACGGGGCCAGAGGGAGACCGACCAGGCTGTAATCCCGCAGGATTAAACTGCAAGCCTCTTTACCCTGCCCTACCTATTTGGTCACCATCACAACATGAATCCCCCCGCTAACCTGAGCTAATTATTTTTAAAAGGGTTTGTGGATTTTTTTTGCAACAGCAACATCGATCACGTTTTTCACGAGAAAAAAGCATAGCAAGTATGCTGCGTGCAAACCAAGTATTCTTGTTGACTCCGCAGCAACACCCAGGTGTCATATTTTCTTTCATCTCTCTGAAATATGTAATCACAGCAGCTTGGAAATGAGACAAGCCACAATTTCACCATCCCTTGCATTTTTCCTTCTCCCGGTGCTCCATTTCAAGCTTATCCCAACTGACTTCCCTCCATCTTCCGTGTCATATTCAAGCTTTGCAAGCTTACCTCAAAGGTTTCGTCCCTGTTACCTTCACTTCTTCGATCTCCCAACCACCCCTCCGCCCCTCCATCCATCATCACTCCATCCCTCGCTCGCAGCCTTCTGCCTTTGCTTCAATGCAACTGTCACTGCTTGAAAGATCCTCTCCTATACGCCCGCCTACTTTTCCTTTGCAAAACTTCTGCTTAAGTTTTCCCATCAAATATTTAAAACCTAGAACATCCTAAAATATTTTCCTTAAAAAAAAAAAAGGCAATTAGCCTGACTTCCACATTTTGGTTAACTGAGTATTACATCTCAGAACCATGTTTTGGGGGGATTTGCGGGGGGCGGTTTTGGAGTTTTTTTGGGTTTTTTTTTTTTTTTTTTTTTTTTTAAAGAATTTTATTTTACTCTACAATGTATTTGAGTTCTACAACAAAATACTAATTTCCAAAGTTCTGATTGTACAAATTTTGTACAAGCCACTAGGATCACGTTCCACAAGGCAGTGTTTGTAACTGTTCTTTGTGAAGACCTTGTACACGTTTGTGCGTGTGCAACGTGTTTTATTTCAGGACGTTCACCTTACTGCTCATTTTCCCATATTTGAATATTGTGCAGACTGATTTTACCCTTAAGGGTATCCAGGGATGTGCTGTGGATTACCAAACAGATGCAACAGCTCGGTAGAGGGAGATCTTGCGCAAGCACACGTGGGAATACCCACGGGTGACTGAAGGCGCACGCGTGACTTCCACTCACTTCCAAGCCTGGGGAACGCAGTTCTGGATGACATTTTTGCCCCCGTGTGTTTGAGCAGGTATTTATGGATGCGTGAAGCGGGCAGCCCGGCCCAGCAAAGCAAGCCAGTCGATGCAGGGTGTACAAAACCTTTTTTCGGAATGGCTACACAACTCCTGCAAATCTTGCCTATAAGCTGAAGAAAGTTCCTGTATTCCTTATTTCTGACATGGACTCCCCATAGAGAAGCCACAGATTCGGGATTTTATTATGAAATTTGAATACTTAGCTTGCTTCACCTGAAGTTCCCACCCCTTTCTGGAGCGAGAAGCGTGCCTTTAGAGAAGAGATTTGATTATGCCCTTTGTACACAGCACTGCAGATCACCGTTCCCTGCCATTCGTAGATCAGTAACAGCGCCAGGCCCACTACAACCACGCCAACGAAGTCTGCAGAAGTGACAGAAGCCCTAACTTCCCGCCAGTCTCTGCTCTCCGCGCCCATTAAAATCAATATTAATAGGTCAATTATTATCAAGAAAATAAATTAAGTGCTCAGTGTTTGTTTAACTTCCTCCACAGAATTCAATTGACGTGGTTATAGTAGGCCTGGGGAATTGCAATTTTCCTTACTCAGTTTATGAGCAGGGAAATATGGAAAACGGCAAGCAGCATTTAGTTGGTCAGACACAAACATCTGTACCTGGGAACTTCTGTGCCACAAGACACACTCTGTAACAAAAACACCACGTCCTAGACACAGAACAGTGATTTTGTGCACTAACCAAATGGGCACAAGGGTCTCAATCTCCCATTTTTCCTGAAAAGATTTTCCTAAATTCAGTTCCTAATTCAGTTCTCTATTACCACAGCTGAACTCATCGAGACTCAGCTGAATGTGTATTTTTAGCTGGATGGTCTAACGGCAAACAAACTACAAGGGACAGAATACCTCGTTCTCAATAGAAAATGTGATTCTATAACCTAGATATGTATGTACAAATTTAAGAGACTATCAGAAATCATAAGAAGCCAGAAGCAGCTCCTAAGAAGCTTTTAACTCCAAAAACACTGAGATTTTCCAAAGTGCAAGCAAATCACTTAACTGATATTTACAGATTCCAAAACCAAATCAACTTTACTCTTTGGTGTTTTCTTCCAACGACACTTAAGTCAATTGAGTGGTCGCAGGAAAAAGAAAATACCCTTCACATCATGTTTTGGAAAAGGTCATTCTTGCTTTTGCTAACCGACAGTTTCTCAAGTCTCTCTGTAAATACATTTTTCCTCCTCTCAAAGATATATGACTATAGTTAAAAAGGAGACTGGATGCAAAACAAGCTGTAAAATGCTGTCTTCCCTAAAAATTCAAACTTCAGTTTTACATCTGCTGAAAACAAAATACATAGTTCATCTAATTCCTAACAAAAAACCTTGCTCCTTTTATACAGCACTTACCTTTAAGTCTTGCAAAGCGCTTACAAAAACCGCAGCAAGAAATACATGTAAGGCTTCATTCTTATAACAGAAAACCCATACCGACATACCCATTATAGCTTTTGTTGTCAATCCTCATGGTAGCAAGACAGAGACGGTTGGTATTCCACATGACTATTTCTAGCAGACCGTTTAAAAATAACCGTAACTCTGTCATAGCCTTAACGCCTTGCAAATACTGGACAGAGACCGGAGTCATATGTCAGTACTATGATTTTGCCTGTGCTCCTGCAGCTTTGGGTTGCAGAGAGAGACTGAGGCCTTTCTGCAATTATGCAGGTTTAACGTTTCCTTTGTGAAAGCAGCAGTAAAGTTCAGACCAAAAAAGTTAACTCGTATTCTTCTGAGTGGCTTCCACCTTGGAATTAGTCATAAGCAAGATATTACACAACTAATAATGCCAACCTACTTCCAATACAAACCTACAAACTTCTGTTAGAAAAAAAGGCAGTTCAACATGTTGCAAGTGGAGCTACCCATGAATTCCAGGAACATTCAACTATGAGCCTCTGATACAGCTGTCAGCTTATCGTGAGCAATAAGCACGCGGGAGAACATACCTGCCATTCCTTACACTCTGCATCCCTTTCCGGTCTTCAGTATAACCTCTCTAGGATCTCTGATTTCACAGATTTCCTCTCTCTTACTTTTATTTGAAAATTCATTACATTCACCTAAATGACAGTGTCATTCAAAATACAAATTTTCTTTATGAAAGCATCACGAATGTGGCAAATATAAACCATTCAAAAAATGTCTTTGACATATAACAAAACTCTATTTCTGTTTATGGCAAATTATTTTATTTTGTAGAAGAAATACTTTCAAATAATACAAAAATGACACAATCATACAGAACTGTGACAAAAACAAGAGAGATGAATACTGAACATGATAACTCATTACCACATCAAGACAGAGCTCATTACAGCAGTCAAAATCACAGACCCACAAGATACGCTGATGGCGTCTCACAGAGGCCACTGTTTAAAAAACACCAAGGGAACCCCCTGACAGACAGGCCACCAGACAGTGCCCCTTCGTTATACAGTCACAGAACAATTTAGGGTGGAAGGGAGCTCCCTGCCCCAGCCCCTGCTCAACGCGGGCCTAATGTGACCAAGACGCTCCGGGCTACGTCAAGTCCTCAACCCCTCCAGGGACGGAGAGCTCCGCCTCCCTGGGCAACCTCTTCCAGTATCTGACCACCCTCACGGGAGCACGGTCTCGTCTGTTCTGAGTATACAGCAAGTACTTCTGGTGTGACTGCGTGGTAACTTCCGACAGGCGCTACTATGTAGGGGCCTCCGCTGAAAATGAGACGCGAAATTCTGACTAACTGGTCTTTTCAAGTAATGAGCACTGGAAAGCTTGCTGTCCCTAGACTTTTACCCAAACACTAAAAATTTCTTACATGATTTGGTTTTTATTTGTGTAGTTGCTGAATATGCCCACCCAAGCTTACTGGCAAAAACAGACTTCAGGATGGTTAGCATGATAAACGCTAAATATACTTTAATTTCACATATATTGCTATACGATGGAACCACTTGATGCCTGTAATGATTACAGGCCATACTAGGAAACAGGGAATCCTACCTTAAAATTAAATGTCTGCGTTAATCATCCTCATTGATTAATGATTTAGCTTTACAATCTTTTTTCCCATTACTTTTTGCCTCAGCTTGGACAAGTAAAAGCAATTCAGTTTCACTTTCAGGTTTTCCTGATCTTTGACAAGGTAACAGAGTATAAGCTCTTGAAACTCACAAAGAACTCCTACTTACAAAATATTTTAAAATATTGTCATTGGTTCTGATAAGTCTGTTTAGGTTTTGGCTGTTGTTGTTTTAATTTCCTGACATATAAAAATCTGGAGCCAATTTGACCTTTAATTAAGAGACAGCATGATCTTCCCTCTAGGAAATTCCAGCAATTTGCAAAGTCAGTCTTGTGTTGGGCACCTCTCTTTGTAGGTAATGTATAATTAGAAAAATATGAGAAACTCTATTATAGTAGCTTAGTAAAGAAGTATTTTTACATACTTGCAGGATGCAAGGACACAAAACTGGCATTCTCGGGAATTTAGAGTGACAGTCTTTCATTACAACAAAAGGTTTACACAAGTAAAATTATTTCTTACCGGATTTTAGCTGGTTCAACTAGCAATCAAGTGAGCTATACCTTCCAGAATTATACACCTTCCCCCTGGGAAGGGTCACCGCTCAACAGAACTTGCATGCAGTAACCTCAAAGCACATCCTTTAAGATGAACATGTGTTTAAGCATCCTTACTTAATGCAGCTGCTTTCCGAAACCAGCACGTATGTGCTTTCCTGAATCAGATCAGAATCTTTAAAACTGTAGAAATTACTCTAACATTCCTTTAGCGGTCTTTCCACACAGCTAGCTCACGTTGCTTTTTTAACTCCCTTTCCATTAAACAGCAAAACAAAGACCTGTCACCCTTTTCCTTCCTCCGTTTAAACTGAGAATCTAGTTAAGAATATAAAGATACTTTAGACACAACTGAAATGAAAACAATCTATTAGTGCGCAGTAAGAACATGCAAATGAATTCTGCAATGTTTAACATCACTTCTAATCAGTGTTAAACGCGTTGCAGGTGATAATATTTTGCTATAACACAGACAGTGCTAAAGGATACAATGTACATAATAAGCTACAGATAATAAAGCTGAAAAAAGTGACAATTTTAGAACATAGTATTTTCATTTCAGGTATCAGAAACAAAACCAGCTCAATGGTTCCATTCTACTGTATGACAAATACTGAAGAACAAAATTTCAGTCTTAAAATACATCTTAAAGTAGGTATTTTCCTTCAAGGAAAAAAGGCACTATAAATAAATTACACTACAGTGAATTTGCCTGAACTCACTTTGTTTCTGTCTTCCAGCCTTTAAGTCAAATAAAACAGCATAAAAACTGTACACGCTCTTAACAGGATAGTCGATCTTTTATAAAATAAGTTGTCTTCAGAGATGTCAGTTTCACAACAAGGAAAAACCAAGCCTTGTTGCAGTCGCTATTATAAAATATATATGTATATATATTTATATATATGTTTTTGTTTACTTTTACTTTTTTTACTTTTTTTATTTTTTACAAAACGTGTATATTAGCTTTTGCACAATTTGTTTTAAAGAAACTTGGCTAATCTAATAACTTCATTAAAATAAAAGCGATAAATACTTCATGTTTACAATGCAACACGTCATACATCGTCAGCTGGCAGAGGAGGTATGTTAATCCTTGGTCTTGTAAAAAAAGCTATCTTCTCTCTGTGATCAAAACAAGACAAAAGGGGAGTCAATCAAATATATGCCCACTTTTCCTGCCCCCCCCCCCCCCCCCCCGCAAGAACACTGTTTCTTTACCCTGGTCAGTAGTTAGTATTTGTTACTTACATACTGAACTGATGGTTTCTTTGAGTACAAGAAACTTACAAAAACTATTAAACCTCACTGTATACTTTTGGCAACATTCCAGCAAATGCAATTACTATTTTTGAAAAATTTAGGTGGAAGTTTTATACAACTCATTGAACACCAGTCATAGTTGACTGTAAAAAGGTGTCACAGGACAAGTCCTGCACAAGCCCCTTCTGCAACGCAAAGTTCGCTCTTGTACATTTTGCACGAATGCCTACAAAAACGGAAAAAAAACCTGACAGCATTCACAGTCATCTTTTTGCCTCTTTATTGAGTAAACAGTTCATGCTGTAAAGTAAGTGTCATAAGAAATGGATGTGTGTGCATAAAAAGGTCAAGAATTTAAATGAGGAAGATAGCTTTTGCTTCATTTTCTACATCTCATTCTATTCAATTCCCCGTATCTTTTTATATCTCAGTAGACAAAGCATAAAAGCCCCTCTCTTATTACCAGAAGCACAAGATGTAAAAACAACCCTAAAATTTCTATTCTTCCCACTTCCTCCCCACCTTTGTGAGAAAGGCCTTTACAATATAATTCAAGCAAAAAAAACACATTAAAGGACAGACAGCTTTTCTATTCCAGTTAAGTATTCCCTGCAAAAAAGTTCTGGATGAGATAGTATAATGTAACATTGTAGCTGAGCTGTCCTCCACATCTATGTTGCACTAACATTTTCTTACTCTTACTGTTACCCTCCCAATAAAAATTACAAAAATTTTAATGCTTAATAAAGTCTTCTTGTGAAATGCACAGTTTATCAATGCTGCTTGTACACAAAATAAATTGTCAGAAAAAAAATAAAGCTAAGAGAGGACACATACCATGTGAACACAGATGAAATAAGGAAAAGTCCAAAGAAAAGGCTTCTTGAGAGAAAGCTGGAATATTATTGAGTAATTTTTAGGGAGAGGGTGTTACTAGTAATGTGTATGTATTACATTAAACAAACAATTTATGTCCACAGGCTTGCACTGAAGAACGGACAAATCATTTGAACTTAATAGTGACTAGGCTAAGTTGAAAGAATCACCTCAGCTATGTTTGCACTTGAAGACTTTTTTTTAACATTTCATGTGTTTTAGAATTGTAACACTGCAATTTTACCTTAACTTTGGCTCTTTGCACTACAAATAATTCAAAGGAAACTCATGTGTCCAAGTCAATATACAGTTAAAAATTACTGGCTACATATAAGACAACAGAATTTAAGCTAAATGCTTCAGAGACCTTTAACTTCTCCAATGAACTGTTGCTATGCTATTTCAGTACACTTTACCACTTACCTAAAAGTCTGCACCTGAATAGGCTCCTTCTGATTTTGCCCACGCAACTGGTATATTTCTTTTGATGCTTTCTTTAGCATCTTTTCAGCTGCTTGCTCTTGGTGATGTTCAAATTTGGTCTGTCTGGTCTGAAAACAAGAATATAATGCTTAAAATGGTCATATGAATAAATAAAACACAAGAATACCCAGGTTAAAATAATGGCTTTTTTCCCCACTCACCACAGTAAAAGCACACAAGTATGTTGTCTGACATAGCTGATCATCTAAGAACTATAAATTCAAAAGACTGACAAGTGTTGTTTCATTTCTTAACGCTCTTCGGACAGATATGTATTAAATTCATTAAATTTACTGCATGCAGACCTGTCAAACTTAAGGCCTTAAAATAAATTTAAGCTCACTCTTCATCTCTGATAATCCAATGACAATTTTGTTTGTTGTGCAGTTTTTGCCACTTTTTGCTTGTAACTTCTTCCTCCAAGAACAGGGAAAAAGAAGTCACATACTTAGAGAACATTCCAAATACTTGTAAAAAATGAAATATCAAATCAGCAAAATTTCCTTCAAAGATCAGAAGTTACGAAATTATTAAAGTTCCAAAAATAAGTATGTAAAACAAACAAACAAAAAAACCCCACCAAACCAAAACAAAAGGTGCCACTGGCAAATACTGCCATTGTCCAGTAATTGTCCTCAACTAAATACACAGTTTGGTAATAATCAATGCAATCACTTTTATTGTGCTAACTTCAAAAATATAGAAGCAACATTCATTGTTTGAAGCTCTGTAAAAACAGCTCTTTAAACGTCTTGTCACAATCAAGAAATTTTGAAACCAGAAGTTTCTGAACATGTTGAGTGCTCATCTCGTGTTACCGTACCTGCCTTTCTGCTTCCTTCAACAAGTTTCGGAATCGCTCATCCCGAAGGACCCAGTGGGGCAGATCTGTCTGCCCTCTCAGTTGGGCATCTTCCAGACGCTGTCTCAACTCTCTTAAAACACATATCTCCTCGTTCAGCTGTCTCTGTCTGGTTCTGGATGCCTGGAGATCCAGCTCCAGGTCTAAGGACGTCCTTGCCATAAGCTCAGCCAAAGATGATCTGCAGGACTGCTGAGTTATTAGGATTGAAATAAAATGCACAACATATTACTCTCAACACGGTATACTGTTACTATACCATTTAAGTACATCTTTAGCTATACAGAGCATACATTCCTGTACTTACTTCACACAGAAAGTCTTTCTTGACACAAAGTTTTGGAGAGATTACTTATATCCCACAGTGAAAGGCTAACCAGTTGTAGGGGTCTTCTGTACCATACATAAACTTTTTCAATCAATGCTTTCTACTACCTCCTTTTACAGTCTCCTTTTGCCTTATAAATATTTAACTAATTTAAGTTTATGGACTAAACTTTCATGTTATGATGATAATAAAAGGGATGCAACATGAAAAAAGTCGTAACAGAACGTCAGAAAATACTGTACCAAGCAAGACTCCCCTTAAAGGGCTTTATTCAATACTGGTTTTAAGATACATTCTGAATCAAAATGGGAAGCATGGCTGTCTACTTGCCTACCCCAGCAAGAAATTAACTTCTGCTGACCAGGCTAAACCGTATGCAATTTATATACAAGGCATTAATGCCTTACCGGCCCTTCTCTGCCCGCTTGGTTCTGCAGCGTGCGGGGTGGCACTGGGGCGAAAGAAGAGCTTAACCTATTCATTCCTGAATATTTGGGCATCAAATACTATGGTTTGCTAGGTGGCTTGGGAGGGGAGCTGGATGTTTTACTGTCACAATCACACACTACTCTGGCCTGCACTCTGAATTATAAACTAGATTTTAAAGATTTAACGAAGTTTACATCTAAATCAATACAAATTCATTGCCTGTTAAACTAATTTTTGTCTGCCACACTTTTTTTTTCCTCCTCAGTAATTCTTTACAACTATATTTCACTTCTCTACATCTACCTTTCAGCTTAAAAAACCCAAACCAAACCCAAAACACGCACCCCTCTCCCAATTACATTACAGAAGCCTTATACATTTCCTAAAAACATCAGAATGTACCTGTAGACATCTAAAGCTCAGGTATAAAAGTACCAATGTTCTAGCAACTTAGTGAAAAGTAAAAACCAGTTTCCTAGGTATACCTGCTTATACCGTAGCGTACGCCTCTCCAATGTATTCCGGACAAAAGGGGACTTCCTTGGCAGAGTTGAACTGTCACTGTCACTGCGATACAGCTGATTAGAAGAGACATTGAAAATACAGGTTGCTTACAAGGTCGTCTACGTTAAGAAATCTGGATTTTTTTTTTATTTTTTTTTTTTGCTTTTGTGATTTATTTTTAAAAATGCACTGAAATGGCCTTGTCTTATGCAATTGATTTTTTTCAGCTTTAGTTATTTATAAAAATTTATATGCAATAGTGCTCATACTGTGTAATATAAGTTACAATAATTCAAGAAAACTTCAAAACCATCAATGTTTTACAGCTAAGTTTCATCAAGCATTCTCCTAAATATCCAAGACAATGTAACCTAAAAAAAAAAAGGGCGGGGGAGTTAAAGGCAATAATATTTCTTCCTAAGGCATTTACTGTCATGGGCACAAACAATACAGTCTCCCACTAATTCCCCCCTCTGATTTTAAGTAAATGCAGATTAAGTGAGGGTGTTTAACAATCTTTTCCTTTTTGCACTATCATTGTTCTGGTGTGTGAGGTACTCACACTTCCTATATCATAAACAGATAATGGAATCCAGAAATCAAACTGAAGAATTTGAAGGGGTCCACAGATGCACTGCGTGCAATACAAATAAGAGAGCAAAACCCAAAAGATCCTTGGTTTAGGAAAGAGCATAAAAGTTAAAAATCATTACTGCATTTTCAAACTCAAGCTCTCAAAAGCTTATGAAAGAGTACAATTAAAGCTATGCGCATTACACCAATATTGCAAAATCAATACCATGAGCCAACTGCTGATAAGCCTTCTGCCACTGAACACAGCAACCAGCTAACGTGAGCTTGAAAACTGTTGTGCTGATCCTCAATTACTTGCACCAATGTGCTCAATAATCCTAGGTCCCACTGTAACCGGCATCCCATGACTGACATTCATGACAGCAACCAGTCATAAGAATATTTATGCAATAAACCTAAGATTATGCATTCAGTCCCCTTTCCCAAACTTTTAGGTAACTGAAAGTTAAACGTGGCTTCTAAGCTGTTTATACACCTCATTACACAGCACTGCACCTCTGTAAAATCAATCACCGTAGCCTAACATCTAAGGTTGCCAGGCAAAAGAGCTTAATATCTAATTTGTCATAGATTCTTAAATTTTAAATAAAATAAATTCAGGTTTAAACTCTTAAAAAGAACCAGGGGACATCTTCCCCACTGCAACGTTTAAATTCAATGAAAGATTATTCATCAGTATTAAGAAGTAGTATATGTTTCTTATAAATGTAATAAACTCTCAAGAAGAAATTATCAAAAATGTACAAAATACTTGTGTGGATGCCCCTCCCCCCCTTCTTTTTAAGCCTTACTCACTCTGCAAACATATTGACTTCGTGCTCCAGGCGAGAAGGTCTGGGAGCGAACAATAGTGCTACTCCGAACAAAAGCAGAACCCCGTGGCCTGCGGCTAGTTCTCTCTTTTGGAAGAATAGCAACTTCTTCAGGAAACAGATCCTCAGTGTTAGTTTCCTTATCCACCTAAAATTTCAATGAAGGAAAAATTTTTATTTTTTCCGTATTTTCTCTCTCTCACCAAAACAATCAGACATTTCAACAATATCAAAAGTAAACAATTTGCCCTGCTAGCTAGGTTCAAGTTTTAATGAGCACTGGGAACAGAGGATGAATCACCTCATTTTTAAAAAGTTTTAAAACTAGGTCATTCAAAATTATAAGATTACCTTTCAGAACCCTTTGCTGGAACAGTAACAATTATGAGATGCAGTTATAACGTGAATCACAGCTGCAGAGCACAAAGACTGCATTCAGCATTGGCAATTGGGCATTAACCAAGCTACCACCTGATCTCCAGCCTCAACAGAAGAAAACTGAGTCACCTTTCAATAAGCAATGTGACTCTGAAGCAAGCAACCACCTTAAAACTGGAGGAAGTCAAACAAAGAGAAGCAACTCAACAAAAGGGAACTGACAGACTGTTGAAACAATGACACAAGAACACTAAAATATTCAGAGATACAGAAAACATATGCTACTCTAGCAAAGCTTCCAAACTTTAAGATAACTCACTCCTCAACAGGAGGTATGATCTTCCCTAAAGGCAACACAAATGGCTTATGTTCCTCTACTTCAATGGAAGTGTGCTGATTTCAGCTTGTTCAGGATTATTTTCATTGTCTCGTATGTTGAATACAAAATATTTTAATTACACCAGTTTCAGCACAATCGTTCTGAAAATTTCAGCTGTATTTATTGTAACACTGAAACAGCAATGCAAGTCTTAAAACATTAAGCTTGCTTCTTCACAATTCCTTCAAAAATTCTTATTTCTAAGAGCACTGGAATTTGATCATGATCTTTTCTGTTACAATTTTAGGTCAACATTGATATGAGTGCATATTTACAGAGAAGATAAAGGCCACAGTAAAAATAGCTTGCCTTTTGACATAAAAAAAACTAATTCTGTCTAGAAATAACCAGCAAACAGACAAAAAACCCCAGCCCTAAAGAGAGCATTTTTAACAACTCCAAGGGCACACTGCTGTCATGAAGGCAGTGCTCATACAGGGTTGTTAATGTCATTTCTGGTTCTTTTCTTCTCTCCTGATCAATTCAGAGCAGCAGTAACACACTCTGTGTGCGCAGGCAGCATGGCAGTTTCTGCACTGCTATGTCTTCTCCCCTTACCTTTAGTGGTGGAGGCTGCATTTTTCCAGAACTGTACTGGCCTGCTTGAGTTGCAAACATGTGTCCAGCTAACGAATCCCCGCAAAATGGCTCTGGATAAGGAGGACTAGTCTGGGTACAATTACTGCATCCACTGTCAACAGATTCTGCTTGCCAACTCCTAAAGTCAGAACATCACAACAATCTTGTAGGAATTAAAAAAACTCATGCAATTACGTGTCACATTTATATATTTCATTATCCAGGTCAGTTTGTCATTTTAGACTATTATTTCTCCAATAAAAATACAAAGGGAGAACACATCCCGCTTGCATTAATGCAGATGCACAGACAAGCAAACACATTTCATGCCAAAGAAAAAAATACCACCACCTTCCCTAGTTTTCTTAAAGCATATATTCTGGTCTTTACAACAATACTAAGAAAAGAGTAACAAAAACGCAACTCATGTAACAAACTAGGAGTATTATTAACGATGAAATAGCATTGTAATAAACCCTGAAATAGGAAGAGCTGTGTTGCATGTTCACTCCATAAGCATTGCAATGCATATCTTTCTTTGACAATTTCTCACATCACCACAAAATTATTTTTTTTTAGTACAGTGCTGTTGCAAACCCGTTACAGTTGCCTCCCTAGCAAAGTTTCTGTTTGATATAACATCTTCCCACTCCCCAAATTCCAAGTCCTCTAAACTCAGCCAGCTATTCAAATAAGGTTTTCTCCTGTTTGCACATCATCACATAGTAACAGAATTTTATACTCCTAACACTAACGGGGAGCAGATCTCAGACTAAGGACCTGCTGTTTCTCCTGCTATATTTCAAACTATAACCATAGTGTAAATATCACTTGTCTGTTTGATGAGGTATTTAAACTACTATTTTTACCTTTCTGATATGGCTTCTGCCTGATCTTCCTTTCTTTCCATCTCCAGGATCTCCTCCTCTGTGTACTCCAGTTTCACTCTCTCTTCTGCCAACTCTCTCTCAACTGCTTCCAGCTGGGCGGTTGTCCTAGCTAACAGGGCTGTCACTGCATCCTGAAAGGTAAACTAGACTTCAAATAAAACCGTTTGAACAAGCCATTGTGTTTAATGTATATTATTCACAGAAAATAAAATAAAAACACAGCCATTGTACATTCCTTAAAAAAAAAAAAAAAACAAAACCAAAACCAAAAAAAACCCCAAAAAACAAAAAAAACACCCCAAAAAAACACTAGAAAACCCCCACAAACCCAAAACATCTGTCCTGAATCTCAATGACCACAAAGTATATGGTGTTCCATGAATGCAACTTTTCTCAGAAACCAGGTACACTTTATCTCACTGTGGAGCATCATTAGGTCCAAAGACACCTCTGGAGGTCACCTAGTCTGATGTCCTGCTCAAAGCAAGGACAGCTTCACAGCCACATCAGGTTGTCCAGGGCCCAGACAAGGGCTGAAAAATCTCCAAGGATGGAAATTGCACAACCTTTCTTGACAACCTCTTGAAGTGCAGTGGCAGAAATTTTTAGTGAGTTTTAGTTAGTTGGACTGGAAGTGTGCATACAAACATATACAGAGTACTATTTCAAGCACCTGTCCAGACATGATCTAGCTTTTAATTATTCTTTTAAAATCCAGCTCTTGCCACAAGAACTAAATCAAGGTATCACCTTCTGTGCACCTCGAAAGCAAACTGCACCTGAGATAAGATCACAACCAACCACTCAGCAGGTCAAATAAAGTAAACAAATCACTTCTTCGGAGCCATACTGTTTTAACTGTAGTTACATTTCCAGAAGACCGGGGAATACTTTCTTCACATTGGTTTTTGTTCTTTGCTCTCTGGGGGTCTGAACCAGTGAAGATCTGAACAGAATACCAGTGAAGCTGCATCTCACCAGAATTCTCTGCATCAGTCAGGTTTATCTGAGCAATGCCCTGTAAACAACAAAAAGCATTGACCACAATAAGATAAACATACATTGCAGGGCAGACACCTTCTCATTTTAAGAGTATTTTACTTATAATGTAAAAACGCCACTTCGTCAAATACTAATAGTGTTTCTTAAAAAGAGACAGTTTTGTTCTGTTGTGTTATGATGTTGAAGATACTGAATTTCTTGCCTCTTGCTTGCTACCAGAAAGGATCAGAGTAGATATTCAATTTTTTAAAGTTGAAAAATAAAATTTGTACAACTGATGTAGGTATGATTGCTACAGATGACGACTCTTAATATTTTATTTAAAAACCCCTCTCAGTTGCATATATGATTTCTACATTTGCTTGAATTAATATTACTTTAACAATATTACTCTAATCTGTTTTCTTTAGAGAGAACTATATTCTGAGATATCCTTCTGTTCTCTAGTCCGCAAAGGCATCTTCCAAAGGGAAAAAAATGTCATTTAAAACAATTTATTTTTTTCTGCCTATTTATATCATAAGGCAGTCAAATGGGCCGTAAAGCTATTTTTCCACTTTCCCAGACATCCTTACATCTCCCAGAATCAGGTAAAAACAGGTTTAATGGAGGCTTCCCACTAAAAGTATTCCCAACTTTAAAGTAGCCCTACTCCATCAGACAGTGCTCATGTAAGAAATTTCTGAGTGGTGTTGACCTAAATGAAAAAGAGCTGTGAGCAAATCCATGTTTGTTTTGTGGTTTTTTTTTTTTTTTTTTTAAATCAGTACATGAGCTGGACCTAGCGATGATTTTATATTAGCTGGCCTTAATTACTGCTTTTAGCTTTATCTGGCTATCTCTACAACCTGTTCATTTCCATGCTAATGTACCACATGCTAAGAATGTTTTCACTTATACCACTGGAAAAATCATGTAAAAATTGTTTTCATCTCTCACAAAACAAAGAGCTGGATGCAATGATTCTAATTGTAAAGGCAGTAAGAAATGTATACAGAAACTGCATTGAACTTTAAGCAGGTAAAGAAACAGTTAATTAGAAAATAATCATGTAAAAAAAATCTTTGTATTATTTTTCCAAGACTGTTCCCTGGGGCTCTGTTTAAACAGGTGTATAAAGGAGGATAGAGAAAAGTTTTTGAGACTAACAAAAGAATGTCATATCAGGATACAACATGCTACTGAGGATGTCATTTTATGTCAATATATCGGATGCTACAAACAGAGATGCCTTTTCTTTTATATATAAAACAGAGATGTCTTCTAATTTTCCACTTGTTCTAACACAGCCTAAGAAAGAAACATGTATTGAATACTCACACTTTTGCATCAGAGCTGGAAAATGTTTAAGACATGCTGGGTTTGGTTTTAGGGGTAGAGGGAAAAACTGGTTTCCTGTCACCAATACTGGAAAAAACATATGCTGACTCTTAAAATGTCCGACACTCCCCTACACACCGCATTTATTATGTGGCTAAGAAAGCATGCCAAAGAAGATGTTACTACAAAGTGAATGACTAATTGGGTAGAAAAATCACCAAACCAATTAATAATTATCAGTACTGAAAGGACTAATTAATATTTCACCTCCACCTCAAGATTTGGAGCTCGCTCAAAAGGATGAAGAAACGAAGGTGGGTTTGCTAGCGGTCTGTCACGTGCCTGCTCTGACGCATTTGTTAACAACTTGGATGGCAGACTAGCAAAAGCATTTATGAATCTCTCGGTGATGTCAAACAGAGGGATTGTAAAATTTATGAGAAAAGGATTAGCATTTAAAATGATGTTAAAAAATGGGATGGATGTTCTGAAATAAAAACACAAAATGCAAAATGACAAATGTTACACTCAATAAAAAGAATTCAAATAAATTAAGGCATAGGGAATAATTGTTTGGTCAAGGCTGTAAAAGATCAGAAACTGGGAGTGAAACAGCAATGCCATGTGATTGCAAGAAAGGCAATCACATTTCTTTGATGTTTTAACATGAGCTACATACGCTAACCATGGAAAATAACAACTCCCTTATCTTAACATTGATGAGGCGACCAGGGAAGAAATAAGCCAACTTAAGGAAGCACAGTTTCAGAAAGCTGTAGGAAAACAGAAAAAGATCTTTCAGCAAGGCAGGGCATATAAGTAAAAGGCTGAGGGAATGGAAAGACCATCCCATAAGTTTATCAGATTTACTTCTCTATGTAAGTCAAGTTTAGAACTAATTGCCTGAATATTTCTTTTTTTTGTTTGTTTGTTTGTTGTTTTTCTTTCCCTGTTATGTACTAGGAAAGCATTTAACTGGCATAATGTAATTGAAAATAAAGCAGTTATCAAAAAATTCAGAAATAGGGATGAACAAATTGATGGAAAAAATTGTTATCTCAGTGGAAGAGATTTTGAAAGACAATTACAGAGGCCATCACAGCATTTCCAGAGAGAGGTGGCAAATGATTTCTCAGTTTGAGAAAATGCGTGTTTTCAATTTACAGCAAAAGAGGGCAACGAACATAATGTTTAAATACATACTTCAATGCACCTGCCTTAAGAAACCAGGGCATCGTTTCTCTCTTTTTGAGTGGCATTGTTAACTTACCCTAAAGCATGTTGCCATCTACTGTAGACAGATATTTCTGTCAAAACTACACTAGGATTATGAAAGAAAAAATTCCTACCAACATAACCTGGAGGCCTATCATTTTTTGCTAATTCAGTAATAGCAGTTAAAAGCACCCTAAACTTAGATGCACTTGTGTCAATATAAAGATGCTTTACACTGAAATAGCTATTTAGCTTCCCAGAGGAACAGGCTATACCAGCATAAAACATTTTACACTAATACATCCAACCTGTTCTTGAGATGCTTTCTCTTTCACTAGGTTCCAGTGCAAAAATGAAAAAAATTCCCACTGCGGACAAGACCACTGTTTATTAAAATGCTATCTAGTTTTAAAGATGGACTAACAAACACGCATTCTGGACCAGATTTGCTCAAATAAACACCTCTTTATTGACAGTCCAGACAGAGAGATGCCTGTACCTCTTAACTGCTTTGATAGGCTTAAAAAAATTTCATTAGCCCATTCAAACCCCTCACTGAAATGCCAGCCCACTGACTTCAAAATAGCCAGGACATAAGCCCCAAGGCAGATTTATTTAAGTACATTTAATTTGAAAATAGCTAAATGAAGTTAACATTTAACACATCTGAAGTTAACACAGTTAACACATGTAACGCATTTAAATAACTGGTACATTTATTTGAATGCATCTACATCAGATGTCTGAATCAGTTTAAAGTAAAAGGTGTAATAGAAACCTGCCTGGACCACTATTATCCTGCAACAAAGTTAAGATCGATACAAAAGTAGTAGTCTTCTTGGACCACTTATATAGCAACAAGGGGGTTCTATTTGTTATCTTTTTAATAGGAAACTATTTTACTGATACTGATTCATCATGCACGTTACAGTGCCATGCAGAAACGGAAGTCTTGAGCACGCTGTAGTCTAAAAGCTGTCACATGACGTTTTTGGGGAAAAGTTTAATTTTTACATGATACTTTCCCTCCTGCACCAAAACTTATCAATGGCAGATTTTTCAACTTTCCCCAAAGCAGACATTTGTAAGAAATGCATTAAATAAAAAAAGAATTAACTCCTTATCTACTAAATCCCATAGCAATGAATGTAAATGTTATATCAATTTTCAATACGCCTCTGCAATGTAACAGTAAACAGAAGTACAGGTAACAGTACTTTCAACACTGCTTAAAATGCTCCAATTCTCAACTTCTGCTAATCTTGCTAATCATTTCCAAGACTTCATGTAACCTAAAATGCATATATTTCAACTTTTAAAAAAATCTCACCGTTTTTATTAACAGAACTATATTTACGTACGTGAGTGAACGGACATGTTAACTCTATCAGCACTTCTTATAGAAAAATAAAGTCTTCACTTTCTCTTTTTAATCTTAAAAATTATTCCTCAAGTAACTTTACTTTCCCATATCACATGGCTTTTAAGAAAAAGACCCACTTACCAATAGTTCTTCTTGTTGCTGATGGTCAACTGAACAGATATACAGCTGCAGTGATTTTAATTTCAAAACACTTGAATGCACGGGGATTCGGAAAACTTCATTAAATATTAATGGAGTTTGGAATTCCAAAGCTCTAGAGCAGTAAGTGGTTGGTGTGCCTGACTCAAGTGGTGGCAAATAAACTCTCACATGACTGGGAACAGCAAAATAGACAAATAGCACAATTCAGACAAAGAAAGCTATTTTGCATTTCTCAAAATCAAGCTAAGCAAAAACATCACTGTAACTTCTACATTAAGAATCTGCTCTGGGATCTCCTTGTTACAGGACTTTACTTTGTATTCTTAACACAGAAGAACTGCAAAGCTGATTTGGAAATGCTATTTTCTAACTAAAACTAATTTTTTTTTTAACTTGGTGCTTAAGCAGAGGCACCAAGTGGCACTTGAGATGCCCTGAGGTATCCAAGGCATCTGCATGGGGCTAGCAAATATGACACAGGATCTATGGGAGAGCTACAGCCTTCCCCTGAGCAGCAGCAGCTGGAGGCCAGGTGCTATGCTATGATATTTCAAATGGAAACACATGCCTATGTTTAGGCGATTGAATTGCCCCATACGTGTCACTGATCCATTTCTTCCTTCCACCCACTAAGCATACCTTTTTCTCTCCCCCTTAAGAAACTCAGCACAAAAGCATGGCAAAAGAAACCTGCAGTCATTGCATCCATCTGCCGTCTTAAAAAACAAATCTAAATATCTGGTACCATCTCATTTGAGACTCCAAGCCAAAAACAAAATCCACAACCATTTTAATTTGACAGAAGGCAGTAGAGCTACTTAGAGAATTGTTTCTGTATTCTCCCTGTCCTTACTGCTTGTCCAGCTCCTGCAATATTGTATTTTTTGCCATACCTTCCCTTGTGCCAGCAAACAGATTCATGCAACTGTGTTGTGAACCAGATTAGAAAACTTATCTGGGTTAAAAAGCTAACCTAGCAAAAATAAGGCTTAAGGATTAAAAAAAAATCCAGCTCAGAGGCTCACTCAACTTGACTACATGGCTGCATGAAATCTTATGCCAGCACCAGAAAGGGGTTGACGCTGACAGGCAAGTAAATGGTCAGAAGACAACTGGAAGAGCTCACTATGGTGGAACTGCAGTGCTGCCGTGTGGAGCATCCGTCAGCTAAACAGCTTTACATGCTGTAAAAAGAGAGCAACCCAACTCCTCTGCTCATCAGCTGCTGCAAGTAACCTTGCCCCCACTGACCCCAGTAACTCTGATTCAATGAACATATAGTTGCATGGAGGAATTCATTGAACTGGCTAAAAGCTTCTTCTGGTTTTGGTAAGATAAACTTCTTTTTTGACCAGTCAAACCAATTGATTTACCCTGCAGCCATGCAACTGATTGATTCCAGCGTAAGTGGTTACCAGAGAAGGACGGAGAACAGAACTGCCTTTTTGAGAACTGCTTAGATGCCTGATTACCTTGATGACAATGTCCAACAAACCCTCTGGCATCTTTTTTTACCTTGCTGACTCTGCTTCACTTTCTTCAGATGACACTTATTTATTTTTCTAATTACAAGGCAACATGGCTGAGTACTATTCAATACTCACATTTTTTCCCTATAGCATGTCCTTGCACTCACACTGAAAACAAAGCAAAAGACTGATGCCGATGCACGCACCGATATGAAGAATTTCCACTAGAGGTTTGCAGAGTTAGCAAGATCAAGTGTTCTCAACAAAGATCAACTCATTCAGTGAGACGTATGTCAATTTAACGACCCCCACAGACTTACATTACAACAATGTTATCACACCTCCATTTTCCACAGTTTTCAAACAACCTCTCCCAGAGATAAAGATCAACAATTTTCATGGGTCAAATTTCTTTAAAATATGTTAAGATACATGTCACTAGATAAGATTGCATTTTATGGCAACATTGCCATTATTTAAGAAACACTTATTAGAATAAACTAAGCAACATTCTATATAATGAAATATGGAATTTGGAAAAGTAGCACAGGCCAACAGTGGTTAAAAAATTCAATTGTTTGCACTGATTCTCAGCTAGTATTTGTGTTAAAATTATCCTTGAAAGATGTTTCACAGATATTCAAGGAGAGCTGTAATGACCACAAAAGCCTGCAGATGTCCTGGTTTTTTATTTATTTATATTTTTTTGGTTAAGACAAAGGGCAAGGTATCTCTCTCACTGATTAATATAGATGTTACAGTAGGAATCTGAGAAAATTACACTAAGCTTATTCTGGGATACATCACAGGTAAGCTGTAAAGAAGTTGTACAGGAAATAACATTTCTGGAATACTGCAAATAATGTAGATAGCTTTTGGGCCAGAAGGCATAGGGTGATGGAAGCATGACTTTGATGTTTTTGAACAAACTTTCCTGTGCATAATAAACACATAAGAACATGGGTCATTAGAGACTACGCTTGTTACCTGGCCATTATGACAGAGGTTCTATAAAAGTTACACTTTGTGTCCATAAAAATAACCCTATCCTCATGTAAACTAAGACATACCATCTTCTCCTGAAATTGCTTGAATTCACATGAAAGCAAATAAATTTATGGTATTTACAACTGTGGCACAAAATAAGCAATGATCAGACTTTGAGTGAAATAGAAGCTTACATTTTGCAGTTTTCTTTAACGACTAGACTAGTAAAGTTCTTCAGCTGTAATACATGGACTAACAGACATTCACTTCCACTGTCATGCCTGGAAAATAAATTTCCTGTGTTAGTCACCAAGCAACAATACTTTGCTTAAGAGATAGAGATGAAAGACTAATAAGATTTTAAGAACGTAAAAGCACTTTTTGCTGTTAAACAAATCTCTTAAATCAGTTTGAATCAAAAGCAATTACAGCTATCACACTCTGATAACAGAACATTATTAATAACATCAGCTACAGTAACAAAGTTATCAAAACTAAGAGAATTAAACATTATTCAATTTAAAAAGACTAATATTCCCTACTGTGACTTTTGATAGCGAACAGCCTTTAGAAAATACACTCCTTGGTTTAAACAGTTACACCATATGCATGTATGTGTGTGTGTGTGTGTGTGCACGTGTAATGCACCAGTTACATTAGACAAATCAGTCGGCACTAACTTCATGGGCTAATGAAAATAAATAAAAAATTCTATTCTTTCACATCAGCATGAATTTTGAAATGGAACTAACAAACCTGGTTTAGATTTGAAAAACCCCAATCTTGGGAATTAGTTTTCCAAGGGGTAGACACGATTCTGAAGGGCTAAAATACAACATCCTGCCTTGCACTGCTAGAATCCGCCCTGCCCCACGCTAGTCCCACTACTAACAATAGCATGCCCTAAGCACAGGACTTCAAAGCTATACTTGAGTGCTGTATTTGTGTCTCTTCACCTGTGACTTCCCTAAAGTAATCCTCCTTTATTTGGCATAAAAAGTCAGATCTCACACACAGAGACATATTCCTATATCCATACACTCATTAATGTCCCAGACAATGAAAATGCTACTGAAAGAAGTAACGAAGGCCCTTTTATATCAGCCAGCATCGAAAGGACACTGAATGAACGGTTGGACTCGATGATCTCAGAGGTCCTTTCCAACCTTGACGATTCTATGATTCTAAGGCACATCCCCAGCAGAAAGTGGCATGTAATGACTAATCTGTACATCCACTAAACTCTGACTTTCAATTCAGAAACTTCTTAAAACTATCCACTGCAGTTGAGTTTATTAAAAAGTTAAAAACCAAACCAAGAAAACTCGTGAGCAATTCCTGCTGAGTTGACAGGGGGAAAGAGGGGTAACACTACTCACAGAAAACCAACATGTATTTGCGGTTCTTCACTACTGCCAGCATCACCATAAACAGGCTCTTCCAGATCTTCATTCCTGCAGGAACAGAAAGTACTGTAAACTACACACTGACCTAAGCTGTTAAAACATAATGAAATGAACATTTATTTTGTGGGTTTTGAATATAAGCAAGTGTTTGGTAATACAGGAGGGACTGGGAATACAGAAGGGATTACGGTTGGACTTGATGATCTTAAAGGTCTTTTCCAGCCTAAATGATTCTATGATTCTGTAAGATATCTATTCAAAAACACACAGAAGTAGTAATTCACAACTTCAAAAAATTGAGTTTTTAGAACACCTCTTTCAAGATATTTAGGATAGTTTAATATTTAGTCTGTCTTCCATTTCTCTTTAGCATCCTCAAAATCTTACCTTCTTCCCAGTTACTGTTTATTGTGTTAAAACAACTGTATAAAATAACATGTCTTTACCCATCCTTCAATCACTTGGTCAACCTACACATTTTTAGATTTTCAGCAGTTCATATATTTCTTCCTTGCAGTTATACTTTTATCACATGCTACTCAGAACTGTAAGTCACACTCTGTATAATTTTATTTTGTTATAGATGGCTGAAATAAAATTACTGATTCACGACTAATAAACTGAGAAAACTATCTTTCAAGGGAGAAGTATATGGTGTTAAAATGTTAGAGACAATAAAGTGAAAATTGGCACTTGGGAAAAGGACAGTGGAACTGGATGTAAAAAGCTTCTTTCCTTTAAAAGATGCAACCTGATACTCTTACGTTACTAAGAATTAGCAATTTTGAAAACGTATTCAGAAATTTACAATGAATTCTTTTAGACCATGTGGTAGAACAGGAATATTTCCAGCTTACTATGCATTTATACACCTGACCTTTTGCTTAAAGCTTCAAACACGCCACTGTCACTAGCCAGTGAATGATCTGAGAGACATGCTGAAACTCGCCTGGCTCTCCTCTCCGATCTTCTACCACTGTCTCCTCGCAGAGTTACAGCTGTCATGGAGAAAAAATGAAGACAGCATCAGCTCAAGGCAATCTCTTAAAAATTAAACCAGAAATATCCATTGTATCAAAACTAGTGGCAAAACAGTTGGCAGAAACACAGTTCATTGCTTTTTCATCTAACTAAAGTTAAAAACCTAGAATACAATCAACCGGAGATTTTGTGTGGGAGAAGTAAGGAAGGAAGTTTGTGGCTAATTTCTCTCTGACAAGACTTAAGTATAAACCAATTGCATTGTTATTAAATGCTTTTCTGGTAGAATAATCCCTCCTGGAGGAAGACTTACGTTAATTCAACATATGTACACACGATATCCTAAACTTTTAGGATTTACGTACTGAATATACAATAGGCTGAAAACAAACACAGAGACTAATTCTTTTAAGCAGTTATCTGATAACACAATACAAGGTTTTGTTCTCATTTGTTTCCTAATACAAAGTCTCAAAGCATACTGTTTATACCATCACATAATAGCAGCTTTTATTTACAGTCTGAGAGGCATTATCAAAAAGAACCAGCGCTTTCCAACTCACTCAGACCACTGTTTTTTCAAATTCTTGGTGAATGACTTTGAAAACTGACTGGGGGAGGAGGAAGCAATATTCAACCCCCTCTTCCACCCTTCCCCGAATCACCAGCAACACTATAAATAGCGACTCAGCAATCATTTTCATGTTGTAAGTGTACCAACAAAAATGATGTTATACATCAGGTTTTGCACAGGCAAGTAGGTATAGCAGCTACCAATCCTTTAAGGTACGTGCACAAGCAGTAATACTCAAGAATTGTACATGTAAGGTTTCGACACTTCAATGACAGCTCCTAACTTGAGGTTGTTTTCTTTCACGTCCTAGAAAGAACCATTAAACAGACTTGTGGAAGTGCAGTTTCTTCACTGTGAGGTGAAGAACTTCTGCCAACTTTCCCCCCTTTTGCTTAAGGCTCAATGACTGTCCTCAAAGCAGAAAAGCAACAGCAAAGAGGTGCCACTTCAGAGGTACGGAAAGCATCTTATTTGCTTCTACCCATGCTTAGAAACTTAAAACAGAAAGCATGGAAGTATTCCCAGTTTTAGTAGACAGCATTTGGAGTGACAGCAGCACTGTGCACATCACGCTGGAGGCAAGCACCAGCTGACGTTTACTGCTTACTACCCCTGACTAAGGATGAAACATGCCCTACTCAAAGTAACAACTCCTTAAGTATCTCTGTTATGTATTATCTTAAGGCATCAAAAATAAAAGGCTGGTGCCTAATCAGTAAGCTTCCTTCAGCAGAGTGCCAGCCAGCAGCCTGAGCTCCACCTGCAGCTGAGGTACAGACAACCGAGCCACCCCTCTGCATGGGACCCATCTCACCTCCCACCCAAGCACCACCAGGACAGGACATCAGGACTTGAAGCTTGATTATAAAAATCCCCCAAATTAATACAACCACGCCTCTGCTGTCAACAGAAGTGCCTGGGCTAAGGTTAGCTTTAACCCACTGCGGGACTGGCAGACAGGATGCACTGAGCCCGGCAGTCCTGCTCCAGCCTGAGGCACGTTCCTTTTATCAGGGTACCAACAGCACAAAATCCCAAAAGATATTCCAAAAACCACAGGGTCCTGTTAGGAGCTAAAATTCCCTGGTTCTGTCCCAGAATGTCCCATAAACAAAAAAGATGTCTCATAAACTGGACCGAGCCAGTTCTCTGTCCTTTTGGATCCATAAGTAGCCCTACGGTCCTCCTCTCCAAATTCAATGAAGGACTTAGCCATCTTCAGCTATGCAGCAAATTTATCTGCTGACCAGGGACATCCCAGTCTGCATTTGTCTCTGTGCCTGAAGAAATAACCACCCTTCCCCCCAGCCCCAATTACAGCATCCCATCCTTATTGTACATCACACATCGTGTGGTGTTACTCATTTCATCCTCACCACCAATGTCAGCCAAGTTCAAGCTAGCTCACAGAAAGCACATAAGATGTATTTGAACCACACTCTTCTCCATATCACTTGTACAAAGTGGTGGGTTTGTTTTTTGGGGTTTTTTTTTTGTTTGTTTTTTTCTTTTTTTTTTTTTAAAGAACTTTTAATTTGGTGAGCCCAGCTCTGAGTTCTGTCACTGGTATTTAAGCAGAATCAAAACTAGCACTCTATAGAGACATCTTCTAATATGCTAGTTTCCCAATAATTTTAGATCACTGGAAAGAGGCTGAACTTCACAAAAGTGTATAAATTCTTGTATGAAAGTGCTTCTATAATTTCTGTATTAATTTCAACAAGTTACACTAGGATAACTTCTTTTTGTAAATAAGCCTTTGGCTCACCCCTCTATGTGAACACTTTGTATAGATGTAGCAGATGAAAGACCTCATGGGCTCTCTCCTTTGGAGGTTCGTGTTCTCAATTTGTCTGGAAAGAAAAATTCGTCTGAAGCACTAATATAATGTCATGAAAAACTGACATGTTACAACAACGTTGTAACTTGACAATGATTTGCTCACTGCCTGCAGGCCGTGGAAGCATTTGATAACATCTGGACAAGCCCAGCGAATTTGGGAGAGATGCAAACACCAAAACATGCCCTTGACTAGAAAAAAGAAAGTCAGCAGGACAAATTGGTCAAGAAGAAAGAAACATCGGATTTTGGTTTAAACAGAACAAGGTTTAGCACAGGTTGCAGACATTCCAATGCTGGAAGCCAAAGAACTGTTTAAAAATAAAGTTTCTAAGACAGACAATTACCTTTCATTTTCTTATTTAAATAACAAAATCAGTGAACAATATATACAAATTTCCGTAAGTACTAGGTTCCAAAGCTTGATAAACATGACAGTCCCGATTAAAAGAATATTCTCAGGTGTCATTAGTTGAAAAAGTGAACTTCAAAAGAAATTTTGGTGTCTAAGATTTCATTAGCTAAAAAATACATAAATAATCTAAAGCGTGTTTCACAAGCTTAAGAGACTACAAATACCACACGTCAGCTCAAAAATGCACTAATAAAATAGTCACACACTCTCATAAAAACTACATCAGAGACACAGACAGACCTTACCTACCATGATGCTGTCAGGCATTATTATGATATAATAAAGCTGAAGCTCGCAGAACACTTTTTCCAGGAATTTAACTACAGCCATGAATATATTGTTTAGTTGACATAGCAAAAAAATAAGTATGCTTAAACAGATATACCAAAATATCAAACAAAACTAAATGTAACAAAATCTCCCATTTCTTTACATGCAAATCAAAAAAAAAAACCGACCAAAACCAAGCAACACGTCACACAGAAAAACACACAGGGAATTACAGGCAAAAACAGCACAATAAGTAATTTCAGGTTCACTTACAGTGAATTTTTCTGTTGTGCCGCATGAGAAACAAGACAAAATGAAAAGCACACAATGATAAATCAACTTTTGGATCTATTACAATATTTTGCAAACAAGAGATTATTCAGGCATTAAAGGAAACTTAGTACTTGGAAGATTATTTTAGAATAGAGAGGAAGAGAGAGGGAAGATATTAAAGCCCAATATTTTATTAACATGTTTCCTCCCACTCCCAGCTTTATAAATACGATGGATTTAACCTCTCAGACATATTCCCTCCATTCACACGTGCTAACATATTTCACAGTATGTCCCTGAGACAGATGCAGAACAATAAAACAGCAGATAAGCAACCGAACATCAAAACTGCAGTTCCTGACGAACTCCTTGAACTTGCTCAAGTGCTGCTTCAGTGCAAAGCATGTGCATTTTATTCAGTGTTAACCCTCCCAGCCCCCGAATTTTGCAAAAATTACCTCATGTTTTGCCAAGTGAAGGAACAGGCAAAAGATTTGTCCAAGCTGAGACTTACTGGTTTTCCAGCATCGCATTATGCTACCAGACCATTGGGTGGCAGCAGCAAAGCACACTGCATAGTACCTTAGTGAAAACCAAAACCCCCCAACATCTGGGGGTTCTCGAACTGTGATATATGAGCTTGATGCTCCATCAAATTCTTAAAGAAAAGAGTAGGAAACCAAAATAATTTCGAAACTTCCAACTGCTACTTGCAAATAACTGCATTACAATTGCAAACCCACCAGCTAGTGAGTGTGAAGCTCAAAGTAGTCATGACTCCAGCCAAAAATCAGAAAGGTTAAACAAATTTTCCTTAAGCAATTGTTTTCAAATTCAAATATTAAAAAAAAAAAAAAAATCCCCCAAAAAGACAGCCTGGCTACCTTTTAACCATACATTCTTCCTCAAAAAGCAACACAAAACACTCTGTTGTACACAGAGAAAAGTTTTAACCCCTGGACTAGGAGGTGGAGCTGGACACCACAGCAAGTGACAGCAGGTAGCATAGGCATGTTCTGCCAGAGGTTTTCAGAGAAATGTGAAATGTGTAGAAACATGACAGGGGGTTTTACTTTTACTACAGAACAGCAGATTTATTAAAAAGGTATTACTAAGAGAAACATCACTGGAATGGCAAACAGCTTGCAAAAGCAACAAAATGCATCTTTCCTGTAAGACAAACTCGTGGCTTTTAAGAATCAATTCTCTTGCTCCATGGTCTATCTTCAGTTGAGCCTGGGTCCCCTTGAAAGCATTACACTATGTATCTCCCTTCTCATAGAGAAGGGAGAAAAGGAAAACCAAAGCAGGAACTTGACCCTCGTGCTATTGCTCCCTAGGCCCTCAGACCAGGCCTTCACTTCTAGGAAACGCGTACGAGCTATAAATGAACTACTGACATAGTTTCACTTACCACAATGGGTGAAGACATGCTGTGGTCTGCTCTGAGGTTTAAAGAAAGCCTCAGGAAGCCTCTTCATGGCACTAATTTAAGCACAAGCTTACATGCTGGTCTCTGGAATTCTGTTTATTTTGGTCTGAAAGCTGCAATATGGGCACTAAAAATGTTTACATCTAGTAAATGTAAATTCTGCAGCAGTATCTTCTGGCAATGCTAGCTGCGTTAAGGAAAGTAGGTGAGTCTAGACGCAAATCCTGTTTGAGCAATACAGGATTTTTAGCACAGTAGCGACATTTTCTTTTTAAAAATAAAAAGCTGAAAGCTTTTCCTTAGGTACTGTCAAGGTTCCTTGTCATTATCACTTGACAAATAAGATTTTGGTATGATAATATGATACATTCTCTGCTTATATTTCACATTACTCCTGATGCTGTAAGTCCTGAATGCAACATTCTACACAATTGCTAACAGAGAATTCTGGAAATAGAAATGGGATGGGAATTACAATCTTAATATTAAAAATATTCTCTAAAAGCCATTCTCTACTGGTATGGTTTTATTAGAAACACGAGCAAGCCAACACACAAAAACATCATCACAAAGGAATACTCTTTTTCATTTTAACAGCAGTTCTTCATTTCATTGATTAAACCAGGAAAAGAAATTTCTCACGTGCCTGTAAGCTCAGGTTTTTAGATTTGTTTTTTTAAAAAGGTTTCCATTTCCTCTTTTGATCTCTCCAATTTATGTTTCTCAACTGTAGTGCCTCAGAAGCTTCCACCAATGCAAGCTAAAGCAAGTCCATCAACTTCACAGTCAAGAAGGAAAAGAAAACTCAACAGTCCGTGTGCCATGGTAACTGCACACATCGCTCCTCTGCGATCACAGAGCACAGGTTCTCTGAGACAACCACTCAAGCAGATGCTTAACTTCTCACACCCCCCCTACAAAAGATGCTCCTTGGCTGACGAAGCACTCTACTCATAAGTGCACAGTGCACTGTGCACTTATGACCGCTGTGCCACTGTGGCTTCTGCTCCAACACAGAACTTGGACATGCGAACCTGGTCTGGCGCGTGTACGAATCCAGCATGGAGTCAGCCAGCCTTCAAGCACTGTTGGCAGGATCACCTCGTGCCTGGTTTTGTGTTTGGGGTTTTTCTGGGGGATTGTCGCATCCCGCTCCCCCCCGCACCTCCCCTGGGTTTGCGTTCCTTTAAATTACCAGAATAATGGCAACATGGGCACAAAGTGGGGGGCCTCAGAAGTTAACTAAACCATGCTTTTTTTTTTTCACTAATTCCCAATCCGAGACCAAAATACTTACTCCTTGATGTGCTACACTCCAAAGAAAGTCCATATTCCATTCCCTTTCTGCCACCCAATTCACCATTATTTTAAGATCTATTTACAAGGATTTTTCTACTCTTACTTCTTTGCCCTAAATTTAAAGTTTGGGGTTTGGGCTTTTTTTTTGGTTAGTTGGTTGGATTTTTTAACGGCTAACATCTACCATGTAATTTTTAACCGATGGAAGTAAAATAAGCCAAACTGAAGAACAATCTCTACTGTGCTAGTATGCTTAGGGCTGTGTAACATTTTCTATGATAATGTGACAAAATAATAATGTCCAGAAACTCACCCCCACCAGTTTGGATAGCAGTCAGCTGTGGTCCCATTTCTCGCAGCCCTTCATTGTCCACAGGGTAAGTGCACGTCTGAGATGAGCTCGTTCCTTGTGTATCCTCGTCACCCAACGCTGTCGTCTGAGCCCTGAGTATTTCCAGGGCTCCTATGCTTGCCATCTCCTCAAAACCTTCTGACATCTGAGCTAAGGGAGAATCTCGAGACGCAGAGAGAAACGGGGTGTCCAGAGGTGAGCTTGGAGGGGACAATGATGACAAGGAGGACCGTGATGACAGGGACGCCAGGGACTGTGGGGTATCCAGAGACCTCCGCTGCTTATTGAAATTCGAGTGTCCAATGGGATCAGTGTATGGCACATCCTTTGTGAGAGACTCAAAGGGAATTATGTCAAAGCGTAAATGCTGCCCATATTCTGTAACACTGTCTGATTTGTCGTACTGTGGAAGGCCATAGATGTCCGTAAAGCTGACCGAGCTGAGGGAGCCTCTGCTGGAGGCCAAGGATCCTCGACTGGAGGCCAGGGATCCTCTGCTGCTGCCAGAGGACATTGTGAGGGTGCTAGCTGACAGACTACAGCAGGCAAAGAAAGAGAAAACAAAAAAGACCCTTTCAAATATAATCAGAAACACCAGCGCAGACATAAAAATGTCAATCCAGATTGCACAAGCAATTTTACATATATTCAGTACAGTGACATGGAGAGATGATTTGGCATGTTAAGGTGTAGCTCGTGTCTCTTGCCCTGGCCTCAAGCACAACAATGACTGGAAATGCGCAAGTGACAACCAAATCACGACCAAGTGCCTGAAGACAAACGGTCCAACAGGATAAGTCTACTCTTTCCTCCAACATGTAAGCAGCCATAATTTGGAAGAAAAGAGGCCAGAGCAGGATCTTGATCAGTGGAATCAATGTAATGCCAGGAAGGGTAGATTACCATAATCCATCTTGAATTTATGTTAATGACGGGTCATAAACATAACCAGGAGAAGTGAGAAGGGATTTGGAAAGTCCTTACAAACTGCTGTGTAAGTCTCACCCTCACAGTTTTTTCCAGTGCAAAATAAAAAAGACTTTAGGATGAATCCTATTCCAGTTCCTCTTACCACTCTCAGACAGTTAGGGACAGAATATAAGTGACGGAGAGAGATGAAGTGAGACACAGCAGGAACTGAGCTTTTGATGTTGGCATGGTGTTGAGCTGAGGAATCCCCACGAGCTGCATCTAAAAATGCAGCTGCGAGTGTGAATATGCAAAACATTCTGGGCTTCTGTGTGGGTCTTAGCACGTTCTCGTATTTAAATGGCAAAATTTTGTCATCTCACCAGGGATCAAAAACCCCTCCTTTGGAGAAGGTATCAGAATATTAAAACCTCACAGAACTTGAAAGAATGTTATCTTCATCTTAGTAAAACTGTAACAATATTACAACGGCTTTTAAGTATGTATCTTCTTTTCAGAAAATAAGATAACATATAGAATTCCTAAATACAGATAATAATCTAGCCCAAATAGCCATCACTAATGCTATTTATAAAACTCCATCCAAATCATCACATTCCATAGACCAAATTGTATAAATTTAGTAAGAAATGAATTTACTTGGCACACATACATAAAAGTATTAAATGGTAAACTTTATAGATTATTATTATTATTCTCTGCTGCAGTTAAACTTCAAAACCTGATGGTTTTACTTGACTCACCTTTTTAACTGGGAGTGTAAATATGAGGTTAAACGTGTAGCTTCTTCTAGTTGCATAAGCAAACAATTTCTCTTTTCCTGTAACAGTATCCTACAATTAAAAAGATACATATTACTATTTTTCTTCATTATAGTAGCGCTCAAGAACTGCTAGGAGCTTTCCAAGTACAGAAAAATATCACTGCATTGCAGTTTGGAATATATAAAAAAGTCTCACTGTTTCAGAAGTTTTAATTTACACAGCTCAGATGCAGCAATGGTAATTCCAGCAAGAACACAAGAACCAAGACTCCAGCAGAATTCCCAGACAAGAAAAGTAAATTGAGGCACAATGCAAGAGTCATGATGCTGAAAATACATTACAGCAATTTGCAAAGTCATAAAAACTCCTAGGTAAAAACATTAGACTCTACAAGATTTTTTTTTTCCCCTTGCACCAACCTGATTGTGCCAGTAAAATACAGAGAACTATTATGACTTTTGTCACTTTGGCAGGAAAAAAATATTCCAAATAGCCCTATTATCCAAGCTAATTAGTGTTAAATTTCAAAGATAAAAAAGAAATTTTTTGGAGGAATTGTCTTAAGCCGTAACCACAAAACTGAACTTTAAGCTCTAATTCTAGGTGTTTCAAGTACATTTATACCTAAGCAGGTGATTTTGAATACTAAGCTATGACAAAAAGTCTTGCTGCGACTTATTTTTTGCTCATTCTAATAACAAGCAGCTAAATTACTCAGTACCACTGCCACAACACAAATGGAATGCACCTTATAAGATATCTTAAATTCTATATTTTGAGATTATTAAAACTTCAAAGAATAGATTTTATCATTGATATCACATTTACTCTTTTCCTGAATCCAGAATTGTAATTATTCCTGGTGTTTTGTTTTTCCAAGCCCAATCACTGAACTTCAAAATAAAATCAGGGTGGTAATCTGTTTTATGTTGTACATTTTTACGTCCAGGAAAGTTACTGCTCCAGCCCTGTGTTCACAAGTGGGCTGGAAATTGGGATTCTGACAGACAGTTTGGAGAAAGCAGTTCAAACTTATTTGAGTGCTTCAGACCTTCCTCAACTGCAAAGACAGCTGTTAGAATTCAACATGTTAATGGGCAGGATTAAAAAAAAAAAAAAGTTCAACAAAAAGGCAGTCCTTCTGGATAAAACAAAATGGCAGTATTAGTTTCAATAAACTTCGGATTGTTAAGATATGAAAAAAATATGCCTTTGTTAGCAGTAAAAACATAAGTCTCTCAACTTCTCTGGCCTCCAGCTTCATCAATTCATACGCTGGCAAGGGGCTGTAGCACTACGCTCCAGCAACCCCACCGCCCTCTGGGGAGGCTCCCTTCATTGCAACCACGCGGCAGAAGCCGCGCACCCGAGCGCGTGCAACGCTGAAGCTTTTCTCCTGCTTCTGTGGACCCCAGACCAGGTTAACCAAGTGGTGCAAGGAAGGCTGCAGCTCAGCTATGTAAACTTACATGATAAGGGCACTGCACACGGGAACCAAAAGGAAGAGACAAATGGGTGCAAGAAACTTAATGATTCAAAAGTTTACAGGGGAAAGAAGGGGTATCCACACCATCTACTTTAAATAACAAAGTTAGGAACCTACACTCCACAGTCATCATTGCTGTAAGGTAGGTACCTGCACTAAAGGGCAAGAGATGCCTCCAACTAAGGCTGCCAGCCAACCTTAAAAAAAAACAAAACAAAACAAAAAAACCCTAAAACAACAACAAAAAAAAAACCAAAACAAACAAAAAAAAAACCCCACCAAACAACCAACCAAAAAAACCCGAACCAAACCAAACCAACCCCCCACAAAACCAAACAAACAAAAAAAACCAAACCAAACCAACAAAAAAAACCCACCTCTGCCATACAGATTTTAAGTTAGTTCTGATCTGTGCATAACTCAGTGCCTTTAAAACTCAGTAACAGAACAGAACTGGTAATTACTTAAAGAGGAAACTTCTTTGTATTTCACAATTAGGAGAAAGTGGAAACAGAAAAGCAGAAGTAGGAATGGTTTTGGTTATTCCCGAGCGCAAAATAAACAAACAAATAAATTAGGGCTACTAATAGTTAAGCTTTCCTCCAATTTGTTATACAGAAATAGAGTGCCCTTCAATATTATTCTAACTTCTACTCAACTTTTTGCTAGCAATTGAAATATCAAGTATCACATTGGAACGCTGGTTTCCACAGCATGAACTACATGGAAAAATAGCTTGGCCTTCTTGCCAACATAGTATTCACTACCTAACATGACAGCCCAAAAACAACAAATAAAACTTACTACACTGCAGTGTAAAGTGAACTCCCTTTTCTGTCAGTTTAAGCTGGAAAGCCAACGTAACGATATTGCAAAAATTGCAAAATATCTAACACTGAACTGTAGGCTGGCCGTGAATTTTCTATTTATTGCCTGAATTTACTGTCTGAAGTAAGCCTTTTAAAAGGAACTGAAGTTCTCAAAATTTGTATATGGAAGGCACTTCCAAATATTTTAAAAGTGTCTTAATTATGTAAATATTAACCTTTACACAGATCACATTAAAGCTCGTTCATGTAGTTTTCAAGTGTCAAACCTGGGGTTTTACCACTCTTTAAGAGAAACAAGTCTGGGAAACAAGAACAAGTACTTTCTTGCTTTCACTGGAAGAAGGCTATGGTAACAAGGAGAGGTTAAGGGGTTTTGTCCATTTCTTTGGCTACAGGAAAAACTGGGCGACTTTGAAATAAACACAGTGTTTCCATTAATATGTTTTGGGAGTTGTTTGTTTTTACATATAATTTAGTATTTAATTTATATTTTCAAGAATGACTCTGCTTATTATGTTCTCTGAATGTCAGAGTTGGGATGTGCTCCCACTGCCAAGACTGTAAATTAAAAGGAAAAATTGTGTACAAAAGGCAGTAAAAACTTAATTATTTAACTTTCCTGTTATAAGGCAGAAACCAAATATAGGAAAGGATCTTTGTTCTAATGCTTTTGGAGATTAATATTACTCCACTGCAAAATAACAGAAAAATCTTTCACTATCCAGGTAATGTTATTCAGGTCTCTATTATCAGACAATATCACTCAGACTTTTCCCAAGCATCTTTTGTGACTATTCTGATCTCTTCTTCCTATTCAGACTTTTTAGATGAATGAAAGGAGAACTAACTAGTCGACATCACTAACTCTCCTTCAGAAAACTTCCAAGACAGACACAACTAAATAATAGCAGTCAGGAGCTGCCTCTTCCTTTTTTGAAAGCAAATCACTCTAGTAACATTTTTTTGTTGTTGTTTCTTAAACACAGTGAAATTCCCTACTCTTCCTTTTGAAACAGTAGATAAGAAAACGATTTAAGTTCCCAAACCTTTCAGTGGCCCCATGAGCAGACGTTGCTCGAGCCCGTTGAATTTCATCCTCCAAGCGTCTTTTTTCTTCCTCCAAACGTGCAATGTCTTCTGGGGATCGCCTCTGCTGACTGATGAGCTGCAGCTCCTGAAGAAGAGCCTCTTTCTCTTTGATGAGCTGAAGACGGTCCCTGTCCGCTTCAGCCATTCCTGGCCAAGATTCATTGTCTAGCAAGGCCAGCTGCTGCTGTATATTCGAAACTCTTTAAAAGAGGATAAATATATTTCAAAACACAGAAGAGACAAAGGTGAAGGTAATTAAGAGGAAAAATACCATAAGGTGAAGCCTGTTGACTTCTCTTTTTCTTCTACATTTTGAAACAAGAAAATTTAGAGGAATTTGGAAGGATGCTTCTGGTTTTTGGGGGTGTTTTGTTTTGTTTTTATTTTTAAAACACTAAAGAACTGCAAGCGCTCCTAAGTGTGTAGCTGTGTAAGAACTACAGTGCATTTATCTATCACATTGACAATATCTGTCTTCACAGCCTTCTCCTTTTGTAATAAACCAATTCATATTTTAGAGCTCTTGAGTTTGCTGCCTGTAGAGCTGAAGAAGTCGAACATCCTTTCATTCCTCATTATTCCACTATCAGATCTTAACTTGGGATTTCAAAAATACAGTAAGAAGTTGAAGGGGATGAAGGGGAGATGCTTATCTAGTGACAACAGGTCCATCCATTCATGTCCCACCTAGTAGAGGAATGGTTCAAGGGGCTGAAAATATTAGGCTGACCAACAACAAACTTTTAAGAATAAATAAGCTGTCAGTAAAACAGAAACATAGGTCTGGAAAAAAAAATTTACTGGTTACAAAATACAGGTGGCTTTAGATGGATCCATCATCAAATCAAGCAATTAAATAAGCTAATTTGATTTTTTTTTTGTAGTAGGTTTTATAGCTAAAAGTAGTTTCCTATATCTCAATATGCTGAACCACTACACAAAATAACAGTTGTAAAAATAATTCCACAGTTGACATTTTAAGACAATGTTCTGCTAAAAACAAATTTTGAACTCTTATAAATATTACAAAGAAACCTAAAGCTAGAAATCTCACAAATGCTTCTCTTGGCAAAAATCAAAAAGGTACATAAGCATAACAGGGAGAACACTCTTTTACCGTTAGGTATTTATGCTTGTCTTACAATGGGCAATTTAGACACTTTAGAATGTTACAGTTAAAATGAAAAGTAAATTAGAGAAAATCTAGCTTTCTGATTTTTGAACATTTGAAACTAAAAAAAAACCCCATACAACAGCTATGCAGTTGTACACCTCAGTTTCATCTTCACTTTGAAATGGCAGCATTCAAAGTTCAGTGCACCATAAAAGATTATCACCCTTTAAATAAATAAACAAATCGAAGCACATTTAAAGCCAGCCATAGAAGAGGGATATGCATTCATTCTTTTGGTAAGTTAGTTTAAGTAATCTTTTTTCCAAAATATCTGGTAAGAAAGAAAAGATAATAACAAAGCAAGGTAAAAGCACATAACAAGCAAACAGAAGATCCACAGAAGATTCACAGTGTGATCACAGGCACAGACATGACAAAGGTAAGGTTTTACCCATCTAAAAACAAAACCTCATGCAATGTTTTTTTCATACTGACATCTGGAAAGTATTTGGCCATCAGGGGAAGCGAAATAAAGTATCAATATAAGTCATTCAGTGATGACTGCATTCATATATGAATAGGAATTTTACTGTGAATTTTGTCAAATAGGTTCCCCCCCCCCCTTAGATTTCATTTACAGCAAGTAAAGAACTTGGGTATTATGTTACATTTTAGTCTAAAGCAGAACACTTTGTCAAGCTCTTCAATACCATTTCCTCCTCCTTGCATTAATAACCAACTTCCTGCCCATAGCTACTGAAAGCACCATTGTGAATCGATACGTATAGGCTACATATTTCATGCCTCAGCTATTGTGCATGAATTCCAGACGCAGCTTCCTGAAGAACACCTTGCCCCATCGACCAAACGTCAGGGCCGGGAAGAGCGAGCAGAGTCAGGACCCCTTCTCTCCCCTACCCAGGCTGCTACGCAGTTAAAGATTCAATAAACACTCCTGAAGGCATATGCAGCTTAATTTTCAAGTGTTCAGTGCCAAACGAAACAAATGGGAATTCAAAGACCTTTCAACAGAATTTCAGAGTTCAGGTACAACTGGGTTATCACAGCTTGGCAAGCGCGTGTGAATCAGATGAGCCCTGGCAATGTATTTGAGTGACCATGTTCATAAGCTCTTACACAGCTTGTGGATGAAAGAAGATGAGATGTGTCTGGTGAAGTCTCTGCGTTGTTTTGTAAGATAGCTGAAGGACTAACCCTCTCCTTCATTTTAACACTCACAATTGTTTTGCTAGCTATTTTTTTCTAATGCAGGGTTAAGAAGGTGAACACAGGAACAAATAAATGCTAATGCAGGCAACAAGGAAGAGAGAAGGGCAAGAGGGGAAGGTGGGATCCCCCCTTCCAGAGCTAGTTAACCACTGGGATCCCCCCTTTCAGAGCTAGTTAACCACTGAATCCGCTTGGCTGATCCACCTTTAATACAAGAGGGTTTTAATTTAGAATCTTGAGCTTGCTGAGAGCACGTAACTCCCATTGTGTATGACATTCCAGTTTAAAGTTTGTTTTTTCCCCTCAATTTCTGTTATAAGATGCTTTGAAAGCAGGAAGTTGTCATACAGCAACTTAATTATACTGTTATTAAAGGGAAAAGTACTGCTGTAGACGAGGTTTGTATCACTGAAGAGTTCCAAAATCTGATTAGGTATTTACTTTGATTCCCTCGACACTCAGCATTTCAGCTGGTTCTTCTTATCTCTACGTTTTCCCTTTAAGCAAAGAAAAAGCACTTGCAAAACACTACATAATGCAGGAATCTGTTGGGAGGGGAACTTCAGCACCAACAAGGCAGTTTTCTGCAACCTGTATTTCCTGCAAATGAGCAGAAGTTTTCAGGGAATTTTGTTGCTTTCTTTCCACTGAGGACTCCCTCTGCATGTTGTTCCAAAAAGCTACCAGTGATAAACTTTTTAAAATTTATCTCCTTGGCTAGAAAACATCCCTAAGGCTTTTATGGTCTTACTCACTCAAACGTAAGAGAAATATCTGAGCAGTCATGTTCAGTTCTGCTAAAACATCATAAAAAATCCTCTTAAGCATGTTCCACAATTACAACTTGTCTTCTCCCAACACAAGCTTTTCTTCCCAAACACAATAAATGCATAAATAAGCAATTTCACTGTGCTTGTCCCTGCCAGATTTTATACCTATAGTACACCAGCCATTCTCACTGCTGGTATGTTACAAAAAAGTGGCTGTTTTGCAATTTCAGACTCAGTGCATATATTCACCTACCTTAAACACCCACTTAAATAAATCAATGACTTGACATAGATTGCAATTTAAAGGGGAAAAAAAAATTAGGATCCTTTATGAAGTCTCTGGTTTTCAAACACATTTTTTCTTCCTACTGTTATTTTTTAAGATACTACTTCTTAAGCGTAGTCACTGTAAAAGAGTACTTTTATCTGGCTTAATGCCAGGTACTGAGATCCCTACTGATATAGCAATTTAACATATTCCTGGGGAAAAAACAGTTAATTTTGAGCCATCAACATTCCAGGCATTTTGCCCATTCCCATCCTTGCATAACAAGTGCTGAGGAGCTTGCATTCCATCCTCGAGTAGGTGGTATCAAATGACTGGTTTCCTAGGTACGCAGACCGACTTGCTTATTTCAGTATTTAAAAATTTGAAATGGAGATGAATATAACATCTCCTGTTAAGCAGAAAAGCAGGAGGGGTACAGATAAGACGACAAAGGTTTAACCTGGTGATCTTAAGTAAACACTGATTCAAAATGGCAAACTTGCCCTGAAATGGCCACACTAGCATAGCTAGAACGATGCCTAGCCCAAGATAATGTAGACATGGCATGAGGGTGGAGATCAGTACAGCCAGCAGTTTACTACACAAACTACATCATGGAGGCAAAAAAGAATTTATTTTCAGAATTTACAGCATGTCTGAATAGTTATATATCTACACAGCCCCCCCTAGACAAAATAGGGCAACCCTTCTGTCAGTGGAAATATCTGGGGAACCTAAAAGATTTTGTTAGTGTCTAGAACCTCATTTTCAAGACTATCTGATCCCAGCAGTAATGAAATTATACCACTGAGCTCAAGAAGAGGGTATTTATTAAAATACAGCATAAGAAGTGAGATTAAAGTAAAAATCACTTTTTGTGAGATGAAAGAGTCTGATTTACAGTTAACCCCATGTTTAGACCATTACTCAGATTATGACACAAGACAGGTGTCTTAGGGAAGGAAATACTCTGAAGCAATACAAAGGTCCTAACTCATGCCCATAAAAGGGGCAAATTACGGGTATCCTACAGCTGGCATTTCCTAACCTACAAGTTCTGGTCTTTCTAGCTTAAACAAGTTCTTCAAACTTACTTTGAATATTCCAAGGAAAAAAAACCCAATACCCCCCTGCATTTAAATGCCTAGACTTCTGGGTGACATATCAGACCACTGTACAGCTGAGGCCTTTGCTACCTGTGGAATGGGAAGATTGTTGGGGATAAAATACAGAAAAAAAATCCACAGTTATGATTTGGAGGAGAACGGTGGCCAAGATCACACAAATATGCAGAGACGATCAACATAAATCATATAAGCCTTAGGCTTATAACGGGCTTATAACTGGACCCAGTTCTCTGCCGCTTCAGGTAACAGGGAATTTCTCCTACATGCAGTACCCAGAGGAGGTGGCTGTGGGACTGAAGACACATAATGAAGGGTGTAAGAACTCCGTAGTTTCTGGTATTTACGGACCCTCTTGTGACTGGATTATGATTTATATGCAAAGAGGGGAAGGCTAGAGAAAGGGGAAGAAAGAAATGGAAAGAACAAGAAGCTGGGGAACTCAGCCAAATGCTCACAAAATTTCTCCACTGTGTCTACTTTGGCTGTTCCTGCAAGTATGTACCACTGTGGCTTTGGCGAACACAAGTACGCTCCGTAGAATATCCAGCCTTCCTGGCAGCCCAATTCAATAACAAGAAGCTCTTAAATTGGCTTAAGACGCTCATGAAACCTTTAGAGTCCACTGGCATTTTGCAGATAAAATTAGGTATTCACTTTTAGGAAAACTGCAAAGCCTGCTAAAACCAATGGAGGAGAGGAATTAGCATCTTCCCCAATTCACAGGTAAACTGGTATAACAAAAACTTTAAAGACAGTTCAAAAGCATGGCTCAGCTCCCTTTATAACCCAAAGAAAAAGTTTTATGTTTAAAAACTGACATTGGGAGATTTAGGTTTAGCTGACATGCCTGACCCAAATATTTATGTGATATCAGACCAGTTGCTTCATCCCTAAATCAGATTTTCAGATTAGTTTAGCAGAATAAAGCATACTAATCCACTGAATTTCACTAGAAATTAGGCAATTACACCTTGAAACCTGCCTATACAAGATGAATTTTAACAGGAAAATACTTGACTATGTTATTGTATCAGTACTGGAATGTTGCTATCAATATCCAACCAACATGTATTTTGTCAGTACAAGCACAAATTGCACCGACACACTTCTGCTTCTGCTAGTGCTTTTAAAAGCCCAACTGAAAGTTGAGTTCGGTAATGAGAAAAGTTTGCAACAAAGTAACTATTCAGCAAGTGTACTAACAAGAAAGAAGTAACATTCTTAAAGGGAACGTGGACATATTAAGCATAGCTGAGGAGGAGGCTTTTTCAAGGCTAAAATAAATCTGTTGACAGCCACTGGACGATTTAAACAATTGAACTGAAAAATAACATCTTTGAATTCAAATTTACAGAAGGCATAAACAAATCACTGCTTTTGCACCCAAATTACATAAGCTGGTTGAAGATGCTTGGATGTATTAGTTCATTAAAGTCAGGTACCACCTGACTGGATTATAAAAAAAAAAAAAAACAAACACACATTTAAAAATTTTGGTGCTTCTTACTGGAGGGATCATTTTTCATCTATTGATTAATACACTTCACGGATATGAGGCACTGCAGCAGTGACGTTTCATGATCATTTGCTAACATACTTCATGTAGTCATTATACTGAACTGCACAACTTAAGAGTTATCAAAGAAAAACAATTTGCTTTTGATTTGTCTTTCTATGAAACAGTCTATTCAGAAAAGCGCTCGAGGGGTACACTCTCCAGTGTGCAAATGCTTTCATGAGAGGTGGTCTCACTGAAATAGCAACTGAAACTAAAAACGCTATTTATCCAGGCAGCTTGGGGCTGTCTGTTCAAAAAGACCATCCTCCCTCCCTCCTGCTTCTCTGGAGGGCCACACTGACAGATCTGAGAGAAGGAATTTCATGGAAATAAGGTACAGTTTATTTAAAAATAATGGAGGGGAAGAGAAGAGTAAAGAGCAGAAGACAAGTGATTGAGCCTCTCTTCAGCATGATTGGCGAGTTAAAAAGAATTTACACGCCTCCTCCCAGAGCCTGGATCAGACACAGGAGAGAGGACCTCTTCCCAGCACGCTGAAGATGTCAGAACCCACAGCTCACAGCGTCTGAAATACCCATGGGAAAAATTAAATTGCAAGTTATCCAACTTCCTGCCAGTGGAAAACTGAAGGGGAAAAAAAAAAAAAAAAAAGCTATGTGAATGTCTTAATTTATGCAAAGGCCAAACCACTCAGTAGTTAGAGAGATTTCTGAAGGAGGAATTAAAATCAAATTATCTTTTATGAGGGAGGAGAGATCTTTTGGGAGTACAAGCCAATTTTTCTGCTATCACTGCTCTCATCTGAATTCCTCAAGACAGTTCATTCAGAAATCCCAACACTGCATTTCCTTGCTAAGACACCATATACAGAGAACATATTTTTATTTTTAAAAACTTCTTTACTACATATAGCAAATATTCTGCTCGTATCTAAAGCTGTATGATCTTATGGCTAGATTCACAAGAGTAACTAAAATGCAACACACTGCCCTTCAGTTTGTGGGGCTTTCTTCCTGCCTTCCTTTAAGGGAAAACACATACTTTTCTGCTACAGTGTGTTTTAAAAATCTCCCATTAAAACTTGGAAATAAGACAGTTTGTCTGTTGTACTTATTTGCTATATGTTTCCACACCCTGTTTGACAAGCAAGTAGTCATAATATACTGCTTTACAGTTGTGACATACTGTAGCATTTTAATTTTCTACGTCGTAGATTTTAATGCATCGCAGCACATTCCGTCACCCACACTGTGCAGTAACAGTAGATATTTCACCAGGCAAGGGAGAACAAACACAAAGATATTTAGTAGAGACAAAAGCCCTACAGAAATGCCAGCAAGCTAAGGGGAAGGAATGCATGATAAATGAAGAATGCAACCACAGAGATAACTGGTAGGGGCAATGAGCTTTGTGCAGTTCCACTCAAAAGCTGAAAGCTGATTACTTCCGTACAACATACTGGGCAGAATAAGGCTACTATTTTAAAGCAACTAACTTGCTTTTGCTAAATAACGCACCATTGTCAGAGCTGCTATCCCGGGCAGCAAAACTACCCTTACTGCAATTACTATTCTCTAGTTGGAAGGTTAGTTACCTGGATTTTCTACACTTAATTAACATCAGACCCCAGCTCACTTCTGATGTTCAGAAATAGTGCATTCCATGCACAAACAAGTGTTCGGTATTTCCAGCTGAGAAATGCTTCTGCTACTAAAAAAAAACCCCAAACCCAAAACCCAAAAAGAACCAAAAAACCCCGCACTACTCTATCTTTTCCCTGCAATAACACACAAGAAGATAATTGTTTTGAAAAACACATAGAAAAGGTATGTCAGAAAACTGAACTAAAAAACATTTAATACAATCTTCACAGCACCAGTGGCTCTGCTAAACTAAACAGTATAAAACTAAATTCTATCCTCCTCCTTTCAGCAGGTGTCATGAACCCCTAAATTACACTGGACTGTTAAGTGGTAAGGGTTAAGCCTGTGACCAAACAGGACACCAACAGGTTTTTGTTTTGCCCTTTTTTTGCCCAATTATTTAACCTTTATTAGGTAATAGTCACTGGTATTCACATGCAGTATTTTACAATGCAGACTTTCATTCCAGTTACAAATCCTGAGGATTTAGCTGTGTATCTCTAACATGCTTGCACCAATTTAATTTTTTTTTTGAAGCCCGTATTGCATCCAAATGTGGGTAAATTTTCCAAGAACAACAAAATGGTGAATTGCCTATAAAGCTTCCAATCCCTGCCAAGACATATGACAGCATTATGGTTTCCCCCAAAGAAAAAGTCACCGCAATATGAAAAAAAGGAGGCAAAAGTGTTGAACTTTTTTTTAACCCTTGTTCTGAGAAGTAGATGAAGTTGAAAAGAAAAAAGAAAAATTAAAGACCGCTTATACTGAAGTGTGAGAAGGGGAAAAAATGTAAAACAGTTCAATTAAACTACTGCAATTTTGTGTTTATACAAGTGTAGAACAGGGTTGACATTTAGCTTTATCTCTGCAAACAAATATAATAATCTTATGATAAAGTCTTATGTTTACCTAAGCTTTTATTATCTGTGAACTACCCAACAGTAAGCAAATTAGTCTTCTTAAAGACATTTCAGCTAGGAGGCTGGTTCCAGTTCTACTTTGAAAACTTTAATCACAAGAGTAAAAATAAAACCCAACAAATTTATCTTTAATTACCTTTTCTTGGCCTCTTCATATTGCCAGTTCAGTCTTACTTTGTCTACAAGTCTTGTTTTGTCATCAAACCCAAACTTTTGCAGCAGTGAAGAGCAAGGAGAGGGGGGAAAAAGAGAGGGAGAAATGTGATTTTAAAAACACACTCACAATACAGAAAGGGATAAATTAGTCTCACTTACTGGACTCACTAAAAAACCTCCATGCTTTAAGTAATAACATAATAAAAATCTATTTTATGCTTTAGAAATACAAAACTGGTTTATTGCTAAAAATACAGAAGATAAATGAACCCTTTCAATAAATTATGATCCTGGCAATGAAGGGTTAGCAAATAGAATCAATGATGAATGGTCAAAGCTTTTCAACTTTATCCAAGCCTAAAACACAAAGAGTGTTCTGAATTGAAATATTTTACTACTTGATACAGCTATTTTATGGATAGTTTAATTAGAAGTAATTCAGATTACATTCCCCGTACTGTGATGTGTTACCTAGCACTTAGATCATTAGTGTGTTTTAAACGCTATTACAAAAACATCACCTGATCCTTGAACCAGTCGTAGAATACGCATTTATGCTACAACACCTACTGTATACAGTCCAGCTTCTACAATAACTTCTCTCCGTCTTAGGGCATCAGTAGTTCCCCTCTTCAGAAGCCTGCGTACGGTCTAATAGTTAAAACCCAAGTCCCTATTTAAGTGCATTGCTGCACTGCTAGGTTTCTCATCTAACTGCTGCTTTTGTTCTCTTCATCATCACACATGCAAAAAATCCACCTCTTTTTCACTCACATTCCACTAATAATTCAGGAAAACAATTAACATCATTATGTATGTTATTTTCCTAATAAAAAACCTATACCTGATAAACACAATTTTCAGACTATATTTGGCTTGTCTTGGATGGCACTCAATGTGTATCGTGAATGGGAAAACGCTGCTGCTTTCCTTTTGGTAATTCATTTTAGAATTCAATAATCACATCCTCCACCAGTCCAAAAAATGACATCAAAAAAGCACCATCTACCTAACACACTGAACGACAGCCTGGTGTTAGCTAAGTTTTCTTAGATGCTTTAGGAGTGTATCTTCTTAAAAACACAAATTTCCTCTTCTGTAGAGGCCCTCTGGAGACATTCAGCTTGGCAACTACTCATCAGTGGAAGACGACAATAGAGAAGAAATGGGATGATAAAAGCCTACGATTGAGAAGTTGCATAGTTCAATAAAAATTTCTAACCAAATGCAGAGTAACATCCAAACTATAGTACTACCAAAATATGAACAGGTTGTCTTCTTGCTTTGTTGTCAATCTTATCCACAGAAGAAAATGTTTTATTGCTCAAGAACAGCTAGGCTGCCATAGCGCAAGCCAAACTTTTATTATTTGGAATACACAATTTCCTTCACACAGAACTATTTCCAAGGAATGATAATATGTTCCTCTCAAATACCACATTTAAAGGCATATTTGAGCATAAAGGTTTGACAGACTAGATCAGAAGTTTGTTAGTGTTTAAGAAACATACTTTGGGACTCTAACAAATACTTCCCTTGTCTCAGACAGGAGAAAGGAACAGAGGTCTACCCTACATCTTTGATATGCGTGAAAGATGATGACAAGCATGGCAAAAACAAGATTAAAAAAAAAAACAAAAAAAACCCAAAAACAAAAAAAACCCCAAAAACAAAAAACCCCCCCCCCAAACCCCAAGAAAACAAAAAACAAAAAAATAAAATAAATTAAAAAAAAAAAAACACAAAAAAACCCCAAACCCCCAAAACCCGAAAAACCTGAAAAACCAAAACAAAAAACAAAACAAACAAACAAAAACAAACAAAAAAGAGAAAATCAACATCCATCACTACTACCAAAATACTAACACGGCACACTATTGCACCATCAGGTCTCTACTGCAACTTCAAGCTGGCCAAAGCATTTTCTTCCTTCCTGCATCATGACAAGCATCAGTAAGTCAGAGCTGGTGACAAGAAGAGAAGAGGTCTGCGGACACCTCAGCACGAGCTGCTATTCAGAGATGAGCCTGCGGTCACCAAAGTGATGACACAAGAAGTGCTCTGCCGGGCTGGCTGAGTCCGGGAGCTCATTCTACCTGTCACTGACCTGTGGGCCCAGGTCGCTACGCCCCTGTGCCATGCTCAAGTAGCAGAACCGCAAAGACCACCGCTCACGAGCGCTGCTCACACGCTCTGGAAACAATAAGCAAACACAAGTCCCTCACCACCAATATTGCTGAGGATTTTTCATTCTGCTACAGCCAACACCTCTTAAATTAAAACAGGAAATAACGATGTACCACTATAGTACAAAAGCAGCTTATTTTCTACAGCAAACGTCTTGCGTAGGAACGCATACCTCTCCAGTGATGTCAGTCTGAGAACAAGCATCGCAGTGTTGCTGAGGTAAACAGGAGTCGCTGAGCGAACTTGAATTATGCTGGAGGTCCTGCAGGGAATCTGTAATACAACAGCTATTCCTGAATCCATCTGTTAACTTGGCCAAGCTCTACAGGAGAAAAGATTTAAAAAAAAAAATTTATTAAGAAAAACCTATTTTTGTAATTCTTTTATTAATACAAAAATTTTATTTAAAAATATGACTTTTTTGAGCTATCTACAAAAAGTAAAATTCATCATAGTGTTACTAACATGAAGAAGCTTTGGTTTGAAATCAACCTCTCCTTTTAAAAGATGCATTTAATAGTGAACAGATTTTTTTTAGAATTACTTCATTCAGGTCTATGAATGTTTTCGCTTTTGTGTGACTTACAGTTCTTTAAATGTAGCAGCTGTCAACTTTCAGGTTAGCTGATAGGGAAGACAAATGTGATTCACCTGCCCTTTTGCCATCTTCTGCACAGGTTACATTCCTTAGCCACTACTGCTATCCCATCCAACTTGATGAATACCTTGTATTGATTGTATTTTTATGACAGCTGATTTCACCCTTGTGCTCCCTTACCCAACGTTCACGTAGTTAGAGAGGTATTTTACACTTTGGATTAAGCAAGGGACATCTCTGAGATGTCTAGACAATGACACAAACTGTGAGGGTAAAGCAGAGACCTCAAGCAGTCTGCAAGGGGAAAATAAGACAGAATCACAAAAAATAATAACAAGAACTTGTTTGACAATAAGAGCTTGGTTGACAGGCTCTTATAATTCCTTTTAAAAAAAAGATAAAATTGTTAATATTGCTTTTATTTTCTGACTGTGCATTCTCTACTTTTCAAAAATTAGAGATAATGTAGTGTTAATAACAAAACCATGGTGCGAGCTGTCGTTTATGACTGAAACCCTGAGCATTCTGCATCAAAAGAACATTTAAAAAAAAAAAAAATTAATTCTGCCCCCTCACCAGAAGATAAAGGACAACCAAATGACGTGAAAAGAAATTATCAGAAATTTGAAGAGCTGTATCAATTTATAAATCATAACATACTCAAACCATTTGGTTCTAAAAATAAACACAAAAACTCTCAAAACTGCTTACTCTAGTGTCTGAACTACAGAATCAGAGATGAATCCGAAGCACTGCAATAGGAAAAAGCTGGCCCTCGGGAATCTCAGTGGCTCTGACAACTGGTGATTTGCAACCAGCCCTAGTTATTGTGCACATCCAATTACCAACAGATTTCTCAGTCTTCAAAGTGCAGTTTAAAAGGGATAAGACAACAACACTGCCTTTTCTTACAAATTCAACTAATGGACTCAAGATGAGCCTGAGTAACATCACCTGGCTGCTGCTCACAGAATGGCAAGACCACCTGGAAGATGAAGGCGTCCAGATTCGGAGCCTAGGAAGCATCCACAGGAATTGCAGCAGGCCTGAAACTATCCAGAAGAAACAGCTTTTTCTGGTGTCCTCCATTTCCACCATACATAGTCCGTCCCTTCGTTCTCATTATATATTGGTCCCTCCCTCACGCCTGCCTCCACTAGAGATGAAAAAGAGGGAAAATACCCATCCTGGTGCAGGATGAAGGAATGGGCAGGCTCCCTAGACACAAGAGTGGGGAGCCTCTGCTCCTCCCTGCCACCCCCCTGAACACAAACACACTTTGTCTTCTTCCTACTGGAGAAAGGCAGGGAGAGACGTAGGTACCTGCTATGTCCTTCTTAGTATGAAGGACAAACAAAATAGTTTCTTCTCAGTCCTGAGAAAGCAAAATTCAAGTTCAAGTTACGCTGCTTAGAAGCCCCTAGCTAGTGTCTCTTTATCCTCCAAGACTTGCTGCAAAATGAACTGCTCCACAACGTGGCAAGAAGAAAACCAGAGTGCATTCCACTTTACAAACATTGAAAATTGCAGAGTCCCATCCAACGCTCTTCTTCACAACTCACTGGAAATCATCCAGTCCTGCAAAGTCTCCTGCTGTATGGAAGATCAAGATGGATCCCTAATGGGTTTATAACATGGAAATAATAATTTCAAATTATAGCTACACACACATCAAACATCTAACTTGTCCTCTTCCCAGTAACAAGAAGTGACATGAACAAAAACTGAAGATACAGAAAGTCTGAGGTTTCTCCCAAGTAAGCTGTGTCCCATCTGGCACCTTTGGCTAACACGTATTATGTTACAGATATATGTAACACCAAAGGTCTTGATGCCAGAACTTAAATCTAAACTTCTTCCCCTGTTTCAGTTACTTCGTGCACTCCTGCTGTGCTCCTGATGCCCGCCAGCATCTCCCTGGCAGGTAATGAAGGGCTGCTTGGCTGCTGGCCAGGCTTCCTATTCGGGCACGGTTGCTGAACCCTGGATGCTACTTAAAAATTACATAGCATTTGACAGGTGGCAGTCACCAAGTAGCATCACCTTAACTTACATCTAGGTGCATAGGTGACTATGCTTTAGGATGAACATATATGCTTTGAGTCCTTCCGGCTGGATGAGTGAAAGCACAGCCTCCAGCAATCCTAACGTGGAAAATTACAACCTGAGTTAGCATACTTTTAGACAGAAACAATTTACATGAACTGCTAGGAGTAATATCCTCCCCAGCTACATGGAGGAATCCATCTTTCATCTGAGGTTTATGGATTGTTTATGGCAATCCCACAGAAACTGCCAGACCAGCCTATCATATGGATGTGAAGTTCTGGACACACCAGCCCAAACCTACCCAAAAAGAGAGAAATGAGCACTGTCATTTCATCATTGATCTGTTGCTATCTGATCTGGGAGCTCTCTGCCATGTACAATTTCAGTGCAGTTCCTATCTAACCTATTTTGCCTATTTTACTGATAAAGAAAAGAAAGGAAAAGAAAAAAGAAAGAAAAAAAAATACACAAAAAAAGCAAACTCCAATGCTTCCTAAGGATAAAGGACAACATTTTAAAAGCATATGCACATACTGGAACAGAAACAAAAGTATGAAAGGGATGGGGGGTGCGGAGAGAGACACACAAACTGCTTTCAGGAATCTAACCACGCACCTTGATTACTCAATCTTATATAAAAATTTCGCCCACTTTTTTGGAGCAGTGACACTGCATATTTGGCTTTATTTGTAACCACAGCACCCAGTTTAAATCTGACCACCCTCTCCTTCCCTCTTCAGCCTTCTCTCCCACACAACTCAATCTAATTACCATATTTCTAGGACAGCTACAATTTTCCAAGCACCTACACAAGACTGAGTCACTTCTACTATGTCTAGTTCTGTTGCTGACACTGGCCAGATTTAAATTAAGAAATAGCAAGAAATTGTCTATTTCCTTTCTCTGAAATAAATCCCCAGCTGTTTACACAATACTTCGAACTCCTCTATAAACAGCTTTCAAAACAAAAAGTTTTTTTATAAGAAAGCTTGTCTTACCCACAGCAGCTTTAAAATGTTGCATTTTTGTGGACAACTCAATTTCAAAATTCATAGGAAACTAAAAATCAAATTCTGAACTCATTAGGAAGACACTTAAAATAGACTTGCACTTGTTTCACAAAGCTAAATAAATCCATAACAATAATCCTCAACTAACTATAAAAAGGCAAAGCACAGAAATTTTTGGTGACAATGAAAATAACTTGATTTTTTTGGTCAAAATTTAAAAAATATCAGGCAGAAAACTGGATATTTTTACAGAACACAATAAGTTGGCAGAAATAGACAATTTTTACAACTGTAGATCTTGTAAACTATGGCATTTAAGCCCTTATTACAATTGCAACCAAACATGCAGAACTGTCTTGCATGCTAGGCCTGTGTGGAACAACTATTTTCTAGATTTTTCTGGACTGTATGTATATTATTGGATGCTATCACAACAGATTGTCATTAATCACAAAAATGATACCTCCTAGACTGGTATTTGCTGTATGTCACGTAGACCCATGAAGAAAGATGGCAACACTTTTCATTTTCACTTCTGTCTTGTGCAACCTCTACGTTCTGATGCTGCCAGCATTGCCCAATCCTTGATGCTAAGCTCAATCCTAGACTTCTAACTCCCTCATCACTGTATTTAAAGAGACTGCAAGTGCACTTAAAGTTGGTTTAACAGATATGATTGTCAAGGCACCTCAATGTTTACAGCTGGATTTAGTGCCACTGAGGCCTGAAAATGTAAGAAAAAGGGGAAAAAAATCTAGCAGGGGAGTCAAAACAAGGCCAGTAGTTAAGCTGCTCCAAGAGCTCACACACAAGTCTTTAAATTACCAGTTAGTTTCCTAAAACGTGCGTCACTGCATCCATGAACTGCCTTTCTAATCATTTCTTGCTAGCCAGGCATATGGAAGACTGAGAATCACTTTAAAACTTGGCCAATGCAAAATATCAAATATGTTAAAAGTTGCCAAGGCAGAAACTTTTCATAGTGACTTAAGCGTTCTGTCTACTTGAACAAGGATTTGTGGTCCATCAGATGACCTTTGGGTAATGCTTTAGAGACTGAATAATTGTATAACTATGGAAATTCATTAGATGTAGACTACGAGCTACCCATATCATTTAACAATAAAAAAACCCACCAGCAAAACACTACTGCAGGGAAAACCGAAAGAAAATGTTTGAATGGTAACATTAATTTAGTACAGTCCAAAAAATTTAGGTCATAAAGATGCTTTTTTCCATATAGCAGCTTGAAGACTGGGTGAAGAGAATTGTCCTTGACACCCCTCTATATCTGTAGCATATTTGGGCAAGTCTATACTGAAGTCCCTGTGGTGGCAGAGGCTCGTGGTTCTTTGATCACGCTCCCATCACGTTAATAGCACAGACACAGCAACTCGGAGCAGGATGCAGAATCCATTCAAAAGTTAGATTACTACTCAGGCATGTATCTTCCCTCAATCCTCATGCTCCAATTCATAAAATAATCTAAAGCTAGCACAATGGTTTCTGTATACATTTTATTTAATCATACTCTCTGAGGGTTTTGTAAGAACATTTGAAATTAACATGTGTCTTGATATGGGTACTTAAGAGGAGAGTTTGAGGCACAAAAAGAAGAACTGCCAAACTGTGGCATAGTGACACAGAGATCCAGTTTTGTGAAATGCTTATAAAAGGAAAAACATGGTAGACAAACTGGTAAACATTTTAGCACGTGACTTCTCAGTCCTACTTCACTATAGGTACCAGACGACATAAAGCAAAATGAAAGACAAATACTGTAAAACTTAAAAAGATTTTTTTTTTTTAAATGCAACATAATTACTCCATAGCAGTCTTTGATATAGTCAGCAGCAATGGAAAACTATATTCAATAAAGACACTGACCTAAATGTAAGGATAGTACATTATCCAAGACAAAAATATGAAACACCATATGAAGTCTTATGTTCACAGCATAGACAATGACTACTTACCTCTTTCGAGCTGCCTGCTATTGGCAATTATCAATCAGAAAAATCAGTTTAGGCCACCCCACTTCCTTATTTAAACTTGGTAACCCCAATGCAATCACAAACAAGAAAATAGAGGTACGTTATTACTTTTTAGCAGCTATTTGTTCAGTAGCATATTTTTTACCTGCATAAGGTCCTGCCTTTCTTTTTCACCTGTGCATATAGCTTTCTTTATGGTTCGAAGCTCACTCATTATAGCCTGTGCTTCATCCAGTCTATAATTTGTATGAGCACTTGACATCTTACGATCAATCCTGTTGAAAAGATTAAGACAAATTCAGGAATCTTCACATAATTAGAAAGAGCACAGACGTTTTAAGACCTCTTGTTTATTCATGTACCACTTTATTTCCAGGAATAAAATGATACTCCACTTGGAATTAGCGCAGCACTCAGTGCCTAGTACACTCTAAAGACAAAGCAATGTAATTATCTACCCCGGTTCTGCAGAATCAACAAATTTCCTGTTTTTAATGTCCTAATACAGAGCTTAGTTACAGGCAATCTCTGTGGGCTATTTCATTCAGCAACAGTAAAATCAACCTAAAACTAACCTACACAGTAATAACTCAAAAGATGAAGATACTAGCAGTCTAGCTGTCACATTTCCCATGCAGCCCTACATATTGCAGCTTCTCTTTCAGGACTTCTATCTGATCTTGTTTTAGAAGTTTCTAACAAAGGCATTTCATTTTCTTGATAAATTTTTAATTCCTAAAATTTTATTGCAAATGCTTTCCTGCCATTATGGGCATCTTTGAGTATCTTTTCTAGAAGACATCATCGTCCCACACTAAGGACCATCACATAGGACGATCCCAGATGATTTCAAATGCAAACTCACCAAGGAGCAAGAGTGCTACCCACTACATCAGGCTGAGTACTACTAATGTTTCCATCTCGACAAAAAAATATCTTATCTTCTCTTAAGCAGGACACCCACTGTCTGAGTTTTCAACTTCTTTTCCAACAGTTCGCAACAGTAATGCACAACAGATTAGGATGCAGAAGCCTAGTCCAGCGTATCATCTTGATAATTTGCTTTGATTTATAGATAAAGAACAAGACCAGAGACTCTGCAGAACTTACTAGAACCACCATTTGGTCTTGGATTTATAACAAATGGCTATGGGATTTTAACAGGCTACCCACAGCAATTAGTGAAAATTGTGTTAAATTCCTATTAAAATATGAAAGCCTCCATTTTCCTGTTAATCTAGCATAGAAAGTGTGTATATAGAAAAACGGTGGTATGTGTAATGGTCCCTACACCAATGCTAAGAACAAACATCTCCAGGAGAAAAAGTGTCCCTCGTTAACAGAATTAAAGATAAAACATACATCGGTCATTACACAGGACATGAGTTTATAAAAAGATGTAGTAAGAGAGAGTATGCTATACACATATGACAAGAATACTCAAACTCTATTTAAAATATTGAGAATACCTAAAAGTTTCAAGATAGGTATTCTATTAAGCCGAGAGTGTCAACAACACTCACTCAGCATGTTCTACCAGTTAAACAACATCAGTGAAATTCCACTTGCAGCAGATTACTTGCTTTAAAATTAAAATAGTAAAATGAAAAATCAAAAGGCTTGAATGAAAATCCTGTGGTTTTATCAGGCAGCTCACAATATTTAGGAAAAAACCACAGGTTGGGTTTCTACAGTTCTGGTTTCTTTAGGTTTTTCTGACAGTTCCTGCTTTTGGAGACAACACAAAATAAGTCTGAACCTCAGCCTTCTACTTAAACACAATTTTCCCCATGTTGCATAAGAAAACATATAAGCCTTTATGATCTTTGGTTCAAGAACCAGAAAGGACTTAAATGTCATGTGGATTAAAGTTGGGGTTTTTTGTTTGGTTAGTTTTGTTTTCCTTTTAAGATGTTTACTTGAGTCTTCACTAATTTTTAGCTAAAATCCTTAAACTATTAGATACAAAACAACTAATCCAATTTACTAAAAGTTTCGTGAAAAAGATAACATGTGGTTTTATCTGAAGGTTACATTAATGTTAAGAACATAGATTCCACCCAAATATTACACCAGAAAATGCCTCCTACACAACTGCTCATTATACTGTTTGCCAGGTCCAAGGTGGCATTTCAGGAAAAGGAAATTATTTAATTTCAACCACATTTTTGTCCAGTTACCCACATATTCATGTTCCTGAACGTCACTTTGGAGCCCAACTTATGAACTGATATTTGTTTAAGGAAAGAATCAGAAAAGTTTCTACTGCCAGAAATAGTTGAGCTTAAATCAGTATTGCTATCAACCTAAACTGACTTAAGCATCTTACAAAATTACTAGTTATTTACTGTCTGTGAGGTTTTTTTTTCCCCCCTCCTTTCATAAAGCTCTGGTTTTGAAAGCCACAAAGTTAACAGGAATCTTCCATTTTATTAATGGAAAATAGCATGATACAAATACAGATTAGACCTTTGTATGAACAGAAAGAACATTCAACTAATACACAAAACTATGAATAAAGTATATATTTTGAGGAAGATGTTTCCAGGATACACAGACTATTAATACACTTGCAATAGTTTCAGTCCTATAGGGCAGTTTCCGTGTTCCTGTATTTTCCCCCACGTGCTTTCAAATACGCAAAACTCCCCCATCCTCACCAAAGCACAGATCTGTAGTTGAGTTAAAATCTAATTTTAAAGCTTCTGTCATGTCTCATATCCTCTAAACCAGTCCGTAGCTACAAATTGTTTAGTCAGTCCTAATTCCCTGTCTCTCCCAACTTCTCTCAGCATTCCCTCCACTCTCACAGCCAACTGGCCGAGTTTTCATTTCCTTTGTTGCTAAACGCCTTCTTCCTCCAAAATTCCTGCTGGCGAGCAGAAGGGTCACTGAAAACACAGGGGAGGAGGAACTGCTCCTCACTCTCATTCCCCGCTGCCTGCTGGGTCAGAGGAAGGGATTCACTCCAGGAAAGGCTCATCTTTAACCCTCTACCTCTGGACTGCGACAGGATCAGCCGCACCTCAGGGCAAAGGCGCCCGTGGAGGCTGAGGAACACCGTCGCGCAGGGTGGGATCTCTGCAGGCTTTAAACAGTGAGCTCTAGAAAGTCTCCAGTGGGCAAAGGCAGACTGTGATGTCCAAAGGTTTATCACAACATTGCCAAATTTGCATGAAACTGTAGAAAATGCAGCCCTAACAAAAAGCTGCAGCACTACAAAATTTGAAATTCTGACTGTATTGGAGTTCTAGAGCTATTTAAGAAAACCCTCAGTCCTCTCTCCCCCAACAAAACCCCACTTTTCTCTAGTTGTTTTGTGGTTTTGATTTTTTTTTTATTCTCCTCAAAGATGGCTAAGCTGTTTTACTAAAATTAAAAAGAACAGAAAACAAAACACAGTCCAAGGCAGACACTGTACGTGGAAAATGTCAATGCAAGAGATGTGCATTTAACAAAGGCATCTGAATCAGACAGCAACATAAAATGATGGAAATACTGAGTAACCTAACCACCCTCACCATAAAATTTGTCTCTTCTCTGAGAGCTATACCCAGCAGCGGTTGCACAGGGAGTCACACGGCAGCGGGTTCTGATACCTGCTCATAATGCCATTCTGGTCAGACTTTCAAAGCAAACATTCAGCCAGATGTAAAGCACAAAGTGTGACAGCTCCTAATATTGTGCTTGGCTTGTACTTGAAATAAAGCGAAGAACATGGCTTTGAAACAGCTGAACAGGATGCATGCCATTCTAGTTTGGCAGTTACTTGAAGATCTGACCTAGCACAAGAAGGAAAAAAATTATGCAGACCAAAAATTTAGAAAAGGTAACAAAAAGGGGAAATGTCTGAGATGTAAGAAACTTTAATAAAAAAAAAAGGGGGAGGACCCCAGAATTTTTGTTTTAAAGAAGGAGCAATGAGTTTCTTTTCAGACAGTACATTTACTTCGTGGATATGCAAAAGATAAAGAACTTCAGCTTTGATACTTGGCTTGAGTGACTCTTTTCTCCCGACAAATACAAGGAGTAGGGGAGAGATCACCCAGGGACAACCTAGAGCACAGTTCGGCTTTTAGCCTGATTTGTCTGCTGACTACACAAGGAGGCTAGAGAAACTTCTCTCTTCAGTTGTTAGACAGTGCGAGTACTCTCCAAATTGGCTCACTTCATACTAGAAGCAAAATACTCAAAAGAAAGCACATATCTTACCAGAGAGGCAATTAAAAAATTACTTAAAAACACAAAACAAAACCACAAGCCTCTGGTTTACAAACGAAGAAGTCACTGCAGAGAGCAGAGCTCAGCAAGGCACAAACACTGACAGAAACTCACTGCAATCCTGGATAACACATGGGCAAAGCGTTCTCCTCAGCAAGGAACAATAAATGCCACCCAGCGCCCCAACGGGACAGAGCGCGACTGTCGCAACAGCAGCACCGAAGCACTGAGTTGTCATGCTTGAACTTTTAAACTAGACGATTAGAGTGACCACTGACTAATCAGATAGGCTTTAAAATAATTCCTCTCTTGTATGTCTCTTCTATACCCCCATCCTGGACTATGGGCAACTTCACTTGGGCTAAAATCCAAGACTAACATTTGCATTCTTAATCATTCACAGACTTTACTTTTCAAAAAGTTGCATTGCTTTGCTGGACTATCTTAAATGAATTATATTAATTAAAACAATCTTGAGTTTCAAATGGACTTCAAATACTTTCATCATCCTAGTCAAGTGGTTAGTCCTTTTATAAAACAATTGAACCTATACCCTTAAAATAACCCGATAACCAGGAGAAGGAAAACAAATAAAGTAAGTAGAAAAGGCAAAGCAATTCTTAATCACTTAAAGAAAATATGATTAAGAATCTTGAGACAAAATTGCTTTTGTTCTGTTACTGCTTACGTATCTAGGCCAACATCCTAAAACATTGACTATACTTAAAATATTACTTACAATATTTGCCGTTTCAATATACTGAGTGCTTTATTTTACTAATCTTCAGTTAACATCATACATTAACAGTTCCCCTAACTACCTGTAAATGCTTTGTGTAGTCAATAAAAATAATTTTATGCCTGAAAATTCTTACATTATACCTGCCAATGAAGGATTTTGGTTGAACAAGTTTTCTTCTCTAAAGCTTTTAAAGTGCATTCTAAAATAAAAGAACCTTGTAAGCTTAAAAAAAGAAAAAAAACCACCAACCAAAATGCAATATGAAGTGCATGGGCTACTCCCTCTCCTTTAGAAGTACAATCTGATTATCTCCCTTTATATCATTTTGTTAACGTAATACCAATCAAAATCAAAGTTGGAAAATAAGTAACCCAATTGCTCTGGGATCCCTGGAACTTTGCCAGGACTCCTGAAGCAAAAGTGTGCGCCCATGCTTTGTAGCGCTAATGCAATAAATCCAAAGCTTCAAAATATTTCCACAGATACTGTACTTATGCTGCAAAACGCATTAGATATGCAACAGTTCCAACGTTTTCAGGAAGCGCCTGCATTAGGCAGTTCGTTCACATGCACGCTGGAAAAATGGCCAAGATTTCTAAATGCATGGCCACACGTCCAAGGCAAATCCAAGAGCTGTTCAACATATGGTCTAGCCTCGGGCCTTGTTGAACAGATCTGGAAGTCACAACAACCTGTGTTTACCTGCCGTCTTTTCCATGGCCTGGCAACCTCTCTCCCTATCCCACTGGGCATCCCGCATATGTGCTACGCGTGTAGGTGACTAAGCAGTGCACAGATGGAAGTCACTCAGTTCCCATCTGATGGCCTGCAGGAAGAGTGGCAGGGAGAGGGTCACAATAGTTCACAACCTTTGCCACCACTGAGCACAAAGGAAAGGGAGCACAGGCTGCCTAACAGCCCTGGGAGCAGCGGCAAATTGCCCCGAGCTACCTTTCCTCACAGGGAGGAGACACAGCGTCAGATTTACATGCACTCATTGTGCACACATGCAGAAAATCCAAGGTCTCACAGACCATCAGATTTATGGTGCACACACAAATCAACTATACAGTGCAGAATGAGATGGCCTGACCATCAGGTAAAAGGAAGAAGCAGTGTTGTGGTGTACAGCCTCCCCCCCAGGAGAAGTACTGTGCTCAGCCAGAAAGCCTCAGTACTGTTCAGAGGAAAACTACTGCACTGCATGGTGCTTCTGGCTGTGCTCCAGGTGGTAGCTATCTCCAGAAAATATTTGGAAAATACTTTAAAAAAAAAAAAAAAAAAAAAAAATCTAAGTCCACCTCAACAACATTTTCACGAAGAGTTAAAGAACAGGGCCTATAAAACTTTTTTCATATGGATCTATGAAATCACCATCCCAACCAATTCAGTCCAATCCTTCTTCCATCATTTCACACTGTTCTTGCCCCGCATCACTATCATAGCAGAAACTTTGAAGCAAAGCAATTAAGAGGTTTCAACCTCTTTTTTTTTTGGCAACAGTTTTCTAAGGAATTCATTCCAAGGCGAATAAAGTAAAGAAAAAAATACCCTCCCACAAACTCTTAACTTACTCTTGCAGAGTTTCCACTCCTTTTTCCTTATATTGCAGCTCCTGCTTCATCTGTGCCAATTCTCGTTTTAGCCTAGAAAGCTACATATAACAAAATAATTTAAAGTAATATGTAACAGAAACTTTCATAATAAAAATAATTCTTTTTCAAACACAAAATCTTAAGTTACTTTAAAAAATTGGAAGTGATAATCTAAATTATCTTCTTTTTTTGTTTTAAAATTTGCATTAAAACAACAGAAGTTTCTGAAATATCAGAAGACCCAATCAAACAGCAGTCACAACATTCAGCTTTCAAAGTATCAATCTCCTCATCTATTCTATTGGTTTTCTATCTGCAATAGCTTATGCTAACAGCTAGCAAGTTTCAATCCATACAATTTTTCTTCTCCCCTTGTAACACAGAGACACCTCTCAACTGTCTTCAAGTCTTTAGCCATCTTAAAAAAAGACTGAACATTCAATGCTGTTAATTTTTCAATCTGGGAAAACAAAATCACTGGCAACAGAACTGGCATCTCTCCCAGAAATAGCAGCATGAGTTTCTACAGTTATTTTCATATTGTCCTGCCCTCTCAATCCCCCCGCCAATTACCTTGATCCCACTAGGGAGCATAAATCAAAAGTGACAAAGCAGCGATGTCTCCATAAATACACTTTTGTGGTTTTATGGAAACAGTTACCTGAGTAGGTGAGGCACACCTTACAAGAGCGCTATCAGCACCAAGAATGATCTGCAAAGAAATAGCTTCTTGCCCTCCAAAGCTGACAGATACCTGAGGGCAATGGGGGGAGGAGGGTTCAAGGGACTACAGACAAATGGGGGGAAAGCTGTTTCAGTGTGTGGTAGGGAGACTGAACTGAGAGCCCAAAGAGCGGCAGGGACGGAAGAAAAAAGCTCTCTTCTCAAGCCATCAAACTTGGAAGTCTTTCTAAAATTTACCCAGAGCGCTCTTGATGTTCACATGTATGTCAATAAATGAGAAATAAAACAAATGACAAAACTATTACTAAAAAAGAGTAAAAGAAAATTCCTACATATCCAGGCATAGATTAATTTTGTCAGCTCTAATTCAAGAGGGAGGAGCTTCACAGCTGTTCTGGGGATGCAAACCAGGACTGCCAGAGACCCACCATCCTGCGTGGGCCTCACTTCCCCATGTGTTCTTGTCCTTTCCTCAAAACTCATCACACCAGCCCCCCAAAAACTCCTATACCCTCACCAACTCTTTCAACACTCACCAAAAGTAAAAATGAAAAAACGTGTCATGTACACAAACACTTCATACTGCATATTTTATTCTATTACCTGAAACAACTCAATGCCTATGCACACATTCAGTTGAACAGATTATCCTATGCACTTAGGAGATCGTTTTGTTTTAAGATGCAGGAACAGAGAGAAATAGTCATATAATTGAAGACCTTGTTTATTTTCTTTAAATATTATTTAAATAAGTAAGGCTTATTTGCTTGTTTAGAGTATGCTGACATTTAGAGTATGTAAAACAAGCAAACACTAGTCAGCACGTAGTAAACATATACAGATAGAATAAATGCCTTTGAAGGGTGGTGAAGAGGATTTATTTTCAGAGGCACCCATGTGAAAAGTGGTCACTACAACAAAAATGGAACACTATCCTGCAAAGATAAGTATTTTTTTATTTATTTTGTGAGATGAATGCCTGGAATGCTAAACCCCATTTTATCCATTAATAAAAAGAAACATACAATTTAGAAATAGGTTCTAGAGCTTAATATTATAAACTGCTTTTTATAATTCTTTATGACTGCTATATCAATTTGCTTGAAACCAATGTGCAGACTTTAACTCTTTGCTAAAGCAGCGTGGGAGAAATTCAAGAAGTCAACTATTCCTCCTTCAGCAAAGACAGTACCAAAAGCATGATTCTAGTTCAAAAAAATATATAAAAATGGAACATTTTTATTACAGAACTGCCTATCACTGTCAGAATGCTTGAACTCCCCTCCCCTCATAGAAGAGCTCTGGCCAAATCAGCTAAAAAGTTCTAGTTGGCCAATATGTCTACTGAATTGTGAACAGATTTCCAACTAAATGGCTAAATCTAGAGTTCAATGACATCCATGGAACCCCACTGAAAATGGGTAAATGGTAAAATATGAAGACAGTGGGTCTGAACTGCAGTTAATCAAGAAAGAATTTGGCTGCAGAGTATTTACTACTTGTGTCAGTTCGCACAGAGAAAGCAATTTCTGAAAGCCTGGCTGAATTTGCCTCTGACATCCGTGACAAAAATCTTTATGCTTGTAACATGGAAAAAGCATTACTCTGCAAGTCACTCACAATATAGACTTATTTTAATAGAAGAATAGGTCAGAATAGGAAAGCATTTTTTAATATTGTATTTCCAAAAATGCATGCAACACCCAGTGTAAATGCTAAGGTAAAAGAAAAACATATAGTCCCCCTCCCTTCCCCATGCCTAATTCATATTTTTACAAAATAAAAAAAGATTACTCACTCTGTCACGACGGCTGGCTATTTCTGCTTTAATCTGATATGGGTCATACTTGGTATTAGTTGAAAATCCAGAGAATGCTAAACAGATGGAAAACAGTATTTTACATTATTTTTTTTTCTTCTTTAATACACTCGTTAAGATGTGGCAATATTTAATAGACCATTGCATTCATTCTTTGTGTTACAAGTCACTAGGTTTTAAAATAATCCTCTGTGCTAAAGTACAACTGAAGATTTATCTTTGGCCTCCCTGATTTTTTTTTTTTGACCTGAACAACAACAACAACAAGAACTATATAGCAGCACTGCATACATATTGCCTAAAAGCAACTAGCTTCCATGACACGATGGTGGCATTTACTGATGCAAGCAATTTGTGTCACATTAACAATTGCTAATTGCTTCCTAGGTATGTTGACATAACAGTATGATGGGGACTAAAGTAACAGAACTATTGTCAAAACAAAATTCAATCAGCTACAGAGAGAAGTTGGCTCCTAAAGCAACAGTGTAGGGAACCAACACAGATCAACCCCTGGCAAGTGAGCTCTTAACACAGCCTATCTGGAGTCAGGCAATAATTTCAAGCTGTGGCATTACAAGTTAAAGCCCAGACAGATGAAGTAAAGGTCCTAGGGTATAGGCTGGGCAAGACCAACCACGATTTATTGAGTCAGCCATTCACGGCAGCACTGGCCCACTGAAAAATGCCTGGTATGCAAGCGGATGGGGTTGTGCTGTTAGACCTACCATCTTTTTGTAGAGCTGAAGGCTGGTGCTTTGAAACCCATATCTGTGTCTGCGTTGCACTGAGCCTTTCGACTCTCAAAAGAATAGTGCAATGCCAAGGTCATGTCAAGCATGCAACAACTTGCCAAAATGAGTAGTCATGCCTGGGCTAATTCTCTAAATACAGGATTTTCTATGGATATTCCTCCCCACCCCCCCCAACCAGCGCTGATCACAACTGAGTCACTAAACTGCTGCATGGGCACCTCCCTGCCAACCCACAACCGCTGAGCTCACACCACCTCCCACTCATGAGCACACGACGCTGAGTCAATGACAGCACCCACAAGCAAAAAGGAGGAAAACAGTTTGTGAAGTTTTAGCTCTTTTAACACAACAGATTCAAACAAGTGGTGGTGGAGGCAGGAATATTTGCAATATAAGAGTCCAGCTTTGGCCATCTAATTGCACCTGAATTAGAAGCCTAAGACTTCTGTACAATAAACAGAGAAGCAAGCATCCCAGAGTGGAGGAGTCAAATTAAGAAAAACAAGTGGAGAAGCCTTGGGGCATCTTGAGTTGACAACATGATTAATCTCCAAAGGGATTTTTTTTTTTAATATATCATCTAACTAACCAGCCCATTCCATTTTCTCAAAACAGATGCATATGACCTTAAACCAATGTAAAATATATTAACACATCTGTAGAAAATTATTTTTTCACCTCAAAACAAGTGAAAGGTTTTATTTAAATGATTTTACAGTATCTCATTATCAATTCCACAGATATACCTAAAAAAAAAAACCCCTATCAGAAAACATAAAAGTCAATTGACATAGCATTTGCATTCATGCTACAGATAACCTCCAATTTTGTCATTTTCAGTCATATTTTGTTGCTGTTTCAAGCAACTTGTTTTTCCAAGAGCTTTAAAAATATGAAAAACAGGTTATATTTTACAGTATATTATAATCTTCAACAGAAGTTTCTTTCCGTATATTCACCTGAAATAATTCAACAAAATATCCCACAGAACTATCGCAAATTTTCAAAAAAGAAAAATCCCAAGCTCCTAGAAAAGTATTGCAATAAACGTACATTTAGATTTTATAATCTCAAAAAAACCCTGATGATACTATCTTTTACCCTATTCCAAGTCTTTAAACAGTAGTTAAACACTCTTTAAACAGTAGTCAAACACTCTTTAAACAGTAATTCCTTTTTTTAAAACTTCTTTCTTAATAAGGTAAAAAAAAAATCCTCTTTCTTAATAATTCTTAAGAAACTTGAACATGAACAGGAAGAAATAAGACAAGTCACAAATGTTCAGTTATTTCACAAACTAAAGCACAGAATACTTATATTTAAAACTAAACAAAAAAGATGAGATAATCCCAGTTCAACAGTAAAAGAACACCTGGTCAAGACCATCTGGCACACCTCAGCCCTAGAAAACATCTTTTATTCAGGATTTTGGCATACATATGAATTACCTTGGATTAATAAATACCACTGGATCAGTAGCTAAACACTTCTATCCAGATGCCTGCTTTAACACTCATCCACACACACACACCCCGCCCCCAGTCAGGTTTCCTGAACATTTTCAGGAAGGGCTAAGTAGAGCTTCCCATACTTACCAAGTACTTGGCATGTACCAGCAAATCCTGCAGTTAAACAATAGCTGTATACACGGCTGCCACTGTAAAGCCACCAGCGCAGTGAAACTCCACTACGTTTCCACATGGCTGGTGGGTATATCCATTTGATGATACATTTCTTTGAACTAGACTGTTTTGACTCTTCAGCAAAGACACCTTTTCCTGTTGCACCAGCCAACAGCCATGACAGTGGTGCAACAACTTCAGATTTCAGAAAAAGTGTATCTACTCCAAGCCACCAGAGACATCGGAAGAATGAAAAGGGTAGGAAATCAAGGCTCAATGAGCTACACGACCAGCATTAGGATCAGAGGCTGGCATTCAAGAATGAGGTGCAGTAATGAAACACCGCTTCCTACTTCATGGTCAGAGGTACTCTTGATCACAACACCTTATCCCTAACTCTTTATAAAGTCGATAAACCAACCGTGAATCCACAGGCTTCCCCTAAGCTGATGGTTCGCCCCCCATGTCGAGGGTGGAATAATCTATGAATTTAGGAGTGCAAGTAGATGGCTTGTCCAGCAACATTCAGTCTTGTCTTTGTTGCCTTGCATGAAGCACCATTATGGCTGGCTCCAAGATGGCTAGAGATGCTAGCTGGGATTATGTCCCTGTTTAATGTTAAAAAGGCATATACTAATAGACCTAACAGGAAATGAAAGTCCCTGAATAGCAGAGTCAAATGATAGCGCCTCACTTCTGTAGTCAGCATCTTCATTCAGAGAACCGGGTGATGGAAACACTTCACACTATTTCTTACACTACATGTTGTGAGAGGCAGGTGGGTAAATCAAGAAAAGACTAGTAAACTCACAGCTGGCGTAAGAACGGCTGTCATCTTCACACATTTTGTGCAATTGTTGATATTCTTCTTGGGCTAGCTCAAAACGCTGCTGCTTTATTTGGTAAATCTCTTTCTTGGCATTGAGTGCCTCCTGGGCAACTATTAAATATTCCTTTAGCATGCGTTCCTGCTCCCTTCTCCATTGCTCCCTTGGGTCCTCAATTTGTGTGAGCTCTAAGGAGAAAAGCATTTAAAAAAAAAAAAAAAAAGTAAGACACTTTATCCCACAAAGTACAAATTATTTTGTTAAGGTCTGTTCTCAACTAGCACACTACAGTGCTCAAAATCACTCCAGTCTGGATGAGAAGAAGGAAGGATGCAGAGTGGAAGAACAGGAAAAGCCCTTTCAAATATAAAAGGCATTTAGATTTGATTCTTTTCTTTACAAACTAGAGCAAACCCAAAGAAAACAGTGTTTTGGCTCTAACCTTCCCTCATAGCCAACTTGAAAATTCTGAGAACTACCTAAAAACCCAGAACCATGTAGGAGAGTGAAAGGTATCTCAGTGCTTAACCCATAACTCTAAAAATTGTTAGAACAACCTTAAGATACTACATACAACTTCACAAGTATAACATCCTGAAAGGTGACTACGCCTGCATAATTAAGAAGAATAAGGTCATTCAACAGAAGAGTTAGCATTTTAATCTCAAATCTATAAAAGCATTTAAATTGCTTCTTTTTTTGTCTTAAACAGCACTCTCCTGCTTTCCCTTTCCAGGGTTTAGAACAGTTTGTATTCAAACACAAATCAAAAATAGGTTTCCAGTACAAAATCTTTTCCTTATATACTGATTTTCAAAGTTATTACCATACAGCCATCTCTTTGCACTTGCAAAGACATTTGAGGAAGACACATGCATTAAAAGCCCAAAATTATTGGTTCATTTCTTTTCTTTTTGTGGTGATGCTCAAGCTAGCAAATATGTTTTAAATGGGGCTGTCCATGTAAAGTCTCATGTTTAAGTGAATGTTAATTTCTGCTGATTGCAGCTCTACTGGTAAAAAGTTGCTGCAGATGCAATGTCAGTATTCAAAGTAGCGGCAGAACCTGCACCACAGTCAGAAGGTAAGCACCTAGTCATTTTTTCCAAACTTTGTTTCTCACGACAGATGAAAGCCAGTTATGTTTTGCATTAATCTTGTGTACATAATTGAGTATATTGGTGTCAGTGATGAAATAAGAAACTATAAAAGATTGAGCCCAGCACATTAAGAACTCTAATGGTGTCAAGGTCATGCTAGCAGCTCTACCATTTGGGAGCCATCTGAAAAGTACATAAACAAAAACATGAAGCTCATCTACGAACAGTACCTCCAGCAGATCTACATATTAGGTTCCTAGTAACCTTTTCTCAACAGCTCTAACTTTTCTCTCCCCACAACTCCTCACATTGCAACAGTATAAAGATCATGCCTACGGTTCTGCAATTTCTCCCCACATCCCAGGGACCCTCAATTCCCAGCAGCAGCTTCTGGCTCCAATGCCCCCAGACTACCTCTGCAGCCCAGGACAGGATGTGCTGTGGCTTGTTCCAGTCTCCATAAATCCTTCTCTGCATGCCAGGCAAGCAGAAGAAAACAGAATTCACATTGCAGCCCATCCTTTACTGAGGGCATGATAATGTGCAATGCTATCTCATCTGTCCATAAGTATTCCTGAAATCTGCGCAAATTTAATATTCCTACAACTGCTAATCCCCTATGGAAACTATGCAGAAATTAATAAATATTTACAAGACAGAAAAGCTGGATCCAAGTAAGTGTCTCCTTTTGAATAGGAAATTAATAGTTCAATCTCAATAAACAGCCAAGGCTAAAATGTTACGTTGTATCACACATTAAGCTTCTGAGGTCCTATACTACAGGGCACTGTATCTCTTCACAAATTATCTCAGAAGCCTTCTCAAAAGCTAGCAGCATTCTTCTGAGGCAGAAAACTTCTTCAGTACAGTAGTGACATTCTCTTCTGTTTTATAAAGTACAGAGGCTTCACTTTGCCCTGGATTTCTACACAAGTTGGCCATGTAACAACAAAACTAAAGCTATGTTGTAGGATAAAATTCACTTCCTTCATTTCTTTAGAACCAATTAAAAAAAAAAAAAAAATTACAGTAATTCAAGAACAGCCCCAGACAAATGCAGAGAATATATTATTCCCTCACTGGGGAATGCCCAACTGGTTAAAGGAGACTTCAAAGGCTCCCAAGACTCTGAGGAGGAGGGAAAGGAATTCTGCGGCTGGCAGCCGCCAAGGTTTTTAAGCAACAGTTGGAAAAGAGCCAAGAGCAGCTTAGTAAGGGTGTCAACAAAGTACTGAATTTACAGAACAAGATGGAGATCAGGGCTGGAAGCACCACTGAGATTTACAGAAGATTCCTCTGTTCCTGGGGGTTTTCAATATAAATGGAAAGTTATTGCCTAGAAATCTTTTTATTACTTTCTGAGTAAACAAACGTAGCAAGAGGTTTGGAAAAAATCAGATGTATTACTGTTTTCTTTTAAAAGGTGCAAGGGCAAAAAGCTTGAGATGGTGCTTGAGAGGTCCTTGGTAAGCATAACTTTAGAATGACTCTCTTTGAATTATCCGTTGCATTTTTTCACAGTATTTCTTGAAACTGAAGCACTTCTAACTGTTTTGTCAATTAACACAGAACTCCAATGCTGTATAAAGCATTTAACCTGGTCAGCCACAGAAGGCAGTCTGAATGTTTTCACGTGGAAGTTGCCGTTCCAAGTATTTTAGACACAGTTCAGAATACAAGGTAAGGGACCCATTTCAGAAAAGCATTTCTTCAGTTCCTGCATCATCTCTGCCACTTGTCTGGTAGCATCTCATGATGCACGACTGTCTACTCATTAGTCCTCGCTTCTACAAAGGAGGTTAATGCAGTCTTGATTGGTACCTTTGTTGTCCACAGTTTAAAATTGGACCGAGTATCCTACTAATTTTTGAATAATGATTATCCAGCTATAATATCAACTCTGTCTTCCCTCTGAATATAAATCTTGCTTGTTTATGCAAGCACTGTATTAGCCTAAGGGTGACAAACCCATTTTGCTGTGACGGTTGAATTACCACTTAGGATAATATCTGTGGGCTGCAAGTAATTAGTTATCATGAAAGAGACAAATTTTGCAACCTTGTTAATTGCAGAATGATTCCTTTCACTCAGTTCAGCATTGGCCCTATGAAGTTTCTATGCCTCTGTTCATATATTACCTTTATTTAATTCCTAATATGATTAGCTTTACTTTCCCAGACCCATTTATATTAATCTTCTCTTTCTGTGCTTTCCCATTGAGCATTCGGGAATTCAATTTCTCTCTGCAAAGACTCTCTTCTACAGTTTTTGCTCTTAATTGCACAGAAAAAAAAATGCAAGCCAGATCTGACCTGCCTACAATGATTAATATCCTTTCCATAGGTTCAAACTTGATGTCTGGTGAAGCAGCTAATAATGAAGTCTGAAAAGCAAAAGGGAGTGATTTCTTTTGCATACAATGGTGATTGTTATTCCCATGAAAGATGCCTATCGGTAGGATGCTTTAGTGCTTTTTTTAGTCACAGAGTTGCAATGGGAGCTCATGTTCTACTCATTATCTATAGGGACGCCTAAAGCATTTTACAAAGTTCAAGAAAAAAACAGAAGAGTTACCAATACCCTCATTTGTTTGGTTTTTTTAAGTATGTGCATTCACACACATGTAGATATGCTGGTGCAAGTGCACTCCATTACTGTACTCTGACGTAAGCCGCACTTTTTATTAACCTTCAACATTAACTAAAGTTACCATGACAGTTTAAACAGCAATCATTAAGCTACTACTTCTTCTCAACAGAATTATTATAAGAATTACCTAACAGTCTGTATTTATTGCCTTTCAATTGTCTCAGCTATCTATCCTTATGATCAGTGCATTGACAGCTCTTTAAAGTTTATTATTTAATTTGTGATCTTTGTTAATTTCACAACACATAAGCGCCTGTGTGGCTCAAACAATATCATGGGAACATTTGTTATTCTGTTGGATTTTTTTTTTTAAATAGGTAATTGTGAAACCACAATACACAAGTAATTCCAATGATGGCAGGAAGCCAAAAACTATTTCTACACTTTTATTTTTTAATTGACTAGATTTCAAGTAGATAGTATTGAGGTTGTTTTTGCAGATTATAATATTTACCATTGCTGCGACAGCCCATATAACTACTTTCTTCTTTTCTCCTTCCCTGCCAACTACCAATTCCCACAATATTGAAAGCATTCACTCACTGGTGATAAGAAGCTTAATGATAGTAACAGCAGCAGTAGTACAAAGCTGTAAAGATAAGACTTTTTTTTTAAAATTAGAACTGGCAAATGTGCCAGACAGTGGCGATACAAAGCTCAGCAAGAGTCCAAAAGGGAAAGCGTTGGAAATTTCTCCCGCTTAGTTTCCAAAAGGGACATCTGTTGTCTTTTTGATAGCACTTTGTACTGTATTAAAGCATAAAACATACATTGCTTAAGAGAGGATGAGATTATTGTATTTCATAGTGCTTCTAACTAAAAATCAGCACTTTTCTCTCAGAATGTATTTTGGTTTTCAATATAGAAGAGTGAACTATGGATGACTGGAAAAATAGGAAATACAAGAGTATAGCATGAAAATCTTCTTAACTGACATATGACAAAAAGCAACAACAAAATTACTGATACTCCACAGTATGACAAAGCAAAACATAATAGTTTTATACACTATAACTCAACCATAAGTTGTAAAATTCTTCACAAGTGGAAGAAGGATTGTGCCCCCATTTGAAAGATGAGAAAACAGATGCTGCAAGAAATTACCTGCATATATTTTCTCACTGTAGCATGAGGTGCATAAATGGTATCGGAAACAAAGTTGGGCCATCAGTTAATATCAACTTGCTAGGATTCCTAAAAATAATCACACATCTACTCACGATTTATGTGGTCCATATAATAAACTCCAATCTGTTGATCGTAAACAGTTTCCCATCCTAAGGGAAGCTCATCACCGACACAGTCAGCAAATGTCAATGGCTTTGTAATCCTGTAAAAATAAAAATAACATAAATAAATACAAAAGGTGCAGAGTTTACAGTGCAATGAATGTTATTACATGTTTTGAAGATACCTCCATCATTTGATCACAAACTAGTTATGCTGCTTAGGAATGTGCTAATAATTACAAACATACAGTTTCAAAATAAAATTTCATTTAAATATGCTGACAGATACTCCCCGAACAGGTCAGACAAGCTTCTCCCTTCAAGTTTCTATGTTTAACAGTTTAATTACAATGGCATGCAGTCCTGCCAGTTTTTCTCCCATGTTGCGAAGAACACAAACGTGAAGCTGGAGTTCACCACTGCTAAAAATTACTAGAAGCTTTATAGGTTTTAACTTCTCTAAGGTGTCAAAGCAGTATAATTGTTTGTCCTTAAAAAAATTAAATAACATTTAAGAAATCCTATATAATAGATTTCTTCTCTTTTCAATTATGCATTTCCAACTATTAATGATATTCTCTTGGTCCAGACCCATACAAATTACTTTCTCTCCCTCAAAAAAGAAGAGAGACAAACAAATGTCTCTAAAGAATTCTGAAGCCATTAGAGCAGAAATAGTAACTAATAAGTAACAGCATTACTATCTAGCAGCTTAAAATATCACATCCCTTGCTAGGCAAACTCTTGATAGACCAGTGGGTAATAGAAAACCAAAACAGCAATTTCAGTATTGACAGGAATGTTTGAAAACACTGGGTTACAAATTCTACAGAAGGGTTCCAACACTGTTCTAGAACATCAAGTTATATTAAAAAAAAAAAAAAAAAAAAAACAACTAGGAAGAACAAATGATGCAAATAAAAAATCCTTAACATTCAGTTGCATCATATCTATTTCCCAAATCATCATTTTAATTGTTACTTAATGCCTATGATAACGTTTTCTTCTAAACGCTGCCATAAAATTCCTTTACAGAAAAGCTATTAATACAGTCATTTCAATTATACATGGGATATAGATCCAACACCTTCAATGTTTATTTGTTGAGGCATTTCTAATATCTAGAATGATGACAGCTTTGCAAAGATTAAATACATGCATTAATTTAGGGACTGACTTAAGTTCAGCATAACCTATGGCATAATACTGTTTGGTGTAAAATGGAAATTCCATTCATATGTTATAATACCCAATTAAAGTTTCCTGATACCAGATTTGGACTATGCTTACAAATATGCCGCAGGACAGCGAGATCATTGGGACTGGTAATTGCACTTCATCTGATAACACCTGTATAAAACAATAACTTCATCTGAACTAAAATGTCTGTCTTTGAACTAGAAGTCCTTCCCAACCTCAAAACAAAACCAACCAGAAGAATGCAACGGTAAAGACTTCAAATGATGGAAATACTACTACAGCTACATTCTAGCTATTCCAATGGCCCAGTAAGCACACCATTCAACCACTAACAAAAAGCACATAAACTTCACGCACAGCAAACAGAAAAAGTGCATTTACCTGCTTCCTAAAACTATTTTAGTATTCTTAAGACTAAAGTGTTCAATATTAAATGTAGTAGGGGGAAAAAAAAAATCTTCACTAGCTTAAATGTAATGTTTTAATAGCTCTGTACAATAGTATAGAGACCAAGTTATTTAGGTCAAGTAATAAAGAGCTTGATCATATGCTATGGATTCTCAAACAGGTATAAACAGTTTAATAAGATGAAGATGTACATGAACTCGTGCACCACTATTTAATGTAAAAATTTCCCATTACTGATAAATATATAGTTCACGTCATGTAATCATGCAAATCCAAAGCTGCTGTATTCGAGAAAGAAAACGTTACTAAGGACTGGCATATGTATTCTTTCAGTAATTCACCTAGCAGTGAGGCAGACCAAATATTGCCAAAATACTTTCTATCTCCCTGGAATTCAGTCAAATATTGAAAATATAACGTGCAGCATTTTTTCTTAAACTCTCATGGTTTTGTTCTGAAGACATCATATTTACAATTTCTCGAAATAGTCTAGACATCGACTCCTAAATTACCATACTATAGACAAGATTTTCTTTGGAATGAGTTATGAGACATGTTTGCCTGTTATACAAACACAACCTCACCCTTTATTCCTAAATAAAACCTGCACATGATACTCTAACCTTCCGTACGACAAGAACTTTAATTCAATGCTCTCCGTGATCCCACCGGGGCTCCGATTTCGAGGACAAGGTCAACACTCACTTTCTGAAAAAGGGAGACTGAAGAAAGCCAATACATCTGGTCCAACCAGTTTTCATTCCAATGTTATAAAGCATGTATGAACAGTTTAATTAATGGTTTTGAAGGAAACCTTGTAAGAAAAAGATGACATGAAAAGCTGTCTTCCAGATATTCAGACCATTATTAATGTGATGTGGCTCATTTTAAACTGTATTCAAAGTTGCTTCAAATTGGATTCCGTTCAGACAAAACATAACATCACATTGATTCTCAGTTCAGTCACATTTATATCTATGAATATCTATGTAGCTTGAACCTTCTCCATTCAATTCATCTAGTTCAAAACATGCAAAGCTTAAACTAAGAATTAGAAGTTTCTCCCTGTGTTTTGCACTGGTTTAACTAAGTCAACTGAAAAAATTACATTTCTGGTTTAACCAGCACAACTCTGAGGACAAGATTCTCCCCCCCCGCCCCTGTTAGGGAAACTAAGGGTTTCCAGAATAACAAAGACAAAATGGATCAGATGCAGATATGGATATTGGAGGTCAGCCACAAGTTACAGCAGTAGACTCCTGAAATTAAGTATCTTCTGGAAACACTGCTTTACCCTCTGGTTTATTTTTATTAGCTTAAGCACTGTAAAATAGGACAGGTCTTTTCTGCTTCTATATAAAGAATTGTACAAGGTACAAGTACATCTGTTAAAACATTTCAAAGTATTAAAATAAAGACAAAAAACTTTTCGAAGCATTATAAAGACAGACAAAGACAGGATAAAAATGCTGCCACCTTTAATTAAATAAAAAACAGGGCTGCCCTGAACTATGCTATTCACAGTAGTAAAGAATAACTAAAGCATTTTTTCTGTCACCAGTGGTAGACACTAACAGGAAGGTTCTGAACTTCCAGCTGAAGACAGAATTCCTCTGGGACCAGTTTACAACATCAACTGGTCGCGGCCACTGGATCTACAGCCCAGGTACAAGTGACAGTCATCCACGGGGGTCAGTTTTGCATATCTCCAAGAGCCAATCATAACTTCAGATTAACTGATTTGCTGATTCTTCATTATCTTGAAACACTTATCCTTTCCAAAAGTAAGGGTACTATTCAGTCATTAGGCACCCAATCTTTTGTGACTTTGAAACCCTTCGAAAGTCAATACAGAAGCACATAAGAAAGCTTCCATGACCCAAATCCTGCACACCAAGCTGAGAGAAAAATCTTTGAGCATTGCCATGCGCCTTAGATCTGTCACCTCTAATTCTGCCCAAATTAAATGTTTTCATTAAGAAGAAATGGAAGCCTGGTATTTGCATGCAGTAAAACGGACATATCTGAAAACCCAAGTTACATTAATATTTTCTCTGCATCAATTGTCAAGCTAAACAGTTAGAATACAGACATCAAACTACAAAATAGAACAGAAATAGTTTTATTCAACTGTTCAAAGAGGTGTTTCTCCTCCTTCTTGCATACTTATTTCATATCTTTGTCCATTACCCGTACACAGAAGGATTCCAGAATACAGTACTACAGCTTTCTGAATACGCAGCAACAACAGATATTTCTTGAATGCATCAGTTCATGGCGGGGAGTGGGTGGGGAAGAAAGAAGACAGCAAAAGGCAATGGCTAAATACCATTTTAGATAAAGTACTCCAAAACTGCTCTCAGCTTTAGTATATTTTGTTAACAGAATCTAACTTCAACCCCCCAAAAAAACTACAGAAAACCTCAACCTTTAAATAATAAAGGAACACTTCTGCGTTCAAAGAAAAGGCATACTTCCAACTCTCCAAAACACAGTTTGACCGACTAGCGTGGGGCAGCAATTTCATTGTCATAGATTTTGAAAAACAGAACCAGATCACTGAAAAACACAAGGCATCAGAAAATATTAGATAAGATCCTCAGTCTTCCCATGGCCCTGATGCCACATCAGAGGGCCCTGGCTGCTTGAAATCTCTAGGTCTAATTGAGTAAAACTTCCCCTGGGAGGAACTAAATTAAGACAAACAGAGCCTGTTTTTGCAAGATCTTGAACAGGAAATCGAAAAGGTGTTTCCAAAGTAGAAATGCCATTGCAAACTAGCTGCCATCTCTCAGATAACATCTAGATGCCTAAATCACGTCCAGGGTCACCTTATCTTCCAAACTGGGCCTGGATTAAGAGGAAAGCACTAACCACAAGGGCTAATTATGAAAAAGAACCACCAAGTTCTGAGGAAAAGCCACCATTTGTAGGGGAGACAGAGGGAAGGATGCAAAACCAGCAACTGCCAACAGTGCTTTTATTTTTGTTCCTGATTTTCATCAGGTCCAACAGCAGAGGCAGAAAATGTCTAATAAAATTTGATACTCCTCAACAGACAACTAGGAGAAACATTCTCTTAAATCTGATCTCAGTCTGAATAGCCATCTAATGGGATAGATGGTTTTGTCTGACAAATGCAAATTACAGGCTAGGAAACTGTATTAATTCACATTACAGATCTGAAAAATACCAGGGAATTTAAAAATGAGTAATAGTATACCCAGAAAAGAATTAAACATTCTGGATATACTATTGCTAGATTTATCAAAGTAACGTATTACGCTGAGTATATTACTGAAGCGTCACAAGGCAAGAAAGAGAGAAGGCAAAATGAGAAATCACGCACACACTTTTTTATCTCACCGCCTTTCAATCATGAATTTAAGTTACAGCCATTGTTATAAAATTCAACTAATCCTCGTCTTGTATCATGGCTCTTACTCCCTCCAACCACACAGAAAAAAAAAAAACAAAAAACAAAAAAAAAAACCACTAAGAAATTGAGCAGGCATGAAGATTATTTTTTTGTTGTTTCACAGACATGGGCAAGAAGAGCTGTTTACACTGAGGGGAAGGATGGGGGGGAGTTGTTGTTATTTTGTTTTTAAAAGTCACACTGCAGTCCTGGAGGCACTTCATGGACATCTTCCACCACCGTCGCTCAGGCCTGGGCAGCAGTGCGCTCCGGGCCTGCAGGACCTTCTCTGTGAGACACAGCAAGGGTCTGTGGCCGCCCAGCTGCGCCGTGACCCCCCAGCAGCCCCAACCCACCCGGCTCCTCCAAACAGGCTGCCCTGAAGAGAGCACCCCCCTCCTCAGCAGCCACCGCCTCCCGCCCCGCCAAGCAGGGCAGGGACACGTCCTGCCCCGCACGCGCTGCCCGGCTGCTGAAGCGCGGAGCTTCCTTCCCGGCTCGGGTGCAGCCGCGCACCAGCCGGACCCGCGCAGCCTCACCTCCTGCCAGCGCACGCCAGCCAGGCACCGGCCGCGCGCAGCAAATGCCACCGGGAACGCCAGGCCCCCCGTCACAGCACTCTGGAGTGCACCACGGTCTTCCTCACCGTCCGTCCTCTATTACAGATTCAGCTCTCCTCAAGTAGCCCAGTCATAAAAACAAGCTGGATTTTGAAATAAGGTTTGGCAAATTACATACTGGCTGCTCAGTCTAGAAGTACAACAAAGTTCACCAAACTATACGTATATTTTCAAGATAAAAATCCCTTAGAACTTTTTTCTTAATCCAAATTATATCTCCTCATTTTTCTGCATAATTTAACCTCAAGTTCTGAATAAAATAACTTACTGGACATCTACTCGACCCTTCATTAAAATAAACCCACAATACAGATGGCCGTACAGAAACTTGCACAAATGAGATTCTGTGCTCAGGACAAAGACTTAAAGAAGGTAACTTGTATTCAGAGTCATCGCTGCGATACATTTCCCTGAGAAATGAAATGCTACCCTACAGCAAGGAAATAACAACATCAGCTCTTCTAAAGGTCACTTGAAATTCAGTCTTTTTAAGACCACGCTCTATTTTGCAGTAATTTTCATTCTTTTTTTTTTTTTAAACAACTGCAAGTAAGCACATGAAAGAGTGCTAATAGTGTCAGATCCGTGTATTTGCTTCAATTAATTTTACAGTAACATCAGGCAACACAGCATACATCAATGTGCAAAACAGAAGGCACAGGATGGCATTAGCCAGCTACAGTAATGAATCAACATCTTTAAGTGTGGACAAAAAACGTGTGTTCGTTATTAGATTTTTTTTTATATTTTTTTTTTTTTTAATGAAAACAAGTGTTAACTGCCTTTAATACATGGTATTACAAACCTGGACAACCTATGCTGAGACAGCTGACAAGCACGTCACTCCCACAAATATTTGAGTTATTTGTCGACTGCCACCTCCTGAGCCACGGTTTGCCACTGTTTACAGCGTGGCAAACAAGCTGGTAGCAGCTCCTTTTAACCCCACTCTGTGAGCCACAGTGCTTCAGGAGCTGGTTAAAAAGCAGCTCTAACATCTGTGCAGCAGGGCAGCATAGACAGTACCTTCATCAGCCATCCTGTTCCTCAGTCTGTAACTGCCCTTGTTTTACAGCCACCTGAGCTTATGTGGGTCAAGAAAAGTAAGTGGTATCAGCTATCTACCTCTCTTGTGACCTCGTGCTGAAGAAAACCATTCAGGAACAATGGAAATAATATTATAAAAACTCAGCAGATTGACGAGAATGCACGAGCACTCTATTTTGGCACCCGAAACCTGAATAGAATGATTTTGTTTCCTACGGCATTTCAGATCATCACATCCTCTGTTGTGCAGTACATTCAATCAATTGACTCCAAACCAAAAAGAATTCACTTTTTCATGCTAGGCAGTCCCTTGACATTTTTTTAAATCTCACTAACACTTTTCTGATGGGCAGGGTATTATACATGTATTAGATGAAAACTGTTCATCATACTCAAAATGTTCTTTGCTACATGTAATGCTGATAGGGCAGGTGGCCATGAAAACCCTGAACAATTAGATTTTGTGACGCAAAATGTATGTGAAGCTACATGTATCAGTAAGAGATAACCTATACTATTTGTTGAGTTAGAAGAAGTAACAGAAGTTTATATTGCCTGCAAATACCTACAAGAAATGTACCTGAGGACACCCTCTAACTTCCTTTCACTACTCTAGAAACAATAAACATTTACTAACACGCAACAACAGAGAAATAATATACTTTTTTTATCCTTTATCATACTCCCAAAACCCGTAACAGCTAAGAAATACTGGCTTAGTATGCTGAAACATAAAATCAAATGCTATGTCCAATTGCAGCTCTCGCATGACTTGTCTGTCTGCTCAGGAACTGCTGAAACAGTTCCACACAAGCAGCCAAGTCTTCCAAGCAGCATTTCTTAACAGCAGCTATGATCCATATCCAAATTCAGAACACAAATATTATGGGAAATTCTTGCTGAAAATATACCCACATTTCATCAAGACAGCCGAAATTCCTCCTTCAAAAAATCATAGCCGGGTTAAAAGTCAGTGCTTTTAAGAAAACTGCTTTTGTTTCTACTATTTACTATTTTTTTTACAGAGGATAAATGATAAAAAAGGGGGCAGAGGGGTTAAGTAAGGCTGTCTATGAGTGCTTTAAAACATGTTTTGTTTGTGTATGCACAGATAGCCCAAAGTTACAGGCAACTGTACAAAGTCTCCATCCAGAACCTAAGATCAGCGGCAGAGCAGAGGCAATCGCTGGAGGGTCTGGCTGAAGGAGGCAGTCTGGGCAGCAGGTGACTTGACATCTAGACCAAAAAACAGACAAAATTACATATGGCAGCTGGGAATAAGCCGTAAGAGGAGGACAGCAGGAATATGGGGCAGATAAGACAGTTAAGGAGGGGAAATTAGGAGACTATAGTTCTACTAAACTGATGTCAAATTGGACCATCGTATTGAATATGTTCTTAGCTAGAAACAGTAATACGCAAGATATTTACAACTTTTCTTTTGCTGATCCTAATAAAGCTGCCTTCCTTACTCAAAATTTCTAAATATTTACAAGATCTTCTCAAGGACTTGCATATTGGGAGAGACTTCAAAAAAAGCATGAACAGATAAAAATCAAAAGCCTAAACTAAAAGACAAGGAAAATTAATAGGGAACTTCAGAATCTGAGAAGCAAGCTGAATTCTTCCACCTGTGTAAGAAGCCTAACATGACACTACAGCTGTCCAGACAGAGCACAGCTTTTGAGAGGTTAAGTAGTGTTCTAGTTTCACTGATTCTGTATCAACGTTTATAACTTTTACACCAGTTTCTGTGAATAACAGTGTTTTCCAACTACAGGCTATTGGTAATTAAGGTCCTAGTTAGTTAAGGCCAGCCCTGCAGTCATCTGTTTATTTCTTCCATCCTGCAGACCACAACTCTGCAACCTTCTGCTGGAGAAGAACAAGTTACACAGCTCTCAGATTTCTACATCCTCAGTACAGACTAAAGCCTATTTCTATGTTCAGTTCAGTCTAACAAACTGCTTGGCCGTTGTATCCTTAGTTTTGCAATGACTCTTCTGGTTTGAGAACTCAAATTTCTGACTAGCTGACTTGGCCACAATCCTGCCCACCAGTTAACTAAACCATCGTAGAAAAGTCACTGGGAGAGGTGACGAGTTGCTACACCCTTACACAGAGGACCGTACACGTGTTTGTGTGTAAGCATATGCATACACACACAAAATTGTTCTCTTCTGACTTCTGGTCATAACCTCTGTATGCAACTACCAGATGAGGAGGAAACACCTGTACTTTCCTATATGGAAGTCAGCTGAGCAAGGGTGAAAAGGTGCATCTGCAAGACCTTACCAGCAAGTTCTTAGTAATAAGCCCTTTGCACATCAACAAGAATAACAGGAGGAGCTCAAAGCAGAAAGAAAATGAAGCAGACAGGAAAAGGGAGGTCCCCGGCAGACAAGGAGGAACAAAACTGGGACATAAAACTCCAAATTCCAGTCCATGAAGTTCCACATGTTAGAAGAAAAGGAGGCATCAAAAGAAGCTTTACATCTCAGTAACAAGTAACTAAAATGGTCTTAAATGCAGCAGGACACTATCGTGCAGTGGAATACTTCCTGCAGAATCTTGCAGGATCACTTCAAGTTTCTATCAAAGAAGATTAGCACATCCTCATTATTACATTGCCTCTTTCATTTCTAGTTTATTAAAGTATCTTGGCTCTCTCTCAAGCAGTACAAAAGCAAAAGGGTAAAGTTCTTCAAAACTGTTTTCCCATCTACTGTGTTCTCTCACTAACCTCGTATATCCTATATCCAGAAAGATTATGCCGGCATTTGCTGACTAGCTTGTTACCCTTAAGTCTGTCCTTGCTAGACTAAACTTTTCTTCAAAATTTTGAAGTCTATGTGATTATCCCAAACATTATGCCAGAGATTTTTCTAAAACATTCTAGCAGCTATTGGTAATGCAAGTTTCTGTACATTTGTAATGGTTAGCTCTGCACTGCTGAAGGCCTCCCCCCCCCCTAAATTTATCATTCTTCTTTACCAACTAGCCAGATTGGAAATAACTAAGTGTATATGTGTGTATATATACATATATACACACATACAAACACACACAATTTATTGATTTATCCAAATACCTTTAAAGTGTCAAATGACAGAGGCTTAACTTAAACATTCTTCAACAAAGAAAGCACTGTAAAACACTTTCATGAACACTTTAAATCACTTTAGACAAGTCTCAGTCAGCAAAACTGAGAATCATATGTTAACTAGTAATCTTTGGGCTGACCAAAAGGCAAGTTGTTGAAGACACACAGAGGTTAACACCAGAATCTTGAGGTATATATGCAATTACATCCTGATGTGGTCTGCAACTGCTTATTAACTGAAGAAAACCCTTCTCATACACTGAGAAGGTCCATCATGCTACAAACCATATCAATGAACATGATGCTAAAGGGATTTTATACTTCTGTAGTCCGGGAGAAACAATGTTTTAGAATAGGTTATAGCCAAGCTACGCTTAACTACCAGTGTTCCCTAGAGGTAAATTGAAGTTTAATGAGATTAGAAACACACGTCTGTCGTGTCTGTGTGCACAAACAAGCTCAGCACTAGTATCAGTGAAAAATTAAGTAATTTGATGTTTTAAATTATTTTAAGCCCAATCCTCCAAAAACTTACTATATTTGGAGTATGTTCAATTAAAAGTTTCATGAAATTAATTTCATGAAACTATTTCCACCAATAAGTATTACTCAATGATACTAATAAAAGAAAAAACACATGTTAAAAGCTACCAGAAACAGTTTCTAGACAAACGAAGCAGAAAGTGACAAACAATGGGAGGAAAAAGTAAATGCAACTGGACTGCGTATAAAACAATAGTTGGAAAAATATATATTCAAGAGACCATTCTTTTCAAGTTTTGGAACAAAGTGATGTGTAGATAAGTGCCAAAAGAATATGCATACCATGACTTCACATACATCCTATTAAAAACAAATTGCGAGGTAAAGCAGTAAACAAATGCCTCACACCCAGAAAAGTCTACGCTGCCAGCTAATATTAGAAATTCAAGGCAAGAGGTTTCTCATTTAACCTTTCAGAACAGCTTTGCTCCTCCTTCTCCTCCAGCCCGCCTGAAAACAGTGTTATACTTGTCCTGTATTTTTCCTAAAAGTACCACGTATGGTATTTCTCAAACATGTTCAATTATCACATTCCTGGAAGTTTTATGGACTCTTGTACCATTTCTATGTAATGTCTTCTAATGCGCTACTGCGCTGTCACGCACCGACTTTGCCTGTACAGCAGAGAAATTTTGCCTTGCAAAAGGCCACAGCCCTGGCCCCAAGCCCCCCTCAGTGGAGCGGGTGCCCACGGGCACAGAGGGAAAACTGCGACCAGAGAGGGCATCACGCTGCGCTCCAGCAGACCCCGGCCCAAACGATGCCACAGATTTGTAAGGCAGGCTTTCCAGACTGCTTCTCTTCTCGAAGTTTCTGAACTACGTTAATAAAGCAATATTTTACGTGGGAGTGAAGGAGTGCAACTAATGTGACAATCCAAGGGCAACGTTTCAATCACTTGCCCGAAGAGCTACTAAGCTCAACTTAGCTCTAAGCAACTGAAGTGGAAATATCTTGACAGGATCTTTGATGCTTTTTGTTTCAGACTCCATTTCTATGGCAGTCACCTCATTATTTAAGGTTTTTCCGCTCTTCCAGGAGTTAGAGAACCTTAGTCAAGCACATATGGGCACATGTTTCAGCTGCCTAGAAGTGGCGACGGACAAGTCATTAGTGAATATTGTATATATTTAGCATACACATACAGACATCCTCCATCTACCTACTTATTTAAAAGCTCCATATTTTAACTAGTATTACAAAAACAGTTAATGGTTACCTTTAAGGTATTAAAAGTTGTCTAAAAACAAACCCGTTAAAGAAAACCATGCTTAAAATGTGTCTTCTATTTTCCAAACGTATCAGGAGATCTAACAAAAGAAACTGTATCTCCCTAAAATCCTTGCTGCTTTTATACCACTGGAGCAACAACCCCCTGCTAAGTAAAATAATTTCTTTAAAGCCCAGTAACTACCTAAGGAAAAAAGCAATGGTTCTGCAATGATTTGCTACATTTTCTTCTCCACAGCTCATTCTTTGCCTTTACTTCAAAGTTACAGATATAGCTGCCGAATTATTTACACTTTATGACGTGCTAGTTTATATCATTTCTAAGCTTTGGATTCTCAACATTCGCAACCTACCAGTCACAAATACAAATTCATGTAAGCTACAAATATATAATGTTAATGCAGGCGTTGGGGAGAAGATTGTCTAAAATATGTACTTCAAATCTTACAACTGCTTACACACTCCAAGTTAAGCCCCTTGTCAGCCAGTAATTTTCAAGCTTTTAGGAAAACTTAGCCCCTGTTTTCCCAATATTTAGTTATCCCAGTATTATTACAATTCCCCAAGTACACTTGCTTCTAACAGTCCTCTTTAATGCTGACCTTGCAAACTAACACAGTGTATTCCCCAATCAATATTAGTAATTTAGTAATATAACCTAATGAAAAAGACAGTTTTACAGATTTATGTTCATCTGAAATTTTTTAAGAGGTTGGAGTTATGAAGTTTCATGCCACTACTTCTATAGTTGCCAGTAGTTGTGCAATATATTATATTTAAGCTTCAAGCTAGACCAATAAAGTACTTCCAAGTAAGTAATACGAGGAATTACTCATAATTTTACTGTCACGCATTTGCTAAAATACAGGAATAAAAAATATTTTGGGAAAAATCCAGAGAAATCCAGCCAGATAATGTAATTTTTATAAATAATAATAGTGCAATAAAGGGGGAAAAAAAAAAAAAAAACACTTAAGACAATGTGCTCAAACCCAATATAAAAAAATATTTTCAGTATAAGAAACTAAATCAAAGAGTAAGACAGCACATGTATTTTTGTTACAGTATAAAATTTCAGATCTGCCAAAAAAAGGGGTAAGTAAAAAAAACAATCAACAGGATATAAAGCACAATTATAGAAGAGACACCATGCCATCAAACCTACACTGATCTTAATTTGAACATAACTGAACATCCATAGGTAACAAGCACCTCTTCACTAAAACAGCAACAGAAATTAGATTAAATTTATACAGTAACATACTAAAGAGACTTCAACAGTAGATGGCCTCCTCTTCTTCCTCCCCATCTCCCATGATCGAGAAGGTTAAAAATAGAGGCTTCCGTTTCCTTAGATTATTTCGCTTTAAACTTTTCTAGAGCACTGAAATTAGCTGCTTTGCCAGCTTCCTACATTTGTGTTAGAAAAGAAGGAGTGTTAAAAACACGCTTCCATTTACAGCAACTCAGGAAACCAACTTCTGTGGTTTGCATTATTATTATTATCATTTCTAAATGACAAGTCCCTCTAAAAGTTGTGGGTGTCTCTTCCAAAGTTTCCCTTTGGACACTGCCCACCCAAAGGCCCCTTGCACCACATAGTAATGTATTTTGGGGGTCATCTTCTGCACTTGCATATTTTTCTATATTTATGCATTCCTTTGCAGTTAGTACATGCAGATATTTTCAGTGCACAGCATTCAATTTCCCCATATCCAAGAGCAGCTCCGGTACTAGGAAGGGGAGCTTAAGAGCCACAGAAAGCCAGCTTCAGCTCCCTCCCTCCCAGCCCTGAGCCTTCGAGGAAGTCGGAGCCGCAGGAAGCCTCTAACTTCCACCACGGCAGCACAGAGTGGCCCCAGCTGTCCAGGTCCATATTTTAAGATCAGAAGGAACCACTGTCATCATCTAATTGACCTCCTGCATAATACAGGCCACAAAACTTTAGCTGGTAATTCTTGCATCTAGCCCAAGATCTCGTGGTTGACCTAGAGCATATTTTCCATAGTGGTAAGCGCAGTGTTTATTTATATTGAAAAAGATGTACATTGCAGAATAAGTATCTGAACTGTTTATCTGGAAGTATTGGATATCAACAAACAAAAAGTAGCAGGTATCCAAATACTGCTCTAGTATGAAGTTGTACCAGCTACACATTACTATAGTGCAGTGCCAGCCATTCATTAGGAAGTCTGGTATGCTTCGTTAGCCATTGCCTCGTTAGGCAATTTTTTGATTGCTTCTAATTTTGCTAGACTGAAATTGTTCTGGCTGAAGTTCTCCCTCCGGAGGGTGTGCCTCATTCTCATCTCTTGTGAGAAGTTTCAATTAAAACAGCTCAGCCATTTGAAACAATGAAGCAGAGGAAAAAATGCTGTCCCTTCCCACTCCCGTGCTAGAATCCTACAGCAGTCTCCCAGATAATCTCAGCGCTACTAACACCAGGGCCTGAATTTTTTAGGTCTCCTACCATCCCCATGGAAAAACGTTCAAGTTTGGTCAAGGCACATGGGAGCGTTAGAGGGGGAATATTGTTGCACACGCTCAACATAACTCTGTGAAGTACGGAAGCCCTGTTCTTTGCAGATTTAATCTCCACCAAACACGCACCAGCTTCTCAGGACCTCTCCTGGCTACACACCCACCCAACACCAGTGCACCAGGACATTGCGAGGCTTGCTCCAGCTGCACAGAGCAGCTCCAGAGAAACATTTCCAGTACAACCCTGCTCCCTTCTCCTTCTATTCCGGGAACAGAGACCAGGAAGCCAGTTTCTCCTTCCAGTCTCAATGCAATCCTTGTTAGCACCTGAACACCATGGAGGAAAAGAAGGAAGCAGGCACACCATGATACAGAATGATGAGGAGCATGGGCACCAGCTGCTGGAAGAAGAGGAGGTGGCAATCAGAAAGCAATAAATGGTGCAGGGAGGCACAGACAGAGAAGGAGAAGCACAGGGAGAAGGACTAACAGCAGAGCTGGAGCAGAAGGGACTGTCTGGGAGCAGTGTGAACAGGCCACAGCCTAACCAGCAAGATGGGGAAAGATGGGACTAGCCAATGATGCTGCCCTCTACAGCCCTCTGCTCTGAGACTCTGAACACAGAATCACAGAATCGTTTAGGTTGGAAAAGACCTTTAAGATGAACACAGCTCTGTTCTCCCCTGTGCACTCCACCCCAACTATGCCATAAACTCCACCTGCGGTTTTGCACGAAAGCTGGATTGACAGCTTGGTACCACTGAACTGGAGAGATCCCTGTTGTCTTCAAATGTGTCACCCTCTGCTGCCCTAAACCGCGCAATCCCATCATGTCATAGCACTACTAACACTCATCTGATCATACAGTAAACTAGTAGTAGGTATGCTTCAACTCACTAGAACTACAAAAAAAGTAATGGGGAAGGAGAAAATAGTAACTCAGGGGTTTTCCCATGGTCACTGAATGGAATCAGTTTACTTTGCTATCAGATAAGCAAAAAAGGTAATGTAGAGGAGGCAGGAGGTGAGCAAGACCTCCTGCTCTTCATAAAAAGCTGTTAATTTAACTTGCAGCATCCTAAGGGTACACTAAGCCTCACTCCTTTTGGGGGGAAGGGGGGCAAAAAAAAAACCATCCAAACAAAACCAGAATGTAGCCACATAAATAAAGACGATTTCACAACAATGACAATACAGACCTTAACTCTGGCATTTTAGAATGTGTCTACATTTGGCTATGCAACTTTAATAAACATGAAAAAAACCTTACATACGCATCACAAAAGTATCTCAGTTAGGAAGGGTACATTTAGGCACCAGGATCCATATCTTAAAGAGCCTTCTAAAGTCTGGGGGAAGAACAAAGCCTATTTAAAAAGTCTGATTCTTTTCTGAGAAAGTCAAGTATACAGCAAATGAAAAACCAAAACCTCAAAAGCACCTTTGAATACCCACTGCTGGCAATGGTACTGTTGCCCCCAGGAACAGTAATCCCCAATACACACACTTCCATCACTGCTCATGGAAGGTTAAGACCTAACAACATAGGAACTTGACATGGATAACATGTTTGGAAACCACCTAATTAATCCATTTATCTGTTAAGAATGGTTAAAAAAAAAACCAACACACACTGGGAGTTACTCAGGAAATAATTAGATATTCATGAAGGAAAGGAACTACGGAAACACGTGTAATGATTGATTGACCAAACAACCGATAAAAGAAAGGTGTGCAAAGAGAGACAGCTACTGTGTTTGGAGACATATCCTCATCAATATGCTCACTGAAAACTATTTTTTCATAGTAAATGCAACTTCTCTTCTTTTTCTCGAATAACATCAAGTCTATCTTTAATGCAGAGAGCACTTACGTGCAACACCAGAAAAGCCACAAAGACATCAGAAACGCAGATTAAATGAACTGCGGGAGGAGAAGTGGAGGAAGAGGGAGAAAAACACTTGCATTTCCAAGAGGCCTGTCTGGTATTGAGTAACAAGCAGGTTGGACAGATGCATTCAGAAGTAAAGTAGGGGTTTAGGTCTGACATACTAGAAATCTAAGCTCTTCTCAGTGCTAGTAGAAGGGACATAACGTTTCATTTACTTAAAATACAGAAAATTACCTGTCCACAGAAATGATATGAAGTCTTGTCAGAGTAAATGTTCCCTGCATTTCACAGCCCTTTGTGTTACTAGCAGAGGAAACATCTAAACCTTTTAGTTTCCTTAACTCCAACTTACCTACTTTCTTCAAAATTATTTATGGGCAAGACCTAACTATCAATGGGACCCTCTCGGTCTTTGAAATGAGGACGGAAGCTAGAACTCTCTCCCAGACTTAGGAGTTGATCAGCAAAATTTAAGACAGGTGGCAAACTTTTCCCAACAATACCAGCTATTTCCAATTACTGAAAGATCTAGTGATTCAATCTCTGAGTAGCTTGAAATAGAAAATAATCCACAGTTTTCAGAAATGTTGTAAGCCTGCTTGCTTAGTTGGGTTGATGAGCAATGCTTCAGGAGATCCAGTAAAAGGAGGGCAGACTGAACCACGATTACTATTCCAGACACCAGATGCCTAATGTGTGCTGAAAACGTTGTGACTAAAGTCTGGTTAAGAGACTAGGACTTCAAAAACTTACCACCAGCTCCCCAAAGGCTATTAGGAAACCCGAGCGAACTGAAAGGGAAACGATGGTGCATGGGAAGGCAGGAGAGCGTACAAGCATGACAGGAAATTCCCAAAAAAATGTGGTAATGACTCGTACGCACTTACTCTGCTCCACACATTTTCATGTTGTATCGTTTTCTGAAAACCTTTTACTACTACCCATTAAGCAAGAAGACAGCCTCTCATAAGACAGCTGTGGAAAAAGAAACAGGAGTACTCCCTCCTTCCTCTCCCATCTTGTACTTATGCCACAACTGAACAACTATTTGAAGAAGAGATTTTCTCTCAGTTTCCTAGACCACCGCTGCTGCCAGGAAAGCCTGTCTTCTGCCATCACCCTTCGTCTAGCTTCCCTTTGCAGGTCTTACTTCCCCATAAGTGAACTCCGATGTTTACATACATCGCCACTCTTGGCTCTTCCCAGCGTTAAATCCACAGGATTCTTTTTCACAGGATTTGGATTTTCTGATTTCATACTGCCGCAGCACGACAACAAGGAATTACTGAAGATGGAAGCTGTCAGAAGAGCAAAGGTCTTCAGTCCATCCCTTCCCTACTCATCATCATAGTTGAAAGTCTGATCCTAAATTTTTAACGTCCTCGAGGAGTTAACTTCCTTGACAATTTTGCCCTCAAATTCTAATTAGAGTACAATGAAGATGCCACTGGTTAAATAAATTGTTATCATATTGCATTAAATCGACCCCCCCCCCAAATTAACAAGGTATTTTTAATCACCATTCAGCAGCACTGCTTTTCAGCCTATCTGATCATCTTCAGTCTCTTTTGAGAACAGTCTTCTGATGAAAAGAGCCTCACTGCACACCTTGTTAAACCCCATTGCTGTGCTACATTTTAATGGAAGCCTAAGTTTTACAGATATGACTGGTCTAGACCCCTTCCTTCCCTCTGGCCATATATTGAGCAATGCATCTTACTCACAATGAGTTAATGCTTCCAATTCCTGCAAAAGTTAGTTTTATGGAGACGATTAATTTTCCCTAACTCCTCTCAACAAAGAAGCAGTAATAAATACACTAATTTAAGACACCAGTCAAGTCTCAAGTGGAAAGCTGATTTGCGGAAGAACACCGATCCTACCCCACACCCACACCACCCCCCAAAAAAACCCCAAAACGAACCCCAAACTCTCTAAAACAGAGAGCAACATGCAAGGCAGCATATCGACTACCCAAGACATCTCTAAACCACACTGCTTTCTGAGGTGGCACTACAGCTATGCTAAGGGCAGACATCCATGTATGCAAGCACATTTCTACTGATTGAATAGTCTGTACTTCTCAAAATTCCAGCAAACACATAAACGGGGCACTATTCAGCGTTTACTTCTTCCCAGAAAATGAATGCTGACAGAAGCAAAGGATGGGATGGCATCGTTGTTGCCATAATATAAATCCAGAATACTTAAAAGGATAACACACAATTTATTGACAACTGAGCCAAAACGATTTCACAATGTGACATTTTATGCAATCCAAGAACAGTATAAAAGTAAACAAAAATGTTTAAAGAGCTCTTGTATATGGACTCTAATTGCTTTTAAAAGGAAAACAAATTACACAAATGCCATTTTCAATAGGAGCTTGTCTAACACATGGCTTAATTTAACAGGTATTAAAGATATTGTAAGATATTGTAAGCATGGACAAGTTCTTCTGGCAACTTTTAACATCCATCAGACTTTAATGTTGAGGAGAAAAAAAAAATCATTGTCTTCAGAGATCCAAGATTAATTTTATTTTTATTTTTTGCTTCCTTCAAAAGTAGCCATGAAAATGAATTCACTTTGTCCTCAGTAAACAGCTCATCCTCATGTGTTTTGTACAATTAAGCCCAGCACATTCTTCCATTGTTTTGAGCCTACACCACTTTGATCTCCAATTTCCAAAACAAGGGAACTACAAAAGCATTCTCAAACACACCTTCCAGATCAGACATGTGCTTCCCCATACACACACCTATTAATGGCACAAATTACTTTGTTCCCTTTACATTGCTATTAATCACAAGCTCTTATAAGTGTAGATTTTGACTGTATAAAATACATAGCTATCCAAACGATGACAAAAAAACTTCTTTCTTAGTACCGCCTCCAACTTTCTTTCCTGGAAGCACACAAATGCCTTCTTGCAGCACTGAGAGCCACCCCAGCCCTCCAAAGCTGAGGGCAGCTGGTTGCTGTGCGAGGATGGCCAGCTCCGGCAGCGCCTCTGCCAGCGCCATGCCGGCATCACCGCGCTGCCTCATGGCACGCGCTCCTCCAGCTCCTTCCAGCGCGCAGGGGCTGGACGCAGCTCTCATCTCAGGAGCTGGCACAGGAGCAGCACATGCTGGCAACTTCATGATGCAGCGTCCCGGAGGAGAAACTGGAGGGGTACTTGACACTCATTTATAAATACAGTTTCTCCTATCGCATGCTGTCAGTAGTCACACACATCTTACTAATTTCCAAAGTATTCTGATGACCTTATGGCTACTGCTTTCCCCAAACAAAACCACTACAGGCTAAGCTGCCAACAAATTCTGTACTGCGTCGGACACCTATTACTCACCCGCATCAACAAACACAAAGAAAATTTTTAACTCAAGCTACATAGCTAAAAGACACAGTTTAACACGAGAGAAAGTCCACTTGAAGAAAATGAGAAACACCTACATTTATCATATTGTGCTTGGCAAGCACAACTGCAATATGAATATGAAGATCAATAAACCCCAACAATTTTTAATGCTCCTTAGAAAACGTTATACCTACTGCCTTTAACAGCAAAGTAGAAAGGAGAGGAGGAAAGAGGGAGAGACAGACCATACCATTCCATCCTCAAATCAAGCTTGCTCAATGCTACATTTCTTCCTGGTGTCATCAGCAAAACTTCATTTCAAATATCTAGGCAAAGTAACACAAGATTCAGGAACTGAGGTCTTCTGCCTTTGGAAGGCTGTAACTGAAAGTGCCAAAGCATCACCATTTTAGGAAGTGCTTTACAAAGGAAAAGCATGAGTGTTAGCAAACAAAGCCAAAAAGAAGAGAATTGAATCTTTATGTTACTCATTTTATTTGTATTCATACAATCACATTATTAATTTATAATCAGAACACCACCATAAAGTTAAGAAATACCATCATTAGCACCCACCTGAGCACCAGATACAAAGAGTTTAAAAATACAGTACACAAAAAAAACATGTGGCAGAGCAGAGAACTGAACCCTAATCTCCCAAATCCCAAACCAGTACCATTGAACCATATTCTCTCTTGCTTTGAAAAGGCATGATTAAAATAGGCAAACAACATTTTAGAACTGGTATTTCACAACAACTACAAGAGGCAGTCAGAAAAGGCATTGCAGTAATATAGCTGGGAGACAGGGCAATGAATCTAAAGCAGGATTTTAGAAGACTGGGAAGAAAAAATTAAAGGCACTTTTCTGTTTCTATCAAGTACTTGAGAAGAGTAATTTAATTGTCTACTTTGAAGATTCAACTTATCCTTCCAAGTAGCTATTTTGATTGGATTATACTAGAAATCTTCCTGAAGTCATAGCTTTATTTCAAAGATCTTTGCTTAAGATAACTTTATTATATACAAAAAGCTATACTACTGCAAATCAACAGGCAAGAACATTATGAATCCATTTAACTAACACTGGTGATACATCCTATGATAATACACATTTTATGTATGCTTTTTAAATACAACGCTACGAGAAATAACTAGCGCCTACAACTTGCACAAAAAAAAAAAAAGTTAACCGGTCTTCGTAAAAAAAGTAACATTAAAGTAAAGGTACTGTAAATTCATATAGTGAATTAATTACTCCACACAAACACTTCTAGAGTTTGTCTACACAGGTTGTTTCCAGGAGACCCAAAGCAGCTCTGCTCTGGCTCCCATGCATACGGCTTCTAGCTACTTCAGTGTGGCACGGAGCCCCATCTAATATCACCTAGCTAACACAGGGCTTGTTAGCTCAGGTTCAGTGATGAATTAACCACAGCCACCTGGCTCCTGACCAGCTCAAAGCACGAGCCGAATTTGCAACATAGCATTTAGACACAACTGAAAGCGTCTCATAATGAAATTGCTTACTCACCTCATTCACCTCACTTACTTCATCTAGTGGAATAAACTACTCACCCATATTGCTACACGAAAAGCATTCACATGGAAGATCGAGGGCCCTGTTTATTCACACCCAAGCTTACTGAACTTCATCTTTTCCAGGTAGAAAAATACGTGCTTAATGAAGGTCAAAACCAAAGTGAACAATCTTTGCTGACAGTGAAACTAACGGCGCCCACGAGCCTTGACAGTATTTCACACAATACATCTCTGATCCTTCTGAACAAAAAACTACTGCTGACAGCTCCAGGAGGCACCTTAATAGCAACTATCTCACCGATAAACCTCCTGCAGGACTCTGGATCTCTAATCAAGATTACACTGTTTGTTCACACACAGAGGAAACCAAACCTGCGTACCACAGGCAACGCTGCCTAACAGCTACTCTGGAAACCTAAATCTGTCTAATGCTTTCTTTAATTGGCGGGGGAATAATGCATCCATTGCACGCATTATAGTCCAAGCCTGTACCATAAAATCCAGCACGCTAATCTCAAAATGTATTTCTATTACTTACTAGGTAAAAACATCACTTGTTTTTTAGGAATTGGCTTCTGTTTCAATGAACTGACTACTAGAAGCTAGCAGACAGCAGGGGCATTAAAAAAAAAATCAAGAGCTTGTAGTCCCATCTCCTATAAAAATATAGATATGTGGGTTATATTAATAACAATATTAATTAATAGATGTAAGTCTATTTGGTTTTTATTCCATTGATGAGTTTCAAATTTTAGGTAAACCCCCTAGATAATTCAAATACCTGTGAAAGTTTATGAAAGTAGGAGGCCTAGTAGAAAGCGAGAAGCCCATGTTTACACCTAATCAGGTATCAGAAAATCTGCTCGGGAGCAAGTGGATGCAAATGCCCCAAATGCAAGGCAAAAAGCGTCAGGCAGAACTTTCACCTTCCCAGACACCAAAGTCAATCAGTCGTAGGACACAAACCCACAGGAAACCAGACTTCCTCAGTTCCGGTACTCACGGAAATACCTGATTTCTATAAATGGCAACGTTCACCACATAGCATCTACTGCGAGCTTCTTTAGCACATCAAGCTCGGTACCCTGCAAGGCATCTCCCTGCCCTACCCTAGACATTCACGTGCAAGCTACCCAAATATTTGCCCTTCCAAATGTTATTTTCTTTAAAAACACATTAAATATTTCCTTTAAAAATGCACAGCTAGTCCTATTTATGTGACTATTTGCTGGGTGGAACAAAGTTAGATGCTAAGCTGGAAATACCATAACAGCTGAGTATTTTAACTGGCAACACCCTTGTAATGACATGGCTGCGTGTCATATCAGCTATATACTCTGCAACCTTACAAATCTGACATCTCCCAGCTTGAAAAATTAATTTAGCAGGTTTATCAGAATTTCACATGCACATTTTCACAGACATTCTTGCACTAAAAATACCCAAGAGCATTGTATAAAGTGTATATTCACACATTTGACACTTGTCAGTAACCAACTCGGGCAGAGCAATACGTCATCCCTCCAAAACTGGATAAAACTTTTGTGCCGTGCCATAATACAATTTATGTTACAGTCATTTTTCTGTAAAATAAAAGCCCAAAGTGAAGGTCATATATTGTTTTTAAACACTGAGATTTTATCTCTTTGCAGATAAAAATCAATAGCCTTATTACCTGTACTGTTCCATCAATACAGGTGTGCACTATTTACATAGATTAGCAGTGTTATACAAGGAACTTGTCCTAAATAAACATAAATTGTATAAGAAGGATGCTGCAATTCCTTCTGCATCTAACACTGCTGGGCTTGGGAGATTTTCCTCCTCAAATTTGAAAGCAAACATATGGCAACACATTAGAAGACAACACTACTTTTTCCTTAACACAGGCACCAGATGTATTGGGAAAAGACAGGTTTATTCCCAATTTGTGTATTTCCTGACAGTTTGTTGCTGCATTTTATAACTCAAACTTTGCTGAGGCTTCTTTTGTTGTACTTTGTACATGTGTGGAGTGGAGAACTGAGGTAACGCTGGATTCAGTAATCCAGGAGATATCAGAGTCTTGATTAAAAATATTTCTCCTGATTAAAAGCAACCCACCCATGAGAATCAGAGAGAGAGGAATTTGGAGACGTGCCAGTTCATACAATACTATGTTTATTTGTCTTAATAAATATTTAAGAAACATGACTTGTGGTATTTGATATAACTGAGCCCGTGGTTAAAAGGCCTCTCTCCATGACATAAGCAAATACAGTCTATCCTCTTTATTTGTCCGACTTCTCTTCAACATTCAAGGCTAATCTAGTTTTAGGTCAGGAAAAAGACTGCGGTCTATCATTTTAAACAAACCATTGTAGTAAAACGTGAACAGGAAATTCCTAACTACACTGTTCAAAGAACAATGATTAGAAAAACAACGCTAGCTCACAAAGTACAAGGAGCCTACGAACCATCACAGGACACTTTGGGTGGAAAATAAGAATAAAAATCAAACCCACACATATACAGTTACCTTGCTCATTTTTTCCTTTCCCCCACCACCCCCCACTCCCCACTGGGGCCAGAGGTCCTTCAGACCTTGCCGAGGGAGAAACCTTTGGATCTGAAGGGGAAAAAGAGCAGTACATACAGCTCTGTCTGATACCTTGGAAATATCCGGCCTGCAGGAGTTAGCGCAGGCATGCCATTCATTCCACAACATATAAATGCCCTCTTTAGAGCCTCATCTAAGCAGCAGTTTCATTTGGATTTTGAGGCACAGGTCTGCCTTGTTTTTCAATAAGCTGCCAGCTATTTTTACCAGGGGAAAAAAAAAAAACAAAACCACCCCAACATTTTAAAAGCGTGCCTGCTAGCATACAGAGACTATATAAAATGGGCAAAACGTGGACTCAAGGAAAATCTCTTGTACTAGCATTCTATTCATAGCACAGATTTCCTTCTCCTAAAAAACTAAACAAAACAAAACAAAACCCACAACAAAACTTAAACCCCCAAAACTCCACCAGAATTCATGTATTTCAAATTCTACCAGTGTAGTATCTTAAAACATTCAGAAACTCTTTAACCAAAGTGCTCTGACAACTATTTGGAATTTATTCTCGTAAAAGTCTGGACATCTGACCATCTTCACTAAAGGGGAGAAAAAACCCCACGTATTCTTAATTTGAGACAGAAATCATACTACAGGAGAACTATTTCATTTTTAAGATAATGTACCACATTACCTTAAGAGCCTATTAATCTGTATAACATCTCAGGAAAACATTTTTTTCTTTACAGGAGACATATCCTAAAAATATCTGGATACAGATATTAGTACTAAAATCTTCATCCACTTTGAAAAATAAGCTTCAGAGCACCTACATAAAAAGCCAAAGACAGAAAAATGAACATACGATCTCAAGACACTTGCATTTTAAAGAACGCCATTCATGGACTGAAGGGCGGGGAGAAAATTTCCACAGCGAGGACACTATCCACAGTTTTGGGGTGTTCCTAATGGAACCAGAGTTTTGGTCACAGGGTCATTTATTTTTTAAAGAGGACAGAAAAGCCTTTTATAAATGTTCCATAGAGTCTAAATGTAAAGAAAAGAAACTTGCAGTTGTGATTAACGTAAAAAATAAACATCATTTTTTTTCTCAACTGACTTCAGAAAGAATAAAACAAATATCTGAAGAATAGTGTGGGCAAATGGTCATATGTACAAAACTTCAAAAACCCCAGATGTTCACATACCATACATAATTACACAAAGGAAATATTCCAGAAATTTATTACACAAAGTTTTAACAATAAAATGATGCAGCTGTATTTTAAAACAAGAACAACAAAACTTTTTAAAAATTCTGAACCCCTGACATGTAAGGCATTAGAAGAACAAACATTATCAATATCCTCTTTCAGGTACTATTTCCAAAAGAATCAGGTAGTGGCCAAAAAGCTTCACACAAGTCAGAAACCAGGGAAAGAGAGAAAGTCTTTAACTGAAGGATCCAAACTGAGTCCTGGTCAATAGTAATGAAAGTGTATTATCGCCTTAGAGTTGTTTGGCAGATATCGTGAAACAGAACATCTCCTAGCAGGCAGATGTCCCGGGAACGAGATCAGCTACATCATTCTGTTACCGAACAGAAGCCCTGAACAGGCACGGACAGATCTACAAGATTACACCCAGAAGTAATTTGCCTAACACGATATTACAGCATACTCTGGTACAAGAGCATTCATGCTGTACCTGTAACAAGGTCTACGTACAAGGCACTTGATATTTCAGTAGAAGGGAGAAGTTTACAAAAATGGACTATTTTCCATAATCACTGGAGCTTTATCTAGTCTGTCAGATTTCCAGAATACCATGACAATTTTTATGAACGTTTTTTTAAAATAAATATACATATATATCTCTTCATCCATATGAACCATCTGGTGTTTTGCCTTTTATTAAGTCATAGAAAGACATCCTATGACCTGGCTTCGAGCATGAAAACAGGTTTACATCTAAGCTCAATGAAACGTTCAAGTTTTTTTTAGATGCCCTTCCAGGAAAACTTAAAGACTTTTTTTCTAAGCACATGAGACACACTCCTAGAAGAGAAAAAGTTGGGATATCAAAATTTGTGCCCAAATTCCCACAAGCGATTTCTGAAAATGCATTAAAAATTAAGGTAATAGATAATTCCCTAAGATGCCCTTGAATCCCTAAGAACAGATTCAGTACAAAGAATTAGTAGGTTCTGAGTGCCATTCACAGCCAATGATAGGAAACACTACTGTGCTTTTTCTTTGGGAAAAAAAAAAAAACCAACAAAAAACCAAAACACCAAGACAAAACCAAAACTAATCATGGCTCAGCAAATCTTCCACAGATCATTTTCCACAAACATTTCTCAACTCCAACTTTCCAAATTGTGAAGTCAGAATTAATGTTTACCAACAGAAGCCTTGAGACTATAGCTGTAAGAAATCCCGTAGATGATAAGTTTCCTGAAATTTGACCTGATTAAATGACATTGCACAAAACATCCACTACTCCTTCCTACATATTTGTGTTTGGATACCTGCTCATGGACTAAAAAGGCTTTTTGCTCTGAAAGCCTGCTATCATGTTCATTGAAGAAAGTTGTAACACTTCTCCAAAACTTCATACAAGCGCATACAGAAAACTATTTAAAAAGACAACCAGGAATTGGCAAAGCAGCGTGTTTTACAATAGGAAAATAATTTCTGGAAGTGGAAATACAGTATCTTCATAGTATTATCGATCAATCACAATCCAAGAGCCAGCCTGATCATAAACATCTTGACATTTTACTCCAAAAATAGGCTAAAGGGAAAGATTTGTTTGAAAAGCAAAAATTAAAGGGTTTATTTCACAATTTCTTGGAAAAACATTTGCAGCTGTACCCCATTAAAAAAAAAAAAAAAAAAAACAACAAAGCCAACCCAAACAAAACAAAAAAATCCCAACCTACCACTTCAACACTGCTGAAGAAAAGTATACAGAGTTGAGCAGTTAATTTTTTCCCCTCATCATCTTCCTGAATAGAAGGTACTTAACTAACACATTTCAAGAACAGTAATCATGCTCTACACTGCAGATCAGTTTAAAGGGACTTACCTGAAACTAGCCATTCATTAATATAAAAAAAATGCTTCTTAAATTCAGTGTATTACACAGTGTTATGAGAAATCAAGAAGTTCAGCTGAATCAGCACAGAAGACTCCCAAAGTGCAGAGAACTATTAAATACAAACAACACGAAAGGAAGGATCAGGCCAAGCCCTAGGATCTCTTGTTCCATCTCTGTGCATGCTCCCCTTGACAAAGGCAAAAGGCTTAAGAAATCTGTTATTTCTTGGACTCCTATATAAGTATGTTGTAGCCACTTTTGATACAGGTAACTGGAGAGTCACTTCTTTCTGAAGTCCTGGCTATAAACAAGTACATTAAAATACTGGACCATGTGTGCATTAAGCTGCAGTTTCCAAGGGTTGAGAACTGAGTGAAATCAAAAAGAAGTTTTCATAACAGTTCTTCCTCTTGATGACATGAGATTTGCTCCCAAAGTTCCCCTAGAGCCAACACAAATTTATGGCTAACCAATTCAGATGCAAAATAACGCTGATACAAAAATACCTGACCATTTTTAATTAAAAAGCTTTTGCTTTCCTTTTGAGGAAAACAATTTTTTGAAATCTCTGTGAAACACAGAGATCTAGTCAAAACTATGTCTTTTGCCATACAGACAAGATAGAAGCATAAAAATCAAACTATGATTAAGAAATAGGCTATAATGGGTTATCAAAGTACTTCTAAAAGAAGAATTCACTGTCTAAAACATTATCAAATGTTCCTTTTATCAAAGAAACTGGAAGCTCACAGGTGTAGGTGTATTTAGGGAAGGACTGTATTTGATTACCCGAAGGAATCTCGAGACACATGAGAAATTGGACCATCATTTCAAAGGACAGCATTTTTAACCATCTGTTCTGCAAGCTGTTACTAGAAAACATTTTTCTAAACAAATACTTCTGTAATTTAGTTGGCCCAACTGAGTAGCTACATTAAACACAGAAGTGGAATTCAAATGCCCGTGCAGAATCTTGAGCACACGGTGCCTATTTCTCACAAATCTCAGTACACCCATAACCGCAAGAGCACCGCTAGGTTCCTCCTTGAATAAACTATGAGCTGGCAGAAAAGCAAAGATAAGACAACTCAAACCAATACAAAGTATGTACACTTTTTTTAATGCCATCACTCAGTACAACACATACAGTTGGAAATACGCATGTGAACATGCAATATGAATATACATGTTCTTTAGCTGAATTTAGACAAATTATCTATTGCATTTCCAGTCTTTACATGCATTTCCAATTATTTTTTTATTACACAAAGGAGAGGTCAGTTATGCTTTCTCTAGCTCATAACCTGATTATTATCATTAATTTGTGTTAGTCATCAATTATAGTGTTAGAGACTATTTAGATACTACTAAAATTGACATATCATCCAACAGCCATGATGGTCATTAAATCAATTTTTCTTGGGTTTTGTGGTTATTACTGTTTTATAATATTATAATATTATATTTGTGGTTATTATTGTTTTATAATATTATAATATTAACTTATTCTGAAGTTTGGGGTTCAGGGATTTTTACCTATGTGTCGTATTATATGTTTCATACTGTGAGCCTTAGTCGTATCCAAAAGATGTAATCTGGGGGAAGGAGAAGACACACAAGTGTTTAAACAGTAATTTCCAAACACATGCAATACTTTCTCCATCTACTAATTATCCCTACACTGCCAAAAAAAAAAAAAAAACCCAAAACAATGGCAGTTTACTTTTTATTCTGAAATTCCTTTTTAAGCATGCATGGAATTGCTGTTCAAGTCAAGTAACTTTGGACTGTATCCTCCTTTGAGAAGTGTGTCACAATTTGTTTATGCTATAGAATTAGACAATTATGCAGTACTTCAGCTGCCTTCCCAAACATGGGTAAGCCACTCTTTCTAAGAATGTGTTGTGTGTTAAGGTTTTTTAAAAGTCTTATTTTTAGCTGTTTAAACTGTAATCCAAGATTAAATAAGTCAATTTTGAAATATTATGCATTTTCACCTTTGATACAAAACTTTGCATTTTGCCATAAGGAATCCTAATCACTGCATGTGTGAAAGAGCTTCAGCCTAAGTACAATATAAATCAAAATAGTTTCAACAAGATTCTCCATAGATATTTCATCTTGAAAATAACTCTTTCAGAAAGCTATGAAAGATAGCCTTTGATTCTCCGTTGCTGGTTCAAGGGTGTTGATATCACTGTACTTTATTTTTGTCCCATTGCCAATTAAATATACTGAAATAGAAAAGTCTTTGAAAACAAAAATTAAAAAAAAACAAAACTAGTTGCTTCAGTTTTTGATATTCACTAATTCAGCCCTTGATGGCAATCAGCTCCTTCAGCCAAGAGAGCTAACACTACAGTATAGAATTGCCCCCATCCTGCAAACCACAGGGAGACCACCAAGCTCACCATTGAATGCTAGAGCCTCTCGTACTCTAGCAAACACCCACAAAAAGACAGGCAGAGAAACAAAATGAGAAATACTCCAGCTTATTCGATCATGCAACACATCTAAAGGATGCCTTGCCAGGAGGCTAGCTCTATTAAATGGCTGACTCAAATGATTCAATGGGCCATTAAAAGTGACAGATCATGTCTCGCCATTTTTTTAGCACACCCTAATTGTACTAAGTCCAAATTAATTTTCCTATCTGGAACAGAATCAAGAAACGATCAAGACCCTTGTAGCATGGCAGAACAAAGCCTACATCCCCGTTCCCTTGCCACTGATAACTAGTTAAGAACTGTGGGATTTATCTCCATGAAATAGGCTTGGGATTGGTAGCAAGGCAAAAATACAACAAAGTCCCTGCTCCTCTCCATAAGCAGCGACAAAAATCTTGTTCATCTAATTCAAATATTACAGTCTCCTCCTCTACAACCTGGCAATTTCAACCTTGACCCATTCAGGTCCCTCAAAAAATTCCCCAGTCACACTGTCACTATCTTTTGACGAGTTATAGCTCCAGATGCTGGTGACAAAGCCATCTTCCAAGTCCCCCCAATAGCTGCTCTGTGGTTTTTGTCATTACCTCGACATGCCTCTTCATGCTCCACCCTTCCCCAGTTACACCCTATGCTTCTACACCCAACTGAGATCCGCCTTGGAGGTGCTCCACTGTCAAGATCCTCCCCATACCTAGCTGATCTTACACCCAGTTCCCTCTCACACACACCCCCGAGGTACTGCACTGCCGATATCCTCCCCAGACATCCATCTGGTCCTAGGTTCAATTCTCATGCACCAGCTTTGCTCCCTGCCAAGGCTCACCACTGACTTCACCAAACCTTTCATGCGTGTTTCCAAGCTGCTGCCAATACCCCAAACTCAGTCCCCAAATCGGTTCTGCCGCTTGTAGCCCTCTCACTTATTAATAGCCACTTCAATGCTGCTACTCAACTGAAAAACTGACCCTGACACCTATTTAATCAACTTCTGTTGGCTTTTACACATCCGCCTTACGTCTGAAAGGTGAATCCTTCCTTTTAAACATAACTTGAAGCTTATTTAGAGATATGTTGTTTTACTATGGGGGTATTCTAAAAATCAGTAGTCAGGACTGCCATTCACAAAGAGGATTTACTCAAAGAAGGTTTTAAACTGACTCATCACTTTTGCCTAAGCCAATTCCTTATTGAACTAAACTTAATTGACATAAGCCACTTAAATACCTATCTGCCCTGAAGGTAAGTCAGCTTAGGAAACTAAACCGGCTGAAAACTACCCTCCCCAAAAAGAGACAAATGAAATACTGCATAGGGTTTTTTTGCTAATTCATCTTACCGTGAGGTCGGATAAGCTCTGGTACCAATGCAAGAGCGGGGCGAGACCATGCGGCTGGCAGGGAGGACACTGCTGCTTTTGGCAGCAGCTAACCAGTAGCTCAAGGGTGCTGCATTGCGAAACCTTGCTGAGCGTGCAGGCTGCTCTGCCAGGGCAGGCGGAGAGGTAGGAAAAGTACCTAAGGCATGTTTTCTTTAGCTAGATTCTTTCAACCAGAAACAAGTTGAAGATTACTTAAAAGCTGCGATACTGGCTGGCTTTGCTGGTGAATGTGAACTGTCACATCTGCAGCAGATAAGATATTCAGGAAGTTCTATTTTTAACTGTAGGCAGAAAAGTATTAGTTTTACTTTGTTTCACCAAAATATCAACTTGATACTTCTGTTCGGCCTCACATACAACTTTACAAAGCTCTGCCTTCCGGTAAACAACACAAAATTATAAACCAACATTATATTTAACACGCACCTCTATGAAGCTTGTTAACAGGACTTTGCTACAGACAAGTTTCTAAATTTTTTTTATTGCCTACAAGTCATTTGTTCTTATGTTTGCACAGTGCTGTCACTATATTTACATTCACTAAAAACACTAAGTTGTTATCTCTCAAACTAACCTTATCACTAGAATCCAAGCCTAGCAAGGAATTTTTTTCTCCAGATAATAGAACTTAAAACCCAGCCCTAGCCTTGTGACATTTCAAACCTTGCATTCTCACATGTACAGATTATAGATCCTGAAAAGCAGACACTTCCCCCCCAACACCCTTTAGAAGATATGTTAATACAAATACCCGATTTTCTTTTAACAATGCTTGGTGCTGTTTAATGACAATAAATACAACCATTATGCCTGTACTGACTCAGATATACGTTGATTTATATATAGAAGAAATAGCAAAGTACCTTCTCCAACAGTTTTGAGCACTGACAACATCCGACAGATCACCGTTTCTCAGTTTGTAAGATCCAATTCGTACGTGAGGCAGTCAATACCATCTCACAGAACCCTTCAAGAAAAAGTCCTCATAACATCTGCCAACACACTGAAGTCACAAGTGCTAATTTAGTCCTTTCTAGTATGCACACAAATACAATAAGGCAGGTGTCTGCATTCCTTATCTAATTGCTGAAAATACTTCCATTTAGAGGTAAAAACTACACATGCACACATAAAAACCTTCACCTTTAAAAAAACGTTAAGAAGCTTAACAGCGTTTTTTTGTTAATGAGGTTACCGTGGCTCAATAGCTGTTCTGATGCTTTAGCACACATGCATTATGTCTTGCAGTTTTACGCTCCCTAAGACAGATTTTCAAATATATGTCTTTTAACCAGTAAAAACCAATTAAATAAACCGTAATTCACTGCTACAGTACTATAAGAAAAACCTTTCACCTTTAGAAGGAAAGAGGGGATGCCTCCCACCTCTACTTTCTGAGACACTGAAACACTACTAAAAACATTTATAATCCTCAATGACTGGAGACGTAGAACTCACTTTTAACAATGTTGAATTATAAGAGTAGTTTATCAGAAAACGTGAATGCGCAGTTCATACAGGCATTGCTTTTTTCCCAAGCAACATAAATCTGACAAGAAATTAAAAGCTACTTTTTGAAAACATTTCAATCAGAGCGCTGAGATCAAGGAAAAAAAAAAAGGCAGTAACTTAAAATTATTTACCTTGAATCAGCTGATTAACAGTTACTTGTTATTAGAATGTATCAATCAAACAGAAGACTCAGCTTGAAAAACATACCTAATACCAATGAACATTAATTCTAGGATGCGTGCACCTACATTCATTTTTAATCACAAATATTTCCATGGAAGTCATTCACAATATAAAGTTAAATATCTGCCTGTCTGAAGACCTACCAGCCAGGATGAAAAAAAAAAAATTTGAATGTATCTCCCTCCTGAAAGGCAAAGAAGTAGATTTATCATGGCATATATGTACATGAAACTTTCAAAACAAATGTCAGCTACAGCATGGCTTTAAAAATATTACTGAATTATTCTGAACAAGAACTAAAGTACAAAGACGCGGAGATTGCCCAGAGAGGCTCAGGGCACCGCAGCCCTTTCTTAACACCACGTGCTGCAGAGCATGTATTCCCAGCTGCATGCCAGGAGAGCAGTTGCGCAGCTGCATAGCTTTCCCATCCATGCTGTGGCTGCATCCAGGCTTGACATTTGCACAGAAAATTCAAAACATCTGGATCTCAAGTACTACTCTATACGCAATGCTTTTAATATAAATTCTATCAAGTCCACTGTATTTACTGCTAACTTGAGGTAATCAAATGATGCAACTGCAGTGACCCAGATGCCTCAAGTGGCAGGGATAAATAGGCTTTCTTCCTTGCTGTGTTCAGAGGAACAACCAGATAGAGAAGCTCTCCACTTTCTAATGAAAGGATGGCTACTCTGCCAATCCTTATGAGATATATTTAGCTATATATATTATATATAGGTCAAATGATATATCATGCAATGGAGGCAGTAAAAATAGATGGTCATAGACAATGGGACTTCAAGCAATAGCTGACTTAATCAGGCAGAAAAAAATTGAACTAGATAATTTCATCTAGAGAGCTAAAGGAGTAGAATAACTACTCCGACATTTAATATCTCTTATTATTAAAAACATATCATATTTCTGGTCTCACCTTCTGACTATCAGATATTATTATAAATCTACTAAAGAAGAGAGGTCCAAAGCCTCTGGTATCATCTCTTTTTATGAACAGTACTCAAACGACTTCTTAAACGCCTCTTCAACTGAAGAAATTCAGCTCTTTTGCTCTCATGGGAGAGCATATTTTCCAGATTCAGACTCATTCAATTTTTTTTTTTTTCCTTTAAAACCATCTCCATCTCATGTGAGCTTGGCACCGACAGCCTAGAGAGCCAATTTATAAAATCACAACCAAATTAGTATTTCAGTAGTTCTGCTCCCCTTTAAACATTTTCAAAGCATCACTTCCAAAAATACATTTCTATATCCTATAGGTTACATTTTATGTTTTACATTAACAGTCTGCATCATAGTCAAATAAAGCATGTGATTTAAATCTGTCTAGTCATCGTAGTATTTTCAGAAGGAATATTAAAATGACGATCAATAATCACTTTGTTTTCTTCCCATTCCACAAATAGTATTAGTTCAGAACAAAATTGTGAGTTAACAGAGTTGATAATCAAAATACAACAAAAAGGAAGTAAATGCGCAAAGTCTGAAAACACACACAAACTTGAAGCAAACTTTCAAAAATGGCAGTGGTACTAACTATTCTGTTGCCTTCATCTTTCTGATGCTTTGGAATAGAAGTATTTGAATTCTAATACTGAATGACACTAATTGCGACTCTCAGTGTAGGGGTTTAAGCCAGGCCCAAAGAAATGCTGTTTGTGAAAAATCTTTATTTAAACGCTTCTTCTGATTGTCTTTGGGTTGCTGAGTAATGTCAACTGGAGAGATACATTCCAATACTCTAGGACATATCCCCTTGCCTTCACAAAGAGGCCGCTGCCTTTCTAACCATATCGCATGCTGCTGTGCCAAAAGATCCTTTGCCTCACTAGTGAGAGGCACATCTTCCAGTTTTGGCAAAAGACTATAGAAGTGATTCTCATCTACACAGCCCTCTGATCTGGCCTCAGAGTTGCTCCTCTCCATGTATCAAATAAGGCAAGAAAACATATGAAAAAGTAGTCTGTCACTAAAAATGCTCTCTTAATACAAAAGAAGAAGTAGTAAAGTGACTCAAGTCTGGAATTTTTTAGCTTTGAATATTTGACATGAATATTCTCTTGATTTAAGCTTCTTGCTTGCAATCTCCCATTCCTTTATAAAACCAAACTGGGGAAAGAGAAATCACATCGTGCCGCATCACACTGGCACAGGGGTTTAACACCTCGCTTTGCCACTTGCCGTAACAGAGGAAACAGTAGTAATGGACTGTCTTTGTCCTACCCCACAGAGAGAACAGGCAAATTGGGTAATACAGACATTTGCCAAAAGCAAATAAATGATGAGAACAAGGAGTCCTGAAATAGTTCAGCAAAAACCAGCCAGCACTTCTGGACTTTTCTGCCCATTACTCACTTGAGCATTTCTACTCTGCACCCCTAATAACATAGATACCTGCCTGGTGACTTTCTCAAGCTGACCCCTTGTGTCAAGCCCATTAGCCTTTCCTGCTTATTTCTAATCTCTACAATTCTGATTTTTCATCCATCTCCTTGTCCAGCACGTCTTAGACTTCCTGACCCCCATCCTCACATTTCACCCATAGTTCTTATATTTCACCTTCCAATTATCTTCCCTTCTTCATCTAGACTTTGCATGCTGCCCCACATGAGTATTTTCTGACTCCGAAGATTCCTCATCCAAACTCAGCGCTCCTTCTTTTCTCTCGGGGTTCCCTGTACAGCCAAGAAAGAAGCTGACACCCTCACACCCTGAACCCTCACCAGACCGGTTTCTCCTTACCTGTTTTTCCCTGCCCTACTGGTTTTCAGTCCAGTTCCCCTACTTTTGTCTTCCCATGCTTCAGGTGCCATCCTCCTTCTCCCTAACCCCAACTCCTGATTGCTTTCCTTTCCATAACCTACCGAAATTTCCCCCTCTATGTCAAATCCCAAGGCCAACCCCACTTGTTCCCATACTCCTTGTTCCAACCTAGGTTTTTCTCCTGCTCAGATTAAGCAGCTTTTAGGTCTCAGAATTAAGATGCTGATGAGGACACAGGACAGAAAAACTCCCTGATTTCAATTAACATACCAATCCAACTTGCAGGAAGTTTCTGCAAACACAGCTGCTAAAATCTAAGTCTTTACGCAGCCCATACTGATTTTTTCAATGCCTCCCAACTTGGCCCAAATGGACGATTTCTCCATGCAAAAAGACTGCTACACCTTCAGAGTTTAAAATCCTCACTCCAAACAAGATTATTTAAATCTTCAAACAAGACAACTCACATTAAGAAGCTGAAGGAAACACTCCCTCTCCCCTAGCATTGTTCCAAAAAAACAACACTGTATTTTAGCTGAAGTTTCCACATACAACAAATCTAACAAGACTCACCAGCTTGGAAAGCTTCTGCCAAACTCCAACAGTTTTGGCTAAGCTCTAATCACTTGAAAACACGGTCTTGTAACAAACAGCAGCAGTAAAAAGATCCTTGGTGCCACAAGGATCATCAGTATCAACCACAAACATAGTCAGTCTTTTATAAGATCATTTACAATGCCCAGTTATTGACCAGAATCTCAATACAGCAAGTACTGTGCAAACACAAGATAAAAAAAACGCAGTTTGCTGCCTTGAAGAACTTACAATCTATTAAGATAAAAGACGACTACTACCTGAGATGAAAACATGCACTGAATGCCTCCATTCTGAGATTACAGATCTGCCAGACAACCATCCACAATCTATTCATTACACACAATCCACACAGATCAACGCAGTATCTTCCCCAACCTAACCACTGATTTGATACTAAAGATAAGATAGTTCTCAAATCTGCTCATTTTATCACTCTTCTACTATTCTCCCTCTTTTTTCTTCATTTATTCCACTTTTTCTTACCACAGAAAATCATAAGGTGTCCACTTCTGAGTCCTTTAACCCCTCTCACTCTGTATTATTTTGACATACCTCCCCTGCCCTCATCACTTTCTCTTTTCCAAACTCCAAAATCCTTTATAGAGCACATTTCTCCTTCCTCACACTCCTCCAATTAGTATTTCCTTCTCTTCTTGGCTTCAATGGGAAAAACGTTGGGGGGGGGGGGGGGGGGGCAGGAGATTTTTGGGTTTGGTTTTGTTTTGTTTTTTAATCAAATAACTGCTTCAAATTAAATTCACAAACCAAACTGTACAAAAGGCTGAGAAATCTCACGGGGAATGCTGAAAAGAAAAACAAACTATTAAGTGCCAGCTACAGGGAAAGAGGAGCCTGTGGGGATGCTTATGAGACTTACTGCCCATAGGAAAGCTTGGAGGTGCTGATTCTCAGAGCCCTGATCAAGTGTAGCACGGCCCGAGGTCCCATAGTTTTGTCCAATTCCTCTTGGATAGAAACGAAGCCACTCAAACACAGAAATGGAGGGGCTGATCTCTGTCACTCTATGCCAAACTCAAAACGCTGAGGTATAAGTAGGTTATTCTGCCCTCCACTTTTTCAACTTCTTTTTGCAAAAATGCAGCTTCGGTACCATTTCCCTGCTGCTCTGACCTTTCCTTCCCAAACTTTGGCAAAACACAACTAACCTGATCCTTTCCTACTCTGCTGCTGCCCTTGGGAATCTGAATAGCTGCAACAAAAACCAGAAAGACTGGTCACTTTCCACTACGCAGAAGAACACACATGTCTCACCAAAGTAACAACAGTAGTCTATTCTCAACCAGAGATTAACTCTGCAATCATATTTGAATGCTGTAGAAATAGTGATACGTGCTCATGAAAGCATCATGTCTTTTCTATATGTCCCAATGTAAATGTCTCAATCTCTGCTCTACAGCCTGTTCTTACCCAATGTGAAAAAAAATAAATCTAAGTTTAAACACTGGTGTGAAATATTTAGACAAATTTTCAAGCATCGTGTGGCATTTCAATTATTTCTTCAAAACATGAAGTCATCATTTTAGCAATACTATTTAAGCTGAATGGTAACTGAATTTAAACACTGTAGTAAATAGCTAAATCTTTTTCATTATTGTCTGTATGCGAGATATTCCAGAAGACAAAACCACATGCCCTCTGAAATTTAATGGGAAGGATGACAGGCAGAGAAGCCACAGACACATTGTTATGTCATCGGTTACCTTTACAACGGCATATCACAAGTAAGCTAACATTAAAACGCATATACATGCTGTAGAAAAATGTGCTATCTAAAGCATACTAACAAATATTTAATGCCTCAGCAAAAAAATATGTGCACACATAAGTACGTCTAAATAACGAGACAAAAGATCTTGATCTGGTAGGTAAATATTTAGGCTATTTAAACAGTTATGTATCATCGTGCAAGACGACAGGAATCGCTCAAATTACTACAGTCTTTAACCCAGACTGTGCTTCAATGTTTCTGTGGCCTGCTTAACATTCCAGGCATACTTCTGGCAAGGTAGCCCTGGCTGAGGTTCAAACTGTCCTTGTCCAACTTTCACTTACTATAAAAACATTGTTTAATATAGAAAAGTATACACAGAGACATATGTTTCTTATTTCGCAGACACCTCGAATACTGACACTTGTGTTCGCTAACTCCTCGTGGAAATTTTTAGGCGAGCGCTTTCAAGCGAGGTTGTATTTACCGGGCAGTACCCGCTACGGACCGTCCACGCTTCCCCCCGTTTTAAGCTATAATGCCTCAATACTGCTGATAACGCCGTTCTGCTGAAATATGTAAACCCTGTTGGTATTTATTCACCTTAATTAAAAACGAAAAGGCCTAACCCAATCTTACCACGCACCGCCAGGCCCGAGAGACGGGAAAACGCTATCCCGAAACATCGCAGCAGACGGTAATTTGTAGCAGACCGCGTATTTGTCAAATTAACTGCAGGAATTTACCGGTTTGCTTACCTCCACGCAGCGTTATCTTTTATGAGGAGGTAATCTACCGAATTACTTCAGCATGCCTCCAGCCTGCTGCTGCCAATTAGTTCAGCCCGGCTAATAAATCAGGATGGCCGAGCCATTCGGTTACAGTGGGGCCAGCCCAGTGTTTGAGGGGTACAAACGCAGGCGGTGTGCCCCTGCCTGCCCATCTTCCCCCCGCACAGAGACAACGCTTCCTCTGAGCACCCACCACGGGCAAAAAAGCCTTAATTTCCCCTTTTTTTGGCGATCTAATTTAACGTTAACACGGGCGGCAAAAGCTCGTCAGCCGCTGGGGCAGGGGCTGCCCCTCAGGTCTCCACACGCACCGGCCGAGGAGGGCCGCTGTGACAGGGTCCCCCCAGCCCGGGCCGCCTTCCCGCCTCGGGGCCAAGCGAGGCGAGGCGGAGCGCCCCGCCGACAGCGGCACCGGCGGCCCCGCCGCCCACACCCTCCCCGCGGCCAGGGCCGGGGGAAGGAAAATGTCGCCGACGGGCCCGGCCCGGCCGCCGAGGGGGAGAGGGCGCGCAGAGAGGGGGACGGGGAGGCCTCTCCGAGGCCTCCCCGTCCCCCTCTCTGCGCGCCCTCTCCCCCTCGGCGGCGGGGTGAACCCAGCTCGGGCCCTCCTTCCCCCGGGATCTCCCTCGTCCGCCGGCGGCTCCCGCCCCTTACCTGTCCCGGGGGTCGATCCACGAGGTCTGCCGGGTGTTATGGTCGATGTAAAAGACTCGCCCGTCGAAGTCCCTCGCTTCCTCCCAGCCGGCGGGCAGCGGTAGCTCCGAGCTCTCCCGGCCCCGCTGCCCGCCCGCCGGCGGCCCGCCGCCCTGTCCCGCCGCCACTTGCTGCTGCCGCCGCCGCCGCCCGCCGCTCAACCACGGCATGGCCGCTCCGCCGCCGGGCCGCCGCCGCCGCCGCCCAGCTCCGGTCGAAACCCGCTCCCCGCCCGCCGCCGGGGCAGCTCCCGTCCCGCCCGGGCCGCGGCCGCCCGCCGCCGCCTCCTCTTCCTCCTCCTCCTCCAGCACTAACAGGCGGCCCCGCAGGGAGCGGGACTCGGGCGGCTCCGGCTGCGCCGCGCCGGGCTCATCCTCCCCCGCGCCAGCCCCGCTCCGCGCCGGGACCAGCCCCGCCGCGCTTCCTAACCCCGCCCGGGACCTGCCCCGCTCCGCCGCGGCTCCCAGCCCCCGAGCTCGGCCCGCCGGCCCGAGCGCCCCCGCCCCGCCGCTCAGCAGCGCCCCGCCGTCGCCTCCCCCCGCTCCCGCCCGGCGCCGGCCCCGGCCATCTTCCCTCCCTCCCTCCGCCAGGGCCCGGCCCCCGCCTCCGCCCCGCCTGGCTGTTCCCACGCCGCGAAGGGCCGGGGCGGCAGGGTCCTCCCGCCCCGGCCCCTTCCCCCGGCCCGGCCCGCGGGGGAGGAGGGAAGCGGCGGGGCCCGGCCGGGCGGCCGCACCCCGCGCCGCGGAAGCCAGGCCCAAACCCAGACACGTCGGCTGGGGAGAGAGGGCGGCAGCCCGCCGGCCTGGGCCCGGGCCGGGGGAAGGTGGCTGCGGCCCCACCGGGGCCCGACCCGCCCCGCCCCGGGGCTTGTGCTCTGCCACGGCCCCTTGGGGACCGGGGCGGGGGGGCGAAGGAAAATGCATCCCGCGGTGCCCACCCGAAAAGCCTCGGGGGTGCTGAGCAAAGTGGATGTGTGTGGGGATGCGGGGAAGGGGCAGAGGTCCCCTGCAGGGCCAGGGAAGATGATGGAGGTGTTGAAGACCACACGAGTCACAGCCATCGTGCTGTACTGATGCTTGGGTCATGTATCGTGGAAAATTACACATCCGACTCCCCTGATGTCTCAGCCCGGTCCCTTAACCTCATCCTGTAGAGCAGAAAGCGGCTGTGTCTGATTTGACCCGAGCCTGCTGGAGACCACAACGCACAGTCCCAGCTACCACCTAGAATTAAATTCCCAGAAACTTAGTTAGAACAGACTTCAAGTTGACCTGTGGTACTCCGTGCCTTTCCAGGATGCTGACTTCAGCTAAACCTTTGAAAATCTGGAAATAAAGGGTTAAGGTAATGCAGGCTAAGCTGCTGAAAACTAGGAAAGGAGTTAACAATATATTCTCAAACAACCTTAACTCAGCCCCCTGAAACTGGCAATACCCCGCCAGGGATTATATTGCAATTCCAATTATGTTCCACTTGCATTCACTGTTTTAAGTTACAGCTATATGAACATTAATTGCTGCAGTGTGGTTATAAATGCAGGAAATTAGAGGACCTTTGCTCCTGACTTCTTAGGCCTTTCTCTCTCTCTTTCTTTTATTCCCCCACCACCACCACCAGACCGTTAGTTACCAAAGAACAGAGCAGTGCATGAGAGAGGCAGTATAGATAATAGGACAGATCAGGGGTTTTACCTACGTTTCATAGGTCATTTCAATAGTAGTAGACTGGAGTCTTCTTACCAGGGCTATCGTCAGCAGTGAGGTGTGACAAGAGAGTAATATGTGGGTTCAGTGATGAAAGCAAAGCAGTGTATGAAGCTCTGAGGGCAGTGGTGAAGTAGATTAAAAATGTGGTATAAAATTTAGCAAATGCGAAGGGGTAGATCTGACCTTCAAAAGCATGACAGGCTATGTTTGGCTCAGCTCATCTCAAGAGAGGTTTTGCTTCAGCAAACACCGGGTGTTAGGCTGTCTCGTGTGGTCCGGAAAGCTCAGCAGTATCTCCAGGAGCAAGGTGCTGCTTGTGTGTTACGGGTATTTGAGGCTATTTCAAAGAGAGCAGAGTTAAGGCACAATACAAAGTCTCTATTTTTCAGTGGTTGCAGTTTCTATTAAGTATGTCTCCAAGATTTTCAGAGGTTTTATTTAGCAGAGGTAGGTATTCTTAAATGGCCCGGGTCTATATTAACAATGTTTTGGGACACTGGATTTTCTTGTTTAAAAAAAACAAAACTGTACTCTGTGCACCACAGCTCAACTCTCCCTTTATTGCTTTTAATGTCCTTGCAGCAATTACCTTAGCACAATGTCTGCAGAGCGCAGCACCATGCCAAGACACTGGACTAGTTCATAATACCTGGAAGCAGTAGCGCCAGGTTGCTATAATAATCCACTAAGGCTAATTAGCCCTGCTGAGGATACGTGCAGCATCGCCCTCCAACATGGGCTGGTTCTTCCTCATCAGTCCCCAGAGTCCCAAGAGAGGGTCGAGCTTCAGTGAAGAACCTACAGACGGAGGCTGCAAAAACCGCGTGGGACTGACCATGGAGGCAGCAAAAAGATTTCAGATGGGGGTGGGGAGCTCAACGCAGCAGTGGACAAGAGGGAAAATGACAGGACTGAATGTGGAATGTTTCATTCAGGTCGCAGCCCTTCGACTAAATTCTTATCTGAACTTTGGCAAATTGCTCCTGGTTAGAGCCAGAAAAGGACTTGGCTGGGCTGTGGTTTCTCAAGCAGAATTACGATGCACATGTTCCGTGTAAAACATGAGCTGTATGTCCAGTGTGGCCTGGATCTCATGGATTCATTATAAATGCAGTTGAGGATGCATATGCTGCTATGTAAAGGACAGGTCAAAGATTTTCAGGTGCACTGTAGCTGCTTCTGCAACTGATGATACATCTCCCTAAATCTTGAGCAAACGTGAAAAAAATCCTTAGATTCTGCCTGGGCAAAGTTTGCAGGCTAAACATGAGAACATGTCCTAAAAACCTCAGATTTAAAATTGTCCTAGACTTCAGATTTAACTTTTAGGCTCTCTGTGTTTAGAAAAATCATTAGCTTCAGTTAGGACCTGAAGCTTCTTAAATGCTCATGAATGAAGGTGCTGAAAAACCCGATTCCAAGAATCCAGCCAGCTGTGCACAGAGCTGCCTACAGTAACCAGTAGGAAATGGTAGGGCTAGCAGTTGCCTCACGAGAATAGAAACTCCCTCTGTGCAGCATGCTCACGCCAAGATGCCAGGCAGGAACTCTCAATTATTTTTCAGGCCAGAATGGTACCCTTCCTCGGATGTTACCTCATCCTTCTGCCTGTTCCTTGGGAGGAAATGAACAAAGCATTCAGGAGCCAAGGATTATTTTTGAGTAACGTGAAAAGGCAAGAAGAGAACAACCTGAAAAAGTCACTTAGTTTTCATGCCAAAGCACTAATTTGCAATGCATTCTGTGCCATCCTTACCCTACAATGAAACCCTCCCGAGGCTGTCTCGCCGCTCCCTCACTTTCCTTTTCTCTCCTCTTCCATGCCTGTCATACTTCATTAGGGTAAAGGGAACGAAAGGGATGGAGAACCTGGTGCAACACAGCATCTCTCTGTTTTGGGTTGCGGAAAGAAACCTCCCTGCCAAGCAAAGACAAGCTGCATAATATGGAACAGGTAATAACATGGAAGACTTAGACTTAGAAGAGACTGAAGTCTGCCACAGGAAATTAAATGCTTGCAGTGCATATTTTAATCAATCTGCACAAGTGCCAATACATATTTCATATAAAGGTATATCTATGTAAATTTACATCAGTCCCTTGTCTCATATCTTTTCCATATATCCATAATACAGATCTCAATTCTCATGTATTTCACACACCTTCGTTCCACACCTGTTTTCCTTTCCTTCCATTTTTTCCACCCACAAACATTGCTCACATATTCACTCATTCCTCGGGCACACCTATTCCCATTAACTTAAAATTACATAAGTAGCTTTTCTTCATGTACCCTCCCTTGCCATCTTCAGTGTTTATAATCACCGATTCTACCTACGCATCTCAGTTATACATACTCTTATACCCAGGTTCATAATTGATATCACAACATTTTCCATAGAAAATGTAGATAACATTTCCCGCTGTAGGTTGTAGATAACAAGTTCCAACTTTCCTACTGTCCACAGGAAAAGCCCTTAATTCTGCATAAAAATCCCAACCTCATTTTGGCACTCCACTTCTTTCTTACAATTCCTGGAAAATGGAAGCCAGTCAGAACTGTTATCTCGTTGTGTATAACAACTCCATCCTCCTCTTCTAGTGTGAGCACTTATTTGCAATTTGTTTCCCATTTCCCATATCTTCTAGCCTGTGTGGATCCATTATACTGCCCTCACACCTAACTAAAAATTGTCACTTCTCTGTCATCATAGATGTCTCCTGGAATGGCAAAGCGAAGGCTTCTTCATCATCATTGTCCTTCTGATGGCCAGCTATCACGCTCGTCCTGCAAGCTGGGGCTTGCTACTCTTCCCATATCCAACAGAATAAAAGGTTCATAAGAGACTGGGTCATATTAGCTCTGTCCCTCTAGGTCTCTTCTGTTCACCACACACAAACGTATGTAAAAATATAAAGATAAATCAGAGATAAAGATGCACACACATATACACGTACACATATCTCCAAGACAAATAAATCTACATGCTGCATATGACAACCTATTAGCTGGTTGAATTGCTTTACGGCTGAGAAATCTGTCTCGAGGGAAGGCTCTCCTTGGGCTGCCATACAGAGATTCAAGCATGCTCCAGGGTGGTGGAAACCAGGCTGCCCGCGCCGCTTTTGCAGCCACAAGCTGGTGCGGTGTCTGCAGTTCCTTCAGAGGATCGCTGGGCAAAAGAGAGATCTGGCACTTGGGTTTAAGTATGTGGAACAAGGTGGGACATTGGCCCTTCCGTAGGGGTAGCAATTGAGATGGCATGGAAGGGGAACTGGACAAGCGCCAGTCCCTGTGGATTACCTACGGGTTCAGGGATGGCATAATAGATGACACAGAGAGATACGGTATGTAGTAGGAAGCGTGATCAAGTTAGCCACTTCAGGGGAACGAAGAGTAGCAAACCCTCAACCCTCGCTTGCTGTCAGCAGCCAAGAGCCGGGCTCTGGGAATAGAGGGTCTGTCGATGATCATTCTCTGGCTCAGCTATAGATGTGCAGGGTGCCGGGATGGAAAGCAGAAATGCAAAATCCCTGAGGCCTTTCAGGGTGGGAGACAGAGGAGGGAGCTGGTGTCTGTGTACGTGTGAAGGAAGCAAGTCTGTCCCTCTACACACTGAGCAGGTCTGGTAAGATGCTCGTCTTGAGGCAGGGTATTTCCACATAGAAAATAGACTGAAAATTCCAAATTGGTGGGAAAAAAACAGTGGAGAAGTCTGAATCTAACACAAAGTGTAACTGCAAGATTTCATAAACAAGCATGTTTTATCAAGACACATGTATATAGGGGAAGATTTATTCATTCTGCAGCAAGAAGTCCATCTGAGAAAAGGAAAAGTAGTCCTACAAGCCTTTTGTAGTCATTGATATTTTCCCCCCTGCTTCTTTTCTTCATAGTAATTCCAATTAAGTGGACCATGGAAGGTCTGTAGTCACGGTCTTTGGGTCAGTAGTCCACATCCAGCCAAGGAAATAATACCAAGGTATTGTTTGGTGCTTCCCTTCCCAGTAGGGAAATGGCATAAAGAGCTGCATTGCCATAGTGCACAGTATGCACAGATGACACGGGAGGTAGATGACAAATAGACAGTACATCTGGGCACATGAAGAGAATAGTGCCTTACAGTATTTTTAGTTCGAGTGTTAAGGGTGTGGTTAGCCTTTGAATGAATGCAAATTAAGTGCTTAGATACTCACTGCAATGAAATGTATACACAACTATTTTTTCTCATATAATTATGCCCATAAAACATTGAAATATGTATATAATGTGCACATTTGAAATTCTGTGGCATGAAAAATTCTTCATTTATGACACTGATTTAATACACGGTATATAGGTGGAATTATTGAACAGCAAATTTTAAAGAAAGAAACCAAATTATGTAGAAACAGTAAGATATACTCCTCTAGGTTTCACAGCTTAATAAGACTATAGTAGCTGCAAACAGAAAAGTTATGAAATATACAGAAGTTAGATATTAAATAACAGTAGCAATAGATTTAAATATAGATCAATTCCTCTGAGTGTGCGGGCCTGCTTACGTCCAGCTTGCGTATCCCTTTCTAATCCTCCATTTCATGGCACCTACTCATTTGTCTCTAAAAGGCCCGGGATAAAGGCAATGTGAATTTCTCTTTATCATTCCTAATATAACGTTTCACTTGACTTATTTATCAGCTGTCAGTAGTATTTGCTTTGAACAGTCCAAGTGCTCGTACTCAGGAGATCCCACTGACCACGTTCCCCTGGACAAATCCCATTCTTCATGCTACACCCCAGCTTGCCAACCATTTAAATGCCCAGATTCAGCATTTTTGTCTATCAAAGCATTTAGGATGTTTATAATTATGAAAAGTTTTTAATTTTTTTTCTCATGGAGACACAAGAAATTTTTCATGTACCTTCCTGTGGTACATTCTGTCCCAGTCAATTTTCAAGTTTGAAGCCCATCATGAATTGTGCATAAATTGCACAACATTTAAAATTTTAGATTTTTGAAATTCTCTGTAGGGATCTGATGAGTCATCAAGCTAGTTCAGTCAATATAAAACTCCTGCTCTAACATCCCACCACAGGGCTTGAGAGGGTAGGGGGTAGTTACTCCACAGTCGCCTCTCTCTCATCTCTGTCTTCACTGTGAATACTCACCCACTTATTCTATTTGCAAACTTAAGCGTATTTCACTTAAGTGCTTTCCCAGACAACTATAAATAGGCTCTTGGAAGTGGTAATTAAGTCAGGACCACATTCACTCACAGGAATTTAACAGCTTCTCCTGGCAGAATACCATTGTTTTTCCCTCCTCCATCCAGGTCTTTGCAATTGGCCACAGAGGACCTGGAAGGCTTTAATGGTTCAAACCATTTGCAGTATGATGGTATACTGGCACGTTATTATTCCTTCTGCCTCATTACTCATGCTGCTGTTAATTTTTATTAAAAAAATAATGATGTTGAGAAACAGATTCAGTCTGAGATCAGACTTGTCATGGGCCCAAAATAAAACGGGATGGTGGAAGAGAGGGTGGAACTGACCTAGAGGACCCGAACGCTGGAGGACGAGATGGTGGGTGCTAGATTTGAGCAGAGAAAATTGTGAACTCCAGTGTATAAAAATATATTTCAACTGACTGAGATTATAATTTAAGGCTTATTGTACTGTATCTACCCCATATTATACTAACTTCAGTGACTACAATGACAATTTTGTGTTACTTGTGTCATCATTACTGTAAGCCAACCTGTCTAAAAAAAAATTTGTTGATGTTAGCTTGATTGTTTTCCAAATGTTAGTTAATTTAAACTTGGAGGAAAAAAGTTATCTTCCGGAGTTTCATTTCACTTTATACTTAAAGTAAGAGAGAGCGTTTTGCCCTGTTAGATTTTACAAAGAAACCTCTCATGCCAGCATGCTTTTATACACCCGGTGACCACAGCCCACCGCATTTCAGCCCCAACAGGACATGGGTTTGGGTCTCCTGGCCTGAGAGCCAGCGTGTGTGCTGTGCCACCCCACGGCCAGGAGCCCCCCTCCCTGCTGCTCGTGCTGCTCACCCCCGGGACAGGGTGCTCAGTGGAAGGCCCGAACACTGGTATGTGTCTTGTGTCAATTTGAAAGACGGTAAATGTATTCACTCTCCTGCATAAAGCTTTTAAAAAACAGAAATATAGAACTTTCTAGATAAATTTCCATATATAGGCTTTCTGCAGGATTCCCCAGCACATTTGCTCAGTGACTCCCAATTACTTCAACAACACTGTAGTGCTTGTTCTCACATTGACATCACCGGAGAGATATTTATTCCAACACAAGATGTTTGCTGTGCAGAATATGCCCGATTTTGTTTTACAAAAGCACATTATTATAGTTAATTTTTCATTTTCATCCAAAGATGTATTGTCTGTGGTATTGTATACTCTTAGGGAAAGGAACAACACGAAACAACCCCCTGCAACCCCCTTTTTTTTTTCCATCTAAAGAAACATGCCAGTTCACATGCGTTCCAGCAAGTATACATTCCAGTTCAGTAATACGAGAATAACAGTGGCAATGCGCGTTGTGATTCGGATACTGGAAACACGCTATTAAACCTCTGTAACGTGAGACTGATTGTATCCAGTCAAACCAAAGTCCATCCAGCCCAGTACTGTGTTTTTAACGGTGGCCGCTACCAGCTGCCCGGAGGAGTATACGGACAAATCAGACACATAGTGACATTTTTCAAGAACCGTCTTTCAATCTCCAGTGAATTCCAGCTCAGGATGTTCTGGTTCAGAGCTGCTATCCTTGTATTCAACAGCTCCCAAGGGATTTTCTTTATTGAATTAATCCAATTGTTTTAGCATCCTCAATTTCTATGGCAAAGATCTTTATCTGTTCACTTTGAGAAGTATTACCTTTTGTTTTGAACCTTCGTGCTATTACCAGTTGATGCCTCCTATCTGTTGTGCTAAAGGAAACTGTGATTATTCTCTGTCTTCTCCATGCAGATGCATCATATCCCTCCTCCATCCTTGCCGCGATGTGGTTTTTGTGATCTTCCCAGCCTTGTGGAGGAAGAAATCTCTTCTTTATTTCACTCAACTTGAAGTGACCACTGCCCCTCATTCACCATGATGACTGACCAACAAATTAGAAAACAGGGTTGGATAATAGTCCCCACTAGTCTCTCCTTTCTGAAATGAAGGCAAAAATACAATTCAATGGTTTATTTTGGCCTTCGGTGCATGTCTCATGTGCAGTGGATGGGCATGGAAGTGCTGAATCTCGGAACCCCCAAAGGCTATACCAGTTCAGAAAAGCAGAAATCCTTACAGAATTCCCCAGTATGCCCCGATCAGAAAAACATAGCCATAGTACTATTATATTAATGTAACAAGAGTATTAAATTCACAACCAGAATAGTTCCTCTTATATAGCAGTCATTGATATTTGTTCAGGGATTTCTTATTTTTTCTTTTCTGTTGGGTTTTGGTTTTGGTGGTTTTTTTAATTTATTCTGGACAGCATTGCCAACCCAGCTGGATGGATACTGTTCTTTTAAGCCAACAACACCCTCAGAAATCAAGTCAATATTTTATAGTGGTGTAACTGATGACTGCTACATGCAGGATATGTGCAAAGAATTCCTGATTTCTTTAATTTCTAATGTTCAAAACACCAAAATAAAAATAAGCAAAATTAGTTTGATGACCGTCCTTTGTAATTTTTGTCCTCCATCATTCCTTAGTGAACAATGTCTCACCAAAACTACCTAGACAAATTACCTATGCAGAAGACTTCTATATGCTCTGACAGCTTTTAAAGTTCAGATATCCTCAAGTTCTTGTTAAGTTTACATTAATGTTTACATTTAAACTGACCCCCAGAGATTATTTTTTAAATATAGCTGGATTAGTATTCTCAGTGGATCACATATAATGTTAAGAAAAGTTTAAATGATCGTTTTGGCTGCTTAGAATTTTTTCTAGTGTTTAAAAACCTGTAACTTTTAAAATTTAATTCTAAGATCTCTCAGCCCTTTAAAATCAAACTTGTAAAATCAAGGCTCTTTTCCTTTATTTTACCTTTACTCTAGGAAAATCTGCAAGTTTCTGTAATGCCTAGTACTGTAAAAACCATATTACTATACTTGGTATAGCAATAATACAGCCTAAGGAAAAGCATCTGCTGAGCTCACTATATTGAATTAAGATCAGTATCCAGCAGTGAGCTTCTGCCACTAAATGGAGCAATCCGGCACAAAGTTAAAAACCTAGGTTTTTATTCATTACTTGATCCAATGCCTCATCTGCACAGAAGAATCCTTATGTCAAGGTCAGTACCCTCAGAACGGTTTGACGCTGGGGAAATCCATGCTGAGTTACTCCTTGTGTCAGGCCAAGGTAACGCTGAAGATCTGGTCCGGCTCCAAGCAGAGCGAACTTCTCTTCCATGCCCCTAGAAATGTGAATGCGTTTTCCTCTCCATTGACTCTACCAGCAACGTAGGCATCTAGTTTGGAAGCTCTGGATTTTTAAGTCCAAGTCACACACTTTGAATTGCCTGAAGGGGACGATGAAGATACTGTCCTTTAGTAATATCTGATACAAACGGCTGCCCATCATCACAGAGAATGAAGAATTCTGTGGCAAAGGCAAGGCCGCAAGACAGTTCTCTGGGCTGGGAGGCAGCTGATTTAATCACCAGACTTTCTCTTTGTGCAGTGTATTGCCTCATTCACTAAACACTTCCAGCTTTTGGGACGCAAAAGTGAAAAATGCAAAGTTCTGTCGAAACCGAAGTTGAAAGGTTTAAAACAGCACCGAGTGTGCAGCTGAAGAGACCTTCCTGGATGACCAGCGTGGCACTGACCAGTGCCGCTGACGTTAGACTCTGCGGGGCCAAGAGCCACGAGTGTTTCCTTCACAACCTCTGACACTGGGATTGCCAGGGGAAATTTCCGTGGGGGAAAGTCGAGGGACTGCAGCTTTTTCCTTTTAGCAGTTGCTAGTATCCTGCAGACATCCAGTCAAAAGATGGAAAGGGGGCTACCATGCCCAGCTTCCAGGCCTGACTCTCCTAAAAAGGTGAGCTGCCTACTAAATATTCCTTGGTTTGTAGGTCTCAGGCACCACTTCTGCCAATCACTGATATAACTGGGAGAAAACAAATCTGCAGGCCATTAAATGTTTCATGGAAGTGAATCAACACAAAAAATAAACCAAACCAAAACAAAAAAAAAACCCAAACCAAACAGTATGTGCGATGTGCCTTCAATGTGGTGAGAATTAATTTTAATCTATGTCTGAATTGAAGATTATGGATTATATTGATTTAATTTCATTATCAGATCCGATAGAACAATAGGGAGGTCATACAGGGGAAAAAAAAAGGAAAAAAAGAAAGAAAAAAGAAAGCATTAATTTACAGTGTTATTCAGAATGTGATAATTGTGTGTATGAAAGCTGTGGTAGTCCATTGGATCCTCCTGTTGCCATCCAGTTGGCATAGATTATCAGTATGCCCTTTCCCATAACCACTAGCTCTGCTGAAGTTTTGGTCAGCATATTTAGGATATCCTATATTCTGCTGTGAGAGTAAAGGAGAGTCTAGAAAATGAGCAATGGCCATTTCAGGTGGCATTTTCTTTTCCCTTGTGAGATTCCTGACTTGTGGTTTCTTTGTTTGCCACGGCTGTCAACATTATGATGAAGTTTTAGGGCTGCACTGTACTAAATATGCTCCTTGAAGCATATGTCAGTGGTATGCTTTAGGGCTGAAATAGTAGAATTTTGCTTTTGGCTGGAAAAAACTTATAAATGACATTTTCCTTTCCACAGAGGCTATTCCAATGCTTTATTTTTTTTCTACGAGACAGACTATATATGAACTAGGTTAATAGCAGCTAATTTTCCTAATATCATTACACTTTGGGAGTATCATTTTACTAGAAGTAAAGTGACACATAATCCTCCCTCCCAACACCACCATTATTTATTACTACTCTATGAATAGATCCTGGAACTTGATTTTATTAAGAAAAGATATGACTGCATATTTGGTTGTAACTCTCTTGATATCAAGGCAAAAAGCCACAAGATTAGAATCATGTTTTCTGAAAAACACTTTCTAACAATAGATAGAATTCACACCAAAGAACATCTTGCTAAGAATAGATGGAATTATTGTGTAAAAATGCTTCATGCACAATGGAAAAAATTCCAATAATTTTGGCTGGGAGGCTATGACAATTTGTGACAAAAAGAAAACGATCCTGTCACAAGCACAGAAAAATGTTTTGGCTCTGCTAGGGTGCTGCTTGATCACTCACCCCCAGATGAGTGTTTCACACTCTTTTGGAAGAACTGAACCTTTTTAAAAATTTGCCACTTTTAGGTAGTTGTCTATCTCCTACATTAAAAATGTAGTTGTGACTACCATACATGAACGAAAATTGACATTATTTTTTCTTTGGATCATTGGTTTTTTGAATGTGTATCATCATCCCAGTGTAATTGGCCTGGAAGAGGAGGACCGCTTCAGTAATATCTTCAAAGCCACCCCACTAATCCTCAAAACACAATTTCATGATATCTGCACAAAGTCTGACTGCAGTTAGACTGCGAGTGTGCTGTGTATTACACTTACTAATACAGTATCACACTTTCCTTAAACATGTCTGTCCTGACTTTTCAAGCTTCTTCTTCAGCAGAACAGGATCCTACCATTCTTAAACACTTGCCCATAATTAGTGTAATTAGCAACAGCAGTTTCTTCATTCTCATTTTTAGCATCCCCCTTAGAGAGAAAAAGTCTGGTGTCTTTCGTTTAGAGCTACGCTGTGTTTTCCAAGGGCGACATAAATCACATCATCCCATTGCAATTACCGTGAGAAAGGACAGTCCGTTGTTAGGGTATAGTCAACATACGTGAAACGTGCATGTTTCACATCATGTGAACATGTGACTTGAACAAATCACTCCTCGGTGCAGCTGTTATGTCTTGACCAAAGCAAACAGGCTCACCTCCAGCTCCAGCGAATGAAGCACCGGCGAGCAAGATCCTGCTACCCGCACCGTGTAGAAAGGCAACACTCCCTGCTGCCCCACGCCCCTCTTCCCTTTGCCTTGTGCCCCCACGAGCGAGGTGGGGAACCAAAAGCCGGGCAGGTCCGTCGGGGTTCTGAGAGCGGGACCTGAGCTGCAAGCCACCGACCCAGCGGTCTGGCTGCGGGGCAGCGCCAACAGCAGCCAGCTGGGTGAATCTCAGTCTCGGCGAGTACTTGGTGGGTTGAAAAGCAGGGAGGCCTGATTTTGATTTAGTATGCCTTTCCTCTGCCAAAGCAGCTACATGTAAATGTCTCTGTGTACCCCATTTAGAGAAATTTAAAACCTACTGTAGAAAAAAGGGTACCTTTTATTAATATGTTCTCATTTAGATGTATTTTATTTAAATGCTTTCTTAATTTAATTTTGGACTTCTCTACCCATAAATTTGAAATGATCTAATGAAATCTGTTCCTGGCAGTTCAAACAAAATGTGTAGGTTTGAGTGGAGACAGGGCCACGGCACCAGAAGTCCTGCTACGTTACACAGCTCATAGGAGGGTTAAGTTTAAAGCGCTCTGGAGGGCACACCTTTGGAAGATAGCTTAATTCTCTTTTTCCACAAATCACTGTGTTTTTTTCCATGCAAATTTCTTGGTCTTTAATATCTTCTCTCATCCTGTGTGAAAAGCACTCCTGCATTTCAGATCCTTTTTAAAGAGTCATGTCTGGAAGCCACATTTCCCTCCGTTCGTTTGCGGCTTTAACCTTCACTTCCCGTATTAGCCACAAAATGCAGAACTGCCTCTTTAAAAAGAAAAAAAAAAGTTAGCAAGCATAGCTTGCAGTGATTTTTATGTTCTTTCACATTTTCCTGCCACACTTCCTTTATTTTTGTCTGTCATTAGGTTAATTGTAATTTCATGTGGCTTAGGCATCTGTCATTTTGTTTATCTTTTCTGTAGGATGCATACCAATGGCACTGCATAAGTAACAGTACAAGTGTGTTTATGTTAATAACAACAAGCATACAAGGAATTGTTCTATGTCAGGTGCTACCTTACAGCATCCCATTAAAAGAACAGATTACCAGAGAGCACTGAACACCTGTTTTTTACATTCTTTAGTAAATGACTAATGTTTATATACAAAGAGAAGGTGACATCAATTGCAAGCTGTAGCAGCTGGCAATCACATGGCCAAATCTTTGCAAATGTTAGCCAGTTAGCAAAAACAACAGTCGTCTTTTTGTGACTTCCAACCGTGAGCTTTATGTGCTTGCAGCTAACTCAAGTATTACCTATACGTATAGGATCGCAGTCCAAAGAGCTTCCTGCAGCCGTCTTCTGGCACTGAGTGTGCCCCATTGATCGACAGCTAAGGTGGCGCAATCACAGGATTTATCTCGACAGAAGATAAATCTCTGGTTATTGGAGGAGGAGGAGAAAGATCCCATATGTATGCAATGCGAAGTCGTACAGGGTCCCTAGAGGAGGAGCAAACCCGATTTCCTGCCTGGCTGGGATGGAGGGCAGGCGGAAAGGAGGAGGAAAGGAGATACTTCCATTGTTTACAACAGAATAGAAATTCCAGCTCGCAGAGACCGAGAAGCAGAGGCCTGAAAAGATGTAATGACATTCCTCCTGCCTCACGTGTTCACCTCCAACTGGTCTTTGAGAAATGTTTCCATAAATATCTTCCATGAGGAGAAGGTGAAAAGTATTCCTAATCTTCCCACAAAACGTGCACAGAACACAAGCATCTGAACAACAAACATTTCTAGAGGGAAGAATATTTCATTGAAATTAAAACCAAGGCAGCACACTACATTATATTCAACAGACACCTCTAGTTTGGAGGGAAACAGATTTTCCATATTCCTACCCAAGCGATGCCAGAGGCAGATATAGTGGCATGCTTCACAAACCACAGCCTCCAGTTTGCCTGCTCCTGGTACTGCAGGCTAAAAGCCAGCACAGTAACCAAAAGAGAAACCAGCTACCTTTCCAAAGCAAATTGCTTGTATTACAAGGAAACGTTGAATTGCAATCTTCAGAAGTCTTTAAAAAAGCTAACTAGCCAAACAGATTCTTGTAGCAGCACTGAAGTAAAAACCAATGCCTTAATTATTATCATTATGCATATGCCAATTAAAAATAAACCAAATTAATTACTAATATTGATTGTGGGTTTTTATTTCCTGGTTGTAAGAAAATAAAATCTTTTGAGCGTGTTTGCAATATCGGCTACCATCTGAGAAACTGTTCAATAGGACCTTTACTCATTCCTATCCATGAAGCTGCTCGCTCACATGGCATATGCATTTTGGTGATCAACCAATTTGAAAATTATGAACAAAGAATAGAAGTTCTACCTATTTCATGGTTCTGTCTGTTGTTTTAATTCAGTATTTCATATTACATGTTTTGTCACCTTTCATATCACATGTTTTGTCACCTTTCATATCATTGCATTTACTGAAAGCTGCCTATATATAGGTCTCAGATCTCTTCCCAAGATTAATGTTACTTTAAGTTCTTTCTTTCCATCTCAATCTATTTTGGAACCCAGACCAAGTCTGAAAATTTTCAGCCAGAAAAAATGTTTATGCCACTAGGCAGGGCACAACACATACCTATGTACACGCAAACACTCCCTCTTGCTGCACAGTATTGCAATTTCTTTCTAGCTTTGCAGAACTTTATTAGAAAGTAGATTTATGGCTAATGCTTATCCAAATGAGAGCTGTCACGACAGCATCTGAGTTAAATTAGGTGTAGCACCATTCATTTTTTGGGCAGTATTAGCCTTGCATAGCTAGTTTTTGCCTTCTGTCTTCTGTCTTGTATTACCTATCAATGTTACCAGCTGAGGAGTTTCCATTTTCTACCCCAGTTGTATTTTCAGGTTTTCATTCAGATAAAACCCTGAAAGCTGGAATGGAAGGGAACTTAAAGATTTAGTTGTCCAATACTGACTTCCAGTCAAAGAAAAAGAAAAGCTTCCAGTCAAAAGCAGTTGAGCACCAACCACCCTTCAATCTTTTGAAAAATCCCAGCCCAGTGTCTGCATACAGTGCATTGTGCAGCTAGCCTCCTCTCCCAGCTTCCTTAAATCACTGTGGAATGACACCAGCTCAAGCAGCATATGTTTAAATGGTAGAGAGGGCAACTCATTAGCTGTCTTTCATAGTTATAAGATTTCTGCACCGTTGTTATCTTAGTTCTGTAATATCTAATTATATAAATCCTTCTGAATGTTTATCATACAGTTTAAAGTGGATGTCATACTCTGCTACCCACATACCTTAATGATAGATTTTGAAGTAGAGAGAGTATTAAAAATCAGGTGTTTCCTACCTGGTCAAGGCTCTTTCTAGTTGTGTCTTTGAGAGAACCACAAGTTATTTTTAAATAAAAAGCTTTTTTTTTTCTTTCCGTAAATTCTCCAAAGGAAGGAAGTCTTTACCAGAAGGCTCCTCAGGTTGGTTTCCTTTTACTGGCATAAGAAATGTCGTTTGATGGTTTGCCTTGAAACTGAATCCAAACATCTCATCACTGCCTGTCCAGGCCCTTCTCCAGATTTACTTCATCAGCCAAATTAAAATGTGAACAACCATAAGAGTTTGGCATGTGACACACAGTGTGTTTCTCAGGACTCATTTTCTGTAACATCTGCTTTCCTGAACTGTCAGAGATGTGGCAGCGCCATGGAGGGGAGATTACCAAACAATGTCAAGCTCTAGGACAATTAAAGAGAGAGACGAGAAAAATCTCTCCAGCAGTAGGAAACTGAGGTCTTCAGAAGACAAAGATTGTCTTTCTGCCTTAAAAACTGCAAAAAAAAAAAAAATCTTTCAGAATAATCGCAATTATTTTTGAAAAAAAGTGTTGCTGTAAAATAAATGTATCCTTTGTAGCTACATCAATAAATTATCATGCAAGTGGCTGCCTCAGCCCAGGCTGCAGTAGACAGAGTGGTCTACCATGTTGCCATACTCAACTGCAGTTTCCAAATTATGGTAGTGCTGTTCCTGTACTAGACCCATGCCTCTAAGCTTCATTCTCAGTGTAACAAAGCAGAACCTTGGAAATCTTATGTATGAATTTAATTCTGCCCTGTGGTATACACATAGCAGTATCTTCTCTTGTAATATGGGAACATATGTTTTTCAAGTAACGCTAACGTCCTTTTACTACACCAGAGTAGCATTGTGCAGTGTGGGAACAGAGCAAGCACCCTAGGAGGGCTCCAGCTCAATACAGCATGCCAATATTGCACGGTTCAACAAGCTTTATGGGCTCAGTCCTGCATAACTGGAGTCAGATGAATTTCTGAAATTTATTTTCTAGAAGTGCTAGAACTTCAAAGTCATTAGAATAAGACAAAATGTGTTGAAATTTCAGAAAAAAATGTTACGGGCATCTTTATTCTCCTTCCTGCAAATTCTAAATTTGACCTCAGGAAACGCTTTGTGAACATCAATAGTAAAAAATGCCCCTGTGTTCAAAGGAAAAAAAAAAAAGCTCAAGTTTGTTAAACTATGTATTATTTTTTGGGAAAGAAAAACTTCATCGAATGAATACAACTAACATACCTTGCACCATACGCTGCAAAAATCCAATGAAAATACACAAGGAATGAAAATTTAAAAATGTTAATTAAATGAGTGGAATGATGAGGAAAAAGGCTAAAGGGATGCAAAGGGTTTATCACATCTATCCTGCGTCAAAACCCGTTCTCCAGCGTCTTGGCCACGCGTCTCCTGAGCAGCACGTAGGAAACCTGCCCTTGCGCACCTCCAGCGATGGAGGCTTACACGCTGCCTGGCCTTCTCCACGGGTGCCCTACGGGGGTTACGACCAATCACCTTAAAAACCTCCTCTGTCTGGACAAGCACTCTGGTCTGCCCTTGCTGTGTTTGCAGACAGCGGAGAGAGGCAGCTTTCTGCGGAAAGCGACCTGGGGCCGGCCTTCCCGGCCGAGCTCGCTCCGTGCGTGGCGCAGCTCTGCCTCCCGCCCCGCCGGAGGCGGCGGCCCGGGCAGCTGAAGGCCGCGGGGCACCTGCGCCTGCCGGCCCGCGCCCGCCTCGCCCTCGCTCCTTCCCCCCCTACGAAAGAGGCTCTCCTTCCCGTGCAGGCCATACAGCGCTGCCGGGCCCGAACAGGGAGAAAGAAATCGCTTTAAAGGCCTTTATTTGCTCTCCGTGGTGCGTGCTGGAAGTTCAGTGCTTTCTTAGAACGCCTGCCACGGGTATGGATACGAACGGCTAAACCCGCCCTCCTGCCTCCGACTGCCGTCGTTGCCGGGTGTGCGTGAAGGCGACACACGGCGCCGCCGTGCTCCGGCGGCGCTGCCGGCCGGCGGCGGGCACCCGCGGCTGCTCTGCCCCGCCGCGCCTCGGGCCGCCGCCGGGGCCCCGGGGCGGGGGCGGCCCGGCCCGGCCCAGCCCGGCCGCTTCCCCCGGGCGCCCTCTGCCGGCCCCCGCCGGCGCCGCACCCAGGGCTGCTGGCCCCCCGGCCGCCTCTGGTGGCCTCGGTTCTCCGGCAGCTGCCTGGCAGTTTCCAGTATCTTTTTTTTCGGGGGGGGAGGGAAGGGGCAAGAAGGCATGGGCCTCCTCCAGAGAGCTCTGCAGGGTTGGAGTGCCCACCGACGCTAGCGGGTCACGGCGCTCAGCAGGAGGAGAGCAGTCGATTGAAGCCGAGGGTGCTGAGGGCCCCGAGACCAGGCCAGGCCAGGCCAGGCCAGGCCATTTCGGTTGGAAGGGACCTACAACGATCACCTAGCCCAAGTGCCCGACCACTTCAGGGCTGACCAAAAGTTAAAGCATGTTACGAAGGGCATTGTCCAAATGCCTCTTAAACACTGATGGGCTTGGGGCATCGACCGCCTCTTTAGGAAGCCTGTACCAGTGTTTGACCACACTCTTGGTGAAGAAATGCTTCCTAACGTCCAGTCTAAACCTCCCCTGGCGCAGCTTTGAACCATTCCCACGCATCCTGTCACTGGATACCAGGGAGAGGAGCTCAGCACCTCCCTCTCCACTTCCCCTCCTCAGGAGGCTGTAGAGAGCCATGAGGTCGCCCCTCGGCCTCCTTTTCTCCAAACCAGACAAGCCCAAAGTCCTCAGCCGCTCCTCACAGGACATGTCTTCCAGCCCTTTCACCAGCTTTATTGCCTTCCTCTGGATGCATTCGGGTATCTTCACATCCTTCTTAGATTGTGGGACCCAGAACTGCACCCAGTACTCAAGGTGAGGCCGCACCAATGCTGAATACAGTGGGGCAATCACCGCTTTTGACCAGCTGGTTATGCTGTGCTTGATGCACCCCAGGATGCCGTTTGCCCTCTTGGCTGCCAGGGCGCACTGCTGACTCACAGTGAGCCTGCTGTGCCAACCAGCACCCCCAGATCCCTTTCTGCAGGGCTGCTCTCCAGCCACTCCTCTCTCAATTTATACTTGTGCCCAGTGTTACTCCATCTCAGGTGCAGAATCTGGCATTTCGACTTATTAAGTTTCATCCCATTAATCATAGCCCAGTGCTCCAATCTATTAGATCCCTCTGCGAGGCCTCTTGTCCCTCGAGAAAGTCAACAGCACCTCCCAGTCTGGTATCATCAGCAAACTTGCTAATGATGAATTCAACTCCTGAATCCGGATTATTGATAAATATAGTGAACAGAACTGGCCCCTACAGTTGGACCCGTGGAGCCCCTGACATTTACACTACATCCTTTTTGTAGGCTTTTCTCTCAGACCTGTCTATTTTTCCTGGACCAAACATCCCAATTATGCTATTTGAAGGAAAGCGTTGCTTTCTCAACTGTAGACCCCTCAGCAGGCCACCCTAGGATGCCCCGTGTAGTCCTTGTTTCTGTCTTTCACAAGCAATGTTACTGGCTTTCTGCCCCTGCCACTGTTGCTTGTATAAAGCCTTGCATGTGGCAGCAACCTTCAATTCTGTTGCTGCTGATACACCTGCCTTGTTTCTGCTTTGGCTCGTTCACAAATGAGCATGGCGCAGGCTGTCCATACCTGATTATTGATCAAAACAGAAGTGCCATAGGGAGCAACCGTGGGTTTACTGCCACCATCAGCTCCCAGACAAATCCTGGAGCGACATCCCAAATGAACTGACCCTTCTGGCACTCCTTTTGGCTGAGGAGGAAGGCCCAGACAATGACTTTTGGGAAATCCTTATCACCACAACTGCTTTCCCCCAGACTATGTTGGGACCACATTACCCTTGGGATAACTGGGAGCAGGTGCAAAACCTTCAGATGCAGAAGTGCACAGCTGAGACCGCTGGCCATCAGCTGGAGTTGCAGCATCGTAGTCAGTGAACGAGATGTTGACGGCCCACATGGGAGCTCTGAAGTGCAGTTATGCCCTGTGGAGAACTGCAACCCCCCATGTCTACCAGCGTGGCTGGTCAGTGCAGGCAAAGCTGTTCTTGTAAAGCCAAACTCCAAACACTCTGCATTCAGATAACGCAAGTGGGAGATGCTGATGAGATCACGACGCTTTTGCTTTCCATGGCTGCCCACGAGGATGAATCCCTTTTTAAAGGCATAACAGCCCTCACCAACACAATGGCAATACCCACTGTCTCTCTGAAAACACTGGGTGTATCATCTGGTGCATATTTAGAGTGACTCTTCTGATTCAGCTTTCTCAAAAATGAAGCAAGTTCACACTTGGCAAAACCTCTCTGCGATACAAAACAAGGGTGCTAGTCATATGCAATGTATGTGACTTTGCATTGACCTGCACATGTACAATAAAGTTTGCCATGTTCTGGGTATGTCAGGGTAATCACTCATGCATCCTGATGCCCACCTGCTGAACTCCCAGCTGGTTTTCTTAGTGAATCATTGGCAGGTGTGTACCTCCCTTTACAAGTTCAGTTAAAGGCAAGAAAATGGAGTGCTAAACCTACCTCTTCTTCCTTTACTGTGAAGACAGGGATTGTCACTTAGCTGCAAAGAGAATCAAGGAAGGTAGGTACAATGGGCTTACAACACTGCTGCCTAAGGTTCCTTGTGGCCTGTTCTGCAGCCCCCTTGCACATGTACTCAGGGCAGCCCTGAAGAAACCGCAGAATCTTAGTGGCAATGCAGAAAACCGCTCTAGGACAATCCCTTTCCAGATTGACAAAGATTATTATTAAATTTTCTAATCCTCATACATTCTGAAAGGTGAAAATAAACACAAAGTTGTGGCTGTGGACATACATATACATGAGTTAAGCCATGGAAAGTAAAGCTAGCCTAAAAACCTGCAAATATTTGACATGGCCGTTGTGGACAATATTTCCCCATCCCAGTCCTGGCGAGTCTGCCCACTTGATGACATTTATCAGATTTGCAGTCCTTGCTTTTAAAGAGCACTCTCTACTAATTTCTTCTGCTTTTAAATGTAGGATTTACTTAGTTTTATGCAGTGCTACAACAAATTTATGCATCCAGTTTTGCTTCCCAAAAATGGGACATTAAGAGGTAGAAAGTCTGCACATGAATCAGACATCATCAAGAAAACAAACACCTACTCTTTCTTTCACTTTTTAAGACCTTTTTAATTTTAATAAAGGAATAACTTGACAGAGAAGGCAACAGCTGAAAGTAAATACCAGCTGTAGAGGTAAAGAATTCCTCACATTGCTATAGTTTCTAACTTTGTCAATCAATAATAATATATTATTTTCAAAGACAATTTAATGAGTTCCTGGGTTTTCAGGCCCCTGAGCTGGGAGATGGCGATAGGATGCAGAATGAAGTCCCAGTTATCAAAGAGGTGGCAGTCACCAACCTGCTCCTCCACCTGGATGCCCACAAGTCTATGGGGCCAGACGGGATCCACCCGAGGATACTGAGGGAGCTGGCAGAGGAGCTTGCCAAGCCACTTTCCATCATTTATCAGCAGTCCTGGTCAACCGGGGAGGTCCCAGATGACTGGAAGTTTTCAAATGTGATGCCCCTCTACAAGAAGGGTCGGAAGGAGGATCCAGGGAACCACAGGCCTGTCAGCCTGACCTCGGTGCCAGGAAAGGTCATGGAGCAGATCATCTTGAGTGCCATTATGCGGCATGTGCGGGACAACCGGGGGATCAGGCTCAGCCAGCATGGGTTTATGAAAGGGAGGTCCTGCTTCACTAACCTGGTTTCCTTCTATGACAAGGTGACCCGCTTAGTGGATGAGGGGAAGGCTGTGGATGTTGTCTACTTGGACTTTAGTAAGGCCTTTGACACTATTTCCCACAGCATTCTCCTGCAGAGGCTGGCTGCTCATGGCTTGGATAAGTGCACTCTGCACTGGATTAAAAACTGGCTGGATGGCTGAGCCCAGAGAGTGGTGGTTAACGGAGTCAAATCCCGTTGGCGGCCGGTCACCAGTGGTGTTCCCCAGGGCTCAGTGTTGGGGCCGGTCCTGTTCAATATCTTCATTGATGACCTGGATGAGACAATCGAATGCACCCTCAGTAAGTTTGCAGACGACACCAAGTTGGGTGGAAGTGTCGATCTGCTGGAGGGTAGGAAGGCCCTACAGAGGGACCTGGACAGGCTGCATCGCTGGGCTGGGGCCAACTGCATGAGATTCAACAAGGCCAAGAGCCAGGTCCTGCACTTGGGTCACAGCAACCCCATGCAACGCTACAGGCTGGGGGAGGTGTGGCTGGAGAGCTGCCTGGCAGAAAAGGACCTGGGGGTGTTGGTTGACAGCTGCCTGAACATGAGCCAGCAGTGTGCTCAGGTGGCCAAGAGGGCCAATGGCATCCTGGCTTGCATCAGGAATAGTGTGGCCAGCAGGACCAGGGAGGTGATAGTGCCCCTGTACTCGGCACTGGTGAGGCCGTACCTCGAGTACTGTGTTCAATTTTGGGCCCCTCACTACAAGAAGGACATTGAGGTGCTGGAGCGTGTCCAGAGAAGGGCAACGAAGCTGGTGAAGGGTCTGGAGCACAAGTCTTATGAGGAGCGGCTGAGGGAGCTGGGGTTGTTTAGTCTGGAGAAGAGGAGGCTGAGGGGAGACCTTATTGCTCTCTACAACTACCTGAAAGGAGGCTGTAGCGAGGTGAGGGTCGGTCTCTTCTCCCTAGTAACAAGCGATAGGATGAGAGGAAATGGCCTCAAGTTGCACCAGGGGAGGTTTAGGTTGGATATTAGGAGAAATTTCTTCACCGAAAGAGTAGTTAGGCACTGGAAAAGGCTGCCCAGGGAAGTGGTTGAGTCTCCATCCCTGGAGGTTTTTAAAAGATGGGTAGATGTGGTGCTTAGGGACATTGTTTAGTGGCGGAGTTGGCAGTGTTACGTTAACAGTTGGACTCGATCTTAAAGGTCTTTGCCAACTTAAATGATTGTATTCTATTCTGTTCTATTCTAAGATGATTAACTAACTTACTTAATCAACACTGAAATTGTTGAAGGAGGTAGATTTCCATTAAATGAATGTGGCAAGGAGCCATGGATGGCAGTTCCAAGTCAACAGCACTGCAGTTGCATCTGTGGTCTAAAATACTTGACCAAATTATTTTAAGAGGAATTTTTCTCTTTTAACAATTTTGCTTAAATACTTATGAAGGAAACTTTCTTTTATGCCTTTCATGGGAGTAGAGAGTTTCTCAGTCAAGATCAACTCCTTTCAGTTTTTACCGTTTCCTTCTGCAAGAATCCCCAGGCTTGATTCAGTTAGTTCTCTCAATAATAACCTTCCGGCCTTTCAGTCTAAAAAAGCAAAATTTAGCCCATCAGAAATACCTATAATAAAAAGGAGGAAAAAGAATTAATGCAAAATAAGTAAAGTATTATTTGGCAAGTGATCAGAAAAGGGGATTCAAATAACTAGCACAGACATCACAAATTGCATGTGGTGGTTTTTTTTCATAATCCCATCAGCAGGTTGTTACTCTGAGAAGGCTGAACCAAGGTTAGTAGAGTTTTTAAGCATATTTAATCTTCATGTATGTCTATTATAGGACAAGACCCAGTTTCTCAACTAGTGTTAATTGGTTTCATTTTATGATGTCAGCTGATAATCTTTTTCCCAGTGATGATTTGGCAAAAAGGCAGCCTGTCCTAAAACCAAGCTGGTATCTGTAGCTACTTGTTTACTACTCACTCTGAGTGGTATTAAATCACTGATCCTTAGTTCAGCCATCCAGGTGTCATCTGAGCAATGCAAACAATTTTCTGAGTACTTCACGGACATGAATGCATCTCCCAACAGTTGTGTGTCTAGCCATCGCACAGTGATTAGATCACTCACCACAGGAGCTGGGTAACAGCATTTTTGTGGTTCCTAATCCAGACTTTGGTCACCAACACCAATCTGCCAAAGTGGACTGATAGAAAACCTTTTGTTATTTGTAAAAGCTTGAAAGCAGAAGCTACTGTTATCAAGTCTATCCACTCTGCTGTAAACTATTTCTGCTGTAAAAGACAAAGAGCTCTTTTTCTTTGGGACTTTCTGCTTTTTTTGTTTACTCACCAGCACTGAATTCATGAGAGAGAGTATTTGTAAAAGGCTGTGTTAACATGGGCTTCCTCTGCTGGCTTTCCAGTAACTGAGCACAATTTCTAAGATTTTGTGTAAACAAGGGATTAAACTGGCTTTGGGGTTAAATCTTCCTCTTGCAGCATAATTCATCAGACTGCGGTGAATGGACAGAGAAAGCTGTTAGTTGAGAGAAACTAACATGGATATACTCGCTCAGGATGAAGATGTTGGCCATCCATTTACAAACCCCTGTAACTCCAAAAGTTAATTCCTGAGAAAGACTTAGGCAGATGAATACTAGTATGAGGACAGGAACTGCCAAGACTCATGCAGGCTGCAAAATGTATTTTATATGTGTTATATAAATCTGCAGTCATTTGCATTCGCCACTGCCAAATGCACCAGCTCTAAGCTCTCTGGATTTGAGTGCTAGGCCCTCTGTCAACCATGAAATCACAGGCCGGCTAAGCTACCTCTGTGTGTAACTTACTCTTTTTGTCTTCCTTCTGAATCTGAATTCCTAAAATAAAAGCATCTGTTCTCATTTTCTGAGTAGAAGACCATTTATTTCAGGCTGAATTCTGCACAGACAAAACCTGTATTTTCTGAACCTCCAACCCGATTTTATCCTGTACTCTACCCTGTCTTTGTTAAATCACCTTCCTCTCGCTTTCCCTTTCTGCTTCTCTCTTCTTCATTCGCATTTTCCTGCCTCTCTCACAGTTTTGTCCTCAGTAACTCGCTCAACTTTCTTCTCCCTTACCCCTCACAAGCTTTTTTTTATAGTTCTCCTGATCAGTGTTGCTCTTCTCCTATGCCTCCCATGGTTTGTCCTTCACTACTCGTATGCTTGTGTGTTCTTTTATCTCAGTCTTGATCTTCAGTTTGCACTGGTTGTTTAGACAAGGAAAAAATGTTGTAGGTCTCTTAAGGGCGTTGGAGTGGCCATTACGATAAGGGTGGTTTTAATTTAGGTAATTTAAAAAGAATTGGAGCTCCTTGTCAGATTTTCTAGAAACAACATGATTTGCAAATAGAATGATGGGGGTCATTTAGGTGGTATGGACTTCTGATAGTTTTCTTCAAACTATCTATTTTTTCTTTAGCTTAAACCAAGAAGTTTTGACAGCATGTCCTTAGGCAGTTACATTGCATATCAGAACTTAGCCTTTTTAGACTAGAATTAAATAGCAATCCTGCAAGATGCTGAGTACTTTCCTAAATTCCCTTTGAATTCCATGATCAGACTCCTGTAAGACTCACTTTTCAGGATAAAAGCCTGAATTATCTCTTCACACTCACACTTTGGTTATACCTACTCCAGAGTACTTTGTATTTGCTGCTGCAAATATGAAGTTTCACTAACGAAACAGATTTTCACAAGCACTGCTTGGTCTCTGAGAAGCAAGCAATGCTTTTGTCAGAAGCAAGTTTTTCTGACCAGTAATAACCATCTTCATATGACTGCTGTTTAAATGGTCACGTCAAAGCTCGTGAAATTTGTGGACAAAATTCCTCCTGGCATAGGGTATGGGTGATGTCAGTGCTGTCTTTGACTGGGCTGATGACCAGCCTTTCAAAAGAGAGAGCAGCACCTGACAGCAGCGTCGGAGGCCTGGACTGAGCATGGCAGCTAGAAGGGCCCTGGAGGCACTGAAGACTGCCACCAACTTCGGTGACTGTCTGCTTTGGCTTTGAACGTCACCAGGACCATCTGGGAATTCTGGACTATTTGCAAACCAAGCAATGTTTACTATGTACAGCTGCAAAATGTAAGTCTCAGAATTCCTGAGTTTTCACTGGCAATGAAGCTATTTATAGAGAGATGTCCTGGCGGATACAAACATTTCTGAGAAACAGCGGCAAGAAGATAAGGTATTAACGCTCTTGCAACTAATCACGCTGACAGGTTCATGGGGTATGCTTTCACAGTCTGCGCTCACGGAAAGATAGGATGAACTGGCATGTGCTGAGTGCCTTCCTGCCAGAGGGGTATTATACCAGTTAGTTTGAAACCCTTGCATTAAAAAGTCCAGTCACTTCAACAATCCCGTTTTATTCCTACCATAGGTTATAATATTTAAAGCTACACTTGACCATGGCAAATATCGTGTCTGTCCTCCTGCGTAATGCAGGCCATGATCTCTGTGTGAACTAGTGCAGGTCAGTTCTAAAACGATGTTATTAAAAAAAGCATCCTTTAGGTGCCTTTTAGTAAAGAGTCCATTGATACAGCATTTCATTACAGCAGGCAAAATTCAATTAAATGAACACTGAATTTACATACCTCTGAAAAACAAGCAAAACAAAGTCCACCTATGCAGAAGGTCACTTTAGAAATAACGCTCATTAGCAACACTGAAGTGAACTCAACTACACAACCGAGACATAGCAGTGTTTCAGAGTTCGTTAATAAGAAATAATTCTTTGGGTGAAAATAACTTGTCTCATCATTTATATCTGTTCCCCTGAATTCAAACAGCAAATTATGAATGTCACTGAAGTCACAGCTGAACCCAGAGAGCTCCTTGAGCAGATGAAGTCACTGTGTTGCTATGTTTATCCTGTAGCCCTGCCTCACATTTCTCACAGGCATCTGAAGCCTGCATTATCAGAAGGAGCCTTGGCATCCAGCACAATAGCATGTTTATGTTAAAGAGAAAGGGTCCCACTCACGAGCGGCAGGACAGGGCTGTAATCCCGGTAGGAGCAGCAGCACCGGCTTCCTGTGCCCCGGGCTGGCGTGGGGAGACGGGGAAATGAGACACCGTGGCTGCACGCTGCAGAACAGAAATTGCAGCTCATGGGGATGAACACACATAGGCCAGCGAACATTTTCAACATCCCCCCAGCTAGGAAGAAGCTGAAACATGGATTCTGAGCACAACCCTTATAAATATTTGTTAGAGCAAATCTTGTAGGATTTTCCTAGTGCTCCCAGGATTGTAGCAGCCAGTGAAAGCATCTGAGCAAACAAGGTTTCCAGGGGGTAACGTCTTCACTGAATCTGACTCTGTGACAGACCTTTATTCAAAAGTCCCTGGAGACTCCGCAGCGACTGCTCAGGTTTCCCAGTTCCCACCCAAGCAGTGCTGGAGGAGACGATGGAGGTGCCGTTGGCATGCCATGCTCGGCGCTGCTCGGGAGGTGACACCCAGCATCCAGCCCAGCATACCTGACACCCGTCAGCTGAAGGTGGTGCCAAACAGGGCATGGTCCGGGCACCTCTGCAAACTGCCACAGCCATGCCATAGGCAAATGCAGCCCAGGATGGATGCACTGGAGGAAAAACAGTACTGCCTGGCCTGAGCAGCACAGTGGGGTTCAGCTCTGCTGCAAAAGGACGCGGTTCCCACTTGAGTCATTGCCATCAAGGAGGACTTTACCGAAGGCAGTGTAGTTAGATGGGAGCATGGTGGGCCCCCTCCCTGCTCTTTTGCAGTGTTGCCTTCTGTATCATCTACCTCTTTTTTCCTCTGCTTTTCTTCAGTTCATTTTCACTTCTCTTCGAAACATGTGATTCCTGCTTTCTTGTTCATCTTTTTTCCGTGTTTGACCCATCACTTTTTAGTCAGCCCTTCTGCCTGTTGATGAAATTTTTATTAAATATTTATTATCGTGATGTTGAATAGTAATAATATTTTGTATTTTTATAGCATCCTGGAATTTGCCTCCTGGCATGACACCATTCCTCTTCTGCTTCTGCTTCTGCTCTGTTAGTAACAGCAAGGCAGCTTCACACGCCCAAGGGACTTTTGCATCCCTGAGTCTGGCTTTGGAGTACAAACAAAACCCAGTGGTTCAGCAGATCTATTTCAGTGCCTTCTGTGGCTCCCATCATACAAATCTTTAATGTATTTATTGCTGTAACTTTTTGTGAGTTGCTACTATCTTTTAGTTTACAGAAATTGTTGTATAGAAAGACTTTAGGTCAGACTTTACACATATTTGTGATGCTAAAGCTCGGATGTAAATAAGGCTCTGAGCTCCACTGACATTAATTATGCCAAAAGTCATGTGTGGACAGCTTAAGCTTTTCAGTAGGACTTCTGAAAGTCCGGTAAGTGGATGACCACATCTTCACATGGACAAATCACTAGAAATCTGGCTTTAAGTAATTTCAAATTTACTCAAAGATCTAGTCCTTTTTTTTGGCCATGGCTAGCTATTGGATATTATATAGTTCTTTTAGAGATAGATGGGACACCTCTATATTGGCCAGTTTTATTCCCATACCTTCAAACTGCTATTCAGCAATAGCACTGGTATTTCCAATCTCTTCCCCAAACTGTGAATGCTTCATTTCCAGTTCCGTAACCTTCAGGGTTTTTTAAGCATTTCTGTTGTGCAAGGGATTTTTTCTCCCTCATTTTCAGTCAGCCGGCAGCTGCGATATACCTACCTAGTGGGTGCAATGCCTTTAGTTTCCAATTTCCCATACGCTCGCTCTCCTACTTGCGATGTCTTTCTTGAGGCCATGTGGGGCAGGTTGGATGGGCAGGTACAAATTGGTCTCATCAGCTGATCTCAGGTGTCTGGTAATATTTTGGCAATGTTAATTCAAAGCGAGATCTATTTTTTTACCTGTACCAATTTATTCCATAATGGGTCTGCATATTCAGCTCCTGGAAACCAGCCTGCACGTGCAGTAACCTTGGATGGTGCTGGGTATAAAATCCCGCTCATAATGTATGTTCTTCTTCAAAATATCATTCTGGGAATTATCCTTGTACTTGGTGTTTTCCACATATATCCCAAGAGAAAGGGGGTGACGTGACATTCCGTGAATTGGATCTTAACAGTGCATACTGTACCCCATTGCCACTTATGAGCCGGTATTTATTGGTTTTATAATTCTGAGATGAGATTCACTTACATTTTCTTGATTGGTGTCTAGTTGGTTTTGACACAGTAATTGAGAGCCAATACACTCCAAACCTCCGTGCTAATTATCGAACAATCTCACCTCTCTCAAGCAAGGGAAAGACAGTAAATAATTTGAGTAGTGGAAAGGGAATACATCAAGTTGAAAAATACGTTTTTATGAGCCGATAGTGGATCTGACAATACAGATGTTGGCAAGAATGAAAGGAATCCCAGTTCAGTTTTGAAAAAGGTATATTTTTTCAGAGAATGTATTTCTTCTGGGAACCTTTAATTTAACATACATTGGTTTCCTATTTTAAGAAAACAATTTGCTGTTAAACACTATGCCAGCCAGACTTACCTTTTTTAAGCAAAACCTCTTTGTCCTGAAGTATTTTAATGGCCTAAAGAGCAGGAAATTGCCTGTGACATTTCAGTTTTTCCATTCTAAGGGAAAAATGGTCCAAGGTCTAAAAATAGCTTTCTCCCGAAAACCACCCTCCCTCTCATTGTAATATACCGTAAGCCATGTGACAACAAAGGCATTTCTTTTTGAGACTAGCATTGTTTTTAGTCAGCTAAAGAACTCACAATCAGCAATTAAGACTCTCTTCATGTAAAACTGCTGACTTGAATAAAAATTTTGTTTACTGACTTAACTCGAATAATTTGCTGACCTACTCTGTAGTACAACATATCCAGTTCCTCCCTCTTCCTTTACCTGAACACGAATGATATTGGTCAGAATTGCATATTCATCTGGAAAAAAAATCTCAGTTGACTTTGTGCTATTGGCTTATTTTACTATTAGGCTCTTTTCAGCTCCATCTGCTATCTGAGCCTCCATCTTTGGGAAGAATACTGAATATACATTCGTACACATTTTGGTCTGTGGCCATGAATGGACAGGTGAGGTAGATGGTATGCATAAATAAGGTTAACAAAACACATCATGTGCTGGATTAATGCCAAGGAGTATGTTACAGAGGTCAAAGATGGATGCCTTACCATTATGCCTAAATACCCGGCAGAACTCAAAGGGAGTCTTGGTATTCAGATCATTCCCCCAGCAGTGAATTCAGACATGTGAGTGAATCACAAGATACTTGTTTATTGTCAGCCCAGAAAAAATAAAGCGAGACTGGTTTATGTGTAGACTGGGGCCAGCGTGGAGACATTCCTAGACAGGGTGGAGCCCACAAGGCGAGCGGTGCTGTCACTGGGGAGGCAGCAGGTCCCAGGCTGCACTGAAGCTGGAGACGGAGCTGCGCGATATGATCTCTTCAGTGGTGAAGTTTGCTTAAGAGGTTCTTGCCCCGTGTCTCTCTACTTCAAGGCCCTGACCACTCAACTCCTGTCTTTGCCCTACAGCTTGCTGCCTGTCCGCAACTGTGCTACTACAAATGACTGCAGGGCCAGGCTATGGTGTAGCTCCCTAAGGTAATCTAAGTTAAAAATAGCCTTCCAGAAAAGTTTTACATTTTTGTGTTTTAAATTGAAATCATTGCAGCTGCCTAATTTTGCAGACAACCCTAAAAATAGCTGTACAAGCACAACTGAAATGGTAACAAACTGACCTACTGAAAGGTAATGTAGCTTCTCAAATTCTGAAACAAATATGTCGTGAGAATATGCCCAAAGAAACTATGCCTCCTCACTGGCGAAGTAAAAGCCCAGGAGCTTTACTTCCTCCAATACCAAAATCTTAATGAACATGAACATTCACTAAAATTTAATGAATCACACAGCCTTGAGGGATTAATATTAGACAGGCTCAATCCCACTGAAATCAATGGAAGTTTTGCCTCTCCCTTGTCTTGAGCTAACATTTTTTTTTTCTCCTATCGTTTCTTCAGGGAAGGAATGGGAGTTTTAATATAGCCTGGTATTTGACCATGGACTACGTTTTATCATATATCAACATATAATCTGGACCATGTGACTATTGATAAGACTTCTGTACTAGAGACCTAGGAGGTACAGGGGGAAAGGGTGCCAAGAGCTCCATCTAGATCACCCCTCTGTCCTGAGATAGGCTCACTCGTACCTACAGTCTTCATGGCACTATTTGTCTAAACTTATTTTTGATGAAATGTTATTTTAAAAACCCACACATCTCCTTAGGTAATCTATTCCAGTGTTTAGATGGGGAATTTCCTCACCATCTAGCCTACGTCTGACACACCACCAGGGTTTTATAGCCACGCGTCAGGGCCGATCAACAGAATCCCTGGTGGAAACAGCTGTGGCAGCAACCCAGAAACTTGGCCCGTGTCTGATGTTGGTTGTTGCTTTTTCTTTTAGCCAAGAAGAATAAATGTAAATCGAACCCAATCCTTTAGTGAGTATAGCTGAGAAATACAGTTGCAGTTATTGACGTTTCTGTGCATACATGAACTCAAAAAAAGCTGAAGAGTCGGTCATTTTCTGTTAAAGTTCAAATTCCTTGCCAGGGAATATTGGTGGTTTATTCGTGTGGGGAAATGCTGGCATAAACACATGGGTAGATCTTTTTTTTTCCTTACAACTACAGTAAGATAAAATCTAATATTATTTAGGCCCTGTGGGAAGAGATAACAGTTCTATTGACTTGCACATTTAAAAACGAAACCTACCAACATTGTAAAGGATGTATAGTAGAAATCAAACTAGAAACAATATAGAATAACAAGCTATTAAATCACTTGCCTTCATTGAAGCACCACTTGAAAGTGCTTTACAGCATTGTAAACAGTCAAACGATAAACCCTTGCAGCAGATGAAAAAATTACCAACGATGAGATAAGCTGCTGTTTCAGAAGAGACTGGAAGACCGTAGAGGAAATGAAGGTGCTGTAGGGATTCTGTACAGACAGACAGTACAGCCAAGTCGAGACCGTGTGGAAGATGTGGGGGAAACACTGGACTGCTAGGATAAGTTGAGGTAGTAACAGCCATGAGCGATAAGGCCTGGTTCGCTGGCATTTTACCTTTTCTGGTAATGATGTAAAAGAATGATTACATTTTTGTTACATTTTCTTTTCTTCTTTCTCTGAATCCATGAGTATTTTAGAAAATGGAGGACAATTAAAAGAGTAAAACTCAATTACTTAGATTCCTGTAGCGTTTCTTTAAAAGTGTAATAACTTTTTGAGGAACCTGTTTTCAGATCATTAGTTTGTCAACACTGTTTACTCATTCCTCCCAATCTCTTAATTTATTTTTTTTTTTAATTGCCCTTACTGCAACGTTTGGGACATTTCTCTCTCTTTTTTTTTTTTTTTTTTTTTTTTAATGGCACTGGCATATGAAATGCCACTTAAATGATGGATTAATTTCACCTAACTTTATCTAGCTTAGGTGAAGTTTGGTTGTGTATGCCACAGTTAGAAACTGTAGTTATTACAGCCATTACAGTGGGTTAAAAGAAACAGGTTTTTAGGGAGCATGTCTTCTTCTAGCCATTCTAGGCATCTGTTTTGGAAAAAGACTGTCTTTGTCTGTACACTGACTATAAATGGAGCCTGAAGTGACCAGTTTAGGTGTAGATGTCTACATCAGGTCAAATGAATCATACCCTGAAAGTTGTACTGAATATTCCCGGATACCGAGAGCACTGATTTTGACAGCAGTTTTGTAATAACTTGTAGAAGTTGTTTCCGTCTTTTGCAATACCTTTGGATTCGGTGAAGTGTCTGATGAAGCAGCAAACACTTGCAGACTTTTTGGCTCTGCCTAAGTGAGGAACTAAGAACGCACCTTGCCCACAGGCAAACATGTTGCAACATAAAATGCAAATAGCTTGAAAGAAAAATAGAAGCATTAAAGACGCAGCTCTTTATGTGCCCTCGAGGAAGAGGAGAAACTGGCAAGAGCTCTGTAAGACTGTCGTGGTTTAACCCCAGCCAGCCAGCAACTAAGCCCCACACAGCCGCTCGCTCACTCCCCCACCAGTGGGATGGGGGAGAGAATTGGAAGGGTAAAAGGGGAAAACTCGTGGGTTGAGATAAGAACAGTTTGATAACTTAAAGTAAAGTAAAAAATAGAACAGTAGTCATAGTAATAATAACAATAATAATAAAAACAAATAATAACTATACAATAATAATACAAAGCAAGTGATACATTGTACAATTGCTCACTACCCACCGACCGATGCCCAGCCCGTCCCCAAGCAGCGATCGCTGCCCCCCGGGCAACTCCCCCAGTTTATATACTGTGAATGCTGTCATGTGGTATGGCATAGCCCCTTGGCCAGTCGGGGTCAGCCGTCCTGGCTGTGCCCCCTCCCAGCTTCTTGTGCACCCGGCAGAGCAGGGGAAGCTGAAAAGTCCTTGACCAGTGTGAGCGCCACTTAGCAACTACTTAGCACTGCTTAGCAAGAACCAAAGCATCAGTGTGTTATCGACATATTGTTCTCATCCTAAACCCAAAACACTGCCCCATACCGGCTACCGAGAAGAAAATTAACTCTATCTGAGCCGAAACCAGGACAAAGACAATTCAGGGAAGACTCATTTGACACAACCATTATGCCACTCGTATTATTGCTATTAAAAGCCTTGACTCATCACAAAATGTACTTTGCTACAGATGCAATTAAATAATGGACAAAATATTTTAGTACCAACAAGGAAACAAGTTCACATTTAACATGGATTATTTCACATTTTTCTAACAGGACAGTTAATTCAGAGTCAGCTCTTTGAGCATGGTAAATAACTTAGCCAAAAAATAAATTAACCAATAATGTTTGTATATACAAAAGAGAACAACTGGTAAAACTTAATCACAGTTGCTGCTCAACAGCAATTATCTCAAAGATGAACCTCTGGTCATATGTGACAACTAAGATGGCAATCCAGCTGGTTCATATAACAAAACAGTGTGGCTACTATAGACTAAAATTAAATTCTGTAGTTCCTTGACTATAAAATCACTCGTGCTGCTGTCCTTATCTCTTGGCTCTGCTCTTGTTCTGAAACAGCATGGGGCGGGGGGGGATTTTATCCTGTCAGGATTTCGTGATAGTGTTTGCGGTCACCGGAAATCTGTACGAGAGAGAAAAAGTCCCGCTTAGCAGCAGGAGGATGACAGCTACAATCCCGATAGGAATGGCAGCACCAGCTTCCTGTGCCGCTGGGCTGGAGGGCATGTAGTAAGAAGGAGGAAAAGCGATGCTCTGGTTGTGCGTTACAGAATAGAAATTCCAGCTCACGGGAATCAGGACGCACAGACCAGCCAATATGTAGAAGAAGCCACCCACCAGGAAGAAACGGGTAATGAGAGTTTTCTGAGCAATTCCCATATAAACATTTCTCAGTGCAAATATTGTGGCAATCAGTCCCAGCAAGCCCACGCACATGGCGATCAACAGGAGACCCTGGGCAGCATAAATTTCCGGGGGGATGGAGGAGTCATAGCCACTGAATTTATGGCAGAACTGTTCTTTATAGCCAGGCGAGACGTGAAGGTAACTGATGAAGCAGACTTTCCAAATCCCCACCCAGGCAATGCCAGAGGAGATGATGGTGGTGTTGTCCACGTGCCATACTCTCCATTCCACAATTCCCATTGAAACGGTGCACAGGATCCAGCCTACCGTACCCAGAGCGAAGGCGGCGAGCTGGAGGTGCGAGGTGCTGACCAGGGAGCTCATCCTCTGGAGGCCTTCTACTCTGTTGCAGCCACGGTTGCCATGTGGAGAAAGAGAGGCACTGGAAAGAAACACAGCATAAAATTGCAAAGGCCACTATGTGTGTGAACAGGTGAACCTGTTTGTTAGTGAAAAAGCAGGAGAGAATACGTGTACAGAGAGAGGATGGTAGTCATCTTTCCCCAACTGTAGTGATTTGTTGAAGTCCAATGCCCATAGACAGATAACATCTAAGCTTTAATTCTGTATATTTCATAGTATCACAAGAAGAAGAAAGGGTCTCTGATTAGCTCCCATTACAATCTCCATTTTACATTCCTAAAAGGGAAATTCACATCTTTTTCCAAGTTATTTTCTTCCTTGGTAATTAACCATTATGTTCAAAGGTCCTTATACATATTACATGTCATCAGGAGCCCTAGTGTTACTGGCTGGTAGAAACTAAACCTGACAAAATCCTCGGGATCCTGCAAGAGATCCTACAAAGCAGCCGCAGAAGCCACGCTCCTCTCCCCTGGCAGCTGTGGTTTCGGTGCAGCAGCCCAACCTGAACAGACTTCTGCTTCTGTGCTGCCCTTACTGAGAGCTGCTGGGACCAGCGTTAGACAGAAAATGCCGTAGTTCAGAGGCATGAACAAATCCAGGCCACAAAGTCTAATAACGATCACTGAACTTTGACTGTTTTTAGATTATTTAACCATGAATGCATTAGCAGAAATACTTGAATGAATCAGAAATATAGTGCTCTCTGCAGGGGCTGGAGCCTGGATGTGCTACCATGGGTTTCCTAGCTTCAAACTTTAACTGAGATTTCTTTAGTGTTTTACCTTCACAAATCATTCGTTCATAACCTGCCCAGCTTCTCCAGTTCAAATCATCCTAATGCTGTTGTGGAAAAGATTTTAGTCATTTAGCCTAGCAAAAGATTTTTGGTTTGTTTGCTGGCTGTACATTCTGAGTGCAATTTAAGGTTTTATTCTAATTAAAAAAAAAAAATCTGTTAATTTATTTCCCACATCTTTCATACAACCTTCTGAACAATTACAGGAATGATTTGTGATCAGGGAAGACATGGCCTTGATTTTATTGTGTAGATCTCAAAGGTTCTAGGGATCTTTATATTTTATGAGTTACCTAAAATAACTTTTCTGCTGCTCCCGTTGCATTCAAGACAGAAGAAATACTGTACCAAGTTCACTCTAATGAGAAGAAGATAGATCTGCAACTATGTTTTGTTACTAAAGCAATAACTTTTCTATTTACTTATCTTAACAGATTCAGTGATAAAATCCAGTTGCAAAAATCCAGCTGTGGAAATATTAAATAAAAAATACCTTCATAACAATATGGCCTTAAGCAAACACTTTCCATCTTCTCAGACGGGTGCCCACTATATACTTACTTCAGACCCAAAGCTGATGCCAGTGATAAGAGGATGGGACAGAGTGGGTTTTGACACCAGCCAAACATGGCAGCATCTGCAATTTTGTCATTTTGGCCTCCCAGTTCACTTATGTATCTCTGCTAGGACTGATTTTCTCTGGGACATATTAAGCTCCGTTATTGCAAATGTACATTTAACCATTTCTTGCATGGAGGAAATTGCTCCAGAATAGCCTCCTGTGTTTTTATCTACTTAAAACAAAACCAATTTGTAAATGCTATCTCAATCTGCTACGTTATTTACAAAGTGATTATAACCCCCCCTATCTAATTAACAGTTGTTACCAGCCATACAGCGTAGTCCCCCACTGGAAACGATGAAGGGTTTTCTTTCTGTCCCCGTTCCACATCAAAACAGCGTCATTTCTGTACGTGTCTGGTGATGGGAGGATGCTAGACAGAAAAGAGCGCGATCAAAGGAGTCCTGCGCTGACTCCCTTCTGCATGTTTGAATCAGTTGAGCGCACAGAGGCCAAACCTGAACCATATCAAAATACCATTTTGTGCAGAGCCCGTATTTCTGTAACGCTTCTCGTCTACATCATAAACATTCATTTAAACAACTTGCTGATATCAAGGTCACAGAAGATAGGCAAGCAGGCCGATCCGTGTCACTGAGAGCTGTTCAGAGTATGGTATCAGTACGTATCTTCATGGATTGAATTTACTCACCTGTCTTCCCGCAGAATTAAATGAGATCGTATCCATGATTACCGAGCCCTCTATCAAACCTTCACATGCTAAGTTACTTAGAATGGCGTTCAGAAGTGAATTATAAAATTAAAAATTAGGAAAAGACCTTTTTTTCCCGTGAGACTCTCAAAAAACACACAACAAGCAAACACGCAGGATGAAAGAATTCAAGGCTTATAAAAGAACTCTGAAAACATTGGAGAACAACCAGCTAACAAAGCTGAGCTTTAGATGAGGTACCAAATGTCTAGACACAACAAATTGCTTAGGTGGGAAATGATTCATTTTGGCTCATTTCTCCACACCCTGCCCACTGGAACTTTTTTGATCTAACCTGATCGTACTGACTGACTTAGAGAATCTGAATCTGAATTCTCTCAGTGCCAGGAGGCACACAAGGCGCGAACATCGTTCTTCCACTTCGATCGGTCTGCGGCTGCGTGCTCTGGAGCCCCAAGGGCCACAGCGCAGTCTTCTGTTGTTTTTTTCCTCAAGACATGACCGATCCAGTTCCATCTCCTCCTCCTCACTTCATTACTGATTTTCTCCATCTCCGCCATTTCGGGTTTTTTTTGAAAGTTGATGCTCGTCGTTTCTGCAACTTTTTTTTTTTTTTTTTCTGGGAGGAGGTAGTTGGCCTCCTGCCCAGCCCCCACGACTTGGAGGGCCAGTGGTTTTTCTGTCAGGGTGGCCTTCCCTTAGGCTGCGTTGGTTTGTGGCACCTTCTTCAATTTTATCCGGTGCACCCTCCAGAGAGGGATCCCCTATCCACCACCCAGGGGACGCGCCTTCTAGCCGTGCAGCCCCAGCCGAAGGGACTTAGAGAAAAATCAAGGTGAAAAAGTACTTTTGAGATCGATGATGAAACTGAGTTACAGTTATCATATTTGCCTGTTTTGGAAAATCAGACAGAAGCCTGTATTTACGACCTCTTGTTGTTGAGATTCAGCAAGAAAACAAGGAACGAAATATCAAGGTGAAATAGTTACAGGAATTTGCTCGCCATAGGAAAACGTGGCAAAATTAAAACACAGATCTAGTTCCCGATTCCAGTCTCTTATCATTATGGATATTAATAATCACACTATAGGTTTTGCTGGTATCATCAAACGAGAACAGACACGTATCGCTTGCCAGAAGCGCTGGTTTTAAGGGAAGGCTTTGGGTAAGAACACAGTTAGTCCCCAGTTTCTGACACGGACGCGAAGCCCGAGCGCTGCCGCAGGCCGCAGCAGCCGCGGCCCCTCGGGCCTGCGGCGGGGCGCGGGCCTCGCACCGCGCCGCCCAGCCGCGCGCCGGCCCCGCTCCCGCCCTGCGCCCGGCAGCCGGCAGACAGCAGCAGGGAGACGCGGGTGCCCCCAAACGGAGCGAGATACCTTTATTTTTCAGGACTAACCGTGGCAAGCATTTCCAAAAAAAGAAAGGGAAAAAAAAAAAAATAAGACGTTTCGCTTGCAGACGCCCAGTAAAACGGGGAGTGAGCTGCAGAGGGCGTCTCCCTCCAGGATTTCGCCCACCTCCGCGGCTCGCTTGCCGCGGGGCCGGCAGGAGGAGGGAAGGCGGCGGCGGCAGCCGGGCAGCGCGGGCAGCCGCAGGGCCCGGCGCACGGCGGGGCTGCCGCCAGGGCCGGGCTCCCGCAGCGCCCGGCGCCGCCAGGGCCCCGCTGGCGGCGGCGGCAGCCGGGGCCGGGGGCAGGGGCCGCCCCGCAGCGCCCCGTCCCCCGGCGGGGCTGCTCCTCCTCCGGCGGGGGGAGCGCGGTCACGCAACCGCTGTCCTGAGTTGGAAGGGACCCGCAAGGATCGTCGAGTCCGACTCCTGTCCCTGCGTAGGACAACCCCAAAAGTCACACCATAAACACTTCCCCATTAGCACCGATGAAAGCGCTATCCGATTCCAACAGTGAACTTTTCAAGAAGTCATTAGATTCATTCCTGAACAGTCCCACCGTTTGTGGGTTGCCGCCAGAAGCAGACTCATCTTCTGTTTCTCTCCTCGTTCTCATTCGGCCAAGTTTCTTCTGCTGTTCCCTCAACAGTGCCTGCTGTTGAATCTCTAGAGCCTGGTCATTTTTTGGAGGATCAGGATACATATCCCTCAAGCCCATACACGTTTCAGCATCTTTGTATTTAAATTCATTAAATTCCTAGATATTCTGTACATTGACGGGATCTTGGGTCTCCTTTGATGAAGGCCGCCTTACTGGAGCCTGCGGACGAAGCCTGGCCACCTCAAATACGTCCTTTGGATTCTTCTCTCTCCTCCCCCATGCAATCGGTACATCGTCATCACTGACCACCTCTAGCAACTGTTCCTGCAGGCGCCTCTCGGCTCCCCCACCAGCAGCGCCCTTCCTGTAGGTTTCAAAGACAGAGGCGTCCTCTTCGGAAAGGAAGAATTTGATCCATCGCTAACTTGCCGTTCACAAAAAAAAGCGAAGAAATAATTTTTTTTTTTTAATAAAACCTTTTGGTCCCTGTGCAAATGCCCTTTCCAGCCTTCTGAGAGAAAAATGTGAAAGTTCAGTCCTTGCATGTTTAGAGCTCTAGTGGATAAAATACAGTTCAAAGCCCAGATCGTACGGCAGTCTGTGCTAACACAGACAGCACTGGCGTAATCTATTGGCTGGTTTCATGCTTTAGTAATTGTATAAATATTTTGAATTAATTTGATTAGTATAGTAAGATTACTTATATGTTCTGAATAATACAATGATGTAACACGATCACTATATGAAATTTCCTAAGGCAAATGAACTCATATTCAGTCAGCTACAGGAGGTCTTCTGAATAATTAGTTGGTGTTACTGGCGTGCAGTTCTTGATTTGGAAGCTCACTCAGAGCTGCAGATTTCAGCATTCAAAGTTTGCATGCCAGCTATTTCATGGGATGGAGGTAGCCCACAAAGGCAACCCTGCCGGGAGGAACAAGCTAGGTCTCCGTGGTGTGTATGCCAGTGGACAAAAAGCATGACTGAAAACCCTTTTCACCCAAAGAAGCAAGAGAAGTGTGTTAAGAGGTGGCTACGGTTCCATCTCTCGGTGTCCCATGATTTCATCAACATTTCATTTAAAATCGGTGCAGTCCAATCCGACAAGCATTCCAGCAGCTTCTGGGGACGGTCTTTGGAAAGTCTAGAAACAATAGCTAAAAAAGGAGAGCTGCTTCTACAGGCTTCTCAGCTGAGACTCCCTTGCTATCATTTTCTCTCTTAATACAGCTTTCATTTCCTTCATGCGGAAGGGCTTTCCTTCATGGATGTATTTTTAACTAAATACCCTACCTGAGTAAAAGCAAAATGTAAACTTGCTAGCATTCGGTGGAAATTTGCACAGAGAAGACAGAAGCTAACGGTAAAAGATGATCCATGCTAGTGAATTCATCCAAGTATAGAAACTTGAAGGATCCTTTCATCTTTATTGCTGATTTTTTATTTAAATCAAGCATTGCACAGTGAGTAGCTGTTTATGAAAAGTGTGTTGAGCCATTGCCCATATACTTCAGGGACAGAATGAGACGTGACTTTCTCCCTCTTGGTTACAAGAAGCAGATGAGGATGCCTGGGAGATGTGACTTTCCTACAGCTGCAAGCTTGCTTCTAGGAGAAAAAATGGAAACAAGCCGCTCTCTCAACTGCCAAGTGGTTTCACTTTGAGTCTTTTTTGGGTCATCTGTGCATCAGGCTTACCTTTAAAAAGACTAACATGAAATGCTGCAGTCGAAGAGGTAAAGGTCAGTTCTTTGTGGCCACGGTCCCACCTCCTGGTGTTCTCAGCAGCAGGAGCAAACAGAAATGGGGCTATACTTGAAGTTTTGTCAACACTTCTTTTACTTCCAGTAATTGCTAGTGACAAGAGGCTGGGGCTATGATATCAGTTCTCAGAGCAGAGAAACCGACACGGCACCACTTCTGGAATTAATACTGGGTCTTCTGAAAAGTTGTTTTAATTACATTCAGCAGTCTTTCTGCCTCAGCTGGGTTTCAGATCTGCTTTCTAAAAGTCAACCTGCCATAAGCTCCTGAAACAAAGATTTTAAAAAACCTGCAGGTAAATAAGGAAAGGAAAAAAGCTAGCATGCTTTCTTAATTAGTGCATTTAAATATAATTGGGCCTTTCAGGTTACTGGGCCTCAGACCCATGGGGTGAAGGCCTGTGCCAGGCGGTGATGTCCAATTTGTAGGGTGGTGCAAGAGAGTGTCCCCAACCATGCAGTCACCTGCAAGACTTGTCTTTAAATGCATTGTTTCATATGATGGGTTGAGGGCGGGATGGCACTAGCTTTCAGTGGCATGGAGGGAGTTTGCCATTTAGTAGAGGTCCTTTAGAAGCTGGCATGAGCTAGGTAATGCGCTCCCAGCAGCAGCAGCTGCTCTGCTGTATCTCTCCACCTCTGGGACCTCAAGCACCAGGCAGAGCTGGATGGGCCAGTCATTGACACCTGGCACAGAAGACCTCAGACACAGACAGAGGCTGCAGGGAAGCGTGAGATGGAGCTGGGCCCTGTCATGTGAATTTGTGAGTGTCTTCTTACACAAATTGCATGCTCCTTGACATGATACTCAAAGACTGTACTAATGCTCTAGACCCTTGAGATTTTCTTCGTAGGCATTGGGTGGGTGGTTGAAAGAAGAGCTTTCCAAAAGGGCAGGAGACAATACGCTAAAAAACGTAACACTAGAAGAGCGCAGTATGAGTCTCCCTGTCTGCAGCCTATCTGCCTGTTGAAAGACGGTTTTAGGAACTCTACTGCAACTTGTAACCACCTTGAAGAGAAAGTTCATGATAAACTCTTCCTATATAAAATATGCACAAAGTTATTTTTCCCAGCCCATGTAAGCAGAAATTCATTTATTTCCATTTATTTCATGTTTTAAGCAGATATTTTTGCTTTAGATGTTGCCAGGCACTGCGTGCATTTTGAAATTAACATTCAAATCATGCTTTTGTAAGGTTTTATAGCCTAGATGCAGCGTTATTGGTCTATACTGGACATGGCTTACTAACCAAATCCTTTGTTCAATCTAAGTCTTGCAGCAGAAAGGGAGTTTAAAAAAGCATAGTAATTAAGAAGGTCTCTTCTTAGCAATATCCTTATGATTTAGTGCTTGAAAACTTGATTCTTCAGTTCCCAGTTGGGAAAACATTCTTTATAGGAAACAAATAAATATTTAAATCTCTCTCCATCTGTTCTCTATCAGCACTTCATAAAATAAGTCATATTAAAAAAAAAGAAGACTTACTTCTGTGAGTCTGAGAGTTGTCTAAGGCTTTGAAGCAGTGTCAGCTGGATGAAGCAAGTTCCAGAAGGGAGAGGGAAAAAATGCCCGTGCAAATTGTCCGACTTGTTACGCTACCAAATAGGTACCTCACAGTTCCTTGTCACTCTCCCACTAGGTCAACAAAGATGTAGGAAGTCAGTTAATCATTAACATATTATAAAAATATGAAAGCTTTGCCATATGCCATTTATTCTAATTGCTCTAAAACACTTACTGAAGTTATATAGATAACTCCCAGGGAAAATTCAGTTTTCCGTAAGACACACTTTCAGAAAATCTGCCTTTACGATTACGTGATTTTCCTGAGACCTGAGACCACCACGATGTCCCAGCCTGAAGGACACAGAATTCTCATCTGAAAGAGAATGAAGTGATTTCATAACCCTTTCTTCTTTGTTAGAGTTTTCCCCTTGTATTTATGCAATCAAATTAGTGCAGCTCTACAGTGGGAAGAAATGTAGGGGATAAGGAGAAGGTTTTCCAAGGAATACACTCAAGCTGAACTGTTTTCTTGTTGGACTGTGGTTAGCAGTACCCATAGTTTAGTACAAACAGTACCAGGCTTGCTATCTCAGATGCTTTATAAAAAAAAGAAAAAAAGAAAAAACTTTTTTTTATAACGTTTGCCTTGCTTTGTGGTTTTCCTGTGAATGGTTCTTACAAATGGTAAGAGAGTTCGTAACTCCATTCTGGTTTCTCCTCTTTGAAACCTGGAATAAACTATGCTAATCTCCAAATGATGCCCTGGCTCCTACAGTGGGAGGACATTTCCAGGGCTGGTGCTGAAAGATGAGGAAGTTTATTTCACAGAAGCATCCTGAAGTGGGAAGCCCTCATTGAAAAATTATTCTCACCTGTAACACACCATGGCTGGTCATTGCCACCACTAAAGAAGGCTGCAAAATGGCATTAATCCGTATCCTTTAATTTTCTGCATCACTTTTAATCCAGTTCCCCTCCTCTCTTGCTGTATCTTCCAGCTGACGCTGATTCACTTGTGTCATGTGCAGGTAATGCAGCCGGGCTATGGCAACACACTCCTCTCTTCTTCTGTGGCTCACCGGGCTGGCGTCTCCTCTCCGGCCGGTCACAGCTAGGTGGTGGTAGTTTGTTGCACAGGCAAACTCAACTACTCAGGCTTTGCTGTTGCGTGCCAAAAAGCTCCAACACGTACAGACCCCGATGGGCTTGTTGTCATGTGTTAGACTTGAGTACAGCCTCTTGACTTGGTGATGGGTCTGCTGATTCAGAAGGACAGCATCCTTGGGCAGTAGGCAGCTGGCAGATAGATTCCTTTTCTTGGATTTAACAACAGTGTGAGGCAATATTTGCAGGCAAATCTATTGCTGATTTTACATATGAAGTTGCTGCACGCAGCCTATTTGACTAACCATGCGACAGGAGTGGCAACCCCTACGCTACTCCCAGAACAACACTTCTTTGCCCCCCCCGCCGCCGCCCCCCAGTTTTGTATCTCTGACCTATTTCTTCTCAGGCACAAAAAAAAATTGTGATGTTTTAAAGATTAAGTTGTACGGAAAGATAATAATTTTGATATATTTGTCAACCACCATCAGTGCAGTGAAGTTTAATTCAACTGGAAATCTACAGCACTTAGTCTGTGATAACATAACCGGCAGCATAAGCACCATTACATTAGTGCAAAATACAATACACACAAAATGGAATGGAAGCAAGATAGGAAGCAAACGACAGCATTAAGTGTTTTTTCTTTTCAGTATATGATTATGACTTCTATAAACGTGTTCCTTTTTAATGTATTAGTGACAAATTGTTACGAAGCAGATGGAAATTAAAGAAGTTTCTGACTGCCTTATTTAAAAGAACACATTTTACACATCAGACTTTATTGTTCTTTGAATGCCAATGGTTAATACTTTTTGGGGCAGAAGACATTTGCTTTCTTCCTCCTGTGGCCTTGACCCAAAGCACATTGAAATCAGTGGGAACAGTTCTGCCGACTTCAAAGACCTTTAGATCAAGCCCAGTCCCTTCTGTGGTTTACAATTTCATTGTTAAATACCACAGAACAGGAAATATTTGTTTCAAGTTATTTTTCCTTTCATTTGCCACGTTGAAAAAAACAGCCTGAAATCAAGGTGCTGTGCAAGATACATTGCCCAACGAGTGGTACCAAATGGGCAGCAGACAGAGCCCCGTAAAGAGCTCAGGTACAAGTACTGTCTCGCTTTTTGTTTCGAGACAAAGGTTACTTCTCCCAGGAGACACAGCAGCCTCCCTGCACGCAGCTTGCCCGTCTGCCATCGGTGAACTGGGGACTAGAGTTGTTGCATCCTCACTCTTTGTCACCGCTTGTCCTCAGCGGATCATCAGATCCAACACTGAACCTAAATGTGGGCCTCTAAAACCACAGCTTGAGTCTGAGAAAAATAGTTACATAAACATCTTTCCTAACTGTATACCTTTATGGCCAAACCACGTTGTCCTTTGAAACCTGGGAAATTCAGAGACGAGACAAACAACTGTACCAAACAACACAACTCACGTGACAAAAAGTGCTTCATAGCCCAGCAGCAGTAGACTCTCTGCCCGTTTTGCCTGTGCCTCTTCAAATGTGGATCACAAATACATTATCAACAGCACGTTAAATGACACTGAAAAGCAGGACTCTTAAAAGATGAGGGTGCGTTTTCAGAGAGCGCACAATGACCTTGTCGCAAGCGTTGCCCCGCTGCTGAGGCTAATCCCATGAGCAGCCCACTGGACACCTGCATAAATAAACTCCACAGCTGTGTGTTGCAGTAATAAACACCCAAAAGCAAGATGGGCTTTTGAAAGGGTTAAAACCCCTTGCACTTCATCGTGCATGCCTTAGGAATGGGGAAGAAAGCTTCCAGGCGAGGGAGTTGGGAGCCCTCCAGGCGGGTAGGCTCTGTGTTCCTCTGCAGGTGGAGATGGCCAGCGGTGATGGGATGGATGGGCAGCAGCAGGATCCTCCCCGTGTTGCTAAACACGACCCTGGGGCAGGGGTGCTCTTGTCATAGTATGGCAAAGGGCTCGGTTGTTAAACAGCTTGACTTTTCCTTTTAGAGTGGTTGTCACTCTCTTTGTCCTGCCAAGCCTGGCTAAGGCTGGGAGCATGCAGCAGTCAGACTGCCCAAGGCTTGCCGCTGCAGAGAAGCACCGCTGCCAAGCTCAACGGACCACACAGGGAAACACCACACTTTATCAGATACTCAGCACAATCCCGAACTACCTTCACCCCGTTCATAGCTGCCAGCGTGTGCTGTTTGCTTTTATGGTTGATCCCATCAGCTGGGAGGTTCCCTGACTCCAGAGAACTTGGTAATAGTTTTGTTGTGCTACCGCCATTATGTCATTGCATTTTGCTGGCTTTGATTTCTCTTCTATTTTGTGAAGTCCCAAATAAGTGTCCAAAATGCTCAGTCCCTACCATCCTCTGTGTTAGTTCTGTTTATATTTTTTCTGTCCAGTGTGGGTGACATTTAAATACATGTTTTAGTCTAACACTCCAGTGGACCCTGACATTATATGAGGGACATTAAATGTTGCCCCTCCTAGCAAGAGAGACGATGCTCAATGTCCAGTTTAGGCACTGGAAGCTGGGAAGCCTGTACTTCTCCCATGTCTGGACTTGCTTCCTTCCAAACAATCTTGCACAGCACTAGTATCCCTATCAATGGCCAAATACTTGTTTAGTGCTTCTGTCCAAACTATATCAATCAGAGATCTTTAGTCCACCATCAACGCCACCAGTAGTGTCCTCAGATGCCCTGCTGACACACTAACAACTTGTTTTTTGTTCTTAACTTTTCCTGGATTGCCCTTATTACTGAGCTAGAAGACTTGCAGAAATTACCTATGAAGAAGTTTTCCCTTTTACTATCGGTCAGTTAAAACCAAGGGGGAAATGGGAACAAACAGAACACAGCTGCCCAGATTATCTCCAGCGTGGGTTGTTTAGACCTTTTCTTCAGAGACTAGCAACCATAGATCCTTTGGAATGGGCTCAGTCTTAGTTTTTGAAGCAAAATTGAGATGACAATTACAGACTCAATAATTTCAAGAGAGATGATTTCACTGTGATCGTGACTCAACATGGGGCTGATTTAAAACCAACAAAATTTGTCTTTGGCTCAGCAAGAAATCGATTTTTTTTTCCTAGAGAGGTAGAACACAAAAGCTTACACGCACAAAATGAATGGCTGCTAAAATTAGATGCACGCTTGTAGTCTTCTGGTTATTCCCAGATACCCCAAAGTAGGTCATTCAAAGCTTAACAAAGACATTTTCCTCAGACTTGCTGACATTTTCGAGCTGGTGGAAAAGACCACCTGATGGGAGGATGTTATCGACATGTCATACTCGGGTTTCGCTCCGCCTTGGCAGCGTTTCTGCACTGCGGGAGCGCTGCCGTGTTACGCCAGGCTTTTTTCACTTCATTGGAGCTGCCTTAGCAGCTTGTTCTTAACCAGCCATTAGAAGTCACAAGAAAATCAAATTCCTATAAATTTCCATTAAAGGAAACAAAAGTAAGAGATCAATAGAAACCTTTAGCTGGTAGCATATCATGGGGGTTTTAAAGCTTTACAAAGCAACGTCCTGCACGAATCATGGGGCACTATTGAAGTACTGCTTTAGGAGAAACATGCGAGTCACTGGTTGCTCGTAAGCTGATCATGGCTATGGCCTCAGCTACGAGATCTTCAGGATCTTTACTGACCCCCTAAAAGGGTTTCTGTGCTTCCCCCCCCTTCCTGGTTATTGTCATAGCTGAACAATGACTGTCATCTTTCAACTGATCAAGACCCTATTAAGATTGATGCAGTAGGAAATAGATGCCAACGTTCTGGTGAAACAATGCAAATAAAATAGGATTCTGCAGAAAGCAAAATAGATTTCTTATGAACTCTCTTATCATCAAAAGCAGGGTACTGGTGGAGAGCAGAAGGGTGCAGTTCCATAAAGAGCTCGAGAAAGGGCACATTCCTTAAATACGTGAAGGGCAGCTGCTTTTCAAAAGCATTTTATTGCAGCATCTTTGCCTCAAAGGTAAGACAGCTCTACTTTTTATCCTTGTGTTAGTCTGTCATTTACCTGGGCGCTGGGGAAAGAGGTGCCAAACTGCCCCTGCTTTCCCTGACAGCACTATGTAGCCACTTTACAAATCACAAGGCAAAGCAGATGCAAGCCCATCGATCCTCCAACGATGTGTGCTCCAGCACACATGGGGGACAGTTTCAAAAAGGGGGGGCAACCACCTGGAAGGAGCCGATGAAGTGAGATCAGCTCTATGTTGGCCCAGGGAAATATTTTCATGGGCAGCTCAGTTTGTCAGTATGGGAGCACTGGTAGGAGACTCGCCTGTATAGAGTGCGTTATCTCAGAAGACATGAGGAAAACCAAAAGTGAACATAGTCACTAACCAAACTAGTATACGGAGAAGAATTTGTGGCAATTCCTGTAGGCGCATGTGTGGAGAGGGTCTGTAATGGAAGAAGAAAGATCATCTTCTGTCTCTTGTCCCAAGTGTGATAGGACAAGAGGAAATGGCCTCAAGTTGTGCCAGGGGAGGTTTAGATTAGATATTAGGAAAACTTTCTTCACAGAGAGAGATTAGGCATTGGAACAGACTGCCCAGGGAAGTGGTGCAATCACAGTCCCTGGAAGTGTTCAAAAAACATGTGGATGTGGTGCTTAGGGACATGGTTTAGAGGTGGACCTGGCAGTGATAGGCTAACGGGTCGGACTCAATCATCTCAGAGGTCCTTTCCAACCTTAACGATTCTGTGATTCTCTCTGAGATGTGCTGCCTGGAGCACTCAAGCCCCATTTGCAAGCTGAGGGCTTGCAAACTCCCATCTATTTTCCTGACCTGTCAGCCTACAAAAGCCACGTGTTATAATTACCTCTGCTCTTTTAAGACCCCAGTTATAAAACCGTTGGCAATATAAATATTTACCAAAGTAGTCACACCTTGGTACATGACCATGTAATGTAAGAACTTCAAACACAAAAGGTGGATTTATGGTGACCATAAAATTTTCATTCTGAGTTTCCTGACTTCCAGAGACTTAACACCCAGCCTTCACATTGCACATTTTCCCTGCCGTTCATGACACCGATACTGCACTCCTGACACCCTTGAACATTTGCACCTGATTTTTATATTTTCATGTGTCTGTCTTGTGCTCGCTGGTTCTTGATAGGACTTTCTGTGCTAAATGAGTCTCATTTTGTATGTGATGCTGGGTAGCACATACACAGCAATCTTTAAATCTCAGTTTTGATAGTTTCTAATAATTTAGATGTGTCTTATTCTTATGTTTTCCAGTTTTTCAACACCTTTGTGTTGGATATGGATAGTAGAATTAGACACAATGTTTTAGAAAGTTTAGAAAGTTTTCAGTAATACTGCCTAGCAAGATGCTACTTTCCCCATGCTCCCCTTCTCTTGCAAGGCACCGTTTCAGCCTTTTTCCTAGAGCAGAGTTCATCTGAGCTGTTCATTCACCGTGACCCCATGCAGTTTCTGAGAGTCACTGCTTTTTGGTCTATATTCCATCACCCTGTCCATGTGATCTCAATCACTTGCTCCTTGATTAATTGCTTTGCATGTCACCGTATGAAATGGCACTTTGTTTGAACACACCCAGACTACCAATCTTGCTCTATACAACTTTCCTCTTCATTGTTTGCCACGTATGTGCCCAGCGCTGACCATGACCCCTGTGCCTCTTCTGTAATCATCTCTCTTATTTGTGTGGTGGAACGGCCCATTGCATAAAAATGGTAGTCTAACTCCACCTTTGCAAAACCAGTGTGACAACAGTTTACCCACCTAGTTCTTTTTTTCCCCATTGCAGTAAAAACAGGAGGAAAAACTGTTTTGGTTACTTCTCAAACTGTAAACGTATACAAACACACACAGAGTACTCGGAGAACGGAGTGACCGACCGGAGTTTTGTAAGAATCCCTAGATCCCAAACCCCCGAGCCATATGGTCTATATTCAAATCAAAAGGATCCAGTATGTGCAGGCATTTGACAAATGGACCTGCAATTAATGCTGTGTACCACAGTGCCTGGGCTTTTAGAATTTAATGCTGAGTTAGGCACTTAAGGCGTGGATTAATCCCAGTTTTGATTTTAATGCCTAAATTAGGAGCTTTCTCCTCCTAGAGAAAGAGAAGGAGGCGGGGAAGGGAGAGGTATCTGGGTTGAACCAAGCTCTTTTGGTAGCCTTATCTCAGCTTGCCTATAGAGGGAATCAAGGACAACTGGGCTCCTAATTTAGGCCCCCAGCTAGGTACCTAAATGGTAATCCAGATCTAGCAGTCCATACACATTGAAGAGTTAGACTTCCATACTGATATTAGGATCAGTGTCTGCACCCAGGCACCTCAGACTAGACACAAAACAGGAGAAAGGTGTATCTGTAGCTGTGTCCTCACCAGCCTTTGGCACTTACCTTAATGCTGCAGTTAGCCAGCACTTCAAGCTTGGATTCGGAGCGTGATGTTACGTCCTGCATCTGAGGGTAGGCCGGGCAGCGGGGCAGATTCTGGTCACCCTTCTCCCTGGACTGTTTCTGATTTTTAATTCATTGATTGCCTACCACGAACTATGTAAGTAGCCCATGGTACAGAAACCCAAGATCCTCCACTCCCTATTGATACCCAAATGCTTGGGCTGAATATTTAGGCCGGCTTCGCTTCTGGCTTTCTAAATCATGCTTTTCTGGCAGCACATGATAGTCCAGCTTAAGCAAGGATCAGATATTGCTCTGCCCTCAACCTTCTGATTGGTAAAGCAAGCTCTTAAGAGGTGGCAATTGTGGAAGCAAAACCCCGGAGAACAAGCTGGGTTGGTCGCTTGGTAAATGTGCTGTGTGCTGTACAAGATGGAAAACACCTCATCTCATAGCCCAGGTGACTTAAGCATCTTGGCACACCTCGCTAGCTGGGCTGTTTAGAGTTTAGGATGACTGGAGCGAGAGGATGACTTCTTCCTCAGTGCCAAGTGCTCGTTCGCGCCAGAAAGCCGTGCCAGTGTCTGCCCAGCCAAGAACGGGGCGTTACTGCGTGCGTTTAACAGCACCGTGGTCTCCTCCTAACACGGTGAGACCTGAGAATCTGAAATTCCAAGTTATTCCCCATACGTTTAAATTTCAAAGATGCTTTAAGGTTTTTTTTTTTTACACTACAGCGATGAAAAATGCCTGCCCTAGCATATGGAGACAGTACGGTTTTGCTCTATCAGGTACAGAGAAAGAGAAAGGCAGGAAATTCACTGCCCTCATACACTTTACTGCTTGTTTCGTTTTTCTTTCTTCAGGGCACTGAGCCTTCCCGGTTTAATTCGTCTTCACTTCCTTGAGATCTGTGTCACCCCATTACTAATAAGAAGAACGTGACCTGCTCCAGGTCTTTCAGGTCAACGTTGGCCGCTTCGATTGTCACAGCTTGATTCCCTTTTTATCTTTGGAGGAACCAGACCTGCCTGTGAAAGCTGCTGACGCTGTAACTCCTGGGAGTGGCTATGGATGGTACTCACAAGCCTCATGCTTTTCTGTTTAGTTACTGAGATAAATAATCTTATCTTCCATTGCTTACTACTTAGTCTGCAATTGCTCACTGTATTTGTATTTCTCCAAGGCTGTTAGAAAAGACACAAGCCTAATTTATCACTAACAAACACTGTATGGACAGCTGGGAAGTGAAACAGATGTTGAAACTACATCCTTGAAACAATATTCATCAGGAGGATTTTGTTAATTCCTCTCAGGCTTTTGGACTTTACAGCTCTACCAAAATAAAGTTTTGGGAAAACTCTTGTAACTATACATCCATTACCCAGTTTACAGAATATGCTCTCCTGGAGGCTGGCAAATGATGCTATCACTAGGAACGGCGGCAAACGAACAACTCTCGGTAATGCATGTCAGACCCCAGCTCTTCCAGAGCTAATATTGGCTTCCCTTACAAAAGTTGCTTGGAATGAATAAAGTCTAGTTAACGTAGTTGCAACTTAGTAAGTATGTGTTTAAGAAAAGCCTTTCTTTCACTAACTCCATGAACACAGATCTAGAGTTCTTGAGTATTCTCACCTGGGACTTGTGGCATGCCGGCTTCATTTAGATCCCATTTTGCCAGAGATTTCTGTTACTGAAAATAAGTATGATTATTCTTCTGTATCTTTCAGCACCTTGTAAATCTTCAGCTCCCCGTCAGAAATGTATTTGCTTTAATTAAATTTTCTCCCATGTCAAGACAAGCAATCACAAATAGCAAATAAAAATATTTCAGTAGAAGTGGCTATGTGGTGGGACTCCGGTTCTTCTGTAGTGGCACTGGTTTAGGTTAACAACTCACACCTAGTGAGCAGGAGATGCACGGGATTCCTCGTCCCGCTTCGTCCCAGAAGAGGTGCCAGACACCACTGCATTAGTAGTCCAGATATTCTCCGTATCCCACCCACGGCAGCAGCCAGCACCAGGCACGGTTTTTGAAAGAAGCAGCAGGCAATAGGCAACGACAGGTAGTGGGTAAGTTTCTTGCTGACCTTACCAGTTAGCAGTTTGTTGCATCCAGAAGAATGAGATTTGTAGCAACAGACTGCACCAATACTGAGATGTCTGGCAGCAGCGGACGGCACGGCCTAGTCACAAGGCCATCTCTCCCTGCCAGATTTAGGAGACTCCCTCCAAGACAGAGATAGCAAAGCACCTAAAAGTGAAGCTGTTGTGAGAATTTTTAACACAGGAGAAAAACAAAAAGCATTTTACTAGCCTTGTTCTCAGGAAAGGCTCAGCTGCTTTGACCGAAATAAAACTCCTCGCCTAAGATAAGCAATAAAGCATCTGCCCACAGGGCTGCAGCTGAGAAAAAGGTCCCAAGCATGGCCCATCTTGAAAAGATGCTACCCGCTCTGCTTGCGGGTGTGCTGCTGTGCTCTGGGACAGAAATGACCTTCTGCTATTGGAACTACGTTGAATTTACTTCAATTCAGGTTTTCTCCCGAGGTGTATTAAATTACAATTAAGTTAACCTACTTCAAATGGAACAACTTTATTCATAGAAACATTATCAAAACAGTAGGTAGGGAGAATGAAACCCAGGATTTCAGAGGTGAACAGCTAAACCACACGGGTAACCCACTGTACAATTTGTGGATCATTATAATTAGTTAAGTTACAGACTGGAACTGTGGTGAAGTGAATGTGATGTCCAATTTTCCACTGCTGACAACTGACAATACACAGTCCAGCACTTTTAAGATGTAATTAGTATTTTTTATAACATCTACTCTGTCGGCAGGTACCGCCCAAGTATGTAGAAAAAACAATTTATACTCTAAAAAAACCCTACAACTGAGAAGCCCTTAATTAGGACAAACCTATGAACTTCTGCAATAAATGGCTGGACACCATTAAAATAGGAGTTACTATTCTACTGCGCACCCATCATAACACCTTGCTAGCTACTGGATTGCAACAGGTAACTTCAGCTGTAAAAAATGAGACAATTAAGTACATCAGAATTAATCAATAGAGCTTGGTCAGGAAAGAACACCATGCAATTGTGACTCCTTTGAAATCTGAGGGTCTCAAATACCCCAAAACAGAAAATAAAGAACCTAATTTCAGTTTAAAGAAAAGCAATTTTTTTTCCAATTCAAACAGTACACAAAAACTAGACTGTTACTCCCCTATAGCTGCCATCCTGGATTATACCAGGAAAGCAGGCATGAAGAGGTGGGTCCACATACATGCAGAGGGAGAGAAGAAGGGGGTGAAAAGCATCATTAGAAGTTTAGAAAAATCCTACAAATACCCAAGTATTTTTCCTTCCCTAACTTCCCCGATAGTTTCTATGACAAAGACCTTCACAGACAATTAATTTCCAGGATTATTTATCAAGCCATAAAATATTATCTGTCGTCACCTCTACAACAAATTCGTGCACACTTGACAGTGTTTCCCAATAAGGCAGAAGATTCTGCAGTTAATCTGAGAGCCCCCATTAAATTGAAATTAAACAGCTTCTGTGGAAGTCTGTTAGAGATGGAGAGTTCACAGTGATCTGTTCTTCCAAAAAATCTTGAGAGCCACTGACTTTAGATATTTCCATATGAATTATCATTCTAAACACAGGATGAAGCCGAATCAGTGTAATTGCCCAAGCAGAAAAATCTTAAGTCCTTCCCTGGTATATACTCCCTAAGTCATGAGAGACTGATTTATTTTATCCATCTCATAACACATCTTCCTTTCTGCCCTCTCATACTCACACACGTAAAATAATGAATAGACATGAACACGTTTCTGGTACTTACTTACACTGGGAACTTGAGAATGATCAATTAAGTCAACGTGTTAAATAATCTGTGAGAAGACGGCAAGCTACCTCAGACCATCAGATAACTGGCCTGGCCTTTAAAAGCTATGGGCGCCGTTGACGGACACCATGAGACGGCTAACACTGCACAGCAAAACAATAGGCTTTGACAGTTAAAACTGCACACAAAAACTAACCCTACATTGAAATATACAGTTTATTTTCTCAAAGTCAAGCAATACCATTTGTCAGTAGGTAAGTGTTAAGTGTCAGGCAGGAAAACTGTACATTTTCACTCTGGGCTGCAGGATCCAAACAGTTGGAGAACCACAGTGGAAATCTTTCACTATACAAAGAGATCTAGAATTGAGAACAACATAAGGTGAAGAAACAGCCATCCCCAGGATGCCAAAGGCAAAACATTAGCACCAGATTCTTTCAAAAAGCAACAGTATAGCTATTTACAGATTTACATATAACATTGGGAGGCAACTATCTTCAGGTTCTCAGGGTGAGAGATTTTCAACACAGCTTTAAAAAAGGAAAGGAGAGAATGGTGTCTACGCAACTGTTCTGTGAAAAGGATAACATATATAGCATTCACAATATTGCTACTTTTTATCAGAAAGATCTAAATCAAAGTACTGTATACAAACACATTGTAATTATATTATTATTCACATTTCACATACACATTTCAGAGTAACCACAATATGTAAAATTTTCAAAATGCCACAGATAAAACAATGCACACTGTTCTCCAAGCTAAAAGACAAGCATAATTTATTTGGGAATTGTTTAGTTTTGGGTTTGTTATGGTTAAGGGATAAGTTTAAGGACAAAGGGACCACTTGTCCTAGGAACATAGCAGCAAATAACTGTGAGATGCCAGAGACTACGTTTCTGAACTAGGAGGAAGAAACTAAGGTCAGCTGTAGGTCTTGTAAAATGGTAGCTCCATTTGACCTCAACTGATACACACCAACATAATTTCATTAAAGATTTGGTCCAGGTATACAAAAGTAGTGCACTATAAGGGGGGGCAACAGTCCTTTTAACCTTTGCACCTGTCTGTAAAGGAACTGCTTCCAGAAGATTTTTGCTCCCCAGTTCCCCAGCTGGCAAGGAATTCGCTGATCAGCACCTCCGGTTCTTTCCCCACAAAACAGAGGATTCAGGTAAGTAGGACAAAAAAAAAAAAATCTTTTGTGAATGCTGCCACTGCAGGAACAGTGGGAAGAATTATTTTCTCTCTCTTTTCAAGACGTAACTATTTGTATTTTCAACCTGCTTAGCTACAGACTGGCATTCACATCCGCCTCAAAAATGCCTTCTTGTTGGGCAACCTGTTTGTCTACGGATAGATAAATGTCTTCCGTGCAATGTAAATGGCATATACACAAAGTCATTCAAGACTTTTCTTTGCCTGCAAAACTTTATCTTAACATAGAACTTGACATTTAGACACTACAGAATTTCTCTGTAGGTATCTGAGCAAGTCAGAGTAACCTATTACTGTGCTAAAACATGAGTTAGCACCTCTTTTTAGAGCTACTGGAAATCATCTGTTCTAAGCCAATGGCAGTATTACTAGAACACAACCAGTAATCTGATACTGTGAACTAGCATCCTCTCATTTATCATTGTGCAAAGGAAAAAGCACATAAACAAAACCCACTTATGTTCACAGTTACCAAGCAGAGTCGCTCTGAGTAATGCACAGTATTTACATGGCAGAAGTGTTTATATTGCATTTGGTAGTCTGAGAAAGAGGAAAGAATGAACAGCATTATGTAGGTCAACTTCAGTATAACTTAACTGTCTATATAAAACCATGACAATGTTGAGCAGTCAGAAGAAAAATAGAAGCAGTGTCCTTAGCCTACATTTATTTTCATAAAGTGTAGCGGTTTTGGGGAAGGAAGAATAAAAACATGCATAAAAAGCACAAGAAAGACCAAATGAGCCTTCTAAATAATTTAGATGAGAAATGTTTTGAACAAAATCAGCACAATACTTCCAGCCTGTTTCTTAAATCAAGTACAACTTGGTAAAGAAAATCACTTGCATTGCAGAAAGAGGGTGTACAAATATGTCTTGCAAAATAATTTTTAAAAAAATCTTCAGCAAGGTTGCCATTAGGTGATTTGCAAGCTGGTTTAAGAAGTGTTTAACTGAGACTGATTTTAAAGTTATTTTCTGCAAGGGGAAAGTGCCATCCTATATACAATATTACAAAAAAGTGTCTGATGCCACAGGATCAGAGTGACACTACATTTCAGCAATCTGAATATATTAGCTATAAGATGCACTCTTCCCCTATTTAATGTGTCTTTAAAAAAAAATAAAAAGCCACTAAGTTTAGAGCTTCTAAATTTGTGTGCATTCATAAGTTGCTGTTGGGTTTCCCAGCAGTCTGTACAGCATCTGAACATAAAGAAAGAGTACAACCTATTCTAAAAAAACCTTGTTGTTTGCATGCACAACTGCCACAGACTTTCAACTTACTGAGCAGAAAGGTTAAGAGTCTATCCTTTTCTGTGGAGCTTTCCATAAGTTAAGCAATGAGAAACAGCTGTAGAGTCCAGCAATAAAAATGTGTTCTAAAAAATTAAATACATCATCCCAAAAAAATGAAAGAGAGCGTTATTGCTGTTGTGAGAGCTATTTTTCTCTTGTGCACTTGTTTCTCTACTGGACACTCAGACAAGCCAAGATACTCATTTGTATACTTGGAAACTCCCCCATCCCTTCCTTTGTTCCCATTTTTCACATCCTTGGTCAAACTCAGTCCGCTTATTTGAACCGTTCAGGTTGGAGGCTATCGGTCAGACACTTCAGTTGCTCTTCCCCCAGCTTGATCTTGTCCTCAAGCTCTCGCTGCTCAATGATGAGGGCTGACTTCATTTTTACAAAGTGCTCATAGTCTGCTAAGTTCTCCTCACTCAAGTAGTTCGCCAAAATGTCAAAGACAATACGCTCTCGACGATCCAGGTTTTCCTTCAGTTCTTTTGCATCTTCGTGTTGCTGGGTCAGCAGCTTCTGCTTCTCTACCAACGTCCGCTTAGGAGAAAAGAAAAACAGTTAAAAATTCACTGGGTTCACCAGGTTGGGACAACAGCTTCAGTGTTTCAGTCTCAAATCTGTTTTATCTGCAAAGACAAAGATTTTCCTGAATACTTAGGGAGGTGGAATAAGATTGCTCCTTAAAGTTTATTCTAATAAAATGCATTAACAAACAGGAAAAAAAAAATGTAGCGAATCAATGAAATTTCTGTTGGCCTCAATAGCAAGAACTTCAAAGACTACTTTACTATTTAATAGTTCAAAATAGTTACATAAAATAGTTGCCTTTGAGAAACATCCAAGTTCTCCAAATTAAGACTTCACTCAGCAATGTCTTACATCTTCAATACACAGCACCAAATTTCCACACTGAAACAGCTGTGGTTAGAGAACCCAGAAACAGACTAATTAACGGAGCAATTTGTTCTTACAGAGCTCCTGACACTGCGGTATTTTGCAGTTCTGCTGCAATCCGCGTGGCTTCTCTGAGAGATGTGAAGTCGTGTTAAGACATGAGCGAGAGCTGGGGCAAGACAACAGGAGGGAAGTAAAAAAAAAAAAAAAAAGCATTATTTTCCTCCCAAAGGCTGTAAACTTTCTGCTTTGTGCCCTCACAAGAGACAAAATAGGGAAAATGGAGGTTGAATGGAGAAACACACAAAGACAGACGACAGGAGCTATATCCCATTCACACATACGTATGAGCAAGAAGGATGAGGTTCATCTCACCCAACTTCACCTGTCTACACGGTAGACAGCCACACCTGAATCACGCAGCTACACTCCTTTAGCAGTACGTGGAAAGAAACAGAAGCATTATTAATCTGACCTATTTCAGATGTCTGCCTAGAAGCGATTGCCTTTTTCCAGCAGCAGAGTATGGCCGGCCTACTCTGACATCAAGAATTCCTGTACAGACTTCTGAACTTAATTAAAAAGTGCCCCTAAGAGGTACCCCTCCATAACTTTTAGCTTTGCTTCAGAGACGAATTTTCTTTGAGAACCTATGTCTTCAAATAAACCACAGTCTGTTCAAATAAATGTGTCCGTTTTTTTCATTTGGACTTCATGTTAAATCACACATGCTATAATAAGCCTAAAGGATTTACAGAGAAGTGTTTTTGTAGAATAGAGTCTTTTCAAGATGGAAGTATGAGACAAAGTGGGATACAGACCAAGCTTTAACAGACCTATCTGTCAGAGTTGCACACATATCCTGCGCTGCCTCTTTTTCTATAGACAGCACAAAGCTCAGAGGGTGAAACGCTTTCAGCCTTGCGCTCTCAATGTACTTAAAATACACAGCCTAGATTAACTCAGGATTCAAGACAGCTATGGAAGACAAGTCACAGAAATCACACATTATTAGAAAAACCACAGTTTAATCTTCCTTTGAGTTTATGCCAGGGAAGAAAATCCCCCAGCAAGTTGCAAGCAGAACTATCTGCTGCAAAGAGATGGATGGTACTGTTCTCCTAAATTCACCAGGGGAACTAGCAGCCAAGCCAAACTCGGGAGCGTGGCTAGACAGGGCAGCCTTGCAGCTTCTGTGTACACTGAGCAGCAGCAGAAGAATTAGACAGAATTTGATGAACACAAGAGGGCATATATCAACTAGCTGGTAGCTCAGTTGTAGTTACCCACCTAACCTTGGGATTAAATAGTTCTGTTTTTCAAGCCATTCGCTATCATTGTCAACAGACACAAGAACAATCAAATGCTTAGTCCTTCATAACAATTCCTCAGATTTAAGTTGTATGCTTTCTTCTTACCAAGCCTATGGCATGACTTTAAGATGAACACGAGTGACCTGACAGTTTAAGGAAAGTAAACACTACTTTGCATGACACCTTAGTACCTCTGCCCTTGTGGAGGTTTAGGGAATACCTAAGAGAAGTGGGATGCAGAAAGGTAGAAGGCAAATGAGAAACCTCTTGAATTTGCTTTTTCCTCTGTCAAAGATGACCGACAGCAGAAAGACTGTTTTGAAGGGTAAAGTGAAACACACTATAAGAGGCTCAAGACACCATTCTTGAGAAGGTTCTTTGAGCAGCGGGTAAATGGCTCACCAGGCCTAAAGGTGTAAATGATGTCAGATGGTTTCATCTGACCGACTTCAACCAACCAAAGCCAAGCAGAGTGCAGAAGGGTATTTTACAGTTAGCAGTGATCTGAAGCCTCAGCCAAACACAGGCCATCTGAAGGTCCTCTAAGGGAACAATCTCTGGCTCTTTCTATTGAGAGTCTTTCTCAAGAATTGTTTGCTGTTTTGAACCACAGCCATATGAAGAGGGACTGCCTCCATGTATTTGACTTCCCAACATCCAGTTCCTAAACTACTGTCCCTGGTACTTGTCCCTAGTCTTGCAATAACAGGTCTTGTGGGTCTAGGCACCTCATCACATCTGTGGACTGCTGGTTCAGCGCTTTAGGGTTCTCAGCACACTCTGGCTTTGATTGATAAGGAAAGTAATGAGAAGACACTGGTCTCACTGTGTGGAAGGAAAGGGGCTGGTAGCTATTTCAGATGAAGTCCCCTTTCAGAAGCTAAAGTTGAAATACCTGATACTGTTCCTTGTGGCAGAAGAGACCTATGACAGAGCATCTAATAGTCAGAATATTAATTCAGCAGTGATTATTTGCCTGCTGACAGACTGTTTACTTAGAAAGTCTGCTGAGCTGTTGGTGGTTCCTAGAAAGTGGAAAAGTATCAGAAAGCTATCACAGTAATGTTTCTTAGGCATCATCAGCTTAAAAAAAAAAAAAAAAAAAAAAAAAAAATCGATCAGTAATCCCTAGGTATGTGATCCCCAGGGATGGAAGTGAATCTCCCATTTTGTTTATATGGTACATTGGTAGTACACCAAATATCATCACGTGATCTACAAAATACCAAAGGACAATCAAAAAAGCCACATGTGCCAGTCTAAATTCAAAGAAATGCACACGTAACCCTACATGCATTGTATTTCTAGTCAAAGTACGTGGGGACTTGATTCATCTGAGAAGCGTCTCCGACCAACAATTTTAGATATATTTCTGATGTTACTATGGCAAGACTTTGGTGCCAGTGCATAAGAAGATGAATGGGGATTAAAATATGTCAGGGATTTGGATTTCTGTCAGTCTAAATTTGACAGCAGAGCACACAGACAATTTCTGACTGCCCTTACTACACCACCTACTCACCTTCTTCCTTTTCCACACCTAGCCAATAAGCTGTTTTTATCACAGCTCTCAAACTGTGTTTCCTATACGCTCATATCATCTGGTAGCTGTTTCCCCAGCTCACACTCCCATCTTTGAGCCCAGCTGCAACCACATTTACAAAAAAGAAGTCTAAAGAAGGATTAAATTTCTTTAAGTTTCAGGAGATTTGATCTGCCCTTTAATAAGCTGTCAAATACCTTTTTTTCGCCTCAGTCAGAGAGGGGTCTGGACAGCCATTAAACAAGTATGTTTGGCAGCAGCTAGGGCCAAACAGCAAAAACACAGCTTCAGACTAGTCCCAGCACTTACTGGTTCTTATTGGTGAAACAATGGAGCACGCTGAAGAAACACAACATGAATCCACAGCCCATGGAAAAAATTCTGTTACAACACTTAGGTGGACTACTAGCATTTCAGTCCACAGCTACGAGCCAAAAATCCCACTTCACATTCATGTAACTGCAGAAGCTAAACTCACTTGACACATAGCCTGCCCCCCCCGCCCCGCCCCTTTATTTATTTTAGCCTTCAAGTTTCACACATGTCTACATCTCTCCTTTGGTGCATATATGTATTGCTAGATATCTGCTTCCAAGCTAAGGCCTGTTGGGATTTGGAGCTAAACAAAGTGCCGCCAGCAGAGGCGGGGTCCAACACGTAAAAGCACCTCAAACACTCCTGAAATTTCCACATCTGCTGGGATTCCTCCACATCACTACTGGGCTATTCTGGTTGGGTAAACCATGTTTTCTATTGAAAAATTCTTTTTGCGATGTCTCCCTCCTGCCTGCCCCCCCCCCCCCCCCCCTTTTTTTTTTTAAGACTTGTCTTTCTGTCATTTCTTGCTCTTGTTCCTTGCTAGGTGTTGTGGAGGAAGCTGTAGTAGATGAGAAACATTTTCTTTGTAACAACCTTACAGATTTTTATCAAAATCCTTGTTGAGTATAAAGAAGTCTGTAAGCTTTCTGCATTACAGCACAAAGTGACACTCCTCTTCCCATCTTGAGTTGTTAGAATATTTTTGTTTGTCTCCTTTTTACACTTTTATCAGTAGTTCCTCTTTTTCTTTAAACTTTTGCTAAGTCTGTTTTCCACTATGGTGCACCCCAAAACACCACTTTTTCTCACCAAGCCACTTGTAGTTTTAGTATTCCAAGCAAAAGCAAGGCAAAGAGAAATCTAAAGAAAATGGCCTTATGAGATGTATCCATTCACCATCCCTCATCTTGAGCTCTGCAATTTAGATAAACAAAACCAAGCAACGCGCCCCCCCCCCAGTTCACTAAACGCAGTGATATTATTATTGGCCTTTCTCACCCGTTCTTCCGGAGAGGTATTTTCATCCAGGTTATTAAGGGCATTTTCCACCCGGGCCAGACGACCTGACAGTGACAGCAGGAGGTTGACCACTTTGTCAAGGTCACCGATAAACATCTTGAATTTGTCGAACTCATTTGGTTTGCAGACTTCTTTCACAATGGCCTCTACCTCCTCCCCCAGTATGTTGTTTGCTTGGATGTCTTCCAGAAGCGTCTCCCGTGCTTCCCTCAGCACCTGCAGCTTCCTACTAATGCTGTCAATAAGTTCTTGCTGTGGAAAATAAAGGGGATAAGAATTTATTAGCACTACTGCATTTTTCCTCACTTCTGAAAGTCATGTCAAAAATCTAGCACTTTAATACACTGAAACTCCCATGTGGCTTTGACAATGAGTGCATTACAAATAAATATATGTCTAAGTATATGTCTAAGGTCTATACCTCTGGATTCAAAGGTTCAGGATGTAGGTCTACCATGCTCAGCTTGAGACCTGTGTTAAAGCAATCTACCCTTGCGGCAGAAGATGAAGGACTTCCCTTGCCCCAGCAAGCATTCCTGCTTCTTCTTTGAACAGCTTCAAAGCCTGCTATGGAGCAGCATAAAGTACAGCACACCCTTTTCTCTCTAAATACCAGGTCCATAATACTTTTCTGAAGAGCTACACTTACGAAGATAAACAGTACCAGGAAAACACTCCTGTATTTTCCACATGACGCAGTTAAAACTAGGGCACTGTCTAGCTTTTTATTCCTTTCTGCATAATATTAGCATCCCTCCAATAGCAGTGCTTCCACACTCAGAAAATCTTAGCGTTAACACTGCCTTACATTTCTGTAGGGAAATCGTAATCCCTGTGGCACAGAACAGGGAACAAAATCTACTTCTGTATTGTACAAAGCAGCCCTGTGTGAAACTGTACAAAGCGTCTCTGCCAAAGGACCAAACAAGCATCTTTGGCCGTCATTGTCCTATGCCAGGTGAACATACCACCTCATCTGCAGTTTGTCGGGGTTTCTCTAGTAAAATCCCCCATTGCCTGGGTTGCACATGCCCTGGCTTAGAGAAAGCACGTCAGGTGCATCACCAGCAGAGCCAGACCGAGAACCCAGACCTCCTCCCTCAGTGACCTGTGTTCCATCCTTGCTGCCCGGCTATCTCCCTGTCCTGGGGCAAGAGGGCTGGTTTCTTGCATGTCCATTAGCTTTCACTCGTGCACAAGGTGTGGAAGTCAGTTCAGCTAGTCGTCTACCCTAACATGAGATGAATCACACCCTAAAAATGCCTCATTAATTTAAATGTAGATGCCTATTTAGTATTCAGCTAATTTCAGGTAAGAAAAATTTCCAAAGCGTTCTCTAAACATATACCTCTTAGTGCAATTTCTAAATTAAAATTACATCCTTTAAACTAGTCATTATTTCACAGTACTCCTTCAATTTTTTATTTTTTTTTTGAAAAACATTACTCATGACATTCTTTAGGAACTCTGCTTTCTAAATGCAAGTCTGATTACAAGCCTTAACGATTACTGAGAAACATACTGATAGCAGCTACTGCTCTCAGGCATCACTGAACAGTCATTGCCAATTTATTTTGGGAATAAAAAAAACCCCAACAACAACAAAAAAAAGTCTGCCATCTTAACAGAAGGCAACCACACCCTGAAAATTTAACAGCCTTTTTGAAGGTAGAAATTCAACACATGGATTATCCAGGCCAGTTTTCTCTTTTTTGATTTAATATACTCAGGCCAGGTTAATCTGGATTTGGGTTATCTGTTAGTCTGGGTGCCCAAAAGATTAAGGTAGTAAGCAGTTCTACAGATGCCTGCTTTACTGACTGATTAATCTGCAGGATTTGATGTTTTTTTTCCCCTTCTCTCAATGCAAATGCAGTTTGATTTGGATTATGTAGGTCACAGTGCTACGCTCTCATTCCCCTCAGATGACATGCACATGCACAACACTGCTGTTTTACCATCCTAAACACAACAGGATACTGTTGTGCTCTATGTTACTATCTCGAGTTTTTCACTTCTGCAGCTGTGCTGTGACTTTCTCGAATGGAAAAAAGCCATACGACTGCTCCACGTTTACCAATCTGGTCTGACAATCCAGAGCAGCTCTCTCATAAGGTTTCTTTCTTTAAAAAACAAAAAAAGGCCTTTTTGCCAGTAGCATCCTATTTAGACATTCTCAAGCAGGTGAAGCTAGCCTTTAAAGGACCGCTTTTGCAGGTGAGGCAGCCATAAGTACTCGCCCCTCTTTAAGACTGTCATATCTATTAAGAATTGGATTATGTCACCGATTGCTTCCTACCCAGATGAAGCAGCCTTTGGATGCAGCAACTGTGAGCTCACTACATGCTTTTGCTAAGCAGCAGAAAACCTGTATTATGTTCAATATTTACTGAGCCAGAAGAGCTCCAATCTACATCTTGAAACTGGCAGATGAATAATTCATAGCTGTGAATTCTGCACCAGTAAACAAGAAAACAATAAAACCTCATCTTTTTCCAGTAATTCTTGCTGATCTGACTAGCAACACAAAGTAGCTCAGCAGAGTGCTGCTCAGGTAGTTCACTGCTTGGCATGCTTTATGTAAACTACTCTGCTCTCAGCTCACCACCCCATTTCACATGAAGTTCAGGCCTAAACGCAGAAGAAACTTGGTATTCTTCAATTATTTTTACACACTTCAGGAGCTGCTGAAACTTTCTTAAAGGCCAAGGAGATACTTCCTACTCAAGCCACTCATGGATTTTCCTTACTACAAAACACACTTCTGTAGTGTCTTCAACATCTGTTCAATATTTTATAATTGTGATAAACCTACATTAAATTCAGTACATGAGACACACACATTCCATTCCTGCTAGCTGGGAATACAGGGATTGTCCCAAATTAAAAAAAAAAAAAAAAAAAAAAATTAGCAACTATGAAATTCCTATATTTATTTCAAAAAAAAAAAAAAAAAGCACCACACATTTCTGGTTTGCAGAGCAGAGAATGACAAATATTACAATCATTCCACAGTGGACTGCAATTAAGATATCTCATAGCAGAACTGACCAATTTCTAGGAATCAAGGAACAGGTTCTGGGCGTATGCCTCCTCTAAAATAACTGAAGTCGTAAAGCGTGCTATTAAAGCATTCAAGGCCTTAATGATCCCTTGTTAAACTGTGGCCAAATATGTGAAGCTGGGCCAAGTTATATATTCTGGCTGTTTTACAAAGATGTCTTGACCCACTTACCACGAGTTTTATACATTTTCTGACAGGATCCAAGATGAAAGCCCCCTGAACTGAGTGCTTGCATCCTAATGCATGTGGAGGAGCAGGGAGAGAAGTAAGCAGCAATGTGTGCGTGGCTACAACAATATGCATATTCAGAGAAGAAGATGGGGGAGCTCTGCTGAAAACTCTTCATGAAATACTTCCTATCTCATATGATGAGCGGTGTATACTGGAGCTGGGGGGATGGAGGGAGGAGTATGTAAAGGGTGAACATGATTTTCCTGTTAACAGACACCAACACAAATAAATGGCACTTTTGCTTATAAAAGTTTTAGTGTTCATTTTGTTGGGCAAACAAGGAAGGTTTAATTTTAACACCCTCCCCCATACATACACTCCATAATTAATGAGAAGGAAACTAATTCCAGCAAAAACGAGAAACGTGACCATCATGTGTGGCACCAGATAAACCAAATTATTCCAAATGCAGTGGAATCCTTAATTTGTCTAAGTAGTACAGCTGTTGGATTCAGCAGCTCTCTGGCGAGAGGTAAGGGCAGCTCTCCCGCTGCAGCCACGCCATGCCCCCGGCAGTGCACGCCGTATTGAACTGTGCGATGCTGGGGGGGGGGGAGGCAGAGGGAAGGAGGGAAGGCTGAGGGAGAAAAAAAAAAATAAACAGTGGTAACAGGAAACACTACAGGCCCCTCCAATGCAGTGGCATCCACTCCTGCACTGAACCAGAGGTGGGAATCTCCTAAGGAATCTCTCATTCTTAGTGACTAAATATATTCCTAATATTTAACTAAAAGAAATTTCTTTGGGACTGGTTTACCAAATGCACCCTGGCAGTTGATTATTAAGCAGAGAGCTTACTTTACAGAAAAGATTTGCACACCACTGCATTACTAGCTTAGGTAAACAGAGTTAAACTACATCACTTTAATTGATCAAACAGACCATTTCCTCCAGCTTATCCATACTGGGAACTATGATTAAAATATTTTGTGACAAATCACTGAGATGAGTGTGATGATTTTAACGTAGGACACCACTTTCTCAAACGACAGAAATGCCATTATATCATTTTAATACCTACGGGATTATGTTGACCTTAGATGGGAAGTAAAACGCCAAAGGATGGGGATGAATAAGAGTGGAGAAGACTGTCTCCCTTGTGATGAGTATCTTCCACTGAATCCACCAAGCTGATAGCTACCTCCCACCACTACTGTTATTAATTTGGGAGGCAGGAGAAATAAAGGGCGAAGTGGTTTGTTGCCCATGAAAACAAATGGGGGGGAAAAAAAGGGGAAGAGGTATGTAGGTGTAGGTGTTTTTTCCCTCTCTCTCTCATGACAAACCCGAATCTTGGACCTAAATTTCAAAAATATGAAGCAACTAAAACCACTACCAGTTACAGTGGGATACATAAGCACTACTGTTTCTTTGTATATAGCAAGTGAGAGAAATACACTAAAATCTCAAATGGAAAACAATATTTGAAAATAACCTCCCCAAAACTTCTCCCCTGGGGACCTTCCAGAATGTGTATCAAGCTGCAAAAAGCACCTAATATGAAGTTCCTAAATTCACAGTTGGACATTTAACAATCCCTCCCGTGCTTAAAAAAAACAGGCTGATTTTCCAAGTGATCCTGTACATCTAGAAGGCTGTTTATTTAGGGCTATTTACCTAGCAAACTCACAGTTAATGAAATGCATGCAACTGAGAGCCTCCCATTACACTTTTAGAAATGTCTTTTACCTTCTTTTCCGACAAGTCATGATCCAGTTCGTCTTCAGAATCATCCTCGCTCTGCTGCTGTTGCTGCTGCTCCTGCATGTCCTTCATTTTAATCAGCAGCTCTGCCTTTGGTGCAGATGTGCTGTAGTAAGTAGAATTGGTTGTCAGGGAGATGGCAGACGGCGCGCTCTGCTCCTCTTTCCTGGTAAAAAGTCAAAACTTTCATTAACTGCCTTGACACCCTAATCACTGAAAAGGAAAGACAATCTTTTAGAGCCATCGTTTCACCAAGCAAGCAGGGGGTTCAACAGAAAACCACTACCTATGGAAATAGGACAAATAAATACTGATTGTGAAGAAAATTTGTGTGAACTCAGCACATGTCCACCAAAAGCTAAAACTGAAGTAGAGCAGAAGACTTTTCACCATTACAATGAGTGAAATGGACCTATCTCAGCTGGAAACAAAATGTAAAGTTACATTTTACTAAGTAGCGCAAAGACCTCGGTGTCAGAGAGAGTATCCTGTCAGACTTCCAAATGTGGGATACTACAACATAAGTATTTATCTTTTTCATTATGGAATTACATGTGAACTTCTCGAGAAGGCTACAACTTAATTTGATAACTCATATCAAGAAAACAAAAGACCCACAGAACATCAACATGGATGGAATTTAAATCTTTTCTTACTTTGCTCTCATTCACTTCCACAAAATGCCTCATGCCCACTTCAAGCTGTCTTTGTAAATCTTCATCACATAAAAAAGGCTAAAATATTGTTCCTTCTCTATCCAGTTACTAGACTGGATGATCTTGGTAAAATATCTAATCACTATGAAACAGGAGAAGTTAATTATTCTTTAAGTTCTCAGACAAATAGTTTTCAATCAGGTCTTGGGAAACTTCTCACATCGTACAACACTGTTCTTTTTCTGTTGTTAATAGTATTGTTAGCAGTATTATGTTTGACTGCTATTCTAACGGAAAAGTCTTAGAAAAGCCCCAAACCTCAACAGCAGGAAGATCCTCAACTTCAGTCCCTTAGGAAAACTGACACACTTTGGACAGCAGCTTACAAGGAACCACTGGCCTACAAAAAGTAATACTCACTTCTCCTCTGAAATTTTTGGAGAAGGGACTTTTGGCAGGAGCTTCCTGCGCTGCTGAGCTTCTTCTAGGAGGTGTTCATCTTTAGGGAATATTCCAACCATCAGATCCATTGTTGTTTTTATTTTCACATTAGGATCTAGTATGTCTGCCAGAGATTTATCTCTTCCCACAATCTCTCTGGCTAGTTCCTCTGACTTCCAGTCTTCAAAGGTCTTCTCTTTGGCCTTTACGTAGCTGACTGCTGGCGTGGCAGCACTGCTGTCCTTCAAGTTGCTCCCAGGTTCTTCAGCTGGTTGAGGGTCAGCTGGTTTGGTTCTGGCTTCTGGCTCTGGCTCTACACCTTGCCTGGTGTAAGCACAGAATCGTGAATAGGATTGCTCAGAAGTGCTGAGTGTTTTAATTTGGTCCTTTTCCAAACCACTGGGTAAAGCAGGAGGCTCCATAGTACTGACAAGACTTTGCCGACTCTCCTTCTCTGCACTGCTCTCAGAATGAACTATCTTGATGGGAACCATTTTCACCGTAGTATTGTTGTCTATAACCCTTTCAATTCTGGAAAACAAGGAAAACTAATCTTTAGAAATGTAAGAACCTTACATCTCAATTCTTATCTGCAAATCAGAGGGGAAGCCCAAATATGAAAAAAGGTAGATAAGAGATCTAGGTAATGGAATATTCCTTGCACTGTATTTCAAACCCTAAATCTACACATTTTCTTTTCTGCCCACACATTTTAAATAGTATTAGTTCATTTGTAAGTAATCCTAACATCAGCCTTGCACAATATTCATGGTACAGGACTTCTGTTTGCTTCCATGAACGTGAGGGTCCAATCTCAGCAGCCAGGCCCCAGATTTGAGATGGTGCTGCCGAACAGCTTTTTAACCCTTTGCTGCCATGCACATGGAGGAAAACATGCCTCGAGCTTAACTTCATTGGATCTGTGTGAGGCAACAGTGGCCTCAGCTTTTGGCCTGACAGGGGGCTTAGCTGTCTGGGGAGTTTGTGATGCCCCCACATCAATTCCCAGCTCTTCCAGGGGAAGAGACAACAGACCAGATGGAAGCATCCTGCAGGCTAGGTCTTTGCTGAGCTTCAAGAATAACAAATAATCACACACGGAAAACCTGGAAATCATTCGAAACTTAATTACATGATTTAAAAAAAAATAATCTGTATTTGTAAAATTTCACACAAGATACAGAAGTTTAATAAATAGATGCCATCATACTGTCCTGCTTTTCTACTTAAAGGAGAAAAACCAGCCACTGAAGAGGACAACACACAATTCTGGATACTCCTTTTAAGGGAAGCTTATAGCAAAAATTCTGTACTGCATGGCACAAAGGGCCACCTTGGACATTCAGTAAGGCAAGCTATTTAAAGAGAAGGCTAACTTAGATTTTTAAATTGGACAATAACATGTTAAATAACATTACTGAAACTTCTGTACTGTATGTAACCCATATAAGAAACTGAAGTCTAGTTTGGTGGTTTTGAGTTTGCAGAAAGTTTAAAATTATTGTCATAATGTGGGTTTGGAAGCTCTACAGCAAGTAAAGGAACATTGCCTACTAGCTAAAATATCTGGTTTCATCTGGCTGGGTTGCTTGCCGCCTTTCAGATAAGTGAGCAAGACATACTATGGCTCTTTTCCTCTAAGTGTGGGTGTGTCACTTTCCTTAAAAATAAACTTTTACTTTATTGTGCTGCACTTTTCTTTTGTAGGGAATAGCAAAATCCATTTGACTTCACGTTTTTCAGAAGTTATATCTTCTATTTTAAAGGTATATTTGCTTCTGAATTAATGAGCAGCCTCTCAGTAGGTATTTATTTTCCTCAAGTGCTTTGTGGACACGCTTTGGCATACTGATCCAACTTTGGGGGCAGATTTTCCAGCCCATGCTGAACCCCCCCACTCCCATTCAGCTGGGGTGTTTTCATTCAAGGCAACTGTCATTTTAAAGAGCTTGCTCCTGTGTCTGCTGCTCAGCCCCAGCTCCCGGCCTGCAGACGTGGGCTCTCCTCAGAGGCCTGCCACTGCCCCCGACCCTTTCTTTTGGTTGTTTTTAAACAAAGCTCGCACCTTTTGCACTCCACCAGACTGTGAAGAGGGACACGTTTTTGAATTTGGGGGAAATACAACATGCATGCATAAGTGTGTGTACGCCAACTGGAAGAGAAGAAGTGAGCTGACTGCAATTCTTTACCTAAAATGCCCGGCATCTGTTTTGAGCTTCTGAACACATTCCTCTCGGCCTAGTATAAGATTTTGCAGATACTTAAGGCATCATCGAGTCAATTGATTTCAGTCAGAGCAAAGACAGTTCAACACCAGGTGCTTCAGAAATTCTGCTTCTGCAATCACTATCCTCCCAATTTATGAAGGTTTTCCATTTGTGGAACTGTGGCATGAAATTTTGACTTGCAGCAGCTCTGCTTGTGGCCATTACAAAGCTTTACTCCAACCACGAGCACAGTCACTCCTTGTCCTGAGCCTATGTTTACTGGAAATCTACTGATGCACATCTACTGATGCACTCTTTTCATCTTTATTATTGATAAACAGTTGTCTTTGGAAATAGCTGGGTTCTGCACACCAGCAATATTTCCCCACACTACCTTGTTCTACCTAAAACGCTGCAGGAAACCCTACACACTCACTCAGTTTACCCTGTTGATAAACAAGACACCTTTCTTAAAGAAGAGTAAGGAGCTACACGCTGACGTCACCAAACATCAGCTGCCCACAACATGCAAACTGTCATGTCCAAGAGCTCATATGCAAGGAGCCAACAGAAGTAATAAGCCAAATCTAACTAATTGCATATTAAGATAATCTACTTGGTAAATTTTACTCACATGAAAAAAATACCATATAGTAAATACCATATAGAAGGTTCAGAGGTACAGCCTGCATGTCTTTCCTTTTTTGCCATACCTGTTTTATTGAGTAATGTAGTTGTTAACTGAGAATAATACATTGTGCACAAACAAGAGCTGTCTGGGCTTAAGAATTTTAAATGTTAACAAAAGATTTGCAGGGTGAGTATATTATCATGCAGATATGGGCATATAATTAGGCACACCTCAGTGCTAATTTCAACATTAAAGCTTAGTAAGAAGGAAGGGCAAATACAATTAGCTTTCTATGCATCCTTAGTATCTATTCATAAAGCAATACATTAAGGAAGTCAAAGCAATGCATTAAGGAAGTCATTACTGTCATCTACCTTTGCACATAGATGCTAGGGTTCACATGACATGTTGCACTTTTCACAGTAAACTATTATTACTTCATGTTAAAAACACTGCAGGATGAAATCTCATTTTTTTCCTCCGGTTACAGGAGGAAAAACATCAAGGCATGTTTAGGAAAAAAAGTGATTCACATTTTCTATGTCATAGGGCACACTGGAAAACAGCATGATTGAGTCTATTCAACTATTTACATTACAGTAGAGAAAAGCTATTCCAACTACTTTTGCTCAGAAAAGCAACCTCTGCATTCATTCAGCTTGGAGGTTTTATTTTCATTCTTTAACCATGAATTATAGTGCTGAAGGATTTATGAAAACTGAGATTCCTGAGCTTCCTGGAAGAGTTTGTTACCTTGTGGGAGAACAACCTTTTATGATGTTAGCAGCACATGACAGACACAGCAATCAATTTATTTCAGTTGGTTTGTCTAATTCTGAGTTCATCTAGCCCAGGAAAGGACTGACATTCTCCTGCTGAATCTTCAGCCCATCTCAACACAAACAGTGCTGTGGACCCCTCTGCAGATTACCTGGAGCGCCACGTTTCATCATAAAAGCACCATGAAAACAGTCACAATTTGGCAGCGTACCTTACTGTGTATGCTTTCAAAACAGATGTTCTCATAAAGGATACAGCTTCCCTTCTCACATTTGCTTTGTCCCTACACTGATTCACATTCATATACAGACTGGGGTGGGAGAAATGACGACAGGGAACCTTTTGGTTTCACCCAGACTTAAAGTGGAAAATCCATTTGAATCCATCCCTTTCATTTTCTACTAACTACCAGCTCTAACACCTGAGCAGCATCAGTCAACTAAAGAAACTACAGACCAGCTGAAGGACTTTAATAGTACCAATTGGAATTTCATACAAGTCTTAGGTCTCTTTAGGACATGCTGCGATGGCTCATGCTTAATGAACCTGAAGGATGTGCTTTTAGTAAAGAAAACGAACAGTCAACCATTAATAAGGTCTAACTGGGCAAAAAATGTTAACAAAATAATAAAGGAGTTACATCTAGTACCTGGCTGGGTTCTCATCCTGTACGGACACAGGAGGCTTATCAGTGAGCTTCTGTGGCGCAAACTGAGGAGAAGGGGACCTTGATGTCTCCATGCCAGGTTTTTGAAGATACCGATACTTGGAAGATAATACAGACTCAGACCTAAGGTGCGTTTTTTCTTCTAAGTGCTGACAAACATTCTCCGTGGATGAGGCTTGCTGGAGCTGCTGTGGATTAGCACTCTTCAGTTTTCCATTGAAAGATGCAGGACTCTGATAGAGAGAGGAGTGACTGGCAAATACTTCGGCAGAGCTGGGGGATGAGGACGGAAAGGGCTGGCTGGGCGCTACCAGCAGAGATTCAGAAGAGGTGCCGAGCGATGGTGCAGAATTATCTGGTCGCCTGTATTTATCTCTTTTAGGCGGTGGCGGCCTCTGAGGAGCAGGTCCACGTTTCTTGTTCAGCAGCGCCGGCTCTACCCTGTGGTTTTCCTCTCCTTTGCCCTGGGACAGACTGGAGTGGTTCTCGTTCAAGGTCTGTGGCTCAGGGCAGGGGATATGAGGCAGGCTGCGATCCTTGCTCTTCTCGTTCACGTTTTCCTGAGAGTATCGGTAATCACTAGGCAATGTCCCAGACCTCCCCCGGCTCTCGTGAGGCAGAACCGTAGGCTCTTGTGCATGCAAAGGTCTGACAGATGCCTTCCACTTGTGGCCTAAATTCTGGTCCAGCTGATCCCTCTTCTCCTGTGGGTTTTCCCTCAGGGCCCCTGTGTCAGCTTGCCTAGAGAGAAGAACACATCGTTAATGCGCTGCTGATTTATCTCCTTCGGCACGAGGCCGCCGCACCGATCCAGGAAGCTTGAATACCGAGATCACATCCAACATTTAACACCAACTCCTCCAATCTACGGTAACTGTACGGGACAAAAACATCCTCTCATGTATGGGCACACGTGGTGTACCTAACCTAACGTGATGAATCAAAGCACAATGTCAGGCTGAATTAGGGTATGGAGCGCCACAGGATGCAACACAACCTTCGGGTAACCCGAGGCGCTGCAGCGTGCACGGCATAGTTAAATGCACAGCGCACCTCCACCGCTGATGTAGCTGGCACAGCCAAATGTGCAAGTGTTGGTAGAAAATAAAACTGTCTCAAGAACAGGAATCCTAATACTAAAATTTAATTCTCTTCTTGCTTCAGTGTCAGTAACGAAGCGCAGAAAGCAAGTTTCTTCTGTACGTGCAAAATTAATACTTGAGTGCCGTTTTAAATGTGAATTGAATACCATGAACTTTAATTATGAATCTGGAGGTTGAATTTTTGCATAACTGGTGAAAAATGAAATGAGTGCAAAGAAAATGTTTGCTGAAGCTAAAAAACTGGAAAAGGGAAAATGAACATCACCTGAAAAAAAGGCAGAAAAGGAAATTTAGAAAGGATAGTATTTTCCAGTCGGGCTTACTTTAAACTTGAACTTCTTTTGCCCTGTCAGCACAAATGACAAGCAATGGCGAAAAAGGCCTTACCTTAGACAGAAATATTTTGGGGTTTATTCCACTTTTACACTCTCTGTTTCTCTGGCCAGGAAACAGGCTTTCACAGCTCCAGGCTTGTGCTTTGCCACAAAACATGTAGTTCATTTGTGTTCACCAGACAGACAAATTGGGAAAGAAACAGAAGGCAGGAAAAAAAAAAAAAAAAAAAGTACCTCTGGAGCCCCGAGAGGAGACAGGTTTGTTCTCTGCTCAAAGAAGGCTGAAGAGACACTGTGAGTTTAGAAAAGAAGCTGCAACAGAGAAGTAAAAGGCTTCAGAGAGCTGCGAATATCATTTGTGCTACTCACAGCACTGGCCTCTGTATTTTAAAATAGTAACCCTGTAGACGTGCACTGCCCAAGCCTTCCTTTGAGGGAACTGTGAAAGAGGCATCTTTCTCAGCCTATTTGTAAAGTAAGGTTAACTTGAATGTTCAATGTAAACAGGTTATTAGCCTTACTGTACCAGTTTTGAGAATAAGTCTATAGGCAGTTACCATCAGTGTGTATGAAAACGTAATTTCAGATAAAAGCACATAAAATAAGTAATAGGTTAAGTCCATTATAAATTCAAGAAGAAGAAAAAATTTGGAGCAATTACACACTGCATTACTATTTTAATTAAATTAAACCACATCTTTAAAATGAAGTATTGTGGGAAGACAACTGATTAAATATGGGTTCTACTTTCACACCTGTATGATCAAATTACATTCAAAATTATTATTTTTTAGTCCTTGGATTTGTGATGTTTTAGCACTTCTGGAAAAAAGTTCTAAAAAAAAAATCTGGACATTGTCATTAAACTGGCTGATATATGGGAGTTTTAATAATTGTACTTCACACTGATTTTTACATGTCAGTAATAAAACAGCATTGTATTTCCAAGAGAGATGGCTTTTTCACTATTTAATTCCTTAACAGTCACATACACAATCTCTCTCGTGTGAAGTGTTAAATTTTAAAATTCAATTTTAACGGGTAAATTTTCAATTTAACATGAATGAGGAGCTGAATATTGTTTAAACTCAGATGTCTTTATATTGCTCTTAAGTAAGAGCAGTTGGTTCAGACAACTTTGAGTTGTCTGACAAATTCAGAGTCAATTCTGTTTTACAAACCAGTATTTACTGACTCCTGTTTTAACACTAGATGAAGGACAGTTTTGTTAAGTAAAACGATGTAAGGCCAGAAAGACCAATGCTACTCAGATTTGGTTACATGGCGTCTCTAGAGTCAGCTGGTTTTCCCTAGTGAGTTCAATGTAAGCAGAACTGGGCCTGTAAATAGTTCCACTAATTTTAATGGAAATAGTTACCAAATGAAGACTGCAGGCCTTAAGTATGAAATACTGTGTTTAAATCAGTGTTTTTCATTGTCTAGATAACCCATGTAGAGCACAGTTTTCTCCTAGTTAACCTGTGCCAAAAAATTCTCCAGGCCTCTCTATTCATCTTGACGTACATAAGCCATAACATAAGATGGTGTAACAGCTGCACTTGGGTGAGCAAGGATCAAGGGCACAGCACAAAATGTCGCAAAGACATAAACTACATGCACTACCTCAGCCAGTTTGCAAAGTATGCATTGAACTTCGCATGCACAGCAGGAGTGGGTGTGCTGGTGGAAGCAAACAGGACAGAGTATACCACCGATCTGACACATTTACATATCCAAAGCATGTAACCAAATTTGTTTAATATTACCCTGGCTCAGAAGCAATGAATGCTTTAGTAGTCCTGTCACCTTCCAAAATAGAGTAAAAGGAAATAAAGAATCACAGCACAGAGAAATTTAGAGATGCTACATTTGCAAACGTGGAGATAAAATTCAGAGATTACGTACGTGCCTTCAATACAGCTTCCACAAAATTAATCAAACATTTTGCAGTGCCACAGAAAATGGGTCTGAGGAATGGTGGCTACATTCAACACTGAGGCTAGTTTGCATTCGGTGTGAGTGGGTCCTCATGCAAAACATGCTTATCACATTATTTTGGAGAGATTTGAGCTTACTGTTCAGAAAGGAGGAAAAGAAAGCAAGCTTCAAGCCCCAGGAGAACACAGTGGCAAGAACCTGCAAAGGTGTTACATTATTATCAATACCAAGAAGTCCACTAAGCTACTTTAAATCTGTCGGTGCTTCATGTAACGATATGCCCAGAATACAGCTGTTTTGGAAATGAGGCCCATAGGAATATAAAAGGATAACGTACCACTGAAAGAACTTATAATTCACAGCCAGACATCACGAAGTGAGAGAGAGAGAAGAGTTTTAAATCATATGAAAACATGACAATTGACTTAATTGCCACTTTCATTCTAGATAACAAACCAGTCATCATCAGAAATGTTAAACTCTAAGTTATCTTCCAACCCGAAGTTCCCCCATCCCCACGATACGACGACACAACTATTCCAGTGCGACAGCCTTCCTGATGCAACGGAATCGGGGAAGCTCACACCACGTTCCCCATCCCTGGCACGCGATGACATTACAGCTCTGACTGTCAGACGACGTACGCTGCTCACTTAACCTGAACTGCAAAGGAAGGGTAATCAACAGACTTATGCTTTTGATACAAACTGGTATTCAGAAAGGGCGAGTCTGTTACAGGAGGCTAACATGAGCCTTTTCTGCTGTGCCTGCTTTTGGTATTTAGGGATATATAAAGGGAATTAAGTATAGGAGCCTTCATGTCTAAATGGTGGGGGGCAGAAGCCCAAAATATGCCTCTAACTGAAAAAAGAAGGAATTGCTTCATTACAAAAAACAGTCCTCCACATTTTTAAGAAGCTCTCATTAAGGAGAGGGCTCAGCTCTCCCAGAGGAGGTCTGTGTGGAGAGACAAGAGGCTGCCCACGCATCGGCCAGGTGAGCTCGGGAGGAGCTCTGCTCTGTGGCTTGCACCTTCCAACATAATGGCCACAGCCACCAAACACACCACCGCTTGCCACCGTGGGGGTGGAAATGTGTATCTCCCCAATGGCATGAAGTGTTTTCTACCCAGATGGACAAGCACGTCTCTCTCTTTCCTTCCGGCTCCGTTAGCTTGGGGCATACATGCTCATGACTGAAATGTAAAGGCCAAGTAAACGCTAAGCCAGAGAAATCAACCAAGCCTCCTCCCCAGTGCAGACACCCTAGTCCCCCAGCAATAACACAACAGGCTATTCTAAAACCAGAGACAGGTAATAGTAGCATAAGGTAAGTTAAACCATGGAGAGATACATATACACATACACACACACACATTAATAGGAGCCTGCCAGTGGAGTCAATGAGCAATTACCAAAATGAATCATTATGTATAGATGCCTATCAGAAGGATAACATTTTTGCTTGCCACAAAAAAACCAACCCCAAACCACTTCCTTCATTTGCCCCAGGATTTGACTAAAACTGGACACAGAGGTAGACCGATCTGATAGAATGTTGTATCTCAATAAATGAAAGTCACTTCGATCAACTCAATGTGTCTGATTTTTACCTGTCTGATTTTTATCTATCTGATTTACAGTTTCTTGAGAATGCTTCAGGCCAAGCCAAACAGTGCCACAAGACACTCCAACTTTAAAATCCCAGACTAGATAAGCTTTGCAAAAATGCATTAGCCAACATTTGAAAAATGCATTGTTTGTTAAACACCTGACCTCTGTGCAAAAAATTCACCACAAAACATAAGCACTGCTATGTAAGCAACAACGTGTCCTACACTAATTTATGGACAAAAGAGAGCAAATGGAGTGGCTGTTTCTGATTTAGCTTAAATTCCTTCTCAAACACTACAAGCTACACTGGAAAAAGGCCTTCATACCTGAGTAAGACTCCTCTGTAAGAGTCCTCACCCTACAATAGCAACAACCCCCTCATAATCAAGGTCACAGTTTTGCAGTCCCTTTAATCTGATCTAAATGCAGATATTGTGCCAAGACAGGCAGTCTCCTCCTTAGTCCACTCTGATTTTGTCTTCCCACTCTCTCCATTGTATTAGCAGTAGGAATTGTACAGCCCCACAGAAAATCTGATCAAGGAACTGACCTGGCTTGAAACAGATAATTATGTGGCTTAAAGCAATTGTGAAACACAGTCTTTGCTTATGCCAAAACTCTGTTTATAGGCAGAGCACTTGCCAATATGCTACTTTTTCAGCTGTGAACTTTATGTGCTGAAACTATGTTTTCATTGTGTATTTGTCTGGCACTTGGCACAGTGGGATCCAAAAGCACTTCTGCAACAGTCTGCGAATAAAGAGTAGTTTCTTCTACCCAGTATACTTCTGCTTGAGACCACAACAGGATGCTACAAAGTTGCAACGGGATGCACAGGGTAAGATTGCTGGAAATTTAGGAAAATGTTCGAGGTCTAATATCACATTTTAATCCATATTGATACAGTCAATGCAATCTAATAGATTCAGCACACCCTAAAGTACTCTCTACAAGCAAATCACGCATTGGTTTCACTGACTAGGGGATCAGATTAGTCACCCAAACATAGGTGTCATACCATTTCAGAAACTTTGAAGATTCAAAGGCATCAGTTTCCCTAAAAGGTGGCAGCTGGAAGCCAAGTGGGCTACGGTGGGCTATCTCAGGTCTCACTAGACACCTGTGTTTAGCCAACTGGATCAAGCCCAAGGTCTCTGTGGATTCTAACTTGAGTCAGCACTTCACTCATCTTTCTTCTATTAGTTATCTGAACCTTCATCTGAGTCCCACATGCTTTTTCCTTCTGCAGCTCCAGCACCCCAAAGGTTTTGAAATCGTCAAACTGGTTTTACTATTGCAATGCCAAGGAGACACCGACACCAGAACACTGCAATTTAGACATCCAATAGAAGGGCAATTATATTACCAGTGGTCCATTTTTCTGATGAGCACTGTATCTGCTATTACCACTGAGTCAGTACAGCATGGACTATCCACCATATAGTGACACATGAAGCACATTCCAGAGATGCCAAATGAGAGCTTGGACTACAAAACTACTTAGAAGTCTTTAAAGACAAATGCATAGAATAAAGGACCCCCCAGAAAACAGATGATTTAATCACCATGATGACTGTACCATAATGGTCACTCCAGAAAGAGGCACACCATGTGAGTCACTACCAAGAAGCAGAGCTGTTCACTGCCTTGATCTGAAACGGACAGATGATGGCAACTAGCATCCCAGAAGCACTACTGAAGCAAATGGTCCTAAAACCAACACATGAGTTAAGATGAAAAGAATAATGAATGCTGAATGATGAGAGAATGCTCTCTCCCTCTCTCTCTCTCTCAAAAAAAAAAAAAAAAAAAAAAAGGGAGAAAGAAAAGAAAACAAAGAGATGCCCTAGTATACTTCAGAAGACAACTAAAGGTACAAAACCAGCAAGATATTTCACAAAGTATACCCCATGGCGCATCATTGTTACACTACAACCCATTTATCAGGATGCGAGTCTTGGTTTTCCAATTCTGTCTCTGAATGCCTGTTAACATTATCTGCGCCTTGATGGCAGCTATCTGTTTAGTCAGTCACACTAAATACAGCTCAGTTGTTGCACCCGATGTGATAAAGCAAAATGTCACTCTAGCTTAACAACCCTTGCATTATCACCTGGCTTTATCACAGAATGAAATATGATAACAGACACGGCTTGCCAGTCCGTCAATCCCACCAGAATCCCTCTCCCGTCCTGCCTGCATGGCAACATACACAGCAATGGGGTTTCATCTCAGGTTCTTTTTCTTTCCAAAAGCGTTACCTCTCTCCCCATGAAAATCAGAAATAAATTTAACAGACCCACTCTAATTCTGCAGTAGATAAGCAAAGATACATTGATGGATGAAATGTAGGCCAGTCAGTCATAGGTAACTGCACAATACATAGGCCCACAGTAAAAATCAAATCCGATTAAAATTAAATTTCTTAAAACAGCATGGGGCCTTTATGCAGAAGGGAAGAATCTTGTGGGAAAGGGCCGAGGGAAGGATGTTTTTCCTTCCTTAGTTCAGAAAATAAAAGCCCCTCCTTCATTCTGCTGCACATCAAAAATCAATGATAAAAAAAAATATTTTTTATGGCTATATTCTTACTTGCTTTATCTATTGCATGCCTGCCCTAGCACACAGGGGATTGCCTGCATGGAATTAAAATGACTTCTGCTCACTTAAGTCAACCAGTTAATACGTTCTGGACTTACACACTGAATTCAATCATCAGAATATCCCAACAGTATAACAAGAGCCATCATATTACACAAATGGCAACCACTGCAGAGACAAAAGACAATACTTTCCTCCACTGCTAACAAGGAAATCACAGTAATCTTAAAAAAAGCTCTAAGAAAAATGATTGTTTTGTCAATTTATTAAAAAAAAAAAACCCTACATTCCAGTTGCCACTCCTTTATTTTATTTTTTTTACATCTAGACTTTTTTTTCCTGATATGCTGTTGCTATTTTCTTGTTGCTATTATTATCAAAAACAGCTGCTTGCAGCTGAACAAAAATTCAGTAACAGAACAGAAGCTATAAAATGAAACACTTTGTGAATAATAGCTAGGTCACCTGGGTTTCTCAGGCAGGCACCAAAATGAACACGTAGCTCATCTCTAAAGGAAAAAAAAGCCCTAAACCAGTTATTTAAATTAATTAGCATGCATATGCACACATTTAAATAGCCATCTTTTCACTCAGAGCCACACTCACCGCTTGCTTCCAATAGTCACATCCAATTCTCTTACAGTCCCAGCTAATATCTCCTGCTGCTTTGGAAAAGGTCTTCGTGCAAGCCTGCACTCACACTAACAGGCTTGCCAGGAAAATAACAAGATGAAAAGCTCTCGCACCACCCCTAGCCGAGAGGAACCCCGAGCCTGGCACCCCGAGCCACAACAACGGCACTGCAGCCCTCAGTCCAGAAAACAAGTATTTTCGAAAGGCACTGCCTTCTAATTCCAGTGTGCATGATGCCAACTGTGAAAACAAAAGCTGCTAAAAACAGCGCGCGTGTGCGAGCACATGCACACAGAGCATCTTAGCTGGAATTAACTCACGTTTTCCCCCTGTTCTCCCAACCCATCAGTTAACAGAGCAGTCGATTACGCTAGGCAAAATAAAATTCTGTACCAAGCATTGCATCGTTCCTAATTTGCTACTGTAGCTTCTGCTGATAGGGACAGAAGACACAGCCTGTACTCAAAGACCTGGAGAACAAAAGAAATACTGTATTAATTAATACTGCAAATTTCTGTTCAGAACTGACAGAAAAAGGTAATTAAGGCGCACGCCTCTAGCTGTTTCTCTCACGCTTTAACACTAAAGACAAGACAATCTTACCAGGATTTACAGCTGTTTACCCGTATTCACTGGATACGTGAGCTTTGCATCCTTGCAAATGTGCCAGCCAGTCTGAAAGCCTCGCAGAACTGAATCTGTCTCAACCTCTGCGTCTCATTTACTGTAACACAGAGGATTTTCAAAGCCATGCCTCACAACAGCTGGCTTGTTTTTGCCTGCTTCCTATGATTGACAAGTTCATACAAGCTCCGTCAACTTTAACCTTGATAAGTGAAGGCTTGGTCTGTATTGTATGTTACATCATCAGAAACTTCTGACCTCAGGGAAAAGATCTCAGAGACTTCAAAGCTTTTCCTTTCCCCTACCCCCACCCCCTGGATTTGGTTATTTAAAAAAAAAAAAAAAAAAAAAATTAAAAGTCCTTTAATTTTTTAGGGGTTTTTCCTTTCATTTGTGAAAATCATGATCTGCATCTCAGCAACAACAGTTCTGCAAGTTTTAAATATTTAAAATGATTTTTAAAAGATCAGTGTGCTGCTAGGCTCCTTTCTGAACAATGTTCAAATAACCAAGTCTTTAATTTCAGAGGAGAGTCTTCATCAACAGCCCTCCAGCTTGAATTTTTTTGCATGCGTTTTGTGTACAGGCGCTCTCTCTTGCAGGAGGTTCAGCAGGGAAAGAAGTAAATGCTTTCATGCTGCATGAGCAAATTACCACCCCCACGCTCCATCTTTAGAAACCAAAGGCATCGTGGCCTTCATCAGAGCAAAGCTCAAGCTCCTTTCAATTTTTCTACAAGAACATGTTAAAGACTTAATAGAGAAACTGTGGATAAGGCTTTAATATATATTAAAAGATAATTTTAAAGATGACCACTTTAAGGGGAAACTGTTATTTAAACTGTATGCAAAATCACATACAGCGGTTAGATATTATGATACAGCACTGATACCCAGTTAATATCTTCCCCTAAAATTTTTCTATCTCCCCTAAAATCTTTATATCTCTGAAAGCTGTCTATTTGATTGCAAAATAGAGAGAGAATGACTTCAAGAAAACTCACCCGTTTACATAATACAACACAACTGGTTAACAGACTGTAGCGAGTCTGGTTGGCCCATGCAGAGCAACGGAAGTTACAGCTGTCATGGTACTTTTTAGCACAAAACTTCACTCAAATTTACTGGCATAAACAGTCTCCTGCATGACAGCAAATCATAATGCATATTGCCGAAGGGCTTATACCAGAAGGTGAACATTTCACAGGCTAGCTTTTAGTACCAGAACACCATAAAGCCACTCCATATGTTAGAAATATATGAACTGCTGCACTGAGAAGACACATCGGTCACCTATTTCCAAAGATGCTTTTCATCAAGTAACTTAGGGGAAAATCAAATCTACAATACATCAGCATATGATGCTTTTATGAGTATAACCACTGGAGACTATATCTTATATTATCTCTAATCTTCCTACTCAACTGTATTCATTAAAATAGCCACAAGAAGATAGCTGGATTTCAAGTGATGCAACGGAAACTTAGTCTTTAGATAGTTTTCATTCTAATCCTCTTTCCAGGGAAAGCAGTAAAACTAAACCAGAACGCAAAAACGGACTAATGCTAACAAAATGACCTCTGTTTCTCTCTCCACAACCTTTTTTGTGTGCCATTCCTCTGGCCCACCCCCAATTTCAGTACCTTCAGAATCACGTCTAGGACTTCTCCCAGCTTCTCACACTTGGTAACGCTTAAATTTGGGGGCAGGGGAGGAAACGTTCCATAAGAAGAAACTACCCTCTGACACTTCTTTTTATCAGACCACAGTGGCCTCACATACCCCTAGCTGTCACTGCATGCACAGTGGAGAGCAGATGTGCCAGCAGCAGTTAGGTGAAAGGAACTTCACTCAGTAATAAGCAGCTGGAAATAGAGAAAAGGGGGTATGTGAGGTGGGGTAGCTACCCTCAAGTTTAGAAACAAGGATTCAAAATTCACTGAACAAAGGTAGAGGGAGAAGCCACACTTTCAAGGGTGTGGGGAATGAGCAAATTGGATGGGGAAGAAACAGGGCTACATTACTGTAACATACTGTAAACCGAGCGCAGGCTTTGGAGACAGTCCAGCACCCATTTAATGAGATCCAGCAGCTGCTGGTGAGCCAGAGCGGAGCATCACACCGACCTGCAGGACACGCACCTGACAGCCGCTGGGCTGGGCGCCGCTAGGAGAGCGAGGAATGGGAAGGCACTGGGAGGAGCCTGCAAGGTTTAGCACTCTCGTTTAGCCACAACCAATCCTAGATCCCAAAACAATGCATTTGGGATGCTCTTGAAGAACCACACATCTCTCAGCTCAAGCAGCCTGAAAGTTTTAAAATGGACAACAGGAGGAAGAAAAAGACTGCAGGTGGGACAATTTATCATGCAGCTCCTGCCTTGATCCCAAGGTATGAGAAGAATCCGGTTCAAAACTTTGCTACTTGAAGAGCTACCCTGTGCCAGTGGCCATATGTATTCAGATTAATCATTCTTGAAAGATCAAGAATCTACACTGTGGTATTTAGTTTTGAAAAGGGCATTTACATACATGAGAGGAATATTTTTAACAGGAACGAGCCAGATGGTATAATGCTAAGAGATAACATGCGACAGGAGATATAATATATGAAACTCAGAGAAAATGCATAAACACATATCAAAAAAACCCAGAAGACCACCCTTTTTCCTCCCCTCTCTCTGTCCCCTCCAAAGGCCGGATTAAACAGTAATTAAAAGGACATCCACCAGAGAACTAAAGTCCTACCCAAATGAGGAAAATCCAGAACTATTCTAGCAAAACAGATGTATAAACACAATAAGGTAAAAAACAAAAAGAAGGAAAAAAAAAAAAAGGCTGAGGTACAAATTCTTAAAGGTGTTAGAACAAAAAAAAGGAGGAAAAAAAAAAAAGGCGCTTTCTCAAACACAGGTATTTGCCAGGCAGATTACAGGGCCAAAAGTACAACAGTAAGAATACAAGAAGGCGGCCGCAGCAGAAAATTGACACGGACTCCCCTTCGCATCTCCGTGAGCAAAGAACAGCCTATGCGAGAATTACTCTCAGATGCTGTCCGCCCATTAAGTGGGTAGTCATGAGTTACCTGGGCTACATGGTAATGACCTGAAACTCCCCCAGGAAACTGCTGAAATAGTAGCTGTGATGCACAACTACCCATTCCTCTGAGACCTGGGCAACTGCTCGAGCAAGTGACACAGGCAATGTTTGGGGAGGGAAGGTGTGAGGGTGTTGAAGAGAAAGAAGGAGAGAAAGAGAACAAGAGTAAAGAAAAAAAAGATTCATTATGAATCTGGAGAACTTCAGAACCATAAACTTAACATCTAAATTAAGCAAAGAGGTAGAAATTTTACGAAAAGATTCAGCAGCTGCACTAACTAGCATGTTAAAATGACAAAGAAAAGCCGTGTCTTGGATGCATTACTGTTCTTAGAAAGAGTCACTACACGTGGACAACAGTGATCTGGATGACAGAGACTATTTGGATTTTCAGAAGATTCTTTAAAAAAGTTATTCTCACCAGAGGCTCTTAAAAATTTGACTGCCGTGGGACAAAGTCCTCACTTGCATCATCACATGATTAACCGAACTGGTTAGATCTAGATGATTTACAAAAGGGGTGAAAAAGAAGGTGGCAACAGTTGCTTCTGTGAGGAAATTATTCTGAGTAATAAAGACACAAGCCAAAGATTTCCTATCATGAAGCGAACGGGCCATAAAACAACAGATGAAATTCAGGTTTAATAAATGCAAAGTAACCCACAGGATAGCTTTTCCTATACCTCAGCAACATATACAATGATGTATAACTGAAATTTACTGCTATGCAGGAAGGAAAAGCTGGATTTCACAGACTGTTCTATGAACGTACAATCTCTGTACTCCATATCAGTAAAAAAAAAAAAAAAGTCAAGATAAAGGGAACATTATGTTACTTTATGAATTCATAGTGACCCTAATGTCGTTGCAGTTCTCTCACTGCTCCAAAAGGAACATATGAGAATGTGAAAAGACACAGAAGAAGAAAATACGGATGGGCAAAGCCATACAACAGCTTTCACAGAAGAGACACCCCGCTCACCTCCTGCAGAAGAGGTGCTTTTTCTCACAACACATCAGCACAAAAACCTACGAACGTCAAAAGTCGATGTGGGTCCAAAACCAGTTAGACACTTTTCTGAAAGAAAAATTCATCAAGGGCTGTTAACCACAAATATTTAGGATTGCACCTCTTAGCTGCAGATCAGCAGGTGCTGGGCAAGGGTACTAAGCAGCACGGCTCTGTGTTTGCTCTGGTTTTGTTTTCTCTGAGCATCTGCTACTGCTCAGTCAGAGAAAGGAAACCTGCCTAGGTAGACCTTTGGCCTGCCCTAGCATGACTGTTCCTCAGAATCAACTTCTATCAACTTCCTTCATATATCAGTGATTCAAGGTTATGCAGTCTCAAAGCATGATATTTATTTAGCTGTTATTAGTCACATACACCAGTACACTGGAAAGGCACAGTGGTTCATGGCAACGAAACGTGTACTAATCACAAGTATTTACAGAAATCTAAGGAAGACGAAAGGTGTCAGGGGACTCCTAATACACGAACAGGCGCTGCTGGACTCTCTCTCCTTTGTTGCCTCTCTATGCATTGGAAAAGCCACAGAAGTGTTTTCCCAGTTTCAGACAACATGTAAACTTTGAAACAGCTCAAGACGGTACTGCGTCATCCATTGGTCCATATGGTACATACAACGACATCATTGGCAAAAAAAGTGGTCTGGCAGATGCCTTAATAATCCATATCTTAATGATAAAGACATGCTAATGTAAATAGAAGGGGCTTCAGCAGCTCACATTCTTGAAGCCTTTGTTAATAGCCAAGAGCCTGTGAGGATGCACGCTGGTTCTCCTGCACTGCCTCCAGATGATGACAAATAGCTGCACGCAACTTGCTGGAAAGGGAAAACTGCCATTTATTTTTTTATTTTCAACTTCATGCAAGAAGGCATTTTCACATGTAAATTCATTATCGTTAGGAATTCAGATATCTGAGGCATTACTTCAACCAAACTGGTATGTTCTGGCTGCATGAAAGGCATGTTTTCTTCTCCCTTTAACTGAATAATTAATCTCCCTCAAAAAAGAGCACTTAAACCTTTGTAACAGCCCTTATTATACTTAAATTGATTTTAAAAAGAGAACACTTCACTTTATAAGCTCTTGAATAAAATGAACATAGAAACTGTTAGTACACTGCATATTAGATACAAAAGTAATCATGCATATTTTATAATTTATTTCCTACAAAATACCACTTGTTAGATCATTCTATACTTAGCAAATTGATAGGAAATATTTCTTTCCTTTAGAAGAATTTATGTGAAAAATGACAACAGCTGTAGGTGAAGTGTAGAACAGAGAACTTAGACCTCTTTTGCATAAAATATTGAAGCTTGTTAATACATGCCTGAAATGTTTCCCAAAGTCATTTTTCACTGATTTGTAAGGAAGCAGTTGCCCAAGATTATACCAGTTCTTCCTCAAGAGGAAAAGGGAGGAAGGTGAAAACATTTTGCTTATATAACTGTGGTTAGAACATTAAACCTGGGCATTTAGGTCAACTTAGACATCAAGAATGACTTTTACTTTGTTTTTGTATGGTAAAAGATGTTCCTCTGTCTTCAAGAGCTGAGATAGAAGCACCTAGTAAGGCATGAAAGGTCTAAACAAAATGTCTTACAGTGTTTAATTAGAGTTGAGTCATGCTGTGGTCCCATACTTGACATGCACATGCTCTTGTACCTGACACCTACTAAATGTTGAAAGATTTTCTGCGACCTGTGATCTCATAAATCCTTTTTCACTTTTTGAAATTATGTAATTTTCATAGACATTGCAGAAACAAATTAATAGAGACACAAGTCAAATGTTCTTAGAAAGTAAATAAGAGCAATGGCTGCGAACATCGCTAGTTGATGGCAATCTTAAGAATTAGATCATAAAAGCACTATTCTTTTGATGCAGATTGACTTTTGTGTGTACCGTGTCATCCTGCAGGAAGCCACAGACTACAGGCCAGAGCACACATTTCCATCTTTAAACATTTTGAAGGGCTATGTCGGTTTAGAAATTGTGGAGACATCTATAGGGAAGTTAATTATATAACCAGCATACGTCATTTAACGAATACAGAAAGAGAGACCTGTTTAAAGAAGGACAGACTTTACATTTCTAAAAAGTTAAGCTTTTGTAACTAATTTGAAATAGAAAGAGTAGCATCATTAAAGACAGAGAAGCATCAACTTTTGTTTTACAGATCATCAGACTCACATAACACTTTTAAAGCAGTCCTAAAGTTAAAAACATATTTAGAATTGCATCAAACCTCAGTATAAAAATATTCATCTCATGTCAGATGACTGTTTGCATGCCTGTGAGCTCATAACAAGAGCGGCTTGGTTCTTGCACGAGAGATGATAACGGCTACTATGGACCACTGATTACTCTTCCTATAGAAATAATACTCCAAGCTATTAAATACTGCAATTCGGAAGAACATGCTGCAGCTTTTCTGAAAAGGGAGATGAAACAACTTGAATTTATTGGAAGCACTCAGTAATCTCAGAGGGGAAAAATACAGCCCAAAGATGAAAGGAGTTCACAAATTATCTTCATCAACTTTAAAAAAACCCCAACTTTCAGAAGTAATGTCAGTTTAGGTTTTGCAACTGTGTGCTAAAAAACAGAGCACCAAAAAAACCTACTGTAGTAAAAAGAACCAGCAGCAAAAAGTCCAAGAGAAAAAAATTGCTTAACAAGCACTTTTTTTTTTTTCATTTTAACCATTTGCTTTTACAATACTCCAACCTTTTTTCATTCTAGATTCAATGCATTAAAAGGACTCATATTTCGCCTGAAAATAATCAGCAAAGCTGTAACAGTAAACATTCGAAGTTTATTTAAAACCCAAATTATTATTTTTTTCGCAAAACAACTCAAGGGGAGGCAGGCCAGAGGCACCCTGTAGCATTGGACAGTCTGTAACCCAGAGAAGGCACCTGTGGACTCCACAGCTGGCTCTCAGCTTGGGCCCCTGCACATCTAACCCACACAAATGCTGAAGGGCTGCTCCTGTGTCCAGCGCGGTCACGCTGGCTTTGGAAGCACAAAGGCAACTGTACCACACAGGCCTCAGTAGCACAGAATAAGGGCCATCAGCAATGTAATCCAAACCCAAATTTTCAAAGAAAATATTAAATATGACCGCAAGGAAGACCTTAGGTTTGCTTAACATTCATGCTCTAGAATATAACATGGATTAGGTAGGTTTGCTAGCCATTTGCAGATTGCTAGCTTTTAAAAGTAGGAAACTAAATGCCTTTAGGCCAGCTCAAAAATCGTAAAATCGATTCATGTCATGATGAGTCTACTTCCTTTCGAGCACAGGAATGCCTTGTTAAAAAAAAGAGCACATGGAAATACATATTCTTTCTGATAGGACAGCCATTCATCATCATGCAGTGGTAGTTCACAACACAGGAATTAAATGCTGAAATGAGAGATTTTTATTTATTCAGTTTTTTTGAATACAGAAGACATATAAGCCCTCACCCCCTCTGCATAACACAAGTGCTGAGGGGAAGACTGCAAATGAGACCATTTTACAAAACCTCCTGTAATGCGGTGAAACGGCCAAATACTACATCTGAAATAGTATGTCAAAATAGGCTTTGGCTTAAGAGAGAAAAAAAAAAAGAAAAAAGAAAAAAAAAAAAAGACATTATTGCAGCTGGTGCCCAGTCATGTGATTTTCATGGATGCCGTGATTATAAAGCAAGAATTGTGCTGCACAAACACTGCTAAAATGCTGGCGTAGGAGTATTATTCACATGCTTTTGTGACTAGGGTTCAGCACTGGTGGATGGAAATCATTTTACTTGTCCAGAGATGCTGTCTGCCTACAGAAGCACGTCTGCTCCCGGCTGATTGTGCTGCCGCCTCCCCCTCTCCCTCCCCTCCAGCCCAATCTCCCCTCCACACGCGTGCGCGCACGGGCGCACACATTCACACCCTCATGGGCTATTCATTTTGAAATCACTACGGTAAGTACAAAGGGCTACTAAGAATTAGAAAAATAGCAGATGGTCTCTTCAGTTGGGCCATAAGCAATGCAAAATACAACCATATAAAACCACAAATAAATAATAATTTTTTACAAGCTTTTACGGTCACGACTAGAGTACGTATTTCCTACAGTTCATCATTTTTTCTCCCCTTGAGAGATTAATACCACTTATAGAACTGAGGAAAGCCCATAGAAATTATTTTTCCTGTACATGCTCTTCTTCTGTTACAAAACCCAGAGCTATCAAACCTGGCAATAGCAGTGTGTCCACAATCTCAGCTCAGCTGCCACACGCCACTTAAGCAGCCGCAGTATCAGCAATCACCGAAATCACTGCTTACATTACAACAGCTCCAGCAAACTGTGGGCCAGGAGGAGGGCACCCCCCTGCGCGCCCTGCGCGCTAGACATTTAAGGACTTGAACTGCATTGTGCATACAGTCACACATTTGAAAAGGGTCTGAAAATATTGCACAGTTTAATTAAAACATGAATTAACAGAGAAAAGCAGAGCTGATCAAATGCGAAAACAACTTTTGGTGGCTTCTGTTCATGTACTGCATTCTGTAAAGGCACAAGTAGAGAAAAGTCCAATTCACAGCACTACTGTGTTCCAGTAGCACGCTGTCTCTGCCAAGGAGAAGACTGGAAAACTCTCCTGGGAAACCTCAAGCATTCCCTCCCCCCTGCCTCCCCCTGCCAAAAACCTGTAACTGATAAATATGAAAAATATCTGAATGGTTTCATGCACCCTAATAAGAATCATCTGGCTCTGAACAAACTGTAATACACTCAACACTTGACAATTTCTTCAAGCTCACCCGAGAGTCCCCATAAATTTCAGTCCCAACATTAATTCTATCATGCACATTGAAGTATGTGGGGAGGAGGAGGGAAATAAGGGAAAAAGGCATTGCAAAAACTCTGAAATCATCATAGCAAAACTTCCAGTTCGGGTCAGGAAAAGATCAGATCAGAGTTGCCTTAAGAAGCATCTTAAAGCCAGAAATTAAGAAATACTTACCTTACAGTGCAGTTCCTTTCATCCAGATTGTTAACTTTAGAGAAAATACGCTCCCCATCTTCCTTTAAATCTTCTGCTTGCCTCCTTACTTCAACTGAGACTTCCTAAAAGTGGTTTATAGCACAAATAAGACACCAAGTCATCATGTTTCAGACTCCTGAAAAATCTATGATTATGGAACCTCTTATTTGTGGGTTTGCTCTGTTTGAATATACATGAAGTCAACAGCATAGCATGTCTTAAGCTTGTTTGGTTTTAAGTGGTACAGTATGCTCTGTGACCTCTTGCGCAGCACTGCCGACCTGGCTGTGCTCAAGTTACTCCTCTACTTCGCTGATCTACAGAAGAGCTTAGCATTTATATAAACTTCGCAACTTCCATTTGGCAAAGACAAAAAAAAGATGCAGCAAAGAAGTTACAGAAGCGTTGCTCGCATTTTAGAAGAGGCAAGTACGCACCAGCTTTTGAATCCCTGAGTGCGTACTTTAGTTTCTCAGTAAAACACACAACATCACTGTTCCAGAATTTTATTATCTCGCTATCTTCAAACAACCACACCCAAAGCATAGCTTTGCATTACAAACACTGAACCTACAGGAAATTTAATTGCGCATTAGCACTGGAATCATCTGAATCATATATGCGAAAGAACACTTTTATTTACTTCAGTCTGTTGTATGCATCTTCAATGCACTTATCACCATATTTTCCAGGTGCCTAAACAGGTGTCTGCTTTTTGCCCCAGGAAGCCTATACTGAACTTAAAGGCACTGACTAATAAACCAGAAATGCATACATGGAACAGATTATATGATGATTTTTCTGCTGGGTAGGCAATTATTTAATAATTTAGTTAATTTAATTTTCAAAATAACTTCCAGGTGAATATTTCCAGTGCTTGGAATCTCTACCCTAGTAAATTATCCGCATAGTTAAGTCTGCACATAGAGTTCAAAAGTAACTTTTGCAAAACTTGAAGGCACAAAAAACTTAAAGAAAAAGAATCCACAGCTTTTAGAGATCAACATATTTTGTTTCTTTTTGAGCTATCCTCATTCCACTCCCTGTATATATACACACACACACAGAGGTGCTGTGTGGATGTGTATATATGTATGCAATGTTTTTACCAAGAGAAAAAAAAAAAAGGAAAAAATAACATACAACTGCATTGCCACAATTCTTTTCTTGCATAAGGTGAAGTTCAACACAGGTTGAACACACTATGACTCTTTATACATATCAGGCAATCTTGTAGCAGCTTGAAAAACATCTTTTAAACAGAGAACTTAAGAGACTTGGTTTCTCTGTTTACTTCCCCTGCCACCTGCCAACCATTCCCTGGCCCTGCTCAGTTAAAAATTAACCTAATATTTACTTGCAAGTTGAACAGACATTTGGCATCTCTCTAAGGAATAAATTTATACATCTTAAATCAAGCAAACTGACATAAAATAAAACACTAAGCAGTTTCATTTGTTGCTGTAGTGTAGCTTCAACATTAACAGGCATATTTTTAATCTTTTTTAAGTTTTAATTTTTAAGTTTTGTCCTATGTAGCTTTTGCATGAAGCAAGTTTAGAAGAAAAGAGGAAATCCATGAAAAATCATTAGACCATTAACAAAATTAGACAAAAGTAGATATTATTTCCCCTTGGAACATTTTCCTTCATCATTTGAGAGAACTGAAAGCCTTAAAATGGGGAATGCAGCCACACCAATGAAGAAGTAACTCTGGGTGAAGACTGCTTGGATCCTCCTATACCTCTACTGTAAAAAAGAGGATATTATCAAATCAACCAGGTTGTTTTCTTCCACCTGGCTACAACACACAAGAAATTACTTGATCCAATTGCTCTTTGCTACACACAGTTCCTGTGCAATACAAACTTTGATCTTCTTCATTTTACTTATGAGAGCTACCTATAACAATTATTCCCTTCCTGACAAAAGGCAAACACCATACTACATTGTGTTCCTAAACTGGAAATGTTCATAAAAATTACCTCTTTCCCCCTCCACCACTCTCCTGCCCCCCCCCCCCCCGCCTCAGGCAATTTAAAGGATAATGCAAAAGACACTTGTACCTGTTTGTAGAAATCAGTAGAAGGGGATGATCTAGACCTCTCATGGGTGTACTGGGGTTTCTCATGTTGTTCATGGCCTGCGTCAAGGATGTTATCGGCTGAATGGTACCTTCCTGAGCTCCTTGCCTCTATTGGCTTCCGCTGCTCCTTCCACGACGCCTGATACTCTGCAAAGGTTCCCAGGCGCTGCGGCTGTTCAGATTTCACAGTCCTATCAGCAGCCTTATTGCTGCTACTGTGGGGGACGTTATCTCTTGAAGCATGTGCAGTTTCAAGTCCAACAGAGGCTGCCCGGCCTCTTCTCTCATACCATGACTCCTCTCCCTCTTGTCCACCGTGAGCTTTCCTCTCTGGCCCCTCAGGCGGTCCCTCAGCTAGACCGTGGGGAGCTGGCTTCTGTGCAGATTTCCTATACACAGGCTTACTTGTTTCTTCAAAAAATTTCCACCTGTCTGCAAATGAGCCCAGGGCTTCTTCAGATGTATTTGGACGGCAATGAGCACGGCACTCATCCTCTGACATCCCCACCTCATTCATTTTCTCCGGTTCAGAGTAAGACTTGAGTTTTTGCTCTGTTGTGAACCTCTTCCTGGCTCCAATGCGAGAAACGTGATGAGTGCCACTCCCTGTAGGGTTCGGTTTAGCTTGTGTAGCCTCGAGGAATCCAGACACATCTTCAGAAACCAAAGCCAATAACGAAGAGTTGTAACTACCAGTTTTCCGCTCGGGGGACCTGGGGAGATATTCAGCGGGGCTGGGCTCCAAGTCCCGCCGTTTGAAGGACGTCGCCCTCAGAACCCTGGCCTGTGCTTCCTTGAGGTGATCTTTGTAGGTGCTGGTAAAGTTAGTGTCTGGAGAGGTGGCGACATTTTCTGCTGAATCTGGCTTCCAGGTCTCACCGCGCTCCTCTGTTTCAGATGACCCTACTAACGTAGCAGTGCTTCTACTTTTCTGCATCTTCGCTCTTCTCATTTGGATCTCATTTCTCAGGGTTGTTGCAAAACGATCGCTCCTTCGTGCCTGTTTAGACAAGTGAGTGTCAAATGGGGCCTGTCGCTCTGTTACTTCTGGGCTGTTGTCAGACTGCTTTTTACCTTCCTGAGCTAAAGAGTGCAACATTGGGGTCTTCTGAGGAGAAATCTTGCTACTCTCATCTTTCCCCCACCTAAAATCTTTCTGAACAGATCTGTTTTCAGTGGTAAGGACACAGCCCTTTACATACTCCTGTTGACCATACCTAGTTTCACTTTCCTCAGAGCCGCTCTCAAAGTTTTTCTTTTGTCCAGACTTTTCAGTATGATTGGGTTTTTTAGCTTCTTCTACTACAGCACACCTAGCATCCCCCTCTCTGTCCACTGGGTAATGACTACTGTTCTCACACCCTTTCAGTAAAGATTCAACAGATTGTTGAGGTAGATAGTATTTTGGTTTTTGGACCATTGTGACAACTGCAGGATTTTCGTGAGGTCCAAGCGATGCATCGGTCCCCACTGCAGGTTTCCAGCTGTCGTCCTTGAGCTGGAGTGGCTTTGAGCTTCCCTGAGCAGGCTGTTTTGCTGTCACGCAATAATAGCGACTCTGTCCGGTGTTGTCCACCTTCTGTTCAGCAGCGCTGTTCGAAGAAGAGGAAGTGTTGAGCAGACTGCCTTGGTTTGGACTGTAGCCATGAAAATGATCTGTAGGTAACTCCTGAATGCCACTATAGGACAGATAATGTTGCTGATCTTTAGGCGCAGCTAAGATTCTTGCATTGTGAAAAAAAGTGCTTTCATCACTGTACTGGTGCTGGTGGTGGTAACTGTACATAGGCTGTGCAAACCGAACATCAGTGCTGGACAAGGACGACTGCAGTTTGTTCACAGTTCCTGCATTACTATTGTACCTTTCACCAGTCGAAGAAAAACTGTGTTCTGAACTGAAATCGGATTTATAATTTGAGCTGCTGACCCTCCTGTCACATGCTCTGGAGGGCCGCCGCTGCTGCTCCACAGTTTCCAAGTTCCAGTCACTCCTGGGCTGAGATCGGTTCAGGGCTGTAAAGTGCTGCGTGCTGGCACCCTCTGAGTACCCAGGGCCATGGGCTTTCTCATGGCCTTTGGTAGCAGCAAAGCTGTCACTACGAAGAGGTGGAGGTGGGGGGGGAGGAGATGAAGACTTCTTCTTATCAGGAACATACCAGACAGGTCCAAAACTGGATCTCCCCGAGCTAGGGAGCTTGCCATCAGGGTGTTCCTCTATTCTAAGACTTTTGTTGTTCTCGTATTGGATTGGACCTGGCAAATACCCAGGTTTGTCCTCTATTCCACTGTTGTCATTCAAGAACTGGCCAGTCTTGTTTCCATGCTTAGCAGTCTCCCAGTAGCCTACTTTGTATAGCATGTTCTCTGTCGAAGAAGTGTCTGCATTGGATAGAGTGTGGTCAGGGGTGCTAGAACTTGTGGAGAAAGACCCATAGGCTGAATCCCGCTTACTTTGGCTCCCTAGATGATCAATGCTACTATTAGACCTTGCAGAAGAAAGTCTTCCATACTGGGCTACTTGTGGAGTGTGGTCCCAGCTGTCCATACTTCCCAAAGAGCTGAATTGGTCAGAAGTGCGATGTAGACTTGACTGATCCCACGAGTTTGACAGGTCATGAGAAGAACAACTATGGTAGGAAACAAACAAAAAGCCTCAGCCTAAATATACCAGTCAAAAAATGCCACAACGTAATTATAAATATATAGCCACCAATTTTACTAACATTGGTTAAGATCCATCTGCATTACAGTTACTCAAGACAAACAATCTAATAAAATTGGAAGTTTGAACACAAAGTCAGGGCTTTATCTTTATACTCTGATTCAAAGCTTGAAACCTTAATAACTAACTCAACTTCCCTTTGTAAGTTTATCAGTAAGTAATACACATTTACCTCCTTCTGCAAATCGTTGATTTTGCTGACTTTACTTTTAGACAAGTTCAGTTTGAGCTCCATTAGCTCCCACTTTCCCAGGACAAACACCAGACAACTTATTTCTCAGCTTATTTTCCAGGCACCCTGATTCTTCCAGCTATTAAACTCATGTACTTCCCTGTTCATCTTTTGTAATCTCACTCTAAATTTCTTTAGCCAACGAAGTTATTCCCTTGTCCTGCTTATCCAAATCTGTCCCTTCATTTAATATTTTCATTTCTAAATGGAGGTTCACTAAAAACACTTGCCTCAAATGCCACTATTTTAGTTCTGAGCCTCCACATGCACCTTGCCAGTGTGGTTTCAAACTACTCTCAGGTTGACACCCTTACAACTATGTCATTCAATTCCACCAGGGTCCACAGCACTGACAGGAAAATGTCAGGAGGAGATGCCAGAGCAATGTAAGCTCTGCATGGCCAAAACTAAACTTCTGACCTTCCTTCAAGAACCCTTACTGCCACCAGTTCCTCTCTGCCACTCCTTCCTCTATAGAAACATCATCTTTGACATTGTACTTCCTCTGGATCATTTGCCTGGGACACGATTTCAAAATCCTGCTGATTCTGTTGTTTTCCTACCCAATCAGTTTTGTCCTGTTTTCTTTCCTTTATATCTTTCACAGCACCCACCTACTGTCAATCCAACACACTGATGCTGACACGACAGTCTTTCCAATTATTTTCATCACATCTCTCTGTTTGAACTTCACTGGCAGCCCCTCCTGCTTTTATATACCAAATTCAAATTCTTGCCCTTGCATGCAAAGCCCCTTGGTAGAAATCCCAGAATTATTCCACTTCCCTGTAGCTATAATTATATGAAGCATCTATCAAATCTTGTGCAGTAAAGAAACCTGTGAAAGCCAGCAATGAAATTAGATTAGTCCACATAAAAAAAATACAGTGATATAGATCTTTTTTTCTGTCAAAAATATTGCCAAGGTCAACTAAACAGATCTTTGGAATTCAGTATTAACACAAGAATTGCTCCTCCCCCTGCCTTACTATAGCCTTTGTAACTTTCTTCTATACAACATGGTCAAAAGGAATTTATGTGAAATAAGAGAAGGTATACTTTGTGCTTATTTTCTAAAAGCATTTTATTAACAATATACACTAGCATTGGCCTGATCTTGTGGGTTTTTTGTTCTTTCATTCCTTTATTTTCAACATTTTAAAATATCTTGCTGAATACTTAGAAAGGTCCTAATTGTCTTAGGCAGATACTGTGGTTCATGTAAAAAGTGTCTGGGTCATTATTAGGATCTGCTTTGTTAATGAAGAATGTAAGCCAGATGTTGCTATGAATTGCTGGTATTTTTCTCCCTCTTCAGCACTAAGGAGATACTTGGCATCGAATAAAATAAAGATGACACTTGTGCAGGAAAAGCCTCAATTTACAATTTACAAGCCTCATGTAGATCTGCTGGTATCAAATGTGAAGCAGAGATCATCAGCGTAAGAGGTCAAAGCCTTGCTAGAAAATCACAAAAGCACCTACACTGCTGGTTGAAGCCTGACAGGTAAAATCCAGGAATAATCTACAAACACCATCCTTGGCCACTTTGGCCAATAAGGACACACACACACACACACACACCCCAACCCTGGGGCCTAAGTTTCTGCTTCTGGGGCATTCCAGAAATGACACCATCTCAGCAAATCAGACCACATTCAGACCACACGGGATTACAGACCAGATGTACCTGACCCTAATTGCCCCAAAAACTCAGTTTAAGCAGCCTTATCAAAGCATACTTGCCTCACACCCACACCTGTAAGGCCAGAATGAAGCAGAAGAGGTTGTTGGTTTCAACTGCACACCCAGGGGCACGAAGGGGGGAAAAAAAAAAAAAAAAAAAAAAAAAAAAAAAGAAGATTGTAAGGTCCTCTATTATAGTATATCCTACTGGAAGAAAACGCAGGGTCTAAACTGTCAGCAACTTAAGATAGTTCATATCCACACCTCCCAGAAAAGTTCGCTCAGCCTTAGTCTAGGGTGGGCTAGGAAAAAAGTCTGCATCCATGTTGTTAAGGTATGACTTCTGTGAAAAAGACAGCAGAAGCCTCACAGAGGGAAATTAAGTCACCAAAAGCTTACAAGGTCTAACTCTCTAGCCTTGTGTGAGAAGCACCTAGACCTGGCCTAGTGTTCCCACGATAGCTTACAGTTTTTGAACAAAAGTCACATGATAAAAAATACACATACAGTGGTGGATGAGGAGAGCCAGGTTCCAGAACTACCCCCTCTCCTATCTACACTGGTACAATCGGTTCTGGTCTGTCTATCATCCTGTAGTTTCATGCACCTTCTCAAACGTCCAAATTCAGTCGTCTGGCAACCCTCCCCTCCCCGCCCCCCCTCCCAAACCAACCAAAAAAAAAAAAAACCAAAACCAAACCAAATCAAATTACCCATAGCTTAATCTAGCATCTACCTAGGTAGTAAAGACAATTTTCACTGGGTTGTTTTGTCCAGCTGTGCCCCACCCTCCCAACACAAAAAATCCAGGTATATCCTCCTTGGAAGAGAGCAAAAGCATCTCTCCCCGATTGAACTCCCCATGTTTTACAAGTGATTTAGCTTTCACGCTCACAGAATGCAGGCAGGCACATTCAGAAGGGATTTTAGGCTGTGAATACCAATCTCGGATGCTTAGCTCAAGGAAGGACAAGAAATTCCAGATCCCATCCTTGGGCTAGAAATATACCCTCCTGGGGCTATTTCTATTATCGCCTTGCATACTGCTGCTTTCAGCTACTGATTGCTGTACGCCTGTTCAGCCTGGTGCTTGACTTAGAGTGCACGGTGCTTCTCAGTGTTGTGAATTCTACTTTGAAAGTGGGGAATCTCTGAAACTGCTCACCTTCTCTTTTTGCAGATGAGCAATCCCAAAGATCTCCCCTTTGCAACTGGGATCCTCAAAATACCCAAATCCCTGGGGCTGGCACTCTGGGAATGCTGGGCCTCCAGCAGCCGCAGTCTGATGTCAGCTCTGCCACTGAAACTGTCTTGGGCAACAGACACCAGGACTGACAGATCTCCCAAATATATCACCTTTTAAGTGGGCAGCACAGGCAGCCAAGGGGTTCAGGATGGCAGTGCCCTGGGAACCCTGGTATTAGACTGTGCTAAAGCCACTAAATCTTTCGGCAGCATCTGAGAAAGCAGAATTTGCCCTTTTGATTAGCACTGATATCTACCAGCAGTTGCTGCTATTTCTGATATGTGAGGGGAAAGGACTGCTCTTTTCCCCTCCCCCTTTTCCTTTACACCCACAATTTCCTGCCCAAAGCTCATTTCAAACTGGCCTTGAACCAAATTAATTTTGTTTTTCTTTTTGAAGTACTGTGATTCACCCAGCTCCTATCAAATCACACTTTGAGACACGTGTCTTGTAATGTTTTACTTTCACAAGGTACAAGGACAACCATCAGGAAGAACGGGAAGCATATATTGACTTACAGCTCCGTCAGAAGACTCTGTAGACTGCAAGCAGAAATACTCCTGAGTTAGCATTGCAACCAGGAGCTCTATAAAGTTTTTAGAAATTCCTGAATTTTGTTTCTATGTACAAGGGCTTTTACTGTCTTCAAATCTATAAATCCAATTCAGCCCATCTACATGAAACTTAAATACAAACTCTCTAAACCAGTGTAAAACAGCAGAAATTATAATCGAAGATTTGAGAAATGTAACGTGCTAAAAGTTCTGCTAATGAAGTATTACAAAATGCATTTTAAAAAACCTTTCTGTCTAAATGTTAACATTCATATTTTATTCAAGGGCAGATAGCAAGTTATTTTAAGAACAGCAGGGAGCTTCTTCAGAAAACAAACGATGTAAAAATGATTGTAAAAGTGACATGAAAAATAAAATAAAACAAAACCTTAGAGTATGAATGTTCTTCTCTTTTAACTACCACGTAAATTAACATCAAGAAGTAATGTCAGAGAATGTACAGCAGTAAGCATAGAAAACACACGCCTACTTTCCAAATGGGGATTGCGTACCAGACTCATTTTCTTTAATGCTCAGTGTAACCATGGCCCAATGGGAACTGAGAAGAAAAAAGCAACAAAAGAAAAAACAAAACAAAACAAAAAACCCTTGTGAAAATGCTGAAAAATGTCACCTATGAGCAGGAAACAAACGAGAACCTGTAACCAGACATAAACAGGCATTACCTAGAAGTTTAAAATTTCACGACTAAAACTGCATGGGTGCCAGCCTTTCTCCCCTAGTGCTGAATGAGACCTAACAAATATTAAGGTGCTTTAAACAGAGACTGAAAATCATTGGTCTCATTACCTCAATATACAAGCAAGAGCACAGCTGTAGGGAAGATCAGATTACAGAAAGACAGTTTAACTAATAAAACCAGTAACACCTTGAAGTCTAACAGGAAAACATTCTGCACCCTCCCTTTAGGAAAAGTCTTTTTAATAGTCTGAAACAGTATTTTTCAATGTCTTCTTTAGTATTTCACTTTAAATATGTTACTTTTGATGGTTTCTTTTCACTTACAGAGGTTTCAGATTTTACCAGTGGACACTGAAAGAAAATGCAGAGCAAGAAACACAACCTTTTAAGTGCCTTTAAAGCTAGTTTCTTACCTTTCAGTCACACGCACATATCACAAACTTTCTGAAATCCACTCATCCGTATGTCAAACTTCCCATGCTCCCCCTTCAAGCACTTGAAAGGACAGGCAATACTAAAGACATATACCACAATCATTCTGCATTTGTGGTTTCAAAAACCACTCAGTGTCACAACCTACATTATTATTGTCTCGCTGTTGGAGCTTAATGCACGTAACTTAAACAGAGACTCACCTTGCATGATAGCGCGAGTGCCAGGAAGCGCAGGCGTTGGATGAGGAAAGGTGTGACGTGGCCGTCTCAGGTTGACTTTCTGTAAATTTGGTTGCGTGCCAGGAGTGAGGCCTGCAGGCTAGGTCATTTCTTCTGAAAATGAGAGAGTTAGAGTGTACTAGTTTAATGCAAACAGTTTAGTAAGGTGACACACAGCAAAAAATCTACCAGGGCAGTAGTCAAATGCTATACGGATAGGACAGAGGCATAACAACTTTAAATGACAGCAAACGAGACAACTTTCTACATGCATGCCAGTTTTGAAAAGACACCTGCATTCCTTTAAAATGCTCAAGATGCAGCGAAACGTCAATACTCCCCAAGGTCTGTGCTTGGGTGTTTTGTGTTTGGTGTTTTTTTTTTTGGGGGGTGGTGGGGGGTGGTGGTGTTTGTTTTTTGCTTTTTTTTTTTAATTTTATTTATTTTGGGGGTGGGGTGGTTTTTATGAGGGGCGGAGACAGGCAAGCAAATTTTAAAGTAACTGACACATATCCAGAACTTTAACAGTTAAAGCTAATACTGAGATTTATGACTCTCTGACAACATGTCAACAGTACAGTAGGGCTTTGGCAAGGTTTTACTGTAGGTATGTGCTTATAGGAGGAGGTGGGAAGAAAAGAGTTAATGACAGGAAGGAATAAAGCCATGTACCTTGTTTCATACAGGTTAGTAAGAGTGATACAACTAATAATTTTAACTTCAGCCAAGTTCTGCTTCAGCTCTTGAAATGTTTGGCACCCCAGGTATGCAGGCTTTTTTTGTTTGTTTGTTTGTTTGTTTTTTGTTTTTTTTAAAGAATACACCTCAAACATAGTTCAGCATTTCAAAGTCCCCAAATACCTACTTGGATATCACCTCCAAATGTACATGCTCATGTAACTGAAGAGATCCTTTCTAAGAAGTACAACCATAAGTTGTTAGAGCTTTGTAGCTTGCAAACCTTTCTGCAAAACTGCTCTACACTCCTCTGCCCCTTCCTTCTGTTCAGGAATCAGTAACAGCAGCTTGCACTTCCTTCCAAGGACTTGCTGTTTGTAACACCTCTCGGCACTCACGAAACAAGTGCATTCTTTTTCCCCAATGTTAAATAAGCCTTCTAGGTGGAATTCAGCTACTTCTGTTTCAGTGAGCAGATGCCAAGCACGGGCCATTTGTCTAGACCCTCTCAGTCGCTCGGGAACGAAGCAGGAACTTCTTGAAGGTAATTCATCCTGCCCTTCTCTTTGGCTCATCTTGGGGAAAGCACAATTTAAAATTTAGACGAGGTACAAGGTGAGACAAATCCCATCCTTCCAAGCCACAGTCTGAAACAAAGGCCTACAGGATCTTAGCTCGAGATTTTTTTAATGCACTTACGTATTTCACTTATGTATTTATGAAGTTTATTACTGCAAGGTTAAGTAATTTAAGTTACAAAGTAATTTGCTAAGCTGAGAAAGTGTTCCCTATTTTCAACTTGAACTCTAAAGGCAGTTATGAATTTTTTTACATTCCCCGTTTCTATAAATTTGGGTCTTCAGAAAGCCACTGGATTTAGAGAACAAAACTAAAGCTCGTTATAAACCCAGTATCTTCAAAACAGGTCAAATTTGAGTACACGGCTTTTTGCAGTACATTCAGGAAGATCTGATGAATTCAATGATGAATTGCCTTTCCAAACTCTGCATGCAGGGCTACAAAAGGAGAATAATAATTCTACAGGGAAGCTGTAATTTCAGTAAGAAGTGTAGCATCACTACTGTCACTAAAAAAAGAAGTAATTGTTTCCATAAACAAAAGCCTACTCTTCCCAGCATGACAAAAGAGAAAACAGTTAAGCAGAGCATCACTATGTTCTTTCTTGGTAGAATATGAAATTCAGAGAGTCGGTGGAGGAGCCCAAATACTCTCAGTGCAAACAAGTGCAAAAGATTCTGCTCAGCCACGCGATGCTGGGCTCCAGACGGTCCTTGCGTACTCCAAGGACCCCAAACCTGTGTTCAGGTATGGAAAAAAATTGTTCTACTGTTCAGCTGCACAGAACATTGAAGGGTTTTTTTTCCCCACAGCTCACCTCTAATGGTATTGATACCAGCTTGGCAAACCACAAATACCTGTTCAGGCAAATTCAATAGACCTCCTAGGCATCAATTCAGCAAAAAGGTTTATCTCTTAAGAGACAATTACTTTTCTATGATGCACCACTAAGGAAACACAAGACAGAAAACTAGCACAATACAAGCAATGCTTGGAGCGTGATAAAACGAAGGTTGGGGAAGAGGACTTCTGCGACGGTTTGCTACGGGTTTGGCAAATGGTAGAGGAATTCAATCACTGGGAAGGAACAGAAGGGATGCACTTGTAAAGTCAGTACTGTACCTCATGGAACTTCTCAAGATCTTCATAAGATAGTTTCTCGCCACATGAACATCATTTTCAGATGGCATTTTCTGTGCTACAATATCCACCACTACTTTCATTGTCCTGAGCAGCCAAGCAAGGGGAGGAACAGACTGGACTGAGTTGTGACGTGAGGCAAGTGGACAAGAACTTACAAGTTCTGATTCATTTTTTTTGTATTTGTGGACACATGTATATTTTTGAGACATTCTCTTTTTTAGACATAATAGTCTGAACAGCCTCGTGGGATACCTGGAGGGTGGATCACGTAGACACCTGCTTTCGTTGAAGTCCACAACATGACTAAACATTAATTTACTGTGCATAGTCGACAATGCTTTCCACTGGATTCTCACCATTTAATCCCGTTTACTATTTCCTGCACTTCAAGAAACAATTTCTTTTCTTTTTTTCGAACAATAAATAGAGCACAGCATGACTATTGGCTCCAGAACTCAGCACAAATGGGTAGAAGGACTGGAAAGAAAAGTTTAAAAGACTCAAAACAGGAACATTTTGCAGGCAACTAAAGATGCTGGAAGCTGAGCATTTATATTCTAATGTAATAACTCTGTATTAATTCTGAGTGACAGAATGAGATCATCTGAACCTACAGCCCAGAAAACCTCTAGCATTAATGGAAGCATTAATAAAAGCATTTCACCAAGAGTGTCTTTCTACCAGTGCTTTTACAAAAGCTGCTGGAAGGAAAATGCTGATAAGCTTTGAAGATATGATACAAAGGGAAAATAAAAATTTCTATTGGCTATAAGCAATCTGTTAGTGGTCTCAATGACATGTGTGTGAGCAAATACTTCAGCAATAAAATAGCCTTTCCAATCCAGTTTTTCAGAATAAATCTGCCCTTTTATAGTTACTGGGTGGAAGTCATTAAGAAAGAGATTCTGAATTTCACAGGCTATAGAGATACTGGCTTAGATTGCTGCAGCAATACTGAGAAGGTTGACTGGATGGGGGGCAGTGAGAGAAAATGTACTTTCTTGATCAAGAAAGAAAAATAATTAAACTGGACAAGCAGATTTGTCTGTAAATAAAAATAAAAGTCAGAAAAATATCTTAAAAATGAAAACTAGACAGGAAACTGAATAAAGTAACTGAACTACCTCAGCATAAAACAAAAAACATCAAGGAATACGAGCCATTTCCTCTGTTTTCAGACACATTCTGAATTCCTGTAGATACCGTTCAGATAAAAGGCCAGCAGATACAACAACAGAGGTGTGTATTCCCCCCCCGCCCCCCACAGAATTCCTGTTTTATTCCCATCTACCAAAGAGCACCCTTGTTGTAACACCACCACACAGGCTTTTGCATTTGGTGTCCCAAAGTAAAAGGAGGACAGGCAGTTCCAGGGACCTGCATCCAGGTGGAAAGCAATCGCTAGGATTTATTTGCCTGTTAATGTTTCGTTCCAGCCCTCCGCTGAATCAACAGAGGCGGAATGCCTGACTGCTGGCTCGCAGGGAAGCATAAGGCTGCAAATCTCAAATCTTTCACTGCAAGTGGCAGCAGCTACACATGACAGAGGCTGTACAGTATTTCTGAAATAGAAAACTGGCTGTCGTTCATCTCGTTATTGGCCCCTTCTCTTCAGCTCAAAGAAGCGTTTTTAATACCAGCAGCACTGGCATACCCACACAAAGACACTCTGACCCATCTCAAGAACAAGGTAATGAACAGTTCCTACAGGGATTTTTCACGTAAAACTTTGGAAATGTGAAAATGAATGAAGAGTCATACCAATGGGGCATTTTAACCAGGACTGCCCATCCACTTCCCTCTTTAAAGGCTATCTTCTGTTATTTCATGTCCTTATATTGCCCCGAATTTACCAATCCATATGATTACTTTTTATGTTAAATCCAAATAATTCTTCAAAACGACTGAGCTCGTCCAGGAGGAAAAAGAAGCAGCTCCTTTCCAGTTCACAGAAAGCCCTCCACAGCCAGGTTCCACCTACGCTAATAAAGGCAGCACAAAGCTGCCATAAGGAGGTTTTGAAATCTCCACATAAACACGGAGTAGTGCTTTGCCTGCAACTACCGGGAAGGACTCCACGATGAAGGCATCTACTCTGAAAAATCAAACAGAACTCAACTTCAGCTCTCCTATTTGTTTTATTATTACTGTTTCTCATGATAACTAATCCTTCCTCAGGACATTAAAGTGGTACACTGTTCTTCTGTGACCATGAAATGCATTGCATGATAGTATTTTTTTTCTAGAGGATGCAGCTTTCGGATTGCAGAATTCACAGCACCACTTCAAATCAGTAGTAATTATTTATAGTCAGGGTTCGCCCTATGGCACATCTAACCAGAAGTGGGCATTTGATGCCAGTCCTTGTGAATACAATGCTTCCTACTGTTCCTACTGAAATAAAACCTGGGTTTAGACAAGAATTCCCAATTTTTATGATTTAAAAGGAAGGACAAGTCAGTGGCCTCAGTCAGAACTGAGCTGTATCTACAAAGAACTGTTACACACTGTCAGCACTAATTCTCCGAGTTAAAACTGTTGTAGTGATTATATTAAAGATTCTTTAAAAAATGTATTCAGTTTTCAGTCATTTTAGTTTCTACAGAACATTTTTGTTTGCAAAGCTGCAGACCACCGTTTCACAGTGTAGTCCCCATGTTTCAAGATACAACTTCCCTGCAAGCTCCACAATTTGGGAACCAGTCAATGTAGTTAAATTGAACAGCAGATATCAAAATAAAATTCTCCTCCCTCCATTCACCACGATGCAACTCAGACTTTTCAGCTGTGAAGCAAAGCCTCTCTCCAGCGCTTTGTTTTTCATACAGACAAGTTCACATTTTGATAGTTGCAGCAGGAGGTCCAAACTGCTTACAGTTATTTTAAACCTTATCTATAACTAGGAATTTGTCCAGATTCCAGTGTAAGGTAAATGGCTACAAGACTGCTCTGCCTGCACGCCAAGGATGCAATGCTAAGGAAATGCAGAAAGGCTGCAGCACTGAGATAAAATGGAAGCTTACATGTGCCTAAAGGTCAAATGCACAATTCATTGGCATTCTCAAACAAGAAGTATGCTCGGACACTGCACATACTGAATGGTATGTCTCACAAGGTGCCCTCGGATTGTTTCAAACCCAAATAAACCAAATCATGCTGCAGTTGTTTGTCCTGTGGAAAAAAATCCTCTCATACATTGTTAACAAGGCTAGTTACAAACAGTGCTGCCCTGCGCCAGCCAGGGCAGTAACTACAAGAAGTTCAGTCTTTGGGATCTCCTCAGCAAGCCACTCATCCATCGTTTTTTACTCCACATAGAGAAATTTCAAGAATTTGTAGGGACAACGCAGGTGCCCTTGCTTGTCCCCTTATAAATCCCTGATGACTTCATAGTTCCCAGCTTTCTCGCCTCACCTCCTTTAAAATAACATGCGTATACTGAGGCAGACATACCAACACTTTGTTAAAGAGTTTTATAAATCTCTGTGTGCGGCTGGGGGATTGGAAAAAAAATCCTTCCAAGCCATGTCTTTTTTTCCCCCCCCCTCCCCAGTTCACTAATCTTGTGCTCAATGGATTAAAATACATACAATGCAATTAAATGGGTACGCAAAAAGCCACTGTAAATAAACTACCAAATCACTTACTCAATTTATGAAAAACATTATTCAGATATTTTTAGTCTTCTGAATCCTTGGGAGAAAAAAAAAGGAGGCTGAAAACCACCATGAAGCTGCAGTTACCCACCAGGGCCTCAAATAATAAGAAGAAATAACAACGTCACTGGTTTTTCTTCCAAAAATAGTTCAACATATTTTTCCCTTCAGATTGCGAAGACCTCACCCAACTGCCTAACCTGGGAGCTCACAACTAGGACAGGATATTTTTTTTTTCCTAACAAGAAAAAAAGATAAAGTTTTTTTGAATGAGCATTTCTTTGGTCAAAATATCTTCTCTTTCTTCTTACCCTCCCTTCAAATAGACAAACAACATTCCTTTGTATAGAGTACTGAAGGACTCATCGCCCTCTGCAGACAAAGATATTAGGTGTTTTCTCTCTCAGGCAACTATATTTGTAGAATTCAGATCACTTCATATCGCGTTAGTCACCACTGGCAGATCTATCTGCCAGGGTAATACAGGAACAAAGTAGCTAAAATCTGGCAAAAGACTAAGGTCCAGCACCAAAGCTATGTAAGGAATGTGAACAGCTTCTTGTGTCATTCTCAATAATTCAATACAACCATGAGTTATACTAATCTAGGCTCAAACGGTTGTTATCCATTCCATAAAGAAGCTTTAGGTTAAGTGCAATACAGTCCCCACCTCCTTTCCCCTTCCCATTTTCAGTGTTCCCCTGCCTCCCAACATACCTGTCCATATCTTTGGATATAACAGAAAACCAAGCAATGGGTAAAAGTGATTTTAAAAGAAGGACAAAGCATCCAAAACTTGAGGTTGAACACATTTCCTGAACACAGTTACTCTCCCACTTTATTTCTTCCTCATTTTCTTTGCAAATGGGGAAAGGAAAAGGGGGTGGTGTGTATGTGCAAAAGAACATGAGAAGGAAGAAAAACGCTGAAAACCCCCTGAAAATTTTCAGGCAACAATCCCACATTGAAGGATCCCTCCCAGATTAAAAAACTCCCACAATATATTTTGAAGTGAACCTTCACTGTCATTGATAACCAAAGTGGATGATTCAAAGTAGTTTTTTTATATATACATATATATATATATGCACACACACATCTATATGTATATGCAAAGTCACTTTTTAGGCTTTTCAAAACTCAAAATATGCCTACAACTTCTCTGCCTCAGGTTGATGGTTTTGCACTTCAACCACCGTTTTCTGGTCTTCCCAACATACCTAAGCCCTGCTAAAACCTGACCCACAGTCCACTTCTGAATTTGTCTCCCTGCTTCTTTCTAGAGCATCACAGCCTGAACCGCTTTGTTCCCTTTTTGTAAGGGTATCCTACTGCCTTCCACTCAGATTCAGCCTTGGATGCCCCAACTTACGGCTGTCCTGAGCTTAGACAGCAGCGATTTAAATACGTTTTCTAAAGTACACTCTGTGTGCATTCACACCATCTATCCAGGAGAGCCTTAAATGTCCTTTCAAAGAGGGACAATAAATTTAGGCTTTGTTTGGGTGAGCCACACAGTGACTGCATAAACCCCTCTCAAAAGCCAACAAACAGGGGGCCTTCCTAGCTGAGGCAGAAATATCAGGACTTGTAATTTTAAGTTAACTGTGTGGAGACATCACACCCTCACTTTTATAGAGATTGAACTTAAAATGTGTAAAATGCCTGTTCATGGTGAGCAACAAATGTGAAAAACTATTGGTAAATATCATCATGGTAAGTATTTTAAGGCAATGCCTTTTACATCTGCAGATCTATTGTGAGCTTTATAAAAACAACACACACCATCTCCTCTCTTTCACACTTACTCCCTGAGTTTAAAGAAAAAAAAAGAAAAGCCTGAATGGAACACTTTATTTGGGGTGAAAATGTGAAGGTTGTTCTATTAGGTATCTGCTGAAGATTAAATGGAAATGCTTTCAAATCATAATTGATCAAATGCTGCTTATATGAGATTAAAAAAACTAGTATGCCAGCTCAATAACCTAAGAAAGTGAATTGAAAGGTGAAGCTCTTAATATCAGAAGTTGTCAACAGCAACATTACTGTTAGTTTGTCAGTTGTGCACTGTTTTCCAAAACAAACACAGGAGGGCTGACATACACAAATTCAAACTACTACTGGCAACACTCAAGCCATACCAGAGTTTTTGTTTGAAGACTCTGCTTCTCCCCATTAACAGCAGCATGCACCCCATTTGTTGTCAGAACCACCTCTCCTTGCGTATTAGCATCTATTCTTTTGGGAAAATCCCCTGTGACATACTTCACTGGAATGGGATGGACCAATGATGAAAACTAATCAGCCTGGTATATGAAAAAACCCTTTCTCTGACCTCAGACAGCTGAGCCCTACTGCCTCCATCCCCTTGTCCAGCGCCAGCTGGATTAGCCACAGGCAAAAAACCACAGACATCCAAGACTGTGCACATAACATGCACAGACACACAAACTGCAGAAGATGAACAGCTGAGAGAGAGAACAGTTGGTAGTCTCAAGCAACACTCATGTATAGAAATTAAAAAGAAAGAATAAAATCTTCATGCAAAAGAAGTCATTAGCAGCCTTGTCATCCTAAGACAAATCTACAACTGCCCTAGCATACTCAAGTCTTTTCAAAGTTTAAACTATTTTGATGAGCAGAAAAAGCTAAATCACAGTTGGGATCCTAATCAACTTTGTGAATCCCTCTAACTTATCAAATAGTAAACTACTATCCTTTCTAGTTAAAACGTATTGAAAACACATTACAGTTGAAGAAAAATGTGTCTTAATGAAGGAAAGCTGTTAACAACTGAATAACCATGAAACAATGAACAAGCCCAGTCTAACAGCAGTCCACCCAATTCCTAACCCCTAGCAATTACAGAAGCTCTTTCCAAAAAGTTTTTGTATCCTCACCTTCTGCGCTGGCAGCTCTTTGCTTGGCTCAACCATCTCCCTGGACGGAGTCACCACCTCCTGGAGCGCCATCACTGCCTCTGTCTTTGCACACTTTCCTCTCTCCAGCCCCATCCCCTACTTGTTTGGGGCTGGCTATTCCCTTCCCCTCTCCAAGAACATGGCAAGCTTGTACTCCCTTTGTGGGCCCATTCCTACACAGTCTTTTCCCACCTGTGTCTTTACATTGACAGCCAGACAGGCTTTTTTGTGGATCCACTGTAGTGTCAGAAGGAAAGTTGTAATGATAGAAGATGGTGCTGTAGTCACTTAATAATCAAATTAAAAAATGTAGGAAAACACTGAATATGTATTAAATCCAGTGTATCAGGCTAGTTAATTATACTAGCTTTAAGAGCTCTATCAATGGCTGGTAAAAATTATTTAATGGTTTAGATAAACTGCCTTCAAAATCTACTTAGTTTAGGGACAACTTGCAGGCCTGAACTCAAATTAGGCTTCAGAGCTGAACCTTCCAAAACCTACAAAATTTCAACATATCTACATGCAAAACCCCCACATTATCTATGAGCTAAGAATAATCAACATAGTATCCCTTAAAAAAAAAAAAAAAATTATATATATATATATATATATATAACCCCACACCGTGAGTGGATGTGTGTATTGACTGACCTTCAAAACGAATAAAGAAAATGCAGGAAGACAAGGATCTGCCTTTTGTTCCATCAGAATCCACAGGACATTTCAGAAGTGCATAGACAAGACCACCAAGCAAAATACTCTTCTCAAAAAGAAATCTCTGATTCTCTTGGCTTTCTCTGCTCCAGTCCACCCAACCCTGATTTACTCCTGACATACCCTACACTGGCAATTGAGCTTTCTCCAGCCTGTAGACCTTAAAAGCAGTATCTTGAGCTCTATAAAAATCTTACTCTCAACACCTCTGGATTCACAATACCATAACTATAAATTTCCATGCATGAACATTAAACCCAGCACCTGCACTTCCTCGAGGTGGGAGTTATTTATCCAACTTCTGAAATGCAGAAGCTAGAGGATGCAGCATTACCAACCCCTAATAATGAACCATCTTATTCCTCATCTAAAATCAGTGTAAACTGGCCACAAACAGCTTCTGTTTTCTTCAGGGAATGATTACTATCCCCTCTTGTCCAGTCTGAAGCTGTAATATCAAGATCACCACCACATTAAAAAGGAGGTATGGACATCTTGACATTACAAGAAAAACAGTGCCGTACCAGCGACAACTCAGTTTCCCATTTCTTGAACTTCTACATCAGTATTCTAAGTCAGCTTTCCAACTATATCTACGTCAGATCAACAGTCAAATTCTGGCTTTCCCCACAGCTCTTCTGAAATCTTTTCAAGTGCCATATCACATTTTTCCCCCAAATACAGCAGCAGAAATGACTTGAGTTCAGCAAAATCTAAGAGAAGGAATACCGAAAATAATACCAGCCAACAGAACCAGTAAGGGAATTCATACAGAATGACAAACTTGTTGCCCAATTGAGACCTCCCTACCCAAAAGCCCCTCTGTTGAATCCATGTTGGTAGTGGTGGCATAGAAATGCAGAGGATAATGCAACCTCAATGATACATTATGTGGTAAAATTGTTCACAAAAAGGAATGGCTAAAGCAGATGCACTGCAGGAATGGTATTTAATGAAATAAATATTGAGAACAATACCGCAGGTCTCCATTACCAATGATATAGTCCTTCTGAGCCAGAACAAACATTGGAATAAGAAGCAGAACCAACTCAACAGGCCCATATGAAGTCTTTTTGATCGTCTATTTAAGAGCTTGTATTTGTTAAGTATGCAAATATTGCTTCTCAGCCTATTCTCACAACACTTGGGACTCTCAAGTAATCTTCCAAATAAATACTGGTAATGTCACAGAGCATCCAAAACCCATCTATTCCAGCTTAGCCATAACTGAGACAAAAGATGAGTGCAATATTGCAGAAAAAAAATTACAATTTTTTTCACATTAATGAAGAACTGAATAAGCTTTTTATGCAGAAACTTTCCCTCGAGGCATCTTGGTCTCAGAAGGACAACAGAGATTTGAAAGGAAAAACTGCGGCATAAAAAAATAAAGGGGGAGGGGGGGAAAAAGAAAACCTTCTTCTGGAAGAGCCCCTTCTGGACTACACATACAAGTGTATGTAGAAGTTTATAGTGTTTCCACTGAATGTGACATTTGGAGATACCTATGCAACTGTAAATCACTCTGTGATATATGGCACTGTTTTTTAAAAAAAGGATTTTTATTGTCATAGTAACTATTCTTAGATTAAAACAGACATTAGAGTTTTGGCACATTACAGAGCTCATGATTTGGGCATGAAATCTCAGCTGCCTTAACGTGTTGGAAGCCCGAGGCATAAGGTGGTTACAGTTGCACAATCATCTTCTGAGGTAACCTCTCCCCCCTTACCTCCCGGGGCAGCTCAAGTTTCAGGTGGAGAAGCTACTTGTTCAATTCCAAGTTATATCCCCTTCTTAATCTCCAGCTGATGACTGCAGCTGTAACAGCATTATAACAAGAAGCAGTACAATTTGAAACACTTACGCATCCATCTACAATTTCTCCATTGACAAAGGGCGGATATTTTCCCGCAACTTCTTGGAGCATCAGCTCCTCTCCTCCTATGCCTGTATTAACCCGGACCCAGTTTCTTCAACGTTGTGTGTAGAGACTCTTCACTGAAGGAGAGGAGATCTGCATGGGCAGGTATAACGTTGTCACTGCTATCAACGAGAGCTCCTACCAGCCTGCGGGGCTGCAGATCTGTGCCTTACCCCGAGAAAGGCAAGGCCACCACCCTCCATCCCTAGAGAGGAGATGGGGGCTGCACTGAACCAAGCGAAAAAAGCTGGCCGCTGTGCTGGGGCTAGCTCTACGTCCTGCTTCATCTCCTGCCATTTTGTTCTGTCAGAAACAGAGCTGGACCCCAGCTTCAAGCCTCTCTGCTAGAAGACAGTGCTGATCCTTATCACACAGTGGTTATGCAAGACTAAGATCCAGCTGATGGCCACAGAAGCATGAATGGATAAGAATAACCTTTCTTCCCCTGAACTGTCTCTCTTACGGACGAGTATCTGCGTCATCCAGAGACAGCGATGCTCTTCCTCCTATTGCAAAGGGACTAGCAGCTAGGCCTGGAGAAGACAGGTCCCTCCCTGCAGACAGTACTGTACCTACAGGATGCACAGACTTGTCCCTCTCTCCACCCCTGCCCAAACCTTCCTCCCTCCATCACACACACAGAAACAGAGGGGTATGTCCGAATCCTAAAAAGAGAGGGCTTAATTTCTTTACTCCTCTCAATAACACGAGACCCTTCCAGAAATGCAGACACAAACTGAGAATTCACGAAAAGCAAATGCAATGAACGCAAGGATATCGAACTGGCAATACCTCTGCCAAAGATTCACCCACGATAGCTGCCTCATCCCCTGCCCCAGAGAAACAGCAGTGGACACAGACAAGTCGCCGTCCCCTGTGCCACCCCTGCGGCTCAGCCCCTCAGGCAGCAGCTCCCAGAGCCACCGGCCCAAGCCGCTGGTCCAGGTGAAGAACCTGCTCCAGTCCAGCCACTGAATAAACACACTCAAGTCTTCAGTAAATTTATGCTGATCCACAAAATAAAACCCTACTTAACCTATTAACTGCAACAGTGCTGTTCCCATTGATTTGGATACCCTGGGAACACGTACAGGCCTTATTTTGAGCAGATGTATGGCAGCCTTAAAACACTCAAAACCACTTAGAGATGGAAGTTTAAAGGTGACCAGACAACTCTTGATTTCTGGGATTCCCAGAGCAGAGCTGATTTTGTTTAGCGGATAATGTTCTTGCAGGCTTCACGGCTTATTTTGCAGAAAGTAAATGTGCCAAGATATGCACCCAATTTAACATCATTAGACTTGAAAGCTGGGTTCAGTCACTTCGCAGCAAAATAAAAGCTATTTTCCAAGCAAGATTGAAAACAGAATCACTTCACAGCAATAACACCACAAATCTTCAACAGATTATTCCTCTTCCAGCCCACCTCCCGCCACCCCTTCAGATCTCAATCTTTAGTCACCCTAATTATCACCAAGAATAAGTTTTACAAGAGAGTCAATCTGGCAAAAGTAAAACTAAAAAAACGCAAGTTGAAACATGTGCTTGGATACAAAGAAATCAAATCGGAAACTACCTCAATGATTTTCCAAGGCCAGATCAGTTACAATCGATGACGAAATATAGGAAAAAAAGCTCTAGCTAATATTCATGAATAGTTATTCCTGCTGCTAAAGCTTGTGTTAAAAAGCCGCAGGGGCTATCAGCATCCCTCTGAAGTGACTGAGTAGTTTAATAACTGAATTCATCCGTGCACTCTTCCCATATAAACCAAGGTATGGATCCTAATGCAAGGTATCTATGGACAATCTCACAATAAATAATGATACTACATTCACATGCAAGTTGTGACTACATCACTATTTTTTAAATCCAGAGCGGTGAATGTGGCTCAGTCTAACACTGAATACTCAGCTGTTTGCATTATATGTACTAGATTTAGTCTTCTGGAGCTGGAAAACAAAACTGGGTTGTAACACTGGTGTTAGGGTGGTATAGAGCTCCCTCAGGGAAGTTTAAACAGCTTCAAAGAATAGAAAAGGTGTCTTTCATATATGAAGACAATCACTGAAAGAGACACACAGAATATTACACGTGTGTTCCAAGTGATTAACAAAAGACTAATATTTTATAGCTTTACTTGATGTTCAGTGAGGTCAGCAGAACCGTGTGATGTGTTCTATGTGCCAACGCTCTGCTATGTATTATTATGCTTTATTATAAACCAACAGTAATGCGCAGAAGTTGACCATAACTCTTCTGGGATCCTGCCCCACAAATACAATGGGCAGTTCCTATCCGAGCAGCTCCCACTGGAGGGAAGCTCCATTAGCCTCACTAGATTAAGGATTTCTTTAATGGAGCTGGCTGCTCTGTCTGGTCACCACTAAGCAGATAGAGACAGAAACACATCCTGAGCCCACGCTGCTCCGGCGCCCCACCTTCACAGCATATGTTCTTGAAGAGCAGGAAGCAACGACTGGACTGGCAGGAAGAAAAAAATCCCACTCTGCCAAATTTATCATTTAAACCCCTCCCCCTTCCCAAAACTGCATAAGACAAGTGTATTTAAAAGATTTTTTTTTTTTTCCCCAGTTTTGCTCACTAGTTCATATACCTCTCCTTCCCACAAAGAAATCCCACGATCCCTTCTTTAGATTTACAGGGAGAAACAAACAATTTTGGTCTCACACATTTACCAGCATACTCATTTCCTCTTGCGCTGTCCCGCAAAAATCCCCTTGCATCCTTGTGTAACCTCTGTGCGTGTTGGCAAACTGCTCACAGCCTCGGAAACTTTTTCCATTCAATTTTCTTTTCACACAAATAAAAGCTCAAGACTGCAAAACTCTCAGGCCTTGACACTTTTAGTTTCACTAACAGACTAACTCTAGTACTCCATTTGTCCTGACGATACACACTGGGATGAAGAGACCCGTCCAAGAAAACTAGTTGCAGACCCCTTAGAAAGCAGCAACTGCAAATCACCCCAGTGCATGGCCTTGCTGGGAGATGAGTGGTTTTGCTCAGCAGCACAAAGCATGACAAAGCCAGGTCTGCGTGAGAAACGGGAGGCAAATTGGCAAGTAAACCACAAAATACTCTTCTCAAAGTCACCTCCCCTCCTCAACACCTGCCGACTCCACTTCAACAATCCTATTATGAAATTTTAATCAGAGGCATTCAAGACAACCCTGCATGGCTTTCTCCCCACCCCCACCCCACCCCCTTCCACGGACACGTTAATAAGACACAAAAAAAGCCAAGAGAAAGGCACCCCAAGTGCTTGCTTATCCCAACGATGGGCCGTAGGGATGAGGAGCTGCTGGAGCTGATCTGGTGCCAGTGCCCTGCCTTCTGGCCAGCGCCTCTCCCTCCCTGGCGCAGCCCTAGGTACCTACCCAGGCACCGCGCCGCCGGGCAGCGCCTCCGCCCCAGACCCCTTCCTCAGGGACCAGGCATGGCTCCTGGCCAGCGGGCAAGCCTCCACGTCAGGCAGTGGGAGCGGGACTGAGCTGGAGAAGAAGCAATGGGGCCCAGCTGTGGCCCGGCACAGCACGCATGGGGTGTGGCTGGCACCCACCTGGGCTCCGTCCCCGGCGAAAGCAGGCGATGCTGGCAGAGCAGAGCACGGGACCCCACAGCCCTCAGCGACCGACTGTCCTCCTCCTGCGCTAATCCGTGCTGCTGTGCCAGCTTAGGGGATATAATTAGACTCACAAAGGAGCCTTGTTACCGCTCCCAGGCCGTAGCAGTTTTGATTAGTCATGCCAGCAACTCCGCCGCCCGACTCCGGTGAATACTGCCTGAGGAGCTTGGCCGGGAAAGGCTGAGCAAAGCCTGAAAAATGAAACCAGAGGACTGTTCCTGGAGGAAGAGGAGGGAGAGGGGATTTTTATTTTTAATTTGAAGCGGTGTTTGACATGGCACATGGAAAATACACTGAGATTATGCTGCTGAAACTGTTTTTTTTTTTCAGCTGTTTCATCCTTTTCTTTTGAAATCTTCTAAGCAAATACGTGGGTGAGCAGTCCAGTCTGGGGCACTATATTGTAAAGAAGTTAATGTCACTTATGAGATGACAAATCTTGTCAAGGAGCAAAGCTAAAAGAAAATCTCTAGAACAACCTGGGCCTCTTAAGATCTGATGGGTTGTCAATAGCATTTGACAATTACAGATGTTTTTCCTATACATTAAAACCAACCAGACAGTTTTCTCAGGGAGCAGCACTTCCCCTAAAAGAGAGGCAGCATGTGATACCCCTAGAAATAACTAACTTCAGTACTCAGAAAGGCATTGGAAATCATCACCTATGAAGAAAAGTGGCAGGTACGTCCTTCCCTCCCCAGGGAGACTGATGTTACAAATTCTGGGGAATTCTTTCAAAGGACAATTTATTTTAATAATCTTTTGGGGGAAGAAAAAAAAAAAAAAAAAAAAGCTTTATTCCATAGTTACACCATTAATCCCCTGCCGCTAGCCAGATTTGCACATGTAAGCTTGCTACAGTTGCTGACCATCATCATACCTGAGGATGTAAAGGATAAAGTAAAAGTCTGCATAGAGTTTATTTGGGGGAAAATGAAATATATTAGTTTTGCTGTATCCTTAAGGATCAGCCCAGGAGAATGAGAAGGAGAAGCTTTCTTCTTATATATTGGCATACGTACCAAGACCAGGTTTTCCTTAGGTTCACTGACCCATCACACTAAACACACAACAACTATACATTTTTATTGGTTCTGTGCTATAACACAGCAGACTGATTGCCACGAGAAGCTGACTGCACCACAGCATCCTTATCAACTGACTGACCCACATCCTGCACATGAAAAATCAACGGCTTTTCACAGGTCAAAGGAGAATGCGCTTACAGCACAAAGGAAATGCTGGAAGTACCATGGATTTACAGAAATCCTGAAACTTCAGGAGGGAGAAGGAGGTTGGCAAAAGGGCAAAAAGTGGACTTATTTTATGCAGGCATATTTGGATTTTAATTAGAAATCTAGTTTAGACAGCATATGGCAGAATTAGAAAATTACAAAAATGTCCAATAGCTCCGCTGTGTGAACTTGCTGGAAGATAGACGGTGTATGGCTAAAGCTTTCCTAGCCAGACTGCAATATTCTATCAAAAAACTGGCTGCAATTTATATAAAGGTGAAAGTACTGATTTCTCACAGATATTAAGGCTAACATAGTGAGAACTTTTTGGAAGTAGACTGCATAAAGGTAACCTAGCATGATCCCTTGCTTACCAACATTAACATACATGCACATGTGTGCATGTGAACACTCAGTCCAGAGAAAGACAGACTTTCGTTTGATGGGTCACTTCTCTAACATTGTTTCTGAAAGAGTCTAAAAAACATGGAGTTATTTTTGTGTGAATAAGGATGCAAAATCCAGCTAACAAATACTATTCTATACTTGGTGACTTATTTGGCAAAACAGAGACGTAAAATCAAGTGGAAAAAGGAGTTTTTTTTCCTGAATCTCCAGCAGCAAGTCCATCTTCACTCTACATAATAGAAGAATAAATTGCATAGAGTGAGTACTATTGAATCCACTGTCTGGAAAAGTATTAGAATTACATTGGTACAGTGGTAAAAAGAGAGGGGAAAAAAAAGTTTAAAAAAGCAAATATCTCCTTAATTTTAAAGAAAAGGAAAACTTGAACCTCAAAATATAGTTGGCTAATAGGATTTTTAATTTGGCTTTATAAAACTTTTTTCCAGTCTTAATCTGCAATCAGATGCTGACGAGCTGTCCTGCTAGACTGCAGCCAGAACAGCAAACAGACAAAGCAAGCTCATCTTACCTTCACTACAAGGACTGTTAGGTACAGCACTACATTTGCCGGAAAACAGCTGTAAATAAACAGTCACATAATTGCTATGAAAGCATTTATAAAAGACTAGTTGACATTTTAAAAATATCCCTGAAAGGACTGGAATTATTACTGTGCTTATTTTACACATAGGATCCAAAGATCAGAGAAGGTGCGTGACCAGACAAATGCCATGCACAAAGATTTCAGCCTATCGAAGAACAGAGACTTTTCAGACAAGTATTTTGAGGGCAAAGACCCCTCTTCATGGGGTCTTATCTCAAGTGTAAACATGCCTCTCTCCAAGACAGTACAACTAAGTAAGTAACCTGGGATCATTACTTTAGTTGCTGCTGGATTACAGCGTAGAAAGAAAAGGAGCCTACAGCCAACTTCACACACTTGGTATTAATGCCGACCTGCTTATAAAGCTCTGACACTGGATTCGTAATCATGATGGTATCGAGCCTATGTAGTACCAAACAACTTTTCATTAATAATTGCTCTTTTCCTAAAAGAGGAGATTGTATGTTCCTAGTTCAAAGGAAACCCCTGCATGCCACCTTCTAAGCTTCCAGAAGGCTCTACCTCCTTACTGAAAAATAAAACACCAGCTAAGAGCTTTGTAATACAAAACTAGCATGAGTCAAGAGTCCCCCCCCCCACCTTCTCCTCTCCTATCCCTGGAATCAGAAAAGATTCAGGGTGAAAAGCTTTCACCGGGAACACACGTATCAGTTTCACTGGGACAGGTTTCCCAGATCCTTTTTTCATTTGTTTTAATAACCAAAGATGCAGGGAATAACCCGCTCATCACCAAGAGCAGCGCCACAGGAAAAGCAGCATCTGCAACCAAGCCTGCTGCCGGAGGTGCCCGTCCCAGTCTCTCCTCCATCGGACCCCCTCTGAGTTTCTCACCTGTCCTTCCTCAGGGATACAGCTTTTCGCCAAAAATACAAAAACGAAAAATGGTTAAAAACCTGAGTACTCAATACGCGTGCCCCCTTCAAGATCTTCCGGGAAGCACATTTGGGATGCTGTTGTCTAGACTGACCTTCCTGCATCATTAAAATATATATCACCACATTTAATTTAGGAACTCTTACCCAAAAGACACTGTGTGTGTTCCACAGCAGAAATCTCTAAATTATACACGTTTCTGAAATCCCTTTTAAGTCGTTTAATGAAGATAATAGCCACAAGAGAGCGCTACCAGCAAAGGATACAACCATGGGGAAAACTACAGACTTGAAGCTATTCAGAATAAAAAATAAAAAAAAAAAAAAAAAAAAAAAAGGCAAGCATTTGTTGTGGTCAGGCGGTCTTATTTGCACATTTAAAAGAAGTCCTCAGACATTTAATTGCTATAGCTGTGATCTTCAGAAGTCAGGAAAGGTTCTGGGTGTATCCATTTTTGAACGTGGACTTCGAGACATGTTCATTGCTCTTTCTCTGTGTTTTCAAAGGGAGATTACTCAGCAGTTTTTTGGATTTTAGGCACCTTTAAAATGACTCACTTCAACTGAGACACCTGAAAGTAACAGGTTGTTTTCCGATACCACCGTACTTTTTTTTTTTTTTTTTTTTTTTTTGAACATTTGTAACTTACTAAAACTCGATACAATGAGCTAAAACATCAAAACTGTGTTTGTGGCTTTGCTGTTTGTTTTGAGTCTCTATGCACTGAGTATCTGAATACCTTGTACTCCCTTCTTACTTACCTTTCCAAGAAAAGTGCTGACAAATTCTAACAACAACAACAAAGTCAGCCTATTTTTCTGGAAACAGCAAATGGAACTGCAGCATTTTTTTCCATGCAAAACAGGAGGAGTTCCTGTGTTTGCATTTTCAGCTTCTAGTATCTTATCATAAAAGGAAGTGACTCCCAAAAAGTATCCTTAAAAAAGAACTGACCTAAAATTTGAAAGCAAAGAAATAAAAATATAACCATGGGCTCAACTTATGGACTTCTGGGGGAAGGAAGAGTCTCTAAAAAATAGAAAAGAAGTAATAAAAGCAACCTATTAATATTCAGATGTCTTAGAATGGCAAATTGAACCAGTATTTTGACAGACAAGTTACTGACAGAGTTCTATGAAACAGGTATGTGTCCAAATCCCTAAAATTTTAGCAAAGCAGCATATCCTACCTTAAATGCCTATTGTCACCTGCCAAAATTCACACAAAGATCTACATAACTGACTTTTGCCTTCCTCTCAACCATAACAAGACCTATGAAGTCTGTAGTATTGCTCTTTGCTTTCTCCTCCCACGCGTCCAGTAACCAGTTGGTCTGATCTCCCATCTGCCAGTCACCCTGTGACTGAAAATGGAGCAAACAGCAAAGCCGCACGACACTGACAGTGCCTCTTTTAAAAGAAGCCGTGCTGGAAGGATTATTACCTTGTCACAGCACAGCAGAGTAGCTCCTTTCCTATCCCACGACCTAGTAAGTTGCATTTTACATAAAAAGAAACTAAAGAGACCTGCAGAACGCTCTGCTTCAGTCTGTGAAAACACATAAATGCAAATAAATTATCAAGTCTTAGTGCCCTGAAAGAGTTCAGTCATTAACTTGAGCAAATCAGGATTTCACCATCACAGTTTGCTCCAGTTTTCCTTGTACCTCAGCCCAACTATACAGGCTTGAGCAGGATGGAACAGCAATTTCATTTATAAATAAGATATGCACTGTCAACAATGAGGTATTAAGTTGTATGAGGTATGACATCATCAATCTTCCTGCCTGCTAAATTCGCAACAGACTACCACGATAAAGCTTTCACATTCTGGAACTGTTTTCCCTCGCTCTGTCTTGGAGAACTAGACAGACACATCTGGATGTCTGAGATAAAAGTGTTGATCTTGGGATTTATGGTATGTTATATAAGCTACATAAATACTTTTTCCTCATCCTTATTTTGTGCATATTGTGCTACCTTTTGATGGCTAGATAGCATTAAACTCCTGATGTCATTCTCTTAACTGGGTTTTTGCCATGATTTATCAGAATTCCTCTAAAGGACAATAAAACATTTTTTAATGAGTATTTATCATCTGGAAGTATCTAAAATGCTTCACATACTGAAAAACCAGCTATAGACGCTGGTTCCAGCAGGGTTTACTTTCAAATATTTTGGAAATTATCATGCTATGTAAGTAAGGCGCTAAAGAAATTAACCTTTAACATAAATACCAGTAACGCTGAAGAAAAACGCAGCCTCTGACAGGGCAAACACTAACAGCAGCGGAAGGAGTCAAAATACAGAAGGGATTTTAGGCTGTCTCACCGTGGCTGAGGCGAAGGATCAGGAGCAAGGAACAGGAATCAGAGCAGCCTTTGGACATGCTCCCCACCGCCACTTTTGTCCAGGATGGAGTTGGCAAGCACAGCAGCACGCAGCTGCCTACACCGGCCCAACACGCTGCCTTCGGCAAGAAGGAACTTGCCGCGTCCCTGGAGCACGCGGCCGTGGAAATCCTCGCGTTGCTTGTGGCCAGAAGCAACGGGTGTGTTTTGCCTCCCAGCCACTTACTGCAATGAGCTTACCATTCGATAGCTGTCCCAAACGAATTGAGTTTCCTCAGAAACCACATTCCAAATACCAACTGGTGTTTCTACACAGGTGTGGTGCATTCCCACACCGATTTCAGCTGTGATTTACCTAACCACGTCCAAGGTGACCCAAAAATGGGAGTGGTGAAAGACAGTTCCTCCAGTCCCAGGGCATTTAGGAGACAGCCCAGCCTTAGTTTGTCTCATTCCTGGTTAAAACGCTATAGCCACACGATGCAAATTACTGAGCTTCCACAAAGAACAATGCCACGAGCTGAGATGCTTCAAGTGTTATTTGGGAAAGCTATTTTGCTCTGACATGTCCTATGCCATATCAGATTGTGAAGACGTTACCATCCCCCAGAGCGCTTTCTTCCCCATCAGATGCCACCCCTGGTTTGGCTGCCCAGCTGCCAGCAAGGCTGCTCTGTGAGCCAGACCAAAGAACTGACTCTTATTTCAATTGCAACCCAGCAGAAATTTCCCCAAACCCCAGCTTTTGTCACTCTGTCCTTCCTCTGCACTCAGCATGAAGCTGGACTAAAAGCGTAACGGCCATATAACTCAGCAGTGTGGTAGCTGTGCCTCTATGCCAGACTTTGTTTTGCCAGGTGATCCAGTATTATGCAGATTCAGCAGCAATGACCATAAAATAATGGATTTCTTGTGTGAGAGATAAGATGCAAATTTGTTCAGTTATTCAGTAACTAAAGCTGCAACACTCTTGCATTCCTGCCCTTCTTTTAAGTGGTCATATTTCTGAAGTTAAGGGCTGGATTCAGAACTTATTTTAAAACCTTTTTGTAATCCTTTCAAGTTGGAAGGTGTTACATGTAGTTACTCAACCAAATAGAGCGTAAAATCTCTACACTCAAAGTGGCAGGCTACTTGACACTGAAACATTTAAGAAGAGTCCAAATTCTCAATCTCGTCAGTCGTTTAATCTTCAGGAGGTGAAATACATATCCTAAAATAAAAGTACCACAAGGAGAACTGCAACACACTGAAACAGGAGTATTATTACTACTCTCCTAAAGTCGTACATGTGCATGTCAAAGTTCTTGACTAGTGTTTAAAAAACTCAATGCTCTTAAGTGCTTAAAAGCAACCCCAAACAATTTAATATTTCAAAATGCATACAACATATACAGAAGCATTCCTTCTAAATGCAAATAAGTTTCCTGACATAAAAACATTATTTATTTGGTATTTAATGGATGGGGTTACAATTCTGTTTCAGTCAGGAGTCTGCAGAGATCTACATTATTATGAAACACACAAAAAAATCCTCTGTGTGTACATGTGAAAGTACTATGTGAAATGGGTAAGTCTTCAGACTCCCAAATTTTAGAAGGCTCACCTGTCTCCCCCTCTCACCCAAGGGGCTACATATTACAGTTTCCACTACCTACATTGAAATTCACCAGTGAAAAGCAGTTTTAAGAATAAATCCAATGTACTGCCTCGGTAAAAAGTTCTGGTTAAATCCTGTAAGCACTTCTGTACTTTTTCATCTTAAGTCATGTGAGTGCTCCCACTAAATTGGTTGAGACTACTCATGCTCAAAATTAACCATTTCAACAAGTGCCTGCAGGACTGATAAAAAAAAAAAACCCAAACCTAAAAACCAGTCATGACTCACAGGTTGTTACCATCTGATGCATATTCCATTCCACAAAAAAGCAACATTGCCCAATTTTGGCAATTACTTCACAAAACTGAATATCATTGCCACAAGTAACCTTTTGAATAAGCATATTCAAATTATAGAGGATTCCTTTTACCCACAAAGAAACACCTATGCCCTTCCTAGTACTCCAAACATTGCTCTAGCAGAGTAGACTCGGTAAAACACAGTGACATCTATTGTGTTTTTGCCTTTCTGTTATTCAAGCTTTACAGGCTGGATTTTTTAGATTTGTAAAGAAATAAATTATGAAATTTGCCACAACATAAAAACATGTCAGTCACAACATTCCTACTGAGAGAGTCCTGACAGCTGTACAAGACAAACATCCAAACCCATGAGACAACGATTTGCTCTTTGAAACGAGGGATGATACACCACCAGCTGGAGAAACTGAAGCTTATATTTACCTCAAGCGTCCATTAGTGTGTCGCTAACAGCATAAATCAAATTAACGCAAGTAACAAGTGGGTGAGGTGGGCAGAAAATTAAGAAATAAAAGTTCTTTTTAGATGTACACCCCACCAAAAATACAGCTGGCATGGGAAACATCCAAACACCTGGGTGGTATTGCTAGGGTCATGGTGAAGGGAACACAGATTCACACTTTTTCCATGTCGGTTAAGTGACTGCACTGACAGTTAGGCAACCAGGCGAAATGGTTCTCATCAGGGCTCTTCCAAGGTATAATTTATTGAAAATAAGATGAAAGTGTGTGCTCGTCCTTTTGTTGCGTCCACTCCTTCCATCAGTAGCACAGGATCACACAACTGAAGGAGGAGGAGGAGCACAGCAGAGGCTCGGCCAGCCCCGTGTCTGCCCATGGAGGAGGCGCAAGGCATGCCTGGTGTGCATACCGGAGATCCGCACAGGCACATGCTGTTCCATGCCCACGCCAACTCCAAGAAACACGGGTAGCGAGGGGCTATCACACCTGCCTACTTCTTACAGCAATGGTACATGCATGCAGCTACAGCCCTGGAAAGCCCTACTGCAATTTCCTACATATTTCCAAAGTCTGGCTGAAAATACAGGCATTAAAAAAAAAAAAAAAAAAATCAAAATCTGTTCTTGGTCAGTCAAGGCCAAGGTCAGTCTTCAAAAAGGAAGAATTATGGCTATTGGACAACAAGAGAAAAATCACTGCTATTTGTTCTGCTGTAACAAACCCTAGTTCCAGAAGCAATGGAATCAAATTTAATGGCAAAAGAGATTTTACTCCTACTCAACAGTGGTTCTCTGCAAATGTGTTTGGTTTATTGCGCAATACTTAACCATAACTGTGGACTAAATACGTATACTTGCTTAATATCTGCAAAACTACATGTATTTTTCTACTTGTTTCCTATACTAACTATTTTGATATCTACAAAACCAGAACTATCAAGTGGCCAAACACACGTAAGAGGCAGAATTCACAGTTCTCCATTCGTATCTTGTAATTGTACGGAAAACACAAATCCCTCATCTTCCCAAGTCATCTCACAAATTGATATTGCGAAGTTTGACAGTACTCCTGCAGGCACAAGGAGCTACCAAGTACACAGCTGCTCCACTAGTCGGAAATGGGTAAGACTAGATCCCCTTGGTTACACAAAACCCACTACAGAAAGGTCACTGGTGGTGTTGAGCATGTTTCCGCTCAGAACATGACAAAATTTCAGTGATCTTCCATCTGAATGCTGTAAATGACTGTCAGATTTTTATTCCCAGACTTCTGCTCAGGTCTCTGAGACAGTACTGTACAATTTCAGAGCCCTCGGGACATTCATTAAAAACTCTCCTTCTACTGTGCTTCAATTAAATGGCTGGCTGTCTTCATGGAGTGCCATGCAAATAAGGATTACCCTAACTTTCCAGGGCTAGGTGTTTGCAGTTCACATATCATGACATTCATTTCCCTTATTAGGATTTTGCATAGTAAATTTCAGCATTCAGACTATGCTTCTGATGGCAAGCGTGTTTGCTCTCACTCTCTTTGCCCCTCCTCTAACAAGGGACTCCCCAGCACTGCAAAAACAGCTTGCACTTTCGCCACGTAACAGCACCAGAACGAAATGCTATATAAAGGAAAAGAAAACACACCCACTCACATGTATATGTAATGTGGCCAGAAGTACTCCAGAACTTTAAGGCTTGGTTCTCAGGCACCGGCAGTACCCGTAGAGCTGGTCAACTTAAACTCAAAGTCCAGCTTCCCATCATCAGCAGACCCTGAAGAAAAGTCCATGGCTACTCCCTCCCTTGCCTGCCTGTTTCCACTGCCACTAATAGACAATTCAAGCAGCCAACAGGACAACCCCACATAACTTCTTAGGGTGGCTCCCAAAGGCCATATAATGCCTTTAACATTAATAAACTACAAATGGAAGTATCGCCTATGTGTCAATTTTTAACAGTTTGCTCTGTCTCATGAATTCGTAGTGAAAAATTATTCCAAACTTTCATGGATTTGTGGTATACGCTTATGTCTAGCATATGCAAAGGAATGGAGATTATATTTAATAGCTAGAAGGGAATTTAAATTAGAAGTGCATGCAGTATACAGTTAAATTACACAGAATATGGTAACCACCTCAGTATCAACACTCAGAACAACTTTATATGTGTATATATAGACATGCACACATCTTTTCCAAAACAAGAGAAATTTACATACAACTCCTGTAAGAAATGTCCTAAGCACACTTTCCATTTTCCTAGGAAAGAAATCTACTCAAGAAATGACTCAGTACTACACTGAAGAACTAGCACATAATTAAGATGTGTTATTTTGACAAATCCACTTGATAAAACAACATAAAGCCTCCTGAGTCTTCTTTTAATCCAAGACCAAAAGTACACCACACTTGTTCAACCATCACTATACGTAAACTACTTAAACATTGTATTTGTTGTTGAGCCAGCTGCACAGTCCTGATTTGGTTTGGACCACAACTATGCAAATGTGTCCAAAAAATACAGCAAAGCATGTATGCTGATAGCCAGTGCATTTATGCTGAGTATTTGGTACTACATGCACTTTTATTTAGAGACCAATGTTATTTTCCCTATGCAAGTCAAGCTTCAGATTCTTTAAAAATAGTGGGTAAAAATACTTCTGTGGAAGCCAGCTACCGCTGCTGAACAACACCAGTCCCTTGAGAAACTTTTGCCACAGTCACAAGTTAATTATTGTGAATGAGACATGTTACTCACTACAGCAAAACTTTTTCACTTGGTCTTGGCTGTAGGCACATTAGACTTCTAAACCGAAAATAGCATGCCCTACTGCTTCCCAGGTACAGAAATGGTTAGATCAATAAAAGATCAGGATGTGGCATTACTGCACGAAGGAGTGATCCGTATGGACAAATTTCACATGGACACACTTCTCAGCAGTGACAAATAAAACCTGTTTTTTCTGGATTCATTCTACTGACATTAATAGGAAGGACGTTCTCTATTCTCCAGAAGAACTTTGTTAAAAAGTAATTTTTCCACATCGTGATAGTTTTTTAAAAAGTTTGGTTTTCACTTCTGGATCACTCTAGAAATAGATACCACAAACAACCCTACGGAAAAAAGTTTTTAACACAAAAACCTAGATCTTTGCTTCCCAAGCTCTGACAGATAACAAGGACAAACATGATTAAAACAAAGGTTCTTTTAACCTTCGGGACTGGCTTGCTGAACTTTGAACCATCTGTCTGTTTTGTGCGTCAGATTATCACACTGACACCCACAGGAAATAAAATGTTAAATCGATGCTATAGAGAAGCATCGCAGTGCTAGACAGAGGACACAGGGCAAGCAGGCAAAAAGATGCTAAGATGATTTGCAGATCAATACTTCATCTTATATGTAACTCAATGAAAGGGAATTGTGGGACTATCCCCAGGCTCCCCAGAGAACAGTAAGGGTGGATCTAAAAAAGACTGAAATAGTCTAAAACTGCTAAGGCAAGCATTTCAAGAGTGCTGTAATTAATTAAAGTGCAGACTGCCTCTGAAAGTGGTGGTCCTATCCAGCTGAAAACCTACTTCCCCAAGTAATTTTGCAGTCAGATCAGTTCCCTGATCCAATTCAATCCAGACCTGCAGGAGTGCTCATACAAAGACTAAACAACTGGTTTGCTTAAAGACAGGACTGTTTAAAGCACTCATAAAAATTCAGCCTAAGATTTAGGGCAAACAGAACAAAACAACACTGTTGTTCAAACCATAACTTCTGGAAGAAAGCATGCAACAAGGCTTTTATAAAAACCTGTATCGTTTGAACTTCCAACAGGAAAAGAAAAGCTATTTCAGCACACAGACAGCAGTGCATGAGAACAAGCTGGGCAAGAATAAAATGAGACTGGGTGTTAAAAGGTTTCTGACCGTCACAGGACTGATGTCCTAAGGCAACTTTCCAAGAGAAAGAGCAAAGTTGAAAAAACACAGACAAAAACCCTAGCTAATTTCATTCAGTAAGTTTTATGAAATTTTATCTAATACTATGCAGGCTTGTCAATGACCCAAAAGGCTCTTGCCTCTTTTGGGAGCTATGTAAATCTTCACGAATTTAAGACAAAAATGTTTTCCCTAACAACAGCCACTATTTCAGCCTCTTGGCTAGAACAGCGAGGTTGCTTTTGCCCATTGCACATGTGCTCGGGAAGGAAAAAGAGGAGGGATGAGAAAGGACTGATGAAAATCCATCAGCTTTGCACCAAAATGCACGCAGGCATGCATAGCAATGGGGCTCTGTTGCCTGCAGAGAATGGCCACAAATCCCCAGCAGCAAACCAATGCCTGATTAGCTGTATGAAAGTTCTCCAAAATCACATGCATGGAGTGAAGTACTTGTGAATGACAAGAAGGGCATCGCTTTGTCTCTTATGAGGGTATTTCAGCATCAAACTTTCTGCCATTTCCAAAGACAGATCAGAATTCACAGATTTTGAGCAAGCTACTGTCATAAAACCGAAGAGCACCAAGAAAGAGGGAATTTTTCCACTTGGTCTGAAGCTTTTCATCATAATTAAGACTTGCTGTCTTGGCAGATTCTTCAATGTCTATAAAACTTCTCAACCCTGAAGTTCTCCCTTTCTGTGACAGAAACAGCGGATGTAACCTCTGCTAGGAAAAATACTTTTACTGGAATAGACAGTACAAGTTGAAACTGCTGAACATCAACATGATTTATAATAGTTGTCAATGCATTTTATTTTGCATTTATTAGCTTTAGTGCTACAAGAATTTTGGGAAAGTTTCCAGAAGTAGCTATTGGTGAGGATATAAACTATCACCTGTGAAAGAGATTCAGGTTCCCATAATTCCTTCTGTCAAAAGCACCTTCTTAAACCAAAGGTGAAAAGCATGCTTTTGTAACTCTCTTACCTATCAGTGCTATTTCACAAAAGATAGTCCTCAGTCAAGACAGCCTCAAACAGTGCTTATATTTACAGACTGGATCATCATACCTGTCAAACCCTAATTCTCCCCATTTTTGGTGTTGCAACAAAAGTCTTTTTTGCTTCCAACATAGACACCCAAAATTCTCTCATGAAAGACTGTTTGGTATAATTTGATAAAAGTAATTAATTAGAAAGTTCTGATTCATCAGAGGAGGAAATTAATGAGAAAAATTTTGTTGTTAAAATTTTCTGATTTGAATTTTTTTCAGAAGTTACAAGATTTAACCTACTTTAACGTCTCTTCACTTTTGTCAAAATTATTTTATAAAACTTATTTTTAATTCAAGTTAGTAAAAAAAGTGTGAACTTAAAAGTTGTAGGTCAAAATAGCAAAACAAGAAGTTTCCATACCATGGTCTGTTTTGATAACCTGTTTCAGTTTTTCCCCTTTACTAATAACTAACTGAAAGTACTCCTTACCTAAACCACATAAGAAATGCTTGAGATCTCAAATATTCTCACAAAGTGGGAAAACGTTTTTCTGAAAGCTTCCCACGTGACCTGCTCCTCACAGCCCAACTGGCCTGCACAGCAAACGCACTAAAAAGCATTCCCCGTATCCGCACACCAAAGGCAGGGAAGCAGGGCCGGATGGACAGCCTGCTTCGGGCCCCGCACTTCAGGAGGAAAGGTAGGAACAGTCTCTCGACTCATCACATCATAACAGTATTCACAGAATATATTGCCTCAGTTTTTGCTCTGATCCACGGGCTACCTCTCCCCACGTCTTCGTCCATAAAGAGTCTGTGTTCAAGAAGAAGGTAACACTGCATAATATGCACATTAATACCACCGAATGAACGTCATTATCTTACCAAATCTTGGCAAATTTAGTTGCCCAGTAGCTTATAGCCTGGAACACATTTGGTTTTCCAGCTGAACAACACAAGCTTACCTTTTTACTACAAGCTTCAGTGTCTTGTGTGAACCTTTCACCAGGCAGATTGCTTCTTGTCGGAAACCAGAGAGGCCCACATCATTGATGCCAACAATTTCATCCCCAGCCAGTAACTTGTCCACAGCTGCAGCTTTGCTCCCATCTTCAATCTGAAGAAAAAGCATATCAAATAGAACCATTCAAGTTGCACAGTGATTCCTTTAAAATAAATTAATAAGCTTTCAGTATTGGCTTCATACCATACAGTAATTAAGTGGTTAAAATGATTTTTAAAATTACATTTAAAAACGCTATGAAGAGAGTAATGATATGGAGACAATCAGAACAGGAAATAAATGGAAGGGGGGAAACCTGAGAAAACCAGAAAGCTCAATGGAAACTTGGGAGTCAAAAGCATCTGTGATCTTGAGCTCCGTTCAATACAGGGCAGGTAATCATACTTGCAAACAGAGCTTTGGGCAGGCATCTTAAAATCTGGTTCTCTAAATAAGGCAACCAATAATATTAACCATACAGTCCATAATGTTAACCACAGAGTCAACTCCAAAAATACGGCATGCTATGAAACCCCAAAATATGGCATAACAAGCTGGTCTGGAAAATAAAGTGATTTTCATCAGGCACATAACATTTAGGAAAATATCTGAGAATTTACAAACCATGCAGCTAACTAACAGCTCTAGCTAGAAGAAAAGATGACGGTCTGAGATCCAAGGAAGAAAAACAGCATGTCACACTGCCGAAGAACACAGCAACACTAAGGGAAATTCACTGGAAGATTGTTTTGCTGCCACAGGCATCTCTTGCATGCACTGAATTTTTACACAATTATTCATAACATGTGGCAAAAACATGCAAGATAAATTAAAGAGTCAGTTTTTGGCAATTCCCACCCCAGTGAAGGAAACAAACCCCCTACGAGTTACCCATTTTAAATTTTAAAACAAATCCCAAAAGCTCGATCAGCCAGACTAGCAAGTACCAACAGTTTGAACTGATTTCAAATATAGCTGTAGGTCTTGAACACCTTGCAATTCAGGCCCTCAGCTTTCTCAGTTTCTTCCCATCTCCTCTGCTACTGACGCAGCCTCTGGCTTCTCAGTTGCTTGGGCTCATGATCTATGCATTTAATTTTATTCCTCCCTCACTTGCTCACAATCCATATCCCACCTCATCTTGTAGATTTGACACTTTGTCTTCAAAGCAAAGTCTTTCATTTATGCCTTCATTATATTGTGCCTTGACTACAGTATCTCCAAGTCCCACATTATTAAATGCCAGTGAACCTACAAAGAAGAAATCCTTGTAATTGCCCCAACTGCTGAAAGTTTCATAAAGAACTGCCATCTTCTGAGGCACCAAAGTCGATCAATGACGAGATAAAACCAGAGGAAACTGAACTTCATGAATGCTGAAGCTCACAGTACAGGTTTTAGGGACACTCCAGCAACCAAAGTATAAATTAGATAATAAAATAAAGCAATATCTCTTGTTGAAAGTACATTAGGATGATCTCATACACCCCAGCAATCTCACTGCAGGCACATAAAAGCTCTCTTTATGTAAGTTTAGGATAAATGTTCTTAAAAATCTTTAGACCTGTAAATCTAAGCCAAAAAGAATGCCATATAAAATGTCAGTCAAATTTAAAATGCTCATTTACAATTTAATTTCCAGAACATATTTTAATAAAAACACAGATAATTAAAGACAGAGCAAGTTTCTACCTTCCGATACATCTAGTTGTCAAGCTATGACCTGTTTATGACCTGCTTGTGTATCCTCTGAACATGAAGAATTTACCAGAACACCAAATTATCGCTGCAAAGCTTCAGTAAAGTTGAAAACAAGGGAGCAGTAGTGGAAATCACTTATATGCAAGGGAAGATTTCGGTTCAGGGATGTCAAGTACAGAGTGGCTGCCATACGAGGGACCCTGAAGTCAGGCAGAGCTGAACACGAGAAGAGGCAGCGTGGGAACTCGTGAATCTCAAGCCTCGAAGCAGGCAATCGCAAGTCTTTCAAGTGTTCAGATGCATTTCTGGGTTACTACTAAATAAACCGCGCTTGGAGGTCTGAAGCCCAGTAGGTCAGAAAAGCAGTGCAAAAACGTTAATGAAAGTCAGAGTTGAATCACTAGAATTGCAGGGAGAAGGTCAAGCAGAGGTTTGGGCTTTTTTTTTTTTTTAAGGGGGAAAAAAAAAAAAAAAAAAAAGGACACATTTTAAATGTAGATGCCAACCAGTTGTGGCCCATATGCCCTGAGCAAGGCACGAACAGAATGACAAGGGGTGAGAAGACCCTGGGCCCTGCCACCTGGGCCCGAAGACCTCAACAGGGTCTTTTTTTGTCTTTAAAAAGAAAAAAGGCAAAAATCTGTCTCCTAGGGTTTCAAGGAATGCTCATTGTTCTCAGTAAGTGTGTTTGTTTTTTCTTCAGGCTGGCAATGCACTGACGGCAGGGAGTATTCAGTTACCCCCTCTGAGTTTTCATTTCAGCAGGGAGACTACACATTCCACACAGTGCGAGCTTTCCAGAGAGACTCTGGCTGTCCAAAACAACATTAATCAAAAAAAACTCAAAAAAATATTTTAAAAATCAAAACCTAAGCACAAAGCTGAAGTTGTCCCCATGAAAACTAGAAGTGGCTTTCTTTAATACCTTGCCTCCAGATCAGCTGCAGCTAGGAAGAATAAAATCTACACATCCATTCACAGTAAGTCTCCCCAAGCTGAACAAATTTAAACATAAACCTTTCGTACTTAGATTGTCGAATGGCTGCATGAATGCAATTCCACTTGACAATGCACTTTTAAGTGCAAATGGGAACGTTAGCTAGACAGGGAAAATACAATTTCTTCAGTTACACTAGAAGTCCTTTAGTCATGACGACTTAAAAAAAAAAAAAAAAAAAAGGCATTAGGCTTTTCACACATCTAAAGAAACACAGCCAAAAAAAAGTCCATGAGGAAAAGACCTCTTAAAAAATACTGCCCTACTAACATGCCTCCTCTGCTCAGACTTGGACAGGGCCATTCATTCCAGCTTCTCCTTTCAGATTTTCTATTTTTCTGTTTACTAGTCTCACCATTTATTGTTTTTATTTATTCACCTATTGATAAACTTTCAATCTCATCAGAAAATGTAAATCCCAACCAAAATACATAAACATTTTAGAACTAGCAACTGCACATGAAAATTTCACAACTATTTTTCACGCCTCAAACATGAATGTATTTCCGTCATCCATCTACAGAGTTAAGTATGCTATGCTGTGTTCAGGACGTTAAGCCCATATTATTTATCTAACTAACACCCATTTCTTTCTGAATGTCAGGTGCCCAGAAAAACTAAGTCAACAGCTGAAAATAAAGCCTTGAAAATGCAGAAGGAGGTGTTAAGATGAAGTCTTTCAAGAACAGTCAACAAGAAGAGATCTGCCTCAGTCACTGTCAGCAGGCAGATGCAACTGGACGTAACCCTCAACAATCCCACTGCTCAGTTTGGAGTACTTGCATTGAATGCCCATAAAGTATATATCTTAACACTTTTATAGCAATAGCAGGAAACAAAATACACATACAAGAAAAGCAATCAACACCTTATTTTCTTATAAATAACAGACATAAGCCTTCAAAAAAACAGGTATAGTTAAACTGCCTATCTTGGATGAGTGAAGAGTTCTAGAAATGCCCTCAAACCATGCTTTCGATATGTATTAAAAAAATCATACCCCTCTAACTATGCTGAATGAACAAGAGTAAACACCATGACTTCCTATCCTTAGCAGGGATGTTGCTATTGCTACCAAAAGAAGTGTTTTCAAAAGGAGATGAAAAGGATGTTTGTTGACAAAAAGCATCTGTTTAGACAGTCTCCAACTCTCACCCTGCTGTCCCTGATGACCTCCCCATAGCCAAGAGCAAAGGCAAACTTTGGGATCCACACATCAGGGAGAACGGGAACCGCAGACTTCTGCCGTCATAACGGTATCTCTATTAATTGTCATATCTTCCCAAATTTATTTTTGCTTATAAAATATGAGATCCACAAAACAGGAAGAAACACTGATACAAGATGCAGATGTAGATAATAGGATAAAAAAAAAATATGTGATTGAAAAAGCAACACACATGTAACTGGTATGTGAAACTCTTCCTGTGAAAAGGAGAGAGAGCCTTGAAATGGGGGAAGAACTGAGCCGCAGAGAAAAGCCTAACAGCTAGATACACAAACACGTTCAAAGGACACTTACAAGTCCGTATTTCCACTGTTGGTAAAGCACACGAAAGGGAAAATAATGGCTTATATTTGCAGCTTTAAAATGCTGCAGTGTCGATGGGGAGCACCACTTCTAGAATGTGACCCCTTCACTTCTGTGTTTATCAGGTCTGACGCTTTACTTAAAATACTTGCATTCCTCTACAGGCACCTGTATAAACAAGCAGGAGACAGGTTGGGGAAATGCCGTGTCACACAAGAGATCTAGTTTTGTTTACAATGACGACAGTTTCTTGTCCATGCTCTCTTTGGACAGGGTGGGAGACGGGATGGAAACCAAAACCCAGAGACAAACACAGGAAAAACCAGCGCCATTTATCAGCATTCTGCTATCAGCCATGATAAAACTATTTTTTCCTAATTTACTTCTCATACAGCCAAGAAATGATTCTGTGGTTATTTGTCTTATGATCACCTAATATGGATTTTTTTTAAAAAGCTAACAATCTTTATATGAGATCTTCAGAACAAGTAAAACGTAGGAAGTGTTAATTATTTTGATTTGCACAGAGTTAAACAAAGGAGAAATACCTTTACAGTTCAAGCTTGGCATTTGTGTAACTTTGACGAATCAACATAAAAGTAACAGACCTGACCTAACCCCAGCTATACGTTCTGCAAATGCAGTCAGGAGTGGCAAGGGCTGCATTCGCCAACAAGACTCATGGGTCAAACTGAGGCAGGATAAAATAGGGGTGCGAACTGCAACAGGACCAAACTGGTCCAAAGAGAATAGGTGTGTTTACGTAAGGCATCTCACACAGGCACGCATGCACTAGAAGCTGGGCAAGGCTAACGCATTTGATTTTACGTTCTTTCACATCCTTTCTCTCTCGCTCCTGATTTAGTACTTGGACATTAAAGAGACTGTTGGAAGGGCACCTGGCAGGGAACTAACTCTATCCCCCTTTTACAAATGGGCTCAGAAGCACATACGGAAACAAGGCCCAAAACAATGCAGGGTGTCTGCAGCAAAGCAAGGCATCCCACACAAACCTTCAAGTCACTGGAGGGTACCTGTACCCCGAACCACCTCTCCCCACGGACTGCAGGTCCAACAGCCAGCATTAACCACCCAACACGAACTTTAAGGAACACCATACAAAGAAAAGAAAGCTTAACTATGTGCTACCAACTTGCAAAATCTGGGCCTATGCAGTACTATGCAATACTATTAACTTGGTAATTGCTGCACTTTGATCAGGCAGGTAAGCGTCTGCTGCATTTGGAGACACTCTACCTTAACACAGAAGCCAGAACTTCCCTTTTGCCTGGTATCATCATTTTACACCCCACCAGCCATTGCCCATACTTGCTCTTCCCCAGATTATGTTTAAACACCACAGCAAACAGCACTAATTTTAGGAGCGTTTAGTCCAGGGCAGTGTATTTCCCTAACAGCAGCTCCCTTCCTCCCTAGACCCGAGGGCAATGGCTGACGGTCACTGCCACAGAACCTCTGAACAGGCAGAGAAACCCGCCTTGCCCGGCTGCTCTTTCAAAGTGGCGGCGAGCTGTCGGGCTGGCAGGAGCGCTGCCTTCTGTCAACAGGTAGTTCTTAAAAATCAATTTGGAAACATTTTTTTGAAAGGGTAGAGTTCAGTAATAGGACACAGTCTATCACGGCCCTTTCTAATTACTCTTTATTTGATGAATTTAAACATTTGGATATTTGCCCAGCAATCTTTTTTTTTCTTCTTTTTGTTCTTTTGTTTTAAAGAAAGCATCATATTTTGAAAAGCTGTCACTTGGTACAGTTCTTTAAGTATTTATTCAATTTTTATAACTGTGTCCACTCCACTGTTTTGATTAAGGGCTTGCTGTCACTTCCCCTAGAACAGCTCATTTTTGTGGGGGATTTATTACAGCTGTAAAAACTGACTCCAGGTTGAAACCTAACTTCAGAGTTCCTCAAACCAGAAGTGTTTAAGAAGTATGGTAAAACACTCACCATTTCCCTTTTTAAAAATTAATACATATACATAAACTTATTAATACTTCATTCCAACCTACATTGAAAACAATACCTACCACTAACTTGTGAGAAGACCTTTATGGTGATAAATCATCAGTAACTATTTCTAAGAGGATGCGGTTATTATATCTTAGTCTATTTAAATCACAGGGCCATTATAAGCTCTGCAAATTGAGGACCAATTAAAGTATTTTAAGCTAAAAATTTAATCTTTGCCCCAAGAAACTAATTATAACAATTTCCAGATGAAAAGTATCAGGAAGAGAGAGTTCACGTAGATTTGTAGGTTTTAAAGCTGAACAACAGGTGTTTATTTTCAAAGTTTTTTTCAAAGTGATTCCATTGTTTCAGCAATAGAAGTTGGAAACATTTCATCGCTGCTGAACACTTGTACTAGAATTAAAAAAGAACCCAACTAAAAACCACCTTGATGCTTTGAAAGCATAGAGCTAATGTATCAGGAAAAGGAAGGTGGGGCTGCTTAGTGTCAGGGATGGTTTTTTGGTATTAGTACGTAAGCTTTGCTAGACATATTTTATAGCTTCTAAATAAAATTTGCTTTTTCCAACTCAGCGAGATTTACCACAACAGCATTTAGAAGCACATCCAGGCCTTTTCAGCCCGCATAACCCACACCAGCAGGCCTGCGTATATTCCACCTCCACAGAGCAACTAAACAGGTACAAACGGCAGTCTTTGGGGATCCTTCTATGCAAGAGCCCCTCCTGGGCAGCACAAGTTCAGCAGGGAAACTTCCTAGCCCTTAGAGTCCTGACAACCCCAGGCTGGCACCCAAGCAAGAGCAAAGCAAAACCAGACCCAGCGTACCTGGAGTAAGAGTCAGGCCAAGACAAGACTGGAAAAGATGGAGATGCTGGAAACAGGGGCAGTGGAAGAAGCCTGCTGTCAGTGCTGATCCTGAACCTGGAGAACCCCAGTCCATTCCTCCCTCATACCCACGCAACTCTTGCAAAGCATAGCTCAAGTTTTGATTTTTTCTAGCACTTTGTCAACATCTAGACACCCTCCTACTGCTGTTATTTAGTACAGCATTTGTCCAGACAAGCTATACATGTCTTAATCAAGAATTACTGAGAAATAACTGCCATTTACTTTTAGCCAAGAGTTTGGTTTTGCATTTTACAGAAGCTAATGGCATCCAGCCCAGAGGAACCCATCTGCAATCACAGATATCTTACACTGTTCTTAAACATACCTTCCTATCTTTTTTTCCAAAATGAGAAAATAACCGGTATAAGAAAGGAGCACATACCTGTGCTATGAAAAAAAAAAAATAGCCAAAGGCCAAAAGAGAATTTCTTTCTCTATATGCAGTTTACTTATTCTAACAAACCTTCTACCTGAGAAGTTTGAAGGGTTAGCTTATCCGTATTTACTTGTGCAAGTTTACTTATGGATTACTATATATATGTGTGTATATATATATATATATAGGCTGTTTATATATGTAATCTGTGCAGTTAACATTAAGCATTTTTATAGGTCTACATTTTTGTACTTTCAGCTACTACGAACAATGATAAGAATGGTTAAAAAAAGAGGGTATGCATAGAAACAACTCGCATTTTATCCTTCCAAACTGATAACAGGAACAGACTTCCAAGAGGAAGAATATGACCTGACAAAGTAATCTTTACGATCATAAGGTTCAAGGCTTTTTACTTTGCAACTACCATACACTTCCAACAAGGCTGGCTTATTTTACTGCCTTCCTGTCCACCCCAGGAAAATAATGTCACAGCTTGCCAGTGTGCCCTTGACAATAACATACTGAATGCAATCCAACAGCCTCTAAAACTAGGGAAAGGGTAGGGACTTACTGACACATCAAAGAAAAAAAAAAAATGGAGTGTGTCTGTATGGTCATGTAGGTATGGTTGTGCATTAATTACAAAGGAAAAGTCTGGTTTCATCAACTTATAGTTTGTGAAAAAAACTTTGACATGCCTCAAAGGAAGACATTGAAACACTTAGTAGATAGCAATAGAATACTTATTGAAAATAAATTTCACCTATTTCATTCAGTCAATCAGTCTAAATATAACCTTTTACATAAAATTTAAGTTGCATCTATGCCTATGTCTATAGACTGCTGTGGTTTCCAGAAAAAAGCAACACTTAGACACAGGTAGCACCAATTAAGAGCCAGCAACAGAAAAAACTGCTTCATTTGCCTGTTAGTTTCAAAAAGCACTGTGATGAGGCTGCCAAAAGCCACAGGAATTTTAACAGTGTTAGGTTTCTATTTTAAATAGTTTCTCTTGAACAGCCCATTTTTAACAGAATACTTCTCTTGACAAGCCTATACCATCATTGGGTTATAGTCATGCCTGCTATTTGGGACCTTCCATTTTTGTCGTAGCATAGATGCACAGTGAGCAACTATAACATTCCCCAATAATTCTTGTAAGAATATTCTTATCAACTCCTGAAAACTTGATTTTCTCACAAAAGTAAAAGTAATTTTTAATAGTTACTGCTGAAGTATTCTTTTCGGAACCCACTTGTACGCGGTGGAGTGAGCGGAACATACCATTACATGTCTAAGCAACAATCTAGCAGACATAAGCATTAATGAGAGGAGAATGACCTGCTCTCATAATAACTGAAAGGAATTTCTTCAACGAGAGTTCCCCTTTGCAGTATTGCTCAACTTTAAAGAAAAATAAGTCTCACTAAGGTGCTGAATTTTAAAACATCTTATTTGTTGATTCCCTTACCCATTCCTATGCAAAGAAAAAAAAAAATTTCAAAAGAAGGGTCAGGTTCCTCCTAAAATTTGAGGATTTTAAAATTTGACAACAGACTTTGTTCTTTGCATTAACTTTTGCTCTCTGTTCAGAACAGATATTCAGGCTCACAGACCACCCAAATTACAGACTGAAGCCTTCCTTTGCCACCATCTTCCTCAACAATTCCAATACTTAAAGCCAAGTTCAAACAAGACGACACATTTATTCCTTCCTCCCCCACCCCAGTGTAAAAACAGGCAACAGACCCTAAAGCTGTCTTAATTCATCATTACATAATTTATACAACCCTGTTTACTGTAAGTATGTAGTACTTCAAACTGAATAGATGCAGATATCTGTTGCCACTCTACCAAACCCATGTTTCTTGCTGCGCATGTTGTATGCAATTTCAATTCTCCTTTCCTAAAGCAATAAAAACTCAGAAGCTAGTGGGATGACTCTCAAGAAAACAAAAATGCATGTTATTATAGAAACAAAAAAGGTCTGGGTAACCTTGCCCTTAGTTTCTCGACTGTTCTTGTTTATTAGTGTCCCAGTAAAGGAAGAGAGTTTCCCCCACTCCACTTTCACCTGGAATTCAAACATGAAAAGATGAAGAAAGCAAACACTAAATACAGCATTAAATATATTTTTCCAGGGCAGGAACTGCAGCGCAATTGCTTCTAAAATTATCAAACAAGGTTCACATAGCAAGCTGCAGAAAAGACTGCGTGGCAGTTTCTGCCCAAGCTGTTCCACCATGTCAACTTGCAGTATCTGAGCTGACTGGTGTGGTCAGACACCAGAAGGTCGCTCTTACAAAGACAGACTGCTAATACAATCAGTGTAAATCTCTCAGGATGCCACAGTAATAAAAACGTGCCAATAAAAATCCTACCACTGTTTTTATGCAGTTTATTGACAAGATGAAATAGTACCCATCTGCCTTCCTAGGGCACATACTCATCAGGGCATGAAACATTCCTGTCGCTAGAATTAAGCGCCAACATCTTAAGTCTGTTCTGAGTCAGGAACCCAATAAAAGCAAAATCCAATTCTGTGGAGAGGGACTAATCTATAGAAATTTACACACCTAGGCATCATTCACATTATGGTATCCTGCCCTTTTTCCCCTAACCATCAGTACTCTGTTGCCATATATTTCAGATTTTAAATGAACAAACAAACAAAAAACAAACTCCAGCAACTTTCTTAAAAAAATATTTTTTTCTTTTTTCTAAACAGAGCCAGGTGTTCATAATTTCAGGTTCTTCATTTTGTGTGGCACTTCTATATACCATTCCTTACAACTCCATTACTTAGTATCATCATGGAACATTAGAAGAAATCCCTTCCTCATGAAAAATTTACCATAGGAATTAGATATGCAAGCATTTTTGGCATCTCTGAGTATCTTGCCACCTTTTCTGCACTTTAGAGGTCTAATTCTTCCTAGGATTAATGAGAGATAATTGACCAATAAGGTAATAATACTGGGTCATGTAATTCATACTCACATGACAAAGGCTTTTTTTTTTTTTCTTAAGAAATTATAGGATTGTGCTGTGAATTAGCAACTAATGCTCTAAAATTGCCATGGATTAAAATAATGGAAATTTACACAAAACGCACAAATAGGAGCTTCAAAAAGCTGCATGAATTTAGCAGTAAGTTGTGATGTACCTCAGGAGAATTCTTATATTCTGAAATTAGAGTATGCTTACTACTCTAAATGGACATTTTCCAAATTGGCTTTCATTTGTAGCTCTTTTTCAAAAGCTTCATTGTATAACACATGTTGCTGTCATAATTAGCTCTAAGAGCAGACACATTACTCCAAAGACTTAAAAAAAAGTTTTAAAGAAATATCAAAACATTACACACACAATTAGCTGCTTTTCCTGATTAAGAAGGTATACATTTAATTATGACAAAACTCCTCAGTTTGACAAACATCTATATTTCTGTTTGGCAAAAGTATCTGTCGTATGTGCAGATGCACTTAGTAAAAGACACATCCTGTTCACGCAGCACAAGTCACAACCCCACCGCACAGCGCTTGCTCAAGTGTGAGTGGCATTTCAGGGAAGAATGTTTGTATGATAATTCTTGCACAACAGACGAAAATTTATAATTATACTTCTATTTTCCCACATTGGTGATGGGACCACTACATATGCACATGTGCATGTCATCATACATATGGCTTATGTCTCCCACTGCTGCCTATGCTGGTGAACACGAACACTTCTCAGAAGCATGTATTCCAGCAGTACGCAACCATACTAATGAAAAATTCATGTCTTAGCACGCCAGTTTAGGATGTCAGCGTTGCCAGGAGGTCGACTGTTCTAAATACCACATTGCACAGGAGATTTTGAACTTGTACTTCTTGATAACTGACAGACCATTAAAGACTGCCTGTACTGACGTTCTGAAATGAGTCCGTAACACGGTTAAGCAAACTGAGTATTTTGTGGAACCCACCAGATACTGTCTGTATTATTTATGAACGCCATGGAACAGCTGTTTTCCTTTGAGACAAGACAGATCTTAAAAGCCTAGCGCTGAAATACGCAAGAGCTAGGAGAAAAGCAGTATTTTAACCCACTGTTTGACAGTCCTGACAATTTCCCACAGGCATATTCTTATTACCATCTTCAGATAAAAGCTACATGGTCTTTCGGAGAGCCTGCCCACTCTAGGCAGTACTTACATTCAAAACTTGACTTTCATTCTCAAGCCTGTCACCACAGCCTGCCTTCCCCCAAAAGCATATTCTGAGCAGAGACCTGATTCTTCAAATGGTGAAGTGCAAAGGATTCCCTCGACAAAAACCCTGAGTTTTGTTTTATGCATAAGATCTATGCGTGTAGGCTGAGATTCAGTCACAAAGAAGGAGTATTTTTGTAAACACTGACTTGGAGGTTGAAACTTCAAAGCAAATCTTGCTCATCCTGCAAAGATCAGTAGGTCACAAAGCATCACAGGACTTAGCTACATGTCAAGTTCAACAAGAACATCTATCATCACTAAAAACAGCAGAGAAACAGTCTACTCTTCTGAATGATACTCAAATATTTAAACTGCATACTACATTACAACAGCTACATACTGCAGAATTTTGCTTGCACTATATTTAAATTCTCTCTAAATTCAGTAATTTTTACACTCTAAATTGTAGGGAAAACTTTTATTAAGATTTTATTTATGATGGTGAAAGAAAGTTGAAGGTTTCAGCAACTGGAAAGGCTTCTGCTTTCCAAATGAAATAGGCAACATGCTTCTGCATCATTTGTTTTGGGGACAGAGGCTGACCAGGCTTCTATAGAATAATTCAACATTTTGTGATTCAGGGACCTGGTGAAGATGGTGTTATGGATATGTTAAAATCTGGTGAAGATTCTGTTATGCATCTAAGACTATGATCAGCATTACATTAGTTGTATCACAAACCCAATCATGAGGATGAACACTTTTTTTTTTTTTTAAAATAAAAACTGCATTCAGAGGCATGTAATTCTATTAATACTTTGGCTTTTGAAGACACCTGCTGCCTTTGCCTCGTGCCTGCCTTCATTCGGGATCACCGACCTTGCAGGCTTAGATTTCACTGGTACACAGCTACCTGCAGGGCTGAACCATGTCACTTCCAGAAACCTGGGGAATGTCTTGTATTCTTAGGTAAATCCATCATTCAACTGGGTCTTTCTACCATTTCTCAGCTGAAGCTTAAAATCTATAGCTCAAGCTTACTTCAGGCTGTGCATTAATCTGTGCAATCTTTCCAACAAGGCAGTTCGTTGCCTTCTTTTACTTCAAAAAATAACAGGTTGTTTCTCAAAATTTGGCTGAATGAATACATTTTTACCCACTGGTAAATCCTTCCTGGGATTACTCATTCATAGTCGCTTGAAGAATAAGAGGGTGTACTTTAAGACGCTGAAAAAAATTTAATTGGAGAGTGTAGTACATCACTGCGTGGTTTTCTCAGTAGTTATGCTGAGGACTGGGCTACAGCTGAATAGGTGTGGGGTTTAGGTGATAGAGTATCTCCCTTCCTTTAAATGCTAATGATGCAGCAATACATTTTAATCTCAATTTATTAGGAAGGGGCTTTAAAAAGAAATTCTTTTAGCCAAACATCTGTCAGAGGTGGCATATTCATAAAGAAGAGTAATGGCAGGTTTCTCTCTCTGCTTCCGCTAGTATTTATGCACTTTATGTTACTCATTATTGACGTAAATACTGGGAGCTGAAATCTGTACTTAAGACTGCCCACTCACCTTTCCTCCAAAAAGCATCCCAGTCCTGGTCCACAAAAAAGAAGGGGAAAAAAATAAATAAAAAAAAAAAAAAAAAAAAAAAAAAACCACGTTCCCTTTGTACTTTCACCCCAGCCCTACCCATCCGTGATTCCTTCTGCACAATGAGCGAGGAGCACCACAATGTCCCAGCATCCAGCCTGGCGGCTAGGGCAGTCTCCCAGCTGTAGGAGGTGTGGGTTCAAACCCTCCAGGCAGAGGAAGGCAGGGTCTCCCACCTTCTGAACAGGCATCCCAACATTTGGGTAGAACATAAAAGATAAGCAAGCATCACTTCACTACTGCCTACTTTGGCTTAGTTTTAAAAGAAGAGTAATTAGTAGACCCCAACTCAGAAAAAGGAAGGAAAAAAGGAAGGGGTGGGAAAGGAAGAAATAGGAGTTCACCCTAAACTTGTGGTTTGTAAATTCACTTTGCTACTGCAGTCCTGACTCTCCTCTTTGAATGAAGTGGGGGGGGGCAGGCATGCAGAATTCAGACTGTATCTATGTTCAGATGTTCATGTTGAGATATTTCTTTAAGTAGCTCCTTGCTTGACAGAGAGGTTTCTGGATTACCTATTTCAAGCACTTAGTTACTATAAAATGTACATGGACTCTAGGAGCTAAAAGTCAGACACTGTAATGACCAACTTGTAAGCCTCCAGATTTTTTGTTTGGCCTAGCTGTGCACTTGAAGACCGGTTAATGTATTTTTTAATATTTGTCATCTCAGCTCCTGAAGATGAACCTTGCTATTTTTGCTAAGAACTATAATTCCCTTTTAACAGGTAAAACAAATGGTATACCTAAGAGTAGATTTGAAGCTTTTGCTTTTGTTTGTTTTTAATATTAGAAGAGTATATTATTACTACAGATCAAAGTTGAGGGCTGTTGAAAATAAGAACATATTGCAAGCCTCTTACTAAGCAGGTCAGTACAAAACCACTGTTTTTTTTATTAGGCAGCTATTCCTATTTCCTGTATTGTCGTTAGTTTCTCTGTCTCAAGAACAGCTAAGGACTATGAGAAGTGTGAGTTCAGACGGCTTAGTTTCTCCTGTTTACGTATGTGTGAAAAACACATTTTTTCATTCCGAGATATAGGAAGGCAGAGATGGACTAGCAACAGTCCATTTAAGTTAGTCTGGGTCCGTACCACACAGCAGATATTAGCAGCCACAGTATTGTGCCAATGTGGGCTGCGGTTGATACCTCTTGAGCCGCTCAGAGGGAAGAACTGCTGCTTTTTGTATTAGGGGGTTTCCAGAGCATGAGTAAGACTGAAGTGCAGGAAGTTAGATAACTGTGCAATAAAAGACCTAAAATTCCCATTTCATTCTTTGAGGAAAGCTGCAGGGGCTCCTCCTGTGTTCACGTACTTTATTTTCCGAGCTCTATGAAGTAACTGTAAGACAAAACATTTCATGAAGCTCTCTCAAGTGCATGGACATTACCAGCTAAAGATGGTGTATCTACTAGACAGTACCTCTCATTTCCTTCATTTTCTAAGCCACTGGTTTATGTTTCTGTACAGAAAAAGTAGGAATTTTCTTACTCTGAAATATTATCTAGTTACATGAAGCTGCAGAGACTGGTTGGCTACCTACAGGGTTTAAGAGTTACAACAGATCCATAACAGCTATCAGCCACAGGTCTTTCCTTGTCTGGGTATCATCCAGTTTAAGTTTACAAATAAAATCTCACTGTATTTTCCATGTGGTTACCCAAACCACAAGTTTGTTTTTGTCTTCTATTCATAGTTTTCTCATTACAGATACCAATCCCTCTTGCCTCCCTCCTTTACCAGTTATCTACTATAGTTATTATTTGCATTTCAAGACTGTTTCAAAATTTTAATTAACTTTCTGAAAGTACTATATTTTTAGCACATACTCTTGGATTCTTCAGTTTTATTATTCATACTTTAGAACTTTTTCTGTACGGTGGTTCTTCCATGAAGTTTAAAGGCTGTGATCCAGAGGAATACCCATATGCTATTTCTGGAATATTGTTGCACTTAATTTCATATCGGAGTAGCATATTTCCTATTTATCAGGAAGGCACAACATGCAAAGAACAGGCCTCTTAGTTGGATAGTTCAGTTATTAATGAAAGTGACTGAAGCACTTTTGGGGTCCAATACACAGTTATGTTGTATAGCAACTTACTATGAATAAAAAAAGAAAGTCTACAAAGAGTCTATTCGTTCCGCTTCAGAAGTTCACCCTCTTAGTCCTACCTGGCATAGCCACGACAGTGCTGATGGCATTAAAGGCTACTAGTTTTCCCCATTCATTACTTCACTGTAAGCAAATCTCCAGAGGAATACAGGTAGCATAAACTCTGTTACACATGCAAAGTTCTCTACAGTGATCTCAGTACCCAACGGTCTGCTGCTGCAGAGCCAGCAATATCATCTGACATGAGAACTATAGCTGGCTATCTCAGTATCAATTTTGCAAGAGCTTAGCACAAAACAGCGAGCAAACACGTAAGTTAGTGTACTTAATGATGCTATGGTTTACTCACTAAAATGGCTTAAGGCTGTAAAAATGTAATTTAAAGAAGCTTCCTACAAACAGGAAACTAAAAGTTCAAAACTCAATAAAAACATTGCTTACGTCACACTAAATCCTAATGTGCATTTTCAGGATTTCTTGCAGAGAGCCTGTCAAACGCAAACAAGGAAAAATTGGCCAAGTTTTAAGAACTGTGCAACTTAAAAAACGGTCTCCTGATAAGGAACATGAGCCTCCTTCTCCTGATAGTGTTATTAATTGGTAATGCTATTCCTCCATGCTGGTATTACATCGCACCTCAGCCTTTCACTCTTCTCTTTGCAAAATGAAAACATTTTTTTCTTCAGGATGATAATCTAGATTAGGAGGCAATACAAGCTGCTTGTTAATTATACGTATGCACAAGGAGCACAACAGTTGTTCCGCTTGTCAAGAGGATCTAGAATATAAGCAGCACAGGGGCAGAAAAGATACTAATTTCAAAAACACTGAGTCTTCTATCACAAGATTAGAAGTAAAAGAGCGCAGCTCATTTACGGATAAAAAAAATCTTACATAAGATTTATCAGCACATGCTCAAATCTTGTGCAAAAGAAAAATAATAATTAAAGTCACATTTTAATCAACTTAACATTGCAGATGTTTTCAGTACAGCAAATGATACATTAAAAAAAAGCACCTTTAAGGCAACTCCATTTTGCAACGTGTCATAATTTTCTAAGAACACAGTGGAAGAAGTTACTTTAACTCCAAAACCCCAACAGTCAGCCTCCTTTCACAGAGAAGCGTCGTCCTTAACCTACAAGGCCGTATCAGCTTTTTCGAAAGTAACAGCTATTTTCCAAATTTAAAAAGAGTGAGAAAAAAGAAAACGGGAAAAAGAACACAAAGCTAAATAAAAATAGGCCTTTACAGAAATTCATTCATGACACGGCTGCTTTTATGCTGCCCTGTGACCGAAGGGGGAAAAACAAAGGGTAATTCCATCAGCTGGTGTACAACAACTCAAAGCAACCTCCTGGCACCGGACCAGAAAGCAAAGCCGCGCTGGCCCCGTGAGAGGCCACGGCTAGGTTTGCTGGCCTCCCCTCCCACAGGGCAGCCCGGCGGGAGCGACGGCTCCGAGCCACCCTGAGGTTCCACGGGCACCGGGGTGCAAAAAGATCTACGTTATGCCTTCGTAAGCTGTGCTCTGATTTGTGCAAACAGGGTGCTGTACAGGAGGTCCCGAACGTGGCCTCATGCCTACTTGAAGGCTCTCTCACAACCGTCCCACCCCAGCCATACCCGTTGTGAAACACTCGGGCGCTAACATCAGCAAATTACAGCGTAGAAAAACTAAAGAACATTTGAAGTAGCAGTTTTGCCCTTTCACCCTAAAATAAAGACCCTTCCCTTTGCTTTCAAGCACACTGTTTTTACGCTGGAGCATTATTCTGCAGTGTACTGAATATTATCTTTATATAACTAGCTCGAATATAAATTGCATTGAAAAATTTACAGTATTGCAACATCAACAGGGTTGAAATATTTACAGATTTGCTTAAGCCTATCAAATATGCAGCTTGTCTGAGGGAAAAAAGTTACAATGTATAAAATTTGAGTAGGGGATTCTCTCTTTTGTTTTGTGGCTGACCAATTTGTAACAGTTTCTACGAGGCTATGCACTGTTTGCAAATGATCACATCCCAGAGGCTAAACAAACCAATACATGGAAGAGACAAAATCCAGAACCACCCCACAGCCTTCAAAATCTGCCTGTCTGCTCGGGCAATGGCACGGACGTGCAGAAGAGTGTTTTAAGGAGCTTTGTAGGAAAAAAAAAAAAAAAAAAAAAAAAAAAAAAAAACAAAACAAAAAACAGACAACATTTTTTGCGGCATGTGAAGACATGTGGCAAAGTATGCATCCTACTGTATACCAATTTGACTTAAGTGGTGTGCCAAGCAAAAAAGTTATCCAAACCATTAACTGGAGAGAAGGAAAGAAAGCTTATTTTAAGCTGGTCAAGTGAGGTGTAGTCTTCAGCAGTTGTTCTGGGGCTGAAGAGACAAAACACCTCTCTCTTAAATGGGCACACGGGCAACACTCGAGAGCACTAAGGAATTATTTTAGGGTAATGTCTAAACATGTTGACATATAACAAATTTTCTTCTAGACTAATGGAAACTGCCACACAACACCAGTCATGGAAAGCTGCTTTTTTTTTTTTTTTAAAAGGAAGTTGTACAGATTACACAAGACAAATACAAACACAATACTGCTACAGAAGATATATCAAGCTCTGTCCCATAGTATGGAATAACCACAAATACCAAATACCTATTGCTTTAATTGGCATGAAAGCAATATTGTGATATATTTGCTATTTCTTTGTTGCATGGAGCAATAGCAAAATAGGATCCCTTCCAAAGCACTAGAGCACATTTGTGTTAAATTCATAGTTTGCCCAGATGCTAGGCAGGCAGTGTTGAGAGACAGCAAGACCTAACCAGCTCATTTCTCTGGACTCAAGGAGAGTTTTAAGGGAATGCCTGCAGAATGACTAGGCTAGATAAGAAACTCCTCAGCTAACTTTGGCCAGCTGCCAAGCTGAAATGGTTTAACACAGTAGTTTGAATTTAGAAAGTGGTTAAAAAAAAAAAAAGTTATCTGGACCGTGACATTTACCATCTGACTTGTGGAAAAAAAAAAAAAAAAAAAAAGAAGAACAAAAAAATGTCATTCTGTTAAATATTTTCACTTTTAAGACAGAATGTATTAACCAAGGAAAGAAGAGGACAAATAAAAACGCTTCGACTCTCTAGCAGCATGCCTAAAGCTCAAGGTTAAAGTACAACTGACCCCACACAGAGCCATTTGAACATGTGCCAAATGCATGAAGTTAGGAAGTTTCATGCTCTGCTAAGGAGACTTTCACATCACTCATTGGCTTCATCTTGGATCAAAACCACTAAAAAGAAAAACTGTACAGAGAATCTGATTACAGATGGCTTTTACTGATGCTTTCTACTTAATCTCCTCTGGAATGCAAGGTCATAGCCCTCCTGTATTTTAAAAGGGATCTATATACGCTATATGCACACTCAACTGTTGTCACTGTACAAATAATATTTTGCTTTCTCATCTGAGCAAAGTAACTTAAGGAGTTTATGGCGGCCCAGATCTCCACCCACAAAACATGCATATGGTACATGGCTGCAGATGCTATTGTACTTTCCATATTGCTCATTGCCTTGTAAATACAAGTAACAAAGACATTTTACATGTTGTAGTTATCTGTATTACAGTCTGTAAAGGTGCAAGGCCTAGGGTGGTACTCTCAGTGCTGTAGGGAAAACAACCCTTCAGGACTGGCCTTCCCAGGAGGAACATACCTATGCTACGAAGGTACGTTGTTCCCTCCACTTTCTGTTTTGCCCGTGGAACAAGTCTATCTTCACGCATCCTGGCTACATGTCATGGAGCAGGCTTCTATCAACAAAATCCAGAAAAATCCAAGGCCTATCCACATTGGAGAAAAGAGCCATTCTTCTCTTAGGTCTAAACCTCCAAACATTTAAGAAGAAATGAGGCTGGCTTGCTTTAACTTCTCCCTTCTCCCAGAGATATTCTCCTTATTAAAAGCTCCCTTTGTCACACATCCACACAAGTAAAAAAAAAAAATAAAAAAAAAAAAAATTGTGAACTTCCCGCATCTTATCACACTTCTTTTGGCAGAGAAAAAGCTATTTATCATAATTAATGCACAAACCCCTAATGACTTGAAACCTGTGTTCTTTCCTGCCATTAAAAATCTCAAGAACTGTGAAAGCACAAAACTGAAGCTGGTCAAAATATTCTACTTGCAAATAAATAAAGCAAATATTCTTTGAAAATAAAAAGTCTTAGAGAACTTATGAAAAAAAATCTTTCTTGCTGTTTATTAAAGTGTTGACCCTCTCTCTCTTTTCCAGTAGCTCAAGGAAGAGGTGGTGAACAGAGAGGAAAAGGTTTTTTGCTTTCCTGTTTTCAAACTCCAATTAAGTTTTTTAATTTTCAATTTTCAGTAAGTATCCTGTGTCTTCCAATCAGCACTTTCAAAAGTCACAACTAAATTTCTGCTATAAAAACCAAGTAAATTATGCCACACAGAAGACGTTAACTTTATTTCTCAGTGCAACGTACAGATGTTTTAATAAAAGACACAGTGCTGGTTCTCTGAATAAAATTTAACCTGTAGTCAGTGTAAAGACTTTTGAATTCTCATATGAAAAGCATTACATTGGATGAAAGTAGATCAATAATTCTAGAAAAGTCAGCTACATAGCTCTTTACTTCCTTAGGTTTTGAAGGGGTGACGCTCTTGGACTTTGAGACCTTGTGTTTTTACATTCTTTGCTTAGAACTTTTGGTTAGAACTCCCTCCTCTAAGTAACTGTTTGATTCACAATTAGAAATATGAAGGGGTGATGAAGATATTCACGTAAAGGTAATCTTCACCTTAGGGGTCCTTTTACCCCATTTCATACTATATGCATGTACATCCATGCACTTGTATATACCATAAGTGTAGCTAACTGAAACAGTAAAAATATCTTCAGGTTCAAAAGTCAGTTCCCCCAAAGATTAGGAAATGGAGAACTGCAGTTAACCGTGCAAACAACGAAAAGCTTGCACTGTCACGGTGTTTTAGAGACTTAGTCAAGCACCAAGACCTGCCTACTATGCGCTACAAGAATATACTTCAAGACGACACTTTCTTCACCCAGAGAACTTAAAATGGAAGTACACAAGAAAATGCACTGTGATTCACCAAAACACTAAGCACCAATTCAGTCCTCTACAGGGAGCATCTACTACAAGGTAAGTACAAAGCAAACAAATATTTTTGCTAGACCTTAGAATAAGCATGTAACTCCAATTAAAACTGTGGATCAAGAAGAAGCAGAAGTCAACTCAGTAACAGGTTAGAGGAGATAAGCCGACTACCTTTCATACAAGAGCAGAGCCAAAGAAGAATTGTACAGGTAGTCTCAAAGCAATGGTGGTTTCAGCTGTTTTACATTCTTCTTGACTTACTCTACAGCCGAGCCACTAATCAGCAGGTTCAACTCAGACCTTCTGTCCAGTCAACCCCCAAAGCTTCCTCTGCTATACCATCAGCTGGGAAAGGGCTCCCAAGCATGGATGCACATACACTATGAAGGTAAGAAACCACACTCCTGCTCTCAGATCAGGGACCCCCAGCATAACCTGGCTACAATTTCAGGCATTTCTCTAGTTTGCAGTCACTTAGGGCTCTTCAAGTGATGCCCCCCAATCCTAAATCACAGAAGGTGCCAAATGAACTTGTGGCAAACTTCAATCCAACTGAGTACAAGTTGCTGGCTTGAATCATTTCCTTTCCTCTTACCCCAACCTAATTCTGTCTCAAGTTTCTGTCCTACAGAGTCTCCTTCAAACAAATAAATATGTGGTCAGAGAGGAAACAGGCAGAACAATCAGATAACTTTCCTGAAGGAGATTTATTTCCAACATCCCGGCTTCCATTGCCTTGCTTACCTGTTTCATGGTAAGTAAAACCGTGAATGTTGTTTTTGTATATTGCTGGTGCATCTCCAAAATAAGAGAAAAGTAGAGAAACGCTTTCTTAAAATTATATAAAAGCATGTCTGCCACTACAATAGTGCCATCCTCAAGCCCACAGATACCATGCAGCAATCCCACTAAAATAACTTGGGATAAACACAAGCAAAACAATCTAAATGCATTCATACCAGTGAAAAAGAATCTCATGCTCTCATATTCAATTCATAATCAACAAAAGAAAAGATTTGGGGGCTTCTCCATTCAATTATTTAACTTTCCAGTAAATAAAAATAATAATGCATACTAGCAAAGTGATTTTGAGAAAGTCATGCCAAACAATCTGAACTGTTCAAAATACCCAGCCTCTCCTTACCTTGATAACTACACATACGGGTGGACTATAAGAAATTAAAGCTCCTCAATTCTCAACTGCTTTGAGTCAATTAGTCCTACAGTAATCAGATTAACATTAGAAGGAAGATGTTGCTTGGTTATCGCTAATAAGTGCCTCCTTTGCAAGAAATATTATTTGTAACCTTTTCAGCAGCCTGAACACAGAAACCAAGAATTCAAGACGTATGAAAGCAGAACTCCAGCAGTCCCTCACCCTTGGGAACAGGGCTCTCAAGGCCAGGCTTAAGACACATTTAGCAGAGTTGCATGAGGAAGTTTGACAGCTATCTCTTCATGCTATATTTCTTCCACAGATAGTGAACCAATCACCAAGGTTGTCAAAACAGGGGTTTTTTGTTGTTTTTTGTTTGTTTGTTTGTTTTTCATAAATCCTGATTTCAAACATGAATGGGTAAAGGGAAATGGACATGTGAAGGCTTGCTGACCAGCTCATAATAAAGCTTCTTTCTTGAATGAGCAGGCCAGAGTGCCCATTACAGGTTAGAGGGTTTGGTTGATCAGGGGGGGAGGAGGGGTAAAAAGAGAAGGATGTAAATGAAATGTTAAATCTATCCCAAGCCTGCAGCACAGCTGTTAAGACACAGCAGGAGGGATCTGGATATTGTACTTACTGAATCAGCTAAAGAGGTCTAAGCAAACTGACATTCATAACGAGAGCTGTAGAATTCCATTCATACAATGGGAGGCAACTGGCCAAGGATAACTTGCTAAAAATAAGAGATCTAGAAAGATTAAAACCCAAAAACATTCATTGCAATATAGAACTAGAAAAGGGCCAGATACTCCTGCACATGTAACTATAAAACTACTCCCTCTTCAGCAAGGGCCTTCCAAGAATATACCCTTTCCAATGGTAAAAAAGGGAACAAACAGGGTAATCCTCTATAGATGGATGAAAGCAAAAAATTGACAATTTGGAAGTTTCAAAAATATGGCAGAAGACTTATTTTACATGAATACTTCACCAGTATCACTAGTCAACTTGATAAAACTGAAAGTAAAAAGGGCAATTTGAATGAGTCTTTGTTCATCTCACCCAGATGCTAAATAAAAATAATACTATTTCTATGAATTTGCCTTCCCTTGAATTTTTTTGAAAATTTTGAAGATCAAAATGATAAAGCCTCAAAATCAAAATGCCTAGCACTCAGAACAACAAAGGAGTATTTTTTAAAATTACAATTGCATGGGTAGGATTTTGCAGATTTTTTTTCAACATCCTTCATCGCGTAGTTAAGCTATTGTTAGGGTAAAGATGCAAGATGAAACAACAGATAAGAGAACTAAAAGGACAGGCTCTCATCAGTACAAGATGGCTTGCTTGGCCATGAAACGTAGTTCCTTGCTGTTCTCTGCACTAAGAAGGACTCTGGATAATAGCAAAGAAAGCATTCTCCTCCTTCCCCCCATCCTTCCCCTTCCTGCCTCCCCACTCAAGAGCTAAAATCCCATTGATATAGAGTCTTTGGCTGGAGTAACCTAACTTCTTCAACAAAGCAGCTTGCCTTTTTCCCAGACAAATGACTTGGCTGAACTTAAGAATCTCCTTTCACTATAAAAAAAATCCAGAATAACTGCAGTTCTAAGAAAAAACCCAGAATCTAGAGTGGAAAAACCCTACTGAATCAGACTTCCAAGAGTCTGCAAGTTTTAAGAGTTTATTTAAACAGAACTGTCACTCAAATATCAGCAAACTGCATGGACCACACCAAAAGGGAACCGAACAACATAAATCAGGTGACTATTGTAGCTTCCCCAACAAAATCCAAACTCTAGCTCTTTACAAAATGTCAAGACAGCTGAATCTCAGTTGAGTTGTTAAAAACAGCTGCATGCATTTAATTAAGTCAAAATCGAAGCCAGATGGCACATGCTGCTTTTCCAATAGACTGGATGCTGTCACAAGAGGCACTACTTAAGCATTCCTTGATGATTCCTGGCACCAGTGGCTACAAAATCTCTTTCTACCATCTACCATATACCCCTCCCTTTTTTTTTTTTTTTTTTTTCCAGTCACCAAGCCTTTAAAGAGGGTGGGGAGGAGGAAAAAGAGAGCCCCTGAGATAAATTGACTCAATGTGTGGAATGCAAGGCAAACATTCCTGTACAAATTCAGATTTGATTTATTTTCTTTAGAAACCTCCAGCTGCAGGGGAAACCCCCAATTGTTGGTCTTTGCCTTATACCCCCTAGGGTCATCATCTGTCTTACAGGGAGAAAATAAAAATAGATAACTATACTTCTAAAGTACTGCACAGCAGAAGATGTTAATACTTTAGCCAGTAATAAATGCAAGCAAACTGGCTAAAAAAAGCCTCAAGAATTTGGAAGTGTATGGCTGAAAGGAAACATTAACATTTCATCTCTGGACTGCGTAACCTCTCAGTGAAAAATGACAGTGTGGGCTTTTGCAGTCAGCATGCATGCAGTGAACTCCTCCTACTCACCAGAAAGACTAGCAAGTTATCGCCTGGTTGTAGTCAGCCAAAGTTATACTGGACTGAGCCAGAACTGAGTGGCAATACCGTATTTTACTTCCAGTACTGCACCCTCCAATACATGGAATCAAACAGAGAGGGCATGAGCCATGTTCCTGGGCATGCTTCTCAATGCTTGCACAAGCCAGAGAGAACGCCTAGCCAAGTGCGTCCAGAAGGCGATGGGGAAGAAAAAGCATCAGAAGTGAACTGATTACACATATGAGAAATATGCTACTGACAAAACACCTCTGCTTGATTTTTGTTTTCAGATTTTCCTGTTCCAAAATCACTTAAGCAGCTGCTGTATCGCTCCCAAAAGGACTCCTGAAGATGTTTAGAGCAAAAGGTGGGATCCATTATGCCTTTTGAATAGACAACAAGGAGGGCTCAGAGGCCCTTCCTTGTATTCTCTCTCCATGTCTCCATCAAATCACTTGGAAAAGTGAACCATAGTGAGTGTATCTCATTGTTCGAGTAATCCAACATAAAGCACACACATGGACAAAGGCATAGGACTCTTAATTTTAGGTTATTTCCAACTGAATGATCCCCTACTAAGCAATACTATGGTCTAGGGTTTACTTAAGTTCTTAATGACGATTGCCAATTTTATACATATCCAATCTCACCTTTCATTAAAAAATGAGTTATGCACTTGCACTGAATATCTTACTGCTTGTGCAACCTGTTACTCGCTTCCAGCACTACTGAGAACAAAAACCCGTCTGCTGAAAAGGGTGGATGTGTTTAACAATTTCAGCAGAACAATCCTTCTCTCCTGGTTAGTTTAAAGCTCCATTAATCTTAATGCAAAACAAAACAGTTTCCTTTAACAGCCAGATTCTTGACCTTGAGCTGTTCCAGTGTTGGAGTTGGGGGCTGGGGTAGAAAGGACATGGACCGACCACAACTAAAAGCTAGAGAGTAAAAACATACAGACAGAATAGCCAGCAGAAAAACACAAACCAAACCAAAAATTATCTCTGTGAAAGACTACCATCTCCACTGCTGCCACGGAAACCTGGACAATGTCACCTCAAAATTTTTGTTACTCATTTTCAGATAAATTTTAGAAGATTAGCAGTGATGAAGATTATCAAAAGACGACCAAGAATGCACAGGCTAATGGCTTCTGAAGTCACCCATCCTAGCACTGACCCACATCGTTAGCCATTAGAGTATTTACAAAGTAATGTTGCAAATGAAATCCAGTCTACTAGGCAGCATTATTTTCAGTGTGAAAAAATAAGAGCTACAGATGGCTTCTTTGTAGACACTGAAGATGTCTCTTATTTAGATCCTTTAATTTTCTTGATACAAGATGGATTTGCTCAAAACATCATTCCTATATGAACCCAACTCAGAGTTGAACAAAATTAGGTCTTTAAATTTAAAAATACTCTTACCAGTCAGCATTCACAGGGCTTCTTACATACAGGTTTTATGCTCCCCTACCCACTGCTTTTCCATTACTGTAACTGTTTACATTACTGAATACATGCTCAGCACAGCACAGTCCAGAGAATAAAATCTGTCCTTGTTACCAGGACATGACGATGTAAGTGACAGACCCAGGTGGCAGAACGCATTTAAGTTACCTCTAAAATGGCATTAAATTGCCTGTGATTTATCTTAATACTTTAAGTTGTATTAAAGCACAATTTCCTCATTACATCCTGTAAGGCGCAAATCTCATCACTTGACAGTATTTGCCCAGCATTAACTGTGGCTGAGAAGAGGGTGCGCAGCAGTTTCTGTAGCATGATTTCTAGGTCTCCCACACCACCATCACCTTACCCAGAAGAACCGTTCCTTGAGGCAGCTTTTAATTGCAATGCTGCTAGAGCTGAGCTTTTTAAATGGCTCCAAGATGGGCGAGTCATTCTGTACCAGTGCTTACAAACGTTTGAGAGGCCTTCTCGTACAGCGAAGGACAGGACTAAGGACTGTACAGACTGGACTAAGGACAAGGCCTAATTTTGCTTACAAACTCTGGAGGTTCCCGTTTGCCTGCGCTTTTGGTTTAGTCGACAGTCACAGACACATCATAAGGTAGAGAGAAAATGCTGTCATTTGGATTACGTTCACCAATCTCATTTTCTACCACAGGTGCAGAAGGCTGTTTGTAAAACTAGAGGTATGCTGACCACCACTCTCCTCCCAGTACAAGAAAAGCCCTTGTTTTTTTAAACACAACAAAGGAATGTTTCAGACCATCTTCTGTGCTGACTCAGATGCTTCTTGGCCAAAGTCACTACTGTTTACCATACAGTTCTGCATGGTTTATTTAAAGTCTCATACCAAAGTGCTCATTATTTCTGTAATATTCGTTACATGAAGACACTTTTAAAGCCTGAAGAATTTATTATTCTTAACAATTTGTTCATTAGCCAGCAGTAGGGCTGTGACTAGAGTGACAAAGCTAGCTTCATACACAGCCTCAACAGCCACTTCAGTGTTAAAACCCAAGAATAATTACTGACGTGCATAGGAAACCACAGTATCACGATCTCTTCATCACTTCATGGGAAGGAGAAGCAGTTCAGTCGTAGTTCGGCTTTCTGTGGATCCAACCCAACTTGGCTGGATCCACAGAAACATGGATCCATTGTTCCGTGGATCTGGACGACTTTTACTCCAAGACAAGTCATTTGTATAAAACTTTTTGTTCCAAAACCAGGAAAGTGGTGACCAGCATAAACACTTAATGCCAAGTAACACTTTAACCAAGTGGCCTCTTCCATCTTCCTCAACTTGCAACGGAAGAAACTGCATAATAGAGCAATTGAAACGGCAGAGCAAACACAGCAGGTGGTCCTGTCTTAGAAGACTTCCACCAATGGATTTTGAAATTTTACACTTAGCCTGGTATGCACCCAAATACATTAAAGAGACTAAAATGTTAAACATCAGAGGCAAACCAAACATTTACCAAATACAAGGTCTATTATTTTGGACAAACCTTGCTGCAATCACAGAGGAATGTTTCCTTTGGCTATTATGCTCACTTCCATTTATTTATATAGAGCAAAAAGCAAACAATATTTTCTCTACCTTGTTTTCTTAATTGTCTACAGATGGTACAAAATGGTAGAATGATAAGGCTGGACAACAGACTTCTATCTTCTACCGAACAGATAGATACGAGAATTTCGCTAGTATGAGAATTTTACTGCTTATCTCAAGTTACAGAAGAGAGAGGGTCCATCAACTACAAAATTCTTGAAAAGTTTCTTTTGTCATCCAAACAAATAGGAAAAAAACCCAAGCAACCAAATGCCAAAAGTTATTGTTTTTACAATGACATCCTTAAGATAGCCTAATTTACCTCAATCATAGTAGTAACACATACTACCACTCTATTCTTTCTTTGAAAGTACTGGAATACTGCACTTGCTAAATCTTTCTGTGTGAAAGGGTTAAAAAGCACAGATCCTTCATAAATTAGTCTTTACTAAGACTCTCCAGAACAACTGTAAGCACAAATCACAATCTCTTCTCAGTTATTTAATAACAAAATACAAAAATCTGAGCTAGGTCTATACTTGAAAAAGAGCTAGAAACACTGAGCACAAACCGAGCAGCTCACAAAATAGCACGTTTTTGTCTTGCCTATTTCTCTACTTTTTTTTCATTTTATTTCAAGTTTTGTTATACCAATGTTATCTACTTAAATTTAACTACAACAAACCCATTCATCAGGAACAGAAAACTGTAAGCAACTCAGCATAAATGCTGCATAGCTTCCTTGCACACAAACACCAGCAGTATAGCATCTTACGGTTAATTAGCCCATTTACAGTAAATCAAATCCACAGATCAGCTAAGAAGCCAGCCTGCAGTACTTTTCAATCAGTGAGCCCACACAGTATGTTGGGACTAATGATATTTTCTCTTAAGTAAAGCATAGTTGAGTTCATACAGATGTAAGTGAACAAGGGTGTGACAAAATAACAGAAAAAGCAGATTACAAAGGAAGCCTGAATCTTACACTGAAATTTCTTTTGCCAAAATGAGATTTGAAGAGAGAAGTGTTTTCTTTGAACAAATCCTGAAAGCAGGATTGAGGCCCTTGGGCAAAATCTAGTTCACAACATAACCTTACATGCCTTTATTTTCCAATAATCTCAATTTTGGCACAGCTTACCTTGAAAAAAAATCCCAATTATCCAAAGACTTGTCATTTCAGAAAGCTCACTCACAGCTCAGAACTCTTCTTGAAATACGGGAAGCAACATTATAACTATGGCTTTAATGCAGAACAAAAGCTGCACAGCTTTCTACAGCCTGAGAAAAGCAAATGATGTCTGTACATGGACAATGACAGATAAATGAATTATGTTGTCTAAGCACTTAGAGAAATGGAAGAAAACAAATACAGCCAGGTAATGCTGTACCACAGACAGAAAGAGAACATACTGAAAAACCACACAAAGCATTATTAATGTATGCAAGTGGCTTTGGGCCCAGCCATCCTCAAATGTCAAGCCTCAGAGTCAGAAGATCTGGAAAAAAGCTTTTAAGGTCAATGAGTAAGGACTGTCCAACAAATCCAGGACAGGACTGGCTGGACAGGAGTCCAACAAATAGGACTGCCTTACTGAGAAACAGCTGCCTCCTAGGAAGAAGACAGGGCCAATTATCTGATTAAGCAATAATTTAAAGAATGCTTAATAATTTATAAAAAATAACTAGGCTATGGACTGTTATTACGCAAGAGTACACAAACTCTCCCCCCAAAGTAAAGCATGTTCAAATTTTGCTGGTAATTATCCCTGACCAGAAAACGGGATCAGGTTCTTGTCTTATAAACAAGGTATAGGAGCACTTATGGAATGAAAAATACAGCTGCTTGTTAAAACTGCTTTTGGCCAGGTGTCTGTGAGATCAAGCACATCACTCACACTGCAAATTGGGTTTTATTTCAAGTCATTCTCTAAAGAGCAACAGGACCATACAGCTTTATTTTGTATACAGCCTTTCCTGCTCACTTAAAATCACAATGCTGCTATTCTAATGAATGCCAAGAACCAAACTAGAAACTTTCAGAGATCAAGAAAGCAGCCCCAGTATTTGATCTGGGAAGCCAAAATCAATAATTTGGAGCTGCAGGCACAAACTCTGCAGATCCTGAGTAACGATCTGCGTGTAAGACACGCACTCAGCAGGATGGTGCATTGCCACTAACAGTGAAGCGAAGCATTCTGTAAAATTTCAGGAAAAAAGTTTCAGAGAAAGTCCAAGAAATTTTCACATACCAGAGTAATTTCTTACAAAAAGGAAGAACCTTTTAGTAGCACAGTCACAAACTGAAGCATCACAAAAAGGCAGAAAAAAAACCCCAAACCCAAGTGCACAACAACCTTTAACAAATCAAGAGTACACTATGTTTTAAAGCAACTCATACTGTAGAGTATAACCTCTCATTTAAAACAACCTTGCTACCTCACAAACTGAAGGCAATATATGAAACTGATCTCTGTAGTGGCCCCACAACAGTCCTGAGAAATTCAGGTAAGTACATGAGTACTATAGTTTCTACTGATTTACACCCTACAGAAGAGACAGCATTAGTAACACACAGCAGACAGCAGCAGAGTGTGACTTCTGCAGGCTTCTGTCTCACACTTGTGTTCCGATTCTTTGAAGGACTCAACACAAAGAATTACCCAAGTAATACACACATCCCCCCCCCCCCCCCGAAAGTGTTTCTTACCAAAACTTGTTAAAGAAACTATGCTGTCTCAGGATTAAAAGAATTCCTCTCTAAAAGCCCAGTTAGGAGAAAACAAGGGTTAGAAATAAAGGCCAGTTTCACAATATAGAGAGGATACCAACTGGCATCTAGACTATGGCCTGTGCTGTTGAGTTTTTTTTTGTTTCGGGGTTTTGTTTGGTTTTTGCTGGTTCCAGTTGGGGTTTTTGTTTGTTTGTGTTGTTTTTTGTGGTTTTGTTTTTGGTTTGGGGGGGTTGGGTTGGTTTTTTGGTGGTTTGGGTTTGTTTTGTTTTGTTTTGTTTTTGTTTTTTTTACCAAAGTGATCTGCACAAGGATGAACAATCAAAGTTTACTGATGATGCAAGACTACCTGGATTAGTCAATGCTGTGTTGGCTGCAAAGAGTGACACAACAAAGACCGCATTGCTTAAAGTCATTGTAGATAAGGCAACACACACACAAGCCATAAACACAGACCCATAGGCAAGCACAGGGGAGATTGCCAGAGATCTTTACTTGCATCATGTTAGGCCCTGCTCTGAAAACAGCAGTTCGGTGGTCAACAGCAGACAAGTAAATAAAACATGTGGAATTATTAGAACGGGAATGGCTTTCCCTTCTCACTCATGCATGATGGTACTCTGTCAATCAATCCCCTATGTTATCATAAACTGAAAGTTTCATGTAATTCTTGTCATCCCACCCAAACAAGAAGCCAGCAGCATTCAGAAATGCAAGGGAGAAGGACAGGCTTGTCAGAGATACTGACCAAAGTTTACATGAGGAGAATTTACAGACTTGAGCTTAGAAAAGGTGTGGCAAGAAGAACTATTATACAGCATTATATATTAGCCTGTAACACATGAATCTGTAACACATACTACCATGAGTCCACAAAATGGAGATGGCCAGTTATTTTTCAGAAATATAATAAAGCCAGTTAGCTGTGCAAAATAGCACCTTTTTCTTAAAAGCAGGTATGAATGATTCAGACAGCCCTAACTTGCTGACTATTAAAAGACTGTATCAAAAGGAAAGGAGAGGAACTAATCATTTAAAAAAAAAAAATTACACTACACTTCTCCTGCTTCTTAGAACCACTCCTCAGTTATTAACTCCCAGCTGCTTCCAAAACCAGGAAACGAAGTCCAGTAGACTTCATCCCTAGTCGCTACGGCTGTCCTCATGTTCCTAGATACAGCAGACAAGACTGTCCAGACGATTCCCCTGTCTCACAATACTGAGCAGGAAGGCAGGGAAGGAAGGAGGAAACCAATCAAAGAGCACATTAAACTGGCTGTACAGTAGCTACCATAAAATGCATAACGTCAGCAAGTCAAGACTAACAAAAAAATAATTTCCTTTTTGATTTGAAAGTAAAGGACACTGCCAACAATTACAGGTAAGGCATTTTTAGAAAGAGGTGCAAAGTCATGCTGTCTCTAAGCAATATTGTGATAGTCAGGAGTAGCAGATGTTGTTTGCAAGAGTAAACAGGTTTTCAAAAACAGCCCTGCAAGATGGCATCCATAAACCAGATATTCATAGAATGGCTATCTCAAATGACAGAGCTACAAAACACAGAGCTCTGACTCTGGAAACAAGGACAAACACATCCAACGATGAAGGAAAAGAAATAACGGCAATATACTTATTCTATAAAAACCTTTCAACTGTACAGTACCATTTAACCTGTAAGATTCATAGCAACGTTGTATGTGGAGCAGTAAGTATTTTGAGCTTACTTAAATGCTGAAGTCAAAGAGAAGCTTTTGAAAAATGCAATGGATTGATACAAATCTCTATCATTATTTATTATATTTATAAAAAAGGAAATGTTACTGACTACAAAGCACAGCTAGCTTATCAGGCTCTCTGGTTTGGACTGGACAGTAGATGAATCACTATTCTGTCAGTGAATACTGACAGAGGGTCATCACCAACAGACTTTCCTGTGACAACAGTTATCATTTATGAAATAAAATAATTTCAGCTGAGAATTTTAAAGCAGCATGAGGAAAACGCAACTCCAGTCCCTAAATAAGGCTGGCAAATACTCAGTTCTTAGAAAAGCTCAGAATACCAAGGCCAAGTTGTGACCAAACAAAATTAGTCCAGTCACATGAACATATGACTAAATAAAAATAGTTCACCTAAGTTTTCTTCTTACTTGCAGTGACTCCATAAATGCACACTTAAATAAAATGAACAGGAATCTTCCTAGGCAACATAACTTCAATTGAAATTACTGGTCTCCTAAGTTTTCCAGAGCTACCCTATAACTATTTTTCCCTCTGTGAACCAGCAGGGTCTGTTCTCTTAGCACTGAAAATACTGGTTCTCTCTAAATGTATGAAATTTAAAATGTGAAACAAATTAGAAGCTGCTCTCTGAGAATACACAGAAATGTTCCTGCAACAGTCATTATACAGAGACTGCAGCAAATCGGGAAAAAATATGTCTAGCCCTTGATGGAAATCTTCGATTGGCAAGACCAAGATGTTTTCCTCATCAGTGGGGATGCCCAATACATCATTACGGTTCATGACCTGCATGTTAAGAGCTCATCACATCTGCAAATGTATTAGCCACATTTATTTCCCACAGATCTTTCCCTCTGAAACTACAAAGAAACTATGCCTTGATACATCTCCCACACGCAAGGAGTCACAAAGCTGACTCCAGCCAGGTTATGACAGAGCGACCGTGCATCAGTATGACACAGGCTCCCTTAGGAAGTTTTCCTTGTGAGAATTAGGAGCACAAAACTGATACAGCCACTGAGATAACCACAAGTCGTTGCTATTGTGATCTTGTGTAATTACCTCCAGTGCTGCTGCACACCCTCCCCCCAGGCAAATCACGGGACTGTCTTTAAGTGTGGCATACCAAGTCCCACAGCGGTGTGGCTGAGCAATTCCAATATGAGAGCACAGGTTTTCACCTTTAAGAAGTTACATATTTGTAAAATTTCAGAACGTTTGCTGTTGTACTCTTCAGGCAGCTTCCAGCATGTTGTTGGTCTGGCAGACAAGCAGATTCCTCTCAGAGAGGAATCTGAGAGGATTCAGCAGAACAAACTAAAGTTTCTTGTCACCAGTGCCGGTGGTAGAGCTCAGACTCAAGCTGAAGAAATTTACACTTCCATCTTCAAAACATACATTAAGGGAACAAAGCACTTCAACATTTTCTTCAAGCACTTGTTTAATTTTCAATGTGAAGCCTACAGAGTATACACTATATTGCTTAAACCAAGTCAAAGTGGACAACCTTATACTTTAATCCTTCTGTTTACTCTATGGTCCACATTGGCTATCTGTAAGAGTGGAGGGGCTACATCTTGTTTTGCTAAAGGGCAGTAAATTTCACATCACCAGGGAACATGTGGTGTCCACACATTTTCTTGCTAGATCGTCATCTTTCAGAACACCATGCCTTATGCTGCACAGTTACTTATGTACTTGGCATTTCTTAGGAAAATGGGGAGCCACCACTAGCAGATGTAGTCACTAGTTGCAGAAGGCTGCAAGTCATTGCAAGTCATTGCACAAGAGTTCCACAGAATCCATAATCAAGTCTGAGAGTTATACCATTACCTTCTTCAATGCAAGTCTCAAAGGTGGATCAATGCTTGCAGGCTAACGAATGTTACCATGTCACAGATTGCTTCCACGCATTTTTGGCCATTTTCCTTAAGTGATAGTAGCTATCCAGTCTTACAAAAGTGGTTACTCTGTCCATCAATATTAAGAAGTAGCGGGCTCTAGAGGTATTTTCCACTCAGAATATATACTGCTGGCAGAAAAGACAGACAATATTTGACATTAAGTGCACATGAACCAGAAGAACCAGATCTAGTTTTCAAAAAAAAAAAAAAAAAAAAAAAAAAGGTCTGCTTGTACTATACAATCCCCTAAGCAGTGTTTGCTTAGTTTACCTTTGAGCAATACCCAGTCTATTACTGCATTGATATTAAATCTCCTCCAAATATTTTTTCTACTGCCATGTCACTACTTGCAGTATCTTAGTTGAACTGTCTACCAACATGCTTCAAGGAGTAAGATGAAGCTGCTCTACACGTGAAAAAAAAGCTGGTGGCAATGCAACCCACACAAGTGCATTCTTACACACACCGTTCTATTGTTTTCAATATGCAATGAGTATTTCACATTTTTTCCAAGGAACACAAGTAGATAAATCAGTAACAATGGCACAGGAAAAAAATCCTGTGGCCGACAGATTTTTCAGACAGACAAAAAGAGATTTTGTTTGGCTCAACATCCCATAAAAAAGAAGTTAGCATCTTTTTAGGCATCTGTTTTTCAAAGGGAATTTATCATCCTTATTACATAGCTAATTTTCTAGGATCTGAAAATAAGCTGAACTCAAAAGCAGAAATGAAATGCCTGACAGATATGAACAAGGTGCACCCACCAACAGAATTTCACAAAACTATAGACCTCCACTGACGTGGGGAGTATCTTGGAAGAAACAGTCACTGAGGTTTGTTATACCTTAGTACCAAAGAACTTTTAACATGTTCCTACCTAGTGTACAGCACATCATCTTTTGTTTTCATTAAAAACGGGTTATAATTCAGAAGTATTTACATATCATTAGGGACAGTGTGCCAAACTCTATGAGAAGGAATTAAAACCACTGTACAAGTAATGAGAAAACTAAGGAATCCAAATTAAGAAATAAATACAATTTTGTTTTCAACCCTAAATATTTTAAGGAGCTTATTTTCACTGCTGAGATGGGCCCTTCGAGAAGATAATGGGCAGATTTAAGAACTTTTTACACCTCAGAGAAAAAGCTACAAAGAAAGCTTTACCTCCAAACACTAACACAACACTAAACATAAGGTTAAGACTCACTGACAAGAGCAGGAAATAATACAAAATACAGAAACATTATACAGGGAAATGACATTAAGTAGAATGATTTAATTACAACTTGTATCTAAGTAATCTCGGTGATTTTTCCAGAACTACCAAAGAAATTATTGTCCTTTAAAAAGAAAACAGGGATAAAATATAAGGAATGACTGAAGAAATTCAAAACACTATCCACTCTAATCTCAAAAGTCATCTGGAGTTTAACTGATAAATGAAAATACTGTACTATTTCGAGTAAGATCTGATCTCATATCTTATATAAACAATCTTATGATCATGGAAAAACAGGGATTCAAAGCTGTGTTTAACTACAAACAAAGCCACATATTTTCATTTGAGTATCCTTCAAACACAATGCAATACAAAACAAAACCCATTTCTTCCTGTACTTAACCTGAATGGTATCAGTCAAAAGTTTCACTGTTCAGTTGCTCTGTGACTAATTAACAGCTTTATAGATTACAGATCTTACGATTTGCTAGCATTTACTCTGCCATCATACAATTCAAAGCTTTTTGGTTTGGAATCCCAATGTCCATTTCTGTTTCTTCGGAAACTAAATACCTGTGAATGGACAAAATATTAAAAGGGTCTATCAGTTCACAATCCAACTTTATTTCTGATCTGCTTTCCTCCAGGTACATTGATACTGAGCCCAATAACTTGTTTTACATTAAGCAAGTATCTTTCAAAAAAACCACCAAGCAACAGAAAACATTAAGCAATATGCCTTGGAACTTTGCTCTTCAGGTTAGAAACTATTACTATTATTTCAAAGATGGCAATTCTTCATGTTTGTTAGATTAAAAATCTATTGAATTCTGGTCTGTGTTTCAATTTCCTTGAGTAAAATACATTTTGTCAGTTTTTAAGTAACTGTTATGCCGCTTGCCAGCACCTTACTCAATTTTCAACATCCTCATAATAAACTGGAAGCCTGTGTCAACTGCCAGTGCACCAGCTTAAAAAACCCACCTCTTTATGGTGACTGCACCCTTGTTTGTAACACCCAAGATCACAGTCTCCTTTTTTTTGTGATGGCACTGCATCTTAAACTTCACATGGTTGCCTATTAAAAATCTTAGGCTCTTCTTGCTTTCTAAGAAAGTCCCCATCCCATGTGCACAACTTGCACTGCATTACAATGAGAAGTGCTGTAACAGAAATACAGCTTACAGGGTTTTGTTTTTTTTTTTTTTGCAGTGCTTTGAGATTGAGTTCCAGCATTCAGTAACTAAAGCTTATGAACTTTGAGATTTTATTTTAATTATATAACCTTGAAACCCTTGAAGAAACTGGCATCCATCATCAAATTTTTGGTCAGTTCAGGAAATGGACCTGTGAATGTAAATCAGATAAGAACAAAATGCATTTGAAACTGTCACTTTTTTTTTTTTTTTTTTTTTTAAGAAAAAAACTCAAAACCAAAACACTGGAATGTGCTGGAGGTCATAAGGTGTTCCTGCTTTCCTTCTAAAACTGCAAGCTTTGAATAATATGTGGTCAAGAATGGAAAATTCCTTTTCTGTCAGTGTACATTAAAGTTAGTTCTGCTTTTTAAAATCTGTAACTACTACATCATTCTCCTTCTGCCTCAACTCACAGCCTAATCAGAAAGGGAAATAACTCTCAGAATATCTCAAAAAGGAAACACATTCTTCTGGTGCTTTACTACAATTTATTCATCACCTGGACAACTATCATCAAACACTACAAAACATCCACTAACCTCGCTAGACATTCTCTTCAAAACTAAAGCTCGATGAGACGTCTTAGCTGCATAAGTCACAGAGCTAGAGAAGAACGATGTGCTCTGTGGAATACCAATATTCAGGACACTTTTCCAGATCACAGTCTGTTGTATGTACTCTGGCTTTGAATTAAAGCAGCAGACCAATTAATTTCAAATAGAACTACAAAAAAATAAAAATCACTGTTCTTCCTCCAAGTTCTCAACATCGTCTTCATTGTACCATAAATTTCAACACAAACAAGTGCAGACATCTTTTTGTTGCTCTTATTTCCATATTACGCCTTTCTAATAAAGTGGTATGTAAGTCATGGTTTGACAAAAATAATCTTAAGTCTTACTCCAAGATCCATTTCGGTAACTAACTACAGGTAGCATTAGTCACTTCCCTAATCAAAGTTGTTCAATGCTTCCCATAGTTAGATCGTATTTTCTTTCAGTGGTTGATGAATTTGCCATACTTTAATTAGTTAGGCAGAAGCTTTCCATTGTGTGTGTCAGCCTCAAACCTTCAATTTTCTTAAACTGAAATGGTTCATCCAGTTCCAAGAAACAAATGAAGAAATAAATGCTTGCATTAAAAAGCAAAACTGACAGCTTAATCTGAAACACTGTAGTGACCCCTGCTTCAGTAAAAGGAGTACATCTGACAGCATCCAGGATGTGCACGTAGCTGTCTACATTCATATATGCCTTAAGTTGCTTGAGTTAAACACCTTTGAAAGTGTCCAGCTATTGGAAGTGTCAACCAACTGCAAGCCCTGTGAGAAGATCCTCCATCCTAAATATTTTGTAGGCTTACAGCTTTATGCAGAGAGGTGCCAAGGAAAAGGGAAGGAGGCCATGTAACCCAAACTGCACGTGGCTGAAAAAGGCATAACAACATTTGGAGCTAGGGACAGAAATAGCAGAGCAAGAGAAACTGGTAAAGAAAGAAGATTTTGTCTGTTGAATTGAGTCCAGAATCACTCAAGTGAGGAGAGCGATAAGGGATAAAGACTTCTAGGTAAGACAGAGGTAAAACTGAAACAGGTTAAAGGAAATTCAGAAAAGGCTGGGACCAAGCCCTGGAAAGAAGAGGCAACTACAACATGCTCCCTTCAGGAGCCGGAGACGGAGTTCTTGAATCTGATGTATCTTTGGCAGCAGAGAAACCAAAATCTGATGGGCAAGGTACCCCAGTCCCCTTCTAGTGTTGACCCCCAAAGGAAACAACCACCTATTGTTGCTCCTATTAGTTTGGAAAATTGCAGTTCAGTTGATAAAATCACATGGATGTCACTAGGATGCCACATTTCTTTTGTCTTCTCTATAAAAAAAAAAAAAAGCAACTAAACACAAAAACTATTACAAGAATATAAAAATTACAGAGGAAATCACTCTGTAGAATGATTTAAGAGTTCTGTAATTAAGTGTTATATATACACAACCCTAGCCCACACTCCTCACAAGCATACATGATAACATGCCAAATTTCATGGCCAAGTAGCACGCTTTCTCCTTCCTCTCATCGATTTACTGCAAACAAGAATTACCGTCCAGTGCCTAAAGACTGATTGGTTCTGGGGGTGGAGGGGAGCTGATTTTCTGGACACTGACTGCAACTGTGTTTTAGAAGGTGGAAGCCAGTCTTATTAACAGAGTTAAACACATCCAGGAATAATTTTCCTTCAAATGTTCTATAACAGTCTACATCAAGATGAAGTTTTCCAGTGACCACGAAGTAGTTAAATTAGCACTGAAGTGCTACAAAAAAAGTTAAATCAGAAATCTAAAAGAAAGCTTTTCAGTCCAAAGTTCAAAAACATTTTAAAAAAGTAATAATCCCTAGCAGTGTGTTATTAAAAGGTATACAACCAATTTTTTATTTCACAGCAAAACAAGCTGCACAAAAAAGTCCTCACAGAAACTTCTCTAGAACTCGAAGAGAAGAAAACCTGGCCATAACAAACTGCAGCGAGCATCAACCAAATATCCCAGAAAATTCCAAGCCTTTAGACAAAGAGGTACCCACAACAGATGCAGACCTAGTTATAATGTGTCATGACTTAATTTAGTGTTCATTTAGTGAACATGCTCTCCTAGATTTTCATATGTGAAGTATTTTTTGGTAACAAAAAATTAAACCAAACAAAAATGTTTTCTTTTTATTCTGATCTTAGTAACAGTTAGTGACCATTTTGTACTCGGAAGAGGGGTAGATGCATTTTTTTGAGAGTACAGGATGAAGAAAGAGTACAGGTATAGATTCAGACTGCTCATTAATGAAAACTCAAAAGCTGTAAATGCTTATCTCCCATTTTCTGAAATTACTTCCAAACTTCAAATTAATTTTCACTGCAAGTCAGCTGGACTACAGCCTGTAAGTCACTGTGGGGCGTGTGACTGTATACCATGATGTTGCCACTCCCTGCTGCTCATCTCCACTCCCTCTAATCGGCTAATTAAATTGCTCATGCACCATTTCCCCAGTCAGCTTTCAGCAAAATAAACTAGGTTGCTAAAGACCTACTGTTTGCAGCACTGGATTTAGGATGGAAAGTCTACGCTAGCCCAACACCTTTAGCTTGAAATGTGGGGTAAGTGTACCAATCATTGACACAATACATTGGAGCAAACAGCAGCCTCCAATTAGTGCTGGTAATGTGCAGATGAAGAAACTACATTTTTAAGTTTATCTGCAATTAGAAGAAACCATGTACATGCTCCCTTCATTTTGCTGAAACTTGTATCCTATGTTATCACCTTAGACAATGATGATGAACCATAAATTCACCATCAGCCTTCTAGCCACTTATAGTATATTTCTATCAAGGAGCTGTAAGTAGGTCAGACATCAGAAATTGAAGGAAATTCAAGTGGTCAGCAAGGACACGTGTTTTGGCTACAAAATGTATTTCCTTATGAAGCTTTATTGCTAACAAATGTTTCAAATCTCACAGATTCAAGCGTCTGGCTGACCTCTCATATAAGAAGTCCACATTACATTTTTTTTTTCCTCCCACTCAGGTGCCAACAGCTTGTCTCACTCCATTCATCTCTTCTACTTTTCTGAGGCACTGAGAGCATTTGTGCATTTTGGGTATGTAGTGGGGTTTAATTTTGTGAAAAGAGATCTAATTGTACACTTCAATATATTATGATGAATGCTGGAGATACACAAGCACAAAGCATTGTTTTCTGTTGTGAAGAAGGATTTACTCTTGACAGAACTGCACAACTATAGCATTTAAGACAACTCTTTTTATGTACCCCTAGGGCTTCCATATATTTGGGTTCTGAGTTTTACTGGAAAGACTATAAAGTCTTTGTCACCATAATATTTCAGCACTTCAGTATCAGGTCTGTTTCATGAGAAACAGACTCCTGTGAAGTCAGGAAATATTGTTACTCCTATTCAACACCAGAGACTAAGGCAAAGATGCCATACAACCCCACACAAGCACACAAGCACCCTGTGGCAAAAGAGGTAATGTACTTACTAGATCTCCCAAGTTCCAATTCACTAACATTTCCAGTTCCTTGCTTCTCACAGGGTTCTGTGTTGAAGCTTTCCAAACTCAGTCTCATCACTGGTTTCATGGAACCAAACCACCACCAAAGCACCCCTCCACCCTCACATTTTAATCACCTACACCTTTGACATAACAGGTCATGGCTACAATATTTTTTAAATGACAATTTCCTTAATCAGCCAGAAGAAATTCAGTTGAGCAACAAAAGACTTGCCTTACACCCCTCCCTAACATCAGATTGAGCAATCACAGAAACTCCTCAAGTCTCCAAGGTGTCAGGAAAGGCGCAGCCCTCCTCCCTGCTCTTGATAGCAATCTCCCCCAGCAGTCAGGAAAAACATCAAGTTCCCAGAAGGTGAAGACTGTAGAAATAAATGTATTTTGGTAATAAATCCCTGTAGTTTAAGTTTTAGAAGCAGGGGAGCAAATTGTTGAGTTTTACCTTTTACAAAACAGGGGAAAGGAAAAAGCATAGGAAATACAAAAGTTCTTGCACGTACTAAGAATACATAGTTTAAAAGGGGAAAAAAGTTTATGTTAGAGCTTTAAAGTTCTGCCCTACAGATTTTTTGGAAAGTAGAAACAACATTATGGCATTAGAGCTTCATTTAAGAGAATCCAGTATTTATATAACATCTTCCAGCCTCAAAACAAGATGCTGCTTTTTAATTTTACAGAAGCCTTTATATTTAGAAATAAAGGCGCCTTACCAAAACAGTCATGTAAGAAACAGATTACAAATTGTTTATAAAAGCTAATTTGGAAAGTGTTCATTTCTCTTAAATCTTGACTTAACTATTAATTATATTTAACAGATACATAAAGCTTCACGTTTTCCCTGTTATCATCTTAACATTCTTTCCATATATAAACACCCAACAAAACACTACCTTACGCCAACACAGTATGTTTCCATCTTGCCAACACAACACGTTTCCACCTTTCTTTCATTTAAATGAATGACTATGAAATGGATGTTTTGCTATTCCATTAAAAAAAAAAAAGCAACTGCAAATATCTCTCATGAAAATCTAATGTCCTCCTTTCTTCTGGATCAGCAAAGCATGTATCTGTAGAGGGGAGAAAGCAATTTACAATACTGTAATGATTTCATTATCCACAATCCGAATACTCATCAGGAGTTGGAAAATTCGTTATATCAGATATCGGCCAACTAGACACCCACAAACTCATTTTTGCATCTAATTTGTTTAAGAAAATTAACACAGTGATGACTAACTGATACTGTGTAGGAAGCGTTTCGCTTCCCTTACCATGAAATCATGTTTCTATGATACTATCCTAAAAGATGATAGTATTTTACTGAAAAATACACAGCTTCCAAATAAAGTATTGTTACCCCTAGCAGTAACTTTTTAGAGTATTCACTGAATCAAATCAGAGGTTTGTTTCCTAAAGAATGCTGAATAGTTTATATGTTTTTGGGAAACTGGGAGATACTGCTTTGTTTCACAGCTTATGTTGGAAGCTTTCAAAGCAAGTGTATAACAAAGTATGTTTCATCTCAAGAGACAGAAAAAATCCAAAATAATCTGGTTTTATAACTTTGCGAAGGGATTTTGAGAACAATCGTCTATTTTACTGAAGAGGAAAAGTACTGAAGCTGCAATTTCAAGTACAGCAGTAGGTACCTGTGCTTCACTTTGGAACAAATTTATTGTACTATCATGCTCCCCATTGATAGATCTCTCCCTGCTTCAGCTATTCAGGCTCGACTGCAAATCCGTTACAGAGAGAATATAATAGAAGGACTGAGGATGAAGAACTTGTTACTCTAAAATTTAAGTGTCTGACCATTTTAAAGGGCTCTGGATTTTGTTTCAAGTAAGTTTCACTAACACTTGGATCTTTTTCCATTTAAAAGAAAAAGCGTAACTTAGAATGAAGTTAATACATTTCCATTAAAAAAACCCCTCCGAATTAGTTTCATCAGGTTATGCTACAGTTTCAACCTACAGTTTCAAAACCAAATTGAATTCAACTTCACACATCAGCAAGAGCATTCTTACAATCTCTCCCAAACTGCTGAGATAACTGCCTCTCTGCTATTATCAGAACATTAAATACCCTGTTGTTGTAGATGACACAAACACACAGCAAAGGACTAGACTACTGTGAGTACAGAAATGGTCTAGATCTCAGAAACAAGGCTGACAGAACAGCTAAGAGCCTGGAGCAAAGAAAGCATCAGATAAGGCCACCTACATCCATAATAACAAGAGGACTCTCGATCATCATTCATCTTCCTTCTGAAAGGTCATTCAGCTAGAAAAATGACTGCAAGAACGGATGAAATGGCACTGTTCCTAACTATCCAAAAAGATACAGCCTCTCAAGCGCGGCAGTAGAGTTCCCCATATATTCCCTATTTCCAGCTTTCAGTCACTGAGACTGTTTTTTGCCCTTTGTACCACCCTTGAACAACAGGCCACTCCACATCCTTCAAAAACCTCTTGACTAAGTAAAATTCTTTAGAAACTCTGCATCTAAGAAACATGACAACGTATTTCCTAACCCATATATCAGACTTGATGGATATGGGTAAAGAAGTCTGATCTGATCTGAATTCTCTCAGTGCCAGGAGGCACACAAGGCGCGAACATCGTTCTTCCACTTCGATCAGTCTGCGGCTGCGTGCTCTGGAGTCCCAAGGGCCACAGCGCAGTCTTCTGTTGGTTTTTTCCTCAGGACATGACCGATCCAGTTCCATCTCCTCCTCCTCACTTCATTACTGATTTTCTCCATCTCCGCCATTTGATGCTCGTTGTTTCTGCAACTTCCCCCCCCCCCAGGAGGAGGTAGTTGGCCTCCTGCCCAACCCCCATGACTTGGAGGGCCAGTGGTTTTTCTGTCAGGGTGGCCTTCCCTTAGGCTGCGTTGGTTCGCGGCACCTTCTTCAATTTTATCCGGTGCACCCTCCAGAGAGGGATCCCCTATCCACCATCCAGGGGACGCGCCTTCTAGCCGTTGGGTAAAGAAGTAGAAGAATTTAAATATTTCAGAATCTAATAATTTAGAAATGGAGAGAGAGATTTAAAGGGGCAGAGAGCAGGGCTGGTGGCAGAGGGGAAGGCTTCCTTTCTATAAGGGGTGAGGCAGGAGAAGTACAGGGACACAGGACGTGAAGCCTTCACCGCAGTGCCAATGCTACTGTGCCTTTGCCTAAGCAGTTTACAGCTTTCGGTTGATTTTGCCATTTCATTGGGGTTCAGAAGAACTTTGAAATAACCACCTCTTTTCTATCATCAGACACTCTACTCCGTCTGTTTCTACTTTAAGAGCCAACCCAAGAATAGTGTACCTGACAAAAGCTATTTAGTTTCTCAAAGCAGCAACTTGCTGCATTTCCAGCATTTACCAGTCAGTCAGCTCTTTCTGCCTTGGGGAGTTCGACACTCCACAATGACCCTCAGGTACATGCAAAGGCCACTAAAAAGATCCCCTAGTAACTTGTTACGTTGCAACAGCCATTCTGTTATCTTCGTGACCTGACCTGTGCTTACCAAGAATGCTCTGAATTAAATAGAGACTGAATGCTGATACTGTATTAACTTACAGGGAGCGGAGGGAGGTTCTCTCCTAACTTCACAAACATCGTCATCCTGGGTAGGTTATGACTCTCCCCGATAAGCTCAAGAAATCAAACTGAAAAGCTATGTTCTTGTGATGTTCAGAAACAAAGCACAATCGGCGAAATAAAGAATTTTCTGATAGTTTGGGGTATAGCCACACACACTGCAAATACGCAGACAATCTTGCTTGAGCATATTTCATCTTACTACAGGTGCCTACATAGGCATCTAGGTATGTACTGAGGAAGCACGGGTTTCCTCAGCTCCTCACACAGCTGACAGCAAACGGTAGGCACCTTCAGAAAGCAATTCAGAGCACTTAAATCATGTCTAATTTAAACACTACAAATCGCTTTCCAGAAATATCTACTTCTATTAAACATCTAGCTTAAGTCTGGGTGAACACCACCAAAAGCCTGCTGCTTGGCAAAGCATACATAAGGGATACACACACATTCTACAAGTACACTAAGTTGAATTTAAAAACTGGTTACAGTTCAAAACTTTGTAGACATTTCCTATCACTGAATGAATGTATTTAAACAAAAAGCATTCAGTGACCCATTCTATAAACCTTAAATTCTGTCTTGCTCTGATTTGACCGTATCCGTGAAGTTACAAGAAGTACAAAAACTAGAACTGCTAAAAATCCATCACCAGAGTGGCAACACTATTCTTGGAGTGGGGGAAACAGCACTGCACACCTGCTGCATAACCTTTAAGAAATTGAAAATATGGTGCTATGTGGAATTAGAAAGCTTCCAAATTTGTTTCTTATCTTAAAGCAAAAAAAATCCCAAAGCCAAAAAAAGCCCCCAAAACACAAACCCAAAACCCCAGAAAGACTTTCATAACTTTTGTAGGGAGGCATCGGTATATATATTATTTAAAAAACCTTCAATTGACCTTATATCAAATAGGCTCAAAACATAGACAATAGAAAGCAAGTTTGCAAAGATTAAATGGATGAAGTCTCAACAGAACTGTGACAATGTTTACTTTAGTCCTCTGGGAAACTCTTCATGCACTGTATCACTTAAACATACAGCAAATAAAATCTGCTTAATTGCTGGGACCTATCTTGAACTTCTGTAATAAAGTGACCCACAAAACTAGATCCATATACGTGTTAGGTATTCTCTATATAGATTACAAATACATAAGACGACTAAACAAAAATGGTTTTCTTCAAGAAAAAAAAAGCTGATGTATGTGATGTAATATTGGCTTGGTTACTACTCAACAATTTTCTCTATCTATTTATGACCAGGTTTCATTTCCCATTTACGTTGTTCTTTCCACACTCCCATACTTTAAATTAATTAATTAATTAATTAAATTAAATTTATTAATTAAATTTATTAATTAAATTTAATTTATTTAATTTATTTAATTAATTAAATTTATTAATTAAATTAATTTAATTAAATTAATTAATTAATTAAGCAAGAGAACACACAATGAATCAAGTTCTACAGGAAAAAATATATAGAGTCCATTGAGTAAAGCATATGTAGCATGTGCGTAAACACCACACAAGCCCACATTGTTTCTTCCTCCTAGAAAAAAAAAAAAATACAGGCAAGATGGATAGCTAGGTAATAAATGGCATTATTGGCAACCCTCTGACAACAGCAAGCAGTAACTAGAGGTCTCTTGCTGGTCTTTTATTTTTATGCTAATGCCTATGGTAGCATCCAAAATTCATACTGAAAAGTGGCAACAGACACTAACAGCAAAAGAAGTTTAAATTGTCCTTTAAATAGACTAAATTAATAAACATTCAAATGGGCAATCCTGCTGTCTAACTCTTACTGCAGTAACTATTCCCACAAAACACACCAATTCCTCTGCCAGACTCCACAGACATGAATGTTTTTCTTTGTATTTTGTTCTGAACTAAAAAATCATGATAGATTTGACAGGTTTTGCCTAAGTAGCTAGAATGGGGAAATGCAGAGGAGAGAAAAACAAGCAGTTTGGAAGCAACCAGTATTTCCAAAAATTAAGTTTTCTTGTGAGGAAGTTTCTTAGTTCTGGTTTTAAACAGAGCATTCCGACTCCTTCTCAGAAGGATTTTTGTCCTGAAATGTAGTGCGAAATGCACAAAGGAAAATTGCAGTTTCAGGACTGCAAGCGGACACATGCTGTTTCTTAAATTGCACTCTCACACCGTTGACTTCTAAGCATGTAACTCACCTGAATTGAAAATTCTCAAGTCACAAGCCTTTTAACCCATCCTCTCATTTCAACTCCCTACAAACACAATCTGCAGATCACCTGGAGCAATATCCAAGATAGCCTTAAAATGCAATTTCCAATACTGGTGGCATTTCAACTGTTAATGCTCTTGCCAAAAAAAACCTCTCTTAAGCTTCAGACTTCCACAGCCAGACCATTTACACCACATATGACTGTGGTGAGCTCCACTCTGCCAGTAAATTAACAGTCATAATAAAGAGCTCATTCAACAGCCATTAAAGTGCTGAAGTTGAGAGCATTCGCTTCATCAATCAGCTTACTAAAGTAAAAAGCAATAATATGTTCTTGCATTAAAGCAAAACAACTCCTCTCTTCTAGTAAGCGAGACCTGGGATCCAGCAACCAAACACAAAGGTAAACACCACTCAAAACAGTTTCTATAGCACTGGAAAAAAACAACTTTTAACATATTTGACAAGGAAGAAAGATAAATAGCTACACGATACTATTTTAGTCCTAAAACGTTCATTCTAATATGTAAACATTTCCTAAAATTTCTCAACTATCAAATGTAACAGTACAAAGAAAAGGTCTAACTCAGACCAATCTTTCCCAAACAGTAAAGCCCTCTTACAAGTTAAGAAGTTGAATAAAGGTTTCAAATGAAATATAGAATGTGATTTGATACATTCTTTTAAAACTGCTGGTTAAGATACACGTTCAAATTATGGCCTGTACAGCTCAGTAATTTTGCTTGTTGTTTTTGATGACCAAGAGAATATGGATAGAAAAGCAAATAGAATGAACACTCCTTCATGTGTTACCTTTCTAAAACCGAAGGAAGCAAACAAAATTTGTCAGGCTATGGAGACCTGGATTAGAACTCTCCTTCTCAGCCACAGTACAATGGCTCCTAATAACTCATAAATCAGCTGTTTACACAAATGACTGCATTTACATTGAAGTGGTCAGTAATTTCCCAGGATTACCATTAAATGCTGGTTGTCCGGACATCGAGCTTCACAGCCAAGCTTAAGAACAGTTAATGTCTATGAGCAATGCAGCTCACCTCAAACACCTAACTTGAGGGAGGCAACTGTTATTTATGTTTGAAAAGGTCTTTTTTTGATTCATTCGTATACAGCACCATAAAGCTTTTTTTCCTCTAAATATTGTTGCAATATAGCAATGCAAGTAATTGATTTTAGTGGTATGTTATAAGGCCAAAGGATAAAGAACTACTTAAATGAAAATAGTAATCACTTCACTTACTACTGAAATAATAAATTGATACAAATCACACAGAGAAGTCCTGCAGCCAATTAATAGAGAAGCATTCCTTTATACAATTTAAATAACTGTTAGGTTAAACAAATTACAATTCACATCTAACCATAGACAGGAGCACATTAGGAAAGCGCAATGGAATAAAGAGAAATAAACAAAGGTTCAGAGTCTGTCCGATACTGCTTCTTCTTGAAAGACAGCACCTCCAGCTGGGGCATGAATTCAGCACTGATTCAGGAGACAAGAACTGTATCTACTAAATCAACAACACAACTTCTTGCAACAGTCCAGGTTTCACTTGGAAATCTTGCCGAAATACCAGCCAAGCCCAGCCTTGATTAGCCTGCAATGAGATCATAGCTTCAGGAGGTATGGCTGTAGGCCCTTGTAAAGCTGATACTAAAGAGAAATTTATTTAAATGATGCATCAGTCTTTCTTGAAACACATAAACTATAATGTTTTCATATTTATTAACGCAATAAGGATAACGTTGACTGCAGAACAGCTTCAGAGTTCCTAAGGATATTGTTAGTACAGGAAGTGGTGACTTTCTATCCATCACCCGCAATCAATGCTGTGACTGACACGACAAGTTGTGCATCTCAGATAAGAGTAATTTTAAAGTAAAAGTAATCTAGATAATGCAGCTATGGGAGATTTTCACAAGATTCACACTTGAGTATCTTGACTTTTCATTTTCATTATTTCCAGTAAGATCTTCCTCTTCAGCATTTACTTTGTTTCTTTAAAAAGAGGAAAAAAATAAAGTCAGGTTTGTGAGACTTCTAATTAAAGTCCTCAAAGTTGTCATTTCACCTTCTGTTGAAATACACATGTTGCTATAAAAAGCAAATCCTTTCTTTCAAGATGTCAAATTAGGCAAGAACAAGCTGCCTTTGGGCAATTTTTTTGGAATGTTATCACACACACACATGCAGAGATCTAAAAAAATTGCTTTACATTTTTTCTAAGGGACATTATAAAAACAATAGTAAGCAACACAACAACAATGCTAAAAGGCTTAAATATCCTTAAATATTAGCAACACCACTTGCACGTGGGTGGGGCAAGTTTCAGACGACCAGCTATGTTTAAAGATCAAGCAAGCTGTATCATGCACTAGTTTTCTCTGTGCCTATTGCAGCAACAACAAAAAAGGCAAGGGAGGAAGGAAAGGAGGAAAAAAGAAAAAAAAAAAAAAAAAAAGAAAAAAAAGGCTTGTGCCTGGCAGGTGAACTTGATATTCTACCTACCTGGTTCAGGACTATTCCTCCAAGTCTTACTTCAGTTACAGATAGAAGCACTCACCCCACACAGGCAGGGCAGGGCCCACTACCAGGCACCAGCACTTTCCCTCCGGACGTTCCAGCAGCTGAGCACACGCTTATCCCCCTGCTGAGACTGGACACATTTTCTCCTCTTTAGCATGGCTTCCCCTCCCTGATTATTGGTAGTTTGGTGGATCAAAGGACACTCTTGTTCTAATTGACTAGATTTCCAGCTAATAAATTCCCAAATAGTGTTTGCAGCTCTTCTTGTCCTAAACTCCCCCTGTTAAATCCCTTACAAAAAAAATTCCCTTCCTGTCAGCAAGTGAAATAGCCACACAACCAGAGAAACTAACACCCGAGAGGCATGCTACACAGAAAGTGCTGCAAAATGAACAACATACATTTGCTCACTAATTTTTCAATTATAGTATTTTCTGGTGCTATTTTTCAGCCAGTTATGGTAGTTGTCCCATACATGCTAAGGAAAGCAGGAAATATTTACATCACAGACTTCCCAGCATTTACATAAAGGTGCAAACTTCTTCAAAAGCCGGTCTTGCTTTCAAGACAGCAGTAGGCAAGGAGACAGGCAGAATTTTAGAAATCCTCCTTAAGTAGCTGCTATCTGAGACTCCATTCACACCTTGTCACATTCCTCTCCTTAAAAAGTGGCACTTGGCGTCATCCATCCTCACTTCCCCAGAACCACCCTGGACTAGAGCGAGCCAGAGCTCCATAGCCAGCTCACACTTAAGCACAGTTTGAATCCACAAAACCAGGAGTTTTTCCACATATAGAAGTATCCTGAAGGATTTGGTCCAGTGGCTTTTCTCGGATCCCCCACTGCCCAGCCACCAGCCTGCCCGAGAAGGGATGGCACATGCCACAGGGAGAGGTGAAGCGCAGGTGGAGCGGCATCCCCTCTTCCGTGGCAGCCCGGCGATCCCCACGTGCGCTCGGGAAGCGGACAACTCGACTTCAGGGGTCTCTTCAGCTGAGAAGAGACAAACTTTACATCTCCTCCTGCAAGGAAGGACTGTTTTAACCACTCGGTACTAAATTATTCTTCCCAGTAGCTTCCCACCACCACAAGCAGTACAGAAAAAAACAAAACAAAACAAAACAACCAACACCAAGATGGGTGGGCCAAACCAAGAAGAAGATTTTGCAGCTAAAGGATTAGAGTCCTGGTGACATGAGGGACACGAGCTCCAGTCCCTGGTTTCAAAACTAGTTCTATACACTTGCATTCAACAACGGCAAATGAAAATACACTCCATAATTTAGACCCAAGGATCCAGGTCATCTCTTCTTCTTATGTCAGCACCAATGGACCCAGATTTCTCTTCCACACAGCAGCACAGTTTCAGGACGTATCAATGCTGTGGTTCCACTTCGTTATTCCTTTGCAACAGACCCAGTTTACAAGCTTCCCATCCTCAGACACTTCTCTCCACATACCACAGCCACATCCTCATGCCACAAATACTAAGCCTGTTACTTAATACCTAGGTAACGTTATGAATAAGTATCACTGATCAGTCTTTAGATGTAGCACTTATTAGCCATTACCAGAAAGGTGGAATTATTTGATCTGGCACTTGATAGCTAGCACATACAGAGTAAGCAGCTCTTTTCTCCTTTCCTCAAACGCTCCCAGGTTTGATATTCTGTAATTCAGGGCACTGGTAAGAGGCCAACAGACGCGCAGTCATTTTTCAGCATATACATCTTCTGACACTGACTGTTGTTCCTTGAAAAACAGCAGTAGGGAAGAGATCTAGAAAAAGATAGTTTCAAAAGTCCTAACTTGCAAAGTCCACAACGCAGTTGTTTCAAATGTGGGAGAAGGGAACCAACTGGACAACTCACAATGAAACCAACTGAAAAATAAGATTGGAAGAATTTCTGCCATGGATAAAACAGGAATTGTTGACCTCTGACACTCTCTGTGAACTTCTAAAATGGGAACAGGCAGAATCCACAGGACCTGAAGACAAAGCATATGTATCTTTCCTACAGATCTTGAGCAAAATGTGCTTTGCTAATGTGGATTTTTTTCCCAACTACATATGGATCTATTTCAATGTGTTTTCACTGTGCAACAAGAAAGCTGTCTTAACAGCAAAACCCAACAATTACTGGGGACGGGGGTTCTTACAACAAAATACACCCAGATGAAAAACATGTTCTAGAAAACGTGATGTATTTCTTTAACTCATGCCCAATACACTGAGATTAAAGCTGTGAGTATACAAGGACATACGAAAAAAGCAATGGGGAGGAAAAAAAAAAAAAAAAAGGCAACCAGAAAGTGCATATATACCCCGGAGCCTCCCCCTCCCCCCGTCCTGGGAGCGTGGATTTGGTCACTATCCACAAGACCTTTTGTCTGAAGAAGGAGGGAGATACAAAAGGTTACCCTAATTATTTTGAATCTGTAAGCGCAGCGGCACCGGGGAAAACCCAGCCTCAGAGCCGGGGGCTTCGTCTCCGTACGCACCCGCCTGCGCCAGCAGCCCGGAGGGCGGCGGGGGGGCAGCGCAGGGGCTCGGGGTCCCCGGGCCAGTTACCCGCGCCGCAACGGCTGCGCCGGGTTCTGCCCGGGCAGGGAGAGCGACCAGAAGCTGCAGCGGCTCGCAGCCGAGCGGCTGACGGCGCCCAACAACCTGTTGCCCCCAGACCCGCTGCGGTGCGCCCGGTGCCGGCTGCCCCGGCACCCACGGCCACCCGCTCCCGGCCGCTAACGGCCGCCGCGGGGCCTTCAGAGCGCGGCCCGCGGGGAGCCGGCCCGGCCGCACCTGCGCTGGGGCCGCCGCCGCCCAGCCCCGCGGTGCGCCCCGGGCCGCGGCCGGGCCGGGCCCGCTGCCGCCGCCGGGCTGTCACGGCCGCGGGCACGCCAAAATGGAGCCGGCCGGACCCACCACCCCCGCCCGCCCCGGCGCCTCTCACCTTGGTGATGATGAGGGGCTCCCCGTGCTCTCGTCCGCCCTTCAGGGTGAAGCCCCAGGGGGCCCCGCCGGTCAGCAGCACCTCCACCAGCTTGTAGCCCTCCGCTGCCCGCTGCTCCACCATCACCACCACCGGCCCCGGTTCCACCAGCACGGCGCCGAGCCGCGGGTCGCCGCCGGCCAGCCGCTCCCGCCCGCTCTGCAGCCCCACGTCCTCCATGCAGCCCCCGCGCCGCCCGTCGCGGCCGGGGCTCGCCTGCCTCTGCCGGCCGCTCCCCGCTGCGCGCCAGCCGGCGGCAGCCCGCGGAGCCACCTACCCGCCCCGCAGCGCCGTCCGGCCCGGCCCCATCGGCGGCGAGAGAGGGCTGCTCCCGCCCGCCCCCTCCTCCTCCTCCTCGGCAGCCCGCGGTATTGTCTCACGCCGAGGCCAGAACCCGGCGGCGGGGGGGCGGCTCCAACTTGTGGCAACTTGGCGGCGGGGCAAACGCCGCCGAGCAACGCGGGACGCCGGGAGAGGCGCGGCGCCCCCGCCTCCCGCCCTCCCTCCTCGCCCCGAAAAGAGGGCGAAAGCCGCTCTCCACCGAGGGCTTGCCCAGCGGGGGAGCCGCTCGCCCCTCCCCAAAAGCGGGCAGCCCCGCAGCGCGATCCCCCGGGCGCGCAGGACGGGGAGAGCAGGGCAGCCCCGGGCCGGCCGCCAGACAAAGACGGCGGCGAGAGGGTCCGTCAGCCCCGAGTCACCCCGGGGCCGGGGCTGGGGCCGTGCCTCCGCCGCCCCGCCACTCCTTCACCCCCCGTCCCCAGACAAAAGCGGCGAGCAGGTGGAGGGAGGGCGGCCGCCCCGCTCCGGCCCCACGGCAGCGGGGGGAAGGGGGCTGCCGGCGGCTGCGGCCTGCCCCGGCCAGGGACGCCCCGCCCTCGCGGTGCCAGGCGGCGGGGGGCCGCGCCGCGCCGGCCGGGGAGGGGAGAGGAGGGGCGGCTCTTGCCGCCTCGCCGCGGTGTGCGGGGAGGGCGGCCGGCAGGGGGAGGGTTAAGCGGTGGGGGCGACGGGGCGGGAGGAAGCCGGGCAACATGGAGGGCAGGTCAGGGGGCCGCCGCAGCGGGAGCCGAGGGAGGCGCTTGCTCCCGGCCGTTCCCCTGCCCACCTGTGGGGCGGGAGGGGACCGCCCGCCTCGCTCTCCCTCCGAGACCCTCTAGCGGCAGCCGGGGCCGAGGCGGGGCCGGGCTGAGGCGAAGCCGGGCGCGGCCCCGGCCCCGGGAGGGCTGCTCCCGCCCGCCCCGGCGCCGGAGGCCTCAGGGGTCAGAAGCGCGGCCGGGCCGGGCTTGGCGGCGGGACGGAGCGGTGGTAAAGGCAGGTGAAGCCTACAGAAAAAAAAACCCAAAAAACCCACAACAAAAAAACCCAAACGGGAAACGGTTTGGCAGCACAAACAGTCCCAGACGTGGGTTCGGCTGCGTAAGTATCGTCAAAAAAGTTTGACGGAGGAGCGTGAGGTAGGGCTGGAAGTGCTGATCTTCGGACAAATCTTACTCAATGGATGGGAAATAAATGCAGGGTTTGGGGTTGCCTGGTATCTTCACTGAGTCACTGGTGGGGGTGGGAGTGAAATGCTTATTTCTTGCTGGACATCATTCTCTCAGCTTAATTGCATGGCTTTATAGGAAGTTTCAGTGGCTTAAATTGGGACCAGGCTTGGCCTGGAGTACCTGAGTACGAGCATACAATTGTCCTTTGCTTTTCACTGCCAAGCAGGTGACATATTGCTTGATCTAAGACACAGGAAAATCTGGATTTTAGTTTTGGAAAGACTAGTGAACCTCTGGGTACTTCCACATGTGACAAATAGTCTCAAGGAGGAGCCTGGTATATGCAATGGGATTTCAAGTTTTTGTATATATGTGACAGTTCACATATTTTGCTTCTGAAAGTGGCCATTATGCTTATGTAGTCTGGTCCTCTTAACTCCTGTTTCAGCTGATTTATTCCTCAGAAAACTCGCCTGCCTTGATCTAAAGGCAGAAGTTTGTTTCTGTAATACCTTCAGCATTACCTACTGCACGTTTCTCTAATACCCGAACAAAACTTTAGTTTCATGATTGAGAGCATCTGAGGTTATCAATCCCAGTAGCAAATTGGAGGACATACAGAAACAGAAAAATATTTGATGAGGAGGATTATTGTTCCCTCATGATTAAGGGACAGCAGGAACCATGGAGGGGGGACCCAAATGGCACCAACTTACACATAGAGTCATAGAATCATTTAGGTTGGAAAAGACCTTTAAGACCATGAAGTCCAAGCATTAACCTAGCACTGCCAAGTCCACCACTAAACCACGTCCCTAAGCACCACATCTACTCGTCTTTTAAATATTTCCAGAGATGGGGACTCAACCACTTCCCTGGGCAGCCTCTTCTAATGCTTGACTACCCTTTTGGTGAAGAAGTTTTTCCTAATATCCAACCTAAACTTCCCCTGGCGCAGCTTGAGGCCGTTTCCTCTTGTCCTATCGCTTGTTACTTGGGAGAAGAGACCGACCCCCACCTCGCTACAGCCTCCTTTCAGGTAGTTGTAGAGAGCAATAAGGTCTCCCCTCAGCCTCCTCTTCTCCAGGCTAAACAACCCCAGCTCCCTCAGCCGCTCCTCATAAGACTTGTGCTCTAGACCCTTCACCAGCTTCATTGCCCTTCTTTGGACACGCTCCAGCACCTCGATGTCCTTCTTGTAGTGAGGGGCCCAAAACTGAACACAGCACTCGAGGTGCGGCCTCACCAGAGCCCCAGTACAGGGGCACTATCACCTCCCTGGTCCTGCTGGCCAGACTACTTCTGATACAAGCCAGGATGCTGTTGGCCCTCTTGGCCACCTGAGCACACTGCTGGCTCATGTTCAGGCAACTATTAACCAACACCCCCAGGTCCTTTTCTGCCAGGCAGCTCTCCAGCCACTCCTCCCCCAGCCTGTAGCGTTGCATGGGGTTGTTGTGGCCCAAGTGCAGGACCTGGCACTCGGCCTTGTTGAATCTCATACAGTTGGCCCCAGCGCATCGATGCAGCCTGTCCAGGTCCCTCTGTAGGGCCTTCCTACCCTCCAGCAGATCGACACTTCCACCCAACTTGGTGTTGTCTGCAAACTTACTGAGGGTGCATTCGATCCCCTCATCCAGGTCATCAATGAAGATATTGAACAGGACCGGCCCCAACACTGAGCCCTGGGGAACACCACTGGTGACCGGCCACCAACGGGATTTAGCTCCATTCACCACCACTCTTTGGGCCCAGCCATCCAGCCAGTTTTTAACCCAGCGCAGCGTACACTCATCCAAGCCATAAGCAGCCAGTTTCTCCAGGAGAATCCTGTGGGAAACTGTGTCAAAGACTTTACTAAGAGGATCCTGCTAAATCCAAACCTTATACCAAAGCTATGTATCGCATCAAGTTATGTGAGGCCTCAAATGACTTGCAGGTCCTCGGTCAGATTTCTTCTCCAATTCTTTTCTATCATGTAGACAAGTACTAATTGTAAGACAAATAATAATAGAAAAAAGCACAGGTAAAGGGAAATACAGATATTCTTCTCCATGTCCTGTCTCCAGTTGTTCTTGGAATCTGCAGCAAAGTCTTCAGTTATGTTTGTGTAACACATATCAGGTTGTCTACACAGCAAGGTATACTCAATAACCTATAGCTGGAAGTTTTAAAGAGCTGCAGTATACAATTTTGTTGTTTGTAAGCATAATGATGAAAGAAAGGTCCAGAATAACAATTTGAACTTCAGTGTATCCCCAAGTATGAACACTGAAATGAAACGGAAATAAAATAGCTTACATCATAAACGAGAAGAGTAAATTGTGCTTCTAAAAAATGTCTTCTCTGCTTGCATCCCCTCTTTTTCAACTGCCAAACATTCATTCTTTATCTTGAACTTTTTGTTGTCCATAAGAAATTGAAGATTTACTTTACTGTTCTGGCTTTTTGATTTGGTCTTATAAATCCAGTATGGAAGAATGATGCAGAAATCTGAAGACAGATTTTAAAACTGGAATATCTAGAGCCAGGAACCGGCATCTATGTTAAGGAAGTCAAGTGAAAACAGTCAAACTCTGCTCCTGTCATTTACATCAGTGGAAGATGTGGGCATGTAGCTCTTGGGAAAGCAGTTGCCTAAAGAAAGAATATCTGAAAGCTTTCACACTCCTGACTAAGAGAGACCTCAGTAAAGAACAATTTTCTAGCTAATGCTTGCTTAGAGCCTGATGGTCTGACACAGTTGTCAAGTAGATCCTCAACCTGTGGCTGACAGTTCAGAAATCAGATTTCTTTGTTTTGTGTGACACCTTTTTTTGCCTTTTCTCCTTTGCTGTTACCAATGGAAAACTGAGAGACCACTATGTAAAGTTCCTCAGACATGTAAGTTTGACAAACCAAAGCAAGACAGGAATTCTGTCATATTGGTCAAATTTCCCTTCACATCTTTTATATCCTCCCTGTCTGTGGGATTTGAAGCTTGTTCAGAACCCCGCTGGAGACTTGTACTCATGCTCTTAAAATATTGTGATAATTTTATTACTTGAATTTCTGCAGCTTCAGCCAGCCTTCATAAGATTTCAGACAGTCATAAAGAACAAAGGGTTTAGTAAATGTATTCTAAAATATTACTTTTCATTTGCATGATAAGAAAACCAATGATAACTCTGTTTGCCTAACAAAAGCCTCAGTGACCAGATCCTCAGTTTTCGCCCTTACATCTTGTTTCACTTGCCAAATGTTGTCTGAGTTGTCCTGCACTGAATTGCGCAGGATACCTGCAGGTTGACTCTAGAATAGGGTGATTTACTCTCAGTTTTGAGAGCATTCATCGTGCTGGACCTTGCAATGCCAGCAGGGCTTTTTCTTCCCCAGCAGCTGAGAAATTTGAAAGAAGTAGAGGCTTCTGACTCATAGTCACAGAGTAAAGAACTGAGGCGAGTTAAACCCTTACAGCCTCCCGCTGTTTGTTACCACTCCTTTCCTGGAGGTAACCACCAAACATCACAGTTGGGTGAAGAGACAAAGTGCCTCTGCCTCAGCCATTTGAAATAAAAAAATGATGCCCTGGAGCGTGCATAGTTCATTGACAATTTAAGTTAAGATGCTGGGCTATGAAATGGAGCAGCTGATCCATGGCACATGTTCTGCTCTGTCAGCTCAGTTACAGGGGTTGCAACCTCCGGCAAAGAGGCAGAGCAGACTCGTACATGTCCTCAGTGGCATCTGCCAAAATAACCTAGCTGTTTGATAATTGTGCCAATGCAGCTTCTTCTATGTAATCAGCTGCCACAGCTGCTGAAGAAATACCATTTTAGTCACTAGTGGTGGAAGAAATGTTGATAGACAGAAATGTACGTATAGTGTGATCTCTACAGTGAAGATGAAAAGATTAAAAAAACCCTCTTCTGAAGGCTAGAGTTTTGTGAGGATACTGTGAATCCAGCGAGAATACTGCCAAAACTCAGGGGAAAAATGGATTACAAGACAGGAGTTATGGACTTGCATATCTTATTCCCAGAGAGCTGTCTATCACCTGGAATAAGAAATTATCCTCAATGTACTCTGAGAGTCTCCTGGACCGCTTACAACTTGCTGTTCTGCTTTTGCACCAGATGTCAGGGCGATTGAAGTCCCCTGGCAGGACCAGAGCCTGCAAGTATGATGCTTCATGTAGTTGAAGTAAGAACACTTCATCACAGCCTCCCCTTGATCAGGCAGCCTGTAGTTAATACCAACCACGAGGTTTCTTTTGTTGGCTTGGCCCTTAATTTTTACTCATAAGCTCTCAACCTGTTCATCACTATTTTTCAACTCCACTTTTTTACGCAGAGGGCAACCCCACCACCACCACCACTCCTTCTTCCTTGCCTGTCCCTTCTGAACAGTTTACAGCCATCAAGTGCAGCGCTCCAGTTGTGCAATTCATCCCACCATGTTTCAGCGATAGCGCTTAGATCATAGCTTTCTAGCTGCACAGTGGCTTCTAGCTCTTTCCTGTTTGAAACTCTAGTGTCTTTGAAAATAACCATCACAAAGACCAAACCAACTGAAATAGTGATAAGAAGTTCCTGTAGAAGAAGTGGATGGATTTTTTGATCAACTAATTCAAGATTTGGCAAGCTGCTGACAGTTTGTTGTGGAGTCTGAAAGTCCTGTGAACCTGGAGAAACAGGTTGGGTAGCAGCCCATGAGACAGACAGCCTGGCATAGCTGGGAACCAGGAGGGTTTACTTTGGAAACCTGCCATGTTTCTTCTGATGGATTCAGCATAATCATGCTCTTCTGCAAAACACTTTGATTTCAACAAATTATCCATTTTCCCAGAATGAAAAATACCATGTTGAAAAACTCCAGCAGGATGTCTCCTGTGTGATTTAGGCACTTTAAAAACCTTTCCCAAGTGTGTCTTGTTTCTCCTGTATTGCAAATAAGGCTTCATCAGCACATAATTAGTGCTGGAGAAACCCTTAGAAGTTCTCAACCTTTCAGATAGATACTCAAATATATGTTGACTTCTTCAGTTCTTTAGGACCAAAAAAAAAAAAAATGCTTGTGTTCTTATCTAGGGCTTTTTATAAAGCTGAAATTTGCATTTCACATGATACTCTGGTATTTCTATCCCCATGAAGTTTTTGATTCAAACTTTGTTCAATTCTTGTGTTCTCACAACATCACATATGCTTTGTGAGCAATTTTCTGAGGATGAGAGCACTCACTGCAGAACAAACTGTGGCTGTGGGTCACCAAGAGAAAAAACCCCGTGATTTGCTGACAGTAATATTCTTGGCTCAGAACTTGAGACCTATTAGACCTGTAGACAGAGAAAAAGGAGACAAGTCCAACACAGACTCCTGTAATCCATAGCTCACTTCAGGATTTAAAATTTTCATGATTTTGCGTGATAACAAGATTGAAAGTCAAAGAAAAGGGCAATAGCAACTCTTCATGTGGTTGCGGAGTGAGAAGACAATATACAACCTAACAAGAGGATGTGAACAGGTAACCAGTTTTCCCTGGGGATGGGGTTTTCATCTGGCAGTCAAATTCAGGCAGAAGTTAAGTCATGCCTTGGGCCATAGTCCCTCTGGTAGCTGTATACCTGTTCCTTTTCCAGTTCCTGCATTAGGACCCTTTGTCAAATTGTATTAGAACATCTCAGACTACCACTTTACAAAGAAACCAAAAAGCAGAGTCTGTACTACTTCATTGTCAGCAGGCTAACTAGGCAATGCTTGGGCGCAGTTTGGGGGATAGTGTGGGCCAGTGACGATTACTGTGAGGCAGTATGGATGAAGCCACCATTTTTTAGTTGTGGAAGAGAGTTCAGCAGTATATGCATATATATACACACTATACAGCTATATTTGATCACGTGTATGTGTGTTGCAGCTTAATTAACCTGGGATTTTTTTTTTTCTTCCTGAAGTTCCATCATTTCAGTGAAGCATCATTTTGTAATGTTTATTCTTGCTGCTGCATTTCTGATCGTGGTACATTCGGGAGTGTTTTTCATTGTCCATCTTCTTTGATAACACACGTTACGTGATAACATTCTCTATACAAACTGTGCTATGCCACTTGCCCTTATGTGCCAAAAAACAGGCACCGGCCCCTTTTAATTATTTGAGCGACATATAGGATCAAAGGCTAACAAGAAGTCTTTAATGCATTTAAACTCTGATATGACAGCATGTTTTATCTAAATTCTGTACTTGATGAAGATGCTCACTGGAGCAGGAATTATCAGCTAAAATGCCAAAGGGAGGGTTTCAACTGCTCTTTTTGCAGAGAATGCTATGAAGGCTTTTCAAAGGGTAGATAAATAGCAAGAGGCCAGAGTATGCATGAGAGCAGACAAAAGCATTGTAATCTGGTATTTTTCACTTGGACTTTGTCTTCGTTTGCTTGCTAACCCCAAACAGACCTTTCTTTTTTCTGCCTATCAGCAATGTGTAAATAAATCTCTCAGTGCATTCTATAAATAGACACAATTCCTTCATTACAAATGACCTTTCTACTCTCGGCTTGGTTACACAGAACATGAATCATGTCCAGGTGGAGATCATACATAGGATGTAGCATCTTGTGAGAGTCCATGTAAGCATACAACATGAAGTAAATCTTTTTTTTTTTTTTTTTTTTTTGCAATGCTATAGCATTTTGCCCTAAAGCATCAGGTATGCACAAGAGGCTATGGTCCAGCAGTGCCAGACCTGTGACATTACATGAATTTGATGATATTACGGCTGATATAAGGCTGGTTTGAGCATGCCCAGGAGTCCATGGCGGGCAGAAGTTCTTTCTGTGCATGCCACCTCCCCATAGACTGCTGTGCCCCTTTATACTGAAGATATGGATGTAGTCTCCTCTCTCAGGAGACCGAGGGAGAACAGTTAGCAGCTGATGGGAAGTTTGCGAGAATCCTACCGAGTCATACAAATAAGAAAAAGTGCCAACATTCAGCTTAGCTTTTCCTGGCTTCTGTTAGACTTAGAAAGGATAAGGCTGCTGTGGGAGGTACTGCTTCGTTAGCCTGAATTTTGTCTACGGCGTAGAATGTACTCATGTCAGTGGGGCATTGTTAGTAACACCCTGAGGAAACAGCTTCGGGGTGGGGGGTGGTTTTATTGCCCATCTTCTGTGATAACACAGGTCCTATTACAACCCCAAAGGTTAATTTCTTTTGAAAGTCTGAACTACATAGTATTAAAGGACACAGAGGATTTCTTTCAGAACACTGCATTTTCTGAAGCAGTTTTAGGACCAACCGATTTCCTGGAGTCGTGCTCCCAGGAAGCTGACTAATGGAAGTAGCTGAGGTAGCCAAGCTCTAATGTAAGTGTATAGTGTAGCCATATTGCTTGCCTGAAGAGTATACCCAGTAAACTGCTTTGGATGCGGAGGGGTTAGTCTCATTACTTTTTCCACCTCTGACAATGAAGTCACAATCTTCAGTGTTGAAGAACAGAAAAGTCAAAAGAGTGGATCTTAAGTGCTTCCTGCACTATGATGCTTCTACTGTTATTGCTGAGTTTCCTCTTGATTCCCTGAGCCAGCTAAGGCATACTTCTGGGCTTTCTGCTCATTTCAGAAACCGTCAGACAAGGTTGCAACTTTCCTTCACCCAGTCCCAAGATGCTGCAGGGCTGACTGCTGGTCACGCAGCCACTGGAGAGGGAAGAAACCCAATGATGCCCATGGGATTTCAAAGGGGAGCATCGGCTGGTCCCTGTGGTGACCGCACACTTTGTCAGAATTCCCTTCAATACTTGGTACAGCATTCAACAAGTCCATCTAACTGGCCATGGTACACTGATATTTTTACCAATTTAATTAACAGCGCCTTGGAGACTTCTTGCGTTGTAAGAGCTTTGAAATTATAGATTCATAGAATCATAGAATCATTAAGGTTGGAAAAGACCCTTAAGATCATCGAGTCCAACCGTTAACCTAGCACTGCGAAGTCCACCACTAAACCATGTCCTCAAGCACCACGTCTACCCGTCCTTTAAATACCTCCAGGGATGGAGATTCAACCACTTCCCTGGGCAGCCTGTTCCAGTGCCTGACTACCCTTTCGGTGAAGAAGTTTTTCCTAACATCCAACCTAAACTTCCCCTGGCGCAGCATGAGGCCGTTTCCTCTTGTCCTATCGCTTGTTACTTGGGAGACCGACCCCCACCTCGCTACAGCCTCCTTTCAGGTAGTTGTAGAGAGCAATAAGGTCTCCCCTCAGCCTCCTCTTCTCCAGGCTAAACAACCCCAGCTCCCTCAGCCGCTCCTCATAAGACTTGTGCTCTAGACCCTTCACCAGCTTCATTGCCCTTCTTTGGACACGCTCCAGCACCTCGATGTCCTTCTTGTAGTGAGGGGCCCAAAACTGAACACAGCACTCGAGGTGCGGCCTCACCAGAGCCCCAGTACAGGGGCACTATCACCTCCCTGGTCCTGCTGGCCAGACTACTTCTGATACAAGCCAGGATGCTGTTGGCCCTCTTGGCCACCTGAGCACACTGCTGGCTCATGTTCAGGCAACTATTAACCAACACCCCCAGGTCCTTTTCCGCCAGGCAGCTCTCCAGCCACTCCTCCCCAAGCCTGTAGTGTTGCATGGGGTTGTTGCGGCCCAAGTGCAGGACCTGGCACTCGGCCTTGTTGAATCTCATACAGTTGGCCCCAGCCCATCGATGCAGCCTGTCCAGGTCCCTGTGTAGGCCCTTCCTACCCTCCAGCAGATTGACACTTCCACCCAACTTGGTGTCACCTGCAAACTTACTGAGGGTGCACTCAATCCCCTCATCCAGGTCATCGATAAAGATATTGAACAGGACCGGCCCCAACACTGAGCCCTGGGGAACACCACTGGTGACCGGCCGCCAACGGGATTTGACTCCATTCACCACCACTCTCTGGGCTCGGCCGTCCAGCCAGTTTTTAACCCAGCGCAGCGTGCACTTACGCCAGCCATCAGCAGCCAGCTTCTCCAGGAGAATGCTGTGGGGGACAGTGTCAAAGGCCTTACTAAAGTCCAAGTAGACAACATCCACAGCCTTCCCCTCATCCACTAAGTGGGTCACCTTGTCATTAGTGCTGCGGTCACCTTGTCAAATTAGTGCTGTAACATATTTTGATTTGGTTACGTAGACTGACCTGGGAACAGAGGTTTTATGAGATAATTTTCTAGTGCTAATGGGCTTTGAAAATATAACGTCTGGGTGGTGGGAGATATAATCTAACAAGATCCCACAGTCTAACAATCTTAACAGGGTTATAAGACTATCCCACCTAATTTCTCCTGAGGGAACCAACTAACATAACCGCTAAAAGACACTGCAGAAGTAGTGGGGTGTAGGGTACCTTTTGAAGATACGGAGGACAGGATAGACATTCAACATCTTTGTAGACCAGGGTACTCTCTGCACGCTTATGAATATTAAGATCAAATTTTCAATAACACTATGTGTGGAAAGGAAAATATTCTTTCTTTTCACAGCCTTGTTCATCAGTCAGTTCCTAGGCAAACTGTGTCTCATGTAGTCTGTGTAGGTGTGGGACAAGGTCTCTCTATTACATGTATCCTGAAAGGGTGGTATCTTCTTGTTGTGTGAGCTAATGTAGCAATGAGTAAGATTAATGGTGGAATTTGTCCAGAATTGTGGCCACAAAATCTGTCTTAATGCAGGTTCAAAGACTGCAATATTCTCAGCATTGGCATAGAGAAGTGGGGATTTTGTTCTTCCAATCCCTAGGCAAAAATTGTTTTCTCCAGTTTATGGATGCATTTTCTACTCAGTTATGTTGTACTTCATCCATATAAACCTTGTTTACTAATTTAAATGCATAATAGGCACAGTTTCAATAACTAATTTTTTTACTTTCTTCATAAAAGTCAGGTAGGATAACATTTCCCTGGAGCAGGTATATAAGAAATTAATAAAATATGTGTAACACAGTTGCATCAGTCAAATACACACAATTACTGAGCTGTTCAAATGCACATTCATTTCATGTATATATGTTTTCATTCTTAAAAAAAACAAAAAGAACTCAAACATTATTAATTTTATGCAAAGGAGATACATTCATTCTCATGCTTTTAAATTAAGGTTCACCATTCTTAAATGTAAGTTAATAATTTACAACTCTATAATTATATTCAAATCACTGAGGGAAGGGAAGCGATACCTCTGTTTTTCTTCCAGTTCTTTTTAGTGGAGTCTGTGGCTGTCATAATCATGACAAATGTTACTCTTTAAATATCACTATTGTTCCAATATCCCTGCCTAAATTTACAGAAAACTTGAAATAGAAATAATGGGGCGTGAATTTCCCCATTCATCTCAGTTGTGCATTAAGTGAAATGCCAGTTTAAAATTAGCATTAAAAATTAGTACTGATAATAATTATGGGAAGGACCTATCTTATAGTTTCTTCCAAAGTAAATCTAATTGCAGGAGATCTGTGTGGATAAAATGAAGAAGACTGCTAAGCATACAGAAGATTTGTATGTTAAGGCCTTTAAGAACATATTGCAGGATCTGTTGGGGAGATCATAACTGGTTTTCTTGCATTATTAGCTTGAAGACAGACTCAGCTTTCATCAGTTTGGGAAATGCTCTCTCAGGTAATGTGTAAAAGACTATGAGATCATGAACCATTGACAAAAATACAGTTTTTACATTTGTAAGGTAGCTAAGATCTTCATTGGGAGCTGTAAGTTCAGGCAGTGATGCACTGAACTGTACACATCAACAAAAATAAATTCTCCTCTGTCTCTGTACTCATAAATTTCCTTCTCCTTTGTAAACCAGTGCTGTAGTCCCAGATTTAATTAAAACAGTGATTAAAGTATCTGTAACTGCACACTCAAGCATAAGCTATCACACACTCCTTAACAGCAAAAATGCATGCCTGTCATATTTTTGTAAACCTATGGCTGTCCTTTAAAAGCAGGCAAGCCTGTGTTTCATCTTAATGATGAACACGGACTGGACTGAAACATTATGTCCGAGGTCCGAGGACAGCGTGAGCAGGTATTTCTAACCGCTGTGCGTATGGAGTACCTGCCCATTCTCCTTGCAGAGAGTACAGTATTTTCTCATTCTTGAGCACACCACTGCCAATGTACAAAACCAGGACTGGAATTTTCAGTGTTGTGCAATGTTGTACTTACACTGTGAGTTTGATCGATTGGTATTTGCAATGCCAAGGGTTGTTTTAATGTTTCTTGTATGTGTGCTAATGATTGTCTTCAGGCTACACCATTTGCTTAATTGAGATCCTGCCTTGGTGCAGAAATGAGAGACAAACTGTATTTGTGGGTCTGTTTCGTACCACTGGTGGCAGTGGGAGCTGTGTCAATAATTTCACAGGGAAGGGAATTAGGACCTGTAGAACAATGTAAGTTTTATTGAATACTAAATGTTCCTTAACAAGGCAAAATGACTCTTCTCTTATTTTCTTTCATTACTTTTCTGTTTCCTTTGCCTTTGTCCCCAGCTTTTATCCTCTTATTTTCATAATCATGAGAAGCCAAATTAATCTCAGGTATAAGACTACCAAACCAGCTTTGAATTTCTTTGACTCTTCTGACTCTTTATACTTTGAGCCTGGCAATGAGGGCCAGAGGCTAGCTAGATCTTACCGGTTGAGATATTGGGTGGCTCATTAGTTTGGCAGATCCATCTCCCATTCAGCCTCAGATGTCCACAAATCAAGACACATGACTTGTACCATGGCAGGCATCCATTCACTCATGAGTCACCTTATTTTCTTTTTGTATTAGGTATGCTACAGGTCATATTCTTTACTTCCAATAAAAATCATTTACTGCCTCTGTAAGTAGCTGTCATCAAATTCTGAGACAGTAGGAGGGAAGGGACCCAGAAGAAGAGGTTAAAAAGCAATCCTCCACTCAGAGAAGTAAAGCAGTAAAAATAGGGTGCACAGCTGGCAAAACTGTGGAGAGAAAAGGAGAGAAGGACAAAAAAAATCATCTCCAGAGTCTAAGACTGCAATTTAGGAATGAAAGTAGTTTCAAAGTAGCTGAATAAAAGGGAGGGAGAAGTTAAAATAATGACATGATAAATCCACATGGGCAAACTAGAAAACCCCAGTTAGGATCAATGAAAACAGGTGATAAGCAGAAAAAGCAAAACACACAAAACATTCCTATATGTAAGCTCGAACAAATGATCAGGATAACAACTTGACTTGCTTTTCAAATTTTTGAAGGAAGGAAAATGGCAAGAGGAATAGTGAGAGGAACAATTTTAGAAGCTGATAGTGGAAATGAAAGGCTTCTATTCAACAGCTTCTCTTCCTGTCTAATAATCTACAAGTTTTGCTGTTCTACGTGTAAACCAGGCAATACAAATTTGCCTTCAAATGAGAGCAAACATCATTTATTTTAATGTATATGTATTTGCATTGTTTATGTGGTATATGATGGCTTTATTTTAAATAATAATCTGTCTCTGTGGAATCATAATTTTTGTTCTTTCGTAGCCAGGTAGACTGCAATGCAGTATCTTGACAGAGAGGTGGCAACGCCACGCACTGCTGCTCTGTCGGAGCTGGAATGAAGTCTGAGTCGTCCCAACCTTGTGCTGATAACAGAGCCTTGTATTGACAACAGAGCATAGGTATTCTCCTTTACCTCAACAGGAGTTTGTATTTCTGGAGCAGGGCAATCTGGTTCGCAACCTTGCTGTCCCCAGTATATTTTTGTATATGTGGTAGTAACAAAACATAGGATTGCAGCATCCAGGTCAGTCACCTGTCCTCATCCATGGAGCAAGAAAATCTCCTTATGCTGGAAAGCAGCAAAACATCCAGGTAACATTCAGCTTCAAACTCAGCTGACTGGATTTCAGTCTTTAATGATGTGTATGCCTAAATTCCCATTGCAGACTTCAGACACCTTGCCAACGTATGGACACCTGTGTGTAGGAGCCTGAATCTGCAAGTTAACGTCCTGCTCTTCGGGTGATGTAGCCCGGGCAGAGCACTGGGGAGTCCCCTGGGAGTAGGCTGGGTGGACGCCCGACGTGCCTGGCAGCTCGGGCTCCAGCAGCCGCCCAAGCCCTGCCGCGGCCGTCCCACACTGGGAGGCTGCACGGCCCCCACCAGCGGTCAGCAGGCTGATGAGCTTAGAGGGGTTTGTTCTTGTGCTGGGATCAGGTCTGTAAGGTATCTTGCGTAATGAAGATCTCAGCAGGTACCATTTTACTCAGGACTGATGGCTGTTTTCTCTACTGAGGGCAAACATTCTGGCTGAAGCCTCTGTGTTTTATAACCCCTGCGCACAAAACATCCCACTGTCATTCATCAGGCCTTCATAATTTCTGCTAAAATTATAAGCTAGGCCATTGGGGAGAAAAAAGTTTAGGTCATTTGTTCTTACAAGGACTAATTATAAAATCCATGACTGCATTGTTTAATATCCAGTTCATTTCAAGTATGTTGGCAATGCTCCCTCCTGTATTTCCTGAACATGTTTCTACAAACAAGTTTTCTGGAGGGGTGAGGGCTGACGCAAGGAGTTTGAAACTCAGCTGAGAGTGGAGATTTAATTTTTGTATTTATGATTGCAAGTATTTGCTGCTGTGTCTACTAGGACCCCTGACTTAAAGGATATTGTCTATCTTATAAGGTAAAAACAAATATTACAGGTCAAATTCCTGTTTTCATATTAAACCCTTACCAAATAATTAAAAAAAAAAAAATATTCTTGAGAAATCAAAAGTGCTGGAATTTTCCATGTCAAGCTGATCTGATGCAGACAGTACAGGCTAAGGAGAAGACTTTTTGTGCTTGCAGTTTAAATAGGATGAGGTTAATATTGTCTTCCTAAATGTAATCTCTTTCTACAGTGATAGGATATCGTGTTTCTAATTTTAATTACAGGGATGGGTGTGTTGGATCAGTAAAATTTAGATTTGGGTTAGGGTGTGGATTTATAGCCCTGCTCCTCCCTGTAAAGGCTGGGACGGCTTGTGTCTGGACTCATCTTTTTAATTAATGTGCAGTAATTAAAGGGTGCTGTGTGGGATGGGGCTAAAGAGAAACACAATTAAAATGTAATGCTTCTCCTTTGGTATCTGCATCCTTATTCATTTTAAACCATCTTCAATGCTCTGGTGAGTTTAATTCTTCCTGTATCACATACTGTGCAAGCAGAAATATGTGAGTGAACTGTTGCCAATGGCTCTGAGCAAGCATGGGACATGTTTCAGATTACACTGTTTTTTCTTGTTCAGATCTGATCTCCTTGCTAGGAGAGGCTGAGAAAGGCAGCTCTAGGGGATTTACTTCTAGCAGCAGCAGCAGCACATGATCCATCAATCGCGTGATTCTCACCACTGAGGACTAATGGGGAGGGTGAAGAAAAAGCGAACACTGTCTTGGGGAAACAACATCATTTGCTTCTGCTCGTGGGCCCCCTCCACCAGCCGGACGCTTCATGGCTTCTCCCAGGTTAGAAACCTACTGCTGCCCGAACCGGGATGCAGCTACACAGCTAGTGATTGACTTCCAGCCTGAAGTCTTCTGCGGAGTTTGCATTGGCAGCGCCTCCGTCAGTCTGCTACTGACCATCCTGCAGCTCCTGCCAAAGAAGGGACAGAGCCTGAGGAAGATGCCCAGAGCCTCCTCCTCTTCCACCATCCTTCTCCTTATCTCCATTTGCGACGTCCTTGGTGGCTTAGGTAAGCGCCAGCTTGATGTCCCTCACCCTTGCTGTAGCAGGCTCTTGTTGCTCTGAGGTGCCATAGCCGAATGAAGTTGCTGAGAGGACAACAGAGATTTCTGAGGGAAACATGCTGTATGTTTTCACAGGAAGACTTGGGCTAAGTGAGACCAGAAAATGATGGGCCTTTGGGGGAGAAAGGTCTTGTTTAATAGTTGTATTTTAGAAGCAAAGCTTTTGACAAATCTACACCAAAATCTCTGCTTTAAAACAAATTAAAATCTAGAACAGTGGATGGTTCCCAGAGTAAGCCATAAAAGTGGAGGCAAGGCAGCACATTTAAAACTAAAGCTGACATCAAACACTTAGCCGATCCTTAGGACTACGTCTGAAAAACACTTCCTATATGTCTTTAAATCCTCTCAGAACAAGTTTGCTGTCTTGTTCATGTGCCAGCCACTTCTCTGGGCACATAACAGCGACAAAAAACAAATTTGAATTGAGCTGTACACAGATCATGCTGGACACAGGCTTTTGAAATGCAAGCAAAGCTCCCTTATCAAGGACAACCTGCTGCCCAGCCCCTGGCTGATAGGCTGGAGGAATAAAACAACAGAGAATAAAACAAAACTCATGAGTCAAGATGAAACTAATCTGTCTAAATCTATCCTGTCAGTCCATGGCATTTACTGCCAAATTAAGTATAAACTACTGTGACACATGTCATGAAAACACAGGATGAGGAGTTTGTTTCTACAATAACATTTTTTTCCCTCACATTAGATAACAGAAGTAGTGCTGTTTTGTAAGTCTCTCTCACTGCCTGGGGAGGGAGTAGGATTTCAGGTCTTTTCGCCTTTCATACCTAGCCAGGTTCTCTCAGGGTACATAATAAGTACCAATATTAAAACAAACGATAGAGGGGGAAGTAAAGAAAGAGAGATATGGAAAAAAACGTGTGTGCATTCACCTGGAAAAGATCCTTTCAGTCAGATGAGGCCAGCGATAGATAAAGTTATTTTTCTCCCTTTCTCTTTCACTGGCAAACTCAAACTATTTATCCATCATTGTCTTTGAATTAGACTCACTTTAGTGGGTGGGAAACTGTTCTCTCTTGGTGGGAGACCTGGTGGTTTTGTTCTGCTATATGTTGGTGCTTTAATGCTTATTTCAAGCAAACACAGAAAATCTCACTAACAAACTGTAAATTCACTTAAAAAAATGGGTATCGTTCTCACCTAATTTCGAAGCCCTTCTTTGTTCAGTCCTGTGACAGAGAGGAAAAGAGCTGCTTGTAAAAATGAAGACAGCAAAAAGTAGGAAATAACTTTTTTCTGCAATGAGGGATTATAGAGAAATGGACGTTAGCATATGATTATATGCCGGCAAAATTGTAAATAGCTAGTTACTGTTTTATGTCAATCCATTAAATGCTACCCCATTTATTTTAGGGAAGTGCATGTAAGTAGTATCTGTATACAGAAGTATCTGTAAGTAAGTAAGTGAAATTTTAATCTACATAACATTTCAAGTCCCAGCAGCTTCAGACTCTTGGGGCTACTTTCCCTGAGCGATTACACAAATGTTTAAATAGCACTGTTGTTCCTGCTGTGCTCCTCTGCTGCCGTAGCCTTCCTGTGGACGCACAAAATCTGGGCTGCGATGTGAAATATGTGGCCGGGGAGAAGCATGTGACTCAAATCACACCACCAGATTCAAAGCATTAATACATTTTTTTTTTCTTTAGGCATAATCTTCAGGTCAAGTGTATGGCTAGGCTTCCCAGGCTTCATAGCTAACATTTCTGTGGCCAACAGGACTGACGTTTGGCCCTCTGCTTTCTGCGTGGGGAGCACGGTAGGTACAGACATCGTCTCCCCTTCCTCCTGCTCCCGGTTGACAGTCCTTCCGCGTGGGGAGACTGAAAGGCAAACCACTGTGGCTGAAAGGAAATTCGGCTGTGAGTCAGAGCCTGGAGATGATGGTTTCAGCCTCTGCCACACCCCTGCAAGTGCCTTCATGCCTCCCTCCGAAAGCCTGGATCAGGGCGGGCAGGGTGCTAGATGCCGCACGGTGCGCGTGAGGACACAGGGCAGCGCGGGTCAGACTGGTCCCAAGCGTTCTGTAGTACTCACTTGTCGCAAGAGTGCTGGGATAGTGGAGGGCACGCTTGTACCGAAGTCAGGGATATGGAGGCATGAGGATATAGACATTCCCAAATGGACTGTGAAACCACGGGTTTGGTTTGTGCTGGCACAGCATTGCTAATGCCCCAGTGGCTCCGTTGCACTCATAGCATGAGGGTATCTACCCACCTTCTCCAGCAGAAATTACAGCAGTGGGGACCGACTTAAACCAGCATCTCAGGTAGCTCAAATTAGCTTTTGTGGCATGAGAGTGTGTGTTTTAGACACAGAGGGACTGCAGGATAAATATACCCAAAGACGCAAAGCTGCTGGCAGAAGGTCTGTCCTTTCCATGTACGACTGCAGCTCAGATTGCCACTTATATGGCTGTTCAACGACCGCATCTGGCCAAGTCTAATTAAGTATCATCTTCTGGATTAAAATGCAAGAATAAGAAAATGTAGATGCATTCCAAAAGTGCAGATTAAAACTCAGTTTCAAGTATTACAAAACCAGTACTGTCTGAGACACATAATTTGTGTTTACTGTACAAGAAAAAAGGCTGTGTTTTTACCAAAACGTGGAGAATAACAAATAAGACAGATCATCACTTTACCCAAATTCAATAGGAACGTAGGATGCCCAATGAATTCATGCATGAGCAATAACTGCATTAGCTTTACAATTCAAAGTTTACAATATAGAAGAGGATATGCTGCATGTAAACAAAATTATTCATCTCCAGTAGTTTTTAAATAAAACAATATGTGCCAAGTTGAACTCACTGTACCTTATATGCCTATATAATGACAATTTCAGACATGAGAGTGTTGTGCCATAGAAGCAAATATCAGTTGTACATGTCTCTTGATTCTCAATTCCATCACACATGTTTAAGTTTTGCTTACTAGATGCAAATGTTGATTTTTTTCTTTGAGGAAGAGGTAACCAGCAACATCAATACCTTGTAGCAAGAATGTCCTATTCAAAGACCGTGTTTCCCTATGTCTTAAATTTAACTTTCTGGCCCTTCGCACAAAAAATAGTATTTTTAAACAGTGACAAAGATACTGCATGCAGCCCGTTTGTGTTTCATTTGGATCTCAGGCTAGATGGTGAGCAGCATAGTGGTCTACCACGATTTTTATTTTCCCTTTCTTGGGCTCCAGCAAAGTGCTGTAATTTAAGTCACTTGCTAAATTTAGATTTAATTATATTGGAATGAAAAATAACCCTCCTTCCACTCACTTCCCCTAACATAGTCTCGTGTGAGTTAATAAAATGTTTCTGATTCTATTTTATTTTTCTTTTAGTGCTATTGTTTTATTTCGCTTAACCACAAGCCAATACAAACTCCGAATAGTGAGGCCTTTAGGCATCTCCTTTGAATAACACCCTCTGGTTTGCAGAGGGGTGCCCTCTCAGGCACTGTAGCAAAATGTGTTGCTTTGCTAAAAAGTGAGATAACATATGAAGATTTTGGTTTTAAGTGCATCTGTTTTATATTATTTTTGGAGACAGTCTTGTCTATGTTGGATTTTCTGGGTGGAAAGACCCCGCTGTTTATTTTTGTATGTGTATGTGTGTATGTACAGTAAATTGTGCATTTTTCAACTGCAGCAAATATGTGAAAGTGCAGATGAAGTTACATGCTGAATGCTACGGGTAAAGTGCATTAGAAGGAAGACTGGAATTTTATTTTCTGGCTCCTGTGCACTAGGAAAATGTCATGGTGTTTGAATTAAATGCTGAATAATTCGTGCTGCAAATGAGTAGAGGTAGGGTCTATACCCATGGTGAAAGGAAATATTTCCCAGCTTGATTTGCCTTTTGGAGGAAGGAACAGTAGATCTCTATTCACTGACGTTTGGCTCAGTAACAAGTACGTTGGCTTCCAGCTGTAAAATGATGCTACTATGCAGCCGTGATAAAGGATATTCAGATAAGAACTGAAAGAGGGCTCGGAGGGAAGGTAATCTGAATATTAAAATAGTTCCAGACTATTACAAAGAACCAGCTCCTATGGGGAAGAAATTTGGAATTTATAAACAGCTGCAAAGAAAGGTCACTTATCTTATATAGGCTCGTGGGAAAAATGCATAGGGTCAGCTCATGAATGCTGTGGAATTTAACTTGACTGGAACCTGTTTCCTTTGGATTTTTATTGAAGAAAACAGTCAGAGAGTTCAGTATGGATAATTTTTCCAGAGGGTGAGTAATATTTTTGTTAATGACTTTTTTTCTTAATAACCATTCCCTGAATTGGGTTCTTGTGCATGGAGAAAACGCTCATCACATGAAGAACCGACAATGCATAGGCACACTGTGGTGATGACTGACCTCAGTTATATTTTCATGCCTCAGCTACTGAGCAACTACTAAAATTTCAACCTAAAATTAAAACATCCTCACTATAAATTTCTTTGGACTTCACTCACGACATTGAGGGTTAGGACTGGAGAGGTAAATAACAGGTTTTCTAAACAACAGAATAAGTTGTGAAAGCAAATGCTGTTCAATTTACCTATGACTTGACCTGTTGGCTACAGAAATGCTATTCCTGTGATTTTTTTGAGTAAGATTTCATACGTCATAATCTCAGCTGGAAAATACACACATTTAAAGAACAAATCAAGGTTTGAGTCCCTCCCCTGTCCCCAGTGGTACTTGAGAAGCAGCTGTGACATTTGGCAATTTTTTCCTTGCAGATGTGGATCCAGCTATTATATAGCGCTGGCTTCTGGTGGTTGTTTTGCTATGCTGTTGATTCTTACTTGGTGGTAAGAAGATCAGCTGGACTGAGGTACCAGAGTTAAAGCTCTGAATTTGTTATTTTCCTTCCAACACTGTATGTCCATGTTTGTCTGCAGCTATCTAAGTGTGTAAGCAAAGCTTGTACAAACATCTGATATTCGTACGGTTACCTGGTAATGATACGGATGAGTGGTGTGCTAAGTGCTTAAATTGCCAGAGCAAGGCTCAGATATTGTTTTTGTCCAGCTGGAACTTCAATGTAACTGAATTCATTTAACCTTTGGAAAAACAGGGAGCAGACTGGGATCTGTAAACTTTATTGCAGTGAGATAACTATTTTTGTCCCTACTCTGTACCTGAAATTGGTTCTTGTGGCAAGAAACTGTTCAGCTCCATTCTTAAGTTTTAATCCCCTAACTTGCTCCCTGCAGGCAAAATGAAGGATGCAGGAGTTCCTTCTGGAGATTTGGGGATAAGGGAAAGGCTTTCCACCCTACAGGTTGGAGGACACAGAACTTCTGTGTGCAAGTTTGAACAACTGCTTTGGCTCATCCTTTTTCTGAAGGGCCCCCACCACCCCACCTGCTTTCCTTAGTTTAATGTACTGCCAGTGTTTTTCTGCACCATTTCATACCTGTAAAGCTCTGTTTCAGTCAGGGTCCTATTTTTATGTTGCAATGTGGAAAGGTTTGGTATCTTTAATTACGCCTGTCCTGTTTGGTGCCTGCAGTACGATTGTGCTGTACCACATGATGACGTGGGGCCTCGCGGTGATGCTCTGCGTGGAGGGAATTGCGCTGCTTTACTATCCTTCTCTCTCCAGGTAAGCAGGGCTCCGGGAACAGACTGCGGAAGCATAACGCGCTCTGGTCATGTGAATGTCTTTCGGTCAGCTTTAGAGACACATGTCCAAACGTTGGGCTTTTTTGATCTTTGACAAACGTGTCCCACTGAGTCAGCGAGTCCTCTAGAAATACCTGCCTGGGTTTCAGGGGACCCTGAGGAAATATGCCAGGCAATACAGGCACTTGGGCATGCTGCAGGGCTGTGATACAGCTTCTGCCATGAGCCACTGTTCTCCCACTCCTGGTTTTAGCTTTGTATTTGGTCCTTTAAATTTGAGAAAAATGCACAGACAGTGCATGTTAAAAATCAACTTTGTGTCCCATGTGAACTGGTGATGAAGGTCTGTGAATCAAAAGCTTAGCATCTGTTTGCTTCATTCCTTTTTTTTTTTTTTTAAGTTAAAGGTGGCATAGATAGAATAGCCAGAACTGTCAGCTGTGGGAAAAAAAAAAAAGCATAAGCTGTTAATGATTTCTTCTCAGCTGTGAAAATGGCTTGGAGCATGCAATCCCACATTACGTCACAACCTATGCCCCACTTCTGCTAGTGCTGGTGGTCAACCCAATCCTGTTTAGGAGGACAGTATCAGCAGGTATGTTCCTAATGGCCAGCATCAATCAGTATGTGTTATTTAGCAACAAAGCAATACTGTAAAAAGTCATGCGTGTGTATTCAGTGATGTGGGATAGCTCATCGTTAAATCATAGGCACAGCAAAGGGTGGGAGGGAGTTGCCTATTGAAATGAAGATACTGTCTCGATGGGAAATTTGCCCTAGAGACACACTCTGATGATGTACTCAAGCTATGCCGTTATAAACCTCTACTGCAGATTGGCAAAGGTGTTTCTATGTTACTAAATTATTCTTGATTTAAAATATTTGAGGCAGTGTGTAGTGGATGCTTAACTCTACTGTAGTATTGGTACCACCCTGGACTTTGGAATGTAATTTATTCTGGTTTAAAGATAATGTTGGTGAGATCTGATAGTTGATTTAACTTCTTGGCAGCCTTGGAGCTAAAAAAATAATAAAATATGATCAGAATTTTGTCACGCCTGCTTCTGAGATTATGAAAGAAATGAGAATTGTACACAACTCAGATGGGATCTTGAAGTTCCCATTTAATCTATTATCCAGTGCTTTGAAGAAGTGAGACTGAAAAAAAGCCACAGATTCAATGCATTCTTTGCATGTAATATGACCAGTGCTAGATGTTTGCAGTACCTGAATTCATATTTATCATCTGCACATTGAATATATGAAACCAGCAACAGAAGACCTTGTATTCTCAGTTCAGTCTTCATCCCATCTATCCTGCATCCCTCAGTAATACTCATTTTCAGAGGAACAGTTGTTCCTATAACAACTTGCTCTTTTTATGGGAAACACACCCTGAGTATATTTGTGTTTGTGCATATGTATATTCCTTGTGATATCTGAACAGCATGTGGCACAACTGTCTATTTTTGCTGACATTACACCTTCAAGTTTCAGAGGTGTAGCCAATGCTGTATCAATTGCACAATGAAATATAATGTGCATAATAGGATAGCATGTATTCTGTTTTAGTCTAAACATCACATAATAAATATATCATTATATCACACATTGTATAGAAGTTGTAAGCACTACCTTTTGTTATAAAAGAAAAGTACATTGACCACACTGTTTTCTGTTTTCAGTGGGATTGAGAGAAGAAAAAGCTAGTGGCATATCACTCATTTTAGGAATCCATGATGGGGGTACTTCTTTTCCTTTAGTATTAGGCTGTGTGTGAGATTCCTTGATGATGGTCCTTCCAGCTTCTGAAATGCTGCTGGAGACAAATCCATCTGTTCCTTTATTCCCTCTTTACAGACATCTATCTTCCTTGTGCCTATAACTAACAAGATACATGTATGTTAATGAACATAATTTTATACTTTCCAGTTGCCTCCTTACTGAAAGGGAGACAAGGGATTTACACAGAGAATGAAAGACGTCTGGGGACAGAAATCCAGATCCGCTTCTTCAAAATTATGCTGGTATTCGTTATTTGGTAAGAGGTGCATTATTTTGTTTTAAACTGCCTTTTTCCCAGCTGGAGAGGGTCAGGGACAAGAATAGAGTCTGATGGGTTGCTTCATTTGTTTGTCGTTATGCTTGGAAGGAAAAGTGTCTAAGGAAGAAGTAGTTCTAAACTAGTTCACAAAGTAGCTGAATCACTCATGTAGCATCACAAAGCTGCGAGGAAATGATAAAAATGTTTAACCAACAGGAAAACAATAACCCCAAGAAACAATAGCAAAAAAAAAAAAAAGGTTGGGCATAGACTAAAGCTGTCTGGAACAGCAGCTCCCCAGCACTGTGGGCTGATAGACAGCTTTCTGTACTCAAGATTTCTCAGAGCCTCTTGTCACCAAACACATCACTGAAAACCTACAATATGCTTCTAAGACTGCCTTCATGGCCCTGACTATGGTTATATAATGCAGCCACCTCTGTGGTCTGCAAATCCCAAGTGTGTGAAAAAAAAGCATGGATAGCAACTAGAAATACAGGGTTATATGCCAGAAAAGAAAACTCCATATGATTGCCTGTGAAATTTCTGATCATTTGATCTTTTCTTTTTAGTATTCCTTTTCCCTCCATGAAAATAGTACTTTGGGGTAGGACAGGAAAGAGCTAGGGAGGAGGGGAGGGAGGGAACAAGGGAAGTGGGGAAAGAGGGAGGGTGCACACCTCATCCCCAAATCCCTGTGCCTCTGCTCCAGCAGCACCATCCGGTGGAGAGGTGACTGGAACCAGAGGTACTGGATGCGCACAGCAAAACTGAGCTGAAATAGGGCCTGCTTTTGGAGGAAATAGTTTTTACTGCAATCTCACAATTATCACACAGCAATAAAAGCACCAGAAGGGGTGGTGATCCACTCTACAAGGGGCTGTGCAATGACCTAGCAAGAAGTGGTCGCTGCTGTGAAGTATTTACTACTTACATGGGTAACACAAGTGGCAGGGAGAGGAAGGAAACAGTCCTGGAGTAGTCAAATGACTTGGACAAACTTCACAGTCTCTACAACTACTTAACTTTTTTATACGCAGGTACATTAATGCATGTTACATTGCTTTAAAAGGCTGAGCAGGGAGAAAGACTGCCTTTTTGTCTTCTCCTGGCTGCTGTATACTGGAGTGCTCTGGAGGGAAATGATTGTCTTTTCTTGGGGAATAACAGAGTCTGCTTGGCTCGGGAGAGAGGTTTCTAGTGCAAAGGGTGGGGTAGCCAGCAGGACAGGGCGAGAGAGACAGCAGTGAAGAAGCCTGCAGCACGGCTTCCTGGAAATTGTTGAAATAATGAGGAGCAGAGATTTAGCCAGGCTTCCAGGGTTGTGGAAAGAGTGAGCCTTATTTTGGAGCCCAGAGGCATCACAGAAGTGCGTTGCAACCTAAGGAATGGTGGCCAATTTGCTGGTCTGGGAGCAAGCATAAAAGAAAGGACTAGTTCCCCAAGGGCACAGTGGGGGAAATAAACATTTGTTTATTTCTATTCTGTCTCATTCTGAGCTTTCCTATTAAAATAAACACGACTCTAGTTTTGGATTTTGTTCTCCTGATAAAACAAGCTTTAGAGTGTAAAAACTCTCTCAAAGGTTACTGTAGGGAAAGACTGAGGCAGTCCAATCTCAGAAGCTTAGGGAAGACGCCCTTCCATCCCAGAGGCCAAACATGAGATGAGTTAGTCAAAGACAGCAGGTTGGGTCAACATGGGGTGGAAGAGATGCCTGCAGATTTGGGAGGGGAGAGCAGGAGGTTTTACACTGTGATAAAAATATAATTGCAGGAAGAACATGTGTAAACTCCTCCTTTAGAAAGTATGATATGGATGCTGATGGTTTTCTTTCTGATGCTACAGTAGAACTGTAAAGAAACGCTGGTCTGACTTTAGAAGTCAGAAGAAGTTACAGCCATTTACTATAACCTTTATTTAGTGTAGAATATCCTCAGTTTCTTTCACAAGATGAGGTTTGATTATGCTTATTCTTCTTTGGAAACAGAAATTACCTTTATTTCAAAAAGTTGATGGCATTTTCAGGGATTTTAAAGTCAACTTTGGTTTTGTTTTGTAGGTTTTTTTACATACATTTTGAAAGTCTGCTGTAAACTAACCCTGAAATTCTAACTCCAGCTAGAGTTTCTGCAGCCTTTTACAACACCCAAGCATATATTTGGTTTCCTTACCTGTGAGCACTATCCTTTTAAGACACAAGCAAAAGAAGTCAGCATTCATGATGTTCCCGTAATGGATCGCAGTTGTTTATCTTCTCAATTTTATCCTGCAGTTTACTGTTCTGCAGCAAGCTCAAATGATCAGGTTCTTTTTTTTTTTTTTTTTTGCTATATTGATTTCTTTGTCTAGGCCTGGGCTACAAGATAAGTGTCTGGTTTTTGATCTCAGAGACCTACTGGTCCGCTCAGATTGAGACTGAACATTAAAAAAGATCTCACTCTCCTTATTAGGCATCCTAATTTCTATAATTTGAAAGTAAAGCATATTTTACATGTACATACACATATATATAACTGTCTCATTCTCTTCCTCTTCTTTATTCCTGCAATAGCTGGTCATCCAATATCATCAACGAGAGCCTTTTGTTCTACCTCGAAATGCAGCCAGATATCAATGAAATGGCCCTGAAGAACATTAGAAGTGCTGCACTGATCACATGGATTATAATGGTAGGTCAGCCGTGACATTGCTTAGTCTTAGAAACCACTTCCATAGACTGACGGAACAGCACCAGTTGAGTGGGTGGTTTATGATTTTGGGGAATATAAACACTCCAAAACTCAAGGAAGACAAGCAGAAAGTAAGAGAGAGGAAGGTGGTCACTGGGAGTGTTTTTCACGTATAAACTTTGCCAAAAACATACCAAAGACCAACTTTTTCTCCTGTTTACCGAAGCATGCATTCTTTCTGAGAGTGATTGCTACTTATTTTAAGATCCTGAACAGACCCCTACAATGATTTCTGGTCTAACCTTGCTAACCTTTGCCATAATGCAAGCTACAAAGTTTTAGTTCACTATTCCTGAAGGGTCCCCTGTAAAATGGGCATTTTCTGATAATTCTCTGTTTATAACTATGGTTTTATTTATTAGTGACTTGTAAAGAAAACTTACATCTTATATCATAACATTTGGATAATTATCTGGGGTCAAACACCTGAAAAATCTTGAAAGCAATGCACCAAAAAATAGCTGTAAGATGCTGGCCTCTTACTATAGCCTACCCTCTTTTCTCCTGTTGGAATATTTGACAAGGGATTTTTCAGAGGTGATATTGCAGGTTCCTTTTCCAATAGAGTTTATTCTGGAGCTGTTAAATACCTCTAAGGCCTGAGCATGCTTGCTTTGTGTAGTTAAGCCCTTGAGCCATTTTGTATTGAAGGGTTAAGTGATGCAACTGATTGGATACAACCTCCTCCTCCGACAAGGAGTGAACATATTCATGTGACAGGGACCTGCACGGCAGGAGGTCAGGTCTAGGAACTGAGCTATTTTTTAAACTGGCTGTAAAAATAATTTGCTCTTTTCTCGTGAGAGAAATGGAAACAGCTAAAGCCATTTACTTGCCAGGCATCCTATGGCACTGGGAACAGAGACAATTTTTTTTAAATCACTTGGGGTTTTGTTTCTCAGTGTCTCTCATCCCACTTTGATGGACATTTTCACTGGCTCAGGAATCTGCAGCAATTCCAGACAGATCAATTGCTGCTGTTTTAAAAAACTTGACTCTGTGTGTGCTAGTGTCTCTCATATATTTGACTTGGCTTCTAGTGAAAAATGTAATATTTGCTTTTGTGAATAAAAAAAGGTCTAGAGCTTGTGGGGAATGTTAAATACACACCGGGGGACTGACCAGCTAAAATTCATGCTGGAAAACCATTCAGTGCTTACTGTTCACTGGGATGGCGTCAGCGTATTAGAACAACAGGTTGTGGTATTTCACTCCGACTTGTTTGTGTCTGCAATGGAAACAACATATACTTTTATTTGCATGTTAATCACATCTTTTAAAGACAGCAGTTGTTCAGTGAAAGGGAAATTGTTAATGCACGCGAAGTGTTTTGCTGGAGTTCAAAATGAAGCCTTGCTTGTGTAACTCCTGTTGCACTTCTCTTTCCTAGGGGGTTCTTAATCCCATGCAAGGCTTCCTCTTCACATTAGCTTTCTATGGCTGGACGGGATGCAGAGTGGACCTGCAATGGCGAAAGACAGAAATACCCTGGGAATCGATGTCCTCATCAACTGTGGGTGAAAATGCCTATCCGTCACCAGTGAACTACCAAAGCAACATCCATGATTCAAAGAAGATATCGTCAACCGACAGCCAGCAGACAGATGAGGCTATAAGCATGTTGTCTGAAGGTAACACTAGCAGTGATGACAGGTTAACCAGGAGCTCTCCCATCTACCAGGGCTGGTAGTTTATAGGTGCAGAGCTGGATCCCATTTCTCAAGTTGTCAAGACTCATAAAACCATGTCACTGTGTGAACCGTTGCGTGCTCTGGAATTAGGTTTGTGCCCAGTGGCTTGATGGCATTTCCTATAATGAGTGTGTTTGTGTGAGAGAGTGTGTGAAATGGAGAGAAATTATGGTTTATGTCTTCATTTGCCTTAAGGGAGATGTGTTAAAAGGTAGAAAAGCCTGATCATTTTTCAGCAGGAGGATCTCTCTGCAAAGATATATGTTACTTATGATTCATTTTCATCCGTTTTGGTTTAATCTCTCTTGTAACGTCCATATGATAGAAGAGTCTTTTGTTTAAATAAATGAACTATTAATATGTTGGGTTTTTAAACGTGTTGCCTTGCTTCCCTTGCTCAGCATAAAATTCCTCACCCAGAGTTACAGCTTTAGGATTTCTGAGACACCATTTCCAGCCTTGACACTCTGGTAGAATACTAGTGACAGCAAACTTTGACATAAGCACAAATATTCCCTGTCTGTGTAGAACCTCACTGACGCAGTCTTCTTTTAGCTTGTTTATATGAATTTTCAGTTTGGTTTTCTCTAGGGAGCTGAAAGGCCTTTTTTAAAAAAAATCAAGCCCAGTCTAGGCTCCATAAACACTTCAGAATAATGGTTCCAGTTCAGTCCCGATTCAAGCAAAAATAACCCTTCAAACTATTTTTTAGTATGGATTCAGTTTGATCCTTATAGGTACTTGTCCAACAGGATTACAACTGTTAGGGGCAGGTGCGTTAAGAGATAACATTTGCAAAAAACACCTGGATGATCTGAGTGCTCATCAAAAACCTGAATAAGTAGAATCAATAGACCTTTCTCTGAGGCGTGCTCTATTTTATATTTTCATCTGCTGACTGAAGAGATAGTAAATCCATGCTCCTTATCTTCTCAGATACATCCCTCTTTCGGTGCAGTGCACTAAGTACCTATATCCAAACAACTCCCCGGATTGGTTGAAAGTTAAGAAAAAATGATGGTTGTGTCTACCCCAGGCTTTTAACTTCGTATCAAAAGTAGAAGTAATATGATTAAAGGCTGTTTGTGCTGGAAGCTGTTTACAAGACCGTTTGACCGATGGCACAGGAGGAGCCCCTTGACCCCAGGTAACCTCCCCCTCTTCCTTCCACATGTGGCTGGGGCTGGGCATAAAAAACCCTGATTTTTTTAAACCCTGTTCACATCCACTTTGGCTGAACTTCACTGGCTGTCCACACCTTTCTTTTCCAATCCAGTTCAGTTCCAGCTATTGTAAAAGCAATAAATATATTATTAAAGACAGCTGAAAGGTTAGTGCAATAATAACATGAAGCTTAAGCTGCTGTGCTACTCAGGGGAGTCCCAGGCTGGTTAGAGAAGCAGGCTCAGCAGAAACTACACAGAGAAATATTGATTTGCTATTTTAAATAAATCACCTTCTTGAACTCATCATTTGATACAAAGGTGTTAAACAATGATCCGATAATTATTTAGGCAGATCATTACAGAGATGTGGTTGGTTTGTAGCAAATCTTTTACGCTGTGCCCTGTAGAAACCTTTGTGGTTTTATGGCCTTATATTGCTGTTCTAGTTGTCAGAAATACTGGCAGATCACCAGCTCCTTTCTTTTCATCACAGTCATTTCTTTCCTAGCCAAATATGAAGAGAAAGCACAGGGACCTGGGAGCAGATTATATTGATCCTTATGAAATAGAGACCACATTTTTGGTGCAATACTCATCACAATAGGGTTCAAAAGAGCAGGAAAAAGGCGGAGGTGGAATTGTTGGTAAACCTTTTCAGATGCTAGGGTGTGGGCCAAGCTACGAAACCCTAAAACCAAATAAACAGCCTCTGGCTTCACAGGAATAATCATGTGGCTTGAAAGCACTTGGGAGGTGACAGGCTGCAGCAAGAGGCCCTGTGGGAGGACTGAGCAACTAATTCCTCCTTCCTTTCGCTGCTCCAGCACGTATGTGGGACAGGGGTGTACGTGGGACAGGGACAGACGGGGGACGGGGCAGACGCGATGCCCCAGCCCCGGCCCCCGAGGCTGTGAGCAGTCCCTGAGCAGTGCCGGGCGGCTGCTGGCGCTGGAGCACCCCTGCGCTGGGGCAGCCTCCCGCAAGGGCTGCACTTCTCTCCCCGCCTTTTCTTGTTCTTTCAAGGTTGTCCTTGGGATGTGTGCGGTGTGTCTCTGTGTTGGGATGTCATCATGAAAGATTAGGACTCATCTGAGAGCTTAGAGACAAGGAAGCTAATGCTGATGCACTGAGAACATGAAATGGGGCATGGCAGAGCAAACTAAGAACGGTTTTTAACTTGCAGAAGAAGGAGGTGTGAGGAGAGTTTCCTTACCTGCTGTTCCCAGCCTCTGGTGAATGTACATGAGACATTCCTCCATGGCTTAAAATGGGGTGACAATTGATTCTGCTCATGTGTAACCATGACTGTACTTGATTTCACCCCGCACGGACCTTGTTCTTGCCTCACCATTCAACAATTCAAGCAAAGCATTGTCTTCTCCGAGTGTTGCAGGGTGTGTCCGTCTCTTCCCGCCAGGAGCGTGCATCTCCCGATTGCCCCCGCTGCCCGTGCTTGCTGCACGGACCTCACGGGGCTGCCTCGGCCTGCCGCAGCCAGCTACATTTTGGGGGAAACTGAGTGTGCTCCAAGGGTCAGCGAGGGCACGCTGTAGGCACCGTGTGCTGGACAGTACAGCTGTAACACCAACCTAAACACTGCCTTCCTAAATGTGCCATCCGCCCGCTCCTGATAAGGAGCCTTGTGCTTATCAGCACATATGAAAACATTCGGGTTTTCATTTGGACAATGATTGATATCTGCATAGTCACCATAGTGCATTCATCTCTGCATCTGGATTTCTGGCCTATGATGGTACATAGGGTTGCTTCAAAAATGCTTATTTTTAGGAGCGTGCTGGCAGGCTACTTCTGGTGAACGTGGGAAGTGCTTGTCTCTGGCCTGAATATTTGTTTTCTAAGGTGTGTTTCAAACGTAGCTTGGGTTAATAGGGGAAAGATCTTGTCAATACTGAAGTCCAGAGATGAAGTCAGAGTCTATGGCCTTCATCTTACACTGCCCGTGGGAGGGGGTCTCTTCCACAGTCCCACAGCTCTCCAGTTTGTGAGCAGGAATGCAGCTGTTTCTCTGGAACAGCAAGGTGTGACTGAGAGGAGAAGTAAATAGGGAACGAGATCAGATATTGTCTAATAAAATACGTGTAGCTAAAGTACTATGCTTTGAGAGTACAGCAATTGTCAGTTTTAGCTTCGTATATTTTGGGCATACCAGAGCACAATAAAGCCTTCCTGAATCTATTGAAGGGGAAAAAAAAAGGTAAATTGAAAAAAACAAAAGTTGAATCAATGCACTGAAATAAAATTGTTGTAGTGGAATCTCATGAAAAGGATATCTACACACACAGGGCAGTGCAGTGGAATTGCCTCTATTTAACACCCTCCTCGCCTCCCAGCCAGCTTATTAAATCCAGCCATACACAGTGAGTGTTCTCTGTATTCAACAAAACTTATTTTTAAGCCCTGAAAGATGAAATGAAAGCTTCCAGGAAAAGTGTCCTCTCATCCTGTAATACTTTCTTAAACACTCGTAGGTGTTCTCCGTTGGTGGAAGAGGATGCATGGGACTGTATTTGACCTGCCAGTCTCATACATTTAATTACTATTTTATTTGGCCAGATGTGCAGGCTAATTGCAAAGCTGAAATGTGAGCACTAGTAAAATCATAAACTACTTGAATAGGCAGACTTCTTGCATACCAAAGCTCTGCATTTATGATGTCCAGCATCTGTCTGAATACCAAAATCCTAACTACACCTCTCATTAAGCACTTCCTCTGGGCTTGTGGACCAAATACAGGGAGAAAGCTAGAAAGTGAAATGGTAAATGTGATTCTTCCCTACCCCGTATCCCTCATACAACAGGACTTGACTTGTAATTCAGAAGTTGTCCTTGTGTATTCATGATGAAAAGTTATCTGATCTTCTTACATTTTCTTAATTTTCACGGATTCCTCAAGTTTACAGTAAGCCCAGACGGAACTCACTAAACCACACTGTAGCTAACGTAATTTTAAGACAGGTCAGATGATGTCTGGGTCACTCATCCTTTAGGAACAGGCACACATCGTGTGGACATTGAAGATGGCAGCTGAAGCAGATGCAGTCTTACTGAGAGAAAAATAGGGAGCACAGTCATATCCAGGGATGCATTTGAATCTGTTTTCCTGGGCGGTTTATATTCCCTAGGGTACGCTGTGAGCTGTATGGAAAGTTGGTTCTCCCACCGCACCTCTCTAAGCAAATTCTTACACATTCAGAGAGCTAAACTCATTAGGGGATTTGTAGGTAAAGTTTTCAAAAGGCTGAGAAAATTCACTGAGTGATAGAAGCATTGAGTTTGCACCCAAAACAAAACCCCAAAGCAAACTAAAGCACTTTCTCCCACGCAGGTAACAAGAATGGGTGTCTTTCTAGCTCTCCCCAGCTTCTGTGTCCTCACACTACACAAGATTGAAAGAGTCCTGGAAAAGAAATCAGACCATCGTACCTAGGAAGAGAACCGCTGTGGCCATCCCTAGACCTTTGACAGCCCCATGGTTCAGAGTGTGTTCCCAGCCAGCTTACCCTTGCCCCTGCTCGGTGTGTTTAAATCTGTGGTACGGCCAGGACCTGCTGGGCTGTGAACTTGCACGGCTCAGTCTACAGAAAGGAGCAGCATGGGCGGGGATGTGTTTGTATGTATGTGCTGTGTAACTGAAAGCCTTGAGAGGACGTTTTGCTGTTCATGGCATCGCTAGAATGAGGGTTGAAAGGCCGAAGGGACGGGTGACCTTGCTGGAACCCACCGCAGCCAACGGGACCCTCTGAACTGGGTCAAACGCAATATAATGGAAACATTGGTGAGACCCAAATGTGGCATCCACACATAGAAAAGCCCGTGTTTCTAATTAAAATAGGAAGATTTATGACTCAAAAGTAGAAAGCTTAGCTCTAAATCTCAATTTGAATGTCTTCAGGATTAGGGAGTTTTTAGAGCCCTGGAAATTAGTTCAGGCTTCTCTGTGTTTTGCAGGAGTGATGATTTTTGTGAAGAGGTCGGCTGATAACAAAACAAAATAAATTTGATGGGGTCCTTTTGTGTCTCATACATCATGTGTGTTTTCACAAGTTAGTATGGAATAAAGCAGGTTCAGGTCAATTGTATTTATTGGAGCATTAGTTAATGTTATCATTTATAATGACATCGAGTTGACGCGAATATGTTGTTAGGTGTATGTGCTTCTGCAGGACTGTGTAGCTCAGCCTACATTTGTCTCAGTTTTTACTTTAAGTACCTTTTACAAGCAGAATGAGAGGTGAAAATGCAATACTGTGTTAAAGAACTACTAGAAAAAGATATGTTAGTTATCTATATTATGGTAGGTGCCTTCTGTGGCCAAATGACTATAATGCCCTTAGTTTTAGAACAAGCTGTAATGTGTCTGGGAAGTTGGACTAACACAAAACCAGTCCATGGAGTCAGAGCTGGAGTTTGGCTGTGTACGAGCCAGAAGCGTGCTGTGAAAGCAGCATGACTGCGTAGGACGTGGGACCGCCGGCTTGTGTGGGTGTTCACACCGCGCATGTTAGTTGATGTTAATAGGGACTGAGGATAACGAGGGAGAGTTCCCAGCCGGGAGTTCCCTGTGTAGGGGGAGGAAACAAATACTTCAGAGTGGAAGTGTCCTAACTTTCTCTTTCCTCACTCCAAAATGAATTTGCTTCTGATGAAGGTGAAATGAGCAATCCCGCTGTCATAAAAATGTCCTATGATGTAGCGTGAGGGATATATTCTGGGCAACTTCCAGATGAGATTAGGATTTTGCAGACAGAAAGTCTCAGCCACAAGAAGCTGCGAGAGCCCCTTTACTCAGAATGATCGCTGAAATTTATTTCAATCCCTCTGAAGCATTATGTGATCTATTGCTGCTTGAGAGTTTGGCGGACAGCACACAGTATTTTGCAGTTCCTTAGCAGAGGTATAGAGAAATAGTCTAAAAGTGATTGCTTTTCTCCCCAGCAGACACCAGCTTTCCACCCAGCTTGGAATTTCTCCTGCTGCTTTGTAATGGAAAACCTTCTGCGAGAAGAGTGCGGCTTTTACACAGCAAGCTCTACAGGGCTGGTTTGAATTCACGTTCCCATTTTGTTTGGTTAAACAAGTTAAAAACCTGGTGGCTAGACCAAGGGAAGGCTCTGTTATGAAAGGCATTCGAGGGTTAAGAAGAGCTTCACAGCGCTGGTATGAATCCCGTTTTACATTAGTGGGGGATCGAAACCTGTTGTCATCTGGTGTCACTGTGTTGGGTTCTCTGAAAACAGTTTGTAGTCTTAATTTGGCTCCCAAAATGCAGCCATCCGTTTTGGAGGAGCTGCCCTGGAAGTGCCTGGGCCTGATGTCCAGTTCCCGTGTCACCATCCTGGGCAACCGGCTCCAGGTGGCCTTGCTGGAGCGGGGGGTTGGAGCAGGTGACCTCCAGAGGTCCCTTCCCACCTCCACCAGCCTGTGATTCAAAGCCTCCTGTGATCTGGGCTCTCACCCTCACCCTGTGAGGCCTTTTGGTCAGGCGTTGGGCACAGACTAATGGATGTTAAAGAAGTTTGCGTTACTGTTTCTGAGCTGGGAGCATGCGTGGAGCTTTTTCTAGTCTGAGACTTTTGAGGGATCCGGAGACTGAATTCACTCAGGAAAACAAGGGAGCAGGCAGTTTTGCTGCACGTCACATGATGGCTGCCATCTCTGGAAAGGGAGGGAATTCCAGCTGGAGGTGTTAGTCTGCTGTGGTTAGAAACCATTATGGCTAACAGCCGTGTGTCTCTCTATAAAGCCTCCAGATGAAAATCATCCCGTCATTTATATTTACAAATATGAGTATGGTATGATGTTAATCTGCATAAAAACTTACAACAGGTAAATTTGCCCTGGGAAGCTTCAATAGAAGAAACTGGGTATTCTTTTCTTGCCCAAAGGTAAAAATAGTATTTGTATGTAAATAACCCAGTCAATTTGAGAAATTGTACCAGTCAGTTGAAAAAGAAAAGGCAGTATGCCAAAAAAGCCTACCAAATAATTCGTGTTGCCTGAATGGAATAGGAAGATAGACATGAAATCCACCTGAGCAACCATTGGAAAAGGTGTGTGATGATGTATAAAAGGACGCTTTATCGTCTGTTCATAAATGAAAAGATCTACGGTTAAGAAAAGCCTGAGACAGCTTTGAAGACCGCACTTCTTTTTGTAACATCAGAAGGGGGTCTTATTGCACTTTTTTCATCTGACCTGGTTACTTCACCGGGGTTTATCAGCTGCAGTACCGCATTCCCATCCCCGGCAGTAGGGAGGAGTGGGGATCGAGCACACTGACATCATGGAAACCATCCAGTGATGAAAGTGATGGGAAGACTTTGTGCTGCTCCTTCACTGCTTGGTCACTGGGGCTCATTGCATTTTGGGGTGGCAAGAAGCCTTTTAAGCTTTCAGGCTTCTCCATAGGGGACATTTGTCTCTTTGCAAAGCCAGGGCCTTGACCTGGGGAGGCTGGCGAGGTGGCAGCTCACTATTGCCTGTGGCTCTGTCCTGCTGTGGGTCGCAGCACCTGAGGGGACCGTGAGTCTCTCTTCGTGCCCTGGTGTCGTATTGGGCTGAGATTCAGGTAATCTCTGCCCTCACTTCCATGGGAAGGAACCTGGGGCTTACAGGATGGAAAAGAGTCGTGGTGGCTTGAGATGGGTTCCCTCCCTCTGGAGAAGAAGACAGCATGTCTGTTAAAAAAGACAACCTTTGTTGGCCAGGCCTTTCACCAGCTTTCCTCTGCCTCCCGTGACCTACTGAACGCTTTCACACAGCATAGCCGAGAGGGATGCAGAGGGTAAACGGAGGCCTTGGATCCTTGCTCTCCAGCTGCCTCTGGAGGGGGACCCACCCACTCACGCATCTGTGAGCCTCCTGAAAAGTCTTCAGAATGTGTAAACCCAAACATGACCTCTTTTATCGTGCTGATTAAAAAGGCACGTTTTAAAGACATGGGTTTAAAACAATGCAGTGGGGTTTTTTTTGCGCAGTGTAAGGAACCAGCTGTGTGGGTTGGGTTGTCCTTGCAGTGTCCTCCCCACTCAGAGGGCATCAAGGCTCAGGAGAAGCACGCTGGCAGCCATTCATCGCAGCTGGAGCCACGTGATAGCATCTGCTCCTGTTTTGCCTGCTACAGCAGATCTTGAGTGAATTTCCTTGAGAAAAAGAAAGAAAGAAAGAAAGAAAGAAAGAAAGAAAGAAAGAAGCAAGCAACGCAACTCTCTCCTTAGGCTAAAGCACTCAAGCAAGCAGCACATTTTACGTGGCAGTGAGACGGCGTCCTCCCGCCCTGCCGCAGTCATGCGCCTCCATGTGACGGGGAGCACAGCGTTCTTCTCCCCAGCCCGTTCCCCAAGGCACCAGCCAGGACTTGCCAGGCTGAGAGGCGTTCCCCCAGCCATCCTAAGTGCTCTGGGTAACAACCCAGCTCTGCTAACGCCCCGTGTCCGGCAGTCAGCCATCCCCTAGGAATGCAATTACACCCAGAGCAATACGGCCAAGGCTAGATAAGGAGGCTTTTTCCTTATTTCCCAGGGATTTTATAGTCTGGAAGCTGGTATACCCAGATTCCTTCAATGTGATGTTTGAATTTAAAATGAAAACCCATCACGTCTACATTAACAAAATGCTTTTCACTAAAGACAAAAGACTTTTTAATAAATACCTTTAAATGTAATAGAGGCCTTACTCCTTTGCTGGGGTCTGATGCTGGTGAGCTTTATGACTGAAATGGTAGTGAGGCTGATGTTGAATAACTGGAAACCTGTGAAAGGCACGAGCGGGTGAGCTGACGACACAAAGGCGGCCACGAGGGTCTGGGAATTGTTCCTCTCTTCTGATGCATTTATCCTCCCCAGGGAGCCACGGCCCCCTGCTCAGGGCTCCGGCTGGGGCTGCGAGGGATGGTCCGGGTGCTGCCTGCCCCCGGCGCTGGTGTCTGTCAGCAGAGCTGCCTGAGCACTAGCCCGCTGGCTACCGGGCTGTAAAACCTTAAAAAAATGTTTTTTACCTGTTTTGGGTAGTAGTTTTATTGGTACCTTATTGGGAGACAAAAACGGTATGTATTGTTTTAGTTCAGTTTATGAAGATACCGTGCTGTAGATATACCCAGTTAATGGATTCATTTTATGCCAGGTGAGATTCCAATCATACCTGCGAAACTGTGGGGTTGCCGCTCGTCCTGCTCCCGTAGGCACTTGCGAAAGAAACTGATAAATATGCCAGCACAATCACACAAGCGACCCGTATGTCAGCGCGCGCACACATTGAAACACACACATGTACCCATGTAAGTACTCCATAGGTTTTAACACTATAACTTCATAGTTTCTGGTGACGGGTAAACTATTAACTCTTTATTGTTTTAGAACTTTTTTGGTGGTTCTCCCCCAAATCTTAATACCTTTTATTAAAAACCAACAAGAAGCTCCCCAGAAGACACTACTCAAATGATCAACAAGCTTGCTGTTTACCCAAACTGAAATTTTCATTGAAATAAAATTTTCAACATGCAATTCACTAATGCCCCCAAATATCCTTCAAAGACAGCATCAAAAAATCCAGCAACATTTCCTCATTAAATTGCCACTGCTTTGTCTTCTCCGCATTTTTTTCAGGGCCGTTTGCCAATGCCAGCCGGGGTGTTCGGTTGGTTGTGTTTCATTCAGCCAACTCAAGCAATAATCCATTACATGGGCCTCCAAGAGGCTACTGGAGGATATTTGCTCAGGAGAAGCAAGCCCAAAGGGAAAGTCCATCTTAGAAAAGAATCCAGAGAAACAGCTCTTTCTGGGCAATAATATCTCCCCAGCCCAAGACATACAGGGCATAGCAAGGAGAAAGACAGTATTAATGAAGTAGGTCAAAATAGTAGAGCAGAAAGCAAGATGTTCCTCATTCTCTTAAATTAATTTCATTTTGGAATCGATCAGCTCATCCTTCCACCGAAGGAGGAATGAGCACCAAACCTTTTGTGGTTCAGAACATGGAAAGGAGTGACCAAGTGACAATATGTAATAAGATATTATTTCTTTTCTGCTAAAGGTGCTGCTGTGAGTTCAGTTCCTACTGGAACAGATTGGGCTCAAGAAATGGATCAGGATGGATTTTGTTTGTTTTTTTTTTAAAGTAAGTAAGTTTTATGTAAGGTTTGGCAGGGAAAGCTGTGGGACACGTTCTCGCCTTGCGCATAGACTGGTTCCTCTCTCCCCACCTGAGCGCTGGTAATTTCTGCTCGCTTCCTTGACGCTGCAGAATGAAAAAAAACAGGCAGAAATTCGCTGGTTCGTATTGATAGAAATGTTTTTTTTGTCGTAAGGGGTCTGCAGTGATGTGCGCAGTTCATCTGTTAGCTTCCCCAGTCTCAGGAGGGCTGGTGGAACTTCTGCAGTGGTGAGAAATGGTGGTTGTTCCCATACCAAATTTCAGTTTCCAGATTTGCACCTGGAGAAATACACCTGAATCTATGGATCTTTTGCAGACTCTGGCACAGAGTCCAGAGCGTTTTTTGTACCGAGACACATTTTTTTTTTAACTGCTCTGTCTAGGAGATCTAGGATTTTCTGTTAAAAGCTGATATTTCTTGTCCGTGAAAAGATGTTTATAGCTCTTACTCCAGTCCTCAGCAATGTCTCTGTACTGAGGCAGGCCCAAGTAGGAATGCCATTCTAAAAGCTGGTAGATTAGAAAGGTTTGATTTTTTTTTTTTTTATTCCTTTGATCTGTGTTCCTTGATCGAGTCACGAGACCTGGACTTTAATGTGGATATGAAAAAATTGGGTGTCTGTGTGGGCTGACCGACCCACAGGCTCTCTGCCTGCCTCATCTTCAGTGGAGGAAGGCGAGTGGGTGGGATGATTAGACATGGTCGTCTCATTGCGCAGAAATTTCTCATGATTCTCCCCAAACTAGCCTCTGGGAAAGAAGCCGACAAGCAGCCATTGTCCAGGACTTAAAAGATGGCAACACCACGTTGCGGACTTTTCCCATCAGGTTTCTGTTATTCTCAGGAGTCTCTGATCCTCTCCACCCTCGGTGTCCTCACTGATGGTAGCCTCTGCGGGGACTCGACATCTCTTTCAGTCCGCCTGGTGGCAGGACGCCGTGGCTGTAAGGATTGCAGAAAGTCTCAAAAACCCTTCTAAGGCTTTGACCTTTCTCTTTTGCCCTCAAACAAAACATTGAGAGTTTTTCAGGAACTGCAACACAGCGTGTAAGGACGCGACGCTTTCTTGATGCCGCTGATTTCCAGAAGCCTAGCAAGGTAATTCTGAGTGTTGGAACTGCAGAATGGCAGGGCTCTGCAACTAACTCCTGTCTCCTTTGGTGTGCATTTCTTACTGTGATGAATTACTGTAGCGAAGGACAGGGATGCCAGCTTTGTCCTGGTTTGTAATGGGAAGGACTTGGAAAGAGATGAGCAGAATCTTTTCTTGAGCTTTTGTATTAAGATAGATACTAATGATTTACACGGTGAAGTCAAGGCTGCTTCTGCGAAGGTAGAAGATGTTAGACCTTGCAGCAGGAAAAGAGGCTAGAGCTGCTTTCCTGTGGTTATTAGGTTTGGCATTCTTTTGGTTTTCTGAATATATTCAAAAGGAAGCAGAAAGAACCCTATCTCTAAGGAAGCAAAGATCTTCCTTCCTGTTGGGAAAGGAGTCAGCAAGGATGATAAAGTCCTTGCCAAGTGAGTCATTTCTTCACTTAAGAGACTTCAAAGCTTTAAAAATTGCTTTTCGGAGCATGGAGCTTAGATATGAAATTGTATGCACTCTTAATGGACGCAGCTGATCTTTCCCTTGACGGGAAATGATACATAGAAAGATGGCAGGGAAATACGTGGTTTTGAGTGAGATGCTGCAATGTTACATCTTCCCAGAATAGCTCTAACAAATATCCTTATATTGTGGTACGTGCTGACAAAAGTGAGAAGCATGTGTTTAGGACTGCTCAGTGCTTCCAGTGTTACTTGTCAAATAGTTTACAGGCTAAGTAAATATTTATAGGATAAATAAAGGAAAACTAAACTACAATTTTAGTTTGACAGTCGTACATTTTCTTGAAACATGCCTGGAAATGACGTGACTGAAAATAGCACCATCGCATCGCGCTTGTTTAAGAAGCAGGTAACGTGAGAGCTTTTATACAGCGCTGCCTCTGAAAGCTCTGGCCCCGCCGTGGCTGCCGCCTTAGCTCTCACCGTTATGAAGACTCCGGGTGGTTCCTGGTCTTGTGAGAGCTGAACAAACTTATTTGTCCTATGGCTTTCAGCTCGTACAGTTACAGGGAATTAATTGTACATTACTGCTGTGCAAATTTCAGAGCATGAACTGAGACAAGTGGCACGGAAGGGCATAGTTGCTCTTTTTTGAGTATTTGATGGTGTGGTGAGGTGCTCATCATCAGCATACCAGTTATTCTAGCACTTGAGTTTTCCCAGTTGTTGTATATCAACCCTAACCGAATGCTCAAGGGCCCTCAATACCTAAAAGCTAGATGAAGTGACACGTAAGACTGTGTCTCTTCTGAGCGCTGATTCCTTTTGAAGGCTTTTGACAATCTTTCAGCCCTGGCTTAGGGGAATGGTCAGCGTGTTACACGGTCACAAAGCAAAAATCCCACGTTTCATGTTGAATCCCCCCATTAAGTACCGCGGATACCATTTTGTGGAATAAAACCCAGCTAAAACCCACTCAACATTCAGCCTGTTAAAACTAAAAAACCCCCACCGTACCCTTTGAGGTGTCAGTGCCGTGAGCCCCGGGCAGAGCGAGGAGCGACGGGACGGTGCCCGCGGGCGCTCCTGCCAGCGGGGACGCCTGCGTCCCCATCGCGCCAGCTGGAGTATTCTGGAGTTCTTCAAAAACCTCCAACTGCTCAAGCAAGGTTGAATTTAAAACTTGCTAGCTTCAAGACAAATTATTAATTACTTTGATTGGAACTACAGTCCAATTTATTTTATCTGGAGAAACTTCCTTTTGAGGAAACTTTTTTGAGGAAACTTTTTTAAGGAAACTTTTTAAAAAGTACTTCAACCCAATCTTACTCAAATTGGTTCCTGACCAGCTGTATAGATTTCCCATAAATGCATCGCAGGAGGAAAATAAAACTGAACAACACACATGTGATGTGAACAGCCTTTATAGATGACCTGGTTAGAAGGGAAAAAGTACTGAACAGAAGCTGTCGCTGAAATACTGCACGAGACATTGCCTGCCAGCCTGGGAGCTGCGAGCCTGGGAACCAGAAGCATCCTTGAGAAGCGCAGCCAGCATCTTTGAGGTGCAGCTGGGTACCTAGAAACTGGAGACATCCTGAGATACCCTCAATAAGCACGAAACCAAGGAGCTGTAATGGCAACTTATTGTCTGAAAAGGTGAAAAATAAACTGGAAAAAGGGGGAAACATCCTGAGAAAGCAAGAATGAGTAACTGCCATGGGCTAGTCTATCTGCAAGAACAGGAAAAATCCCCCCAAATAAAAATTGGTCCGAGAGAACAGACATCATCATCATCATCATCTATTGGCTGTCCCAGGTGAAAACCAGGTATTAACAGTGTCTATTGGCTGCTCGAAGTGCTGGTGTCCTACAGCCTCTTAGATCTCTATGATACAAACCCGACTTTCTATCCAAAACGGGGCTTCTCTTCCCGTGCTGCCCATACTTGTCCCTTTCCCAAACAGGTCTGCGGGAACTTTCTGCGAGAGCCTGGACCCTCGCTGGGGCGCCTGGCTGACGCCAGACTCCGCGAGATGGACCATCTTTGAAGTGAGACTCTGCCTGTTGCTTTAGTGTTGCCCCCCGAGCCCAGGGCTGGGGCCGGTCTGGTTTGTCCTCCCACCTCTGCCATGGCTGGGGCCCTTCCCAGATCTGTCTCATGCGCTTGGTGCCACATACATACATGTAAGTAACCTACCCTAAGTATACCTGCTGGTACATTATTGATGCGTTTGCTTCACTGGTATTAACTTTCTGGTAACCTGTAGTATTTTATATATATATATATATATATATATATATACACTTCATTGCTGCTATTATTGGATACTGCTAGAATTGATTGTTGCTAGAATTGATCGCTGCTATAGCACTCATTGTTGCTATACTATTGCTTCCTGATATTAATTGTAATAGCTTTATATATATATATATATATTCGCTTTCTTAATCATAGGTACTCTCGCTTGAGGTGATTGGTGTGGTATTTGTGGCAGTCTGTAATAAAGCCGAGAAATCCAGAGGAAAAAGCCTGCGTGCCCTCGTGTCCTACAAAACCCTGCGACCCCAGGGTCTCGATCGTTACGCACCCGGAGGCCGGGTAACCCTTTAGGTCGTGACACCACGTTACAGCTTAAGTCACCCAACCCCAGCTCTTAAGCGCAGGATGCAAAACAGCCAGGAAAGAATAAGGAACAACACGCACAGAATTCTCTAATATCAAAATATAGCAATTTATTCAAGACACTGAATATGATCTGTTGATTCTCTCCTTAAAACAAATGAGCTACAATACACAAGGTGAATTTGAAGAAAGTGTGGGTGGGGGAGAAACAAAATAAGGGGTGATGTTGTCTCAACAGAACCTAGGAAATGCTGAAATGAGAACCAAGTCTGGCTGCAAGTCTGACACAGACAATAAAAACTGCAGAAGCCAGAATTCAGAATTTCAGTGAGTGGCTGAAAGAACATTTCTGCAATTGACAAAGAACCACATCTTTTAAAAAGGCAAAAGGAGGAAAAAAAGGAGGAAAAATTAAAGAGGGAAAAAGAAAAAAGAAACCCAAAAACAAAGCAGACCCTTACATTTGACAAAGTGCACTTCACTTGGCTCTAAAATTAGCTATTTTTTTCTTTTTTTTTTTTAAACAAATTAAAAGGAAATTTCTAAGATGTAGCATGGGGTTAATGTGTGTATAACCCTGTAAGTCAGGCGCTTTAGTGCCCCGTAAGGGACCCAGTGTTTTCTACATAAAAGATTCAGTATCCTTCTAACCCCCAGAGTCGAGTGGTTTTTCAGAAACTTTTTTTTTTTTCACTTCAAGGCCCGTTCCAGCCAGCCAGCAATGATAAAAATCCAGTAAGTCTCTCGATGCTTTCACAATCCTGTTTGGCCACTTAAGCTTTTCAGTTTCTCTTCTGTTACAAAGAACTATAAACAAAATTATCCAAACATACTGTATGAAAAAAATGAAGTCGACCAGCCTGTTGCTTCATGCTGTTCTGTCGCAGGGGAGCCGCAGGAAGGCACGGCGGGCCGGGGGATGCCGCGCAGCAGCCGAGGAAAGCGAGAGCTCCCACGAGGGCGGTTCTGCAGGTCTAGGCTTAGACGCCCGCGTTGAACTCCAGCCTGGAAAAGCCTCTCTCTCCCCGTTGCCCACCTCCTAACGAAACCAGCCCGCTCGGCTAGGATTAGCCTTTGCAACTACATCTTCTGCCTTCCTTAATAGCTGCCCTCATTTTAGCCGAAAACTATCTACTACAATATCTTTGAGGATTTCCCAGTCTTTAGGGTCTTGGGGAGGGGAAGAAAGGTGAATTTTCTCAGCTTTTCGCATACGCTGCTTTCAAATCTGATGGTTTGTATGGAAAAGTCTCTGGACCAGCAGCCTCTTTCATGCGTAGGCTTTGCAAACCAACTATTTTTCAAATTTTGTTTCTCTTGGCTTCTTACCTCCGTGTAGGCGGGCAGAGGAAAGGTGGTGTTCTGACAATTTAAGAAAAGGCGAAAGGAAAAAGAAACGGGCATCATGGACGCCGCCGAGTTATCTACAGTAGCTGTCCCAGGAACAACCACGAAACACGGGCTATGCAGCCAGCCAGCCATGGGGCGTCGCTGAGCTCGGACTGAGCATCCTCACCTCTTTCAGTCCGGAGGCCTGGCCTATTCAAGCGTCGCTCCAGGGCCAGAGGCAAGGCCAGCGCCCCATCCACGCTGCCCTCCACTGCCTGCGACCGGGAGCTTCTGCGTGCTGTTCTCAGGAACACCACCCAAAGCAGCTTAGGAAGTTAATCATGTCCGTGCAATGACTATAATCAAATCATCGACCCAACCGTGCTTTATAAAACCACGTTAAACCTTTGTATTCAAATTCAAGTCTCTCTTCGAACAAAGACTCTGTTTTTTTTTTTTTTAAGTAGTGACTTTAAATTAGTAGGTACACGTGGTTATTATAAAACAGTGCAAAACTGTCACGTGATCATCTACAGCCCATGCGCTTGGAGCAGAAAACTAAAACCAATATGTGAACGTATTTAACACCAAAAATAATCCTTGATACCTTCCACTGTCCAATTCTTTGATGTAAGTTATAAACAAGCCTAACTGTCATTAATAACCAAAATCCCATGTAACTGTTTTCACCTCAGGACTGAGTAACCCTTTTAGCAGTTATTTCTTTTCATTCTTTTCTCCTTCCCAAATGTGTATCTTTAAGAAATGCAGCTGAAGCCGACAGTGGCTAGTTCAACCAGAAGGACCAAGACACTGTCCAGATGCAAGCGTAAAGAGAGGAAAACACAGGAGAAAAAATGAGGTAGGGATTCCGTGATGATGCCATGATGCTTGGCGGGTCTTGCACCACCAGTTCAGCACTAGGGCTCTGGTTTTGGTTTTGCTCAGATCAAATCACCAGTGCAGCAGCCGTGGTCAAATCAAAGGGAAGACCCTGTGTTACAGAAATAGCGACTTTAGGCAGGAAGGTACTACCTGATGTTAAGGGGCTTCTCTGCTTGTTTGTTTTTCTCTCTCCTACAAATCCTAGCCTAGCCTGTGGGCTAGAGAGGACACCTGTTTGACTCAGCCAGTTCTGAGGATTTGTCTAAATAACGGCTGCCACCACCCCGAAGTTGCCTTGTAGTTTGCAGTACTCTCAGTAAACTCTACCTATGCATCCTTCTTTGCATCCATCACTTGCTCTTAAGAGTAATGTAGTCTTCAGCAGGCATCACTGCAGATGTATAGCTTGCAGAGGAAATCATGTCCGAAGTGAAAAGGTGGTGCTTTGGAAGTCTTTATTGTCATTCTGATCATTTCACCCGCTGTAACTTTTTACTAGTATGTACGTTGAGATAGAATTTATATATCCTTTATCATGTCCTCACCTAATGCAGAGTTCTACGTTGTCTTCTGAGCACCGCACTGAGGACGCCCTGTCTGGGCAGACAGTGAGCCTCCCAGTGCGGAGCCAGAGCTCTCCTTGCAGCACGCAGACCGCACGCGGCTGAGGGTGACAGCAGCACCACATACTGCCAATGCGATGAAGAGCCCTTCTAGGTGTGTGCCGACCACGGACGGACAGCAGCTTGGCAAGAGTCTGTTCTTCAACGATGACAGATGCAGTCAATAGATCTTGGTCCAACCGGTCCCCTTAAGTCAGTGGCAAAATCCCACTGACTTACTGGAAGAGAAACAGCTGAGTGGGATGAATAGCGGAGGACAGCGCTGCTCAGCAAGGCCACGGGCAGCCAAACCCGTGTTCTGTATGACATCTGAACTATTGCTAGAGGAAAGAAGATACACAATTGTTTTCACCTGGTTACCAAGGATAAACCAAAATATGGACTGAAGAAAATGAATGCTCTATCTATAGTCTCAGACTTACGAATCCCTTTTAATACATGTACATCACCAAACAGCCACAACAACGAAATGAGACTATATGAATGGCTGGCTGCTGGAAGAGGACTCTTAGCAAATGACTGGCATTTATTGTATCAAATGGCATTTTTTCTTACAGCACTTTCTGAGAGAGAAGAGAAAAAGGATACTGCACCTTTCATGTTCCTTGGACTCTGTGTCATTCTTTTTGCTTGAATTACACAACTGGTCTACATTTGGTGGCCATTTTAGGCTTTTAAAACTGTTTAACATAAAAAATATTTTTTTTCCAAAAATACACTGGGTTCTTTCTGTTAAAAGTCATCTTTCTCCTGTAAAAATCTTCCCCAGCACTGCATTCTTATATAAAGCACTTATTACACAATTTGCTGAAAGTGCCCTTGAGACGCTAAGATCTGAAGCATGGAGGATTTTTTTTTCTTTTAAACGGAGAGAAAGAAAGGAAAAGGAAGAGAGAGAAGAGAGGAGAAGCAGTCTGTCAAAAATTTTCATTGTCATGTCCACCTGGTTGCATCTACTATGGGCATACAGGGAAAAAAGAAAAAAAAAGGGACAAGAAAGAGGAGAAAAAAAAGGAAGGAGAAGTTGGGAGTGGAAGGGAGAAATAAAAGGAAAACAAAAGTTTCATCCTAAGCCTGGGATCCTCCAGGCTGTAATATTCCAGCTGATAGAAAAACCACTGAACAAAAAAAGTAGTCTAGAAAATAGAAAGTGTTGTGATTACAAAGTTGAGCATTTCATCAGTACAAACTGGTCTTTGAACGTCCTTTGGGAGAGCAACTGTAGTGTCCAAATTGGAAGGAAAAAATACAACACCGCATGGAGGAGGATTTTTTTTCCCTTTTGGTTTATCACAGCATTTTTCTTTTTTTTTTTTTTTATTAATTTTTTTTTGGCACAGCTTTTTTTTCCCAGCCATCAGAGCAAGTTCTCAGACGCAAACCAAACAGTGCAATGCCTAGCTGGTGGCTTCATGCTTCCAAGGCTGAATGTTCCAGGTGGAAACCATTCCCTCCCCCTCTGACGTGACTGTGTTTTTACTCCTTGATGAAGGTTACGGACAAAATACTAGACACCTGTGGCCAGGGAGAGTTGGTTTCACGGTACACTCTAACTTTGTTCAAGTTCGTACAGTTCTGGAGCTGTTAAGAATAGTTTTGAAGAGTGCTTCTCCCCACACATTCACTGCTGGTCCATTTGAAATTTCTTCTAAACATTTCACTTTTACTTCCGCAGATCTAGAACACAAACCTGGAGAGAAAAGACTCAGCATTAAGAACCATTTTGGAAGGTGATGTGGAAGTCCTATTCATAGACGGCTCCGTACGCAGGCTGATCAGCCAGCTCTATGTTACGCTCCCCAGCTTCAAATCAGCCTGTCTCAGGTACCCGTTTCCATGCACGCAAGCAAGGGAACAACCTGACATGGGAGAAAACCCACGTGAAAACCACCTGTTTAACATTTAGCTGGGCTTTTGTTGCATTACAAACAAACATTTTGGTGGCACATCCCGGATAAGACTACGGGCTCTATTTAGTTGCCTGAATACAGCGTCCGTTTCGATTTCTGCAATATATCCAAAATAGATGCACAGGCCTGGCGGGCACGACACAGGACCTAGAGTGGACACGCGCCCCTTGGGAGCAGCTGTTGGAAGCCAGGCATGGCACCATCTCAAACGGCACAACTAAGCTCAAGCAAGTGAATCATGTCGTAGGTGTACCCTTTGTTAAAACCAATTGAAAAATACTGCTCTAAAGTAGTTATGCCAGCCAGCCATGCAGAAAAGTTATTTTGAAAAGCTGTAGAGTGTGTTATAACATGTGTGTCCTTCAGAAGCTGATCATGCTACAATTGAACATTTTTTAAAGTAACATTAACAGCAAAAATAGTAATGAATAATCAGTATCTCTATGGCAATATTTCTCCTTTACCACACAATGAAATCTTTGGGCATCAACCTGAAAAATTCCTCTTTTAGTAACTATTCAAGGGCGATCTTCTTCTCTGGGATACAACTTAGAAAGCTTCAGGACAACTGTTTATTAGAGAGTTGACTGCTGTGACCTGACCTTCATTAAAAATTGACGGATGAGATAAATAATGATAGAAACAGCACTACCATTGTTCTTCTCAAATATGTATTTAAAAGTCATTCCCATCTTCAGTAATATTCACCTATTCCACAAGCATTCTTCATTTCCAACAGGAACACCACCTCCTAGTATTTAAAACTTTCCAAGCAGGAGAGTTTTTACTGTACTTCACAGAATTTCTTATTTCTGTCTTGAGCTGCCTACCCTTCAGCTCTGTCCAGAGAAGGCAGTATGGCATGTACGTTTTTTTGTTGACACTCTCCAGAAGAGTAATCTCCACCCAACACTTACAATGTGTAAGAGCTTCTTACCGATCCGTCTGATGCGCTTGCTCCCACTTTGTCTCCTCTAGCATTCCAGCAGACTTCAAAGATGCCCCCGGTGCCTCGGTAGCTATGTACTAGAGTTCCACTCTACAAAGCAAAACAGCATGCAAACATTTGATACAGAAGCTCCCCTTCTTTTTCTCTGTCGCGTGGCACTACGTTAAAAAGAAGAGTGGTGGCGAGAGGGGGCTATTCACATCTCCCAACTATGGTCATCTCCATAAGGTACTGAAGTTAGGAAACTGGTCTTTGATAATGAAGAAAAACAGGCTCCTCCAGAAAGCAATTTAGTGTAGGGCTCTTAGACAGCTGGTTTTGTCAACTTTCTAACAGTAAAAGCCTGGGGAGTTAGGCTGAGGCAGTCTCTTCTAAAGTTTGTTGTTAATTCAGGCTGTGAGGCATCAGTACCCAGAATTAAATCTGTGGAACTATGATGTCCCACTTTTCTCCAGAATATCTCCTGTCCCCAGCCTGTACACCCTTTGTATCTATCATGTCCTCATCACAAAGTATAAGCCAGGTGCATCGGACTCACAACTGAACTCAGCTTGTTACTAAATAAAAGCATCACTTATTTCTAAGAATCAATCCACACCCTTGCTTCACAAAGCTGACGGCACAATATGATGCACCTATTTTCATGCATGCTAGTGTTTTAGCATACAATGAAGCCTGAGCAGAAATGTTCTGGACAGTCACCTCACTCCACCTGAGTGACTCAACTGTTTTGCTGGGATTTGTATCAGTCGATACAATCAGGTTCACCTTGGCTGCCAGGTCAAACGCTACAAAGGTACATATATTTTCCATTTAGGCTTTTGCTATTAATGTGTCATCTAAACCAGACGTGCTTCACAGTACCTGAGTATTCCATATATGGACACATTTGTCAAAGGACCCACTGGCTAGATATTTTCCATCGGGACTAAAAGCTACACTGTAGACAGGCTCTTGATGTTTTGTTAACGTATGGATGCAGACCCCTCGGTCAACGTCCCACAGCCGAACAGTGGAATCAAACGATGCACTGCAAGAAGCATTCAAACAGAAGCATGTCTTAATTCAGGCGTTAATCAATTTGTAGTTTGATACTGTAAACATTTTAAGAGAATACCACAGGCTTTTTCCCTCAGCTAAGCAAGAAATAATGTTTCAAACAGAAAAGCTAATATTCACTACAGCCTTTATGTTTTTAATGACAAGAACTATATCTACAGAACTGAATTCTTGTATGCGGACCCTTTGAGTTTACCTAGGGTGCTGGGTAGGATCAGATCACTACCCCTAAGAGGGCCAAGCTACCTCCTTTTGAGATTCTACCTGCTCTTATTCAGGAAGGTCAAATATATATTGTCATTAATAGGATAAATGGTTCCAGAGAGATCTTATTCTTAACGGATTTGCATTATTTAATGAATTAGCATTCCATAATTCTCTAGAACTGAGGTTCACTTTGCTTCAGTGCTGTTTTTTGCTACAATCCATCTAAATCCCAAACGGTGGGCTTAGAGAAAGGCAAGGGAAATAATTGGTATTAAAAACAATATTAAAAGAAAGTGAAGTTCTTCTCTGTCCACTCCCAGACTAAGGAGTAAAATAAATAAAACAGCTTTGATACAACTCCTCCCAAAACCGAATACACCATGAACCGATTTGGTAACCCCATGGTACTACCATCAATTGACATTCTACAAGTAAACCTATTTCCTAAACTCAAAGAAGAATTTTGAACAGATTTTCAAGTGGAATTTTAAAGATTATCCAAGCTTTTCTCTGTTAGTTCACAAGGCTATAAAAATTGTCAATATCTGCCCCGGCGAGTTGCACGACCCTGGTTAGAACACATTCCACCTGGCTGAATGGGCTGCCACCTGTCTCACCGGGTGCCTTCATTCATGCCAACCGGATGCCCGATGTGAAGGTGCAATGCCAGATTTACAATCCTTTTATCAAGACAGCTGAAAAGTTAAATATCATATGACTCAATTTTCCTTCTCTTTCTTTTTCCTTTTTCAAACATGATTCCTTTCCCTTTGTATCCATCCACCTGATTTACAAATGCAGGTAATTTTTACTGGAATTGTCTGCAGGAAGACTGACGACAAGGTGACAGTAGAGTTACAGAAAGATGATCCTTCTTCTTCTTCGTAGGGAACAGAAAGAGGTGTATTTTTACCTTGCTAACATGATGTTGGAGTTTGGGTTGCTGGTGCCTGGTCCTGTAGGACTCCATTTGATAGTATAAATCTCTTTGCTGTGAGCCTGAAGATCATGTACACAGGTGTCTTGCTTCATACTCCAAATCTAAGTCAGAGCAATTATGAAGGGGAAAAACGGCAACGTTACTAATCTCAGCTGAATTATTTCAGTTCTACGTTATTCTTACCATTTGTTTACTTAAGATCTTGACACACATGCATACACATAAATATAATTTAAGTTTATTAACGCAGTAGTTTGGCACCTACGATGCACACATGTTAGAATAGCCCCGTTAGGGGAAGGAGCTACACATTTAATGGTATTTATTCAATAGATCAGAAGAACTACATAGTTGCTGTACTTGTTCCATAGCCTGTAACTGTATTTTCATGCAGAAGCTTAAGTTGCTCTGTTTAGAGAAGTTTAACTTGAAGTTTAAGTCACACATTGCAACAGCAGTCATTTTAAAGAATGAAAATAAAGTTTCAATGACTGCTTAGAACCTAATAATTTTGTCTTATGCCAGTCAAGAGCCACATCAAATTTTCCTTTTCCTCCTGAACTCCATTTGTTTTCCTGATGTTTTTAACAGCACAGACCATGGAACAAGATCAGCTATTTATGCATGTTACATGGCCAAATACTTCAGTGTGAGATAAAGAATTTGCTCAACAGAGATGACAGGTAATTTAGCACATCTTTTCTTCAGCTAGCTAAGAAAACAAGATAAAGCTGATTCACAGCAGGGAAAATAACTCAAATTTAGTCAGTAAATTTCAGAGAGATACCATAAATGTAGTAATGATTTAACTCACTTGTTTTAAGTCTGCACTATGAGGGAAATGATGTACTCTTGTGCTGAATTTTCATCAGCATACCTGAGTCTGCTGTTGGAAATGTTACACAAAGCTTAGCCCTGTCCTATGGCTAACAGGCAACATATGTTCCAAGAAGTTGTAGGAATATACCAAGAACTCCAAAAAAGGGGAAAAAAAAGAAGCCAGAAAGGACTGATTTCCAAAGGAAAAGGAACAAGAATAATATTTGCCTGAAGAGGATTTGCAGTCTCCATCACCGAAGGTTTTTAAAAACAGGCGAGGCCGGGGATAGCAAACCATTAACTCTTGTGCCAAGTTCAGTGGTCAGAAATTTTAACTATCACCAACAACACTGAGCCACAGTGGTTTTTAAAACATAGCACACAACCGGGCACCAAAAAAATGTACTACCGCTGGGTCAGGATGTTTAAACAGAGCAATACTGGCTACTACCATACTGCTTTGTGCAGCGTAACAGACAAGGTGCTCTCTTTCAGTCTCTCCTAGCCCTGTTTTCTGTAAATTTTCAGTTCTGTGAACACTTCGGAATAATACATCTAGAATCCAGAGGGATGAAAACCCAAGTGGGTATGCGGCAAAGACAGAGTAGAATTCAGCAGAACTCAGGCTGCCTATGAAGAGGAAACATTCGTAATGCTGACGTTCACTTAGGTCTTCAAGTTTTGTTGCTCTTTCCGTTTCAGTTCTTATACACAGGCTGTGTGCATGCTGGAAACATCTCTTTAGCTGTGTCAATCAGCAGTGGAAAGAGGTATGAGCCTTAATTAACACAACTATACTATGAGGAATCTGTGTCACTGGTACAATTCTATCCAGAAAAGCAAATCTTTCCTGGGACGTTTGCTTTGCTCAAGGAACCAGCACAAAGCAACAGCCCAGCAGGAGGGCTTTGCTATTACAACATACAGCTACTCCTACATGGTCACAGCCTTCATTCAGTGTGGCTGGGACACGACAATGAGACTGAGAGCAGTTTGGGCTGGAAAAGCTCTATTGTGAAAAGTATTTCTGCAAGCCCGGACTCTCCCTGTATTAGCAATACTTCGCTGGTACAGTGCAATGGCCCAGGTGTGCTGGTAAAGCAACCTGTGCTGCCTGCGAGCCAGAATCCAGACTCATTCCATCTCACTTCAGGCACCTAACAGAGGCATGCACATCAGCAGCGTAGCTGCCCTAGGCTTCCCATACAGAGAATGGATAAAGATAGGCATTTTCAGAGAGCAATTCAGATTTTTGGTGGGTTCTGAATTTATATGTCCTGTCCCATTGCTTAGTATTAAAAAAAAAAATCAAACTGCTCCAATGAAATTACTTTCAGAAAAAAAACTCCAAAGGGAAAACTCTTTTGTTTTTATATTCTTTTCAAAGTGTAATGAATAGACTGCTTCTTAGCATAGGGATTGTACCTCTATGGACAGACAAGCAGGTGTATATATATGTGTGTGTATTTAAACTATGACTATTATGTGACAGTGACAAATCAGTCACTTAACACTTATTTGGGTCGGATGTCTCAGTTTTCCCAGTGGCTGCTTCTCTGTGTTCAATCTTTCACATTGGCTTTAAGAAATATGGGACAAAATGAAACTATTGTTCATGCAGAGTTTTAAGTGATACAATACCAGCATTCGGGAGAAGATTAAAAAATAGACATTATTTTTGTCTTTACTTTTTGAACAGCAAGAATGGAAATTATATTACCTTTAATGTCATATCATCGGAGCAAGATGCTAGCAGCATGCCAGATGGGTCCCATTTGATTGCATTAACCTCGTTCTGAAATAAAAGAATGATTTTATTAAGTCCATATTCCGGTTACCTGCATTGTACTGGGCACCCAGCAGAGGGCACTCAAGGTTTATGCATGCAACAAGTTCAACCACAAATTACAGCTCTGGTTGCTTTATGGGTGAACAAAAGCAGTGCTGCCTCCATAACACGCTATTTAAGTGTCATTTAGGAATGGTAACCATTTTGTGTTTGTGAACAATACACACAATCAGTCTTCTGATACATGTTCTGGTACAAAGTGTCTCATACTCTTTCTTCATATGCTAGGATTTAAATAAACCCTCAAACCAGACAGACTGATGATACAGCATTAACTTATTTTTAAAATTGAGGTATTTCTTCGGTTAATGTTCTGTTGATCTCAGAGATACAAATTTAAATAGAAAATATGTGTGGGGTGTAAAGTTTTGTGGAGTTTGTAATTCTTAGTATTGCAGCTCTACAACAATGCTGGTCTCTCTAAACAGAGGTGTATGTGTAAATGAAAGCCAGGATGGAATATTGAGTAGTTTATGATGCTTTCTCTATCAGTCTTTCTAGCACTTTGTAATTAACTAAGCCTAGTGTATCCCCTTGGTAATCAGTAAGTTTTCTGTGCTTTTTTGAGGGTCATACACATGGGGGGAAAAAGCATTCCATAAAAGGGAAAGATTGGTTTTTAAAAACAAATTGGCTCAGGGTCTCAGCGAAAATAATCCTGGAAAATATTTAAATTTTGCTTTATCCATTTTACATGTTTCAGTCACAATTAAAAGGAACTGTACAGACGTTTGAACTAAAAATTTGGATTATGTGCAAAATGGTGCATTTCATATAATCATAAAAAGCACCAGTCTGTTGGTAGGAATGTACAACCTGTCATGAAATATCAGTTTAATATCAGTTTAACCACAGAATAGATAAAGGTCTCCAAATGCACAATTTTTCCTCAGTGAGAAAATAGCAAGTTCTGGAAGTTAGTAGGCTAAATTACAGGTCAGTATATGACAGCAGTTTTCTCATGAATGAAAGCTAGAAAAACTAGCTTTTGACGGTCATTAAATACCACTAGGAAAAGAGGGGGAAAATACATCTCAAATAAATCTTATTAAATTGATTCTAAAACCGAACAATGGCTGGAAGTAGACTGTTCTCTCCTTATTCATAGTTCTCATGTACTAAAGGAAATTAAGCCAGTGGAAAACAAAATCTTATTTATTAATGTGCCCTTAGTCTACAGCTCATGCTACATATAAATAGCCTCTCTGTTTAAGCTGCAGGTTTTGCCTCCTACGGCGATTTAGAACAGTTTATCCCTCTCACAGGCAGTGAGTCACTCCTGAGGAATACGGTTTCGGGGAAGCAATGGGATATAACACCTTTGGTGCTAGAACACACCCTGCAAACACATCAGCTTCTATCATCATTATGTGCTGCGGTGACTTTATCACTTAACATTTTGGACTTCTGAAACTTACTGTGTGTCCTTGAAAGGTTTTAACGGGACGATCACAGCCAAGTCTGCATACATGAATGCACATGTCAGTGCTGCAGGAGGCAAAAGTAGTGTTGTTCTGCCAGTCTACATCCAGAGCAGGAGCTGTGAAGTACAAACAACGGAAGGAACATCAGGGAACACAGCAAAGAAACAGAAACATTTTCCTCCCGTCACCCACCTGGATCAAATGGACTAAAAGCTACTTCTTGGACCATCACCTACTACCAGTTAGAGGGATGATAGGGACTGTCTGAAGGGTGTAAATTATTTTTCTCTTGCAGTGGATAATCTGGATGCTTTGCCTGGCATCTATTTATGAGAATCTTTTGGGTTAAGTTACAAAACAATCTGCCTCCCCGCTCCCCGCTCCCCGCTGCACACTGCTCTGGGGCCATCTCTATCATTCACTCCTCTGTAGGCCAGAGTTTCTGTAGAGGTTTGGCATTAACTAGGACTGAACTAACGAAACTTTGTATGCAGATAGCTCATGAACATGTCACTAGTGCCTGTGGGCAACACACACACTTTGCAAAAAGTGTGGAAAAAACAAAAAAACCCCCCCTTTTACAGCATGTCACTGCAGACTAAAAGCATGCACAGGAGTAGGAGCAAACTCCTGACATACAGCTTGCTTGTGTTTCTATGACTGCTGCTTGCTTTTTTGCTCAGGAAAGAGTTTAGCTGCCCTCCAGAGGATGACATAAGACTTGCTAAAATATAGAAATCTTCATTCTCAGCACACTTCTGTGAGAAGCAAGTGTGTCAGAATGAGAGCAGCACATGGGAAGCAAGTTTGAATCTCCTTCTGGCAACAATACAAGTTTATCATTAAAATGAAACCAAGAAACACATTATTCAAATACGTTCAGAAAAATACTTTTGCAATACAGAGGTGAAAAGATATCTGTTCTGCCAAGCCTATTACATTTAAATATGTTTTTTCCTGTTATAATTTTTATGAATTGCAAAATGAAATTGATCCATATCACCTTCCGAATCATCAGGTAGCTCTCTAAATGAGAATGGAGGGCTGAAATTGTTTTTTAGAATATTAATGTAAGTATTTTTTAGAATATTAATGAAAAAGCTCAATAATTCTGTGTGACAGGTAAGGAATTTCCACATTGAAGAAATATAAAGGAAATTTGTGTGAGGAAGGCCGGTTGCTTCTGAGTTTTCCAATGAACATGAATGGGGATTAGGCAACAGTAAAAGATTTTGTTTCTTTAACTGCCTGTTTGTCTTTCTTTTTATGCTGCAAGCTTTGTATTACTGTTTCAGAGCAAACAAAAATCTATCTTCATTAACAGAAATACGCCTTCAGGGCTAATATCTAGTATGATATGTATGAGTTGAAACGTAATTTTCTGAGAGCTGTTGGCTCCTAAAGCGACAGATTTGCGTTGCAGCATAATTTGAATCATAGAGTGTTGATAATTAATTCTGATTCATTTATTGGTGTATTTAATCATATGTTTACTGGATAAGTAACTACATAAAATGGTCTGGAAAAACCAACCAAACGTGGTTTTGGATGCAAGTAATCGAATTGCCAAAGTGTCTCCAAAACCACGGGACACTAGCCAATTGCATAAAAACAATTAGAATGTCATCTAATAAAAGCAGCAACAAATCCTTAAGAAATGCAGCTAAAATAAATCCCAACAATAAAAGTGTTACAATAATTATCAGTTAATTTAAGCTTTTTCTGAACAAATTTAGGTGTGATTCAGAATTAGAAGCTCAGAAGAGGACAGAGTTAAGTGTCTGCAGGGAGTGATTCACAGCACTTAGATGTCTAAAACTAGGTCATACAAATACCTCTTACGGTATCACTTAACCAGTTTGTTCCTGCATGCATAGACATCAGTCCACATCTATCAGAAGATGTGAAAATTGCATTATTTCACTCCCTTTTAAAGAAATAAGCTTTGTGAATACATATTTTGATCAAATGCCCTATCATGACTCACAGTTTTGCAAAGAATAATGAAAACCTAGAAGCTACTTATCCACATACTTACGTATTTTGACCACAAAACCTTAAAGTTACATGGGAACATCAATGATATAAAGGCCTTCAAGACCTAGACAAAGGAGTCTTCCTTAGGTATTTTAAGATGACAGTTTTGTCCATATGGGTGTAAACTAAACAAGTTGTTGTAAAGCAGCCGAGAGTAAAAAATTTATGTTATCCCCAGGCCAACTATCTCCAGACTTCAAAGAAGTATGCCACACAAGTATGTGTTAAAGGAACTGTACTGTGTCTAAACTAGACTTTTAATTGTTAAAATTCCACCTTTAATCCTTGTGCAGACAAGGTTTTCAGATTCCATATATGGAAAGGAATTTGGGGCTAGTTTGTTCTGGTGAATAAGTGATGCAAAGAGGACAAGGTGAGGTCTTTGTGGCTTTAGACTTATGACTTGTGGCTTTAGACCTATTTAGACAAAGACTCCAGATGATTTTAAGGGGCTTTTTGTAGTACATATGCTTTTGGCCTATCAACAATTTCCTTAATAACTAACTGCTTTACTATGAAAACATGTTTGAAATAATGAAAAAAAAAAAAAAAAAAATCAAGCCTCTCCACATCTCCACTTCAGTTCTGGAGACAAACAGCATGCGTAATAAAAATTTTTTAAAAACTCTATTAATGAAGATGGACATCAGCGTATTGCATTGGAAGATGTAGTTAAGTTTTTAACTTGCTAAAAGGGGAATGGAGTGATATGTCCTTGATGCACATCACTGCTAAGACAGCTGCACGTCAATGAACATGATTCTGAAGGGGCAACCAAGTTCTGAATCGGCAACTACTTAGACCAATAGTTAGGGACCAGAAGGCTTAAGAGTCTCATTAACTACATCACTATACAGTGCAAAGTTTGCTTTTATGGAACAGTTAGATAGATCAATAAAAGCCACAGTGAGAAGATCTGTCAGCAGACACTGACTCCTCCAAACTGACAGTTGTATTAATAAGCAAGATGAGTGACAAAAATGCAGAGTATGGATCTGCTGTGCACATGGACATACTTTTTGTCTTATGTTGAATAACCATTTCAATTGCTACTGCATATTAATAACATCTGTGAAAATGTGAGAATGAGAACAACTAGGAATTGAGCCGAAAAGCATATGCAAATGAATGTTTTAAAATTAGTAGTAAAATATGTGTTTTTAAACACCATTAAGCACCTTGCCAGAGCCTGCTGTATTTAAAAATGGATTAGTTGCAGTGAACACACAGGAAGATGAACATTTCTAGCATCAGAATCTGGAATGTTTTGGTGGTTTTAAACACAGTTTGACTATGCCCCTTAAAAATTCTTCACTATGACAACTTATCCAGTTTGGATCATGAATTCAGTCATCATCTTACAAGTCTGGTCTTAGGTGAATTTAAGATTACGTCAATGATTGCCTGTTACTCAAGATTACTTAGTATCTGTGATGACATCTGTCTTCTTGAAGCAGACCAGATCTGCAAACGACCATCCAAGTAAGGTTTTGGTGCAGCAAGGTTTTGAAACTCAAGGCTGGCAACTGACTTCTGATAATCAGAGAACGCAAATACTGAGGAACTTCAAGTCAAAATTAAAAGCTAAGAAATTCCTGAGGACCTTCATGCTTGCAGTGGTGAATGCAAGCTGCATGAGAGATCTGTCTGCTGCTGTCTCAAGTCAGCTTCATTGCAACAGGAGCAGAAAGAGTGGAAGAGATCCCAGAAACTTCCATCGAAAACGCTCTTCATAAATCACCAGTTGGTACTATTCAAGCACATAGATAACAACAGAATCATTTAGCTAGGTAGACATGGCTGGTGTATAAATCCTCTCCTAGAATCAGTTTGACTTTCAAAGCTCATTCTCACAGAACCCCATCTTTCTGAAAAAAGAATAAACCCCCAAGCCATGATACTCAGGATAGTTAAAGCACAAAAAAAATGGTTCAGACTTCTCTCTGGCGGATTGGTTTTTACAAAAGGTTAAATTACATTGATGAAATTTTAAAATGCATTTTATTTTACTAACAAGAGTTATGTAGAAATTACCTGAATGGAAAGGAAACTGCTGTTTAGCTTCTCCTGTGTGAGCATCCCAGATTATTGTTGTCTGCATCCGAAGGAAGGGGGGAAAAAAAGATTAGTGTCTCTTGAGCTCAGAGGAAACAAACAGAGAGCACCCTCACTGAGGAGCAATTCTAAAAGACGGACTGATAAAATTACTGACTGCAGAGAGCCTTGTGTGCTGAGCAGCTGAAAAAACAGAAATAACTTCCAAATATTACAGAGTAATAATCTAAGTGTAGATAAAGAATTGTCACGCCTACAGAGGAAGTAATGTAACTACTAGGAATGGGCATATTCGCTCTGAATAATGCTAGAAGACAACACTACACATTTTTAATAAGCATTTTGTTACAGCTGTTTCAGTTATCTTCTTCAAAGAAGACTTTTTCCCCTTTTCAAAGATGCAAGTTGAATTCTACTCCAAAACTACATGATACTACATTTCTAACAATTAAACCACTAAGTGAAATGTTTATGTAGCAGCAGAGTACATATCACTTCTTGCCACTGTGGTGGAACAGAGTAAAGTGTAATTTGCTTACTACAGGTTTAATCCATACTCACAGCACAGGTAAGCAACTCCCCTGTAGAGCTCAATACCACCTTCTGAGTGAATTGTCAATTTATTGGGAGTATATGCTTCCAGAAAATAAAATAAGGATGCCTCACCTTGCTGATAATGGATTGTTTAAAGAATCACTGCTGCTATTGGGAACATAAGTTTCCCAGAATAATGGAGACAAGTGTAGCTGAATATAAGCCAGTATTAAAAGGAAAAAACCCTTAGTTTCCATTTTCACAAGTATGTGAAAATATAGGCATTCATCAAGCCTACAAATCAGATGTACAAGCCTGAGCTAGTTTCCCTAGACTCCCCTCTGTCAGTAGCTGTCAGGGCATCTCACTGCAACACAGGCCATGCAACCCATCACTTGGAAGTGCCATTTTTCTCTCTGAATTTTATAAAGGAAGCCAAAGATGACATACACACCTAATTTTTAGACATCGAAAGTTAGGCAAGATGAATGCTGTGTACTTTCCAGTTTCAGTTTTAATGGATTTGTGCTCATCGTCAGCAGTCATCTGTTCATTTTAATCTCTAATATGCACTCAGCTGAAACTACCATGTTTTGCTTGACTTGGAGTTCAGAACTACCATTTTTTTGCATATTTGCATAGGAAGCCATATATATTTTATTAAAATACAAGTGTTTCAATAATTAGATGAGCTAAAAGGTCAAGTATCTTTAAGATCACTTCCTTCCTGGAAATAGTTGGTAAAACTATAAACATAAGTAGTGGAAGCGGTTGTTTCCTTAACCGAGAAACATTTAAGATGCAATTTTACACAGGGGGCAAGCGGAGTTGTTTTTTCTAAATAAAATCTTTTACATAAAAATAGTACACATTTATGCAGCCTCAAAAATGTAATCAACATACACTAAAAGGTATTAAAGAAAAGTAAACTCTCCAGGATGCCTGGAGGGGAAGAAAATAATCCTACGGAATTCAGCAGCACAAGCACACTGAGTCAGCACATTTATAGGTTAAAATGATGTATTTTTAAAACTCACTTTATCAACACCAGCACTTAAAATATAATTCCCCTTTTTGTTCCATTTCAGGGCAAATATTGGACCTTTATGTTGACCTAAGGTGCTTGCAAGGTTACCTGGAATAAAGAAAAGGTTAATATTACAATATGTTTACAAATTAGCCAAATTACAGTTCACTGCTGTTCAATGCTTAAGAACAATAAATGTTCTTTGACTTACCATCTTCTGTCCATATTCTTGCAAAACCATCATACGAGCCTGTAGCCAATAGTGTTCCGTCACTCTGTTAGGATATATGTAAATGGCAAAGGTCAATACTAGATGAAATCTGTTTCAATCAACATTTTTCTTTTCTTTACTTTTTTTTTTTTAAGGTTTCTGCATTGCGATTCATGGGAAATCTGAGTTCACACATTGAGACAGATTATACTATGATTTAAACTAAAGGTTATTACTGCAGACAGCAAAGAGGAAATAAAACCCTCTAACATACTGTGAAATACTAGGCTACCCATCAGATAAGAGTAATTTAATCAAACGGATTAGAAAAAGAAAACAAGATGTAACAAATTCTATGGGATTCTTCCAGATAACAAACAGATAATACTTCTTAGACATAAAGAGCCTATTAAACATCAACAGATCATCTAACTCCTGACTAACTCCCAGTTCAGTGACATTCAGGCACCTCTACTTGAAAGAAGGACCTAAACACCTAAGCCACCTACACTCACGGTTAACACCTCGACTGCTATCTACCACAAAGAAGCTGCTTCCTACTTGTCTGAACACAGACTCCCACACACGCTCAGAGGCACAGTACCACGATGGATAGCCTGAGAAAACTTGGATTAATGGGTCCCAATTAAGAGAAAAAAAGTGCAGGAATCATAATCAGTAAATTACATGTATTCTGCTGGAGGGAGACCTTCTCTGAAAGATATCTCCTGTGCAGCCAACAGTGCTAGAGTTATTGGGCCAGAATGAGAATAACTAAAAAGGAACTTGACTCTGCAACCTGGTGAGACGGGTACTGTTGGAGCTGGGCGTTTAGTCTTTAAACATTTCAGCACTTGGATTAGGAGTGAGATTCACCCCATTTATCTCCAGACATCCAGAAGTCAGGAGTTAGTTTAAGAGAGTAACCTAATCTCCCTCTATAACAAACAGCATCACCCACCTCTGGAGTGTAACTCATGATCCCATTTGCTTTAGACTCTGCCCAGACCAGCACGAAGTCTCTGCTTCTGCTGACTTAGAGGGAGTCTAGATGACTAGTCTAGATCGTTTAATCTAAGAGATGAATCCTACCCTTGGTACCAAAGGACATGATCTGAACATGGCCTCTAGAAATAACCTTTCTTGTTATAACATAAATCACATAAACCAGAGAAGAACCGATTTAATATCAGCAGTGTGAAAATTTCAGAGTGAAATATAATCAATATTGTGGTTCTAAATAAACAATAACGGCAGATAGCATTTCTAGCATCATGAACAGAAAATTATGGAAAAGCATAAGATAATCCTTTAAAAGATGTTCACTCCAACCCTCCAAAAACAGTGAGTCAAAGCAGTTGTTTGATTTAACTCAGACGTATAATGACGTAGGGGGAAAAATATCAAAACCTAAGCCAACTTCACTGTGATATACATTTATCTGGACCACTGATGAGAACAAAGACCAAAAAGGGAAAAGGGAAGGAAAGCAAAGGGACGAGATGTACAATTTATCCAAATTTGTTGGTGATAATTCACATTCTTTGGAAAACTCAAAATAAGGTGGAAGCACGTCAGCTGTTTAAATTAGGAATATTTCCTTACATTAAGTACTAGCATGATGCAAGTGAAGTATCAGTGATCAGTGAAGTCTGGAAAGGTAAGGAACTACTACAGGAAATACTAGAGGATGCCCTATAAGTTTTGGACAACTTTTCTCATAACTGTTCTGCACCTTTGCTTGTTTTCCTCCTTCAATTACTCTTTTCCTGTTCCTCAATTCAGTTTTTCCCGACTGTTTTTCTTCACTGCGCTATCCACACGAAACAAGTAATGAACATTCTTGGGTTTCATCTTTATTTGCTTTGTTAACCTACCTGTGCTTTCTGCACTATTCATCAACTTCTTTCATTGTGTCAAATATACAATACATAGGGGAAGCTGATTTGTGCAGTGGCCTTATCTTTTACTTTTGTGAAGCACCTAGCTCACCTGAAGGACAATAATATTGCAGTAAAGATTAACTGAATCTTGGTCTCTGGCCAGCAACTGAGACTGTATGTAACTGCTGAGAATCCTTTCTGGTACTTAATTTTTAAACTATTTTCCTAAGAAAACAAGACTAATGTGATCGCTCTGTACTAATATCAACAAAGGGGAGGGAATGCAAGTGATCTCAAAATCAATCAAGGTTCCTGCAAGGTTTTCTAAGTTCTTTTTACAATGCTGGGTGGCAGAAAGGAGACATGAAGCAGCCTTAATGCTGCCCAAAGACACTGCCCAGACACTGGGGATTCTTAACAATACCTGCCCTCTCTGCTCACCTCAGTCTTCTCTGTGCATGACCATATTATCTAAGATACAAGGTTTTTGCAGGATGAAAGTAAAAAGGTTCAGGCAAGACAGTTCCAACCAGAAGGTGGGTAGGTAAAGAGAGAATGACTACACATGCTCCTACCAAGATAAAGATGATAATGCGAGCATGTTTTGCTGTGCACAGCATAATTCAAATGGGAGAGGGTCTTGACAGTCCAACCTCAGAAAAAGCTTTGCTGGTGCTTATATCTCTTCACATGCCAAAATAAAGTAACTAGGAGATGCAAATACATTATTAATCAGGCTTCACTACTACATAGATTGCTTGTTTAATCTTCATTCTTAAAGTCAGCTAAGTTTATTTTTACCCATGTTCCTAAAATAGAGATACAAACACATCATTATTAAGCTTGAAGATGGCAACAGTCCTGGAAAATTATAGCATACAGGAGAGAGTTCAGCCTATTATGAGTATTTGAAACAAGAGGTCAGTAGGTTAGGACAGAGCTTCTGGTCACCTCAGATATAAAAGATATGGAGCAGCAGCTGTAATTGCCTCTAAATTAAATTTAGACAGTTAGAAAACATACACAGTCTTAGAAGTTAGCTTACATTCCAGTCCAATGAAGTCACATCCTTATTGCTGGGGACATCGTGTCCTCCCTCTCTTATGCAGTGCCTCAAAACTAGTTGAGTGGAACCACTGTTGCTGTTTTCATTGAGATTCCATATTCTGGCCGTTGAGTCTCCGGATCTATAAAAGCAATTGTGCAGAGATGAGAACTCCTCTTGGTGTCGACCCAGCAAACAAAGTAAAACCCTCTGCTTCTGTTTTCATTGAGAGAACATCACAGCCTTTAAAATGTAATTTTTCTTTCCAATTCCGCCCTTCCTGCGCTCCCTATACTTTTTAAAAAATGTTAACACATATTTAAATTATGCATATCATCTGAACCCACATCATCATTTGCTTTATTCAGAAAATTTTTACCTAAAAGACATTTGCTTGCTGTCTACATTTTGCACTCGATACATAAAGTTGGTATCACTGTAACTGAGATAGTCTGGGGGAACTCAACATTACAAACGTAACACTGTGGAGATCCAAATAAGGACAGAAACACAAAGGCTGTGCCCACGTGCCTCCCATTAAAAGTGTGCACAGTCCCATTAGCTCCCAATGGCTCGCCGAGTCCCTGGTGTTCCCCTGGAGCTGCTGCACACTCTCAACACGCAGGACGGGACCTGCAGGGTCACCGCCTGCAGAGGTGCGGAGTGTCACCTCGGCAGCAGCCTCGGGCAAGGGACCGCTAGCAGCGTGATGGAGGTGCTGAGGGGCCGGCTCCCTGGTCCTGCCCAGGTTCCTCTGACAGCTGCTGTGGGAGCAGGAGGTGAACTTAAGGCTGCCTTTAATTTGGCCATGGCCCTTTCATAAGGTACTTCTGGTCAGGACAGACCAGAACATAGCCTCTGACAGAAGGTGTTTGCAAAACAGCCTCTCAGCATTAAATCAAGCCACAGAACCTAAAGATTAGGAAAGTAGAAAGGTAATTTAAATTCATTTTGCTTTGTCTACAGTGTCCTTTGCTGCCTGTAGCTTGGCTGCCTAGCTCACATTGTTTGAAAAAGTTGCAAAATAACTATTGACATAATAGAGTATTTTTTCTTGGTGAGAGACAGCCAGCAAGACAAAGATTGCATCAGGATTGTAAGCTATTTTATAGATCGGATATTTTCCAGGGAGATGTTTTTATTGCAGACTGAAACCCTGATTTTGTCCAGAAAAAGTTCTGAGGAGGAATTGATGAGTTTATCGTAATCTGCTCGTAAATAATACATTTATTTTCACTTTGTATAAATCTTTCTTTCAATAAAAAATATCTCTGAGGTCAGAAATCAATTTGCAACGGGGTGGAAGATATTACACTTTCTAGTTCATTGGGATTTGTCTCTCGCTCCCCCCCACCCCCCTTGTTTTTAAACAATCAGTAACAACAACAACCCAAACAATCAAAGTGCCCTGGATTGCTTGTTCTGTCCAGAGGGTAATTTTCATTTACATGCAGTAAGTAGAATCTTGAAGCAGAATTACGATCTCTCTTATATTTCCAAGAATTCATACAGTCAAGATGAAATGTCATTGTCAATATAACTGATGATTTCCCTTAAGTAATGACTAAAATTTCCTTTCCTATACACTAACAAGAAGAAAAAGTCGTTCTTTGAAGGCTAAAAACCTGAGATCCATTTTTGCTTTGATAAGCCATGTTTTACTGTAAAGGAAATCCATCACAAGAGAATATTCAATTTTCTTCTGGTCTACTAATAAAACATTTTAATTATTCATACTAAAAGTACTGGGCAAATCTTAAACACTTCACATGTCTTTGAGTGCAAATATTGACCAATCAAGTACCGAACTTGATTGATCTTTGTGTATTATTTTACCAATAATTTAGCCAAATTTTACATGAAGAACAGTTCAACTGTAAAAGCAAAAATCTCTCAGCCTCTATCAGTGGCTCTGAGCTCTGCTGGGTCCTGACACGCCTGGGGAATGTGCCCCCATCTCCTCTGAACCCTTTGTGTCAAGCTGAGATGTGATGGCTGGCCAGGGCTTTGCCAGCCTCACCACAAGCTACTGCTGTACAGCGATTCTTTAATTTTTGGCACAAATCTTTCACTTTAATGATTATGAAATAATTTGAATCAGGATAATTTTTGCCACCATACCGAGGTGTGACTGTAATATAACTCCTTATTTCTTCAGAGGTATGGAAAACTGAACAACAATTTTGCACATGTTGGTAGAAAATTAACGAAGTTAATCATGAGGCTCAGAAGTTAAGGAACATTTTGAGTTGTGATAATTTACAATAATGGGAACATAACTCTTTCATAGGCTTTGGTTATTGCTTAACATGCTAAGTAGAAAATTCCTGCAGTGCTGGCTTCTCCACTACATAGGACTCTGGGCCAGTCCTGCCCTCATTGTAATAATCCAGTTTGTTATTGGACCCTGTGAATGAAGTACTCAGCCACTTGGCTATCAAACACAATATGCTATTTGCTAGCTCTAAAAGGGTTATGTTTTGTTTTTCAACAGTTTTATTTAGTCAGTTTTCTGGCGATGCTCGGGCAATCTTATTTTCCAGTATTTTAATTTTGTTTTTCCATTTTCTTCTTCCTAAGGCTACATAAGCTATTATGTGTCCCTGCAGAGAGTCTTTATAAGCCTACCAGTGTGTGGCAGGGGTATTTGTGTGTCTTCCCTTTTGTTGCTGGGAAAAAAAAAAAAAGAGTATTCTCTGCTCTGGAGAGTATTCTGATTTCTGTTGAATGATTCAGTGAACCCTGCCTTATTAGAGGACCATAGTTCAAGCACAATTCAGAAAGATATTTAATCTCCTTAGTCCACAGAAGCATTTCTATCTGCATGATAAAGCAGCTCATTCCAACATGCAAGTCATGAACACTTGAGTAATAGGTATACTGTTCTGCACTATGGTAGAGTACTGCCAAATTTTAGGAAGGCTTAGTTCTGAAAGAATTTTATTTCATGCTCTCCAGCCCCGGTATAATCATGAATCAAGGTGGACAAATGTTTGCAGAATTTTATTTGTGACATATAAAATCCCCATTCCCTAACTGCCAGCAGAGAGGTTAAAACAGCTGCAGTTGGGTAGAGAAATTTGTAAAAGATGGTTGTTGATCCTTGGTATTTCTAATCTTCAGCTGCAACTCTTATAATCACCGTTATTTCAATATGCAGTATTGCTAATGTGTATTTAACACTTCTGGCTCAAACAGGTTAGGCTTTTTATTATTTTATTTTAAAAGTTATTGTTAAAAGCATAAAGGAAAGGAAACTCCTCCTCATAATTTACATACCTAGCTTTTCCTAAATAAAGCAGGTCTCTTAAAGTAAGTGCTTATGTTTCCTAGGCAGTCAGTAGAGGGAAGTGCCAAGGAGGTACCCAGAGGGAGATGTCTGTCCCACTGACTCTACATTGCTCCCTGCCTCAGGTTATTCCAATAGACCTCACCTAATAGCTGACTGCTTTGTGTCAATGGATTTGATGCAATGAGGAAACTGGCCCCAATAAAGTCACCTGCTAATGAATACGCACTTAGAGTTAGCAGAACTAACACCTGGCATGGTCTGGGGAGGTGAAATCAACCCCCTCAACCTGGTAATTTAAAAGGATTATTCAGAAAGGTAATTCACAATGGATCCTAAACCACTGATATGAGGACTACAGGAAATCAAAGCATTATATAAAACTCAGAGATGATGACAGAAGATGGCCTAGAATCATCCTTTCTTGCTTCTGAAAGACACAGCCGTAACTGAAAGATCTTGGACAACAGCTTTTACGGCTCATTATTTTGCTGACTAGGGAGAGTGAAGGTGCATGGAGCACTCTGCAAGAGACAAAGTTCCCCGTGTGAAAGACGCTGGTGTAGATCAGCAAAGATAAGCAAAGAAACCTATTGTTGGGTTTTGGGAATGAGGCCAGGTCCCTCTGCTTCGTGGCTATGAGAATTACTTGACGGGCATGGCTGGATGTAACAGAACTGAGCACGCCCTTGGAAGCAGCAGCTGAACATGCAGACAGAGCATCCTGAATTCAACTAGCAAAGCTTTTGGAGTTCAAGGCTCCAGCAACCTTGACATTCACAGGTATACATCCATACTGGGAAATTCAAGCACGCTCAGGAACATTTTGGGTCACTAGACCACGACCACCTATGCTAGCAAACTGATAAGTTATTCCCTGGCCAGACTCTGGCCTGTTTTAATTAGCACTCTTGCTCGGGGCCCTGATGTTCTCTCTGAATAACTCCTGGGCATGGCTTCGTGGTTACAGCGGTCCAGGGACAATTCCCAATGTGCCGTTTGTTTGGCAGCCAGGACAGTTTGCTAGCACAGATACTGACCATTCTGTGCCAGTTGGCCTCAGTGCCTAGGAATATTCCCAGGCACGGTTAGTTTACCAACGTGGACGTAGCTGTAATGGGTTTCTGCACTACCTAGGGAACATAACCATCTGTAGTAACTTACCTATGTCATAAAACTAAAACTTAGATATTGAAAGATGTCTCATGGAAGAAATCAGTCTTTGAAGAGGAGGACAACTGGATTTTAAGAGCAAAATCAGAATTATGCCTGGGAATGACCAAACCGTCACATTTGGCCAAGCACCTACTTTTTTTCTTTTTTTAACCTGTCCAAAACAATATATGCAATTATTTGTTTTGGAATGTTGATTTCCTTCATAAGGGGTAATTAATCCTCTTACATGACTGTATGCATGCACTTTACTGTACTATTATAATGCTTCTGTTCATAACATCTAAGCATTCTTCTCATAAGCATCTGGTGACAGTAATGCCTTTGACAGCCTTTACTGGTATCTCTAGTCCTCTCCATCCTCCACTTCAAGGGTTATGGGTGTGGTGAAGGAGGAAGAGCAGCTGCAGAATACATTTTTTCTGGCTATTTGATCAGAGAAATTCCTGTCTCTGCTTTTTTTTTTTTTAAAATAGCTCCATCTTGCTTCAGATTAGGTCATGAACCCACATTATTCTTTTAGTGTTTTAAAGATTACGTCAGGTTGCTGTCTAAACTGCTGCTAATTGTTAGAAAAATTTGTTGCTTGTATAACAAGGCTTGAAGAAAAGACTTTGCCATGAATTGAGACTCGATTATGCTAGGCACTGTATAAACAGGACAAATGTGTTATTTCCCTTATTTAATAGTTAGGTTTTTATATGTATCTTTTAAGAAGATAACAGATGGGTACAATCAGGCAGATGGGAAAACAGAAGAAAACTATGGACTGGGCAGCACAATATGGCTATTATAGAATCTAACAATTTGGTGTTTGCACATCAGATTAACTGCAGTTTTCTTCTTTTGAAGCATTACTTTGTAAAGGACAAACAACTGCAGCATATGTAGATTTTGGGGAATTTCTCCCCCTTGTTTAATTGGTGCCATAATATATAGTTTCCCTGTAGATGATAGCTTGCACTATTATTACACCAGACATCTCAAACACTTCTTTGTGCAATGGCATAATCAGACCATCAGCTCTCTTCCTTCAGTTTAGTTTTTTTCTGTGCATTCTATGCCATTTCAGTCATGCAAGCTTCATCAGGCACTCACTGCTGCATTACCTGAAGACTAACTGCATCATATACTTTGTTTCTTATGAGTAGGCTAAAATCTGATCAGGATTGCACATGAATCTAAATTACTTGCATTTTCATTGCATTGCCATTAGTCTGCATGAGACACAGTACCTGACTGTACTTTCTAGCCATGCGTGTATTTATGTGCTTCCAAAATCAGTAGCAAAGCTTATTAATAAGACCTATTACACTGAAGGGTAAAGCTTAATTGAAGGGTTAGTGAGAGGGTACTCCTCTATCTTAGACATCTGACTAATGGTTCTGATTATCATCCTCCAGGTTTACCTGAAGCTGTGTAAGGTATCAGTGTCCCAGGGATCCATCTACCAGTGCTTAGCACCCTGCAGCAAAGTTAAACACCCACTGGTTGCTCCGTAACTGCAGTACATACTCCAGTTTATTAAATGGTCCACAGTTTAAACTATGCACGCTAGGGCTGTGAATCACAGATCCTAGGGAAGCAGTACAGTATGGTAAGCACTGGCAGAGAGGTGAGTCAGATACCGGGAAGTAGTTACCAATGCTAAAGCCAACAGATGAGGTCTGAGCACCTATACTTAGGATTCTTAACTCCCTATATAATGAGTTGAGAGATGTAGGTACCTGCAGAGGGACAGAGCACTTGAGCAGATGCCTAATTTCAGCTGTGCAGATATTCTCCAGAATAAAGCAGCATTCTTCACTTCATCTCAGGTGCCACCAGGTGTCCCTAAAGAATAATTCTGTATGGTATCCTTTCTCCCCACCGATTTTCCTTTAGATAGTAATGTGGGTGTGCTAACTGATCACCTGAAGACTGTTCTCCATATAATTCAAATGAGTAACATAATGGATAAGTTTACTATTAAAGAGTATATTGTTTAGGATGTCCTTTAGGGCTAAAGGACATCTATTGTACCAACAAATACAGCCCCTTCATTTGAATGATCCTAAATAAAGTACTTGTGAGCTGCTGATCTCAAGACAGCCCATGAAATTCTAATTAAGTTTGCCCCCACTATGGGAAAGCTCTTCCAGATTTTATGAAACCTTCTCTAGATTTTCATTTTAATAAGAAACAACCATGAAAACAACGTAATGAGGTTAACTAAATTCTTAGTTTTTTAGGTTTTCTTCACTATTAGGTCATGATTTAACATTTACGGGTAGTCAAAGAATTTAGGTATACATGGAAAAGTTAGAGGAGTAGTACAGAAGCATGTTTGTTCAGTATCATTTGATGTTGATTTACAAATTGCTATGTAGGCAGTAACATTTCATGAGCATCACAGATTTTTTGCCTTCCCTCGATTCTTTTTTTTTTTGCTTGAAAACATCCTCTCAGATTTGGGCCAGGACAATTAAGGAATATCATATGCTACAGTTCTTCCATGTTTGTCAATCCTAATTTTTATTTATTTATACATTAAATAAATGTCTTTTTATGGCTCACTCAACTGTATGCCAGGAAGAGGACAATCTGTGTGAAATAACTGTCTTATGCTTGCCTATTTTAACTGGTGACTGATCTTAATGATCAGAACTTCCCTTCTTAATAATAATCATTTGCTAGGGATAAGTAATACTGTCAGGCAATATTGCTTGAGACGCTAGAAAACTGAGTGGGTAGAGGAATACGGTTAGCAGAAAATACAGCAAATGCATGGCATAGGAGCGGGGCCTCTATGACTGCTCTTGTCTGTACCACGGCATCACCCAGGGACCCTATCACAAACTAGAACTCTGTTTTAGAGTCTCCGTACTTTTAAAAAGAAAACATGGATGCCAAAGACTTTCTGAGACCTCAATGTGAACCATTAACTAAGAGCAGTAGGAGTAGATTACATGAACTTCAAATAGTCTGAGAATTATCCATAGTTATTTTAAAAACCTTTAAGAAAATTTATGTGTATTCAGGGCCACAGAGTGCACTTCTTAAATGTGCAAATGTTTCATATTCTGCGTCACCTTATAATTACTTAACTCCTACATAGGTACAGTACTGCTGAAAAAAACAGTTGCAGGCTGAAAACACAGTGAAGAGAATACTCATTCATCTCCAGTATGCACTCGCAAATTCTTGCATCTCTAAATACACTCTAATTGCAGCAGCTGGTTTCAGTCATGGTCTTACCCAGATGCTAGCAGGTCACTGACAGGGTTCCAGGCACAGATGAACACCTCTGATTCATGGCCCCGAAGGACTGTTGCTTTGTTAGGAGGAATTTCAACATCCCCGTCAATTTCCATTGGCTTTGAATGATTATCTGTAAGGAGATATATCGGAATAAGTAGTTTGCAAGATGCTGTTAGGTCTGCTTTAAAAACAAGCTGGCTACCCATGGCCTAAAGCTTACAGCAACGTATACACTCTAAATAATATTCTGTGTTGTGTCACTGACCACATCATTCTATTTTCCTCCCTATGATGATTCAAATTTATGATATTTCCTCAAAATGTAGCACTTTCCAAAATATTTTGTATAAATACACGTAGGTTTTCTTCAAAAAATAGCAGTTATTTCAGTATAGTTTTTTTTTTGAAGCTGGCTTCATTAAAAATGACATACAGATCTATTAAAATAGCAGATTGCTACATTTGAGAAAAGCTTTATGATGTTCTTTTAAAGAAGTAACATACAGCACATACATTTTCTTACACAGTGTCCTGTAAGTAACATGTGTGCTACTCACAGATGAAGAATATACTGAGTGAGGGCCTCATTCCCTGAGTATGGCAGTGAAACGGTGAGTGATCACCTTCTCAAGGACATTATAATATATGCAAAGGTACCAACTGAGGCACAGATATACTTAACCTGCATGCTGTAATTCTGGGGTTCTTTAGACTGCAGTCTAAGTAACTTTGTTTTTATAAAGCTCTTCGATTTCATTAAGGAAAAAAAGTGAATTTAAAATGATGAATTTCTCTTAGTGGCAGCAATTCATTCCAATTTGCATCATGAACAATGTTTTCCGCTCCAGATTTTCATTGCTTCAGTATAAATCTTCCTCATTCAGCTCACACTACACTTCCTGGCAGCAACATCAGATTATTATCCTCTGCGAACAAGACACCAACCAAGGACAGGTAGCACACTGAAACAGCTGACAGCAGATGTTACACACAGAAGTGTGGCCCATTTCACAGAAAGCACATCCAAGAGCAGATAGCTGGCAGGCTGGGGGAGAGGCAGCCTCATGTTATCTCATCAATGTCTTGGCCAGCTGATCTGCTCTGATTGATCACAATCCAAGTTCCCATTCTGGGTTAAGTCTTTTAGTTAGTCATTCTTTAATCACATATGGAGATCCATAGGTTCGCAAGTGGAATAATTATGCTTCTTTATTGCCACATGTTTATGGCATTTAAAATCAGCCATCTGTCCTGATACTCAAGCTCTGCTGAGCTATTGCCCATCAACCAGCAAAACAGACTGTGACGTTGCACAACTGCCATCGGAAGGAAGATCTCCAGATTTCTACCCTTACCCAGCCTTTCAAATACCCTGTTTTGCTCTGCCTAATTTATGCCGGGTCACACAAACAGCACTTCTCATTGCATATTTGGTTAGGTACCCTATTAACTACGTCTGTGCCACATCTACACCACAGATGGAATGGAACGGAATTCACATGTAATTCAATCAGTTGCATAGCACTGAGTATCAAAATTAGAAAACAATGAACAGTAGTTTCACAGCTCACATTTCTAATTCAAAATACCTATATTTTTAACTATACTTATTACCTACACACTTGTTGCAAAGAACTAAACATATTACAAATGCCTATTTGTAGAATCTACACCTATGCTGAGTCCCTACATTAAGCATTCTCCTTGATAATTCCCTATGTGTATAACTACTAAAATTAATACTCTCAAGATATACTAGTACTTGAGATTTAGCCTGACACTAGCAGGTGGGAACTTTGATACGATCAGGGCAATGAAGAGCAAAGCTCTATTAAAACCCACCAGAACATACGAGTCTAGAATTTGCAATCCTCTATTTCTCAGCACAGCACAGAATCACCAGGTTTAAAGCATATTTTCATGAGAAAAACAGCAGCATGGTAATGGCTATGCATTCATCTGTGTCCTGTTCACAGTGTGAGCTGGAAGTTGGGGGTAAATCCAGAAGTAAGATATTTCAAGTGTTTTAATTTGAAAAATTGAAATGAGAAGCTACTCTTACCACATACAATCCTGTTACCTGCCTGACTCTAAAGGCAGAGCTGCTTTTCACTCTTGAATAAAGCCAAATGACAGCTTGGAAGCAGCATTACTGCCCAGTCCCAGAGTTACGAGGTGCTATCAGAGCAAGGCCATCTGATACTTAGAAATATTTTTTGTTTGTACATGGCCAGATGGAGGAACCTAGATACACACTTTGAACGTTATTAACTGCTATGAAAAAACCTATAAATAGTCATGCTGTGAAAAAGAAACCTTGATTGGCTGATACCTGCATTAGTACATGCAAGACTGACTAGCCTCTGGGAGCAATGAAATACCTGCAGGATTATTTGCTATTGTCTTCTGGTAGCGATTTTGACACTACAGCTTTGGTGGTTCAGGAGAAAAGAGAGGGAAAGATGCGGAGTCTTTCAGAAATTCTTCACAAATGTTCACATTATATGTGTTTTCTTTCTATTTTCATCAATAGTCAGGAAGGTTCATATTTAGAGTGTTACTGTTAAGCACAAAACTTAAAATGCCCCATGGAACAAACAGGACAGTTCATGCTTCTGCGATACTGCTTCAGGCTCTTCTCAGATTCAGACAGACACTAGCAACATAAAATGGATACGATTACGATAACAACAGAAAACTGCAGAAACCCCTGAGCACAAGATGGCACCTTCGTAAGAGTGCTGAGTTCCCTTACACAGCACGAGCTCTTGTGAGCCCTGGTCTCATCTGAAAATTTGGCTTTCCTATGGATGCAGCTATGATGTGTGCATGAAGAACAAGAATAAATAGGTAAGACGCAGTAACCATCAAGAATAGGCTGCTTCTTTTTTAAAGTATCTTCAGAGCAGAAAGCTCTGGGTTAAGACCTCATTTGCACAAAGAACGCCTCTGAGGGGGTCTCTGAAAGAGAGGGCAGTTCTGCCAAGTGCAACAGACCCTCATAGCTGAAAAATTTAAGTCTGCAGGTCACATAGTGGAGGACTCTGCCCCAATGTTAACACAAACCATTTTCTAAAGGCCAGAGGATCTTTGGTTAAGTCAATGCTATTTACTTCTAATTTTTTTCCTCAAACGTATTAAAAATCCCAAATCACTGGAAATTAAGTCATATTCCCCCAAACTATTATGATTAAGTTTTTTTAAAAAATATAATTCTAACATACCAATGAGTAATATTAACTCTCTTTCTCTCTCCTCCAAATTTAAAAAGATGTATTTTTAAGATCTTACTAGTGCTAACCCCGTCTTTTCTCAGGAAATGTGGTTTTTTTACTTAAATCTTTGACAGGACTTTCACTGAAGTTTACGGCTGTAGTTGTAATAAAGGAACTGGGCTCAGTCTTTTTTCCAGAGCTTTATTTTTCTTAAACCAAAGCCAATCCTTGCAAATATAATGAAACAAACAACACTAAAAATATTTGAGTTGGAGAACAATGCAAAGTTTGGCTCCGTTTCTACATGCCGATTTTTCTTTTTTCTACTAACTTTTAAAGTGACTCAAAGCTGAAAACATTACTCAGGAAGCAGCAAGAGAAGGCAGCTATTTTATTTACTTAGGATTTGAATCTGCACCTCAAACTGTTGTTATTGTTAGATTTTTTTCTGTCTCTTCCCTTAAACCAAATCACCCTATCATATTATATTGATAACACCATATACAAAAATGTATCATATTATATTAAATATATTAACACTTTTTTTGGGAAGACTTACGGTGTCAGGGAGAACTCCATGTCAGAATAAATGCAAACTAGGTAACTTCCCAAAAACATCTCTTTCACCCGCTCCCCCCATCTCGCCTTTTTATGACAGGTTGATATATGGGTAGACTTCCAGGTTATGACTAAGGACTAACACACCATCCAAACCCATCCCAGTATATGCCAGTTCGGTGGAATCCAACAACAGTGAAAACGAAGATTTGGGAAGTTTCTCACACCTTTTGTATCAGCAGTCTTTTCTACCCAGTAGGTCTCCCAGCCTTCACCTTACCCATCCTACATCCTACCCTAAACTTTTGTCCTACCCATCCTAAAACTTTTGTCCTTATCTAAGCCATTTTACATCCTATCCTAAACTTTTGTTCAATCCTACCCTAAACCTTTTGTCCTAAGCTAAGCTCTTGCCAGATCTTTCGTCTTAGTCTATCCTAGACTAAACAGACTCTCTGAACATGGTGGTAAGGGAAAAGGTAAGGCTGGATATACAGTTTGCCCTGCATAAGCAATGGAAAGGAAGGGTATGACCCTTTTGATATTTATTAATGTAACTGTATGTTTCCAATTTTACCACAAGAGAGGAAAATACAATTGTAAGGAGTGTTAATCAGACCCATGAAGTACATTGCCAGCTAAATTTGTTAGTCTATATTTCTAGCGGTTTCTGATAACTACAGAGGCAGATCTCTCGGAGTTTATTTAAACAGGTCTGTTCAAGGGTGAGAATGCTGGTTTTGCAGTTCTGTGTGCATCTCCCATGTATAATCTTCATCTGCATTTGTGCTACACCACCTTGCTGATATTCTCCAAATGCCTCAGACAGAAAGGTTATAGTCCTCCCAAGGCGAGGGAGGCACACAGATCAGAGTCAGATGTCCCTGGATTTCTCAGCAGCTTCTCTCCAAAGCCTCCTTCTCCTTAAATTGCTGAGCTCACTTCTTCACCCAGGATGACCAACTGGCACAACAGAAGCTGCCAACGACACTGGCCAGCTCACCAGCTACTCCTCAGGGACCTTCTGTCTTCCCATTGCCACTGCCCAGTTAATTTGTCTGCCTGGTGGGCTGCTTAGCCACAGTAATGCTTTGAAATTTGCTGTCTGGTAGAGTATCTCATTGGTGGACACGTATCCTACCTCTGTGAAATTTTACTGGACACCACAGTGTCATGTTCTTGCATCCTGCTCCAGACAGAGCTATTGGGTGATACTAAGTCACACAGGACTTCTCCTCCTCAACACTCCAAGAAAGGTCTGCAACTGTTTGTGAAAATCCTTCTATTAAAAATCGCTGTGAGAATTATTATTTTTTAATGATAAAATGGCAGATCTGAGAAATCCAGGCTTAGAGTGTGGTCACACATCTGAACTGATCTGCAAGGCTTTCCCTTTATTAATACAATAGAATATGTGTTTCTTCAGATCAGAAGGAAGTAAGTCTGAGCAGTTCTGTATTAGCGATGAACCAATAATCAGTTTTCTACCTTAAGAATTTGAATTTTTTGGTCCTGAGACAGGAAGATATTCCCCCAAAATTTTCACAAATCAGCCGAAGGAAAGTGTCAACAAACAAAATGTCATTGTTTGATATCTTTAAAAGTGCTTTAATTTCTGTTTGCACCCTTTCACACATGAAATAAGTTCAATTTTAAAACAAAGGGTCAGTTGGAAGTAAAACATAAGTAATCCATCATCTAAAAACAGATTAATATCTTAACATTTTTCAGAACTTTTTAACGATTGCCTTCTCAAATGAAAAACGTAATTTAAATCATTGCAGTTTTATTGGGGGAAACTATCCCCTCTAACTGGAATTCTCTGAAGAAAAACCTGGTTTGAAAGCATTTTTCTCACTGACCCACAGAGGAATCTATGCAGATCAAAGAGAAGATGGAGACTGATAAAGGTATCTGCACTGCAGAACAAATAAAATCTGTTGCATGACTACAGTCCTGACCTGTTACTTGTCTAAGCCAAAGAGCTGTTGGACCTTCCGACAAAACCTGCCATGCACGTTCCTCTAGAATTTCCTCGGAAGGCAATCAGGCGTTAAGGTCTCATTTCAGAAGTTAGCCAGTGCCTTAATATGGCTTGCACACAGAAACCAGAACCATTAATCATATCTGCCCCACAATCTTAGCACAGTCGTCAAGATCTAGTTACACAAGCAGGTATGTCCACTCCTTCTTTTATATGTCTGACTTCAGATGTCTAAGATACGAGTACAGTCTCCCGCCGTCACCAATAAACAAAGGTGAATTCAGAGCTCTTGAGAACTGACTGTTCCCACAGACTAAGGAAATCTCGGGAAGGCAGGACCTTCAATTAGATATCTGCAGTGGACTGTATGACTAAGCATGTGCTATTAAATACAATGGGGAGGAACACTTTCCTGCAGGTTGGCTGCATCCAAGCTGTCTGTTGGGAATGATCCTTGGCACACACAACTCCCTGTCCTGTGCTTGGCAATGCTGTTCAAGAATGGATAGCTGGTATAGCCCAAACTGGGCCAATGACTATGCCAATAAGGCTGTGGATGATCCTGTGCCTCGCCATGCTGTATAAGAATGGACAGCTGGTATAGAATCATAGAATCATAGAATGCTTTGGGATGGAAGGGACCTTTAAAGGCCATCTAGTCCAACCCCCCTGCAATGGGCAGGGACATCAACAACTAGATCAGGTTGCTCAGAGCCCCATCCAGCCTGGCCTTGAATGTTTCCAAGGATGGGGCATGTACCACCTCTCTGGGCAACCCATTCCAGTGTTTCACCACCCTCATCATGAAAAAGTTTTTCCTTGTGTTCAGTCTGAATCTACCCTCCTTTAGTTTAAAACCATTACCTGTTGTCCTGTCGCAGCAGGCCTTGCTAAAAAGACTATCCCCATCTTTCTTGTAGGCCCCCTTTAATAGGCCAAACTGTGCCAAGGACCATGCCAAGGCTATGGATGATCATAGGATAGTTACTGCTCAAGGCTATGCTCTGGCCGTGCTTCATTTATACAGATATGGCTTGTTGGTCTCAGCCTCGCAACACATCTCCCTCCTAGCCTGGCCAAAATGACCAGCTGTGGCTTCAGCTTGTCCCAACTTTTATCAAATATCTAAAAGCACCTATAAAGCTGATAATATTAATGAAGTCTGGGTAGCCCGCTCCAAGGAGAGAGCGTACAGCTCCACTTCTTGATAGTGTCTTCAACTTGCAATTCTGAAGATACCTGAAGTTTTTGGATTCTGAGAGGACACCAGTAAAACACAGCACTGTGACGTGAAACGTGGTTTTTACTCAGCAGCCTTTCTAGAAATACCCTGCCCTCCTGAAATGATTCCACTGAGTTCTACTGCCTTGCAGACACCAACTAAGTACAAGAGTATTACTGAAACTCGAATTGCCCAGTAGTGGCAAGGAGCTGCAAGGGTTGGCTTACTTATTGCATGTGCCCCGTTCTCCTCTCCATTCACAGTGGCTTCTCCGTTCTTTGGTGTGTTCTGCTGGGAAACAGCAGTCGTCGTTGCTCCCGCTGTTGCTGCCGTTGCTGCCGCCGCTGCTGCTGCACTGGCTTGTTGCTGAGCTAGTTTCTCTCTGAATGCTTGCTGCCGGGTCTGAACAACATCAGGCATCACCGCGTCTATCAGAGACAGTGATTCTATTGGCCTGCCGTCAAATACTGTACCATCCTGCAGAGAAAACAAGCAGAAGTGAAACTGCAAGTTTAGGATCTTCACCATTGAGGTCAGCAAAGAGGTAATGATATAAAGAAACAAAACTAGGTTGTGTGAAGATACTTCACTTTGACTTAACCAACAGTGCCCCATTACTACAGACGGTCTCTCTCTCAGATCCATGATGGTGGTACTCATGTTCTACTTAGAAATCTGTTCAGTGAATAAGTCACTTATTGGAATTTTATAGAAAATTCAGGCATATAAACTCTTTACAGATGCAAAAAAATTACTCTGCGGGGAAAAAAAGGTCTGACTGGTGACAGAAAGTTTATCTTTGTTTTGTATTTGGAAAAAAAGTCATGGCTAAAGTCATGACAAAGGCAAATAGACTTTGGTTGAATTGTTTGTCTTCCTGCACTTGCAGGGGCATAGGAATGGAAGCAGCTGATGAATAATGAACCTCAGCCAAAACAAGATGTATGCACAAGTTCAGTGGTTTCTTACACGGCATTCATCAGCCCAGCACCACCAGTTGTAGCTGATTGTACAGGACTGCTTTACCATTATTTTTCCTTTATTCTGCTAGTTTTATTCGTAATAGTTATGACTTTCATTTTGATTTCTGTAAATTAGGTTTCAGGTTTAACAACCAATTGAGTTAACCTTAAGGCAGGTCAACAACTGCTATATCTACTCAGCTTTGCTTCACTTTCACTTTCCTATTAAACATAGGAAAAAGGTTTTAGTAGCCTCCGTAAAGTGCCATTTTACTATCTTCTGCAAACTCCCTTTAATTCTTTGAAATAGCAGTGAAAGATTTCTGTTTGAGGAATGGAGATAAGATCAGGTTACGGATAGATGAAGGAGCTGGGAAACAATATAATTTTCAATAGATAACAATAACTAATGAAGAAAAATAGTCGCCTAGCTGACTAGTATGCTTCTGTTGGACTAGGCATTGAATTACCCCTTACAATTACAATATTAAGATAATACATATTTGTTTCCTCATGGGGAAGAAAAAGGAGGAAAGAGTCATTAGAGAAGTAAAATATGAGCGCTCTTTCTCCTCAACATTTTTTATGTAGATGCCTCTACCGACATTTATTTGAATCCTGGCTCAAATCCTTGCTACACAATGAAAAAAATGTTTGCCAATGGATTTTGGCATCTTACATTTTTGACTGTAAAACTGCTCACTGGACTATTTCCATAACTGCCCTTCCACAGATGACAAACAATACTTAAATTTTATACACATTAGTTTACAGACTCACTGATTACTTGCCGCTCTTAACTAATACACATAGAGAAGTAACACATAGAGACGCATATACGTAGCCCTTACTGGTGTTCAGACGTAGCAAGAATGGCTTTTGTTTTGCTGTAGTGTACTTAACAGCATGCATTTGAACAGAATCAAAACACGATGAGAGCAACATAAACCTTAATGGTGACAACACGCCTATTTTTAGATAATTCTCTCAACTGAGGCCAATTCTGAAGCTGGATGCACAGGAGCAGACCCCTACAGCTGTCCTACGACCTCAACCGATAGGTACTGTTCATGGCTGAAAGTTTCTAACTGTGTAGCTCCAATTTCAGGCACAGGGCAAAATGTTAAGTAGCAGCAAATTGGGACAGATTCCTAACACTGGTTTGTTATTACAACTGCATCAAAGTGCAGCTTGGCATGAATGTCAAATGTCATTACCCCAATTAAAAAAATAACACAGACGCAACTCTTAAACACGGTATCGAGTCATAAAAAGAAAACCATACAGAATGTTAGTGATAAAAACAAATGAGTTTCCAAACTACACATTGCAAACAACACCACCTTTTCTCTATTTTGTATTCCTTTGTTCTCACTCATGCTACATTCAGCTATAGAGGAAACAGCAATAGCTTTTTATGTATTAATATTTATTACAGATCTCTGTCAATTACGAATATCTATGGTAAATATTTTGTAATGCAGTACTTGCTTATCTGTCATGCTTCACTCCCTCTCGAAGCATCATGCCTTTAAGATTGGCAGGGCAAAAATGCTGGCTTTTCCCACATCCCCTCTTTGCTTCCCCTGGCAGGTCAGGGAGAACAGAGACACTTTGTGGCTGCTCGTACAATCCCCACAGACAACCAGTGCCCCAGCCAGGGTCAGAATTTACACACAACTGTTTCGCCATGTACATGAGAGGATGATGCCTGGGCTTACATGATCTGAGCCAAAGTCACTGAAATCAGGGAGAATCTCTCCAGTGACCTCCGCGGATTTTTGATCAGGCCTCTCATGGCTTGCAAGCAATGCTGCCTGCTAGCAGGTGTCAGGGAATGAAGTTTTAACCTACACTGCAGGCTTTTCCTGCCAAATTCTGCTATGACCTTGAAAACGCAAGACTGTAAACACAGACGCGTTTTCTTGTTTGCTGCAAGAATGTGTGCACCCTGGATTTGCTGACTGGGGTAGTGGAAACACCATAAAATCCATTTAAAGCAGCGCAAAGCAGGCCTCAATACCACAGCTAAAAACTGAAATACATTTCTATCTCAGAGCTTTTCAGCTCTCTGCTGGGGGTGGGGCAAAGTATGAGGAACAAAATGAAACCAGATCAACGGAAACCGCGGAGCAGTGGCTTGCGTCTCCGGGCTGCTGGGACGCCTCGCTTCGCAAGCCCCGGGTGCCGGCCAGCGGTGCCAGCGGTGGCGGCCAGCGGTGCCAGCGGTGCGGGCCAGCGGTGGCGGTGGCACGGGTACTTACTTCGTTGATGCTGATCTCAGCCTCCACATACTGGAGCCCCTTCTGGAGGATGGAGATGAGTGCGGCAGGTGGCACTAGTGTTCCGTTGATGTTGGACTGGCTGATGTGGCTCTCGATACCGAAGGTGAAGGCCGAGTGGGAGAAACCTGAGAGCAGGAAAAGGAAGCCATGACATGAAATCTAAATGCACCAGCCAGATGCACCTTCACGGTCTAAAAATAATTCTGCTCCGAGATCTGAGAGGCGCGGCCGCGTAAGCAGAAGGACGCGGGCTGGCTGGCTGGAGCCAGGGAGGTTAACCAGAGCCATCCTGACCACCCTGCCACCCCCACCGCCCATCCCCCTCCCCTGCACATATAGGGGAAGCCGTATAGAAATGGAACAGCACGCAGAGAAAAATAACCAGAGAACTGTACCAACTGAAAACAAAACCAAACGCATAAAAAAATAGGAATCGACACAAGGGCAAGTCCAGCTAAAAAAAGCGCCTCAAATCTTCATTTCCCTTGCGGCATTTTAGTGTGGGTGTTTTCTGAAGATAAATACTTAAATCCCTATCAATGTGCAAGTTGTGTAAAATCAAGCCATAGATGCAGCGGACACAGGGGAGCCATTCCCTTATACCAGGGAGGAGATTTCAAATCCTCTGCTCATTTATTGCTGAGTACAAAATGACGTGCAGAGCATTGCCATTAAAACGTGAAAAAACAGAAAGGCTGCTCCCGTAAACCCATCATCTGAAAGTGAACAGTAATAGCAAAAGTAATTAATTGCGATCTGCCAAGCAGCAGTCAACAAGCCAGTGCGGCGGCCTGTCCTTCAACCACAAGTCTTTCTCTTCCCCATTTCATTTTTGTCATTGTCCTAGAAATAAGGGATAAGGAAGGGGACGGCACTGAAAATTAAAGAATTTTGCTGGGGACATTTTAAAGAAAGAGCTGTGCCTTAAACGCTGGCTGAAGCTGCTGAAAACTGTTGCTGGGGAGGAAGGCGAGCGCTGCAGAGCGAGCGCAGGCAGGGGCAGATGCGGGAGGGGGAGGGGGGAACAGGATGTAGATATAACCGTAGGAACCCATTTATCACCACACTGCCTCCAGAGCATTAATCTAACATTAAAAGCCTTGGGGAAACCACCCATGCACTGTCTCAAACAGGAAGAGCCCTCGCAGTCTCCACCGACTAGACAAGAAAGAAGAGAAAAGAAAAAAAAAAAGAAAGCAGCTCTCAAATGAAAATACTTCCGTTAAATATAGCTGTGCCTCTTCCCCTTGTCAACAGTAGTTTCATTTATAGTTTTGTCCGTTAAGGGATTTCCCCCATACCACTGCAATGTCCAATTGTGTGTGGGCTGGAGGACGGGATTTTGGGCTCGCTCCACAGTAATGCTTTCTCTCTCTCACTCAAATTGTTTTCAAGATCCTTTTTGCAGCTAGCTCAATTATGATTGTACATAGATAGCAAAAACAAGCTGAGAAACAGAATGCCTCCCACACGTGAAACCGAGGTATGTATTTCTCTGTGATTCTCTCCCCCTACACATTTTATTCTGCCACTCTTTTTCTCCTCTTCCTGGTAACAGCCTCTGTCCTTTCCAGACCCCACCTTCCCTTCATGGCACTCCCCCGGTTTTGCGGGATGCTTGGGATGCTTTGGATACTTTTTAGGAAGTGGCAAGTCCACCTATGAGCAGAATTACGTAGGATTACAAGGCATAAAAATAGAGCACAGCAAAAACCACCTGAAAAACTGCAGTATCATTTATCTAATCCCTGGTCCAATTCTTATCCTGTATTGCTCTTTATGTCCTGGTCTAGTTTATGAGCCGCTGGACCTCCTGCTGCATCCAAAATAGACTGTAAGATCTGCAGGGCAGTGTTTTTCCCTTGTTATTAGTTTTGTAGGACACCTAAGCACATTACTGGGCACCACAATGAGGAAGAAATCAAGCACTGAGCATACACAGCCTGTGTCTCAGAGATCTAGGGCTTGATCACTGAATACTGAAATCTCTACGTATATATAAAAACATGTCATGCAACTAACTAGAATTAGAGAATCAGATCCCACTTAATTTATATTTATGTGTATTTAAGTTAATCATCAACCACAACAACAACAATACCTTCTTGAAAAGGAATGGACTTTAAAATGCATGGATAGATCAGCATATCTACTTCAGAGTGGAGAAGAATGAGATAATTATGCTGTTGTCCAGAAGCACTGAAGTTGGCTGCTAAAAAAGCCAGCAGCTAGTTCGTGAGTCGGCAGCTCAGAAAACTGTAACGCGGTCTCCGATTAAATCAAAAGGTGGATGGCATAAAAATGGCAACCACCAAACACCGACAGAAAATGTAAAAAAGCAGAAAATCATTACTCTGGATCTACAGTAGGCTTAATTTTAACTATGACTTTGTACCTCTCATTATTGCATTTGGTATCTTGCACACTTTTTAGCTGGCTGCTGGCATATACCAAGCCCCATCTTTGCCAGCAGACAGATGACTGTGGCACACGGCTAACCTCGTCGTCCAGTACTGAGCTGCCACGTCCCCAAAGAGCAACACCTCTCACCTGGCTGTGTGTGAGAGAAGGAACCACTCAGCACAAAGCCCACTGGTGTTATTGCAATGAATCTTGTTATTTTACTGTTTGTCTCGATGCTAAGAAACTACTACCAAAGCACCTGTTAGATGACAAAACACAAACCTCCTGGCTACTTTGTCACTGAAGAGCAATCTCACTCACACATCTCCAGCAGTTGTAACAAACTTTCCTAAAATCTTACCTGATAAGATCCGAATACTGAAAATCAACAGAGTGAAACTGCTTAAGTGGGTGCTGCTGGACACCATGTTCCTCACCCCTCTTGGAAAAATCCTCACATACAATTGCAATTAAAAGAAAAACAAAAACAGAAACAACTCAACCAGACCACCGACCGATAGCTAATTACCTCCTGATTTCTTGTACTACCGTAGCATTTATATAAAGCTCCTATGAAAGTCGGCTGGTTTTAAAAGTAACACACACAGTTAACAAAACCCTGAATGAAGCTGTACCCACGTCAGGTTTCTGGTAACGCTGAAAAATCACTTGAGCTTTGCTTTTATAGTTACCAGATGTCATCAGTTCTCCTTGGGGCCCTGTGTCTGAGTACACTGAATTATATAGCAATGTTGCAGCTCTACAGTTCAGCCCTACAAAAAGGTTATTTCTATTAAACAAAGGCAAGTTTTTTTAAATGTTAGTTTGTGTTACAAATGTTAACTTGGCCATCCTTCTGAAGTTCATGAAACCACACTGGGGAACACAACGCCAAGACACGAGCACCCTCCCCCCCGCCAGTGTCTCTCTGCAGGCTGCCAACGCAGTTGGGGAGTGAGAGCAGAGACAGAAGGTGCTCTGCAAGTGGGGATCTGAAGAAAGGATGTGGTAAGGATGACATAAAACTACAATAGACCCAAACTCAAGATGCTGTACTAGCAGTGAAATGAGTGAAAGTTGCAAATCTGTGTCGATATGCATTATTTCTTATAAATTCTGTCATTTCGGTGACAGTAATAATCACTCTGTAAAACAAAAACTTCTATTCAAATAGCACCAATAAATAAAATCTTAATGTAATAAACCCTTTGAGGACACATGCAATGAGACCATGAGCTTTTAAGGTTAAAGACATGAACACAAAAGGCAGAAGGGGAGAGAGCATGGCCACACACTGAACCGGTTTTGTACCAGTGAACCGGACTGTCACTTGTGCCATGCCATGACCAGTGCCCTAAACAGCACCTTTCAGCAGACTTGAGAGAATGGCTTCCAGGTTTTTTCTACCTCAAAAAAGATGGGAAAACATAAACCGTCAAACTATGTACAACCAGTAAATACATTATCATACATGAAAAAAAATATCCAAATGAACAGTGCAGAACTCGGTAGGATCACTTTAAAGGGAGGTGACCTATCAACTGTGGAATAGTTGGTATTAAAAGATTTTACAGAGCATAAAAGCATAGAGGATATAACGAATGCAGAAAAAATTACTTGAACGATGCCCCCCAACCCAAATATTCTTATGCAAGTGTTTTTGACTTGAAAACTGAATGAAATTCCTCACTGAGAGATGCCTGCACTTTTTTTTGTACTGACAGTGGTAACAGGTCCTGGTTCTGTGCTGTATCTTTTCCCACACTGAGGTGTCTGTATATACTCTCAGTGGTACATACACAGCCATTTGGGAATTCTTGCCCTAGGCAGTGCCAAAAAAATGCATATGTAGGGCTGTGTTTTGCAAAATTTCACTGATAGATTTTGCTGTAACTGCAAAAATGGAGATGATGATTGAGATTTTTTCCCCTTGGCTGCTCCTTTTTCAGTTAAAAATGGCCTCCCCTTAAAACAAGATTCGTCATTGATCATAATATGACTAGGTTTTATTTAATGAACATAACACTGCTCTTTGTGCGCTCGTTTGATCTGCAGGCTATGCAATTTTAATTGTTTGCAATATGCCTGGCTCACAGCAGAAGTGCCTGTCAAATGCAGGCGTGGGAAGGGGCCCTGGGCAGCCATGCAGCCCGGGGAATGCCTTGTCTTCTCCAGAGATGTGTCTCACCTCTTCTGGGAGTGAAGGATTCTTCCTTTTAGGCACACAACTGGGGTGCTGCCGAGTATTCCCCACGCTAGCTCATCTGGCAATCACAGATCCAGCTAACTGACGTTCACTAAGTACTCCTTTCATTTTCCGATCCCTTTCGCACCATAAAAAGCAGTCTTGTTTAAATCACAGTCTTAAACTGTAACAGCTACAGCACCTACTGCTGCGTTTGTACAGGTGAGGGGAAAGACAAAGAGGGGTCTGTGGAAGCAACGACTTCTGAAGTGTTTCAGTCTTCCCCGGTTACTCAGGAGTTACCCCGGGGATGCCCTGATTAGCAACAGTTAAGTGACCTGTTGAATACCACTAAAGTTTTCTGTTTGTAGAAACAAACTTAACTGGATTTAAGTTTTCTCTGGTAAATCTAACTAGTGTACTGTTCAAATAATTTAAAAAAAAAAAAAAAAAAGTGTCAAGTTATTTGCAAATTACTCAGTTTAATTATTCATACTATAAGATTCTTCACTGAAACATTTGTTACTGTAGAATGAAACAGAGAATAAAGAATTATGAACATCAAATTGCCTTTCACACGCATCTCGGGCATCTTTATGATGAACAGCCTCTATCCCAACACTGAGTACAAGTAACAACCCATTCCTACAAATCTTTGTATAACTAATGCCCAGTGTGGCCCTCTGTCCTGGAAAATAGTGAGATTTCATATGGAGTTCTGTGTCATTTCTTTCAATAAATTTTCCTATTTCTTGAACTGAAGCAGTCTGGATTGAGGTTTTTAAATCCAGGGATCTGAGGTTCAATCTCCAGAAATCACTAAATTAGTGATGTTATTACCTGAATAGAAAGAGAGAAAAAAATAGAAAAATAGAAAAATAGAAAGAGAGAAAAAAAAAAAATGAGGAGGCATAAACTATCTGACAACCCCTTCTTTTTCTGTAACAATTTAGCCATCGCCAGGTGGAAATAATCAACACTTCTTATTTCATTGATTTCTCTGACATTGTGTTGTCTTTTTGGAAATTCCCAATACTAGCTCTTCCAATCCTCATCTCTGAAGTAACGTGCTGTTCTCTTCGAAAGTATTTGGCAGGTACAGGACACAAAAATGAGCACGGTTTTAGAAATGATTAAAACTTCTGGCTCGGTAGAACCAACCTGCAACTGCTATAATGGGATCCACTGGCAATCTCAAGTTTTCTGGCTGCCTGAGTGCCTGTTTTCTTAAGGTAGTATTGTACCTGGCACTACTGCGGAGACTTCGACTGATGTAAAATTCATGCAAGAATGAAAGGCACGTAGGAACTGACTACAGCTGTACCGGCTGCAGGGGAAAAAAGATGGTTGTGATGGGGTAAAGGAAGTCATCTTTATGAGCATAAATGGGTATATGGGCAAAAATCCTGGGAGATTTAGACACATCAAGTAGAAATATTCTACGGCGTAATGAGTCAAAAGAAAATCACACGCAGGAGGAGAAGATGTCCCCGCAGAGTCCCATCAGCTGCTTTACCATGTTACCAAACCCAAGTAACTCCAAAGCTGCCCGCACAGCTGCTTGCCAAAGAAACCAGATGCAACCAGAGGAAAAACATCTCCCCAGGTTTGACGTCTGGGTCTTGGGGGGTGCCATCTAAGCAGGAAGGCAAGAAGGGAAGAGTAGTGCAATGTAGTGATCTGAAATAAGTTAAAGCCCCACCACTGCAGTTTAAAAAAAAAATCCACTAAAGAAGAGTGAACTAGGACCGTTAACAAAATAACTTCTTCCAAATACTAATGAAGTACAAACAGCACAGTTAACACTAAATCAAGACTTCTGTAGGTCTAGATTTACCGGTGTAGAGAAGCAAGGGACGCATACTACTACGGGCATATTTGAATGCAATTTCCCACTGCAAAACCAGAAGCAAACAGTTTTAACTTAGAACAACTGTATTTTATTGATCCTGGGCCTAACGCACGCTAATCTAGCTCCTGAGGTAAATGACATAATTTCTTGCCCGTTGCCCAAGAGAATACAACGATGTTCTTCACTGTACTTGACTGCAGCTGCCTTTTTAGAGCCTAGTATTTCCCCTTCTGTGTGATGCACTGCGTGAGAACTGAGAATGTAACATGGATCTCTATCCTTGCTTCTCCTTACATTTCTGTCTAAATGTAATTATGTGCCCATAAATACGTGGCCATAAAACCCTAGCGTACGTATGCAGAGGTTTCACAAAAAGGACACCGGTTTCTCTGAAATATGTTCAGTTGCAGTTAATAAAGAGTCTGGCGCCTCAAGCCACTGATAAGATTCCACAAACGGTTAAAAAAAAGGTGGGCAAAAATCCTACACCACATCTTGTTTATTATTCACAGCAGACTGAGGTTCTTCTCCTAGTGGAGCTTTTTCTTTCTCGGTAATACATCCTAGAGTGCCTCTCTGGTTTTGGCAGTGTCTGCTTATTTTTGAAGACTTACCTTCACAATTACATAAAGGGCTTAACAAGGACACACATTAGCAATTTAAAATAAGAACTGCAGTTGAAGTATATTTTTAGAAAAATCAGCTGAACAATAGGGCTGGTACGTTTGTTTCAAGATTAGGATTGCTGAACGATTAAAATTATTTCCAGAACCCTGGGAAATGTGTCCTGTATTACAAGCTCTTTCACAGTCCCTGGGAAATATAAAGAAAGGATCCCTAGCTGCAGCTTGTGTCAGTTGCCAAAATTACAGCGTGCCTGGTTACCCGAAGTTTTGTAGAAGCGATTATTCACTAATATTAAATTTTACACCCTTTTTTCTTGGATATCTGACCTGTTCACCTTCTGCCAAGAATTCAGAGTAAATGTCTGCTACCCCAAATTATTTTGTTATGTGCCAAAGAATTTTTTGGCAGTTTTTTTTTCTTTTTCATGCAGAAAAATATGTTGGAAAAGATTAATACAACTTGGAAATGATCTTTTGATGAGCAGTACTTGGCACTCACTGTTTAAGCCTTTCTGAGGGCTGCAAATTAACAAAAAGAGAAATACGATACAGACGGAAAACAGAACACGAGCAATGGAAAGAGGAACTTAAAAAAAATCTTTTGAAAACAAGGTCTGAAATAATCCCCTTTTTCACTCTGTGTAAATTAGACTGAAAATTGTGAACAAGTGTCAACACAGATTTAGCAATTTAATGCAACTACGGGCAAGGTTTGAAATAATTTACAAGGGCCGTGACGCTTAAAAAAAAAAAAAAGAATCTTTTCCTTCTAAATTAATGGGATGCTGTTGTCTTTTAGCCCTGTCCGTGCAACCAAACATCCAAAGAGACATGCATCATTTTAAGGATCACATTTATAGAAGAGACTTTCACAGTCATACATACTTCCCTTTTTTTTTTTCCCGTAAGCTATGTTCTTCTATCAGTTCTAATATACACCTATAAGCGGTGGCAAGTAGGACACCACAGCTGATGCTCAGTGGGCACTCAGGAACTTCAACACCAGGATAGTTTCTGCTGATGGTGGCTACAAACGGAGCCCTAATACAGCTATGCTGGTTAGGTGTGAGGAGGGGTGATTTGTAACTGCCACAGCTGTGCAGGCAGAAAGTCCCCAGTGGGCAGGTTATTAGCAAAACTTGCAAAGCTGCACGATACAGCTTCTTTCACTGGGCCTGGAGAATCATAAAGAAAAGCAGTAAATTGATAACTGTGTAGCACTTCACTGGTTTTACTAACAAAGCTATCTTGACCTATAGATACCTGCCTTCCACTCAACCTACTATTTTCTTAATACTCCTATAATACTGCATTTATGCAAGCTTTAAAAAACAGGACGTGAAGTGATCAGAACCAAAATCTGTGCTATGGAATAAATTTGTGAAGGTGTAATTGTTTATGTTTGTGTAGCTTAAAAATCACCACGTTTGCTCAGTGTCTGAGATCCAACGCTGTACAGCAACTTTTCAGGCCAAAGAAAAATTAAAATAGCCAAGTTTAGAAAACTGTGAAGAGACCTAGAAGGAAATACCAAGTAAGCAGGGTTTTGCAAATGGCAAAAGAACAAGATACTCAGTGTATTTTTCTTCCTTCACAGGAACTTAAAAAATTCTGCAGCAAGTATTGCTTTTCTTACATGGCATTTATATTGCTGCTGTTATGCAATAGGGGTAACAGACACAGAGAAAGTAGTTTTCAAAAGGACCTCTTGAACTGCAGCACAAAACATTTGCAACTATCCTTTATACATATGTATATAGAGTAGATATCTGGTCACAGAACTCTCAGTCTGTGCATATAAACGCACATAAAAATGGCCCTCATACAGCTTATTACGTTCTTTTGAAAATATAACCAGAACAAAGTATGACAAAACCAATAACTTCTGTAGCTGTAAAAATATTTTTTCCTCTCCATTATGGAATTTGGATTTTGGGAAGCCGACCATCAAATACTGCTAGTACGTATTCACTGCTCTACGAAAAAAACACACAATGTGGTTTTGACTCATGCATTGTTTCACACAATTCAGAGGTGCTGTTGGCTTAGAAACCAATGTGCTTATCTTTAAAGGAAGCTGGGAAAAGTATTTACCTTTAACCTATCAGCTTCATCCTTCCCAAGATCTATAGCTTTGATAAGTTTAAAAAAAATGGGTTTGGAACTGCAGCCCAATAATGCTTGTTCTCTTCTAATGCTGACCCTGATTTTCTTAAAATGTACTTAGTATTTGTAAAGAGAATACATGCTTACTAGCAGAGAGAGAAACTGTGCATAATAATACAGTTCTTATTTGAGAAATGGATTTGTCTTTTCAGCAGTCATCCATCCTCCAACTATGAACTATAATTTCAAATTCAGAGTCAGTCTCACTGTTTCTGGAATCATATAGTCACTTCCTCCCTAGTTTAAAAGAAATATAGAAAGTAGGGGAGAGATTAAGAAAAAGAAGGAGGCGCATAAAACGCCTTATAAACCCTTTTGATAGTACACTATTTTTACTACATACAGGTTATGCTAGGGGGTTACATATATTATGTTACATTATATGCAATATATATAGTTACAGATGGTTTCTCATTAGATAGGAATGTTCATTCTGGAGTGACTTTTAGGAAACACTTTTATTTAAACCAAAACTTTTTTTTTTTTGGTGTCAAATTTCTCAAGTGTTCCTATCCAAGAGTGACTTTAACACATATTCCACTCTTAGAACAACACTGTGGCTTTATTTATCTCAAATAATTCATGAAAGGCCACAAATGTTGGTTCTCTATCCAACTTCCAGTATATCAGAGATTTGGATCATAAGCTTAAGTCATTTTATTTCAATTGAGTAGGCTGGCCCTAAAGAGGATAACACATCATATAAATAGGGCTGTGTGCCCACAAATCAGATCTGTGCTAAACCACGAGAATTAAAAATGGATTTTGCATTGCTCCAAAGCCTAGCCATTGTACAGCTGAAAAGGTGAAGGAAATGCTGCCTTCAGTCTTAACATCAGCTCCTGAATAAGCATCTCGTTCATACTGCATTTACATATATATATTCACTTATAAATTCGCAAATAGTACTTTGAAATAATACAAAAATAATGTTCAATAGTGTCCCAGCACACCTGTAATAGTCTTTCCTCAGAGGATTTCAATATATTTTAGGACTAAAGCCTTTTACCATCTGCTGTGAGGTACCATACACAGTATTAACCTCACTTTCAAACAGGAATATTGAAGAACAAAAATTTTAAAGCCAGGTTTAAACACCCAGTTTTTACATATTTCCTTAAAAAGTGTGTTGTCTTATTTACTCAGTAACACCTGTTCAGCACCCAGTTACACTAGCACAAAAGTAACTGTGCAAATAGATGCTAAGCAAATACACAAGCATCTTTGTATAAGTGCAGCTGAGTTTGGTCTATGAAGTACAGTTACCATATACCGCAGGCAGAATACACACGGCCCAAGAACCAGTGGTAACACGTATATAGACACAAATAGTGCAGCCATAGATTGTTACTGAAACAACACTAAAATGTGTGTTTTATTTTTGGCTGACAGAATGTCATTTCAATGATGTATTTTTCCCTCAGCAAACACAAGGTCTCCATCCTCACTATTGGAGCATAGCTAGGTACACAGCTTCAAGGGCATTCCAGTGACTACTGTGTTTAACAGCACCTTTACATATAGGTTCTCCAAAAGATCTTTGAGGCTCTCCAGTTTTCAGCAGGAGGCTGGACTAGTTGAACGTGAGCCAGCAACGTGCCCTTGCAGCAAGGAAAGCCAACACCATCCTGAGCTGCGCTACAAAAAGCATTGCCAGCGGGACAACGAGTCCAGTTCTGGGCTTCCCAGCACAAGAGAGACAGGGACATACTGGAGTGAGTCCAGTGAAAAGACCACGAAGATGATCACTAGACTGGAGCATCCGGCACACGGGGAGAGGCCGAGAGAGCTGGACTGCTCAGCCTGAGGAAGAGAAGGCTCATGGGGGACCTTATCCATGTGCGTAAATACCTGAGGGGGGTGCACAGAGGACAAAGCCAGGCTCTTCTCAGCAGTGCCCAGTGACAGGACAAGGGGCAACAGACACAAACTGAAACACACATGAAATGCCACTGAAACAAAATAAAACCCCTTTTTTAATGTGAAAGTGGTCGCGTATTGGAACAGGCTGCCCAGGGAGGCTGTGGACTCTCCATCCTTGGGAGATATTCAAAACCCAACTGGAGACAGCCCTTGAGCAACCTGCTGCAGCTGACCCTGCTGTGAGCAGGGGAGTTGGACTAGATGATCTCCAGAGGTCCCTGCCAACCTGAGCTATTCTCTGATTCTGTCATCTCCTGAGATAACATCCAGCCTGAACTCTCCAATGATCCTAGTGAGCCAAACTGGAAGAAAACACAAAAAAAGCAAAAGAAAAATCATTATCCGCTGACTCTACTATCAGTGCACACTATTGTTTTTACTGTCACACTGGACAAGTGCCTTTATTGACCAAGTGATTTATTCTTCTAATGAATTATTCTTGAATAATTTAAGCAAAACCCATGCGCTGTAAGTTCCCCTTCTACCTAGCAGCAGCCTTCCTACGCAAAGGAAACAGTTAGCTTTGAAGCAAATTTAGCTGAGCTATATATGCCAATATTTTATGCTATGCTTAATCTGAATTATTTTCAACATACACTTTTCTCATCTGTGACTCAGGAACTCTGTGCCATACACAGTTGTTCAAAATACTCTAAACGTACCTCACATGCAGAAAAAATACGGACTTCAGAGAAAAAGTACATAGGCTTATGTAAGTACAGACCATTGCGTAAGGCACAAATTCAAAAGGACAGAATATTGATCTTCAGTCATTCCCCACTGCCTGAGAACTTACCCAAGCAAACGGCAATATTTACATTTCGTATAAAATTCCTTTGTTAAAAAAGAAAATGAATCATAAAGAAGATATTTTCCTTCAAATTTTGTTGCTTCCTTTTCAAAAAACTGTAAATGGCATTGGAAGAATTGCAATCTAGTTCTATTCCAATGACCAGTATCTAGTCGGACAACATCACAATGATGAAATCCCAGAAGCTACAGAACACCCATATTTTGGATTATCTCATAATTTCCAAAGGCAGAATGAGAGTAAGATGCCCTGGATGTGGTTAACAGGAAAGGCCCATGTTTGCACATGCCTAACGCTACAAAGGATTTTGTGCTGTGATTCACAGAAACACTTGAGTCTCCATCCCTGGAGGTATTTAAAAGACGGGTAGACATGGTGCTCGAGGACATGGTTTAGTGGTGGACTTGGCAGTGCTCGGTTAACGGTTGGACTCGATGATCTTAAGGGTCTTTTCCAACCTTAACGATTCTATGATTCTATGATACTTCATGCTCTATGTGCCCTTGAGCCTATGCTTAAAATGTGAGAGAAAATCTTATCTTTTAGCAAAACAAGGAAAATCTGTCAACCATGAACCAAACAGACCAACACGCTGCTGTCATCCTGAATCTGCAGATGGAAAACAACTACGTTATTAGCTGCCTTAATTTGTATGGTTGGGAAGAAAACAAATGACAGTTCTAAAGTATAATGGTAAATTGTCCCAAGTCAGCAGCTAAAAATTTCATTGACATCTTTTTAGCAAAAGCATCCAGCTAGTGTTTTTATTGTCTTGGACATGGTACGGATTGTACACTGAGGAATAATTTATTAAGTGTATGTCATAAAACATGGAAAAATTCAAACTGAATAGTAAAAGTATGAACGAAAATGGAAACTGTTACACAACCTTAACTCTAACGAGTTATTGCCAGACATCCACTACAATAAATGCCCTACTAGAGAGCAGTATGAGCTGCACACTGCTGGGGAGCTGATCTTCATAAGGATTCTATACTGCAACATGCATGTAAGTGCTAGAAAAGGAACACATTTAATTTGATCAATGCATCAAAAATACCAAATTTGAAAAATAACTGAATTGACATTTTGGGCTAGGTAGGGAAGGTAATGTATTGTAGCATTTGGACCTATGATAGGATTTGTCACTCACAAGAGATGGCAGCACATTTTAGATTAAAAGGTACATGAGAGATTTGATTTCCCTTGGTTTTGCCATCCCCCCCCAATTTTCCTTGGAATCCTTATTACTCCCATTGTGTTGAACTGCTCTGACCTTCATTCCAAAAGACAAATAATTATCTGTTTCTCCTTTGGGCAGAGAAAGCAAACCAGGAAAACTCTCTATTCTGAATTCTACACAGTTTTGTAGAAACACAACTCTTCACTCTGAAGAAAACAAAGAGGACTATGTCAGCAGTGAAGATGGCTGCTAGCAAAAGTATGCTTCTCAGGAGTTTGAAGAGGTACAAAACTGAATCAACAAAATTTGGATGCCAGAACTGTGGCTTCTTTGGTAAAGCTTGTTGCACTTTTGTCAATGCACCTGCTTTGCTGGTATAACTACGTCCACCACAGGAGTATTTTGTGTGCTCCTGTCTCCACAGTGGTAGTACACTCGTAGTGTAGACATAACCTAAGCCTGATTTTTGTAACTGAGGCCAACGTTTTCACTTAAAGGTAGTCTTTAAATCAAGACACCTACAAATAAATATAACCTGAATTTTAAAAGTTTGACTTCTGAGATGAACAAAGCTTAGAAGTAGTCAGCACTTTTAAGAATTGGGCCACTTTAAATAGTGCACCAAAAAGCTCATATTCAAAAAGGAGCAAACTGAACATTGTGAGACTTGGCTTTTGGATAGGAAGTAACAATCTTAAACTGAAATTAAACACTTGATTTCTTTATACCTCAAGAAGGGGGGCATTCATGGTCCTCCAGCAGAAGTGACAACGCCTCGCCACCTTAGTGGTGGAATTCCTATACCATCCTATACCCATGGAGCCGAAATGGAAATTATGCCTGACTGTTTTTTTTTTCTGCACATAGATAAGCCCTGAGACAGTCACCTATGTGAAGAGGCAATTATTCATTTACCTATTTTAATGCAGCCAAGCAATTAGAGCCTTAACTTGTCCAAGTCCTGTCTTATACTAGATGGATTTGACTGCACTGCCCCTGGACCAGGCATCTTCTCCAGCCTGCTTCTCCAGCAGCAGGCATCTCAAAGCAGTCTCCCTGGCTGTATTTTTTCTGTTAAACCACATGATCAGTCAGTATAACTCATCAAGTGCCACAACTTACCATTTCATTCCATCTGCAAATGTACTTGAGAATCTTTTTATACTTCCTTCCAGATAACTGATAAAGCTATTGAGCAGTATTATGCCAAGAACAGATTCCTGTGAGTTCCCACTAGAAGCAACCTTTGAGATGAATATTCCCCAACTCTAATCACTTTTCAAGATGTTTCTGTTAGCCCATTTTTAATCCATTTGGTAACCCTGGATTACACTGATTTTAGACACTGTTATTTCATTTTGTTTTTAACCACAGTGTCGACAAGACTAAGTAAATGTCATAAAGTACTCTAAGTGTATTATTGTCAGCACAGCTATCTCTGTCAACTTCATTTGTTATCTTGGAAAAAGCAGTATCAAGTTTGCTTGACAAGATCTATTATCCATAAAAACTTGCTGGCTGGCATTAGGCATGATGTCATCTCTTCATTTTTTGTTGGAGGTATCTAGTTTCAACCTTCCAATGATTTTGCTTGACCTATAGTTACCTGGATCATCTTGTTTAACCTTTAAAAATTCTGGCACAACATTTGCTTTTTCCAGTTCACTGGAACTCCCCTTGGTATGCCAAGATTTGTTAAAAAGCAACAATAATGGTTTAGACAGTTCAACTCTATTAATACTCTCCTGTGCAAGTTTTCTAGTCTGACAGAGAATTGAGGAGGAAACATAATTATTGAATTTTGCTTCTAACTTGAATTTTTGAAGAGCTGAACTTCTGCTAGAATGACCTGCCAGCATTTTCACAATGAAGTGTAAAGCACCCATAAGTATCTTTGGTATAATGTTTCAAATAATCTCCAGTGCTGCTGTGCCTTGCAGCAGCAAAATGCTTGAAATATAGGGACAGCCTGCTTTTTATGTACTTGTTCCACCATATGTATTTCCTTTTGTCATTTCCTCCTACCATTTGCCTACATTTTATGGGAAAGCGTGGAAGTTTTACAAGATAAGATTAAAGGAGAGATACCTGAGAAAAAAAAATTGAACTTTTGTACGGTCTTGTAAGCAACCTTTATGGCTGTGTTTGATATAATTTTTAGAAGCTTTGGGTTCAACTAATGTTAATAAATAATCAATGTAATAACCCTCTTTTCAGCAAACTCCTTAAACTGTAGGGGTTTGAACTTAAACTGTATTTAAACACTAGCACTCTTAAATTTGGCATGCATTATTTCTGAAGCTATTGATTAAACATCTTCCGTCTGCTGTCGCATCTTATGGCATTTATACTAGCAGGTGGAAAGGCAAGATGCTGTATAACAATTTCTGTCTTATTACCCTACTTTATCTGAAAATACAGATATAAAAATTTCTTTGGAAAAAACAATGATGGTATGAAAGAAGATTCAAACTAAATGTAAGAAGCTTTTTAAATAGATTAGTGGATTCCGGATTGGTTATAGCTCTTATTTGCTGAATGGAATTACTAGCAAACTGTCAGCTATATCTCCTAAATCAATACCTAGCATCTAGATTTCAATATGCCCAGTTCGAAGCATATTTGAGTATTTCTTCAAATATTTAACCTCAACTTCTACTCTCTTATATGGGTAAAATACGACAGAACAGTGGAAATACAATGTTTTTGTGAATGCCTTTAGTATGTGTGGATTAAGTAAGAAAAACATTTGGCCTGTTACATAAGAAGATAAGAGCAGTACAACTCGCAATTAATATGAAAACTTGTATGTGAAGTTCTCCCTAAAATGGCAAAAGTGATTGCTTGCTTGTGGGAGATGGGTTACCTAGAAGAACTTTTTCCTGGCATTTGGCTGATACCACCATTCTTGATTGACCTTGTAAAGCCTCCTTCTGAATCATTACCCAACACTAACCCACCTACTGATTTATCAAAAGGAATGAAAAAGGCTGGTTTTCTTCTATCACATCAGGAAAAGTTGCTGTATTAATACACTGTTATCTAGAATCTCCTACAATACAATATAACAACATAAAACAATTTCAGGATTCTTTAGGCTTCAATTATGTCCATCTGCACACCGCTCTAATGTTCAAAAGACCTTTCCAGTGCAGTGCCCAATAGCTTATTTTTAAAAATAAACTTTGTCTGGATGAAATTTTAGTTAGATAGTTCCTATTTTTCTTTCATCTGATTGCATGCCAGAACTAGACTACTTTTTTATAAGCTCCGTTATTAGAGAGAAGAATACAATGTGAGAAGACAGCTACTAACACAGGCCACAACTGGACTCTCAAAGAACAGTTTTAAAAGACCAAATCCTGAAAAAGTATTATAAATCTTCTTCCCAATTTCAGTGGAGATACCTTGCATAGGGGTTTGGATTCCTGGGATTGAAATAGTCTTGGAAATAGAAGAAACAAATCAAAATAATGTAGATAATGAATGCTAGTTATAATGACCAACAGAAGCAGGCTAACCCAGTATCTTCTACCTGCTGGGATTTGGTCCCCTGTCCAAGACACCTCTCAGGTCTGGAGGACTTATTCTAAAACTGGCGTCAAGTCTTCTCACAGGAAGACATGTATTTTTCACAGAATTTTTTTTTTTGTTTCAGCATATAAAACCCCAAATATTTTTAGTCAATTCTACTTTTACCAACCCAGAACATAGGGCCAGTACCAAGTAAACTGGGATTCTAGCGATAAATCCTTTGCCAATGTTTCTCACCTCCCCTATCATCTCTGCACTAACAGAACATTTTCTGTTAGTGAAGAGAACTTCTACTTCTTGCAGTCAAAGAATGGAATCAAGACTATGAAAACAAAACAGACACTAAACTTAAGTTTCAATTTAATTTTTTTTTTTTTGAAGGAAAGACAAAGCTTTCCTTCTAAAAGGAAAAGCCCTGTAAAGACATTATTTTCAGGTATGAAAACAGATAGAGGTGGAAGTGGTACTAAGACAGAGCCACACTGACACTTGTGCAGCCAGTTTACATACATAATTATGAAATTCTAAAACATCAGAGGCTTGCACCCAAATTTCCATTTACAGATAATATAAAACCAATTTAGACAATCCCTCTTTACTTAATAAGTATCTGACAGAACTATTTCAAGTAGCTAAGAAAAAAGATACAAAATCCATGTGCTTTGTGCCTATGCTGCCAAAAATGACTTTGGCTGAGATGATACAACTCGACAAAAAACATTTGTTAACATAATGTTATTTATTTCCTTGTTTTGCCTAACTGCAATGTTTACTTTGTACCTGCGTATGTTTGCACTTTTATTATGTTCAAGACTATGATTTCAAAGAACATGGGTTTGTGCAAGAAATATTTAGTCTATCAGTCTGAAACACTCAACGCAACATTCCTAAAGCAACACCATGTAAAAAGCCAATTTTCCCATTTCATCTATGACCTGAAGTTGTGAGGAAAGACAGGAAATTTACCCGATTCCTGGAGATAGCGATACACCAAGAAATTCACTTCGTCACTGGTTATGCTCATCTTAGCCCAACCTCAATATGATGAGGTTTACGAGAAGTGTGATCCACGCTCTGTTCAAAGGGAAAGAAAAGAACAGGTTTTGTTTTATCTCAATTTAGTATGAAACTTGTTATCAAAATAGAGGTGGGAATTATTAAGATATTTAAAGATCTCATATAGTTATTAGAGCTGTTATGTCCCAATGTGTGGCACCCATTAAATATAGTGAATCAAGTACTCAAGGTGTACTGTACCTTTTATTATAATTAAAGAGCAGTATTTAACATATATGAGAGAGCCAGAGGGAGCATTTCAAATCCTGGAAGCCTTTGCAAATGCCAACTCTTTTATTTCTGTGGCTTTGCTACAGGTTCTTTGGACACTCCTTTTTATTGTGTGAGCATTTTCTTTCCAGAACTGCTGGCAATTACAGTCATGTATAACACAACAAATCATAACCTTTTTGCAGCCCCAAATTTGTAATCTAGTTTTCTGTCTGGTAGTTCATCCACTGAAAAAACAGATTCTTTCCCTACAAAACCATGTTACGAAGAGAACTTAAATAAAGTTCCCATAAAATAGAAACAAATGTAAATTTAAGATGAGATTACAAATTTTATTATGGGGCAGGGGGAGGAGAGAGAGAGAGAAAAAAAGAGAGAGAACGCCATATACCTTGTGCCGACAAGGAATACAAATATCCTGGCATTATATAAAGTTATAATGTCATAATGTCTCTGCTGATTAATGGTGAGCAAGAATTAAACTTCAATTATTCACTTAAGTAATCGTAACCTTTAGGATGACAGTTTTACATTACTATTTTGGGCATATACTCTGATAATAAAAACATTGTTTTTTAAATGATGAATTTGTTTTGAACATTTTCCATTAAATCTTGATGATTCATTTCTGTTTGGGAATCTGACTTAAGTAGTTTGGTTTGAAAAGCCATAAGTACTTCTCAGACGTAAACTTTGCAGCTTTGTCAGCCACACCATACCTATAACTAATCATGTAAAGATTTGGATGCAGAAGCACACGCTATGCTCTCGTTGCGTATTACAAATGAAAGACTGTAGGCGTGTGCCGTTTGTTTCAATTTCCCGTATGTCTCTTCTTGGCAAGCAGAAAGGTCTTTGTTCATCGAAAACCTCTTCAGTAATTCCTGTTGCCTAAAGTAGCACCTGCTACTGCAGGCAATGCTGATCGACTACAAGTTTCCCCTGCTGATGATTTAAACCAGCAGGTCACTCATGACTGTAACAGATGTCTCTGCATATTTATGTAAATGGAGGTCTTTCGAACCCTGGTAAGCCTTTTATTCTCCTGGGCTGCTATATTTCACCAATGGCTCGGATGCTGGTTTTCCATAAGAAACCATAGCTTGCTAATTTGGGAGACATCTTCCTCAAGTATTCCAGTCTTTTTTATTACAGTTTGCACTTCACAGAGAACACGAAGAAACAAAATACTGAAAACCATGCAGTCTCGGTGTGGGGGGGGAAATTTCATCCACTTTGGAAAGGATGATCGCTTTCTGCTAAGATTCTCGATGAGGATAACATCAGCCGTATCCAACACCCAGTTCTGTCACACATGCCATGTATCGCCCTGGGAAGTCGTTTGGTCTCTGTTCTCCTCAATCCCTCATCTGTAAAATGGGCTCGAGTTTCCCTGCCACAGGATCAGGAGACTGGAAGCACTGGTGGCTGTAAGGGCTTTAGTTACCAAGGTTGGTGACTGCAGGCAGTGAAAGCACCACTTTCACTATAGCTTTACACATACTTCTTCCAGATAAACAGCCTTGGTTCTGAATAATTAATAAATCCGCGTGCCTCTTTGTGCATACTCATCACCATACAATGAAGAACAAGACAGACATCCACGGCAACAGTTAAGGCCACTTTCACCCCTGTCTGAGTACCTACAATACCTCCGTATCGCTGCTAAGGCCATGATAACAATAAATCAAGAAACTTTGATAACTGTGGGTTTAAAAAAAAACACCTGACGTAACACTTCTAAAAGCATTTTAAAAATAGCAGTTTCAGTATTTGGTGGTAGGAAAGTTGGTAAAGATGAAACCTCTTACAAAAATTCAGTTTCAGCAATGACGTACTTTGTGGTAAAATGAACTTTATTAAACAAAAAAAATCAAGAAACTACAAATGCTGTTTCTGGATGCATCCTGCTAATTTAAGACATTAACATGGTATTTCCCACATACAGAGGGTTACTTTGGGAAAGGGAAGGGAAGGGAAAGAAGGAGTGTTGTTTTTTGTTTATTTTTCTAAAGATGACTTTTCTTAAATGAATTAAAACCAGAGAAAATCAGCCTGACTGCAAAATAAATTGTCCGACAGCCCCAGAAAAACCTCCACAGCAGCTACCTTTGTATCAGAATCCCAAGCACACCGAGTAGCTGGATTTACAATGCATTTTCCCTGAAGTCAGTCAACAGGAATTACTTTGACATATGTGTCGGATCATATCTTTATACACATTGTTACCATGCCATAAATAACCAGATGATCCCCCCTCATACATTTAAGGTTTCTTCCCTCCCACAGATGCCAGTGCAGCAATTGGGTACACAACTGTAAAGCTTTTACCCGTCCAAAACAATACACAGATCTTGGCTTTGACCCAGAGAAATCTATTCATTAGAAATTTGGCTGAGCTATGAAAGACCATACTCGATTTCATTAACGCTCTTTTTGATTTCCTTTTTCTCCGCAGATAAACATCCCAAATAAAAGAGGCTACAGAAGACATGATGGGGAGGAGAGGAAAGTACTTACCTTTTGATTACCTCCAAGTCTGATTCATAAGGAACAAACAACTAGCCTCCCTCTCAATACAATTTTTTTTTAATGCAGAAATGCAAACTTCCGTAGAAAATCACAGAAACCTTCAGTTATCATTGTGATAGATTTATTTCTGCTAATTGAGGGTCTCCTTTTGTTAGTGGAGATTGGTATTACCTAGATTAATAGTTTTTTAAAAGAAATAAATTATAGCTTAGAAACAATACTGATGTGCCTTTGGAGATATTTTACATTTAAACCAGCAATAACATCTTAATCCTTCACAATGTCAAGAGGATTTACAAAAAGCATTCAAACATGCGTTTGAGCTTTCTTTACTCGCAACGCTTTTTCCTGCTCCTAATTACACATAACAGAAAGTTCTATTTACTTCAATCTCGCCTTAAAAATTTGGGTTGTGATCCTGCAGGTATTTGAGAATGTCCAAACATGTGAGCTGAGCCCACTAACACTTCCCAAAGTATAACGGATCCCAAACATTCAAACCCCACCGGTGGACGGGTTGTCAAGATCATGCAAAATTAAATTTAACGCTTATTTTAAATAAACACTCAACTCTCAGTTCTGCTGGGATAGGTTTGCAGAAATGCTTCCCATACAGAGGTAAAAAGCTGGGTTATTAGCTCAGATACACTACCGTTGTGCTCCTAGGGCTGCTTGGCTTTTGCTGAACTAAGTCGTACAGCTGGAGCTGAGCTGGCTCCAGGGAAGCTAACGCTGCAGCACGCTCCCCTGTGCTCTGGGCAACCAGGACAGCTTATTTCCTGGACTACATCACCGGGCTCGATTTGGCTTTGTGCACCGACATACCACTGTTCTCAAATTAAACCTTCCTGGAGCACTGGGAATCTTACTAATGCGCCACGCAAGTAGCTCTGGAGAAGGCAGCCTTGCGTATAGCTATGGTTCAGCACAGAGCTCGCCAGGTCGACTAAGAATAGTTTATTTACATCCCATCCCCTTACTCAAGGATTGCTCTTCCTTCGTCCTGCATATTTTAGCACTGATGCCATAAATAAGGGAGATCTGGCTGAAGAATTAAGGAAAAATAACTTTTTCGACTTTGAAATAGCATCTAAAGGCACAACGCCTCTGCCTTTCTTCTAAAATATGCTCACAGAGTCCTCCAGGGCCCTGTCCTGCGCTCCAGGCTAACCCTGGGGCAGGGAATGGCCGAGGCTATTTCAGGAAAGGAGTTTACATTTGATACTTGAAGCAGCATTGCCATCCACAGGGACTGGGAGTTACCAGTCAATCTTCCCCTCAGGAAGGCAGAAACAGGCCAGACATTTAGGGAAAACACCTAAACTAAAACCTAAACCTGAAACCTAAATAGGAAGCCGGGCACTTCCCATTTCTGCATCTAGCCCTTCTGACAGAAATTCATCAGTTGGCTGTCTGGCCCTCATCTTACCCCCTGAAGAAATCTGCAAGCTTCAGTCTGCTTTAACTGAGTGCTGAGCAGTCGTCAGCTTCTTGGGAGGATTTTTTGGGGGGGTCATTATTGTTCAATAAATACCCTCCCCTCAAAAAAAACCAATGCCAAACCCACAAATTTTCATTTATCCCCTGGAGGGGTTGCACTATTTCTTTGTATTTGCTTTGGGGGGAAAAAAAGGCAAATAGGAGAGGTTTCACAAAAATGAAAACATTCCAGAAAGTCCAAATATTTAATGTTGTCAAATTGATGCCCTTGCCGCATGGGAACCAGAGTTCACGTACTTGTGCTCCCATTTTCTCATCCAAGATGGCTCCATGCATCAAGCCGCGTCTCTCAGGACCCAGTAGAGTCTCCCCATCTCAGAGGAGAGAATGTGAACACGAGAACTAAAATAGACTCTAGGAAGGCACCGTGACAGCATAGCCAAATCAATGTGTTACTGTTTTGCATATGCTCTGTAGTTTAATGAAAAACAACATTTCCCAAAGCCAGAAGCCGATTCTCACAAAACGAGTCACTTACTTAGCCAATCTCAGTATTTTCTGTTGAAAAATACTTTCATCAGAAACTTTCAATGAGCCCTATGCTTCTGTATTTCTAGGCTGCTCCTTACCACAGAGCCAGAAGAGAGTCAGCAAGCCAGCAGCTCGTCCCCAAAGGCTAACGAGCTCTCCTTGGCCCACACCATTGCATTCTTCAGTCTTGGCTTTTATTGCAGCTGCCTCTTCTCGAGGAGGAACTCCAGTATGCTTCTTTCCCAAAATGCCAAAACCGAACTGCTGGAGAGGAAAAGAGCACACTCGGCCCCCTCTCCCCTCACAGTCTCTCCTGCCATTTCATGAAGCTGAAGAATAAAACATGTCTTCTTTACAAGCATCCTGACAAGGGAATGAGACCATTTAATTCCTGCTGATTACAAGGTACGGAGCACGCATGATGGTTCTTTCCAAACTCCACCTATGCCAGTCACCAAAATAACATCTAGCTCTGTTCAAAATGCAGCTTGTGCACGCACGACTTCTAGACTCCTCCTTTGCAAGGTTTGAACTTGACACCTTGCTTTAAAAAATTTAAACCTAAAATATAAACGGTTGCCCCTTCTGGAGATCATATACTTAAGAACCCAAATCAAGATGTGCTCACAGTAAGACCTGCACCATATCCCCCTGGCCTTTCTTAATGAGGACGCAAATAGTTAACTACCCTCATTCTGTAAATGATCATCATAGGTCATCTGAACTATTTAATGACACAAATGAGGCAATTCAAACCTCTCAGAGCTATTGTTCTAGGCTTTTTACAGATGCTTACAGACTTCTTTGCATCACTTATATTGTTAATATTTTGAAGTTTTCTTCACAAGCACAGTAACAAATTTGTTGTTTTGGGGGAATGAAAGCTGAGATTCTGCAGAACAGGGTACTCTCCTTCGAGAATGGTTATTGTGCGGTACAGTATGCGCTGTCTCTCTTAGACCTCCGTCACCAACATTTATAGCAGCTTAATGGGGACAGGGACCTCAAAGAGAAAAGGCAATAGGCTTTTCAGAAAACCTGCATTACCAAACGTTAAGGCTGGCTCTTCTTTTGCTTTTGTTTTTAAGTCTGTTTATTTACACTGACCTTCTGCTGATTTTAAAAAGGCCACACTAAAGCAGAACAAAGCCAGGGAGCCCCAGCTCATCCGCATTCTCACTGCTGCCTATAAGACCACACTGACGAAATAACAACTGCATCTGTATCTGAGAGCTTCAGGAAAAATGGCACAGATATAAAAAAGGTTTAGCTTGGATCCTGACATGTTAGGGTATCTCATACAATTAATCACTGGACTCAACCATATCAGCGTTCAAAATCTGGTACCAATTGAAGAAAGAGGAGGTAGAAGGAATGACAACTATAGACACGTGGCAGTGATCAACGAACCTGCAATTCTGTCTTTAAGAGGTCACTCTTGATGAATCAAATGCTGTGTGGGCAAATCTGACAAAAATGGGGTTTTCATTTAAATAAAATAAAAACTTTGCTCAGGAAGAACATCAGTTTACTATGCAACACCTATAAAGATGTGCTTTTGAACAGATGAATTCCTCTTTTTTTAAAAGCATAACTGTGCCTACTGTACATACTTTTTAAAAAAATCTGCAATAAATTATTGAAGTGGATGTCCTACCCTGGAAAAGATGTTAACAGAATAATACAGAATCCACTAAAATATCAAAACCTTTAAAAAAAACCCACCAAGAGTCCTAATACTAAAACACCAATAAAAATAGCTTGGCCAATTAAACACTTTGGTGGACAGCGTTGCAGAAAGTTTTATTTCAGCATGAATATTACTTTTTTTTTAAATTATAAATTGCATTTCAAAGTGAAAAGCCATTTGGAACCAAACCCACACCTATTTATTTAAAAAAAAAGGGCAACAAGAGATATTCCAGCAATTTCCAAATACTATTCAAACATTTTTCATTTAATCCAACAATTTCCAGCGCAAAATAACTAATTGTCAGCAAAAGACAAGCCTTTCATCACCAAATTCCCAGCAAACTCTACTTCCTCTATCAAAAGATGCAGAACTGTGCATCAGCTCTTTCATACTTATAAACTCTTAGTTTGATCAGGTTATTTTTCAGTTCTCAGCTGGTTTACTTAATTACACCAGCCTCCAGCATTTCAGTTCTAAGAGTTCAAGTGGATCTTTTCCAGCTCCCTTTGCTGCAGAGTGAAATGGGTTTTCCTGTATTGATCTTTCCTTTTTGGCACTTTGCTAAGGGAAAAAAAAGCAAAGAAAACCAACCGCTCTTCTTAATTAGTGCAATTGTGTTATATCTCTTTTATAGCTTAGTTCTAAGAAGAGGCAATTTCAACTAATTTTTTTCTTTTTTTTTTTTTTTTTTAAATAAACAAAAATAATGTTTATACTAGTATATTGTATAGAAAGCTCCAGGAAGCTAAAAATAAGACTGATGGTAAAGACTGATGATAGTTCTAGAACTTGCAAATTAAATGAAATAAATTGTTTTAAAATTAAAAAAGGAAGGAATTACAAAGGCTTGAGAAATCAAAACACATGATTGGATTTAGTTTGAGAATCAAGATACCTCATCACTTGGAACAACTGAATTCAATTGGGAATGCTGCCACTACACAGAACCAGGATTTTCTTCCTTACATGAGCACAAAATGGTAATTAGGACCAAGTGCGGGACAATAGCATGTACCCACTCATTTCAAACCAATTAGGCCAAAATACACCATCATCTGATTGTGCAGTTACTTGTCTGTGTGTGTGTGTGCATTTCCATGGATGTAATGCAACAAAAAATGTGTTTTAAATCTTACAAGTAGTGCTACATGCTCCAAAAAGTTAAGGAAGATTGCAACTGCTCTACTGGCATTTGCTTTCCTTGAATTTTGGTAAGACGAACAGTGTATTAATACTACCTCAAATTTAACTGTTCCCTTAATTTACCTGGATTTTTACTAAAACCTCAACAAAATCAAAAGGAGCAAACATTAGCATTTACATTTTTCACCCACGCTTCACATTCACAGAGTCCTGAGGTGAAAGGAATATGATGGGATGAGTTCCTGCCAGAACTGGCTGTACTTGTTTCATTTTCTTTCTGTGACCGCAGACGTGAGTAAAATAACAGAGCTGAACTTTTAGAATGAACATCCCCCCAAATATTCAGAATAAAGGACACTTTCTTTTTCAGCTGTTGACAATTTCTCTGACACCTAACAATAAAGATCCACTACAACTTCAACGTGAAGTGTCTGAGTCCCAAGCTTGCCTGTAAGAATGGATGTAGACAGACACCCAACTGTGATGAGACAGGCCAAGGTCCAGTAGATAAAACATTTGAGGTGACACCATGGAGCTTCCAGAAACCTCCAATAAGGCCCCGAGCCACCTGCTGCATGGGCAGCGGGGGTTAGCAGGCATGATGCCCATTTTAAATGAGGCAATGCCACAGCAAGGAACACAAGAGTGATGGGCCTGGATGGACAAGTGAGAGACAGCCTGAAGGCCTTGCCCGAAAGATGAATACCTGAATAAGGCTTTTTCGATTATTTCTGATTTTTACCCTGCAACTTTGCTGTTTAAAATGATGCAACTCTGGTAGCAGTGGCCAAAATCCTGATTTTTCCCAAAACGTCTGAGCGCTTTAATTAGGCTGCAGAATCGGGTTGTGTCTTGCCTGCGCACCTTACTTTTGAAGACCTAGATAAGGATAAAACATCCACATGTGGCTTTTACCATGTTCCTTACATAAATTACTTCCTATACCACCCTGAGGGTGAACCCTCATTTTAAAAACCACACCGCTATCACCTTACTGGTTGTAATGGTATTAGTGCCAGCTACAGCAGCAGCTATCTCCACTACCCAACACGCTACGGACAGGCATGGCAGGCGTGTCACACGAACACCGCGACACCAGAGAGGTGATGCGCTGTAAGCGTAAAGGGGTTTGAAATCTTTCCACATCCAGAATCTCCTATTTTGGTCCTTTGCCCCAGAGTTGTGGGGCGCTGGAAATGGTCTCCAGGCAAGGGGCAGCCACATGAAGAAGCAGCGACGCCATGCAGAAAGGCCTGTTTGTCCACATACCTGTAGGTTTGTCTGTTACTCCTTCTCTCGCACAAGGCCCAGATATTCAGTAAAACCTGTGTTTCAATTCCATGTACATTTGAATTTCATGCTATTTTAGTATCTTTTAGGACAGCTTGACACAGGTGCAGTTAGAGAAAGACTACATGTGAAAGCCATTCTGGTACTGTCTCATGACAATACCTATAACTTGCGTGACAAAACCAACCCTTGGACTGAGCAAAGCTCTACATATACGATGACATAAAACAACAGGAGTCTGTGCTGGGCTAAAAAACCTACATTTTTTTAGCCATGCAGGCTGGCCCCGCGCGGCTGCAGAGCCCTAGAAGCAGTGGACAGGAGAAGCACCAGCGCTGCTCGTCGCAGGTGTGACAAGGACAGGCGCATCCCTGACCCCTCACCAGCTGGGGCCGCGTGGCCGCCCAGCGAGCGGAGCCACGCTAAGGATCTGCGAAGGTCTCGAGACCAGCCGGGACCGCGGCAGCCCGGCCAGTTCACGTCTGGATGGCCTCAGGCAAAGGGAATGTGCAGCGACGTCATTAAGGGGGTGGGGTTTTATTAGTTTCTGCTAATAAGCTTAGCAGATGTTACAGGGAACAGTTTAATGTTTTTTTTCCATCATTTATAACTTTATTTTTAATTTTTCCCTCAGAGCAAGCAAAGGCAGTAGATCTTACCACATATTTCAACCTTAACTTGTTTTCCCTCTGGGATTGTTAAAAAGTATAGCTGAGAATTTTCTTTATTTTTATTATTATTATTGTACAAAGGGAAAAAATACTTTTCGCATTTGCCTATAATTCCAAAATAGCTGAAAGGATTATACTCTGAGTTAAAGAGGAAAAAATACTTTTCAGACACACAACATGGAAAATTTCACCCCCCAAAACAAGTATTTTGTAAATTTTAGAATATGTGAAAACAAAGAATTATAATGGAAACTATTTCAAACTTTTATTATGGCAGATCCTATTATAAACTATTTATAAAGACATTAACTATGGCTATAAATACTTAATGTTTTCTCTTGAATAATCCTAAGAGAATGTCAATGTTAAATGCTGGAAGGACAAAGATTATATAGGGTAGTGCAAAGGAACCACAGGAAAATAAATACACAAATTCAGGATATTTCACTGCTGTGTATTTCTACCTCCAACATTTAGCTCTTACTGGAAATCTGTTGGCATTATTGTGGTTTTATTGGGGTTTTTTTGTTTGTTTGTTTGTTTGTTTTTTTGTTTCTCGTTTTGTTTTGGTTTGTTTTTTTTAACACAAGCTTCACTAGGTTTACTCCTGGCTTATATTGGTTTGAGCCCTGGAGAAGGGTCACTAAATGCCTCCATTTTTATGGAAGGTATAATACTGCTTTCCTTGTTGGAAGGTGGAGGGGGAAGGAAGAAGGATGGAGAGATATAATTTGCTTTCAAAGGATGCCTGCAGAAACTTCTAAGTAACCACCGAAGTAAAAGCTTATTTCTAAGTTACTTTTCTGCAGTCACATTGCTAAATATTTCATAGAGAAACTTCCCATAAAAATCAATACAAAGAATTAAGACTGAGAAATCTCCGTCTTATGAAAACCACCTCAAGCGCCAACTTCAGATACTGTTTTTTCTTTATTTCTTTTAACTTTTCCTCTATATGCTCTATATCCAGACTGCAAAGAGCAAAGAATAATTCATGCACAGCATATCCAGTAGTATAATTCAAGTTGTACAACACTATCACATGTATTATCTGCCTTTTCATCCATCCTCCTTCCTTTGCATGCTGTAATTGGCCATTGGGGTGAGGCCGTTTCTCTGTCATTTTAAGGTTTCCTGGCTTTCTGTCTTACTGGTAAGACCAGTGGACTAGTTTGTGCTTCTCCTCTTTAGCTGGAGGGCGTTTGCCCGTTTTTACAAACACATCACCAGCCATGTATGGAGGTACCAAATGTACAAAGGTTTCTTCCCCTCCCAGTCTTCTATCAATTTTTGGTACATTTCAATATGGTATTTTGCGGTTTCCTCCAGTCTAGGGATAGCAGGAGACTTAAGCAGCAGCACTTTGTAAGGTTTGTGTATTCAGATAGTATTTTAAGAGTGACTTGGCAGTCCTTACTCGATATTTTTTTTTCCATTTGTAGATGGGTGAAGAATGTACAACACAGAAAGACAAAGCATCACATTTCTGGTGGCAACATCATGGAGGCCTACACAGCCCTAATATAAATAGCAAAGTCTATAGATTAAAAGGCAACACTTTTTAACCTACTTTTTAAAAAAGCTAAATAGCCTAGAAACTAAGATGAACTCAAAAATCCTTGGGGAGTCAGAGACAGACATGACATAATCTAAGTTTTTCATAAAAAAATTTCAGCTGAATACTTCTCAGGAAGGATTTTAATATATTATGACACAGTTATTAGTTAGCTCAGATTAAATAAAAAAGCACTCCCTGCTTTAAAAAATCAAGATCTAGAGAACTGAAGCCTTAAATCCATACATATAGGGTCTGAGAAGCTTTTAAAGGTTTTAATGCCTAGACAAGAATTGTTTCATCAGAGAATAAAAGGTCCTAAGTTTTTGGCTTTCCCTCCAAGAAGGACTCTAGGGAAGCTAGAGGTGATCAGAAGGGTTGAAGTTGATGTCAATCATATGTTTGCTATTACAAAAATATTATAAAAGCCACTGAACATTAGTAGGATTTTGGGTGCCTAAAGGCTTGAGGGTTACAGGCTGGAAGGGACCTCAGGAGGTCTCTAGTCCAATCTGCTGCCCAAAGCAGGGCCAGCTCTGGGGTCAGACCAGGCTGCTCAGGGCTTGGACCAGTTGGGGCTTGAAACCCTCCAAGGACAGAGATGGCACAGCCTCCCAGGCCGACCTGCTCCACTGCCTCCCTCTCCATGGGAGCACATAGGAAAATGTTTCTCTTTATACCCAGCCTGAACCTGTTGCAACTTGTACCTCTTGTCTCTCACCCTCCCGCCCTGCACCGCTGTGAGGAGCCCAACTCTGCCTCCTCAGTGATCCCTTGTAGGTGCTGGGGGGCTGTTCGGTACCCCTGAAGCCATCCCTTCTTCAGGCTGTCCCATCTCCCCCAGCCCCTCCTCACAGGGCAAGTGCTTCTGCCCCACCGCTTTAGGGTCCTCCCAAGCTCCCTCCAGTTTGTCCACATCGTTCCTGTGTCCGGTCCCAAAACCAGATGCAGTATCTAGATGTGGTCTGACGAGTGCCACATAGCGGGGGACAATCCCTTCCCTTGATCGACTGGCTGCGCTCTGGCTCATACAGCCCAGAGTATTTGTTTCTTCTAGTTCACGCAGAGAGAAATTACACTAGCGTTATAAAGACGCAAAACCTCCATGTGGCTTTAAAATGAACATCAGTATTGGTGTTAATTGAAAGGAAGTAATTTTTCCAAATTGGAACAGTCTCACTCATTGTCCTCTTTACTAATTTTGTTTGGAAAAAGAATTTGGATCTGAAAAATACTTGCAGGAAGGTAGATTGGGTAACTCTCCAGACTGTCATGCCTACAGGATCTTCTAAAGACACTGTAACCGAGTGAGTATTTTAGTCATCCAGCTCCTGGAACATAATTCTCAAAGGCTAGTTAGCTATGAAATTCCCTCTACACGGAATGGGGAAAGTTATGTGCCTGTTTCAAAGATTTATGTGTTTTCCTGTAGCTGTGGATTAGACACTTGTCTGAGACTGGGATTCATTGCTTCAAGTTTCCCCTCCAAATCTAGGCTCCAATTTGTATCTTTGGCTGTAGAGAACTGACGCAGTATTAAAAAAAAAAAAAAAAAAAAAAAAAGGAGAAAGGTGGCAGTGGAAGTGGTATAATAGATTTAAGAGACTGAAGTATTCATGTAAGAATTAGCAGGTTCAAACTTGCATTTTCCAGCTCCCAGGAAAGCACACTTCACACCTGGTTACAGGCTGCTGAAACGAAAACTCTGTGGAGCAAAGAATGTGAGACTCACAAGTCAGAAGGATGGGGAAAGAAACAAGAGATCTGTAACCCCTCTTAATGATCCCTTGCTTATTGCAGGTATCTTGCAGCTGAATCATGAACCATATACGTTTCAATTTTTTCAGCATCAATGAAAAATATGCATAGTAAGTATGAGCATTCTTGTATTGTTTACTCAAAGATGAATTTTCATTAATTTTTTCACTCTTCACTATTTTTTACATATGTTTTACATTACCTTATTAAGGGAAGGTAATTTTGGTCTCTCTTATTTCTACGAAACTCAAGAGACTTTGTAGTATTATGCAAGGAGCAGACATCAACACCTATATTTAAGTATGACACATTATAAGCTTATATTATCACTTATAATTTGACTCCATTTTAACTATTTGGACTGTAAAGCTCCACGGTGAGCGTTTGCCTCAGGTGAAATTTTTTCTGGAAGGCATAAGCAAAAATAGTTCAGTCGTTTCATAGCGAAGGTGGGGAAAACCCAGTTTTGCCGATATTTATACAGCTGTTTCAATGAGAATCTCTAGTGCTTCCACACTTCGGAGCAGGGACTTGATGTTTGGCAGAGAGGTTGCTCTCGTGGCAAAGTGCCTTTTCCGTCACAGTGAAAATCCGCACAAATTTGACTAAAAAAACCCTCCTGAAAATACTACTTGTATACGCTCTGCACAGGTTTGTTAGAGGCCCGTAATTGAATTACCAAAATATTTTCCTTGCATTAACTTTGCTTCCTACTGAGACAACAGGAGCTCAGAGTCTTTTTACACAGGGGAAAGCAGACACGTGCTGATGCAGAAGAAAGGGTGAGGGACGGGACAGGGACTGGGAAAGGCGGAGGGCATCATGGCTATGGGCTGATGGACCACTGAGCTGGTAGTCTCACGTGTCTCATCTCTCTCCAGATAGTAGAGAATACTTTTTCTTCCCAACAAGTATTTCAGAGGAAAAAACTATTAAAGCCAAAATATAACACTGATTTTGAAATTTCTCTGCTGTCCTTCATACTAATTTTTATCAGTAGTTTATTCCTGTACATTTAGACTGTGTGATCTTTAATGCCTTGTAGCTGTATTTATGAACATCTTACTCTTATTATTTTTATGAGCTAAAGATTTTTCCCCCAAGCATTCAATTATGAGACTTAGCTAGTTTAGGGAATTATAAAAAAAAAATTGAGAGAGTATAATTTTTTTTCAACAGAAAGTAGATGGTATTTTTTTCCTCTCCCATTTGTTTTTTCTCCGTTAAGAACAGGCTTAAATAGCATAGCTGTTTGCTTATAAGGACCTGTATTTTACTTTGGTCAAATTTAATTTGAAAATTGCAGAAATTTTTAGCTCTTTATAAACTGCTAATATTTAGTCAACTCCTTTGAATACCAGAAATGCACACAAACACACACTGTTTAATGCATGCTCATTCTCAGGGACTGGATTCAAAGACAGAAAAGCAACAAAACTTCTTGTCAATGCCACTTTTAAAATGCTGCGTTTTGAGGAGGTCATTTTTAAGTCTTTTTAGCTGTCACCGAGCAATATTTTGGTACTATAAACTAGACAAAAGGCGATCAAATAAAATGCATCAGTGAAGAGCCATCACTTAAATTTTTATTCACTACCAACTCGTACAGAGCTGATCTGGAGCTTAAGAGAAGGGATATTCTAAACCCTACCGTCTGCAAAGGAAGCAAAGATTTACTCGTAAGACTTTCATGATGATGCAAAATATGATTCTTTTCTCTCCTTTATTAATAGGAGCCTTAAAATTTAACCTGATGTTTAAGAATGTTTACAGCCCCCCAGGTCCAAAAGACATTTTCCCCCACCAAATACACTGATGCAGATGACCCTTCTTCCAATCAAATATCTTGTGAAAGAAAGCTTAAAGAGAGGAAAAGGTTTGACCAATTCTACATTTCATACTAATACATCACTGTTATCTGATACGTCAATAGCTTTTTGTTCTCTTTAAGAAAAGGAAAAAGTACTATCAAAGATATTTTGTAAAGAAATTTTACTTTTTAGCTGCTGATACTTTAAATCCAGACCTATGCGCAAGTCTTCCACAATAATTAAAAATTGTAAAATACTCTGTAAGACATGTGGTCACTAAGATGCAATGCATATCTACTTATATTAAATGAAGCCCTTAAAATTGTTTTACTTTATGTGAGCTAACCAGTAAGAGGATAATAGCACGTCTCTTCTTTTTTTAACTTAAACGCTCAGCTTCCTTATTTTAAGACCTGACATGGGCACACCCATACAGCACTTATCATACACCCAGAATCAAGCAACTTAGGCTTTTTGTTGGGGTGGTGGTGGGGAATAATTTAGACACATCTCACTGACAAAGAAAAGCAGTTATTATTAGTAATAAAATTTGCATTCCTTTTGGAAGGATTACAATACAAAAAGCAGAAAAATAAATTAAAACACATTATGGGGCGTTTTTATACAATCAATAATGGTAACAATAGTCTAAGAAAAGCATAGTTTTATGCACATGCAAATGCCAATTTTGACATAGAGAGATGGATATTCTACCTCAGGAGTTAACAGTGTCACCATTAATGACTTTTTATGGCTCTGTATTTTCAAAGTGCTCTTAAAACATTAACTAATACACCTTAAATGTTTCTGTGTAGGTTTTGGTGTTACACAGAGCTTCTCAGGCTCTCATCAGATGTCAGCAATGGTTTAACCATTATGGTCATAAGTCACCACATCCATTCTCTTCCAAAGTGAAGGACCATAGTGCATCTGTGACGAACATAAATGTAAAGCACATGTTTCGCAAATTCACGTCTAACCTCTCTGATGATGTCAACTGTTAGTAACAAGCACAAAACTATTTCTACTGTTTCTCAAAAAGCAAAACTAACCACAGTCTTTCTACTTCCACCTCAAGTTATACCGTAACATAACCTGTCAATAATGTTACTATGTAAGAATGGCTCTTAAGAGACTTTGAGTAATCCTTCTGACGCAACATATTAAAAAAAGATCAGAAACATTCACCCATGTGTCAGCTGTTCACTTGCCCCCCGAGTCCTACTTTAACATAGCTTTCAGCTCCTGATGATTCTGTCTGCCATTATCAGCAACAGCAACCAGCAGAGCTGCATCCATCCTCACCGGTGACCTTCCACGAAGCACCTCTTAATTAGTGCAGGGGCTGGCCGACATGCTCTGGGTGAAGGTTCAAGTGCTGGATCATCTCCAGATGACTGATCTCTCAACTGAGTTGCATATTTTTTACTATAAAAATCAAGGAGAGGTGGAGGAAAGAGAAGCCTGGGGACAAGAAGTCAAATAAATTTCTACCAGTGTGGAGGCAGAAGTAAATAACAAATAAATCACCGATTTAAAAACGTTTTTAATGAATCAAACAGCCCTGTGAATGCACGCACAGTGTTGTTACTTCATCACTAAATATGGTCCAGTTCCTTATATCCTTGAATCTGTAAAATATTCTGTAAGAAATATAGAGCAACTAAGATGCAATGGATACCTATTAATATTAAATGAAACCCTTAAAATTGTTCTACTTCATGTGAGCTAACCAGTGAGAGAATAATAGCATGTCTCAACACACCAACTCTTATAATCACTTTTCTAAATAAATACTCCATTGCAGCAGCTTTACGTTTAAATTGGGGCAATTGGTTTATCTAAAGTGAAATGCACAACTTCTATTTAAATTTTTAATAAGGATCCTTTTTGCTTATAAGGACACTTTCATTTAAATTTTGTGCTCAGGCGAAGTAATTTAAAACCAAGTTGCTAGAATGCCTATGACGTGAAGCTGAAGGGGTAAACCATTTACACTTGATGCCTACAATCACTAATCCATAGGACATAGAACCATATAACACACAAATTACCACAGCGACATAGCACCTGATGAAGTCACCTTACAACGGGTGATTGTTAAAATTAAAGTTGCAAAGGCTACTAACTGCTATGGCCTCTCCTGCCACCAGTTGCTGAAGCAGTCGCCTTTTCTTCTGCAAAGGCAAACCCATTCTCCGAGCTTCTCTCTGGAACCAGCCAGCTGAGCCAGAGAAGAGGCATCATGAACTTCCGCGTGTGGCAAGGTCTGAGCAGAGTTTGAACCGTGGGGCTTAAATTCAGGGGACGGATGGCAAACTGCATGGTGAGAGAGCCGATGGGTAGGACCGCATACAGGTATCTGGGGGCGTGGAAGAGATGTTTCAGTGAAAGGGCAACGACGCACGCACAGTGAAGGAGGAGGAGGCGGCTGCCAAGTTGCGGGAAGCAGCCTAGTGAGAGCCGTGACAGGCGAGAGTGCCAGCTGAAGCGAGGCTCCATTCCGAGAGCAAAGAAACTGTTTCCTATTTAAATTCCTGCTGTTTAATTTCACCCTCTAATGGCATTTAGGAAACACCATTTACTTTGATTACAGGTGAAGTTATAAAACAGAAAAGCTGCACAACTGCTTCTGCCTCAAGTCTGTATTCCAAAGATTTCACAACTCCTGAAACACCCACACCACGTTCCCCCACTGAAACCACTCGACGGTGCTCAAAAAACCTGGAAAAAAACCCAACCTTAATTTCCCCCTCCCCCCAAGATCACACATGAAAAAAGACTTGTATTCAGCAAGTGGAATAAATGGGTTTCACACTAACAGAACTGGTGCCTGTAACTATACCTCCAATGTAAAATGACATTTTAATCATTTCAAGAAATCATCCATATTCTTTAGGTATAAGCAGGATACTTGCTCATGCCACTTTCAGAAGTAAGGGATTACACACAGAAGAATGGAAAACTATATTGTAAGTAAATATTCCTGAGGCAGGATCTGAAATATTACTAATATTAGATGTGAATACACTATTCTGAAGACTGTCTTCATTCAGATATAAGGTCAAACTATTTGCACGAAGAAAGAACATGGTCTTGCACATTATTCTTGCACCTCTCGAAAAAGAGGAAAAAAGTTCCTTGTGGTACCGAGTATATATCCCCTATGTTCTTCCACGTTTGAAAGAAGTGTATCATTCCTCCTTATAAAATTATAACATAAAAAAACCACACAGGAGACCAAAGAGCTGCAAGTACAGCTCCAATCTTGTGTTAATTCAGAAATCAAACTCCCTCTGAATTCCCCGGCTGTTCCTATTTCCCATACATCAGCTTAAATTTTGGCTGAATCTGGGGCAAGCCAACCAGCTGGCCAACTGGAGTGGTGATGGTAGGGAACAGTTTACAGACAAAATTTGCTGTTGCAGGTACTGGGGACACAATGGCGTGGACCTGTTCAATCTCCGATCTCAATCCAAGTTCAGCCATAAGTGTGAAAGATAACACAGATGTAGTTAGTTTTTACTCAATTAACATGGCACATCAGACCTTCTTACCTGTACACACCACTCTTCGAGCAGGTAATATAAATAAGCGACAGAATGAGCCATTAGAGGACTCACAAGCTATTTAATAGAATAGCAACCAGGTCCTTCACACTAGTACTTTCTCTTCAATATAAAATGGCAGTTCTGAAGTCACAAATGTATGGTGATAATTAGATGCTCAGTGTTAAACAAACCAGATCAGGCAGGTGGTTTGCAACTATTCTCTTAATAGCATCTCTTAGGCGTCCTGACAGCATCTAAAATAGTGCCTGGACTGCCTGACGTGGCTGGAGAACCTCAATAGCTTTATCTAGCATATCCATTAACCATAAAAACTGGAAGACAGACTTGTCACAGGTTACAGTGTTCAGGTTAAGGACTGCAGCAGAAGTCATTTAGGTATGACATCTCATTAAAATTGTGCTCAAAAGCTGCTATTGTATCACCTGTGACAAGGAAATGCTTGTCGGAAAACCAGTCATTAATATCTCTAATTTTTCTCCTGGATGGAAAGCCTGCAATTGAGTTTCACTGTTTATGGCTATTCCTGTTGGTTTAGAATCATTCCTTCTAGATTGGGCTTTAAAAAAAAAAAAAAAAAAGTCTGGCCAATGTTACCTACATTTAAGTCGTATGTACTGCAATCCCTGTAGTTCAATTAAAAAATTTCAGTCTTGCTTTATAAACCATCTTCACATGAGAACATAACATAAACCATTTGCAAGATGGCTGAATAAAGCTGACTGGCGTGTGACAGAATGTAGTAACTTGTATGACAAATCTGATATAACTTCATTTAAAAACTTTAAAAAAAAACCTTTTAAAAGTTTAAAAACTTTTTAAAAAATTCTTTAGATGTGAGTTAAGTTCTACTATCGCTCTCAATCTGTTTCAGAAATACCAAACCTGAAACCTTAAAATATTAAGAAGAATCTTAACATTTCCACTGCCTGCACTCAACCACTTCAGTTCACACGGACTCCTTCAGGGCATTCAGAAACCGTGTGGTCCGAAGTCTCCTTGTGGATTTTGTTCCATGAGACACCAGGCCATTCCCAAGGATGAAAAGGAGCCTGGTTATTTCCCAACAAGCTTGACATTGTTTTGCCATTTCCTGAATGAGCATATCAGTCCTTGGCCACCACACAAATCATCTAGTCAGGACAGGCTATTTTTATAGTTCCCAGATGGTCTTTATGTACTTTCATGCATGACATGAGCTTTGCAGGATACAACCACTCTGGCGACCTTGGTACATGTGAAACTCTTCTCTCCACGCAAAGAAAGGTAGGAGCTGTGTCGTGCACATGGGTACATCTATTTATAGTTATGTCATGCACTTCAGCTAGCACTGCATCGTTTTATTTTCAATGTACCTTGGCATTTGTCATTGGCTGGAGTTCAATTTGTGTCATAAAAAATATATTGTCTCCAGTTTCAGTTCATTCTAGTTATCTGCTGCTTCCAAAGGGAAATCTGACAAGCCATTTGCATTCAGGAGTCAATTGGTACTTCTGACCCCAGCTCCACATTTTGACAGCAAACACTCAGCAATATGACCCATTTCTGCAATTATATTGGAGATACTATTGATATTCAACGCTGCTGAATAAACCCTTCCAAAAGATTCCCTTGAGGCTGTCTTCACATAGCCTTGGAACTAGTAAGAAAAAAAGTCCAGATTCAAATATTTTGACCTCACCATTATTAAAACTATATGATTGAAACATAACAACCAACAACCTCTAGGAAACCCAACAGAAACCATGCCAGGAATTACAGTCCTTTCTGAGGATAACCAGTTATTCATATAGATTGCTGCTTAACAAAATGGGTAATTTACCACCGGTACAGTAATTCACGTAAACGGACATAAATGGTGTTAGTCCATGCAATAAACCAACAATTTTGATGCGGTCAAGATGCTCACAGCCTCTGAAGGCTCCTTCCACACTACTGAGACCCTAAGGCACAGCAAAGCATGACTGTAGTTTGGGAGGCCACAGAGAGGGTGAAGCCCATTGTACAAAAGTAGAGATGACTGTTTCTCTGCCCAAGAATATTAGTTATGGGGGAAGAATTTGAAAAGTGTCCCTGGTGCTTCAGCTGCCCTTTTTGGCTCATTACTGTGTAGCTCCAGGCCATAACTGAAACCAAACTACACATCAATGAGGGGTATTGACACATGACAGAAAAGGCTCGCGGACTTGGACTTGTAAATAAGACAGCAAATAACGACTTTGTAAGACAACTATTCCGGGCACTTGCTAGACTGGTTTTCATATTCTGCTCCACTTCTGGGCACTACATCAACTCACAACAACTTAAAGAAAAGTTTTTGATGATGATGATGAGTGGCATGTTGGTTTCAAATAGGTTTATATATAGAAGATGAGAAACATTTTATGGAGCTGCAAATAAAACGAAAAAGTGACAGTAGGCATAAAGCCACAGGACACACAACAGAAAAGATGCAACGTGCCTTTTTTCTCTCACTTGGAACAACTTCGTAATTTTAGTACAATGTTACAGGAAAATTTACCAAGGAACTTTGTTTTCTCTCTCCATTAGGGACTCAAGGGAAAACTCTGCTCTGGGTGTCTGAAGTTCAAATAACACTTTCCAGTATTAAACTCCTTGGTCTACCCTTTGACAGAGAATTGACATTTTCCTTCTTCATGTCCAAAACTCTCTACAGTTTTAAAAGCAAGTCTGGTACTCAATAGAGTCACACATTAATCTCTCTGACCTCAAAACTGAGGAAAATAAATGCCCCTTGAACAAACTAAAAGAAGAAATGCCGCTCTTGGATAGCTGAATTGTGCCCATAAAGATGGCAATGGAATCATAGAAGCATAGAATGCTTTGGGATGAAAGGGACCTTTAAAGGTCATCTGGTCGAACCCCCCTGCAATGGGCAGGGACATCAACAACTAGATCAGGTTGCTCAGAGCCCCATCCAGCCTGGCCTTGAATGTTTCCAAGGATGGGGCATCTACCAGCTCTCTAGGCAATCCGTTCCAGTGTTTCGCTACCCTCACTGTAAAAAATTTCTTCCTTCTATCTAGTCTGAATCTACCCTCTTTTAGTTTAAAACCATTACCCCTTGTCTTATCGCTATTGGCCCTGCTAAAAAGCCTGTCCCCATCTTTCTTATAAGCCCCCTTTAAGTACTGAAAGGCCGCAATAAGGTCTCCCTGGAGCCTTCTCTTCTCCAGGCTGAACAACGCCAGCTCTTTCAGCCTTTCCTCATAGCAGAGGTGCTCCATCCCTCTGATCATTTTTGTGGCCTTCCTCTGGACCCACTCCAACAGGTCCATGTCCTTCTTGTACTGAGGACCCCAGAGCTGGACACAGTGCTGCAGGTGGGGTCTCACCAGAGCAGAGTAGAGGGGCAGAATCACCTCCCTCGACCTGCTGGCCACGTTAAAAAAATTATTATAGACTATTATTGGAGCCACAGACACATTTTTGTTTGGTTGGCTTAGCTATAGAAATCAAGGCTAAAGGCAGAATGAAGTATGTGCCCCAGATATGTGCTCTAGGCGTACCCCCAACTTGCAGCCTGGAAGGAGATGTGGGTCTCGCTCCAGAGCTTTGCTCTTCCTCCTGAGCTGTCACACACTTTGGAGAGAAGCCTGCAGGGAAGGACCCCGGTGTGCAGCACCAGCAGGGCCGCCCCCGGCTCACTAACTGCGGGAGCAGGCTGTGCCAGAGCTGCACCTGCCCTGCACTCAGCACAAGGTGCTGTGACAAGCCTCCAGTCCATACCCGCAGGGCATTAGCATCCCGGGGTGCGTAAGTCTGAGCTCTCCATTAGATGCCACCTTAATATGAACAGCAGCAACTGATAAAAACAAATGGATAAAAATCAGGATGTCTGTCTCTGAAGTCTGGCTCCACCACAGATTTGTTTTGTGACCTTGATTTACACCTGAAAAGGGGTGTTTTGTCAGCTTCAGTCAGCGAGAGGTAGAGTGGCTTTGGTAGGTGAATGACAAAATAGAGGTATCATCTGGCAGCAGCAAAGACTCCTCCCATGGCCCTCTTCACTACAGCACCAGTCCTGCTGCTGAAAATATCTCTGCGATATATGAATGCAGTGCAGAGGCAGCAATGCAGGTGTAACTCTTATCTTAAAATTAAAGCGAAAAATTGTGTGATATATTAAGAGACCTACACACACACTGAATTATTTTTCTCTCTTTTACTAAAATCTCGCTAGTGTTTTACAATCTCTCTTTAGCTACCAGCTTAAATAACGTAGTTTGACCACCCTTACAAGTGAGTCGGATGGTAAATTGAGTTCATGGTAAATCCAGCAACTAATTACAAATTGTTAAAGTCTGTTTAGATTAGCTTAAAAACATGTGTTAAAAAGACACATATTTGTTTTCATATCCTACACAATCCCCCCTGCCTTAAAAGCTCGGAACTATCCCAAAATTTACTAAGAGCCACCTGCACACATAAAGAAAAACAGTATTATCCAGAGATAAAATCCTTTGCTATGAAGTGTTATGTTTTGTCTTGCATAATCCCTAAGCCATTTTTGTGCCAGAGAAAGAAAAATGTCTGTAGTAATGAAAATTACTACATGTATTTGGAACCACAACGTGCTTGTGAATAAATCCGTCATTTAACACTGAAATTAAGAGAAAATATTTCAAGCTTGCTCCATATTGTCCTAATGAAGTATGTTTTATAATTCAAAATAATAAGAGAAAATAAGTAGTTTAAGCTGAAGACTGATTCCCGAAGACAACATTTGATTCTCAATTCCAACTCCACAACCTTGGGAAATGCAACTTTATCTTTTTACTTACAGCCCACTGTAAAGTGCTTTATAGTAGTTCACTTAGGATTCATCCACCTCACCAGTGTTTTGTGGTAATTAGCTGGACAAAATTTACAGAAAAAATGAAATGAAACCCAAGATGATAATGCAAACCTTATCAAAGGATATAAACCACCACATATCTCCACTTTAAAAATTCCCTTCAAGATACATCATCATCACAATAATAAAAAAAACAACCCTGACTTTGAATTCAAGGTTGATTGAATTTCGTCACACTCTCAACCTTCCAGCTTCCTGCTAATTCAAATTATTAATTGGCAGATATCCAGAAGAAGCAGGGGAGGGGAAATCTAATTTGTCCATGTACTTAGACAACTAAAAACTCCCTTTACAATTGCTTATCTCCATATTCCCTCTGTTCATCTTCCAGAAAAGCAACAAAATAAAAGCAGAAGCACTTCCTTAGTGGAAGAGAATGAAGTGCTAAATGTATATCCCATTTTTCAGCAACTGCAGAAACACACATCCTTGCCTTTTTTGCTCCCCTTGTTTTCATCACTGGTATTATTAGCTATTTTTTAACCACTGCACAATATGGCGAGTCCTTCTGACAGGAGATGCAAAGGCAAAGCCTCTTTCCCAAAGAACTTGCAGTTAAAGCTCTCGACTAAACCCACTTGAGTTATTAAAGTAAAGGATGAGACTTCATGGCTCTCAAGTGAAGCAGGGGCATGGCAGTGATCCTACAGTACTTACAGAACCTCATCTCTTGCAGGTCTACTGGAGGCACAGTTTACGAGGAAGAAGAGAAGGGATGCAGGGGTCTACATGTAAGTGCACAAAAAAAAAAGGATTTCTCCACTTTCTCAGCTCGCTCTTTCTTATGTCACCTCACATGATTATTTTTGTCTCTTATGGTTTCTTTGTTATGCTTTTAGAATTTCCCTATTTCCCCTCAGGGCCTGGGGTATTCAGAACGAAGGTTATATTTACACTGGGGTGGCTGAAACTTTGCTGTTTTCTATTTCCAAGACACAGTTGACTAAACTTGGCAACATTTACAGTATCTGCTGAAATCAACATCTGACTTCCTCTACACCAACTAGCATTAATCAGATAACTGACATTTTAAAAAAAAGAAAGGTGAGCACTATCATCTGCCTCTTTTTGGTATCAGTCACTTTTTAATGCCACCATTAAAAGAGTGAACGGTTAAATTTGGAAATATTTTTAGCATAAGAAATACAGAAAAATTCAAACTCAACTGTGCCAGGTTATGTAGGCAGTAGAAGGGCTGGAGCTAAAAGTAGTACATAGAATCATAGGACCATTTAGGTTGGAAAAGACCTTTAAGATCAAGTTCAGACGTACAGTAATTGTATTCATATGTCCTGAAATTTGTTCCTTACTGAAACCCCTATGAACGCCTGATGGCTGAAAGCAGAAAGCCTGGGACGTTCCGGCTGCCACCGGCGGGTGACCCCAGGTGGCTGCAGGCCACTTATGGAGTGGGAGAACTCCACCGCCAGGAGCTCAGCCATGGTTGGGCAGAATTAGTACAGCACCGCGGCTCTGCTGGCGAGGTTTTGCATTTCTTGCTGTATGGCCTGCAAAGCAATTTGAACAAAAGGCGTTATGGACTTGGGATCTTATGTTGCTTTACATATTATTCCCATAGTCAACGGGAATAAAATTGACTTTGGGAAACCAAAAGTCAACCTGCACAATTTTTTTTCTTGCACATGACTCTGTCCAGGTTTCGCCTAGGATAGAGTTAATTTTCTTCCTAGTAGCTGGTATAGTGCTGTGGTTTGGATTTAGGATGAGAATACTGTTGATACTACACTTGATGTTTTAGTTGTTGCTAAGTAGTGCTTACACCAGTCAAGGACTTTTCAGCTTCCCATGCTCTGCCCGGTGCACAAGAAGCTGGGAGGGGGCACAGCCAGGACAGCTGACCCCGACTGGCCACAGGGCTATGCCATACTGTATGGCGGCATGCCCAGTATATAAACTGGGGAGGTTGGCTGGGAGGCAGTGATTGCTGCTCAGGGACATGCTGGGCATCAGTCAGCGGGTGGTGAGCAATTAAATTGTGCATCACTTGTTTTCTATATTCTTTTATCATCATTACTATAATTATTATTTTCTCTTCCTCTGCTGTCCTATTAAACTGTCTTTATCTCACCCCACGGGTTTTACTTTTTCTTTTTGGTTCTCTCCCCCATCCCCCTGGGGCGGCGGGGGGAGGGTGAGCGAGCGGCTGTGTGCTGCTTAGTTGCCGACTGGGGTTAAACCACAGTTTAAACATGCTGCTAGTAAGATGTCTCAAAGTGAAATTAGCTCAGATCTTTAGGGGCAATGCCCCAATACCCCTTTTTGCAGTATTGTTGCCATAGATAGATATGAACAGCTGTAATTGACCGAAACTTGTTCAACCATTCGACTGTTGCGCAGGGAGGGTAGGTTACACCTGCCCGTCTGTTGTCAGCATGGACTCTGGCTAACAGTCAAATATGCAGCGAACAGTCACTTGTTACTATGCGCGACAGCATCAGTTCTCATTACGCAGTGAAGATACTAAGGTATGAAAGATATCTGAGCTACAAGCTACGCTGTTACTTTCCAGAATCTGCAGGCAAATTAGAAGGCATAATTTAGCCTTTAACATAACCAAATACCCTTTAAACATGAGGGGAATAACAGTATTTCAAGAGGTTCAACACCCAATTCTAACATTTCAAAAGATGGTACACCATTAAGCAAAGGACACAAAACCTCACGTTTCAATTGCTTCCCCTTCCCAAAGCTTTATGTATTTGGAAATACTTCCACTGTTCTGTCAGTTCCAAGAGGTAAATAATTTCAGTTGTTGTTTAAACTGACTTGGAAAAAACGATGCACCCTGACATCCCTTCCCCAAGCCCTGGGGTGCTGCAAAATCCAGTCACATCTGCACTGCATACAGTAAGTAACCACATCTTGTTTTTAAGTCTTGACCACATCCTTTTACCTCCATTTCAGCTCGGTGGGCCTAATTTAAGTAGTGGTTTACTAATTAGATGAAAAAGCATTAAAAATGCCTGCAAAACGCATCAGGAATCAAGCCCCAGTAGCTATTTTGCCTTCAATGGGCTAATTTCCTGAGTTGCCAGATCAAAGGTATTGCAGATGGCACAGACACAAACAGCAGAATCCAAACTTGAGGATTATAGACAATCAAATGCCACTGACAAGCAAACCAAAACTAGTAATTATAACTTTTAAAAAATGCATAGGAAGTAAGAAGTTCATAAGAATTCTACTGATGGCCCAGTTCCTTTTTGCTCCCAGGTCAGTTTACTTAACAGATCAGGTAGAATACAAATGGGGATGGGGGGAGCATAACATCGACTGGTTTTATTCCAATTCGGGACTGAAAAGCCTATTAATTATGTGAGATTACACACCATCCATAAGGAAATCACTGTTGTTTTCAACTGTTAAATTGAAATTACTAGGGAAAAACAGTCACTGTGCTTTTAAAGCAATGACCAAATAACTTCATATATATTGTCGATGATCCAGAAGGAAAGGAGGCAATTTCAAAGGGCAGAATGTTAATTTTTATGTGCTATAGCACTTAAAAACTACATGCTAACCAAACCCTATTCTGCATTGTTCAAAAGAAAACTAAGAGGGGTTAAATTAATAGAACTATTCAGATGACAAGATATAGCATCAAATAAATTGTCATGGGGTTTAGGGGTTTTTTATGCCCAGTCTGTAGGCTCAGATAATACAAAATACAGGAGCAGGAAAATGTGATCACAGATGCATGAATTTATCTGTTTTATCAGTTCAGTTCTAGTTTAAAGCAGTTTAAATGAGCTTTGATAATGAAAGGCAACGGGACCAGATCAAATAGTGCAAGTGATTTGATTAGCTCCATGCTAACCATCACGGGTAGATTTAATTTAGAACGGAGCGATCACGTCTGACTGTAGTAAACAGCTCAGCATCTGCCTTCCAAGGTAACACCTTCATCAGAGAGAGACTGAGATCCACTGTCCTCACAAAGTTTTTAGCTAAATCCCCCATTTCAAGCTGCTAGTAACTTCTCAAGACTAACAACTACAACAAAGAGAACGATGCAAGTTTCTGTAACACCAGGAAACCCTTGAAGAATGAAATCTGCTGCGTAAACTCTGTCTAAATCTACTGAAAAGTATAATTAAAATTATGTAAACAAGCCCTGGGGCCGAGTTTAGCGGTCAACTAGAGCAACTTGGACAAAGCCACAGCAGAAACCATATACCTAAAATATTTCATCAACACATCAACTCCAGTAGTAACGAACACGCTGCAGTACCAGAAATTTTATTTCCTCCATCCCAGTAAAAACAAGGCCACTCCTATTTTGCTCTCTCTTTCAAAGGGACATGCAATTCTTCCACTGCATAGCAACAAAGGTTTAAATCAATACAAATGCAATCTCATTTGTCTCCCAATATATTTGTGTCAAAATTTTAGGAATGCAAAACATAATATAATGATGCAGACCATTACCTAGCAATGAGTTCTTAATATTCACTCTCCTGTGAAATTCTAAACCAAAACTGACTTAAGAGTCAAGAGAAGAACATATGCAAAGAGGCTAGACTTCAAAAAACCGCCAGCAAAGTTAAGATCCTCTTTACTCACAGCACTGTATGCAAGCTAAGAGCAGACATTGGTTACAGGACGGGTGACCACAGCAAGAAGAGAGAGCTCTGAGAGACACGGCACCGTGAAAGCTTTGGGGAATGACTGAAATAAGCACCGCAAGAGAAATGGAAATTCTATGTAAGGAGATTTTGTAAATTCTCAAAACATTGACATTGATGGAAAAGTTAATATAAAGGAAAGAAAGATGGTTAGTTTATAGAGAAAAAAAGGAAAACAGTTGGCAAATTTGTATTTATACCCATCACAAACTTGCTAATAGGCAATAATAACAGGCTTAATCTACCTCAGACAGATACCAAATTTTCCCTCATTTTTTCATTTTGGCCGCACTAGCTCACCAAGCATCTCGGGAGTGGAGAAACTCAGAGGATCCCTAGGCTCCAGCCTCCCAGCTGGGGCTGTCAGACCATTCTTTCCTCCCCTTACACTCAGCCTCCCTGATCCAACTGCTTCTACCGATCCCCTTCCCCATCCCTTGGAGCACGGTCTTCAGATCCATGTCACTACGGATAGGTTGCTTCCAGACTTTTGCTGGTCTGACCTTGGGTTATTTTATTTAAAACTGACAGTTACCCTTTTTCTTAATGACCTTTGCATAATTTTAGACATCTACTTATGGGGAGAACTTTCCCTCTTTGAGCTTGCAAAGACTGTATATATTAACAGACTTCCAAAATATTATCTAATTAGGATGAATTAAAAATATTTGGGCTTACTCTTAAGGAGATAATTTGCAAAGATCTGTCAGTATCTAGAGAGAAATCCAATGCATACATAAAAAGGGAAAAGAGCCTCTCCAGCTTACTACTAAATAGAGATTTATCAACTCAAATTGTTTAAAACAGAATCATCCCACTATGATTAATAGTTTAACGTAAAGCTAGAGTTGTTTAAAAGAAGGAAATGAACAAAAGTATTGGAATGATATTGTATAATCTGGAAAGGTTTGAAGCAATGTTTTGGGAAAACATGGCTGGAAAGACCTCCCGGCATATCAGATACCAAGTTTAGCCTTAGTCATATTTTATGACAGCTGAACTTCTGGCTCAAAAAATAAAGAATTTGCAAAAAAATCATGAAACTGGCAGTGTAAAATGAGGTTATTGTGCTAAAACCTGAAGTAATATATTTTTAAAACATGGGATTAATTTACATTTAAGGTCAAATTTTGAAGCAAGTTATTAAGCCTCAAATGACCAAAGATTTTTAATGTCTGTATTCATGGAATGGAATCACATAAGTAACAAGGAGACACGGTTTTGTTTAAGGCCAAATTACAATGTTTATTCAAAAAGGAGCACTACACCCTTCTTGTGTAAGTAAAAAGGATTATTGTTTTTGCACGATGATGCTCAACTTTTAATATAGAGGAAAAGACTCATCTCAGTGTCAAAACATATTCATGTCAAATCTTTTTTGGAACAAAGTTCATAACTTGAAAGCTCAAAAGACAAATAAGCATATTTCCTGCATTTCATTTCTCTACAGACATAAGAAGATATTCTAATACTAAGCAAGTCTTTAGCATTGAACTTATTAACAACAAGGCAAGATGATTAACATGTTTAAAGTCTAGTTTGAGTTATATGGGCCACATGATTCAATTCCTGTATAAAAGCCAGCAGCTACACTTGAATTACACCAAGATTTCTCCAAACTAATTTTGTTTCGCTATCAGTGTTGAGCAGAAGAGGCAGAAACAGCAGCAGCATCCTTAAGCTAAAATGCCAGAAGCAGCATTTGACTGCTCAGGATGTATTTACATAGGATTTTGAAGCAACTCCTTGCTATACCTTGATCTGGAACAGTATTTCTGAACTAGCAGTCCAGAAATTGCCATTAACTAGTATGGCAGGAATACTTCTTAAGACAGGTTGCTGTTTTTCTAATCTTGTCAGCTACACTTAATGGGACATATTCTGAACACATGTTTTTAGATAAACCAGCTAGAATGCAAGTTTGCCTTAATATCTTTTGCAATTGCAAAAGGAAGAATTGGTTGGTAAAGGCAAAAGTACACTAAGAAGCTGTAAAATACTACTGTAACAATTTGCAAGTTGATCTTTCACATACACATTTTTCATAATTGCCTATCTATCTAGACAAAAGTTATTAAATGTGTGATATACTATATATGTATATAATTAAATATCATAGACAATTAATATATAGTGCAAATAGTTCAGCAGAAAAGTATTATTTAATTTGCAGGCCAGTGCCAGTTCTGTGTGGGAATAAGGTACATGATGTAGCTAATCTATTAAGGAGGCCCTCAAACAGTAACCTAAAGGGAAGCTTTAATAGTTTTGGGTTTCTTTGGTTTTTTTCCTAGTATCTTCCATGAAGCTAACCTCAGATTTTGCTTGGCACTTTGTATTTCAACGAAGAGAGAAAATGCCTAGCGAGAGTCTTGGACTCACTGGAATCAGTAAGAAGGATGTCAGTGGCCTCAGACCACTATTACTAATAAGAATGAGAATAGATCACTAAAGTACAAACTCTTCAAAGGATGGTATCATTGCCTTTTTGTTTATGAAGAATTCTCTGAGGCAGACTGGCATCTTTTCTGTGTTGTGGAGAATCAAAAATATCTTATACTTTTTAAATTAGTTTTACAATGTTGAATATAATCATTCTTTAAACATACAAACTAAAAAAAAAAAGTTGATGGATGAATCATTAAATCCAGAGACCTTGATTATGGGGAGAACTGAGTAGGGACCAGAAAGAAATTATTTTATATTTCCTTGATCGGAGATATACAATGATGCTATAGAAGAAGGCTCCTATGATTGATTATTCTGTTTATTAGGACTGGAAGCAAGCTAGATAAAAGGGAAATGAATTTGTGCATGCATCAGTTGAACTAAGCTTATTTAAACTGATTTAAATTGACGATAAACAGAATTCATGTTACAGAGATTTGGGATGCTTGCTAATTTACATTGTAGCTCACAGAGTAACCAATAAAAAAGCTTTAACCATCTCAGATATAACAAAAATTATAAACCCACTTTGTTTTATTACAATAGATACCTTGTTTGGAAGAGCGTCTTTCCTGTTCCCCATATATTTTCCAAGTAGCTAACAGCCATATTAACCCAATCTCCTGCACCATTCCTTAGGAGAAGATATAGCACTATACAACCCTGGGAAGCCATGTGATATGGATTGTTCAAAGGGAATTGGCTCTGCCCAAGTCAATACAAAGACTATTTTGAGACATACTGCACAAATGCTTGCACCGATGTAAGACTGGGTGTGCTGCAGCTGTTTGCCTCTGCTCCTTAACTGGAGTTTACTGTCCCTCACAGCTGAACCAGAGCAAAAGACAGCCTGATCTCTCCTTCCATTCTTTAAAGTTAGAGCATCCCAGTATGTTTTAACAGACTTCAGCAAGAGTTGGCTGGAAATGGACTTTGCGCTGAAACAGTCAGGGACACTCAAGTGTGCTGCTCTTTCAGTTCAGGTGCAGGCTCTGCAATCGCAGCTGTTTCTGTGGTGATCATTCACTCTCCATCTATACCATTACAACAACTTTATTAAGTCAAAGTAATCACATTTATGAAAAAAAAAGCTTGGGCCAAGGTACTCCATTACAAAGCCAAGTGTGAACCTCTGACCTCGGTGTGTAAGTAAAAATGTAGCATCAGTGCTGACATGCCGGTAATTCCATTTTTATTAATTATACCTGAAAACTCACCAGTTCACACCAAAGAACTACATCTTAACTCTCATTACTATAGATAAGTAAACTTTTGAGAAAAAATAGTAATTTTATTTCTTTTCACTTACAGCATTCAGAGTGAAGATTAGACAGTAAAATATCATGCTGCCTGAAGATGGAAATTCTTCTGAAATTAACTGATGTTAATCTGTATATTGGGCACAAATCTTTAGCACGTACTATCTATATATTAGCATGATTATCCATAAATTATATTCCTGTTCCATTAAATCAAAGCAGTTCAGGTAGGAACAGCTCATACAAATATGTAAACAGCAATACAGATCCTATACCTCTCCAAGGCTTAATTTATAGAGAAACAACTTATTGAAGGAACAATTATATTACATGTTCTGTTTCTGCGTGGGACGACTGCATGAGACGTTTGGATATTTAGGAGTATGTTTAACTAGACTGCCTGTAGTAATTCCATTTCTACAGCATAATGGGACAAAAGAATTCAGTTTAAAACAGAAGCTTCAAGTGAACCAACCTTTAAAAAGCAGAAAATCCTATTCTTCAGAGGAAAACTGTCCCAGTTCTGTGTGGGAAGCAGCAGATTTACTGCACATACCTAGTCTCTCATTACTGGCAGTTTACAGAAGACACTATGTCTCTGGAATGTGCTATGCACACAGTGTTTGCACAGTACATGTACAAGGACATACCTGAGTTTTCCAAGAGTGCCGCAGCCTAAGGTGAATTCACTGACCTGGGCAAATTTCTGCAGTTGTGCCCAGACAGGCAAAGCAGACTTCAGGCTGATGAAGAAGAACCATTTGCCCACATGAAGTCTCTGCTGAGCAAGCTCACAGAAGCAGTTTCGGGTAACACAGAGCTTTACTCTCACCCACCCTGTGGCAGGGTGGTATGCTCATGGAGGTATGCACCTTTCGCTTAAGCTGGCACTCCAGGTAAGGTAAATATACACTTATTAACAATTATAACAAAAATTGTCTTTCTCCACTCCGCACATCTATTACTAGCACTTTCAAGTGACTGGCACAGTGAATGTGGAATCCTAATATGCTCTACAAATCAAAGGGCAGGGAGTACAGGATTGTCACAACCCAGTCCTAAAAGGTCCGAGTTATGCCTTAAATAACCACCAGCTTAGTTTAAAAATCAAAGCATAATGTGGTTTGCCATCTTATTTTGGAATGCTAGCATTCTTCAGCCTCTCTTGACTATCATCGAAAACCTTCCTTGGAACCTTAACTGTGTTAAAGAAAAGGGGTTTTAAAAAAAGAAAAAAAAGAGTAATAATCTTATTCCACTAGCAGTAGTTTAAAATGCTACTGTATAAAAGGAAGGCTCAAAGCAAGTATCTCAGAAGTTGGCCATGACTGGAATAGTAGTTTACTCATCTCTCCAGCACAATGTAAAGGCATAAAAATTGTTACCTAATAGATAAGTTCACGTTCTCACTAGATATACTTTCTTCTGACTTGGCTGAAAGGTAAAAAAATACTGATTAAGTAATATTTTGTGAATAAAACCAGACTTCACTTAACTATGATTCACCAAGTAGCAAGAGAAGTATCAGGGAATATATGAATAAAACTCTGCTTTAGCCTTGAAACGGCTGCAAATTTAAAGAATGTTTATTTTTATTTTGAAATATGCCTATTTTAAAAAATATATGACAACAGTTCACTATTTTTCAGTGAACAGACACAATGCCATGTGACTTTTAAGAATAACAACACACTGAATAATGAATGCTGAGTGGTCAAAGGGAATAGTTCATGTGTAGGCCCACAGGTGCCATATTATTTGTTGACAATACTTGAAAAACAATTTTAGAAATCAAAATCAATATAGAGTTTATTAACTGAAGCCAAGAATTATATTATAAAAGTTTAAAAGTAGTTTGATTTTTCTAGTTCATAAATCTAACTGACCAACAAAATGATTTGGTGGGTTCTAGTGCCAACAGCATCTGTTGTTACCATACAGAAAACTTCTCTCTCTGCCTGTGCAATACCATTGATGAAGTTCTAAATAAATTAAAACAAACCATTAAAATAACTAATTGTAAAATTGTAAGTTTTTAAGGAACAAGTATGCACGGGTATATTATAATAATTTTCAAACTCATGCACTTGGCAGGCCAACTGTCTGAGCATAGTTTTTTTTTTACTTTCCTTGTACAAAATGCAATGTTGTTCTTATGTAAAAAGAAGACACACCTTTCATCAAAATCAACCATCTTAATGCTGACCTATATGTAATGAAACATTCTTCTCAGTCACACCAAATGAATGCTTCTGAAAAAATACTGTTTTGGAAATATTTTTCAAAAAGAATATTGGACATTTTCTTATGTTAATCTGTGCCTGTGCACTTCTACCAAAAATAGTCACAAGTTGCACTATCACATTTCATTTCTGACATTCTCAAACTGCACCCATTCCAAGCTCCCTGAACAACAGAAACCTGTTTGGCATTATCAGCTGATATGTTTGAAGTATCTTCCACTTACATCCTATCCATCTCGTTCTTAAATTCAAAGTCACTAATTCATACAATAAACATCAACCTAATAAAGGGTGATTTGTTTCTTCCTAGGTATCATCTGCATACTCCTACTGTTTCTAACTGAACTCCCCCAACTCTTCATGTTTCCACATCTAATTTTGCCTCATCTCTCTGCTTCATCTTGCTTTTTACACTCTTAAGGTTTTCTAGTCAAGATACTGTAATTCCCTATGCATTCACACAACGTATCACACATCATCTTGATATAGGCAGCATCTTATCATTGTCACCCCCATCATATCAATAATAAACAATGATAACAGTAAAAATGCATGGGACAAAACTAACATGACTGTATTTTGTTAAAACATATTTTTGTTAGTCTTGATAGAGATTTTGGCCATGACTTTCAAAAGCCACTATTAACTTGGGGAAATAATTTTGGTGCCTACCTAGTAGAAAGTACTAAAGCGGTCTGATACTCATCATGTAAAAATTGTTTCCCTAGCTCGGGCAACTAAACTAGTAAAACACAGGACCGAAGAAATTTCTGTGGTCCATTCCCAGGCACAAGGGAAAATCCACTAAAAATGATTACTAACTTTGTAAATTCCTAACGTTTTTCTCTGCTTCTGGGTTTCCTCTGACTGGTTCAGATAAACGATTGTTACAGAACCACCTAAGCAGATCTGCACCGCTGCTCCTAACGACTCTCCAAAATCCAACAAGGATTTTCTACATTTAATGCCAGTAAGTTACATGAAAACTTCCTAGAGCTTCCTTCTTCGAAACCTGATATCTTCTACCAGTATTGGCTCTGTCTTCACCCTAGACTGGTTAGAGACATTCTCTTGTGGAGAGGAAAGTCCCAGTGTTACTATGAGACGGAGAAGTGCTTAAGCATGTACCGTCACTCCCCGTTACAAAATCTCTGGCTAGTGTAAGACCAGCTGCACGTTTCGTAAGGAATACGTGAAAGAGATCCCGGAGATCTGCCTGATCTTCAGAGTGACAGAAAGTGAAAAGATTCATAATCAATTACTGGTTATGTATCTGGTGAAAAGTTGAGAGGTTATGGACTTTGAAATGGCAACTCGCATCCATGGCGAGAAGGAGCTCTGTTTAGGGAAGAAGCTTCATCTCACCGACGTGGTTACTCTCTGGATAAGGACAACCTAGGGCAAGCAAAAAGCTTCTCAAGTAAACTGGGAGGTGTTACAGAAACAGATGCAATACAAACCCAACCCTACGTATGGACACCTGAGTGGAGAGAAGAATCAGAGGCCAAGGAAACAGGCAAGAGAGGCCGTAAAGCCTTGTTTAGGAGGAGATGTTTTGTATAGTTGCTATCACTTTAAACTGCTGGGGGAGATCTCCACTACTAAAACATTAAAATCAGTACTTCTAACTTTTCAGCAAAAGAGAGCCAGAGAAAAAGAAATAGAAGATGGTACTCTACATTACTGGCACCATTATCTCTCGGAATTACTGATAAGCCAGGGGAACAAGATCTTGAATTCATATAGATAATATGCTAGCAGATCCCATGAGGATATAGTGTTGGTAATATGAGATAAAGCAAACCACCAAACCATATCAGAGAACTGGATGATCTGCTCCTTAAGTATGTATTTGTAAAACATGAAAAGAACTAAGAAGGATGTCCGTCTGAGAGATATAAGTTAGAAATGCCATGCAGTCAGTAGTAACACATCAGGCGCTCCCAAATTTTATTCCTAGAGTACTTTTTCAAATACCAAAAGCGAATTACACTCTGGACCTGCACATTCAATATGTAAAGTTTAGTTAATCATCACAAGCATGGAAGTTCATTGGCCCATGAAACCAGAGGAAAATTCTGCATTTGGGAGAAAATATAGACATGAAAATGTGGAAGGACTCTCCCTACCCCACTGCCACCAGGGACCAAAGGCCACTATTAAACAGTCCAAAAAAGGCAACCTGTGGCAAAAAAATCACATTCTAATTCTGGGTTAAGGGTGTAATTAGATTGAAATATATATTATGAAAAAAAAAAAACCAAACCCAACAAAAACCCACAACTTAGCTAGAAATTAATTCAAATAGGAAATTTTGGACTAAAGAAAACAGACAAGAAAGCAGAGGGCCTCCAACTTCTGATTCATGTTTTAAAAGAATACAAACACACTATGCAAAAAACCCCCAACCAACCAACATATATTTTTTTCTCTGTAAGTAGAAACAAAAACATTTTTACAGATAAGGAGGCCATTAGTAAGCAAAACAAATGTTAAAAGATGACTTTAAATTAGCACACCCAGATAATTTGCGCCTTAGAGTCCTAAAAGTGTTTGCGAGTGTATCATTTCAATGCTGCTAATTTTCAATACATTTGGGAACACCAGAAAAATTCAGTAGGACTTCTAGCTTTTTCTGCCAATATTTGAAGATGGTAAGTGGTACGATCTCAGTAATTATAAGAGCTCTAAACCATTATTAATCTCAGGCAAAATAACCAGCAAACTGATAAAGGATAATCCTCTCCCGGCCCACCTCGCCCCCCAGGTGCCCTTACACAGTAGGTATGAGGCTCTGGAACTCGAGGACCAGGAGGATGAAGATACGGACAGTGATCCGTCCAAGGGGTTGACTGGGGGGAACCAGTCAGCCCCATGCACTACAACGGCCACTGGTAAGAAAAACAGAAGGGTAATTGTCATAGGTGACTCCCTTCTGAGGGGAACAGAGGGCCTGATATGCCGACCGGACCCATCCCATAGGGAAGTCTGCTGCCTCCCTGGGATAAGGATAAGAGACATTCCCAGGAAGCTCCCTAGGCTGGTAAAAGCGTCCGATTATTATCCACTATTGGTTGTTCAGGTTGGCAGTGATGAGGTAGCTGATAGAGGCACAAAGGGACTTCACAGAACTGGGGCGATTACTTGAAGGATCAGGAGCGCAGGTAGTGTTTTCCTCCATCCCATCAGTAGCCAGGAGGCATATGGAAAGGAACAGGAAGACCCATCTCATTAACACGTGGCTCAGACGCTGGTGCCAGTGGTAGAATTTTGGGTTTCTCAGTCATGGGACAGTTCGCATGGCACCAGGCCTGCTGGAGACAGATGGGGTTCACCTGTCGCAAAGCGGGAGAAGGATTCTGGCTCAGGAGTTAGCAGGCCTCATTGAGAGAGCTTTAAACCAGATGCGAAGGGGGAGGGGGATAAAACCAGGCTTGCTAGGGATGAGCCTAGGGGTGGCATGCCTGTGTTGGGAGAAGAGATCTATAGCCCAACTGAAGTGCATTTACACCAATGCACACAGCATGGGCAATAAGCAGGAGGAGCTGGAAGCCACTGCGCGGCAGGAAAACTATGTTGAGGTCGCCATCACGGAAACATGGTGGGGTGACTCACACAACTGGAGTGCTGCAATGGATGGCTACAAGCTCTTTAGAAGGGATAGGCAAGGAAGGAGAGGTGGCGGGTAGCCTTATACGTTAGAGAGTTTTGTGATTCTCTAGAACTCAATGACGGTAATGATAGGGTCAAGTGCTTATGGGTAAAGACCAGAGGGAAGGCTAATAAGGCAGATATCCCGGTGGGAGTCTGTTATAGACCACCCAACCAGGATGAGGAAACAGACGAAGTATCCTACAAGCGGTTGGCTGAAGTCTCACAGTCTCTAGCCCTTGTTCTCATGGGAGACTTCAACTTACCAGATCTCTGCTGGAAATACAACACAGCAGAGAGGAAACAGTCTCGGAGGTTTCTGGAGTGTGTGGGAGATGATAACTTCCTGACGCAGCTGGGGAGGGAGCCACCCAGGGGAGGTGCCCCGCTGGACCTGCTGTTTATGAACAGAGAAGGCCTGGTGGTTGATGTGGTGGTCGGAGGTTGTCTTGGGCTCAGCGACCATGAAATGATAAGAGTTTTCGATTCTTGGAGAAGGAAGGAAGGGGGTCAGCAAAACCGCTACCCTGAACTTTAGAAGGGCAGACTTTGGCCTGTTTAGGAGTCTGGTTAGCAGAGTCCCTTGGGAGGCAGTCCTGAAGGGCAAAGGAGTCCAGGAAGGCTGGATGTTATTCAAGATGGAAATCTCAAAGGCGCAGGAGCAGGCCGTCCTCATGTGCCAAAAGACGAACGGGTGGGGAAGAAGACCGGCTAGGCTGAACAGGGAGCCTTGGCTGGAACTCAAGAAAAAAAGGAGAGCCTACCGCCTTTGGAAGAAGAGGCAGGTGACTCAGGAGGACTACAAGGATGTTGTGAGGTTATCCAGGGAGATTAGAAAGGAGAAGGCCCAGCTAGAACTTAAACTGGCCACTGCAGTTAAAGATAACAAAAAATGTTTTTACAAATATACCAGTGACATAAGGAGGGCCAGGGAGAATCTCCATCCTTTTTGGATGCGGAGGGAAACTTTGCCATGAAGGATGAGGAGAAGGCTGAGGTACCTAATGTCTTTGCCTCAGTCTTTAGTAGTCAGACTGATCATCCTCAGGGTTTCCAGGCCCCTGAGCTGGGAGATGGAGATAGGAAGCAGAATGAAGCCTCAGTTGTCGAAGAGGTGGCAGTCACCAACCTGCTGCTCCACCTGAATGCCCACAAGTCCATGGGGCCAGACGGGATCCACCTGAGGATACTGAGGGAGCTGGCAGAGGAGCTTGCCAAGCCACTCTCCATCATTTATCAGCAGTCCTGGTCAACCGGGGAGGTCCCAGATGACTGGAAGTTAGCAAATGTGACACCCATCTACAAGAAGGGTCGGAAGGAGGATCCAGGGAACTACAGGCCTGTCAGCCTGACCTCGGTGTCAGGAAAGGTCATGGAGCAGATCGTCTTGAGTGCCATTACATGGCATGTGCAGGAAAGCCGGGGGATCAGGCTCAGCCAGTGTGGGTTTATGAAAGGGAAGTCCTGCTTCACTAACCTGGTCTCCTTCTATGACAAGGTGACCCGCTTAGTGGATGAGGGGAAGGCTGTGGATGTTGTCTACTTGGACTTTAGTAAGGCCTTTGACACTGTCCCCCACAGCATTCTCCTGGAGAAGCTGGCTGCTCACGGCTTGGATGAGTGCACTCTGCGCTGGGTTAAAAACTGGCTGGACGGCCGAGCCCAGAGAGTGGTGGTAAATGGAGTCAAATCCCGTTGGCGGCCGGTCACCAGTGGTGTTCCCCAGGGCTCAGTGTTGGGGCCGGTCCTGTTCAATATCTTTATTGATGACCTGGATGAGGGGCTTGAGTGCACCCTCAGTAAGTGTGCAGAAGACACCAAGTTGGGTGGGAGTGTTGACCTGCCGGACGGTAGGAAGGGCCTACACAGGGACCTGGACAGGCTGGATCATAGGACTGAGGCCAACTGTATGAGGTTCAACAAGGCCAAGTGCCAGATCCTGCACTTGGGTCACAACAACCCCATGCAATGCTACAGACTGGGGGAGGAGTGGCTGGAGAGCTGCCTGGCAGAAAAGGACCTGGGGGTGTTCGTTGACAGCTGCCTGAACATGAGCCAGCAGTGTGCTCAGGTGGCCAAGAGGGCCAATGGCATCCTGGCTTATATCAGGAATAGTGTGGCCAGCAGGACCAGGGAGGTGATAGTGCCCCTGTACTCGGCTCTGGTGAGGCTGCACCTCGAGTACTGTGTTCAGTTTTGGGCCCCTCACTACAAGAAGGACATTGAGGTGCTGGAGCATGTCCAAAGAAGGGCAACGAAGTTGGTGAAGAGTCTAGAGCACAAGTCTTATGAGGAAAGGCTGAGGGAGCTGGGGTTGTTTAGTCTGGAGAAGAGGAGGCTGAGGGGAGACCTTATTGCTCTCTCCAGCTACCTGAAAGGAGGTTGTAGTGAGGTGGGGGTCGGTCTCTTCTCCCAAGTAAAAAGTGATAGGACGAGAGGAAACGGCCTCAAGCTGCGCCAAGGGAGGTTTAGGTTGGATATTAGGAAAAACTTCTTCACCGAAAGAGTAGTCAGGCACTGGAACAGGCTGCCCAGGGAAGTGGTTGAGTCTCCATCCCTGCAGGTATTTAAAAGACGGGTAGACGTGGTGCTTGAAGACATGGTTTAGTGGTGGACTTGGCAGTGATAGGTTAACGGTTGGACTCAATGATCTTAAGGGTCTTTTCCAACACTAATGATTCTATGATTCTACAAATTCACTGGGAAACTACAGGAATAAAAATGATGCCAGTCAACACCACTTTATCGAAACTTGGTCAGTAAAACAGAAAGTTTGATTTAATCATCTGATAAAGTTACAAACTGTGGTCAATAGAAGTTACTCCATAAATGAAACACGCAGACTTTTGAACAGCATTTAACTTACAGCCACACAACATTCAGAATAAGAAACTATTATCAGTATCATCAAATGTGAGTAAGATATAGATATAAAATAGTAGCTGTTAACAGGAAATAATAATTGAAGAAGAGTGCTCTACATTACTCCAACAAAATCATCCAGTACCAGCTCAACATTATCTAGGAGTATCATCAATGATACAAAATTAAATATTGTTGATAGCAGTTACGGCACAAAAAATGTCAGACTGGTTAATAAAGGTTGCAGAGTGGTTATTCAGAGTAATATGGATTGCTTTGTAAGATGGGGACGGTGTATTACAGCCAAGTGGACTTATGTAGCAAGAAAGAAAGAAAATGCAGGTAATACGCAGAAAATGGTGCATAGAAACCAAGGACTTAGAAAATAAATACAATCTTCATGGTACAGAAACAATTCAATACAAATGCCAGTGAAACCTTATGACAAAAAGGAGTAATAAAACCCACACACATATAAGTGCATAAGACCAGAGATACTACTTTCATTCACAGCATTAGTGATACTGGAAGAGTGAATACAGCTATATAGCCCCTGCATTATTTTCCCAAGATGGCAAAGATCTTGTTTTTTCTTGACATCTTCTCCATAATTCACCAAAAAGGGGGAAGAATTTTGTACCTCCTTAAGATGTTAACCAGAATGCTCCACATGCTGTTATTAGCACAGTGAGGGATTTAGAAAGTCATGTGAAAAGAGCACAGCAGCAATCTGAAAAGGCTGCAGAGTGCCCATGAATGTTACATGCACACAAAAACAGTCTCTGGTCCCTTCCAGGAGGGCAAGAGAGCTCAGGCCTAATGTTAGTGACTGGGCAGCACTGACAGTGGCGTAGGTACAGCGGTAAGACGGATCTTACCACTGATGTGTTTTGGGGTTATGTCCTCCCACAGCAATTACTTAACACTGAAGCCACTTAAAGACTCGTACAGGAGTTCTTGGCTTCACTACACTGAGGCTCTTCAATCTGTAGCTTAAAAACCAACCCTGAATAGACGCAGACTTTTTGTCAAACGTCTCTATATGAGAGCTGGAGTGCCGTAGCCTTAAATGAGAGCACCGGTAGAAGTATGTCATCACGTATATGCACAGAAACTAACTGCATGCATGGCTTCACCAGGGAAAAACCTGAAAGGCAGTCGGATGGGAAACCGCGTACCCGAGGTAAGCTCTTGTTTGGCAATTACTTTTGGCTTACCTGGTCGTGAGACCCTTGAGCTGCTGAATGCTGCTCCTCGCAGGCTGCTGTCAAGAGTCTGGGGGTTTGAGTTACCATGGAGATCACCGCATCTGACAGCTGAGGGGGCTGCAATGAGAGACAGAGGTACCCATCAAGCCAGTTTCCGTCACCTCATCAGAACACCAGCATTTGACTCCTTTTGCTTTTGGCGTTCGCCAAGGTACTAGCTCCCAAGTTAGGAGCTTTGGCAGAACCGTAAGGGGAAAAAACCCAACACCTATCACAGAAAGAATTAGGGAGGCAAGGGCAAGCCCCAGCAACTCATAGCATTCGAGTGCTTTGCAAAGCCGTGCACTTTTTCAGGAACCTGGAAGAATCCCAATACACCCTGAGCTTGGCTCAACAATTTTCAGCCTCTTTGGTCAAGTATAACATCAGCAAGCACCTCATCCAGAACCGCTGCTGAGCACGGGACTGAAATGCCAGTGCGCTGCCTCAGAACAGTGGGAGAGTGCTCCCTGAGAAAGCCTCCAGTGGGAATTGATTGAGCGTCACTTCTGTGCAAAAAGAAGTAAGTAGGTCAAAGAAATTACCTTCCTGTATGTTTTTGGGGGAAAGTCTAAAGGAACGCATTTATGAAAATCAAACATGAAAGATAGACTGGTTTTCTTCTGCAATAATAAACCTATTTGCAGACTTTTCCATGCCTGCCATCGAGCATGATGAGTAAAGCCTTATTTCATATCTCCTCTGCCATTCGACCGCCATGTATCTTGACTAGTTTCCTACCCCTGCATTTCAAGCCTTAAGTCTTATGCTCAGTTTTTGTCTATGTAATCTAATAATTAAATGCTGTAAAGTGAAATGAGATATTCATTGGAGACTTTTAAAATTAATTATACTCTTCCACACAAATGTCTAACAGCTTTTAAAAATATACATTAAGGATCATTTTATGATATAATCAATTTAATAAATAACATATTTAAACACATCATCAGGAGAAGCCTTCACAAATCCAGTTCTAATTCTCAGTCTGCAGTACTACAACATGTCCTGATTTACATCACTGTGAGGCAAGTACACCATCTAACCAAATACAATTACTCACCTGAGAAAGAGTTATACCTATTCTAATCAGAGGTGAATGACTATACAAGGGACAGGAAATGACTATTTAAGCATCACAAAGTATTAACAATACAACAGCTAGAAGTCCGTGGATTTTCTGAGTTTGTCTACTGAATGCATATGAACCTCCATCTACCTGGCTACCCATACAATTACCTATCTAATTCTCAGGTGGCATTCTGAGATGACTGTTGTCATCTCTCCATCTTATTTTCGAATTGACTCCCATCTCATTTTTCTGTGGAGCATGTTATGTTTATGCAAAATATAATACACTTAAGAAGCATTACTGCGTAAATATAAAATCTGAAAATCCGAGCAACAATTAGAGGATTTTTCTGTTAAAACTTCTCCATGTCTTATGGGAAAATTGTTAAGAGTATTATTATATTAAAATTATCTCTATTCAATACTCCGACATTATGCTATGCAACAGTAACTAACACATACTGAGGCTGCTCTGATGACAAATACCAGGAAAATAACTGGTTGATCTGTGATGGAGGCTTCTGCAAGATTCGTGGAGTTTAAAGGACACTGTAGAATACCAGATACTCATATTGTAGCACTGTAGATTAAAATATTGTTATAGAAGAAATTGTATTAATTCTTTCTGTAATAATTATACTCATAAATTGGCTGGGACATGTTTTCATTTGTTCTGTTTACACATCTTATATACTGGATCACTGGTAGCTTTTACCAGTGACGAGATCACTTAAAGGCCATTCATCTTCCCATGTCACTACAGAGCAGGCAGAAGGTATCGGTACAGGCAGCACTGGTAACACAGGCTGGAAGACCTAATCGAATCCTATAATAAGACTGGTTTTGGTTACTCTGCCAGACAACTTTTTGGTAAAAATGTTCATACTGGCTCTCTACTAAAAAAGTTTTTTGTGTGAAGACTAGAGCCAAGTAAATAAATTATTTTCAAGAATGAAGTGAGGGGAAAAAGACAAATTAGAGATTGAAAGATAAGATTTTTTTATTATTATTTTATTACTCATAAGTGCCAGTAATGCTTAAAAGTTACATAGATTTCCCTTACGATTGGGTGAGAGCATACATGTGGATGTTTGTAGTGATTTGTCATGCTAGCAGATGCCCCTACCCATAAGGCTTTAATCAGCAATAAGAGAGTTTCTTAAAATCTAATTTCATACAGAGGTAAAGTGCTAATATAAGCTTTGAAATGAACAGTATGCAAAGACAGAAAATGGTTTTTAAACTTTCATTTTTTAACTTTCATTGGTAATATTAACATTACAACCTATCACTACTTAAAATAGGATTAAGGTCTCCACAATCATAGAATCATAGAATCGTTAAGGTTGGAAAAGACCCTTAAGATCATGCAACGTAGAAAGAAATTGAAAAAAAAAACCCACCAGAGATCAGAGAATACAGCTGAAAAAGTGATTAGAGTGCTGTAGAAAATACATTAATATGAAATATTTGGAGAGTTCAACTTCTTTGGTTTATTAAAGAAAAAAGACAGATGACCTGATTACAGCACCTAAGTATTTTCATGGGGAGAAAACACTAAGTACTAACCGGCTTGTTAATCTAGCAAAGAAGGGTATACATAAAACAAATCAGCACCTGGAAGCTGACGCCAAAGTCAAATGAGCAATAAAGCACATGCTTTTCATCACCTGTGACTAACCATTAGCACAGCTATCAAAAGGAGAATACAGAGATTCTCCATTTGTTGATATCAAGGTTTAGTGGGATTTTTCTAGAAGATGAATTCTTGTGAAAATGCAAGTTATCCTGTAGTCATAGACAAGTTACTGGGTTTCATACATATAGCCAAAGTTTGCAATACGGAGAAAGGGAGATCAGGTGATGAAGTCATCCCTTCCTGGTCATAAATTAAGTATATTATGATCCAAAACAATTGTCTAGCTTTGTAACTAAAGCACTGGATGGTGATGAGCACTGTGCATGCTAAGCTGCTGGTGCTAGCACATACTTAGGGACACATATGTGCATATACATACACATATAGTGAGAGAGTGGGTGTGTGTTCAGGCCATATGTGGAGTCAGAGAATTACAACCATCCTTCCAGAGACAGGTGGACTAAATTCTGCCGCAGATAATATTCTGGCTTCTAATTTAGGAAGCCAGTTCTTTCCTCCATGAGCTGAAAGGACTCGGTCACAGGAATGTGGTAGTGGGAGCTCTCTTCACACGGGTCATTCGGGGCATCAGTAAGATGACCGAAGGCCGGCAATATGAATGCTGCTCTCTAAATCTGTGCCTCTGCTCTACAGGCATGGAGTAATGAATAACAGTGCTTTGTGTTATTAACTACGTGCCAGTCCTGTCCCTGCAGGCAGTAAGCTTTCTGGGCAGAAGAAGCTTCCTACCAGGGTATTTCAGCAGGTCAGACAAGCGGTTCCCCACCTCAGCTAAAATCCAGGTGCTGCCGTGACCCTGCAGCACCATGCTTGCAGCTCTCTCCCTGCAATGGCAGCCTTACTCCGGGCACACGAGTAATGCGGGCTTCTCACAAAAGGGGGAACAGAAGCAGAAAAGGAAATAAGAACAAGAAATGGCCTGAATGTTACACTGAACTGCTCTCATAGTTAGCAACCTTAAAAATGTCATCCCTTAAGCAAAGGTAAGGAAAAATATTGGACGTGTCAATTTAGCTAGCGTTACTGCTGTTGTTACGCCTTGGGCTGCTAAGCTGCCAGGAAATTTAACCATGTTTAAATATCAACCAAAAATAACAGTTAAAAAATCTCATTCATTTTCACTAACTGTAAATCTGGTACACACGGTTTGACTTTGGATGTTGTGCTACTTCTGAAACCACAAAAGTCAGCCAACCAATGCAAATATGTCCATCGATCTCCTTATCTCTCAGCTACTCCATTGGACACAACCTCCATGAAGCAAAACCACGGAAAACCCTGACATGAACTCACACACAGGCCGCCGATACAAAACCCCCTGCTTATATCAGAAGTGCAAATTTAACTGAAGAATACCAATGTCACCTTTCACCCCTGTCCCCACAGCGCCGGTCAGAGAGCAGCTGCCTGCCGGGACACGGCAGGGTACGAGCTCGGTGTCAGTGCCAAGCCGCCCAGCACCATTTACATTGAGAAGTCAATAAAGTGACCTTCGCTTAAAGGAGGCCTGAATTTGGTGCTGCCCTTAGTAGGCCATAGATGAAATACTACATTTATCCACTGCTTCATATGTACATTTCCTTTTGCAGGCACCTGCATGACTTTCAGAAACTGAAACTGGGGGCCAGATTTATAGGAGGCACTAGAAATTATCAGCTGTGCAGGTGGCTAGGGGTAGGAGCACCTAAATAGTATAGTAGATTTCCTCTTGATTTAAACTCAGAGTAATTAGCTACATTATGTAGGAAGATGTTTTTGTAAATCCTACTAAATTCCTCTAAATAGGTTTAGATACTTAAATATTTTTCCGATCTGATTTATCTTTAAATACTATTTCTGCATAGCTTCAACTAAATTGTTTTATTTCTCTTTACTAAACAACACAGATGAGGAGAAACCAAACCAGTGACATTACTATTCTGTTTCATTACATTTCTCTTAACGCTGTTGCATAATAAAAGAACATTAATTGGGTGACTAATTTATTATCCCTCTCCTTTCTGGCTTTTAAAGGCACAGGAGAGTTTAAATGATAAATAGGCCATCTTCAACAGAAACTGAACTACAAAAGCATTTTTGAGAGCCTTCACTACATCTCCGGGAAAGCAATGCAGGATACCTAGTGCACAACATGAATATTTTGCTTTCTTTCAAATTGATAAACAGCTTTAATATTTTCAAACAACCCCTGGGGGATTATACTTGTAGTAAACCAGGACTATACGGAAGATTCAAATGGGACATCAATAATTATGCCAGCCTTCTGCAAAAAAATAACCTAAAATGTATCTTCTAAAGCAATTCTTAAAAAGTGTACGGACCAGTGAAGAGAACATTCCAACATTTGCAAAACTTCTGCTGATGTGCTGGGTTTGTAGTTTCTTTATGGATTAACATTATATATAAATATAATCACAGCAGCGTAACCACAGCTGTGGCTACCCCTGGGGCATGACCAGCAATTAGTCTGTACTAGGATCACGGATAACACTGCAGTCACGTGGAGCCAGAACCACGACCACCATTTTTAACACAACACAACGTGCTGGGTTTCTCTACCGTGTTTCCACAGAGTACCTATCCATTGGAACTTCAATCTCTGTTCAGAAAAACCCACGCAACGCCTACATATTAATGTATTTGCCCTAAGGTCTGATAGAGTAAATAAATACTATTTAATGGCTTGCTATGATAAAAAATTTCCTCTCTAGACACTTATGTATCTTATCTTTCCTCCATAGCCACCTCCTCTAAAGGAAGTTAGGAGAGCTTTTTTATTTTAAATCTACCACAGACGAATGCTCAGATTTGATGAAGGGAATAAAGTCAGTCAGAAATCAGAGTCAACTTTGAAATAAATATTCATTATAGCACTAGTGCAAAAAAGGCTTCCCATGGTAAAATCTGAGCCAAAGCAACAAAAAAACCTCAGAAATAACCCGTCTTCCCAGAAAAACTTAGAATACTTAGACTTGAGAGCCTCTCCCCAGAATACGACAGTCTTTCAGGTGCAGCTCACAGAGTCTGGACTACCACTTTGAAGCAAGTATCTCGAAGGAACACAAAACTGCAAGTGGAAACTCTTTTCACGTTTCATCTTAACTAACTCTCAAAGCTAGTGGACATCATGAAATTAAGAATTTCGGAAGCACTGTCTCCTTAATTTGGCTATATTCTGCCACCCCTTTTATGCAGGCTCCTCCAGAGATAAATTAACTCTTAGCATCCCGAACAGTAACTCAATACAACCAGTCTTAGAGCCAGACTGGAAGCCACAGTTACAGCATGGACTCTTAAAATCATTTACCACAGCCAACGCTTTGCCTGCACAGACGGTTCAACAGCTTTAGCTTTTTTCTGCTTCAGCTGTGTATTTCAGTGTAGTAGATATTCCCTGAATATCATGTGCAATAGTTTCAGAGATGGGAGATACATGAGCTATCTACCATTATTTGATAGGCCAGTACTTTTAGCAATAATAATGAATTTATGGAAAGCTCAGCTGTCAGGAACCTCTTAGTACTGTAAGAGGATTTTTTTACAGTACATGGATTCATGGATGCTGTGGCCTACAACACAGCAATTCTGATAATTTTTATCAGAAAGATATACACGTATCAAACAGCACGTTTATTTTACCAACCCTCAGGCAAACCAAATGCTATTTTTCTAATTAACAAGTCCAGATTAAAAAAAATACTTCTCTCTTGACAGTAACTCATGAGATTTCTGCTGAACTTTATAAAACATGAAACAAAAAGCACAGCATGTGTAGGACTGTTGTGATGGAAACATAAAGAAAAAGCGCTTAATTATTAAATCTGTGATACTGCAGGTAGGTGGGAAAGAATTATCCCCTTCAGAAGCATTGAACTGTAATCCTCTTGTTTGTCTATTTAGCTCTACCTCAGCCAAAAGCATAGAAGAACAAACAGAAAAAAAGAAATGTAGTCTCCTCTGCATTTCACTAGTGGTCACCATTAACTGATTCAAAAGTAAGTGCAGGCTTACAAAGAAAACCACACAATTTAGTTTAATTCATGTAACTTTTGCCCTGAGTAGATCTGTCATTCTAACCTAGGAAACGAACTTTCAAGTCTTTGGCCCCCCGTTGTGCAAATACCTCATTGCTTTCAGCACGCGCATCTTGGAGGTACCCAACTTCAGAGCAGTACGTGAAAGGATTTGTTGTTTCCCACATTTGGTCGATGCAAAGCACGTACAGTTTTCTCGAGGTGCATCAGTATTGTGAATTGCAGCCCACGGCAGACAGAGCTCATACAATTTTCTTAAACAAGGTTTAACATGCGTAGCCAATATCATCAGCTTTGTTTTGGATTAGCTGTAGTTTCCAAGAAGGTGGGATACAATGGGCGCTGCGGTAATATAATCTTGATGGTGCGGAGGCATAAATAACCATTGCCAGGTCAGGCTTTAGGAGAAATAACTACAATCAACTTACTAGGAACAGAGATGGCAGGCACTTTGGATGTGCCACAGGGGATTTGGGGAGCAGCTTGTCCCCAAAGGACCTTTTTGTAACTCCATCTTGGGTGGAACTTCAGCTACACATCGCTGTAACCAGATGCATATATATGGTAATTAATATATTTAAGTCGCATTTTCCCCTTACATTACAGCAATTGTATGAAACACTCTAGGCTAGAAGCTGCTGAATCAGGAAATGGATCAGAAGCTAACTAAAATGCCTTTCTAGTTATTGATTCCTGCTCTCTGTTTCATGTCAGCTTCCTAGAAGCCATCCAACACAAGCACGAAAGCGTAATGAGTTTCTGAACACACACTCTAATAGTGCACACTGCATCAAAGCTTTCAGTAATTGCCTGGATGCTGCTTCCCAGCAGTACTAAACAACTTAAATATAATTAGCTGGAAGCCCTATGGGCTGCATTTCCCCACTGGAACACCTCTTACACTAATCCATTTATCAGGCTGACAGATGACTGAATCACTCGTACTTTGGACCTACTCTACTAATAATATTTGTCAAGCCAACATTTTGGTTCGTTCCTTATCTGGTACATTTTTGCAAAGAAAAAACCTGTGTTATTTAGAGTGGGGAGAGAACCAGACATAGAACACATTAATCTCTTCCCAGTACTGAACAATGTTATTTGTTTGATTAGCCCACTAAGTATAAAATGCTGCAGCTATCAGGCAGAAAATGGAAACAAACTGTATGCATTATGGAACTGTATGATGCCAAAAATAATAGGGAAACACACAAACACTGAAAGGACTTTTGGAAGTTTTCCAGCCATAGTTTCCAGGATAGTTTTCAGGGTATCCTTCCTGAAGATGGCCTGACCACAGTTGTCAAGCGAAAATTTCTCCATACTATTTACTTCTTGTACATCCTTCTGAACGATAGGTGACAAAAGAAATTTTAAAGCTGTTTGAATTACACGCAAATAGATATGAACTGAACATCACGCTGCAACAGAACTATCCACTTTGCAAGCTGCTAGAGAATTCTTATAAAAGTAAAAAAAAAAAAAAAAGAAAAAAATTAATTTCTTAGGCAGAGTTTTCTGATGTTGTAATGAAACTATTTTATTGTTGTATCCCTGTGGCTTTTATTTCCAGACAGGTTCCAATAAGTGGACCTCTGCAGGGGCTCAAATTTGGGGGATTGCAGGCAAGGTCTTCCCAAATGTGCCACGCTGTTGAAATGAAGTCATTGTAAAAACATTAAATTCTCATCAATTTCTTTTAAATGATGAAAAAGATTTCTCTAGGATGTTATACTCTTATGCTTCCTTTCTAACAAGTTGTGGGACAGGAAATAAAAAGGGACAAAGCTGGTAATGGCCAGTAAGAAGATCTAGAAAAACAGGGGTTTTAAAAGGTGCCTTTCTTCTAGACCCACTATACTGTGGTCAATAATCCATATTCTGGCTTGGAATCACCAGGCCGCAGCTAGAGCGGTAGCGTTGTTTCATCTGGTTATTTCCGCTTGATGTTCTCATCATGGGCACAGAAAATCTTGATGTTGCGAAACAATAAAACAAGAAGAAATGACTCCTTGTACTACTTCTACGTGAGCCTAACCAATATGCTTGTTGTAAAGCTGACAGTCAACATTCACGAATTCTCTTAAAAACAGTACTGCAAGTTAGAGTTAACCCATGGCCTCATCCTTTTACCTGGAAAGACAGCCATCCATATGAACTCAATTCCAAAGAGTGACTACAAAAGCTATACTTAAATATTTTACAATGAAAGAGATAATTGAAATATATTCAGTGGTCAGAAACTGATTTAGCTTGTGAATCAAGCAGCAGCAAGATGAGTTACAGCCGGCATTTCTCTGGATCAAGACCAACCATCCATCTCAGAACAGGGCCAAGGAACAGCAGCTACTTGGACATTACCAGACTTGATTTTTGAAAATGCAATCACAACTGTTTACACTGCCTGGTATAGTACCTAGCAGGTTATTAAATACTGAGCTGTTTGAGATTTCTTCATGTGAGCCCAGGAGCAGAAATCTCAGTTTCACATGCACTCTCCACCCACTCCTCCCCTCCAGCCTGAAACTGGAAAACTCATCCCAGAGACACTTGACACTTGCACATCGGCCAGCCAACTTCCCTGTCATTCAAAGCCAGCCTCTTCCTTCCCAGCTTCATCTCCTCTGTTAAGTGTATTTGCTACTTCTACAAAAGAGCAGACAGTATCCTGAGGAAGGGCTGCCCCGAACCATACGAACCTCAACACTTGTCAGTCATACTTTCACATGAAATGCAGAATTTCGCACTCGTGTTTCCACAGACTCCTTTAGTGGTATCGAGCAGAACAAACATCAGATCTAATCAAAAGAACATTCTGAAGTAAAAAGTGCTGAAAAATCTTCTCCTGCTTTTAGCCATTTTTAATAAAACAGATCATGGTCACATATTTCCTAAGTTAGAAGCAGTCTTTGCCAGGCAGGGAATGTAACATTACCTTCATTTGCATGCTTTACGAAAAAGCTTGCTACATTGTCAGTGAAGCTGCATTTCCTGGGCATTATTTCTTATTTGAGACAATTCTTTAATTCTTGAGGTAAATAATATCTCTTTAAAGCACTTCCAAAATTGTTACATAAACAGATTCTTCCCTTTATTTTAAGCCGGGGGCAAATATACAGCAGCTTTATAGTTAAATAGTTGCACTAAATTCTTGGGGTTTTTTAATAGAAGCAGAAAAAAGAGTTTGTGGAAAAGAGAGGAATCATCTAAGACTAAAATTTACGTCTGGAGTCGTACTCCACTAACTAGCATACTTCGTATGGTAGGAAGTGTACACTTCGAAGGACACGGCATGCTAAGCAGTTAAGATACTGCAAAAATGCAGATGGTTTTACGAATGCAAACAAATGTCTGTTCTAAAAAGCACAGCAGAAGTGACCTAATGCATTAATATGCAAACAGAACACTTACTTGTAATATCTATTTGAAAATTAGATTTTTATATTCAGTAACTACTATCTTCAGCGTTAGAACGATAATGGATTTTCTTGCAAGACGACTTCTGTGCAGTCTCCATCTTTGGACTCCTGACTGGACCAAATCCAGAACAGCGGGGTCTAACCCCACAGCTGGCCCTGCTTTGAGTCAGGTGTTGGACTAGAGACCTCCTGAAGTCCCTTCCAACCTGAATTATCTTATGATCCTACAATAATAATCTCTCCATATTAAAATTACATATGCTTCTTGTGCTATTTACATAGAACATAAGGAGCTTACTAAGAAACGTAAGGGCACAAACTTGCATATTGAATCCAGACAGATCTAAGATGTTAAAGGTATCAAACATCAGATATTCTTTCTGATCATACAAAGTTTATGCTGGTTAAGCAACTCTAACAAAGCTGAGGATTGATGACTAAAGAAACAGAATGTTTTCGTTATACTGCAGATTACTTTCCAACATTACCTCTTCCTTTTATCTAAATCACCTGTACAGCTATAGGAGTAAAAACTATTTATATTAAATTAAATTACAGTTTAACTATGTGAATTGTAATCTTCCCCCAATTAAAATGCATGACATACAGTAATAGGTTATACTGTCTGGATATGAAAAACGCAGCTGAGAATACTGGCTAGAGAAATACACTAAATAAAAAAAAGAGCAGCAACATGAATTTATCTGCAGTAAACAGTGCTGTGAAAAACCTGAGCATTTCAAAACATGCAGACAAAGAAACCCTCTAACAAATGTCACACAGACTTTGTGGTAAAGAGCACTGGTCTGGCACCTCCTTGGTCTGGGGAACCCAGTCTTTTGAGCTAGCCAGTAACCTAGGTATTTCACCACATTTGAACTTTTTAATAAAATATTGTAAGAGTCAGCAGTAGAAGTGAAGTTCCAGGAAAAAAAACCTTCAAAATTATCATTTGCATGTTACAGGAAATAACTTCCCTAAATTTTGGTCCAGTTGATTGGTTAATCTGATTAACCTGATAGTTGATACTTGCTGTCTCATCATCATATGCCTTATAGGAGTAAAAGGGTATCTACACCTCTACACTGAGACCAAATTCACCTCTTTTGACTAGCATATATGAGAATTTTGACTAGTATACATGAGAAAAGTTTGTTTGTATAACGAGATTGGGATAAATTCCTTTAATGAATTTCAGTAAAATATTATCTCTCAATATATGTGATGTTCTATGCTTTAATGCAATTCTGATACCATAAATAGTATGATCTAACCATCTTTGGTTTGTTTTATTTCATTTTTCCATCTACTTTAAGAGGTATTTTAGCTAATAAAGCTCACAGATTTTTAATGACTGTCTAGTATGTACTTTATTAAAGGGACACACAGAAAGAATAGTCAAGATCTTAGTATTAGCTAATGGTTATCCAAATGATTTAGCCAATACATGGTTTATACTATCTATCTCATAGTATGTTCAGATATAGTAAAGTTCATAAAGAACGTTCCAAAGCCATTACGAAAAATCTTAATCAAGTGTCAAAACTTAAATTAAAAAAAAAACTAAACCAAACCAAATGCAAAACCCCACCAAAGCTTGAAAGTTCAACTAAGTAGTTAAACTTGTTGAGGAGGGAGAAGGACACTTTAAATGCAGAAAACTGCAAAGTTAGGTTGCTTTCCTTTTTCCTGAAGCTTCCTTGGCCTTGCTACTCCAGCATGAAAGCCCAAAGGTCCTGATTCTGTTGCTCCAAACATCATTTCTTGAAAGCTTGCAAGGACCAAAGAGCTTAACAGTGGAAAGGGGAAAATGCTTTGATTACTTCCAGAATCGTGAAGTGTCTCACAGTGTTTAATTGTTTAATGCTTACCTGTGCATCAATTTTATTTAATAAATTCTTGTAGCTCAGTTCAATTAGTAGTAGGTCTGTTTTTTCAAATGCTAAAGTAAGAAATTAAGAACATCTGAAAGTCATACAGATCAGGACAATAATCCAAATTACAATGCAGGCTGCTTAAATTGGTATATATATATGTGTATGTCCTAACATAACACTGCGCCTTCATGTACATTTTATAGTACCGAATTTTATGCAGCCAGTATGTGATGTTACTTTTAGTCAGCATTAAAAGGTGATTTTTCCCAGGGTCTCAGAAGTGCAATTACCATTGACTTCAAAACAAAAGGGAAGCAGCCTGCAGTTCTGGAAACCATGTCAGTCTTTTCATCTTGGAAACTAAACTCTCCTTCTGCAAATTGAGAAAACTATGAAAAGTGAGAGCAACTATTTGCACAGAAATATATCTGCTTTTATTGTGCTGTATTAAATGAAACAGAACCTTGTTATTTCATGACGGTACATGTAAGGGATGTTCATGCCATTTAACTTTGATTCCAATTTAAGTATATGTATATGGATGCTCATGCCTAAAGCTGGATTGTATGAATATTCAGTATTCATTGTCATGAGTGGTTTTCTTGCATTACATCACCAGGAAAAGAAGGACCTAATAGCAAAAGATTCACTGAAGTCAAAGAAGAATTATAGCAACGATAGCAGCAACAAAAAAAAAGGATCATTAAGAGTCTTTTTGCATCTCAGTTTACAGATGTTGCTTACTTTACATCTAAGTGTTTTAGTGAGATGCAAGGTGTGACAGTCATTTTTTGCCTGAGCCTTTGAAATTATTTAGGAAAATTCTGAGGCATAGGCTAAGAGGCTTAGAAGCCCTGCTTAGAAATTTTGGAGGACAGGTATTAAAAAGTTCAATTTCATCAGGGTAGGAGTAAGTCTAGCCATTTTCCCGTTCTATCCACTGTAGTGTGCAATTTCAGCCTGCAGTCATGCTGCTTGTTCTGAGTGAAGCTTCACTGGTCTAGCCTTATTCCCTTGCTTCTTGTAATCACTCTTCCCTTACATTCCTGCCAAACATTGCTGCCCCTCCGTATCTGTGGAATAACCGCTTATGTCAAAATGATCCTGATTAAAAGAGTTCAGAGAGCTGGTGTTAAAAAGTGTTTAAACTAACCTAGATTATAGTGAACAAATCAGGTTAGGGGGTGACTACATGATCAACTAAGTCTCGTGGGAGGAATACTGAGCAGTTGTGAACAGCGTGGGACACGAGCCTGTTCAGCCTATTCAGCTGCTGCCAGAATAAAATGTGGGAGACATAGAGAACTGCCCTCGTTCTTCGGTTTTGTTCCTTTCTTTTCTTTTCCCAGTATTTAAAACCCTAAAATTCTTATTCCTGATTCAAGCTGCCAAGTTTCCTCAAAACAACTACCTCTCCAGCAGTACCCGTCTTCAGACTTTCAAGGCACATCAATATGGTAGCTAAAAAAACCCATCGAAACTAAACAGCTCCCCCCCCCCCCACCAAACACCACCTCAGTAAACCAGCCAGGAGTTTAAACACAGTCATCTTGGCGTCCTCAGTTCACCTTGTTATTGCACCTCCGGTTGCTGCAGCACAGACGGCATGCAACATCTCCCACTGTTTGGGGACTGCCCCTAAAGGTGAGCCATATGTTTTGCAATACCTAGAAACAGCAGGATAAGATAAGGAGATCTCTGCAGCCTTAAGGCAGAGTTGCTTTGATGTCACTGCTTTGTGTCCTGCCCTTATTTATTTATTATTTTTGTAATCCAGAGCTTTTGCAATTTAATTTATCTGGGTTAAGCCTACAGAAAAAAAAAAATACAAATACGGTGTTTGCGCGCATGTGTGCAATGCCTAGGAAATCTCCTGTGTTATCCGTCTGTGTAACATTTTACCTTCCACTAGACAAATATATTTTTAAACAGTCTGGAATCAAAACAACATTCTCAGCATTCAAGACATTCTGTCATCACTGCCCATTTGTTGCCCTCTAGGTTTCTCTCAGCTGGCAAATTTCCCATTTAAGGAATTATCAGATTCATCTGTTTAGACAAGGCTGCAAAATGAAATGAAAAGCTGGATTATTCTAGAGAACTCGTATTTTTCTTTCAGGGCAGAAAACCCAGCGCGTGAGAGATGAACATTAACAGCAAATGGAACCAATCTCTCAGACTTCACAATTCTACCTCACTGTACTCTGCGAAATCTAATTTTGACTAAGACACCACAACATTTATTTTACATTTATCCTTTACTTCTTTAAATATGTTTATTGCCACTTATTATGTTAACCTGTTTTGAAGCCCTAAATATTATGCTCACAGGCGATGGGGTTTTTTTACTGTAGTTCTAGTAAGCATGCTGCTTGTGCATACTGCTGCTTCTACGCAATTTTTCATAAAGAATTACCAATTGCTTTGCTACCATTTTTTTTTTTTTGTAGAGAGAAAGTGTAAGAAAAAAGGGAAAACATGTAAAAATGAATAAATTACCAGTTTTCCACAGCAAGATGGCTCAGGATTTACTTGAGTGATGGGAGTAGCTTTCATGTCAGAAGCTGTACTGCAAAACCATGCTTGTGTTTCTGGGCCCACTGGCTGCAGCACTAAGATTTCCGGAGGCATATGCCATGGTTCTTAGTACTGTAATACACTAAAGCTCTACACAACCCTTTTGTATCAAAGTGTGGGAACACTACTTTCTCCCCCTAGGTACAAAGAAAACTGTGGGAAGGTCTGGAGAAATGTCTCAATGTCAATTTTCCTTACTAAACAGCTAAAGCAGGTTTCGTTTTCTTTCCGCAAGTGAGTGAACTAAGAAAAACACTATCAAATTCAGGGTAGGGTTTCACGCGCTGAGTGTGTGTGCACATGCACGTGCACCAAGTTAAGCAGAGGATGAACACAAGAGAAATCGTAAGTGATCCTAAAGTGATTAACATTAACAGCAAACCCATTACCGAGCCAGAACTGCTTTATGGAGACTACTGCCTTCCAGTACTGATACTAAACCACTATCTTACACTGTTCACCCAAGTAAAAGTCTATTTCAAGGTGTTATATTGTTATAACACAGTGATTAATCAATTTCTTTTTAGAGCCTCCTCTGAGAGCTTAAAAATTCATGATTCACTTTATTAGTATTCTGTACAGCTTTCCATATTTTTTGAGTGGTATGATTAAATTTATCTGTGGTTGCTAATGGTTGCAATACGGAAAATGCTCCATATGAAAGTCACTGTTCCACATACACCCAATGGATCTCCTTAAAACACATCGTGAATCCCAAACAATAAGGACTGCAAGTGACAAATCCTTTTCATTTATTCTCAAACAGGCTAACCTGAATACGCTGTTTGTGCAAAAGGCGGACAAGACAGACTTGTGAAGAAATACTGCAAATGGAACAAATAAAATAGTGCACTATATTTGCCACATTTTAAGGTTGCAAATTAGTCCATAAACTCATTTGGGTTCAGGCCCTACTGACTCACATTTTACAAGATAAAAACTCATCCAAGATTTGATGCTATGAAATGAGGACTGCCAAAAAGCATGCTGAACTTGGAAATTTGATGTGTTCCAGTTCATCACTAAATTTAAAGATTTTCTACTAGGTTTCAAGGGTCTTCATACTATCTTATTTATTTAGACCACATGTTCTAGTAGTCCAGGCTTGGGCATCAAAAGATACTAAGTAGTACACATTACCATTCTGGGCATAAAGTATTAAAAATTTCTTAAAGAAATAAACCAAGTGTTTAATAAGATTGAATCCATTATCCATAGAAATTGCCAGAGATACAGACCTACCAATACATTTTGGTTTTACTGAATGTAGCAAGATATAATAGCATACAGTCTCATTAAAGAGCCAACCGACAAATAATTTTGTGCCATCCGAAATGATAGTTCATTCTAAAACCTGAAGTCAGGCACTGAAGAATAGTAAGATATACTGTAACATAATAAAAAACAATGTAAGAAGAGCAAGGTATCAAGGTATCTATCATTAAGTAACAGTATTATGAGGTTCTAGCAGCATAAACCATGGTTGATATCCCAGTGATTTCTCTGTTGTGTGCATTGCAATGTATACTCTGGAAGAACAAAGTTTGCTATGCAGAAGTTAAATGACCTTGTTGTTTCTCCTTTTTTTTTTCCCGAGCTGCTGAGCTATTCAAAATCCTGTAACTGAAGGGTGTTTTCAAATGGAAAAAGCACCTTGGTTCCGAAAGAGGCACTGGTGTGACTTTTCAGAAATATCATGTTAAAAATAAACCGTCATAAAAATTGCATTGTATTGACTCTGTGACTCTAAAAATGCACTCTAGACTGTCATTACCATTAAAGTTGATGAATACGTTCTAATTCAATGGTGATTTTTCAGGTACAGGCGTCCCTCCACCAACGCACTTCACTTCTTCCCTGTGAAAAGGGGGCTCAAATATTATCATCAGATGGCAATGCAGACCCGCCACGGGGCTAGTGAAGGGGCGCTTCATTAGGAGTCTGCTGACAGATTCAAACATTCTGCAAAATTCCTTAAAGCAGAAGCATGCCATTAATTTCGATATTTATTACTTTCTGTGAAAGATTAAGTGACTCAACGTTGGGAAGGCCTTTACAAGGCTAATATTTTGTCCCTGTTTAATGCTTTTTTGCTTCATGATGAGCCTGCCTATTATGAGACTAAACTTATTCCAAAGCATAAATTAAGCAATAAGACATGACAAGCAGGGCATTTGTAGGCAATTTACTTACCACCTGAGGCATGCTACAACGGCTCAAGGCCAAAGGCTGAGTAACTTTAACCATTCAATAAATGCAATAATAATCAAACTGAAATGCACAGCATTGGGAGACTTATGTCTATCATGATATGGAATTTATACATAGAACCAAGTGCTTCTGTACATTTAGCGACTCTTACTAAATAAATGGTATTAAGAAACTTCTAACCATTGTTCTGAAAATGCTATCCAATACAAATTAAATGTAGAGGTTTATATACATTGTTCTATGACCAGATGTTGCTTGTGAAGTGACAGAACTACCCCTTGGACTGTAGGTCCAGTACCAATTTAAAGAAGTCCATGCAGACATGTATAAATATTGAAGGACTGGGCAGCATAGGACAGGACAGGTATCAGCCACTCTAGAGATTTAGCAACTGGCCTGTGTTACCCTGATCACATACCAATTAATTAAGCTCTAGTTGTGGAAGCAACAAAGAATTAATTTAACATAATTTATTTTTTCTAACAGCACTACCTCATCTCATTCTGAAGAGACCGTACACAGACATGCGGCCATGCTACTGGAACATTGTTTACTTCGTTGCTTCAGCTTTAATGAGTAAAACAATGACATTACTTAGGTTCGTGATCTATTTGCCAGTCACAGTAAAGTTCACCTCTTAAATGAATAGTGCGACAAGCTGGCTTTAATTTGTACTCGGCATACCAACAATTGATTTTTCCCATAAACTCACTCTCTGCTCTGCTTTGTAACTACATGGTCTGGTCCGGTTTAACCCTGGTGCAGAGAGCTGCCTTCCATCCACATTCCTAAAAACTCCAAAAAATTAACACGGCTGAGAAGAAAAGATGTGAAGATCTATTCCTGAGGTGGAAAGACTGGGCGGTAAACTGTTCTACAGGAAAGCACAGCACCTGTTTGTTCTGTGTCTTCATTCTGCTCTGATGAGTCTTAATCTGTAAGGAGGGCTACTTCTAAAGACGAAGATAAGAATAATTATTTCAAAAACTGAGAATTAGCTACTGGATTCTCTTTTCCTGTCTCTTCTACCCTACTCCCCCAAAACAAGGGGAAAAAATCCATCCATAGTTGAATAGTGAATATGAACACACGTACATAAAACCAAAACCCTTTAAATATCAGCACACTGGTGTTTTCTATGTTCATTAGTAAATGAATGGTATCACATCCAAGCTCTTGGATGTTAAAGACAGAAATACACAGCTCTGGGACCCGCTGCCACTGCTCCTAATGCTGAACTAAAACACGCTAGCAAAAATCCAAATGAGACTATTGTTATTTTCTGAGTTAAGAAACCATATTCTACAAAGGGGTTTCTTACAGTTCAGTCCAGACAAAATGTAACTTACAATCTCATACTAAAAGAAGTGTATCTGTGTTCCAATTTACATAAGTCATTCTTTTCAAGCATATTAAATTTTTTAATATATTTTCCACAAAACACAATTCTGCATAATATACACAATATTTAAAATTATTTTAAATACAAATTTAAAATCAAAAGACCATAAAATCAGACTTAGTACATCAAGTCAAACATTCACTTTAGCCAGTATCTCTTCTTTAACCATGGCAAAAGTAGCTATCTAATGAAGAATGTATGAACAAAGCAAAGAGACAGTGGTACTCTCCCAGCCCCTGCCAGCCTACAGCTCTGAGACCTCCTGATGGTTCCAGTATCGAGACACACCAGTGGAACATTAACGCATACTCCTTGCAATTTATGACCACAGGAAAAAATTCTGCTGTAGATGTGTGGCAGGTATCATTGTAATGTTACGGGGCAAAATACCTAACTGGGATTTTACCTATCTTAACTCTACTAGTTGAGCACAACCCTGTCCTTAATTTTTATATTTCTTGTTCTAAGTATGAAAAAGATTCTAGCATTCAACTCCTTCTTTTGAACCTGGCCCAAATCCAAAACCAAATACACAAATACTTCTACAATAAATTTGCACATTGAAGCTATGCTGAGAACTGGGGACTTTCACAAACATTTATTGCACAAATGTAGAATCTTCAAGTACATGTACAAAAAAGTACAATTTGTAGAGGTGATAGACCTATCAAAAAATTAACCAGAGAAACACTGTTGCACTTTTCTTCCTTTTTGAAAATCTGCCTTTAGGAATATTGCGCCTCTGGTAAAATGGTGTTCTTTTCATGCAAGTGTAATCACTTGGCACTGCGCCTAAGAACACTCCCAAAGTATGCGGTGATCTTGAGGACAAGCCCATTGCTCACTTACATTCTCCAAACATTCAGTCTTCAGACTTTTATGACTTTCCTCCAAACCAGGGGGACAGAATTGCTGGGTTATTACAGAACAATTCTTATATTTTGGAGATGCAGTGCCAGTGTCTTATGTTACAGCTGCTGCTGCACTGTCTCCCACTTTACTCTAGCTGAATAATTAAATACCCTTCAGTCCTTCTGTCAGTCCTAGACTCAGCATGGCTGTTAATCAATATCACATAAAAGCGAATTAGGCTTAGGCAACTGTTGCACAAGGCAGAATGCATAAGGCAAGGGGGTAAGAGATCTCCTCTTTAGAAGAGAAGACTAATTTTATGTATTTTAAAACACGCCCTACCAATGTCCACACAGACTCGTGAACACACAATACAGACACAGGTGTGCGGGGGAATCCAAATTAGCCTCAGAGATTTGTTATACCTTAACAGCTACCAACAGTCACTTCTCCTTCCATTCTCTCCTAAATTCCCCATCTTCACATGTTTTGGGGATCAAAGAAAACTCTCAGCATCAACGTATTTAAAGTATTCAGTTTGCAGGGAAAATTTGACTGCATTAAACCATTTCTGAAACTTCTACCATGTGATTGCAAAAGGGAAAGATAAACAAAAGAAGACATTTAATAAATACTATCTGAATTCTGCTCAGTGCAAAACATTTAGGAAGACTTATGTTTCCAATAATGTGAGGAATTTTTCTAGAATCTCTAAACTGGCCACAAGTTATGTATTTTTTCATTCTTTTCTTGTCCTGCAATGAATCAATAGGGCATTAAGAGCAATCCTAGGCTAAGAGTCCCAACAAATGAAAGATTCACATGAAGGGGTGTAAATTTTCCCAACGCTGCCCTGCCACCATGCTTACACTCAGATCTACCCAGGGAAAAGGAGGCGCAGTTCCCACGTCCCTCCAACAACTCCTCCTTTCTGATGAAATACTCCAGTATTGAATTTAGGAACAGTTCAAACTTCCTACCAGGCCAAGAAATGAACTCACAGGTCAAACAGCAGCAATTTCAGGTGGCTAAATAAATAAATTAATGGTGATGATGATGCCATCAAGCCACCGACATAGAGGTGGAAGACTGTGTACTCTTTACACTCCTCTGTTCTGGGTGGCTTCTTACGTTTCATGTTTAAAGACCTGGTATTTATAAAACACACTAATTCAACTTTAACCCATGCACACTGTAAAAATAACAACTCTGAGTAATGAGGAATAGACAACATTTCAAATGGAAAACACTAAGTAACTGATTATTCTTGATATTATACTTTCTGGAGCATTCAGCTGAAATTCAGTTTTGCTAGAAACTAGAACAGTATTTCCCCCCCAATCTTACTGGTAATGTGAACAGAACCTGTATGTTCTGTATCTAATTTATAACTTATTTCAATTTTTTCGTCTCACCAAGATTTGCTTCAAGCTGTAGGAAGTGTGCTCCAGCTAGCACCTCTCTCAAAACGATTCAGAAACCATATTCCATACAGCACACAGTCCCTGCTCATGAATCACAGAAAGAACAGCAAAACAACTTCAAACAAACCTGGGTTTTTTTAGTTTCTTCAGTCCCTTCCCTGGAACTGCTTAGCCTCAAGGAAGGCTGGCCAACTTCTGGCTCCCAAGCCAGAGAAGCGATGGTGGTGTGCCAGATCTACGCTGCTGAGTCGGCCGGGGAAGGCACTAGGAGGAGGGACAGGGCACCTCTGGGTGTGAAAGGAGGCAAGGCAGAAGGGGTGGCCATCGGCTTCGCTATGTGCCCTGAGCTTTAGCTGTAGGCCCAGCCTAACCTCCTTCTGAAGGGGTGCAAACGGTGCCTTGCTGCTGTTATCTCCCCCTCCCAGAGCTCACCCACTTCACTTCAGGCAACACCCTACGTCTTTTCTGGATCTTGGCCAAAAAGATTCTGGTGCTGCACAACCATTTACAACACTGATATTTTAGTCATTTTTTTCAGAATGTCTTAGTACGCACTGATTAATATATAATGAAATACAATCTTCACACCAACTCAGTACTGCAACTTGCTTACCATGAAGCTATGTTACATACATACCCATGGAACAACTTGTGCTAACCCACATTTACTGTTTTTACACACCATTTAGCTAGAAACTAATGAATGACCCCTTCTTATATACAGGGTCATAATTTTTTTAAAAATGAAAATTAAACTTCAGTTAAAATGTAAAAAAACCCCATCTTTTAAACACAATAAGATCTTTCGAAACAATGTTTTACCAGTTAATAAAAGTTTATGTAAAACGTGCATGACATTTAATAAAACAGTCCTGCATTTTGAACCAATTCAGTACATACAAGAGGAATTGTCTATAACTAGCGAAATTAACTGAATATTTCTGGCCCGTATGTCCTCCAAGATTTTAAAACCAACAGAACTCAACCTCTCTTTCTTAGTATTCTAATGAAATTACTAATTGGGAGAAAGTAGGGGCTTTCCTGCCTAGTCATCTCCCAAGCAGTTTCTCATCTTTAAGCTAGTTGCTAAATTGATAGGCAGAAATGAAGAAAAGCCCTTCACCTGCTGGAAAGGCTACAGTTGCCAAACGTGGGTTTACTACCTTGGCCAGGTCCAGGTGCATAGTTAAGAGTCTTCTCGCAGTTGAGCTGATGACTTTCTCTAAAACTCCAGGAGCAAATACTGTCTGAATATTATTTTCATTAGATCAATGAAAATAATAAATTCAGGACTTAATAGGTCCCTATTCTGCTTAGGACTTACAGGTCATGATTTTGCATTTCATATTAAATTGCAAAGAAAATCTGTTCCGTTTCTAGTAAAAACTCAAAGATTTCATTTTTAAGAGATTCGTATTGACTTGTGATTCAGCAGAATCTCCTCATGATGCAGCCATCGTCTGGAGTGGATGCAGTGTGTCAGGCAATACTGACAGACTTGCAGAATGTTGATTAAAAAGCACGTCTTAAAAAATGGAAGTGGTAGGAACAACTATAATGAAAGCATCCAGAGAAATCCAAGCAAGAGACTAAAGACAAAGACACATAAATAAATGCACAGCTCAGTTCCCAAAATAGTTTACATTACCAAACTAATCTCTCCTTCTCTAGGGTCACAGCCAAGTGTCATTGTATTTGTAATCTAAACTGAAGCCAAAAATAAATATATACAGAAATAATAGTTGAAGAGCGCAAGTATTCCACCTTCAAAACTTGATTTTCTATGAATACTTTAGGAGATGTCTAAACGCAAAGTAATTTTAAAAAACTATTTGACAGAAATACTAATTCTTGCTTAAAACTGGATCTCCCCTAAATGCCTTTAGTTAATCCAACTGACCATAATGTCTAACAATTTAGCTCAGCATCCAAAGACCTTATTTCTCCCTTCCACCAAAATGGAGTGTCACACAGACCAGTCTGTTAAATGGGCATCTTTGCCCCTCCTCCAGACAGTTTTCCTCTGACACCTTCCTCTTTTCTGTATTACAGAAGCTCTGGCTGGGATGGGAAATGGCATGAGAAAAACCTTCCTTTAATTAGCGTAGATTGCTATGCCATGAATCAACAAATACACACCACCAGTGCTACCACTATAGTTGTCTTTGTCTCGAAGGCCTATTTGTTTGCCTCCAGTTTCCACTAGAATTCAGCTGCCTTAATCCCCCATATGTCACTCACCTTCTTATTTCACTGTGTGCCAATTCTTCACGCTAAAAGGCAGTCTGTACATGTATGGAATTTTTTTTAATTATGTCTCCAACCTACCAGCTGTCAAACTCTACTTGACATTTACAATAGTGTCTGCAGAGTAATCTGTATCTATTCCAGCTTTTTCCACTGTGCACTACGCTTGCTCTTACTTTATGATTTCACTTTCATTGTGTACTCCTCATATAAAGCTTATCCTTTTTTGTATACATCTATATTATGGTTGAATATGAAATTTGAAATAAAGGAATAGTACATTCTTTATGATGATGATGAATTGCATAATACGTATTGAACAACTCCTCTTCAGTTTGGCGGGCAGAACGCATATTCTTCTCTCTGTTCAGGCATTCAACCATCACTTTGGATTTTGGGAAAAAAAGCTAAATTAAGTTTTCAATGAAGCTTTGCTATAGACCTCTGCTATAAAGTTAAAGCTATATCAAGCAACCAACAGTCAGCTTAAATCCCAAATGTTTTCATGTTTTGCATTTAAGGTTGGATGATAACTTTGCTCTTTTCTTTTACTGCAGCTCTCAACAACAATGAGCAGTCTCAAGAGATGAAAATAGTTTCTTAGTCTGAAAATCATATGGAAAAAATCAACTGCCCTTTAAAAAAAGTTATAAATGTCTGGACAAACTTTTCCCAGATTTTCCTTCTTCAGTTATTTAATGAACATATGGTTATTTATAATGTGAGCTACACTTGTAGTATTTCAAAAATTAGTTATAAACATGCCTAGAGCTACTCAGCTCCTCCCAGGACTATACTGACCTCACTCAATACCCTTCCAGTATTGTTTGCTTTGGGGTCTCTTTGACAGTGAACCCATGTTCTTACTTCAGCGTCTTCTCTCTGCCTTAAAACCTACCTTAGTTTTCTTCTCTTAGCAAGTACCTTATAGCAGGTTACTTTAATTTCAGAAAGATCATAACATCAGATATCAATTATGACAAATAAAAACCTTGGCCAGCAGGCATAGCTAATTAAAAATACATATAAAATGAATGCAAGCTCAGCTATATTTTAAACTAAGTATTTAAGGAACAATAAGGAGTCAATCACTTAGGTTAGTGAAATGTATCAGACACTAATAGCTGGGTTGATGTCTTTTTGACAGGTACAATATAGACATGCGTCCGAGCGAGGCTCCTCTCAAAGTCAGGAGAATGGCACTTCTGGAGCGTGACACACCTGAAGGGTCAGACTCTGCCCCAGAAGGAGAGAGGCCTTGTGGCAGGAGCACCTAAGCCCAGGTGATGGATGGCTCCGAGGCAGACAGACACCTCTGTTACCTGAGGTCTGAGTAACCCGAGAAGTGAGGTGAGATGATCCCACCCAAAAGACCCTATGTTAGTAGGTTACAGGGATACAGCTAAGAGACTAGAAAGAGTCTTCTACTTTTCTTTCTCATGTATGTATATAAATGTGTGTGTACTTATTTTTTTTTTTTCCCAAACAAAAAGAGTTAGGCAGCATCACCCTGAAAATCCAAATTAATCTGCTCCCATGTTTACACAGTTTATTTTACTCACTGTTAGTATCTATGGGGTTTAATGGAACTTCTCATGTAAATATACTGGTTTGCTCAAAACTCCTTCCTGTTTAATGGAGATGTAATTCAATTCAGTGTATCATTTAACTCAATAAATGGTAAAATGACAGTTTTTTCCTTTGCAATCAACATAAACCGCAGATGTAAAACGCATATCAGAAGATGGCACGTTTTTTTACTCCATCTTCTAGCATTTCCTCAAGTACTCTAGTATACCATTTGTATACATTGTGTAGTATACATTGACTGAAACATGAGTGTTGCATATAATCATGATTTCAACTGAAAAAGAAACTGCTCATTTCTTAAATTTCTTCTTAAAAGTACTTTGTTTTAAATGTTCCTATTCATGGCTAATTGTATTTTATACTTCATTTGGTGATTCCACAGAGCTCTGTCCTTGACTCCCTTATTCTCCACTCACAAGGGAATCTCATTTGAAAGTGATTTTAATTATCACTTATGAATAGATACTCTGTGCTCCAGACTTGCCTCTTCTCCACTGAAGACCAGAATCCTCATCCATTTCTGATGCAATCAGGACTTTTGGCTGTCAACTCCGGAATCATTTTGAACACTCAGTACTCTTTCCTCCCTTGCTCTGCAGCCCTTCTTGCTACCCCACTACTTTTGCCAAATACTGTCAACATCACAGGCATCTTGTTTGTCACACAGACTTGCAACCCTTGATGACATTATCTTTAACCTATACATTATTCCAGATCTCCATCTGGAAAAACCTCCAAACTTATGTAAGTATGTTTGTTTTTCTGTAGAATCACAGAATGGTTTGGATTGGAAGGCACCTTCCAAGATCATCTAGTCCCACACCTCTGCCACGGGGAGAGACGTCTTCCACTAGATCAGGTTGCTCAAAGCACCATCCAACCTGGCCTTGAACACTTCCAGTGATGGGGCATCCACAACTTCTCTGGACCACCTGTTCCAGTGTCTATCTAACACCTGAATGCAACTCTTATTAATCACAAAGTTTATGCATAACATTTCTAAGTAACTTACCACTAAATCACACTATCACCTCAAATGCAAGCTTTTATTTTTTTTTTTTTTTTAATTTTTAAGGCCTCTCATAGTCCTTCTCTAACTTCCTTTATCTTATTTGCATGTTAGTGCCCTTGTCTACTTACTACATTTTCAAATAGTAATCTTCATGTTTCTTTTCATGCTGCCTCTTCTACTGGGAAAACGTTTCCTATAAACATCCATCAAGCAACTTCACTAAGGTCCTTCATATTCTTCTGAACTTTAGAAAAGATGAACATTTTCTATGAAAAATGTTGCTTTGGCAAGAAAACCAAAATGTGCTATTCTAATGAGGAGAAAATAATCACTTCTTAAATTCAAATAGAATCTTAAGCCATTTTATTCCTTCAGATATGCCTTCAAAAATGAATGGGAAGAATGGCTACAGTTAAGGGACTCCAGTGACTTGTCACCGAATCTGTTCAGCCTACCAGTGTTATTCCAGATTCACATCCTGCAAATTCATTCTGGACTTGAAAGTCAAACAGACTTTCTCTGTTACGGCTAACCAAACTAATCAAGATTTTCCACGTAAAATTTTTTGCCACCACACCTGCTGTAATTCTATTTCCATTACAGAGGCAGCCAGGATAAGGTTTGGCTCTACACTTGGAATTTAGTTAACGATCTAGTTGATGTCTGAGCCAGAAAATAATTTACCATTCCATAAGCATTCTTGCATGAATAAAAAAGCAGTACACAGGAACTTAGCACACTAAAATACAAAGAATCTGAGGATCCGATCCATAGAATAAGAGATGAACAAATTAATTTAGAGTATGGGCTTTCAGTTTTGTAAAATAAAATTTTAAGTGTTAAACTGTTTGTACTGTATGCTCGCCTGAACACAACATGATTCCTTCCTTGTTCATGTTCTTATTGTGTCTGATTTTACTGGATGCTGTTAAAAAAAGCAAAAACTGTAATTATATCAGGGTGTATTCAGACAACGTTTTATGGCACAATGAAACCCTTGGAAAGCCCTGTCTCTTGAATACCCTCGCATCCCCCTCAGATGCTGAACCCAGGTGACACCACTCCTGGTTATTTCATGTTTACCCCACAAACCCACCACCACCAAGGAAGGAAATTCCAAGGTGTGCTTCAAGAAGCTTTCCAAACAAAGAGCTCTTCTGACAGATGGTTTATGTTTTAACGTGTTTTCCTAAGAAAAGCTACGCAGTCTTGAAAGCTTTCTAACTCGGGCAGCTACAAGCCCTGGGTGGAATTTCTGCGAACCCATGCATGGCTTTGTGAGAAAGGCTTTTGATCACGGACATCGGAAATCCCAGGGCAAAGACAATAGCCTGCTAACTTTTTATTCTCTGCTGTTCCACAATAGCTAACAAAATCAAGATTCGTTAACCCCTCCTCCAAAAAAAAAAAAAAAAAAAAAAGAGTGAGACTGGTCACAGTCAGAGAGTTTTATTTAGGTAAATCTCTTCAATGCTTTTATTAGGTTACAAGGAAAACATCAAAGCAAGCTTTTAACATATGCACCACGCTTCTAAAAACTCTTTTGCCTCACTCTCAAATTTACAGCTTATCTAAAAGAAACTGGAGAAAAGGCACGGAGCAAGATTGGAATGACACATCAGACTGATAAAACACTTCAAATAAACATGAAATATCCCAAGAAATTACAATTGATTAAGAAAACTTTCCTAATGTGGTTACTTAGTTTTCTTTTTCCTCACAGAAGTTAGGGGGGTGTCCCCCAGCATTTGTGGACTTTGCCAAATTCACACAGAACTGATTAAGCATTACAAAGGTGCATTGTTTCTTCTACTCTTTCCTCCCCATACGTACTGATTTATTTGGAAGGAAAGTGTACTACTCAACTGGCTTATATCCTCCTAAAATACAGTGGCCAAGATGGAGAAATAAATCCTTTGAGAAGATTGAAAATAAATTGAATATTTTATAAGTGTTATGGGCATTATTAAATACAGGAGCATACGATGAGATTATCATATTCTCATAATTGTAATCCAGACACTTGGTTTGCTACAGGTTATCAGAAGATGTGCATCTGGGCAGGAGGCATCGGACTCAGGGGAGATTTTGTTTTACAGGGGGTCAGTTACGGGAGATTACACAGCGAGAAGCAGCACTGGGATGAAAACTTTCCCTACGATTGCCACCAACACCCGCCCCCGCCCCCCCCCATCCAGGGATGGTTGTTCTGGGTTTTAAACAGATCATTCAGAACTTGTACATATGAAGACACAATATTTTGATGTGGGAAGTTCTGCTTTAATTTAAATTAGCTCTTTGTTAATTTAGAGAAGATTATTTCTAACGTGAGTTTAAACTTTTCTCTTACGACCAATGTGTTTCTAGTTTTCAGTTGAAACAAATACTTTACCCTGTAAATTTACGTAAAAGAATTTTTCTTGCTCCTTATAAAAAAGCGTGTGCCATATTTTCAGTTCATGTATAAGACTTTGGTTAACTGAATTGTAACAGCTTTTAGCATATAAAAATCGAAGCTTTTTAGGCACTTCAGTGTATTTCATATGATATGATATATGACATATATTGACAAAATAAAAGAAAAATTAACAATTTATACCCTATATTGCCAACTAATGGTTTCTTAATGGCACTAGAGAAAAGAGAAAAGGAAAAGAAAGTGAAGGCTTTAATGTTAAACCACACATCAAAACCACTGAACAGCGATCACTGTGGCTGTATTGGAAACAGGGAACACCAAGAGCTGATGACATTCCTTTTTTTCCTGCTCTGCCTCCAGCCCCCAGTGAGACCCGCATGCGCGTGTCAGATTCCTTTATTCTGGAAAGACAAGAGCAGAAATGATGTGGTATCTCCTATACGTGTGCTAAGAATCCACTAAAAAAAGACTATCAGGATCTTTCTGAAAAACTAGGGGAACAGTGTTTTTCCAGAACACAAATATGTTCTAGATACGAATTTTCCCAGGTTCAAATGCGGTTGGTACCTTGTCCTGCCAATTCCTCACTGGCCACTAACATTTTCTCCTACTGAGAGATGAACACAGTCTAGGAACAGTGTCCGAAACAATGCCATTTAATCCTGGTTCTAATAGACTACAACAGCAGCACTGGTCAACACTTCACAGCAGTTTGGGGCCCCATTGTTTTGTTTATTTTGATACACACAGGCACACGCACACAGAGCTTCCCCAGCCCAGCACCACTTCAAAACAACAACAACAATTAAAAAAAAAAAAAAAAACAAAAAAAAAAAAAAAAAACAAACAAAGACTACAAAAAGTCAAATGCTGTAACAAAGTACCAATCAGTTTTATCCTGCGACAAAACAAAACCTTAATCAAATAATAAATAAGTAACCTAATATCTCCTTCTGCCTTAAACCCTTCCCCATTCCTTGCCGACCCCCACTTCCCTTGAAAACCAGATGGCCCCAGCAATATGCCCTGAAGGTCAACAGATGCACCATGTCTTTGGATGAAGAAAAGGTATGTAATATCTTTAATAATATTTCCAGATGATAAAACTGGAAAACACACGGTGAAAAAAAGCACAAAAACGTCTACAGCAAGGAAACAAACCAAGCACAGTTACTGTGTTAAAATATCCAAGACACCGATGAAAATAAAAGCCAAGTAGTGAACTCTTATTAATGCTATGAATAATAAATAACAAGTGAAAAGAAGATTGATTTTTTTAAAAAATTACTGTAAGAAATTACATAAAGAAAGGATACTAGACAACTCTGGGGACTGGTAATGGATATGGCTGCATATTTGTCATGGATGTCAAAAGTTATGAATTTCACGATTTCCATGTTTTTATAAAATGTGCCCCTGTCTTTTGGCTTCATAGGAAATTGTGTCAGTGGGTGAGCAGATGAACGCGTGCATAGGTGAACAAACAGGTGAACAATTTAGCCTGGAGTGGGTTGGCTGAGGCTGCACTCAGTTCCAGTGAAGTACGTCTGGAGAGAATCAAAGGAATTACAGATTAAACTATTCCAGACTTTCACTGGTGAATCTGAGGGCCAAATCCAGGTCTGTGAATCTTAATGTGAAAACTGATTCTAGTGGCAACATTATTGTGCTCCACACTTTCTATGTTCTGCTACTTCCAGATCAAATTTGTCCAATTTACTGATAAAAACAACTTACTAACTGCCGACTCTATCAGAAAGTCAGGTAGATACCTTTCCTCAGACCCTCCATGACAAAATATTTTATTCTGCTCCCTGTCACAACTGGGAAATTGTATATTCTGTACCGTTTGTGCATGGGTACAGTTGTGATTATCACTGACTGCAGTATGACTCCCTAAGTTGGATGCCGAGACAGAACTGCATTTTAAGGCTTCTTCTAACTGCAGTTCTGTAGACATCCTGTAACTTACTACCCGTAGGAATAGAGAGGTGTACCTGTGCAGATATTCTACGTCATGGCACATAAAAAGTAGCGCAAGTTAACTTAGCACTCTTTGCTCAACAAGAAATACCTTGTTAGCCCACAGTAACTTGCTTGTGTGTCCTTAGTTTAAAACTCTATGCTCCAGAAAAAATACAATTCAGTTTTATTTCGTCATAGGTTCAGGGCTAACAGAAGTACCAACAAACAAACAAAACCTCTCCCAAATGTATGCATCAATAAAGTACCCTGAGTAGCTACATTACAATAAAAGTGGCCTCTTTTTACGTAGATTTATGAAATAAATCTTTTTGAAATAAAACTTTTTGTACTTATACACAAATAATATAATAAAGCCTAATCCTGTCTGAACCCACAATCATACAAGTCAAAAAGCCTTCAGCTACCTGCTGCTAATAGCACAATGCTAATATGGATACGCCGCTGGGGCCAAAAGGTGTTAATAACCTTTAGCCTTGGATTGGTATCAGCAGTGCAAAGCAGCTTCCACTAAAGCAAACGATGAAAGCCAGATGGTACTTCACTGGCAAAATGGACAGGCAGGGAGGAATAACATATCCACTTCAGCTTGAACTCTGGCAGCCAGACTTTCTAAAGTAGGTCTGACCTTCAGATCTGAGGACCTGCCTCCATTAGAAAGCCTCTTCTGGCCTAGCAGAGATGCCACGCATACAAGCAGAAAGTGTTTATTCGCCATCACGGACCCACCCTCTTCCCCAGTGACACTAGGTACAATGACAGAAGCACCCACAGTTTGGCACAGGGCCTCTGCTGGCATTTCTTCTGGCCCTGAGGAGGGCCCTTTCCCCTTTTTCCTGTCCACTCCTCGTCAGCAGAGCCCTATGGTACAGATCAAGCCAGAAAGGGCAGCCATGCTTTCAGGGGACCGCAAACTGAACTGCAAAACAAGGCAGCAACACAACGCTGGGGATGTGCTGTCAGTCTCAAAAGCTGACTGAAGAATGCAACACACAGGCATACAAAACGAAGAGCAACTGAAAAGCCTATAACCAAAAAGAGAGAAAAACAAAACAAAACAAACCACACACATACTTTATAATTTCATTAGATTTTTTGCCATCCGTTTAAAGAGAGTAGAGTTCAAACTGGAAAGCAAGCTCTGTCTCTGGGGTTCTCAATCTAGAACCGCTATTTGAAATAAAAGAAAATCCATTTGCAGACTGCTTAGGCCTCACGTAGCCCTGCGCGCACACGAGCATCGCCATGGAATTTACTTGGTAACGTTAATGAGAAAACCCATTTGCATGAGAATATTATTAAAGACAAGTTCTGTTGTGGGTTGGAGCTGACAACATCCTTGTGACTTTTGGTCCTCCGAGCACACTTCAGACTCCCTCATTTAAACGCTCCAGAAGTGGTATCAAATGCAAGAGAGAGGACAGTGAAATTTCCTTCCCTATGAGGGGCTTCAGCATTGTGCTCACAAGCACATTTTGCAACAAATCCTTGTAATTTAGATGTATTTGTTTTGTATTCAGGTGGGCATGGCTTTCAGGATCACTGAAGATATAGTAATACTATAGTCTTGAAGAGGGTTTAAAAATCCTGAAGAAAGTTTTATTTTTCTCTTTCCCCCCTCTATGGAAGCCAGAACACACGCATTATACTATCACTTCAAAGCCCAGCTAACACAGAAGCCAGAGGGGGTATATATCAGAGAGGGAGGCTCAATGCATCCTAAAGTAGCATTGTAAATGTGTATTCTATTTCAAGAAAAGCTAGAATAAAGTGCTGAGAAATTAAAGCTATTAATCTGAATCATTTTATTCATTTCCATAATCCCACTGTAAAGACTGTGGAATCTGTAGAGAGACTTCACTAGATTTTTTGGTGTGAATAAGGAGTAACATCATTATGCCAATGGAGCACCATTACAATCTGGGAAAAGCCTATTACTGATGAAATTGAAAAATAAAGCAGCATGCATGTCAGCCCAGCAAAGCAAGCAGCTGATTTCTGGGTTTGATTGTGTGGAAAGGGAGAAGTTATACAAGAATAAGACTGTGAAAGCTGTTCCATTTTTAGAACACAGAGAATGCAGAATTGTAAACATTTTACAGTAGGTCAGGTTCAGGGCCTAACATCAGCAGCCTAGTGTTCACATTGTGTAACAAAAATGCCAGCAGAGATCTCTCCAAAGCAGCTCCATGTTATTAATCCATTGAAATATTTATTTGGCAAGACAGAACATCAATAACATTATCTCGTACGTTTTCTATTTTTAAAATATTTGGAATTACATTAGATGGGCTTAATGCTCAAACCATTTTGTTGCAACATTTTTTAAAAAGATAAACAAAACCTCCTAGCCTCGTCTGAATTATTTATTCTTCTCTTCAGAATTACAAGCCAGGAAATATCAGTATAAAGCAGCTCAGAAGCATCCAATCCAGCCAGCTGTTTTCAAGATATAACAGGAGACGGGAAGCCTTGATCAATAATAATGTATCATTATTTGTATTAAGCTGCTGCCTAGGAATCCTAACCATGAGTCTTATATGCAAGATGATATTAAAATCTAGAAAAATCCAGATTAAACAAGAGACAAGATAATCCTTGTCCCCAGAAGTTATAATTTAAGAATAAAATCAGAGCTACGGGATGGATGTCTTCTGGTAGATGAAAAGTGTAACAAAACAATGCGTATGTCTCCAGGCCACACTGCAAAGGAGATACTTGTACTAGCTTGAGTACTGCAAGACACACTACATTCCACATTATTTCGTTTTTCCTGTAGTAAAGTATAACTGGCCCAGGTAAAGCACTGCCCTAAAGAAGCCGCACTGTTTTGCTAACCATGCTAACTTGGGCTTTTGTACAAAACCCCACACTGTGCAGTGCCGTTAGAGCCAATAAACAAACATTGCTCAGCATTTTCAATGCGGTAATTTGTTCTTCTTTGTTTTAAAGTGGATACCTCTTAGAGTCACCTGATCAGACTGTCACAGTCTGCCCGGATTCATGTTGTCACAGACCTTGTGGGACCCATCCAAAACAAGGGACATAATGAGAGCAGGCAGTCGGGTAACAAGCCTGCTGCAAAAAGCACTGCAGTGGAGCCTTGCTCAGAGGGAAGGAGCAGCTCTGCCAGCTTCCATGCTGGCACAGCAGTATGAAACAGGTACTCTTTCCAAAGGGCTTTTCAAAACAAAACCTGCAGTTTTCTTTCCAGTTCCATTTTCAGACTCCTCTGCTCCAATTGTTAAAAAAGAAATGACAGTGGCAGAAGAATAAATGTGAAGCAAACTGTAATATCTCCTACAAATAGTATACCTCCTATTCCTTTGAGACACATACAATTTGAATGTGTAGTTCCTTGAAAAAGCCCTTCTTTCCCCCAGTACAAAAAAAGGTTATCTAGACAGCTCTAGAAAATACAAAGGAAACACAGCGAGGGTTTGATTCACAAGAACACATCTTCTGTTTGATATTGGTACAGCTGCAGTGATCTCTGTGAAGCGTTTTCCCTGGGCTTGCAGTGATAACTGAAGCAGCACAGCCGACCTCTGGAAGAGGGAATCAGCTACATGGGCACTCCCATGTTTCCAACCGATGTGCAGCGCAGCATCCACAGAATCGGAGGTGTTCTAGCATAGGTTTTGCAGTGCTATGTTTAACTGAGAAAAAGGGAGCCAAAACATCTCTCTCGACAGCTCTTCATTACTAAATGAAGGGAGTACGCTACCTTTTGCCTTCAACTGATTTGGACTGCATAGGTTGTGATTATGCTCAAAAGCAACATCGGTCCTGCAGAAAAGGCTTATTGCACTAGTATGTTAAAGAGATGAGAGGGAAGAAGAGGAAAAGCCTATTCAAGGGAAGAAATGAGCCCTCAGAAACCAACGTACATTAGTGCCACAATATTGATATTGCTAGTAGTTACCTGAAAATGCTACTTTTGGAACACCACTTGGAAGCCCACAGTTAAGGGCAACATGCCTGGCTCTGTTTGGGTTTTTTGTTTGGAGTTTTTTTTCCTTACTCTTTTTCCTCTCCCTTATGACTATAAACAGATGGGGATGATTATGAGCCTGGCTGTTAAGAGCTCTGGTTGTTTCAGACCCCAGAGCCCCCCTGCACGACCTACCAGGCAGAAGAGGGTTACATGAGCCCAGGGCCACAGTGCTTCCACAGGAGCTCACAGGCCAGCTCGCATTTGCTTGAGCAGTCGATGAAGGATTAAGCCCAGCAGATGAGTACAACAGATAATCGTCACATCTTAAACCGCCACAGCTAAATCTACCAGAGTTTATAAGACAGTCGTTTATGTTAAAAGTCCAAATGCCAAAGGAGCTAATCACTCCTTTAAAAAGACTTCCCATGACATTCCAAATAAGTTACTTTCTTGCTCTCTTAGAGTTTAGCATTCCTTATACAATTTCTGCCTTTTTCAACAGGATACGGAGAGAATTAATTCACTAAAGCATCAAGATCCTTTGAAGAACGGAAGGAAACAAACTGCTGCAAAAAGCTAGTACAATTCGCTAAAAATTGTTTTTATTGTCCCACCTAATAATGGGATAATGCACTTCAACAGCAGAGAATTTTGTAGTGGGTTATTCAGAGGGAATTGCTTTGTGCAGATCATTTCTGCATTAATATTAAAAGCTTCTTGGCCTAGAGACACTTCAATGTAATGGTTATATGCTTCTCTATTTCACGTCTGATGATGTCTGCTTATAATGCAATGTTATGTCACTCAAAAGGTGAGAAAATGAAGAAAGTAATTTTTAGAAGCACTAAGTACTTTAGAAAACAACACTTCATTAATATAATCACTAAAAAGTGAGTGACTACAGTACCAGCACCTTAGAAGACAAATTTCAAGCCTAAAATCTCACCTTTTTTATATATGCGTATATATGCATAACGTATAGACACACACGCGCGCACCGCCGTCTCGGAAGGGCTCCCAAGGAGCACTGATGAGGGTTTGGAATGGCTCCTTTCTGCCCTCCTCAGAAGGAGACACCCTTGAAGCAGACAAGCCAGAGTCACAGTGCTGAATGGCAAATCTGCAAGGACTAAAGTCAGGCAGCTACCTGGAAAGAAAAAGGATCCTTCATCGCGTATTTATAAATGCTAAATGGCCCAGGAAACTGCTGAGAGATTTCTCATGCTCAGATCCTCATTTTCTCTTGCGTGGTCATCCCTGGGACAGCTCTGGAAAACAAGGCAGCCATTTTCTCATAAGCTGTTACGCTCAGCAAACCAGATTGAAGTGCTTGATAAGCTGCTGTTCTCTTCCGTGCCTGCAGCGATCGGAGGGGAAAAACAACCCATCACCCACAAACAGGTACAACCACAGCCATTTCTGCACTTGCCTGGTATGAGTCAGGGCGCAGCGGCGCAGATGGGGCCGGGGGAGGGGAGGGATGGGGAGGCCTGGATGCAAACACATCCATATGCACGGCCAGCGCCAGCCCTACCCCAGCTGCTGATCCCATGGTTCATCCCTGCAAAACCTTATGGACCCGGTTTTGCGTTTCCAAAAATTAACTGCCACTGTTAGAAAATATTTTGCTTTTGCAGAACTTGTGGGTCTAAGATACTGCCTTGTGCACGCTGTGAAAATGCCTCCAAACCTTGGGGTCAGTATGGGAAGAAAGTGATTTTTACGTGCAATCGGCAGACACGCAGACACACACGCAGGTATATGTGCACCTGTATGTGCACACGAACATGACATAATTTTTATAAGCGACGTGGCTGTAAATAACCTCTCTCAAATAATTTGTTAGGGGACCAGACTGTCAAAACCACTAAGCACCCCAACCCTTTACAGTGTACAAATCTGGATATTCAAAATCGCTAATCACTTGAGAATATAAAGGGCTGTCCCCACATGTAAAGCAAGAAGCTATAACACCTATACTTAAGTTTGCTTCCATTTTCTATTATAATCATCACCTATACTTACATTTACTTCTGTTTGCTATTATAATCCTCTTTCTTGTCATTTTTGCAAACCTCCTTATTTTGCAGCAGTGTTTTGAAATCTGGCAGTGAGAAGCCCTGGGCGCAGGGAGATGCCTTTTCAGTCCCACGTGAAATGTGTTCAGACTTAGCTACGCTCAAAGCTGCTGGGGAGAAAAATTCCCACTTAGGTTTTGTCAGCAGAGGCAGCTAAAAACCGGCTGCTGAAGTCCCTCACTACCCTACGCACACTGCTCGCCCAGCCCTGGCTCTTCATTTCAACACACTCAACACGAAGTCAGGCTCTGGACAGGCCCCAGCAGCCTCGATGCCACTCGCCCAGCTGGGCCGGAGGGAAGCCCAACTGTTGGGGGACACATGCCGCCATGCCACCATTTGGCCATCTCCGATGGCTTCTCCTTGCCTGGCGTGAGTGTGCTGCGCCAGGCACCTTCTCCACCAGGAGGCTGCACAAACAGAAGGTGATTCCCCAAGGCCATCAAAGTCCCCACGCCTTGGGCTCAGTTCGACCCACAGAGGGTCTGGCAGACCCGCCTGGCTTGGCTTGGCTGGTGCAAGGCACATTTAATTCATTACTTCCAGGTCAGACATCTCCCTCCAGTGGCTGGTCCACAAGAGATAGCAGTACAATCCTGCTACCTAAGGTACTCGTTTAGGTCAGCTTTAAGAGATTTTGTCATGCAAAATCCCAAAAGTAGGACTGCTGACAATGCTAAGTGTTTTTAGCATTACACTTAATTAGTTTCTTTTTTCTACAGAAAACAGTAGAACAGCCAAGGAGATGGCACATAAACAAAAACGCTATTAAGACTGTGGAGACCCTAAATATGAGAAAAGCGCACCTGAGCTGTCAAAGCCTGAGGCATCTCCTCTCCCTTGCTTCCTCCAGCCAGAGGCACACTCCTGCTCTGACCTCTCCCCGGGCTCTGGGCAGCTCCCACTACCACTCGCCGCCGCTCCCACGCTGGGGCAAGGGCAGCAGCTGAACTCAGGCAACACTGACAAGGACATTTCTTGCTCTAGTGCCTGCTCCAGCTCTTGAGTGCAAGCATGAAGTTTGCCCCTGCGACCTTTGCATTTGCACTTTCGCACATGCTTGCTAAGGCCATTTCTAAGTCTAGATGGTACCTAACCCATCATTCCTAACGCTGCAAACTCTGTAACTGTTTTCCAAAGTTACTACATTACTTTACGCCATGCTTTGCAATGGGGCTACTGTAAAGGATGGCCCTATACCAAAGGTGACCCTCGCTAGCTTTGCAGAACCCCAGTAAGACGAAGTCTGAATAAACACAAGTAGAGCACCCATACTTCAAACACGTGATGCCCTCATCAGTCACCACAACTACTGAAATGTAGCCACGTCCTACATGATTAGCTGGTGAAGAACACTTTTGTTCTGTGACCATTGATTTTTACTGGGTAAAGTAGTAAGTCTTGTTTTTCTGCCAAGTATACATGCACCACGGCATTTTTTAATATCTTTTATTTTGGAATGCAGGATAGCGTAAGTTTAAGAGCAGAAAGTCTCCTCACTCCACTAAAATTCAAAGTATGTAAAACCACAGCTCTATCAGTCATGCCATCTGTGCTGGAAATACCATTCTTCTTTTTTTTTTTGCCACAGGACTATTATATCATGTGCAGGTGGTAACGTCTAAAAATATATCACAGAAGATATATGTAAAACCAGACTACTCCTTCTCTTGATCAAAACAGTAAGTAGAAATGAACCCATGCTGATCTAGCTCGTACCTCTTGGCACTGGAGGTTTTCTCGCTAGACCTGCAACCCGCGTGCTGAAACGCAGTTTCCAGAAGGGAAGCGCGCAGCTCCTCACACCTGTTTCACGCCATCAAACCCGATGAAGTGGCCTGAGCTCTTCCAGGAAGGAAGGAGTTCAGCGGTGGAGCGAGGAGTCAGACAAGCACCATATGGCCAGAAGGGAGGGAAGACAAAAGCGAGGGCCGAACCACCTCTCTCGGCGGCAGCAAGAGTTACGTTGGCTCAGCTGTGTTGTCTAATCAAGTATTCTAAACCAATTAAGACTGAAGCCAATTTGTACACATGAATCTTTGTATTTATAAATGAACCTAAATATTCCACAGCAATATTCCATACGGTTTAATTCCTGTAGTACATGGACAGAAACCAAGGCCTGGCTCAGCTCATTAGCCATGAAAACATGCAGTTCTATCAGGCCCAGCTTTTGTCCAGCAATACAAAAAATGAGCGGTGAATGAATGCACCCCTTCCTGCCCTATAAAACAACGGTCCCCAATGCAGGAATGTCGGTTAATGTCCGTTAACAGTCAAGGTGCTCTCTCAGTTGTTTGGAGCTGTCACCAGGTCTGGGCTCCAGCCTGCTGAGGTATTTCTATAACAACAACAAGAGCAGCAAGAGAGAGTTCACTGACATCAGTCATCTGGGCAATAAGACCGCCAGTGTTTGTAAATAATTCTCACACATCTTCCCAGAATCCTAAATTTCCTACAGGTTTTACAGAAAACAGAAAGCTGCTTTCTCTGCTTGGAGAGCATTTCCCCGGGTTTTTATCTGGGCAGCGATGCTCGAGCGGAGGCAGGGTGGCTGCAGGCACCCGCTGAGGTAATTCTCCACGCGTGCCTACCTCACCTCTCCGCACACATGGCTCAGCCGCTCATCACTCAATTGCCCAGGACGGCGATTTATAGCCTGTTCTCGGCAGACTGGATCTGGCAATGGTTTGCTTTAAAAAGGTGCACAGCAAAGCACAGCGTTTCAGCAGTGACTCAGCGTTGTGTATTAATAGGCAGCCGAAGCTTATTTAAGGTCCTACTGTTGCCATGTGTCGGGGACAGGGCCTGGATCAGGCTGTTGATCTGACTGGAAGCTCACCTCGCAAATAAAACCATTTTTCAGCACTGCGCGGCGGCACAACGACAGAGCCGGCAGCGGCCAGGGAGCGAGAGCGCGGGGTCAAGGAGAAGAGGAGGGAGGGCAGGATGGGCCCTTCGGGAGCCGCTGCGTTCGAGTCGGCCCGGGCCCGCTGCAGAGGGTCGGATTCCCTCGGCCCAGAGGAGGAAGTGGAGGCCGAGAGGCTGCTGAAGCTGTGAAGAACCGGGCCCCACGTAAGTCTTTGTACCTACCACGCACAGCGAATGGAACAGAAAACAGTGTTTAGAAGAATCTTGTATTCTCATCCTGCACGCACATAAATACCTGTGTCAGAAACCAAGAGAATCAGCTCCGGCTATATGCTTTTGGTCAAACCGGAAAGCACATGGAGATGAGAAATAGAAAAAGTCACCATAATCTGATTAGCTGTGTAATTAAGACTAAACTGGAAGATCAATAAGGGAAACTATAAGGAGGGTTTTTTCAGCACAGTATGCTGGAGAGAAAATGGGAAATCTGGAGGAAATCGAATGGGATAAAGTAGCAGATGGTAGGTAGACACCCAGGGGACATGGAATATGTTTAAAGATGATACTGGCTAACAGTATGATTAAGAGTATATGCAATATCACAATGCACTGACTTGAACTAGAATACAAGTAGAAAGGCCATAAAAACCTTAATATTCTAGGTTAGACTTACACACCATTATAGATACCTACAAGACAAATAGGAAGAACGCTTATGAAAAAGTTCCACATAATGCAAGTATCTGGGATATTTTAGGGAATCGTTCTTGACCTTATCTAGAGAAACATGGCAAACAACTGTCTACAAATATGACACAGGATACTGCAAAGAGGACAAGCAATTAAATTAATCAGCAAAGATCTAACAATAAATAATGGACTCAATGTACAGAAAATAAAATTTGAATTACGTTTCTGGAAACAACTTGGAGAGCAGAATAAGCTACCAGTGGAGCTGTGCAAACCACTGTCATCTGGGCGACCTGAAGCCTGCCTGGCAGTACATCATTCCACCAGGCCTGTAAGGACTCTGGGGAAAAAACTAGATCAATCCTCACCGATTTTTTTCAAACACAAATACATCAGTAACTTCCAGCAAAATCTTCCACGTAACCCACTGTTCTTCCAGTTGGTGCACATGGAGGAGTACGGCTTGCAGTCTATAAGCTGAACACACAAGCAGGTCAACTCAAGGTGGCCTCTCATGCTCAGGCAACACTTTCAATTTTTCCTGGGTACAATCAAGTTTGCTGTACCAGTTTCATGAAACTATGGTGGTCCTGTGCCTTCCAAATATTTGCCAACAATTAAATAATACCTATAAACAATACAGTCCAGCTGTAGAACTGCTTATGTCTCCATAAAATAAATAAACATAATATATATAAACTCCAGATATATACAGATAGATGGATACATACATACAATAGTGTTAAATAGAGTAGATATAAACAAATGATATAAAAAGATATAAACCAATGCTGCATTATTATAAGCCAGTTATTTATGTAGATTTATTTTAAAATATGTCTGATTGCATTCATAGCACTGATGAAGAGAACAGTAACGCACTAAACATCATTAAACACTTAAGCCAAAATTCCTCCTTGATCGTCCCTTCACAACCACTTTGATTCCACTTTGCCACCCAGGACAAGAATAACCGCATGACCTGAAGGTCAGAAAATTCTTATTCCGGTATGAGAGCAAACTGAATAATTTCCAAAAGCAGACTCCTCTCCCATGCACAACCCTGCTTTTGGCTCTCCCATCTCCGACTGGCACTAATTTAAATTAGGAGACTGGTAGCTTTAGCACTTCAGCAGATATCAATTACCATTATATCACACAAAGCACTCCCTGAAGTAATCAGGAACCAAGCTGCTTAAGGAAATAGTGTTAAAACCGCACCAGAAATGAAGTAGAAGCCAGTACACAGCAGAGATATAACCAGCCCCTCTGCAAGAAAAAAGAGATTTAAATGGGAAGCTGCATTCTGCATCAGCAGAATTACCACCATTTCCGTGAATGGTTTTAAGGTGCATAGAGAGGTCACTGTCTTCCATAGATTGGGTTACTGCAAAGCCAATGGATAATAACTGTAACAAGGAAGCAACTGGGTACTGGACTGCCTTAAAACAGCTGAGGAGAAAACAGAATAAGCCAGAATGACGCTGACTCTGATGCAGCTTCAGAGCACGCATCATCCTCTAATTTACTGAAAGCTAGCTCATGAAAACTTCAGCGTGTTTTTACAACCATAAAACCCAATAAACCAAGCCCCAAAACACAGATTTTTTTTATCCTAGTCCAGCAAAATGCTGGGAGGTAATGAGCTTGGGCCCAATTAAACGTGATGTAAGGAACCAACAAGAAACACACACTTAAGAAGCTGAAGTTGTAACAGTCATCTTGCATTGTTCTGCTTGTATCTGTTCTTGGTATCCCACCTAAATGGCTTTTGCCCAGGTACAAAGTAATTTGTTTTCAGGATGCTTAAACCAGTACCCATGACTTGTCACACAGGGCAAACTTGCTCAGCTGAGGAGCCAGCTAAAGTCATTCAGGGCCCACCTTACGCGTACTGAAAGGGCAGATATAGATCGGCTTCCTGGCACCCTTCCATCCTACAATTTCCTACCGCTATTACACTGATGATTCAAATCTAATTTTAACAAGCAAGCAAGCCTTCTGCTGTCAGCAACCATTGTTCCAAGACAGAAGGAAAATACTTTAAACGCATTTTCGTGCCTTTCAACATCTGCATTTTTGTATTGCTTTTGTTCCTGGAGAGGGGCACAGAAAAGGAAAATAAGGGAAGCTCTTCCCAAGGCAGGGAGCTAAGATACTGTTGCTGTCACTTATCATTTCCTAAAAAAGCCTAATTTTTCTAAACTATACATGGGCAGGAGAAGGGTATTATTAATTTAAGAACTAATACATTGAAAGCCTAAAAAACTTGCTACAGTAAAAAAGCAAGTTTCAAAAACACATTCCCCTAAGATCACATAAAAATAATGGGGCTTGTTTCAAAAATACAAAACTAATTTCCACATCCTTTGGTAAAACTGAGTCCTACACAACCACGATATTTTTTTTTTAATAACTAACTATATGCACCTCTTCACAGCTAAGTTTGTGTGTAAATGAAACTTCTCCACTAGTTTAGAAAGAATCTAAAAATCTCCTTGATTGTATACTATCTCACAAGAGGAGACCACTCACCATCTTTCTACGTGTTGGCATAAGAGACCAGAAAAACCAAAAGAATTTGAATATTCTTTTACCTATTTTCAGATGGCCTTCAAAAGCAAATTCAACACAGAATAATGAGGAGCTGAGTTCGTTAGTTGTACAGCAAAAGAAGACATTTCACATAATGTGCATTGGTAGTGAAAAGTTGCAAGGGGTAAGATATTCTCTGAACATAATTAGTTCTGAAGATGACTGTAGAAGGACATAAACATGGTTCCAATAACCAAGGATAAGACAACAAGCATAGAAAAGTCTTCCTGACAAAGACGAAACAGCCCGGTTTGGTCTGAGTTACAGCACAATCACATTAGCTATGTGGCACATCCTGCTGTTTATATCATATGATTTTAATAACTTAAAATAGAAGATTAAAGCCATCTGCAGGTCTCCTAAACAAAACAAATGCTATACTGTGGTGCTGAAATATGTAAGGTACTTCCATCACCTAGGATTCATATCAGAGAAGGTTATTTATACATTGGAATGGGAAACATTTAATAGCATTTAACACTCTTAACAGGTACCGAAAATATTACCTGTGTAACATGCTGCCTTGTTTTTACAGCCTGTGTAAAATACACTACTATACTGTTGACTGAATGGCAGTACTCAAAACACAGGGGTCAAGTGGTGCAGTCCTCTTAGACAGACACTATGGAACTTGCGCAAGGTATTTAATTTGATCTCTTTGTTCGAATCAGTGGCATTTGTATTCATTCACATTCAGCAAGTATTAACCTAAAAAAGCTAAGATTCCTTCATTTCTTCTTTTCTGCCAAACTCTATTTGTTCTTCTATAGAATTATTGCCATAAATAAAATGCTGCATTTAGACCGGCTGTGATACTGCCAGATGATTTCACTGCAGATAAAGGTCAAGGAAAAAATTATTAAAAAACAAAATAACATTTTTTTCCAAATTCTCTATATAAAACATCAGTGCCAAGCACTCAAGTAAACTTTGAACATCAGTCAATCCTTACCAGGCTCCTCAGTGGGCTGTATGTTTTATCTGCCATAATAGCAGCAGTGGGCAGAAGGCATCATCACCAGGTATCTTTTGGAGCAGGACAAATTACTGAACTATTTCTTCAGATTCTTGCACAGTAACTACTGTGTTACAGCTGTCCTTCACAAACATATCACCATCATCTCAGCTAAATAATCTGCATGAATGAAAGCCCTAACCTTAACTGAAGACCTTCATAAGCATGAAGACAAAAAGAGACCAGTACGTTATCTAACTGGGTTTCCTCAATAACACAAGTTTTGAAACTCAAAACATGCAATTCTTGCATTACACGTAACTTTGAAACACTGAAAGAAATCTGTATTTTAGAAATTAATCTGAACAGGATGTAAAAGTTTCAGCTAAGGGACAAATCCCCATCTCAATTTCAACAAATTTGCAGCTTTAAAATAGGTATGAATATTGGGGGAATAACAAAATCTGTTTCCTGTTTGAATTCTTCTATCTTTATCTTATTTCCAGCGCATCTTTGTATTTCCATAACCCACACAAAAGCACCTTCTCATGTCATAAATCTTCATACACTTATTACCAGATAATGACCAACTCACAATTTCAGTCTCTGTTTGACAAAACAGATTGGATTTTATCACTTTCCTGCCAGAAAGATGAGCTTCTCCAGAGCTCCCAAACTCTCTCCCCAATACATCCAAACACTTTGAGCTTCAGGTATGAGTACTGCTCCTCCACACTGCACCTCCACTGCACCTCCATACTAGTTAAATATCATCTATTCCATATGGATAGTAAATACACTTTTTATTTGTTAGTCTTGTAATTTTACATCAAAATGTCCTATCACTGAATGGTAGATTTACATGCAAACTGTACGGTATGGCTGCAGCGCACCTCAAGATACACAAATGACAACTTCTGAAGGAGCTTTAGATATTATGGGCTTGCACAGATCAAAACAAAAAGACATCACTTTGTTATTCCTTGTCACTATCTTTACAACTGAGTACTGCAATGTGAAATAATGAACTGAAGAGCACAGCAAGAAAACTAACATCTAAAATCGCCTGGAATATCTGGAGTAGGGAAATAGGAGAAAAATGCTGGTATTTAGTTCAGAACAAGGATGTTCAGAAACAGCTCAACGTAGCTTTTTCCAGTGACTACAACTGGAGCCAGTAACTGCTGGATTTGCACAAATTCAGCCAGTGTTTTAGGGACAGGACGCAGGACAGGCTTCTGCAAAAGCAGGCAAATACTTAAGCATGTGTTGTTATCATATAGTATTAGCAGAGACACAGCCCTGTACATCTGGCTTCAAAGCACAGGAGACACTGAGAACTGCATCCACTGCTTTCCTCATCGCAGACGTGCACACAAACCACTAGGCTATTTTGGACTGATGCTTAACGCTGACTAGATAGATCAGAAGTTGCAGAGACAAGAAAGACCTGGGATTTAATGCAATGAAAAGGAAATAGAAATACAAATGGAAAGTAACAAAGAGATATTACTCGGGAAAATGCAAGATACAAGTTTGGTACAAAAAAAAAAAAAAAATTAGTAATGAGGAAGGAAGGGCAGGAAGGGCAAAAGTGCACTGAGCCATAAATGAAGTAGAAGACATTATGGGCAGGCAAGCTACATAGTACAATGTAAAAAAAAAAAAAAAAAAAAAAAAAAAAAAAAAAAAAGGCATCAGAAAAGATGCTAACAGAAAAAACATATATCCTCTATAAATTTAGGACGACCTGGACTCCTGAATCTCCTGACTAAACGAAGGGGGGGGGGGGGGGGTCTCTAAAAAGCAAAAACTTGAAGAACTGGCTTTTGAGTAAAGACTGAGAGATAAATTTGTACAGGTGAAAAATGGCAACGTGGGGCAAAGATAAAGTGGGGTAATAGTTTACAAATATCTAAAGGAGGAATCTGCATAGCAGAAAAAGGAAGACATTTTCTATCAGATACGGAAACTCAACAAGCAATAAATGGAAGGATGGGTATTTTTAATGGAAAATATTGAGTGACTAGCAGGAAAGGCTTTTTGGAGGGGAACAATGGTTGGCCTGTGAAAAAATTGCCAGAGGGAATACTCCAAAGCTACTGCTGGATAAAATAACAGAAAATGCACTGATGGGAACAGTCCTGTATCAGCAAGGAGGAATGCCTTGAATGATGTAAAAGACCCCTTCCCAGTCTGCCTATCTGTACACTGTGCATGCTGTAACTAAGATATATTACCTGAAAATTTGTGCTCCCTTTTTAATATAACACTAATGTACTTTATTACTGATTTTAGCAGGCTTTAATAGGAGGAAGCATATATTCAATTATTTTATCACATGCTTTGAATATAAATGGCGAGCACCTGTACTCTAGTTTACTCCTTCCGTCCTCGCCCTCTCATAAAAAAAGCATCGGCACATTTTAGAATTCAGAGCGGCCCTCCCCAGCCCAGCCACTTTCTTGGCTGGTTTGCTGGGATCTATATATCCAATCTAATTATTTTGATTCCCATTTCCAACCCTATCAGTGGTGCAGTGGTGCAAGAAATCAAAATGCCAGTCTCCTGAATGTGTTAGAACCTAAAAGCTAACAGCTACTCATTTGCAGAGGCATCACTGTGTGGCCCAAAGCCCCTGTCATCATGCAATTTATATTCAGCGTTCTGGATGCGACTCGAGAGGGGTTTCCCAGTCTACCAATACCGAGAATTTCATAAAAAATTTCAGATATGCTACAGCTTCTTGCATCATCTTGTTCTGTCACAATGTAACTGACTAACAAAACCCAGCAACGCTTCAGTTTAGATTTTGTCTCTCTCTCTTTTTAAAGACTACCTTAAGTCCTTCTTCTTTGTTATTTTTCCCTTTGTTTTCTTGAAAGGGAAAAAATAGGATCATACAAGCTTATCTTCCCCGAAGTGATCAGAAGAGAGAGTCGGCAATACTCCTGCCAAAACACCTACTACCCTCTCAAGTCAGGGGAATCATATGTTGCTCGCTAGCTGAATTCCCTTGGGGGTCTTTTCCCTGACTATACACTTTTCCCCTCTTGAATTACAGTCTTACTTAGATTACTAATGCCTCAGCGCCACCAAAAATATTCCCATTCATTTCCACAGCTTTTACAAATATGATAACATGATTTGTGTTTAAATATAAGCGTTTTACTTTTTATTATGAATATCATATGTTTGGCAAGCTGTCTGACCTTCCTTATGATGATGAATGCCGCAGCAAACAATTTGCTGTATCTTTAAAGAAATGGCCAATTCAATTACATTATGCCAGAAGCTTTCAAGTCCCTCTCTGCCAAACGTCTTTGCTATATCCTGCCACAGACAGACCATTTGTATTCCAGCACAGTAGGACACTTGTTTTATTGAAGCATACAGTTCTAGTTAGGTACTATCAACAGAGCACTATTTCAGTTCTCCAGCTCTGTGTTCCTTCCCACCCCCTCTAGCCTCGGTTATTAGGATTTTCAATTTTACTGACCAAACGTGTATGCATTACTAATTACATGCATGAAATCAGTAGTTATCGACTGCTACAACAAAATACATTAGTGACCAATTACAGGAGTTCTTGGCAGCAATGGTTATCATTTTAGTGGATTTAATCATTGCACTTAAAGTGAAGCTTGAGATTCCCATTGAGATTACACCACTAATTGCTTCTGTTTTGCCAGTTACTGCAGGAGCTGGTTTGCAGAAAGGATCACTAAAGATGCTTTCTAAATGTCGAAGAGCAGCAAAGAGATGAAGCCTCCTGTAATGAGTCCGTGTCATCCCGTCCCCCCCCATAAAACCACAGCGTCAATTCATTCATACCACAATGCCAATCTGCGATATGTATCCCCCTTGTCATCCCCTCTTTCCTTCTAATTTCTTGTTATTTGGGCAGACAACAGCAATACAGCCGCATTGCTGTTCACGTGAACTGTGTGACACGCTATCATTTATTTATATAGCGAGAATGTTTATACTTCAAAAAAAAAAATTGTTTTCCCCCCTCTTCTGTGTTTGCAGAGAGGATACTACTTGTTATACTTGTTATGACAGAATGTTTGAATGGTCTTAGACCTTTAAGAAAAAAAAAAAACCAACCACCTAGGCAAAGTACATGATTTATTACACACACAATACCACCATAATAGGCTTCCACTCTCCAGGAGTTCCTAAAAACAAACACTCCCCCTCCAAAGGAATTTGTAATATAACATATTGTTCTTTAAAAGCCCACGTCTACCTCCAGATCCCCACTAGTGATGAATTATCTGGTTTACAGCCTCATAAAGCACAAACGTCTATGTATTTTAATGCTGAGGCCAACCACAGGACTTTGGTACCTTTCAAATGTAGTGATATACAACTTTCCAAACACCAACGAAAGGCTGTGACACTTGGCTTCAGGCAAAACAAGGAGATATAATTTCATCAACATTTTAGGTCTGATCAAAATAAGTTGTCTTTCAAAGACAGAAAGTGTGGCGGAAGGTTGCAGCTACAGTTCTGTTAGCTGTCTGAGAACAAGCCATTTTAATAAATAAAATTGTTTAAATAAATTTGGTTGGTTCCTTTTTATGAAAATTTCAGATACTGGAGCTTTCCACTACTCAAACACCACTTTCCGAACAAGAGAGGGAAGAACCCCTCTCATAGAAAAACAAAAATCTTCAACCAAATGTTTCTCATAAGATTAAAAAAGCATCTAGAATTGTCTCGTCAAACATTAACTTTTTTAGGATTTCAGTAGATGCTAAGTTGATACAACTCTAATTAGAAACTTAATTGATCTCCGTGAGAGAGATACTGTAGAGAAAGAGTTTTGTTGCCAGAGACTTCTAGAACAGCAGAGCATGTTATCTTTAAAAACTGTCAGAAAACATACACTATGATTCACAAAAATAACAACAATCTCCCTGAAATGAACTGCTAAAATAAGTTGAAAAGCTTCATCCTACAGTATCAACAGGCTGTAGCAATAGTACCCGTTGGCTTCACTTCAGCCTCTAAGCTACGGTACAGGCTATTACCTGCTGATCCCTGAAAAAGTACACAGAGGGTTGCGTAACGGATATGTTTTATCTTGCTTCAAACCCAGATGTAGATTTGCACAAACCCGTTGATCTTTCCAGAACACCAGGCACAAGAACTGCTACATGCAGGATGCTCTCAAAAACAAGGCCAGTTCATTTCTATGCTTAACTGGAAAAATCTTGCCCCAGGATACTCAATTTCAAGTCTGAATGAGGAAAATCTGTAGGTGATGAACTAACTACAATAACTGGCAGATAATGAACTGGATAAAACACCTAAATTAAAGTGGAGATCAATCCTATATTCATAAAGGAATAGACTACACAATTTAATTGGATTATCCCCATCTCTTAGTTCAATAGTTCTTGACTTCTGCCTTCCTCAAACAACAATTAAGGACAACTTTCAAGTAAACAGTAACGTAACACTGACGCAATATCTTTGTCAAGGCAGAAGTCACTAGACCTACAAATCCTCAAGCCCAGCAGAATCACCGCTTTTCTTTTGTATAGGCAAGCTTCTGTCTCATGTTCACAAGCACAAAATTTAAACTATAATTCCAAAAAGATTGCACTTGCACCTGGAATTCCTAACTCTGCCTTCCAAATGAGGAAACGGGAACAAGACAGGAGAAGAAAATATTCCCGAAACGAACAGCTGATCTTATGTGGCACCCAAAATACAAAAGGTCAGGAAATACCTGTCTTTCATCACTGTCAAAAGCAATAGACTAAAATATGCAGAGTAGGACTGATAACGCAGGAAATAAATGAAAACATTTGCTGTGTGTTAGTAGAGAAGTTTAAAGGAACAAGGCAAAAACCTCTCTCAAAGGTCCCTGCTGGATTTCAAACAGAGCTGTTGAGCCAATTTTGATTTCAAAACATGCCATTATCATTTAAGAATACTGAACTACTCTCCTTTAATAAACCTTACACCTGTTCGTTAGTTCGCAGACCTAATTCCTAAAACCATGCACAATGAGTGCAAGTATGACAAGGCACAGTATTTGCAGGAACCAGCACTTCAATGAGAACTACAAATGTACACGAAAGCAACCAGTTACTTGTAATACAGTCTCAGGCGTTATTTGTGATTCGCTACCTAACTTACAAGTCAAAGAATAACGGTAAATGCTGCCACAATGCATTTCTGAATGAATTAGAAGTCTTATATGTGTATAGCTCACAAAGCCTGGCATATTTTTAAGTTATATATTTAATTCTCTTTAATATCAAAAGCAATGAGAGACTTTTTTGTCTACTACTCCATTGCAAAGAGATAAACAAGGTAAATACTACAGCAGAATGAAATGCACTTTTTTACAGTGACGTGACAAATATCAATTTATAAGTTCATGCATTCAGTACAAGAATATGATTAAACCACAGCACAGATTTGGAATAAAATGCACTAATAACAAGTTTAGACCAGATTAAATCGAAAGACTCTCAGATGATAAGCAGACTTTGTAAAATTGAATGTAGATACCAGTAAGGATATTCAACTTACTGAAGCCTTCCAAAACTAAACGTAATTCTTTTAGCATAATAAATACCAGCAGGAAGAAAGGCTCCAGCTCTGGCAATTGTTTCAGAAAACTCAATTAACTTACCCATTACTAAAAATACATTACCCGTAGAAAGAAGTTTCATGCTATACTGTACTTATCTGCTCATTACTATTACGTGCATTTCATATATGAATATGCATGAATAAATAAATACGTTAAATAATAACGAATCATAGAATGCTTTGGGATGAAAGGGACCTTTAAAGGTGATCTGGTCCAACCCCCCTGCAATGGGCAGGGACATCAACAACTAGATCAGGTTGCTCAGAGCCCCATCCAGCCTGGCCTTGAATGTTTCCAGGGATGGGGCATCTACCACCTCTCTGGGCAAACCTGTTCCAGTGTTTCGCTACCCTCACTGTAAAAAATTTCTTCCTTATATCCAGTCTGAATCTACTCTCTTTTAGTATAAAACCATCACCCCTTGTCCTATCGCTACAGGCCCTGCTAAAAAGTCCCTCTCTATCTTTCTTGTAGGCCCCCTTTAAGTACTGAAAGGCTGCAATAAGGTCACTCCGCAGCCTTCTCTTCTCCAGGCTGAACAACCCCAGCTCTCTCAGCCTTTCCTCATAGCAGAGGTGCTCCACCCCTCTGATCATTTTTGTGGCCCTAAAGTACCTTTTTGACATGTGAAATGATTTACTGCAACCAGAATAACGCTTGCATTGCCAGGAAAGGAAGCTAGGTGGATAACTGAAAAATATTCTTCCTGCCTTTTGAGAACCCTGTGTAGGCTGGGTTTGGGACTGGTTGGGGACCTTCAGACGCCCAGGAATGTCTGCCACATGCCCTGTCAAAGCTGATGAAGAAAAGCTGTCCTTGTCCTATTTTAATGGAAGCAAATCCAACTATTTTAATGGAAGCAAACCCAACTGAGACAATAGCTTTTGTCTCAAGCAACATGAAATGAACATTCACCCTTTCCAAGACAACCATATTAGGCCACCATGAGGTCATCTTCTCAGCCTCTGATGACCTCATACGTAACGTGACCTCTTCTTAGGACTTCAGTCCTGCTGAATCTCAGTGCTTTATTATGATCACAAACGAGCAAGATCAAGTTTAAGAAACAGAATCGTTGTTCAAACTCAGAAATTAGTCTCAAGCTAAATAACTGAAAAGGCAAAACACCAAAATAGCAAGAAATCCTCCATATAATCTATGTTTAATTTTATGGAGGCTTTAAGAGTAGCAATAAAAAGCAAGCCTACTGCAAAGCACTGAAGGGTCTATACAACATTCCCTTTAGCTAGCCCTAGGACTTCTAGTCTTTTTCAATTCAAAAGCCAAGGTATTGTCTCAAGTTACAGATTGCAGTTAGGCACGGAGATGCTGAAAAATATTTAACAGTTTTAACATTCCGTAAAGCTGATTTCCAGCTAAGCAGTCACTTACTCAGGTGCAAGAACAGTCAAGCTCCCCAGTTTCCCCCAGATTTTCCCTTCTGGCCAGTTTTATCCTTAGGTACCTGTGTACAGTAAAAAAACAAAGAAAAAAATCAGTTTACATAACTCCTCGTAACTTCATCTCTTGATTATATCAACTCTTAGGGCCCCAAATTGTCAGCAATTTAAAAATTCAGATATCCAGCTTTTCTAACAGTATTATTTCCCATCAATTTGCTTAACCAGAAGCAAACTCAAAGCTTTTTTTTCCTGCAAAAAGACTGGGTTTTATTTGACCCGTTCTACATATATTTTTTTAGACTCAGCACAACCTTAAATGAAAGAGTTTTCTGTGAGAAACCTCATGTAAATTCAACCTAGTAGAAGGTGGGATTACATGATTTAGGTGTATTTCATCACTTGTTTTTAGGAGTACAAACAGACAGCAACACAGTTAAGGCTTTGTTAGCCAGATTTAAGCTACCTTAAAACTGTTAACATGTGACAAGAAAATCCTGCATATTCAATTACCACTTTAAAAATTGAAAGAAGGTTTGTGTACAGGTGCACTGTCACTTAGTTAAGGAGGAGCTCAAAAAATAAAGTTATTTTACTTTCTCCTGGCACTAGTATGAATTAAAGAAACATTTTCAAAATGTGCTTTCAACCATATGGAATCAATTTTTGCAGACATATGGAGCTCCAATTAAATAACTGTGGCTTTGCCGACACAAAAGTCCACCTGCACATATTCAAATTTTCCAGAATTAGACCACCTAATTTAGAACAGCCCATCTAACAATAACAGAGTAGAAAAGCAATGCATTTGATATGACACAACCACTGAAACTAGTCTCTTTAAATAGTAATCGCAGCCTTACTTTTGACCATGGTCAGAATATAACCCGATTAGAAAGAAAACAAAGATGGAATTAGTTCCCCTAAAATACAATGACAATTACATCAGATCAAAAGAAAATTATTTTTCATCTTCTCCATCACACAAGTAAATGTATAATTGGAAAATGTTTTCATTGTTGCTGAGCAGTGCTTACACAGAGTCAAGGCCTTTTCTGCTCCTCACCCCACCCCGCCCCGCCAGCGAGGAGGCTGGGGTGCACAAGAAGTTGGGAGGGGACACAGTGGGGACAGCTGACCCCAACTGACCAAAGGGATATCCCACACCATGTGACGTCATGCTCAGCATGTAAACCTGGGGGAAGAAGAAGGAAGGGAGGGGATGTTCAGAGCGATGGCATTTGTCTTCCCAAGTAACCATTACGTGTGATGGAGCCCTGCTTTCCTGGAGATGGCTGAACACCTGCCTGCCGGTGGGAAGTAGCAAGTGAATTCCTTGCTTTGCTTTGCTTGCACGCGCAACTTTTGCTTTACCTATTAAACTGCCTTTATCTCAACCCATGAGTTTTCTCACTTTTACTCTTCTGATTCTCTCCCCCATCCCACTGGAAGGGGAGTGAGCGAGCGGCTGCGTGGGGCTTAGTTGCCAGTTGGGATTAAACCACAACATTGTGCTTTCTAGTTTTTATGTTTTCTTTTCACAGTGTGCATCCAGGATAAATATATGGAAAGCATGCATTTAAAAAAACAGAAGTCAACAAGCTATATATAAATGCTAACATCCTCACAACCCTAAAATCTTAAAATAAGAAAGGTGTCCAATGAGGTGGAAAATAACAAATTTTTAAGGTAAGCACTTCAAAAGCCCCAATTTTTATTTTTATTTTTTAAGTATTTTGAGTTTATTGGGCCCCCTTGTTCCTATCCAGTCTGCCTGGCTTTTTATTAGGTGATGACATGCAATGTTTTTCCACAGGACCCTGACCTCATTCAGTAAATACAGTAGCTAGAAGAAAAGAGAGTACTGAAAATCAACACATTAACTGAATTACATATGGTCACAGTACAGGTAACAACAGATTGCATTACAGTCCCCTGCAAGGTACGTCGTATGATTCTGTAGGATAGACTGTGAACTTAAAGAATGAAACTTTTGAATTAGGAGCATTACAAACTTTAGTGTTCAACCGGAGATTCTTAAAATTCATTTATTGGAGTACCTGGCCTTATATAATACTTTAAACAAATTTTCTGGTCAAGCTGTATTCATCTGCCTTAACTAGGTGACACATCTTTCCTTTCTTGTAGTGCATTGCCCCATTCACTACCTGTCTTAAAGTTTCTACAACAAATGAAAGCAAGTTTTCAAAGACCTGTCTCCTTTGCTGCACAGTCTTCATACACTTCTGGTCCAGTAGAAAAGATCATACAATTCTGAGATCATATCTGTATCATAACGCATGTGTTGAAGGCAGCTCAGTTAACATATTCTAGGCAACCTTAATTCTTCACCTTCCTAGCTTTGCAGTGCTTGTTTGTAACTCTAACAACATGCTTCAAGACAGCTTTCTGAGCTCGGTTTAATTTCCAGCTCTTTTAAAGACAGTAACCATTGAAAAGGAGAAGCTCCATCTTGTTCAGTACAGACACCCAGAGCCTCCCTCAAAACTTGATCACCTGTCCTTCTCATCCAAGCTCTACCATTGCCAATCCTGGGGACATGTGCCACCACCCCCATCACACTCCTTGTCATCAGGCTCAGTCTCCTATTTCTGATTGCAGTCCTGTCTCCCTGCCTCTTTAGAGTAGCTGCTTCATTCTCATCAACTTCATTATACAATATATTGCTCCCTCCCCGCAACCAGAATCCCATTTCCCATTAGCTTCCAGCTCTCCTATACTAGCTTTCCTTTTAATCACAGCATCGTCTCTCAGCTTTCTGTCCCCTTCACAAATCTGTTAGCTCTTCCGCACTGCTTTTCACCTTCCAATGGTTTTGCCACTGCTTTACTCTCCCACTCAGCCTCCTGCATTTGCCTCTTGCCCTAGCAATTTTCAGATTTATTCTCAACAACCAACTCCCTATCTTTTCCATATTTCCTTTCCTAGTTCCTACAGTCTTTGTGACTAGTGTGCTATAGCCATGGCTGCTACGCTTTGTGCTGAACTCACTTCCAGGGATGGGCGTTAAAGAGATTTGTACAAGGGCTAATGAGCAGGAACACGTAGTTTCAGGATCCCAGAAGGACTTGGGCACAAGACAAGCCAAACCAGCACTGCTGTCTGTGCAGAAGTAGAATTTTAGGCACTTAAATCCCTTGCTACTGAAAAACATAGACACCTATATATCTAGATGTCAAGGTAGCTCTATGAAGGCTTTGCAGACTGTAGGTACTTCAGTCTTGAAGAGAATAACACCATCTACTCTTTTAATTTTTTTTTAAAAAATCATTCTACAAAGAACCCAAATAAAGTTAGATAGAGTCTAAATCTCAATCTAAATTCATTCCACATTTCAGTTAATAGAGAGTTACTAGTACCTCTTTAAGCCATTCTTTCGGAAGAAAAAACAGCCCTTGATTCAGTCAAATATATTAAGTATTGGAGGAAGGAAGGAGGAATGTTTTTTTAATTAAGAACAGGGGTTTCTTGGCACTGTTTACCAAGGATAAGTATGCTTATCTTTATTCCACTGGAAGAAAGTAGATGACAGCATACCTTCATCTATTTTTGCCAGAAAGTACAAACCAACCAAAGACATCTTCCTGTCTTGTCTCAAACAGGCACCCTTTTTTGTGGAGGAGGGGCTTAAGGCAGTTAAGGCTGAATTTAAGATGATTTTATACAGTTGGGAGAGGTTGATCCCCCCAAGATGTAAAATAATAAAGCAAATTAAAAGACATTTATTGCATAAGTCCTATTTTTAGAAGAGTTTCAATATTTGGCCTTGTAACAATAGTTTGTATCAACAGAATATGAACTAAATCAACACAAACAGAAGTCAGAATTATGTAGTAAATTCAACTATGATGAGAATATAATTAAAAACATTCTTCCCACCTTTGAATACACAAATATAAGTCTTTGGATTACGGCATGACATCACCCTTATTTGTAACAGGCATCTTCTGAAAAGAAGAGGTAACACAAATCTTAATATAGATTAGGTGACCTCAGCTTCTTGGTATCAATGAAAACTAACAGCTAGCTGTAGGATTGTTCCTAACACAGATTTACATATCAGTATCCTAAACCTGTCAGGTCTCCCGCTAATCTGCCCTTCTACCCAATTTTTTTTCCCCCATATTTTATACATTCTCCTATCTCACACACCTCCTCCTCTTCCATTCATCTCCCTACATTTGTTCCTTCCACTCCCCCATAATTTCCTGAAATACAACCCAAATTTCAAATAATGAAGAATGCAGTCACCTTTCTGCACAGTATAATCACTACTTCGGGGCACAACCCACATGTGCTGCAAATGCTGCAGGAGCTTTTCCTTAGCTTTAATACAATTCGTAACTGGTGTATCAGAGAGGTGAATGCAAAAGAAAATACTAAATTGGTGTAAGTGAAAACTTTAGATTAATCTTTCACATTATTTTTGCAATTAGCTTCCTAAGATTTATAATCTTGTTCGGTGTAACCTGTTATGTTGATTGCCCAGAAGACAGAAGTTGTGGAAAAATAAAAATCCAGAAGGGTCACACTGGATTTAAAACCAGATCTGTTGTTAATTGTTATCCTCAGCTAATTCTCAGTATTATTCCCTCTTCTTCCAGCCCCACCTTATTCAAATACACACAGTGTCACATTTTCATGGCACACTTAACATGCCATTTTACTTCATGTGCTGGTAAATTTCTCTATGCTTCAGCCTTGCCTTTCTTTCCCAAGGGTAGCATTTGCACTATTTCTAAATAGTGCGAAAAGTCACATAGCTTTTCTTAATCTTTTCTTCTAAGCCACTATACTTCCCCTTCTCATGATGATAAAAAAGTAGTCGTTCATATCACTCCTTTTCTCTAACAGAGCAGCCGATCCAGGCTCCTCTTCCATCAAATGCAACCCCATTCCTTCAGGGTGACAACAACCGTCTCAGCTCTCTCTTGTCTACCTTTGTGCTCCGCTGCCATCCAAAATCCTACTCCTCCCAAACAACTAATGGGGTTTACTCCTGAATCCCTCAATGTGCCACGCACTGAAATACTCAGGGGGCTGACCATGACCAGCGCACGCATGTGTTTGCAAGCACGTGTGAGAGAGCAGCAGCAAGCGCTCACTCAGGAGGGGAAGGGAGGTGGCCCTCTTCAGGGTGACATTTTCGCATACAGCCTGGGAGGTCAAGCTCTAGGATTCTCACAGCCTGTAATAAAACCTGTGCAACTGAATGTCCTTCTCCATTTAAAAACCTCAACCTTCACTGAAATTATGTAGATTCAGTGAAGAAAGTCCATATCCCTCCTATGCTGCTACTGTATTACTGAGTGGCCATTTAATACCAGCATACTTTACTTAATGAGTACAGATGAATGATTCAGTGCTAGAAGGTGTCTGCTAAAGAGGAACTCCTATTACATCTTGATTCTTCCAATATTGAAACTAAAAAGAAAAAGTAACTCTCTGATTTATCCAAAATAAAGACAGCAGACTGAAGTTCCTTTTTATATTTAAATAACAAATGATGGATAATATTTATGTACATGACAACAAGGCAGCCTTTCAACAAATGCTTTGTGTGTCTGATATATAAAAATTAAGTATAAATGCAATATCATCGATGAATGTACTATTTACAAATAAATTACTCATTCTTCTGTTGAGCCACACTGTGTTAAGTACACTTTAATGCTGAAAGTGGTACCTAATTATCTTTATTTGACCCCAAATCCAACAGGGAAATAAAAATGTTCCAAATACTTGGATCTTGCTGATAAGCACTCAACATTAAAAGGCACCTGTCAGGATAATGTAAGGTGGTATTTATTCTTATTTCTTCTGAAGAGGTCTCAAACAGTTACACCAATATATGTAATGTTGTACTATCTCTTGTTCTTCGATTTGGTATACTGCCTGCTGGTGTTAACGGTAGAATGAGATTCAGTCATCAGTATGGCCTGACCCTGCAAATCCACCACTGTCACATCCCGTGCAGGAAGCAGCGCTGTTAATATGAATCATGCGCTTAGAACTAGGCTTCAAAACCTAAATAATCCAATGGCTGTAACTCATACAGAAGCCAATTATCACTGGTGATCCTAGACGTTCCTCAAAAGTTGGCACTCTCAGTCTCTCCTATTCATCACCGTGTTCACATTTGTTTGCTAGTTAGGGTAACAGCAGTGTATATATCTGTAACTATTAGTAGTAAGTTGATGTTGAATTAAAAAAAAAAAAAACAAAACAAAACAAAGCAAAAACAAAAAAACAACCACTGGTAAACTGACCAAAAAGACAGAAAACTAATTTCAGTATTTGCCTCCACTCAGTTTAGGGAACCCTTCTCCTCTGTTTATTCTCTCTTCCTGCTCAAAAGCTCCTGGCATCCCTCGTACCGCAGTGTTCACATTCTAGTTTCCATCACTAGTGACATGAAAAAGACGCTTCTTTCACCCACACATACCTCCTTGCCAGAAAGGTCAAGAGAATAATTTACAAACAAAGGTTCACCATTTTCCCCTACAAATTACCTGTGTATGAAGCCAAGAATTGCCCCATCCTGTGCTACTGGCTGTGTTCAGCAGCCGCACCTCATCACATCAACAAGTGCCTCTGCCTCCCCAGGACCCACATGGCTGGAGGAAAATAACCATTCTTACCATCTAACAGTTTCCCGGCACAGAAAATTTACCAGTATAATGGTGACAGAATCATACCATGCACTAGTTTACATCTTCCATGAAGGGGTCTGGGGTGTTTTTTCTTTTTGCATTAAATAGTTTTTTGGCTTAACAACCTTTGTCCAAAAGAAGCCCAGCTCACCTCGAAACATCTTTCTGACTAGAGTAACAGGATTTTAGTGTTATGGCTATAGCAGTTATAGTCTGGCTGATGCTAGTTAACTTACTCACACAGGCAAGTCCTAGAACTTTCCAGCAAGCAAGTGATCTGGGTTTATACTTTGTACAGCCTAAAGCCAATACAGTTAACATTTCTTTGATCCTTGAGCTTCACACTTCAGAGAGCTGCGGGAGAGAGGAAGTGCTGGAGGCCTGGTAGTTTCAGGAACCATTAATTATAGGAACTCATCACGAAGGGCATTGCTAGAAGTTCGCTTCAGACCATCTGAAAGTATTAGAGATAATCCGAAGGTTTAAATATAAACAGCGCAGTTGCTGTCACACAGTTGTCCATGAAAGACAAGGTCTCGGTGCCTTTTTTTCTTCTTTCCCAGATTGACTATCTATAAGGTGTTCAACAGGAAAGAAATTTACCACGGTATAAGCCCCTTCCATTAAAATGTATTCCCTAGCATGTTTTTTGTGTTTGATCTCAAAGTAAATTATAAATCACATTCATTTTTTAACTGTCTACTATTCTGTAAATATTATGGCTAAAATTTTCAAAAGCCTGGCTATTAAATTTAGTCAGCAAAGTTAAAGTACATGCTTGTGAACTCAACTCATTTTCAAAACAGAATACAGTCTTTTTATGGGGAAAAACCAAAAGTGACATTCAGCTGGCCCCAATTATAAAATTAATGAGCTATTCAAAATTATTTGTCTCCTTCTCAAATAATATGTATAAAACCACATGGTAAGTTATTGGTAGAAGCAGGAATAATATCTTACTTAGTTCACTTTCTTAAGAGTTCTCCACTGCCCAACAATGTATTTTATAAATATTCAGGTTTATATTATACTGGTTCCCTACAAGAATCAATTTTTTATTACGACAATAGTCACCTAAAGCACAGAGCCCTTTTCGCAGTCAGCTGAATGTCTGGTGGCACGATATGGCCTGAGCCTAAAAGAACCAATAATGTAAGAAGTTAGATTGTACTTTTTAATCTGGCCTTCCAATGAAACACTGAAAAGAAACTTTCTCTTTAAATCCCATCCAGAATAAAATCTAGAAAGCTGTAGCCCATCCTTTACCAGCTGCTTTTTCACTTACTAATTTAAGAACAACACTTCTTCCTGTTGCACACTTACCAGGAAGCAGCTATGCCATGAATGTGTTATAAACACTACGCGTCTCTCAGGCTGCACAACTTTCTGAAAAACAAGACAAGCTAATGGAAGCGCTGCTCTTTATCATCCTCTACTTCCTGACCACATTTTGGTTACTTAATTCAATACCAAAGTTAGAGCCTGTGAAAGAATTTCACATCTCATTTTCCTTCCGTATTTCACCTTTCAATCTGAGGTCTTTGATGATACACTGATTTCCCTGGAAGTCCACTTTCTCACAGAAATGCTGCAAATGCAAAGGCAGAGGGCTAACCAAACTGCAAGGCATCACTTACTGAAAACAATCATTCTGGGGCACAGGAGAAGACAAATACATATATTCTTCAGACAACACGATCAAAAAACTTCTCTGCACCAAACAGCAAAGTTTAAGCAGCAGAAAGAATGCAACGTCTCGTCTGGATCACCAACACGGCATTTCAATGTGTGCCTCTGCATAGTTCAGAGACATGGGACGGTCCCTTCAGGATGGATGTGCAACTGCAGGCAACCAAGCGAGGAATGTTCAGTTCTGAAGTTTCCATAGTATATCCTCTCCGTGTGCCCTAAACACCTCAAAATGCTTCTCAATACCCTACAAAAGGCAAAATAGCTATAAGAAAGGCTATCATTATAGAATACCATAGAGGGAGAGATGGAGCTTGAGGGCACTGTCTATATCCTATGTCTTTGCAATAGCTGTATATGTTTTTAACAATTGCCAGGTAACTTCTCCTGAACGATCACAGGAAGTGGACCATGCATCACACAACGAAAGGGGATAAAAATCCCTATTTGATCCTCTATTTCCCCAGGGGGAGCCATTCATTCCTGATCCCAGATCTTGTAATCAGTTGCATGGTGAATGTGAGAAGACGGGGGGTAGAACAGGGGACAAACAAAGTAAGTAGTTATTAAAGGGTTTGGGAGAGAGCAGAAAAAACATACTTCTTATCCACAAGCAACCACTGGAAACGCTGAAGCACATTGTTAGTGCCAAATAAATATAATGAAAACAAACAATTTCAGCCTCCCTTCAGACCCCTTAGAGACCTCTACTTCAAATCCAAAGACTTGTCTCATAACTTAACTTTCTATAGTCATTCCAGAATAAAAATCTCCTGTGCAGCTTACTAAACTCAGGCTTAAAACTGTTCAGGTTCTTTGCCCCACTGTCCTGTTCAGAAGAAATGGTGAGGAAAGTTCTTATAATTTCTTGTCCAAGTTCATTCAGGACCAATTTGTAACTGTATTTTTGCAATTTTGTAATCAATACCTGAAAAATCAGTTATACTTTAGCTGAAACAGTTCTTCATTGCTGATGTTTACCCACAGATTTATTTATAAAGAATAACTTTACCCCTTCTCAACCTTCACTTGACTAAGCTAAATGACAAAAACTTTCTAATTCGCTCTTTGAAAGATAAATAATCTGTAACTCTGATCAGCCTAGTAGTTGTCTTTGTTCCGATTTCAGTCCATCTTTCTGTTCACTGTAAGGCAAGAGTGTTGGACACAATATTCCAAATGAGGTCTCGGGAAGGCTTTGTGAAATGCTATTAGAATTTCTCCCCCTCTCTACAAAAATATCATGCCTAATGCATCGTAAAGGCACATTAGCCTTTTTCACAGCTGCATCATACTGGTGGCTTAGAGCCATCTTAGTGGCATTATCACAGCACTTTACCTAATTCAGACTGCTACAACCATTAAATCATCTGCACAACATTTTATGATGTTAACAGATGTTCTTCTTATTTTAAATATTTGCATATCGAGATAAAGTCTAGCATGACCCGTCTGAGACCAGACACTGGGGGCTCTCAGAGCTGAATTAGCAACTGAGACTTTCTGATTCTTAATCCTAAACATACACCTCAAAACACTAACAGCAAACAGATGAACTACATATTGCACAGTAACAAGGGTACTCCTGTTACTCCACCCCAAATGCCTGTGCCTGCATTCAAAAGCCATTTCTAAATGGGTGGTTATAGATGGCCACATCTTTCCTCTACCATGTAACTGCATTAGCCTGCCGAGGAGCCACACAGAAGATACCCAGAAAGGCCAAACCTCCACCCACCTTGACATGGGGGCGGCCTCCCCACCGCTTGCTCTCATCTTCATGTCCTCAGCCGGCACTGAAAGTGCCTTTTTGTGGTGATCCCACCTGGACAAGCCTCTAGGTGTTAGGCCACCTCCTTCCACACATACTTGCTCTTAGTTGCCAGAGGAAAAGCTGGTCAATTATAGCCACTTCTACCAAAGCTTGTGATATACACTGCGATATATTCTCCTGAAAAATGTTTTCAGGATTCTGAATCTATAATTTGAACGCTCTTCTTGTTCTAAAATTCAGATCGTACTGAAAGTGACAGCTCACAATAAAAAGATAAAAAAACTTAAAAATGCAAGAGCACAAATTCAAAGAATAATGATGGACAAAGGAGCTGATTGGTACCAGGGACACAGCTTGGCAGCTCCTACACAACATAGTGTATTGTAGCTACTTACATCATTGTGTTCATGTCACAATCACAGTCAAATACTCCTGAGGCTACTAATAAAAACCTATCTTTCTGAAAAGTTTGTCTGGACCATGAACATCACTAGAACCAGACAGAACTTGAATTACTTTCCCTTAAAGCTAGAGATCTCTTAATTGCCTCAGAAATGCCATGCATGTTTTGCAGTCACATTCCAAAAAATACTTTTTCTTCTAAGCAACTAGCAAAGCCAGCACTGTCCCCTGAGCTAAGACATGGGAGTCTTTTTCTGTAAATAAAGCAAGCATTCTAGTCAAGCAACACACTACCACTTCTTCTCAGAAAATAAATAACCTAGTTATACTTGGACTTGGTTTCTCTTTTTCGTCTATTATCACATGTACACCTTAACCATTTCCCATTGAGATCTGTAATATGTGCTGTCCTCCACAGATGAACACATTACTGCTAAGGGAAAAAGCTCACAAATATCTAAGATAGATGGCATTACTTCTGCTAGTACTTCGTGGTGTAAAAGTCAGTGTCAGTAACAGTGCGGCACTAAAATGAAAGAGTGTAGCTGTGCAAAGCCTCGAGCATCACCTCATAGAAATTGTAGACTAGTACAACTCGCTACATCACTTCTACAGATGAAATATATATACCTTCTAGATATTTATGTTTTCAGAGCATTTCCATGCATCACTGAAGGAAGGTATGGACCAGAAACAACTGAATTGACATGACCTAGCATGTTACTGCTGGTCAGCCGAGCTGAGTTGGTTACAACGAGGGGTAGATGTTCTTCACAGTTAGGTAACTGCCCAGCATCAGGGAAAAAATAACTCCAAGTTGGCTTAAGCGCATGTCTTTTACTTTACAACTGAAGGGATGAAAAAGCCATCATACAGCCAGTTATGCCAAGCCTGATGATGACCCGTCTCATACGAAGCTGCAGTAACACCCAGCATTTTATTAACCTGCAGTACTGCAATTTGCCCCAGGCTGTAAAGATGGCTTTCTGTGCTCTGTGCCACATGCACTCATTACCTAGATGTGAATGTATCACTTTGGCCCTTTTGTTTTTGATAATGGAAAAGGTTATGCTTCACTGAAACTGCAAATAAATATCAGGCACAATTCTGGTTAGGTTCTTGGTCTATGACACATGGAATATAAAATACACACACTTTTGACTGAGTGCACACTTGACTTTTTCTGACAAAAAGTAACTAATTTGAAAACCAGGACAACCATCTCCTGATGTTTGCAGTTGGGATCTACATAAATAATATTTAGAAATTAAAATTTCAGAGTCCATAAATCTGGTAAAACAGGAGTGTATTTTTTATTTCTAATATGGAGAACCAGCATGATTTCAAGACTATTTCAAAAATTACTTTTATTTGAATACAAATGCATATACCTCTTGTAAAGTCCTACCGGCATAACCCACTCGCATTCCTAGTTGGAAAATACATATGCCAACATACATTTGCAAATAAGGCATACAGTTTGCATGTATACAAATACATACTGAAATCTTAACATTGTAGTTTGCAAGCAAAAATGAGCAGGCAGTGTTTCAAATTGACAATGTGATATGGCGTTATCAGGAAGGACAAGAATTAAAGTGATTTACAGTAAATTACCCGTACTGGCCAGGGATGATACACAGTTATGAGACTAAATTAAGGAAGTTTGCATTGCTGCCTTATGGTGCTTGATCTTTCAATTAATGTCTCAAGAATACCGAATTATCTGTATCTGAGCACTGTTTGGTTTTGATGTTAGCATGAAAGAAAGAGGTTTTTTACATCACAACACACTTGAACAGATTCAATTATCATCAGTACTTCCATTTCTAGTCACTAAGTCCCACTCATCCCTTCTGACTGACCTCACCACCTTACCTTTTAATCTTTAGAATCTTATATATCGAAACTATCAGAGTAAGGAAAAAAAGAAGCGTAGGCCCCAACACAGAGCCTATGCCTACATTAAAGAGCCTAACTCCGTTCAAATTTAGGGAATCTAAAGCTCCTAAACGTATGTTTATCTACAGCACACTCCTTTCTAACAGACAGTGAAGAGTATCTTGTGATGAATGTATTTTGTGAATGCAGCATGTATGTATTCATATGATGTGAGAAAAAGTATAGATATGACACAGGATAAGGTCTCAGCATATGCAAGTGTCAGGTGGGATAATAACCTGCAAACCAGAAACAATGCAGTGTACCTAATGGCCATAAAAAGGAAACAAGAAACTACAGGAGGAGCACTCAAAAATTTTACAAGTGGTATTTTACCAGGTTTGCTAGGGGCATCGCTTCAGTGATACTTTTGGCTTGCGTTTCCTAACTTTGATCAATTTACAGTAAATTTAAATTTGTTCAGAAGATCAAAAGCAAAACACACAAGACCAGAGTTACTTCCTTCAGTTTATTGTCTTGCATTTTGAATCAAAGCAACAGCATAGGCAATTAAGATTTCCTAAAACTACTCATACCAGACATACCCATTGAAGTTCTCCATACAGAGTAACCAGTTGGCCACCCAGATACTGAGCAGCGGACTACACACTAGGTCTCCCATCTTTTTGAGGACATTCATGACATCCCAGTGAAAATATTCAGTATTAGCAATTAAATGAATATCACAGGTGACGTTCAGAGAGGTTGTGCACATTCAGAGTTTGAAACCAAAGCATGCTGAACCTCTACACCATGTAGATCTAGCCACTTAGGAACACATTACAGCTGAGTATAGGGAAATATATTGAAAGTACAGGGAAGTTTCCACAGAATAGAGTACCTGATAGCTAACATGCAAAGTTGGATGTTGAGATACAAAGTTACAGCGTTGGTGAAACATCAGTAGAAATATTTCCATAACTGAGAAACTGTGTAACTCCTAATGTGAATTGGTTGGACCTAAATACCTGCCGATGTAGTTCCAGCCAAATAGAGCAGTATTTTTTGTTAGTGCATGAGAGCCAGGGTATTAAACGAGGGTAATCTAATGAAAAGCAGAAAGTATCAGTGTGGAAGGATAAACATTTTTAAAATACAATTTTATATTATTAATGTAGGACCTACTGATGAAGAAATAAAAAAATAAAATAAAAAAAAAGGTAATTTTGTAGGAATTTTAATCTCTATTTCATTTAATAGACTCCTGTGGTGCATGTCAGACCAAACAGCCCAGTCAAGACCTCTGAAAATTAGTCTAGACGTGAGAAGAGGCATACTCTGCATCGTAAAAAAAGACTTCTGAAAGGCTTTGAAAAGAAACACTGGAGGAGAATTATTGTTTCTGATAAGGCACATAGGAGTGCTTTCTCCTGAAGTAATTCTTTATATAAAGATAAAACAGATTTTAAAGCATAACTGTCGGACACTTTCACACTTCTGAGAGCCAACGATTCTGCTCATGGATTTCTTACTACAGGCAAATGAGTCACTATTCACCTCAGCAATCTCCGTGTCAGTAAGAATGCTTATCTGAGCAGGTTTCACACATGCTTTGGTGTTTGCAGGATTAGGTTTTTGGTCTGTGGTTAAATGACATGTGCGTCAAACATCTATTCCAAAAAATATTGGCCAGAAAAGGTTATGTTATCTAGTTACAGCAACAGAAAAAGGATGCAAGATACTAGTTATTTACTTCAGGACCTCTATGCCTCCCTGATGACAAAGCATGCTAATGGCAGTCTACATCACAATTATCCTAAACATCAATATACAACAAGAAAACAAATAATGCCATCTGAAAGAGCTACAATTTAGTGCAATTAACACTAAAGCATCTCTTACAGGTATTAAGTTCCCTGAAAACATCGGTAAATAATTTAAGACACTTGCACGCAGGAAAGCTTCAAAAAGGAGAGATTTCTAATTTCCCTGAAATGTCACCTGCACTGGAGACTACCGGCCAGATGCTGCTCTGAGTCAATTCCACCCAACCTCAGATACTAAGTCAATGTTAGAATACGAACATAGTCACAAAAGATAGTAAAAAAACAAGTCAATGTATTGTTTTCAGGTAAATCCTGTTGAAATTGGGAAAGGCAAAAGTGAAAAAAAGAGAGCAGAAAGACTCAGTCCAAATTACTTCACTCCGGGATACCCACATTCATTTCAACATACAGAGAACACTGAAATTTTTCAAGGGAAACTTATTGAAGTAAAAGCAATTACCAATGATACGATGTTTTTTCCATTAAAATTTCTTCTTTTAAAACCTGTGAACATTTTTACTGCATTATTTTTAACAGATTAAGTTTCCTCCTCTCAAAGACACAGAGAAAAGAGAAAGTAAGCAAAATGCTCAGAAAGATAGACATTTTAATCAAGGATTTTAAATTTCTATCCTATTAAGTCCCAAGGAAATTAGATTTTTTTTTTTCCCATCTTCAGCTATTTTATCCTTTGCAGGAAGTATTTTTGCATGTTGTCAAAACAGCCCTTAACAAAATATTTGCAGTCAACAGTCATGTTGACGCCATCCAGTTTGAAGGAAAGAATGGGTGAGCTGACTTCCACGCAACACACAAGCAGAGCCCCTAACTACACCTGCAAAAAGCAAACCAAAGGAAGAAAACCCCTTAATAAAGTGATGGTATACCATGTGACATTACAGTTGCAATTATAATCAGTTTCAAAATAACAAGGGGATCTTCTTCACCTGAAAGAGTGTATGTATTGTGGTTAAGATCTTACTGGGCAACTAGAAACAGAGAATTCCCCGTGATCTCTGATGCTCAGCTTTCTACGCATTTTCATCAGTACTGCACCAAAGTCTATGTCAGCTAAATCCCTCTCCAGAGCTGCTGCAGAACTCCACTGACTTCAGGTTCCACCTTTTCCTACTGTGGCCCCAATTTATAGAGGACACTCTCGCAAAGAGCCACAGTTCCTCCAGTGACCTACTTTGACAGCAGGTAGTTGAGCCCTGCAAGACACTGTCTGCCGCTCATTACTTACTGGCTCCTCAGAACAACAGAAGTACAGTCGGGGAGAGTATCTGGAGAGAAAACGCAGGCTCAGTCACTGGTCAAGAATTAAGAATCAACAGTTTACTAAGAAAGGCAACCTCCCAGAAAACGGAGTGAGACTTTGAACATTATATATGAAATGAGCACTGCTTTACATACTGTAGCGCCATTGTTTATCAAGACACAGTATATGTTTATATGGGACCAGTTTAATCCCAAATGGAAAGGGAAAAAGGGAAATATGAGGTACCTGTAAACATCCTTAATACTAAGGCCTGCAGCATAGTGATTATAAACTTTAAAAAAGCAATAGGGATTCTGGATCCTGACACAAAAGCTTTTATTTTCAGATTAGGCCAAGTTAAGACCATATCTTTGTCTCACAGCAACATAAATATTGCATCTGTATTCGTATATTTAGCCATCCCATACGCTATAGATTAAAAGACGCAGCCAGATATTAAGTCTAAAAAAAGACTAATTTTCTTGACCGTAACATAAAAATAAACCAAAGCAAGCCATGGTGGAGAAGAGGAAGAGGTAAGTTTTCCTCTTCCAGTTATTTAATCCTTTGTCTCCTCTTTTCCTAGGACAAGCCTTGACAAATGCAGTATATTAACCCATCACTTTGAGCATAGGGTCTCAATTGTTTTGGTAATTAATTATATGCCAAGGGTTCAGGGAATCTTGGAAATTGAAACACACACATGAGGTTTTTCCACCAATCTTCTCTAATTAGCAACTCTTGATGGACCAACAGCACACAGTTTCAGAACGGTGAGAGCCTACACAGGATACACGAACATGACGCAGGGATACCGAAATTGCTAGCCCTCCAGGGCAGAAACTAAAATATGACCTGATCCTGACATGGAGTTCAAGTAACAGATAATGGACAGATTTCTAAGGCAAGTAGGCAGCTGAAAACTCTTCTTGTTGCAGGATGACCCTGTTAAAGCCCGGGAATGCTCACCTTGAACAAAACTGACAAGGCAGCCTTCTCCTACCCCAGCCATCCCCTGGCAGCAGGGATGGGAATATACAGAAGCCAGGGCAGAGATGCCCTGGGCCACTAATCTTTCCCTACAGTGCGCTAAGAAACATATCCTACGGGTATAAACTAGAGTGAACCTTAGGCTGCTTTGAGTTACAATTACTAAGGAAACTGCACAAGAGGAGTTTGCTGCCCAGAGTGGTGACTCTCCACGTGGTACATCTGCTCCTTCAGCTAGGCCTGCGTCAGTGGCAGGAAAGCACCTTACGTCTATCACACTCATTTTGAAGGGGAGATTAGAAACAAAAAAAATACTTGAATGATGCTCAGTATGAACGACATGAATTTAAAGATCTATATTCAAACTACTGAAATTTATACTAAAAAATAATGGTAATAAAGCCACATTTCTTTTTAGGAAGCTCCACAAGTGAAGAAATAGCATGTCTCCCAACTTTAATCTCCAGTTTCACTACGTGACACTTGGACATTCCGATTTAAATGTAAAAAATGCTGCTGTCAAATCTGTTTTCAGTAACTTCTGGAAGCTTGCTTGTGTACAGAGGGCAACCTATCTTAGATCCCTCAGTGGGGCAAAACCAATTCTTCATTTACTTGCTTCTTTGTACTTCTCTGATCTATACCATAAACACTTAGAACCAAGTATTACTAGCAAAATTCTAATCCAATTATCAGCAATAACAAAATATACGTATATGCTGCACATTTTCGATTCATCAGATACAAAAGTGAGTTTTATAGCCCATCAGATAACAAAAAACAGGTATCCACCACGTAGTTGAAAATGGAAGATAAACAGAGGCTCAATAGACATGGACTTGAATTTGTCCACAAAAGTATCTCTCTTGATTTTTCACAATTGTTTGTTTTGAGAGGCGATTAATATTTAAATATCATTAATAAAAAGTCATTATTTAACTGACAGTTATGAAATCATACTCTGAAAGTAAACTCTTTGAGACAAAATAATTCTGTCCTAAAATGGCAAATGCTTAGTCACTAGTGAACACATAGAGCAACAGCAGAACACTTCACACTCAGAAAAGTTTGGAATAATATCATTCTGCTTCAGCAAGAATCTAGAAATAAAAAATGGGATATTTAACAAGCTATGCAGGATTTATTACCTTTGAGATGTTACTCTAATTTGCAAGATATAATCAGGTTTCCAAGGAACAATGCTAAAATGTAATAAAGGATCCAGATCTGATTCCTTAGCAACTCCTTCCATTTAATCATAGAAACAAGATAAATCCATTTCACCAAAAATGAAAAGATGGACTAGGCAGATAGGAAACAAATCAGTTAAGTACAGACACCAGAAACTAAAGTATGAGATGGCATACAAATCCTGTGGTTGACAGAGATAAATCTGTCAGATAAATTCAAAAGAATTAGAACTGACACTAAAACTAAGGCTTGAGCAGAAGCTAGTTCCAGTGCACAACAGGAAGACTGAAGGAGAGATGTTTCAGACTTGTCTCCGCTTTGAAAATCCCCTAACTTTATTGATTTGTGTCACCACTTCATCATCATTTTTAAAATAGCGTATTTCAGAAAATACTATGTTCTTATAAACTGGGATTTTGAGAACTGATGTTATTTGCATGGCTTGACGGTGCATTCTGAAAAATAACAATATTCCAGTGTTCCTGTGAAATATCACACATATCATGTTCAAAGAAGGCCTTACATAACATACAATAAGCAAATGCAGTACTTGCTGTGAACACAAACTTACTTTCTAGCAAGGGATGACAGTGTAGTTTTCCTGTAGCTCAAAATAAGGTACTCCCGCCTTATCAAATAAGGGTAATATCTTCTGTGTCAGAAGTGCTAAGCAAATCAGGAGTAATACACAAATTAATTGTTAATGAAAGAATTTATGAGCCTGTTGCACTTTTTTTCTTCTTGGGAGAGCAGCAAGGTCAGAGAGTCTTGGACAGTTGCTGCTGCTAGCTGTTGGCGAAGAGGTGATTTTCCATTCTCTGAAGACCACTGAGAGGAACCATCCTCCAGCCACCCCTTTTCATAGAATCATAGAATCACAGAAATGGTTTGGGTTGGAAGGGACCTTAAAATCATCTAGTTCCAACCCCCCTGCCACGGGCAGGGACATCTTTCGCTAAGTCAGGTTGCTCAAAGCCCCATCCGACCTGGCCTTGAACACTTCCAGAGATTTCCCACTGACCCGCACAGACGGTAGCGCACACATCTGCCAGTCCTCACTCCCTCTCACACGTGAAGTATAACTAACTATTCCTCTATGACTCGGAGAGCAAGAGGGCAAAAATTAACAAAGCAAGGAAGTTACCAACAAATTACACTAATTCAGAAAGGTCTTTCTTGTAGGATGCTTAACCATCACAAGGAATACAATACAGTGGCTACCATGGTTACTAACTCACATTGTCATTCAATAATGCCCTATGATGCCTAAGGATGAAGACATAAAAGATTAAACATCTAAAACAGTTCCTCTCAATACAGTCAGACGATCAAGGGAGACAAAGGCAAGGGAATTTAAGAAAGGCCCATTAACAGTTATTTGGCAAAAGGGGAAAACCATCAATGAATGCAAAAACAGAGTGAAAAACTAGATGTTTATGTTGATACACCTGATGTGATTACAAATGAAGATTACACGTTCAGCATTTTCTACCTCCTCCTAAACACCACAACTCTGTCACGAGCAATGAGGTATTACAAGCTCAGCATTTCAGTGTACCAGAGGGACTAATTAAGACAGCACTATGTAATCCGTGCGATTTGCCAGACCAAAACAGGTACCTCTATATTGGACAGTTTCTTCAACTATCCTTCAGGTGGAGGACCCATTTATGAATTTCTTTGCACACAGCTGGTTGCAGCATGATCAGGTGATGTAAAGCAGCACTGAACATAAGTATTATTTATCAAATAGTTAAAAGGCCAACAACTGAGCAAGAGCATTAGCAGATATACTGAAACACGAATGTGTCACATAAAGAGTTAATGCACTCCTCCCCAACTGCCTCAACTTACCATTTGAAGCAATAGCCTTCTGATTATTGCAATATTTAATTCAGTCTCAGAAGAAAAAAAAAACAAAAAAACAAAAAAACACCACGTGCTAGGATTTTTATGTGGTGAAATTCCTCCCTGTACCAGAGATAATCTTTAATTCAGTCCGACATACTGTTTTCATTACAACAAGCTACAAATTACTTCCAGCGTAATCATAACAGGTAAGGATTATGTTAAACCATATTCTCAGCTGACAGCCTAGCCTTTCTTTAAGTGATGTCATGACTTTCTTCAAATAAATTAACCCGTCCAGTATGCATGCTGACATTTTATATCAAAAGAGAGAACCACACCGTAAATAAAGTGTTATAGAAACATGGGTCAGCAGTGACTTGGAAAAGGTTTAATATTGATGCAAATATTTCTGGTATGAAAAATAGAAGAATGCTGTAGGTGTGAAGAACGCTTCTCTGAAGAAGAAATGGGACAGGCTGATACCTTAATACTTAGGCAAATGTATTTCATGAGAATGCAGAAAATAGATACAATTGGGTTAAAGCCTTTGAGGCTACTACTTTTTAGAAAGCGAAGCAGGAAGAGAATACAGAAGAAAACCAATTTCTTAAAGAGTTTGGTCTAGGGTGCTTATATATGTTTGTTTATACGTGTGTGTGCACGCATGTACATGTGTCTGCACATATATGTATATGTGTGCATTTGTGTTTGTGTGCAGAAAACACCCACTGACTAATCATTTAACATAACTCGCATAAAAAAATAAAGTACCTTCCATTCTCTCAGATACATACTTCAAAGAACAAGAAAAAGAAATAAAAGCTGCTCAAAAACATTATATAGAAGTACGAGCTAGTGCCTTCCCACTCTCCCTAACACACTAAGAAGGCAGAAGGAATAAACAAAGTTTAAGTATTCACAGCACATTCAGCAAAACCACAAAACTTCTGTATTAGACAAAATTCAGGCTAACACAATATACCAAACACTCACAGTAGACTTTACTTAAAAGATCCTAGAAAAATAAATAATTTTAAATTCATAAATAATGAAGCATCATTATTAGTGATAGGTATTAAACACATAGCCCAGTGTTTTGCCTTGGGAGCTCGGGGGGAGACTGACTGGGCCTTTCCATCATTCCCCCTCGTGGCTTTCTGCAGGAGAAAGGGATCCAACCAAGGGAGCCAAGGAGCTACCAGCGAGGTCACCCAGAGAGCTGGGGGCAGACACCTACACCTCCATCCTACAATTCCCAGGGGAAGTCCACAGCGTAGGATGGAGATGAAGGCTGAGGCACGGAAGAGGAAGGCTGCCTGACCTAAAATGACTCACTCAGGTTAACACATTGGGAAATACACTGGAGAGTACGTTTCCAGCTAGCAGCCCAAACCCAAACTATTACAAAATCCCAAAGCTGAAGCTGAACAAATGATTTAAAATCCAAACTGTTCTGTGTACCTCAACGCTATTTCAGCTAAGTTAACTGACCACCTCAAAAATACCACCAGGAAAATACAGAGCACATAGAGAAAAGATGCAACTATAGGGTTTAAGAACTGAAAAGCAAGAGATTTTCACTCTGCATCTAATTCAGTTAACTGGAGATTGCCACCACTGACACAGCCCCAGTTGCTCTCCTGGTTGCTCGGCTCTTCCTCACTTGCCTCCGAGCCCGTGACCCCGTGGCTGCAGCGCAGGGGAGTGAGGAGGGAGAGGAGAAGTGCAAGGCACATCAGTCAGTCTAACAGAAAAATACTCCCTCCCACACACGCACCGAATAACTTTCTGTTGTAAAAACGCTTCTAATCGGACTCTCCATCGTGCCGTGTGATCACCAGGGCTTGTGTGTTAAAGTCATCGAGAAGGTAGCTACAAGGATGTCCCTTTTGGTACCAGCCTACAGTGACAGCACGTAATGTGAAATCACAAACCAAGGACACACCACTTTTCATCCCTGTCCTATAGCCATGCCAAATTGCTAAGGACTATAGAGCTAACTGGGAATTAGCAATGGCAAAATGGACTCCAGTTATTCCCCTTCTGACCCAGAAAGGCTGGCAATTCCCTCATAGCCCCAACCAAAGGAGGGAGGCACTCACACACAACTTCCCAGCCTCTTAGAGTAAACAGTTATGTTTCTAAAATCTGCTAGCACCTCAAAGGCTACGAGCCTTGAGTGATGCACAAAAAAGGGCAGGGTTGGAGGCAGGAAAGCACAGTGATCACTGTCTGTGTTTCCTCCATTCACTACCCCAGTCCTAGGTTAGCTGCTGTTAGGTTTCCTTCTCTCCTTAAATGCACAGGAGGACTACACCCACGGTGGCACATAAATTAGGATTAGAATGGATTACAGCTACCCAACCCTCACCCCCAAGAAAGCAATCTGGATTACCCAAACTCCAACTACTTAATCTCAGGCATGTCTTCCTCTTCAGTCTATACATTCTGCCTGTACTTACAAGGCGTGCCTAAACACGCACCGATAGGGCTGGGGAGGCTAGCGGCCTTCCATCCAAGAGCAGAGACCAAACCTTCTGTGGCTCAGTGCTTCCCACTGCCTGGTCCTAGGTGGCTTCTGCAGTAGGTGAGCTTTTCATGGATCACTCTTTGGAGACACTTAACACTTCGCCACAACAGAAAAACAGCCTCACCATTTACATGAGCAAATTAGTGAGGGACAAGCAACTGAACTTTTAGATGATGCAACGCCTACAAGGGAAGAGAGCTGACTGTATTATCTGGATAGAAGGAAATGCTCCAATTAACCTTCTAACTAGAATGAAACAGTACAAGTGACTAAATTATACTCCGAACTTTATCTCTAAAAAAAAGTGGGGCTACCAATACAAAAGTCACTTGCACATCTTTGATCACTGATTTGATATCCCTTGACAACATAATTACACCAAAATTTAACTAATTCTTTACATTGTATGTAGATCAATTAATTTCCGAGTTTGGTTAGGCAGCTTCTGCTACGGGAGGTCTCCTCTGGGATTTATTTATCATTGGTCAATAAAAGTATTATTCCCAAATTCTTCTAAAACATCTATTATTAATGACTTGTATCAGAAACTTTCTTGGATGCACTTCAAAGCAGAGAATTGCAATTGGGCTTATTGCTATTTTATCTTCTGGGAAGCTGATACAACACTTTTTCCTGGATAAAAAGTTCTTAACTATGGAAGTAAGAGACATTAGAGCAGCAAGGGAAAAAAATTATACTGTCCATATATACCTCCACACCTGCAGATTTGTTCTCTTAACAGCATGAGGAAAACCTTACAGAATGAGCAGAGCTCTGAAACAAAACTGCATTACCGGTTGGGTGACACTGCCTGGTCTCACAGAGCTCTTCCTATTGAAGGAGAGTGTTAAAAAAAACCCTTCATAGTCTTAACAATAGTTGAGACCATTGTAATATGTGGGAAATGTCTTTGTTCCTGTTTTCACTGATAATTTTTTGTCCTACTTTCACTGAGATATGTTGTTGCTACATTATCCACCAAAAAAAAGGAAAATACTGTTAAACAGGTGACATAACTGGCACACAACTAGAGCTTAGCATCGGTAAATGGCCTCCCAAGGATGTAGGAAAATAGTTTATGTGACTCATCCTGCTATTTTTTTATTAAAATGTGATCCATATCGTTTCTAGAGATAGGAGGAAGGTGCGTTGCCTCCAATTTTACTGGAGCTGGGAAGCTCAGTATTGCCTCCCTAGTGAAACACAGCTCCAGATTCAGTGCAGGTTGTTGAAAAGTTTTAGCTACAGGAGGAAGCTGAAGCTAGTGTCGGTTTCCAGAACCCCAGTCTTCACAGTGGCAATGATGTTTTGGGGTTTTTTTTTGTTTGGTTGGTTGGGTTTTTTTTAAAGATAGTTATTTACCATTTAGCTGTGATAACATTGTGCCATACAACTTTGTAGACCTACATCTGTAGAGGTTTAAATAGGATTTACAAAACACACTGCAGAACATTCTAATGAAGCCTGTAACTTCAGAGGTCACCAACACGGTTCCTGTCATCCCAGATACACGCATGCAAGTTTCCCGATGGCCACCTCACAGCCTGTGTGAAAGTTACGGCATGTGTTGTGCCAGCCTGGGCTCTGGCAACACACCTCTCCACACACCGCTACCTCATGCGGTACAAAGGCACGCATTACAAACCCACAGGGCTAGGGGCCCGGACAGCAGAGGTAGAGTGCTCATAAGCAGGACTGATTAAGTGTAAGTCTTGCTGATTTTACTGGGGGGGGGCAGAATCTGTGGTAATTTTTGGCTTTGTCTTTCACACATGTATTTGCATAACTGTTAAGATTACAGAACAGCAGTTGCAGTTGCAAAACTTATTCTTAGAGAAATATTTTTTAAATTGTTCAATTGTGAACATTATCTTGACACATATTAAGATACTACCGCTGCTGCATTGTCACTGCTGTGAAAATCCTTTCCATCATTATACAGGCTTGCATTGTCATCATATAGACCCTAAATATTTCCTTTTTCCGTTGAGATTCGCCTACGTGGTCTCCTGCAAAATGATATTTTATTTATCTTTCATAATGAAGTACTAACTGGGAGAAGCTGGAGGGCCTCAAAATTTTTTAACATCAGGCTGGACCAGAAACAAGAGATTTGTTTTATCAAATTATCTTAGTTTTGGTCCAATGGATAAGATAAACAAGGGCTTTCTATTAGACTGACAGATTTTATAAATTTCAGCAGCTGGTATGAATTTAAATGTATTTGGCTAAAAAAGTCAACACAGATCCAACTGCCTAGAAATTTTAGGTAGCACTGTTACAGAGTGCTAATTTCAGAAAATGTGTATAACATTTTCAATGAAAGTTCTGAGTATCACGCTTCTGAAAGGCTTTTCTTCATTAGCTGTTTTTTCCAGTTTGTTTTTAAGTCATATCTGTTTCTATCTTGATTTGGCTAGAGCTGAAAACCCCCCTGTAACTGTGAAGCATCCCTATCTTAATCAAAAAAGTAACTGACTGATCATTCTGAAGGTAGAAGGAGCAGATTGCAACAGCATGACGTCACCTAAACAGATCAGGTATCTTTTCTATCTTAACCAAAGTGAAATGCAGTTCTCAGCAGCAGTGAACAAACCAACCGTATGTAAAAAAATCAGGTTTGTTAAAACACTAAAAGATGTGCTTACCATGAAGCCTGTGCACAAGTCTTTCCCTTGTAGTGCTAACACTATTAAAAAATCAGAAACATTTGACTTAAAAATTAACCTCTTTTTTGTAAGCATACACTTCAGTTTTCTTCTAACCCTCTTTGACTTCTGAACTCTTCCTGCGCATCTATAATAGACACAGCAGTTACAGGGCTGCCATTTTACAGAGTGCAGTCTGCAGCTCTACGCTCTGGCTACACAGCAGTGTAGCGGAGCTCCCCGTTATTCCCCAAATTTCTCACTAGGTATCTGTTTTGCCAACCTTACATTTGCCTGTAGCTCAGATCAGCAGCTAACTGCACCCACATGCATCTCTTGCCTCTCAAACCATTTCTGCTCCTGCTATGGCAAAGTCTACCAAAGCCCCTTTTTTTGAGATCAAGGACAGATGAAGTAAGGTCAACTTCTCCTTTCTAGACTTGGAAGATGGAGGTGAGGCATAACACAGGTCCAAGGCTTGTTTATGTACCCTCCTATGCCTGCAATCAGGCCTGAGGAGGTAAGGATCAGATGGGGAGAAGAAAATGGAGCAGAAATTAAGAAACTTATTTTTCCTAAGAGAGAAAGAGTAAGAACACCATTTTTCCAAGTAGCTTAGACCAGCTGTTCTCCCTCTAGTCAGTGAACAAATGGGACATAATAGCTAAATCAGAGAGGCACCTTCACCCTTCTTGCTCCATCCGTAGGGATGGCTGAAGTTCATGGGATGCCTGGAGCATCTTGTATCATGGCAATACTACCGGCTTCTGCAAAGAAGCAACACCAGATAATTCACCAAGAGGGTAAGACTGATTTCCATGCACGACATTTTAGTGTGCTTAGCATTTTACTCAACTCGTTTCTGCATTCATAGAGTGAAAACAACTTGATAGAAGCATACTTCCTTGGTATGGTAGTACATCTTCATTTAAAAACCCATTTGTGAAAAGATCGCAAAAAGATCTCCCAGATAGCTGCACACAACCACATACAGTAGCCTTTTTACAGGTAAATTGAAAGATTGGAAAGATCAACTTCTTCACAAGCACTTAAACCTGTTCTGCCAGTGACACTTCTCTTCAGCACTCAGAGGATGCCATAGTGCTGAAAGTGCAGTCCTTCAGTTCAGCCTCTTATTACTATTACTATGCAAGGATGCATGTATGGTGTGTTATTCTGAACTTTAGGATGAATGGATCTAGAGTACAGGAAGCTTTAGGCTTCTGTAATAGCCAGGCTCTCATGGTGTGTGGTATGTAATGCTTACACAATAGTACTTTCTAATTTGAAAACCAGCTTTGCATGTCATAACTATGGAAATTTTACATGTTGCTATAATCATATAGATTTTTACGATATTAAGTCAAATTACTTTCTACAGAAGCAGTCAGTGCATTACAGGATATGACTTTATATTCAGTTGTACATCACGAATGTATTCTGGAGCAAGGATACATTTGAGAGACTTTATTTTGGATTAAGGAGACAGACAAAACTGCAGCAAGCAGAAGTTTATGATGCTTTGCCATTGCCACATTATGTTATTTTTTAGTAAGTTCTCTTGTTATATTAGCTCTCTATGCTTTAACAGGACCACCTGCTAGAAGGAGCTGACGAACCTGTGAACAAGCTGGGATAATTTTCCTAGTGATTCCTGGTAACTGAACTGCACCTATACAACCAGCAAGGATGAACGGCCTAAAGCCACTTCCAGAATTAATATCGTTCACTGTTCAATCCACTGGGCACAGATAATAGCGCGCATGAGACTAGACAAACAAAATTAGAAGTCAGATTTTTTTTTTTTAAAGTGCTGCCTACAGCAATAACATCCACAAATGTGTGAAAGCTAAGCCTATAATAGAAAATAATCTATTTTTCTCTGTAATGCATTTTAACATGCGGGACACATGGAAATCATAGGACAGCTTTATTTCCTCGTGAACACTTATCTATAGCACCCATAAACATACCAAGAGGTTCCATAGTATCTCAGTCCGCAATGGAAGCACATAGGTTTAAGGAAAAGGTATAAGATGGATAGTGTGTGGCTCCTTTTGCTGCCAGGAATATACTTTTTTTAATTATTATTTCTAGTATAAATGCAAAGTAGTTATTCAATGCCCATAAAATTAAAAAGCATTTAATCATTTTGCTGGTAAAACAATTGTTAAGTACATCTGGTTAGAAATTTTGACAGGAGAACATTTTCCATCAATACCTAAGAAAATAAATGTTTTTTGGAACATATCCTGCAGAAATTTGATGGAAGAAATGCAAAAATAATTATAAAGAGGTATGATGCAATTTAAGTTGAAATATATATATCATGAAACATACTATATTTTTAGTAATTTACTTTAAATTACTATCATACATGCTTAATATTGTAGAAACGGTCCAAGCAAAGTAATCAACGTGATAATTGAGACTGATAACTTGAATGAAAATGAAGCATTTTGGTTGCCTCATTTTCAGTGTTGAATTTTAAAATACCAGCTTTACATTTCAGTTCATAATAATAATAAAAAAACCAAAAACAAACAAAAAAAACCAAACCAAAACAAAAGAAAATGTTAGCATTGCCTGTGGTCGGTGTCTGACTGAATCTGGTTTAAAAAAATTTGAATTTTAAAACAAAAGCCAGGGGGAGGGCATTACTGTCCCTGGCCCTATCCCTGCTCCTCCAAAAAAGTATGGATGGGAAGGAAGTCATTGGATAACATTCTGTATAATAAATCATGATTTAATCTCCAAGCACCTTGAAATTTAGGAGAGAGGTCTTCAAGAAAACGTGGTTAAAAATGGGATTCATTTCATTTATGAGGATAGCCAGCTGACAGGGGCAAAATTAGAGTAACACCTAAATTCTGACCCAGAAAACACCAAGAGGAAAAATGGAAGAGAAAGTATACCAAGAGGAAAGATGACAACAATTATATATGATGCAGTATCATTGGGTCCTGCCATTTTCTTCATATACTGCTATAAATCACAGGAGAGTTGAGAAAGTATGTCGCCCTCCCTTCCCGCAGGCACACATCTCACGGAAGGATGCAGACTGAAAGAGACAGGTTAGTGCTGAACAGAAGTAGGATAGAAGCATGACTGTGAATATTAAAAATGTATCTGCATGTGAGAAGTTTTGTTTCAAAATGCATACAACGTCAAATGAATTATTCACATCCAAAACTCTGCTGTGGTCTGAGAACATAAAAAAGGGGGAGAAAAAACAGATTCCTTTCTGGATTATTTCCCCCCCCTTTCCCTTCAAATAATGATATAGACTCTATGGAACCTCCCTCATATCACTCAATTTAAAAATCTGTTTTTGTTTATACTGTTTAGGTGTGAAAAAATAGTTCGGGGGGGGGGAAGCCATATTAATTCAGAAGTATTACACAACTGAATATGGCATTTTAGAACAGACTTGTGCAACCACAGCCATAAATGTATTTACATGTTCCACCTCTATTACCTGTAATACTAATGAACACTGACAGTTGTGACAAGCGCAAAACATACACAACATTTAGAGAAAAATTCAGTCAAGTCCTGAAGAACTTCTACACACCCAATCATCCACCAGCTATACATGAGTACACAAGTGAGAAAATTTTCCCTGTTGAACGTATCAGACAACAACATTACTGTTCAGTTCATATTTTGGGTTTGTTTTTTAAAGTAACAACAACTAGAAAAGAAAAAGGCTGCCTTGTTTCACCTGGAACAAGGTAGAAAGGCTCTGAGCAATGACATAATTCTGACACGGTAGCTAAGTTAGTTCAGCCACAACTTCTATGTCAGGCTGCAGGGCTGAACCCACAAACTTCAGCACTGAATTGGATCATCTGCCAAACACTTCTTATAAACATGTGATCTTGATATTCTTATAATTTGAAAGACTATTACCATACATAGTTTGTTTGGAACTTTTTTGCTCGGCTGTTAGGAGTTCAGAAGAGGCTGAAGGCAGGACCTGGTGTTATTTGTTTGTTGGTATAAACAGTTCTGGTTTTACAGCTCTCGCAACACTGAAGTTCCAAGAGTTCACATATACACACACAGCATTGGGATTAGTGGGTTTAATTTCTTGTCATGCATCTGTTGGGACAGTGGAAGGCTTGAGGGTTTTGACATTAAAAGACTGACCTAATTAAAGTTGATTCACTCTTCCCAGGTATAGAGTAGCCAAGTTTTGAAGCACCACACCCCATCATATCATGAGGGTGGAAGCAGACTGGATCCTTGGAACATCTGCTGACAAGTTTATACCTGAAAAATAATTCATTTGACATAGGGTAGCAAGTACTCAGATATCCTTGAGAAAATTCAAATTGAGATGGATTAGTCAAACTCTGTTTAGATATATATTTATGTACTAATATGAAAATTGCTTGCATATGAACTTTCAGATCTTATTTCCATGCCTTGTTCCTTTGGTTCCAGTCTTTTTTTTTTTTTCTCCACATTTTTGGGTTTCACTTATATTTTTCCTGCCTTATGTAGCCAAAAGCATTTTGCTTGAAAACACTATATTGTGTACTGCATTAATTATTTAGTTCATTATTTGTCTCCTGCTACTTCTAAAGACAGTGCATAACGAACATTTACGCAAAATCTAGAATAATAATTTAGGAGTTGTATTACTTCTTCTTTAATATATATTTTAATGGTAAGAAACAGCACTAAAACTTTTCTCCAACATCAGCATATGGCACTTCTTAATACAGAAAAAAAAATTATTTTCATTTCCACAGAAATAACATATATATTTATATACACACACACACACACACATATATATACTGGGTGACATACTGATTCCATTATAAATAAGAGGATGTATTTTTAAAAGTTAAGAGCAGAACTACTTGTTCTTCCTTGAGTGTATTTCCAATATGTTTCACTCTATCACACATTTCTTGACTTTGCAGTCTTTCTCTATAATCTGCTATAGTCCATACTAGTCTCACCCGTTTGTTTTTTTCCGAGTAACCCATATAGAGGTATGTATGTGTATCATTGGATTATTAAGGATTTTAATGTATTTTTCATTATGCATGCAACCGTTCACTTTTTGCAGTCATCAGATAATTATCAAACCCCCTAGCTTTCATGTTCATCTTAGCTTCCACTAAATTTCAGTTTTAGGATTGCAGATACTAATACAATTCCTCAGGATCAGAGCTCATATAACAAACACAAATTCTGTTTAAAAAAAAAAAAAGACTTCATCACCCAGAATTTGGAAAGTTCACAGAACCATTTCAATGGACAACACTATTAGAAAATGCCCCTACCCTGACATTTCTGTAAATGTACTCCACAAAAAATCCAGAGGCAGAACTAAAGCATGTGACTTTATCCCAGTTTCTCCATCTATAAAATCGGGTAATTATATTTAACTACTTCGCTGAATACTCTTAAGTCCTTATTATATATAAAATTTATGAAGCTTTTAAAACTGTCAAGACATGACAGAACTGGAATCAGAATAGAGGGGCTCCATTATTCTCCCAGTTAGAATTAAACACCAGAAGTTCAGAGATTTATATGTTACGAAGGCTCAAAGAGAATACCTTCTAGCTTTTTGTTAAGCTCAAGACCTTAAACTCGAAGAACCTTTTTACTTAAGGCTTGTTTCCACTCTTTAATCATTCTTGTGACTCCTTTACTTATGGACACTACAACTAGAGAAAACAATCCAGCCTTAGTCCTCTCAGTGCCAGACAGAGTATCATCTCCCTTCCCATTCCCAAACTTTCTAGCTTACATACCCAGAGATCATGTCAGCCCTTCGGCTGCAGATGTTTTACCCAGGATGGAGTCTATTGCTCTAAAAAGAAATCCTATGTATTTGTCTCTGGGTCCACAATGTTACGTTTGCTACATTGAAGCAACAATCTTGTTTTGCCCAGTTTGACAAGCACAGTCGCTCAGCAATTTGCTCCATTCATTATTGTTTTCTCAAATCTTTGAATCATCTATAAACTTTGTAAGTGATTATTTTTACAAGGGCACAGATAAAAAAAAGTTCAAGCGTGGAGAACTGGCGACCCGCTGGTACGCACAGATACTCAAGGACCTCAAACATAACTGTCATCATTTTCCTTTAGGTCTGATTCAGCTGCTGTGTGTCCTGACCGTGCATCGTTCCTGTTTCTTCGTGAAAATGCCATATAGCACCAAGGGAGTGACCTTACAGAAATCTAAATGTGTATTTTCATACGACTTCTTTGTCAACAGCCCAATGCATAAGCACCTCGAAAACATGGCAAGGGTAGTAGTGTACCAAGACCTATTTTTAACAAACTCATGCTGACAAGCATTAGAGATATCCTGTCATTCTCCTCTGTCCTTCATTAACCAAGTCCTACACCAGTTATTCCATCATTTTACCTGAATCAATATCCAGGCTATAACTACCTCGGTTACCTGGTCTACAACGCTGGCACTCATCCAGGTTTCTATTATTTTCCTGGTATGCCAAGACTTTTGTAAATCAACAGTAAGAGTTCAACACTAACTCCTTTGTCAGCTCTTTTTGGATTAAACTACCTCCAGATTTTAAGACAGTCACACTGAAAACTGGACTTCCATCTATGTACCCACTGTCCTGGGCTATACGCCTCTGGGAGGCAACAACATTTTTATTTCCCATTATTCTATATTTTAAACAAAACACGCCCTTCCTATACGAACCATTAAGCTGCTCTCAAGTAGGAAAATACAACCAACAATACGTGCTTTTCCTTCTCACCCAAACATTTTAGTCTATATAAGCAAAGGTACCTCAACAGAAAGTCCCGCCAGTGAATGAAAGAAAATAACTGCAGCACGGATATTCTTCCCACGGCAGGCTTGGTTTATTCCTTTTATACACATGTGATGGCAACACATGCCAATAAAAATGTTAACTGGACCAACAGAAGAAGGAGGTGCTTTAATTTGTTTGTAAAACTATGAAAAACTAGAAGTGTTTCTGATCGGGGAATACATATGCCAAAATTCAGATAGAAGACTTTGTTTCAAATATGTATAAGGAAATGTAAGAGAGGAATAAGCTGTTACTTTTCCACCTGAATTACTGGAGGTACCATAAATAACCAGGCAGAAAATTCATCTCGCCTTCTCTGTGATGTTCAGCTTATCTGAGAAATAAAGGTTCAAATGGATCAGCTTTGGCATCCAAAGTAGCCAATCTTTTGTGCTGGCAAGCATCAACATTTTGAAAATGAGGAAAAAAAGTCTCAGAAGAAATACTGATTGATCACTCTGTCAAGCTGATGCTGAACCAATTATCTACTTGGTCTCAGAAACATGTACGTTGAAATGCTCTGCTTCTGAGGGTTCTCTTGGATATTTATTTTGCAGATAATCAGGACTTCTGTTTTATTAGTGAGTGGGTTTAGTTGCTGGGGACTGGGATGGAGGGTGAGGAAAGAGAGGGGAGAAGGAGGGAGATTTCATGCCTATAAAAGAGCAATTGAAGATCAGACTAAAGCTCATTTAAAGACTTCCAGTAAGAAACTGTGACCAAGGTTTAAAACACACTAAAGAAACAGCTTCATCTTGAACTTTGGGAGCAGCTGTGCTCTCATTCCCCTTCCCCCAACACAGGAAACAGACCTAGAAACAAAAATAAGACAGGAATGCTCCTGTGCAAGCTAATGCTGTTGGCTTCTTAAACATCCACTACTCTTGTGCCAAAAAAAATGAAACCTAGGAGGATTTAATACTTCAAAGGATAGTGGGAGACTGCTTTAAACATAGAATTTTCTACCAGAGACAGATATTCTTTCATTTTGTAAACAAGTTGGAAAAATGTTATCATGAGTGCATGTCAAGACAGATTTCATTTATATTCCTGTACTACTTATGCACAAATGCACTCTTGCATATTACACTTTTACCTATTTTAGACTGCAATTAATGCTGTAGCAATGTTATCTCCCATCAGAAAAAAAAATGCAGCAGTTGAAATCTTCTAATACCTTCCAAAACATTCTATTACAATATGCAGTTTGAAAGCTTAACACTACAGAAGAGTGTTTGACAAAGAAGTTCTCTCCTTATTAAGCAACAATACATAATTATATGTTCAAGGAGAATGTGAATAACATCTTGCCAAAGGAATGTACGGCCACATATGCTACTCACAGTATTCCCAACTACAAATTATAGTTATGCTTTCACTTGTATTATTAAGAACTTGGCCTTTGTTCAGTGTATTTCATTTTCTGAACAAAGGTAAAGAGAAGAGAAGGGAAGGAAACTGAGTGGTAGGCTAAGTTCTCTGTCTAACTTTAAAACTTTATCTAATTTTGATGAGTACAAATCATCTCAGTGGCTTGCTCTGCTTCACTCACCAAAAACAACTCATGTTTTCAACACTTAATTTAATATTTTGCAGGCTAATGGAAACTTTACATAATGCATTCTCCCTCATAAAGCTAAAATGTCAACGCAGATGGGATTGAGATCTTGATATGGAGAGAAAGCAAGTATTATCTTTTCAAAATCTTCAGCCTAACAAACATGATGTGGAGGATGGGATGAGCACTGACGTGAAGAAAAAAAGGAGGGGAAAATAATCTTACTTATTTTAGAAGAGTGTCTGTATCTCTTTCTGAGCGCAGCACCCCCAGCCATACCTCTCTCAACAGTGCTTAACGTTTGATTAAAGTAGTTCTTGATCCCTCCTCATTCTGCTAGTGTCCTCCCTGTGGTAGGACATGAAAAATAGATTGAAAAACAACAGTTGATGCAATTGTTAACAGTTATATTTCACTCTCACTTAAAATCTAGTATGTATTGTCAGATTAATCCTCAGTCACAACAAATTCCAACTCCAGTGGTTTCCTTTTTTTTTTTTTTTTTTTTTTTTTTTTAAAAAAAGTGTTTTGATCTTTTCCTTGTGCATTGAGAGTTCAGGGCCATGCAGCACTTGTGCCTTCAGCACCTGTTAATAATTCCTCAGAGAAATGGATAGAAAGCAAAAGCAGGTGAAGGAAGGCTTTCAAGTTTTAACCTTTCCATCCATGGATCACATCCCATCCAACCACACAGTGCGGTCACTTAAAGCACCATTTCTTCACTGCTATACCTAGCAAGAGGGAAATAACTTGCTGTGAGTGTAGCATTTCAAAAGTGTGCAATGAAATGTAAATGATTTTTCAGTTTTAAGGGATTTCATTCTAAATATAGGTAATTAAATCTAAGCATGATGAGAAAACAAAAGCAAGCACTGGTCAAATCCTGGATGTGTCAGTCCAGGAAAGATCATCATCACAGATGGTGAGCTTAATCCTGGACAATCAATTTGTCTCTTGAGCTCTCTTCCAGTTACCAATATAATCTCTTGTCTCCAGAATGAAAGTTTGGCAATTTTTTTTGCAGGAAGATCTGCATGCTTTCAGAATGCACTGCTTATTATACTTGAAATGGAACAAAAAGAGATGCTCAGTCATCCACTATATTGTCATTTCACAAACCCTTTTTCCCCACTCTTCACAGAGTCATATATTTATGTCTATTACATTTTCTGTAATCACTGCAAAGAATAAGCACCTCATTACTAGAGAAGTGTCTTATAATCCACTATAACACGGTTCAAACCACCTGATACTTGCTGGCTTTACAGCAAGAGGACACGTAAATGGACCAAGGTTTAAACAGATTACAAATTAATTCAAAAAACAAAAACCAAAAAACCCCCAAAAAACCCACGGCAGCTCCTCTAGCAGAATAGCCCCATCTACACAGGTGGCACTAGGCTACCACACTGGTTTTTACAGTGTCATCATTACTGAAGCATAAAGCTTCTTATGCCTGGAAAACAATATTGAGAACAGACTGTAAAAAACTCCATGACTTGACTGCCAAGAGTGGATGTTCCAAAATGCCTGAACTGTCACATCCCCACACTCAAAGCAGGCTTTCTATTAAGTCCCAGTCTAAAGAATGCCTGGGTATTTTTTTATTTTCTTCTATGTTTTGTGTGGTTATAGGATATATGTTCAGCCTGATCTATGAGATAGTAAGCTCTACAGGTCTAGTAACAAAATTTAACAGGAGTTCAACAGCTAAAGGATGCTAAAGAATAGAACAGAACCGTATAGAACAGAACCATATAGAACAGAACAGAACAGACTATTTCAGTTGGAAGGGACCTACAACGATCACCTAGCCCAAGTGCCCGACCACTTCAGGGCTGACCAAAAGTTAAAGCATGTTACTAAGGGCATTGTCCAAATGCCTCTTAAACACTGATGAGCTTGGGGCATCGACCGCCTCTCTAGGAAGCCTGTTCCAGTGTTTGACCATACTCTTGGTGAAGAAATGCTTCCTAATGTCCAGTCTAAACCTCCCCTGGCGCAGCTTTGAACCATTCCCATGCATCCTGTCACTGGATACCAGGGAGAGGAGCTCAGCACCTCCCTCTCCACTTCCCCTCCTCAGGAGGCTGTAGAGAGCCATGAGGTCGCCCCTCGGCCTCCTTTTCTCCAAACCAGACAAGCCCAAAGTCCTCAGCCGCTCCTCACAGGACATGTCTTCCAGCCCTTTCACCAGCTTTATTGCCTTCCTCTGGATGCATTCGGGTATCTTCACATCCTTCTTAGATTGTGGGACCCAGAACTGCACCCAGTACTCAAGGTGAGGCTGCACCAATGCTGAATACAGCGGGATAATCATTGCTTTTCACTGGCTGGTTATACTGTTTGATGCACCCCAGGATGCAACTTGCCCTCTTAGGACCAATCTAGATGAGAACCATATCACAATTAATTTCAAAAAATGTACATACTGATGGAGGAAGGCATTTTGTTATATACAAGCTATATTTCGAAATGCCAGCTGGGCCCTAATATAAAACAAAGAAGACAAAAATGTAAAGAAAATCCACATTTCTATTGAGGGTTAGGGTGAAAACGTGGTCTAAAAACCAAGAAGTCGTTATGTATTGCACATCACACACCAGTATCTCAAAGGAATTTATACATGTTTTTGTACATAGCTTAGTAACAAAAAGTCCTCGTGCAAGAGTTACAGAAATTAACTACATAAGAAGTCTTAATTAGCATTATAAATTTTCTGGTTGCTTGGCAAACAATAAATTTATCTGATGATTCTTCACTTCAGCACAGCAATTCTGCAGACATTTAGAACTGTGTTCTATTTCTATAATGATACACTACATGACAAATACCGTACACCATTAGAGTTCAAAACATCATATTGTAAACAGAAGGCTTTAAACTTACAACCTATAAAGCTGCTTCATACCTCTAGCACGTGGTATATGCTCATTTCATCCATCTAAAAATACCTCATTTGTAAAAACCTGATCTCTGGAAACAAGACTAGATGGGCTTAAAATAGTCAGTTCGCTGATGGATTTATAACTTTATCTGCATTTCACAATTACAGTCAAAAGCATATTTTAAAAAGAGTAAGTTCATACCCCTTCTGCAAATAGGCATTTGCAACAGCCTTTGAATTAAGTTCATACCAGACTGCAGCCCACATAACGCATAAATATGTTGTTCTATAAGCAGCAGAACTAAAGGAATCTGCTTTTTTACACTTTCATATCCCATGTCTGCTGAAGAGCCTCACAGACTTATGCTATAACCCAGACAATTATGCCGTGTACTGCCTGGCCAGTCAGTACGCACATACTCGACTGCTAAGTTGGTTGCTGCCCCACAGAATGAATGAAGAGCTGTGCTCTTCCCGTCCTGGGAGGGAGCAGCATAACTTTGGGCTCCTTCATCTCCTCAGCCACTAATTCTCACAACGCCTATAGGAATCCCCTATCTCCGAGCGCATTAAGACTCTGTCGAATGTGGCTGATGCTGTGTAACAGAGTCAAGTATTTTATTATGGGAGGGATGGACAGACACACACAATGCCAGACTGGACATTAGGAAAAGGTTCTTCACTGAGAGGGTGGCCTGTCACTGGGACAGGCTCCCCAGGAAAGTGGTCATGGCACCAAGCCTGTCAGAGTTCAAGGAGCATCTGGATGACGCTCGTAGTCATATGGTTTAGTGTTAGGTAGTCCTGTGAGGAACAGGGAGTTGAACTCGATGATCCTCATGGGTCCCTTCCAACTGCAGATATTCTATGATTCTATGAATGCAAACCACACAAATTTTGTTTCTTAAGAAAACCTCAGTAACAGACAGGTGATGCATACCAACTCAAGATCCCCAAGCTCATTAGTACTGCCCAAGGAAAGTTTCTGGACTGACTTACCGTTTAGTTTTCACTGTGCAAACTCTGGCTTCTGCTGGTAAGTGCTGAAATCAGGCAGAGGCCACTCTAGCCATACCTGTCAACATGCCCAGGGCACACAAATTGATGATTTCAGTTTCTTTTTCCTCTCAACCTTTTCATACTCTTACATTCAGGCAGTCCAAGTTAAGAGCCAGTGAAATGCCTATACTTGTCAGCTGAGCAAAACACCTAAGTGACATAACATTTCACACCACCATCGCCAGTCAGACCATTTCACGAAGGAAAAGCACAGTGCTTTATATGTACTTCCTCACTGAGGGGCAAGAAATGGTCATTGTCCTCCAGACTTTATCTTCGGCTATTCAGTTTCTGCCACTGGTTAACTGGGTACTGGTTGTGCAGAAATATTAAATTCAAAGCAATGGGCAAAAAACAAGTTTCAGAGAAGTCCATACTAGTATTCCAGTCTAAACAGCTCTATTTTTCATAGACAATTGGATTTTTAATTTTAAAGGCAGTAATACTGAGATTTTAATCAATGCTTAAATAGGATGAATCCATAAAAATATGAGTTATTTGAACTGAATACCATATTGTGCCGATGACCCTAATATGCCTGTTCCTCGATCTATTGCAATTTTGAAGTTACAAAAATATACCGTAAATGACGCTCTGGACGATGGTATTTAGCAGTCTTGAAATTTCTTTTATGTTCTGCCAACTTCAATTCTGATTTGGATTAGAGTGGAAACTGGTAAACAATAATCTGCCATGCACTCATTAGCAGAAAAAACAAACAATATCTTTTTAAAATTACAATAAACCAGATAAATTTTCATCTCACACCAGAAGAGTTTAGCTTCTAGTCCAATGTACTGTCCTTATTCTTTTGTTGCTGACTGCACAAATGGCAGGAAAATATTCTATTACACATTACGCTTTTAGCTGTAAGGTCCTTCATTTAGCTGTTGCTATTACTTCTCTCTCCCTTTTCCCCCATTTTGAGAGATACCATCAGTGTGAAATCTGTTCAACTTCAAACAAGTGGGGTAGAATAGTTTCAGAGGGTAAACCAGTCCCAATTCTTACGTTTGCTTTTACAGATTTGAAAATAATTTCATGTTATTCTTACCATTTAAAAAATATCCTCATTATTGGGTAAAATTTCCAACAGACTGGATGGGAAAAACAGTGACCTTGGAGGACTGCACTGAAACTGACTCTGACAACAGTGTCTCAAATATGCAAAATAAACAGAAAGGGAAGGGGGAGGGGGAAAGGAGAATTACATAGGTTTCTTTTTTATAGTAACCTCAGCTATCACTTGTCAAAACATTTTAGCTATTGTAGACTCCAGGATTGAAGGTGTAGTCTTAAATACGTACATGTATTAAAAGATATAAAAAAGAAAATAAACTATTGTTTTAAAGCTTACGTTCCTTTTAACTTCTAATTAATAGTATATTTGTTATTTTAGGAGCCTCCTGGGTATTTAGAGGGCTAAATTGCAATAAAACCAAGGTACATAAACGAAACCTATTAAGGTCGTCTTAGTCAATAAAAACTAATTGCATCGAACAATAGCCGCAGCCGAGGGACAGCCCTTGCCGGTGAGCAGCAGAGGAGGAGGACACCTCATGCAGTCCCCACCACGCAGAGAAGGCTGCTTCCCCGCCCCCCAGAAGCGTGACACCTTCCACCCTGCCCTCCCGCAGGGCGCACCCCAGCCCTCCTCCCCCACCAACGGGAAGCAATTTGACAGTACTATTTCAACAGCCATATGGCTATGCCATGAAAATTTGGCCTTGCTGCCTCATATTGTTGCTGTTAACCTCCTCCCTGACTTCCCACATCATCTCCTGACAGACGCATTTTGCCACAGCAAACACCCGTGGTGAAGTTTTCTTCCTCATGCTCTTCGGGGAGAGGCACAGAGGCTCCATCAAACGTGTTACACTGTCCCAGAAGATGCTTTATCTGAGTCAGAGGAGATTTCTGTGCACCAACATGCGTATGTACTTCAGAGGCTGAGCCATGAGAAGCCAGCCGTGATGCCGCGAGGTGGCCCGCGATGCCCAGCACCTTGTGAGCCCAGCACCTTCTGTCAGGGCAGGCCTGCGGGGCCCCAGCATGGCCGGGGCGCTCCCCTGGGAGACAGAGCCCAAACCACTGACCGCAGAGCAATTTTGGAAAATATGGTAAACAATGTATCTTAATATGAAAAACATCTACATTGTTTCTCAAAACCGGTTGGTAAATGAAGTCTAGTGCCCACCTTAGACAGAAAGTCTTGGAAAAACCCTGTGTTCAATGCATGAAGGAAAAAGTACCCCAAATATTTATAAACCTAACTCTACCTATACACTCTCTGAGGACTACATGAGTTCCCTTTTTCCTACATAATGACCTAGGCTGAGTATTTACAACTGTCTCCTTCATCTGACTAAAGTTTCATCTGTGATCTCCACACTTGTCTTTTTATTCTGTCCTTTGAATACCACTATAATTTATTTCATTCCTTTGGTGACAGGCCTCCTTCATCTCAGAAGGGGCACACTAACTTCTCTAAGGACTGTAACAGGAGGAACTAACTGTGACTAGACAATGTTTGGAATATGCATTTTTTGCTTTTCATTGCAGAATGAGTCTGCATTGCTAGTGGATATATAAAATCCAGACTCCTAGATGGGGACATTACCTGAAAGAAATTTTCAAAGCACAATTCTACATAGGTACATCTCATGAGCAATTAACAGAGTTGCTAACTTTCTCATTACTAAGTGCCATGTTATTTACATAGAAGCCTCACAGACTCGTTCTTCCTTAAGAGCATTGCGGGCGGCAGTCAAAAATCCCTTCACCCAGTCTTCGCCGAGAGGGGACTGGAGGTACAACAGCAAAGACAAATCAGAAGGCCCGGCAACTAGTTGTTCACTGCCCACTGAAAGCTTTAGTTACTGGGTATTGCATTTAAAATCTACAAAGTAGAAGTAAGATGGATTTTAAAACGTTTCTACTCCAGACAGGAAATTCTTAGAGATTACAAACTAGCAATTAAGGCCGAGTCCCAAACATGCGCGCACACACACACACACACTAAACTTTCTGCACACGAGAACTGCTGTTTACTTCCATGAAACTGCTCTGTGTGCAATTAAGTATAAGCATAAATATTTAGTACCTACAGCCATATCCTATATGAGGGAAACGTCTGGCCTACAATAAAGACACGCGTTTCACAAAAATATTTTTTAAGTACATAAATACATTTGGAAGGGAAGTTTTGGGGTTTTTTTGTTTTGTTTTGTTTTTTAAGTCAAACTCTTCAAGATTAAACTTAAACATCAAACCAAAGTGCTGTTAGCTGCATTTTGATTAATAAGTTTAAGAACTGGAAAGCTAGATATTAGGGGAGAAATGGCTTCGTTAACTTTACTTCTACACTGAGGCAAGTTCAAGGAGGAAAGAGATGTATTTTTAACTGGTAAAAAGATCAGTTCCTACCTCTGAACACAGCTCCTTTTCAGATCAGTGTCAACCTGTACAGTACTGGCAATCATACAACACCTGAAACAGTCTGCAAACTATTACAGAAACAACTGGAATAAAGGCGTACATCTCTGTGTAAGGAAGCATGATGGAGAACATCAAAATTTTGGCGTAATTTTCATCTTGTATCATCAGGCATAATCAACTCTTTACCATCAGAATTTTAATTAAAATGCTTGCAATTATAATGAAAAAATTACAGTTTTGTAAAACAGGAAAACTGTAGTTACTGGAAAATTAAGTATATCTTTCCAGCAGCCAAACAAGTGGATATGATCTAAAGATGCGTTGCTTAAAAAAAGTGAGGCAATTCTTTGATGTAGAAGACTTGAAAACACTAATATGTCATTTCCCTTCTCCCCAAACACACGTAAGTATACCAAAAGAACCATGAATAGCAACTGTTCTTATAAGAATGTTTTTCATGAAAAGTTCACTTTACCTCCCACACACATCAAGTTGACAACTGAGAATCAATTCAAAATGTAAGCACCTACGTCCTAAGACAACCCCCAGTGCTCAGTTAACAAGTCTGTCATCTGCTTAATTTTGGTTTGGTGAGGGATGTTGAGGGTTTGGGGTTTTTTTGTGTTAGTTGACTTTCATTTGTTTGTTTTTTTAAAGATTCATCAACATGACAATTTGTAGCAAATTATTAACACTTGCAGAACCAATTTCCTCTTTCAGAAAGGCCCCTTCTCAATTAAGGGTTGAAAACCAGTGCTGTGTAAATGCTTACCTTCCAAGAGATCACAGCCTCTTTAAGATACTGTTTTGCTACCATCCTCAGCCAGTCCTACCACTGATAAGAACGCCCGAAAAGATCAAACCTGGGGAAAAGCCGGCATGCGTGCCTCTCTCTCTCTCTCCAATAAAACCGTGCCGTATCAACACTGTTGTTTGCTCCTCTCTCTCTTGCTCCCTCCCCGCCCCGCAAAGGAACATAAAATCTAATAAGCGAAGTGAGATCTGCAGGATCAAAACACAATTTATTTCTCACCAGCGTGATGTGGCATACACGAACACCTCACTAAACATCACTCTTCACAGGAAGCAGACTAGCCTAGAATAGGCTTTGAAACTATCAGGTTCAAAAACTGTGAAACCAATCATGAGAGAAACCTTTTTGAAACAGCAATTGCAACAGACCAACAAAAATCTGTCAGTTGGGTGAGGTGTTCCTCCTGCAAGGACCAAATTATAGTCCTTTTCTTTAGCTTATTATTATTTAACTATGAAAGATCTCTTGAAACTGTAGCTTACTGATATACTACAAACTATCTTTATGTTTTCACATATTCTGGGAAGGTGGGGTTCCTCCCTACTTTGAACAGAGATCCAGAAAGAGACAAAGTTAGATGCTGGTACAACTATGTAAATGCACATATTACTCACTGGGGTTGAAGAAATAAATGAAGTACTAAAATGGCCTCGTTCCATCACAAGCTGCATGCTCCTGTGACAGGGCCCTACTGTTCACTTTTATTTTTTTACTGCATCAGCCAGATTTATAACTAAGATTTCTAGGAAATTTTGTGAAATTAAAAATAAGTACTAATTCAAAATTCTAAAGAAAGTAATTAAGTAGTATCTGTAGTCTTGAACAATTAACCCCAGAGTGTTTTGCTAGGTCAACAATGTAAACTTGTTATATTGCAATCAGCTGTCAAAGACTGTTGTTACTTACAAAAAAGATGTTAACCAAAAGTTTAAACGTACATCTAAAATTTCATTTCATAGTTTCTGTGGCTTGAAATTAATTGTCGATATTTAAACAGCCTAGAGTATGCTTCATACAGGCCCACATTCTCAACCTAAACAAAAAGAGAAAGAAATGAGGAGGAAGTCTAAGCTGCTATTTTACAGGTCCTAAACTTCCCTGTGGACAGGAACCGTTCATCACATTTTGTTCTTCACATCAAATTTCTTTTAATAAATATCTTCCACTAAACTCTCGTCAACCGGCTTGCCGTTATTTCTAAGCTACTGAGAAGAAAAAAAAAAGAAAACCAACCCCCAAGCCTGTGCAATTTGCATATAATTCTTATGTAGTAAAGTTCATCATCTGATACTACTAATTTCTAGATCTTCATACACATAATTAATATGTAAATCTGTTCAATTTTTAGAAGCATTTGGGAGTTTTTTGCATTAGGTCACTATACCTCATATTCTTGTTTCTTTAGGGTTTTTGTTTGTTTAAAAAAGAACAAGGTTCCCAGCTCCTACTATTTCAACCACAAAACATCTTTTCATGTTTTTTAAGGTAGGAAATACTTGTAATAAATACTAAATCAAACCACCACTACAATAATAGTACATCTTCCCACTACATCAAATGTTACATTAAATAAAACGAAACACATATGGGAAACAAACTTGTTACCAACTTACAGTAAAAGCCCCCTAACTTCAATACAAACCATACACCACCTTGACAGTCACCCGTATTTTAAATGTGAGGAGCTGCTTCTGATGATCAGGACCAAATTTTGCCCTTTCAAGAAACATATGAAGATGGAAAAAAACCCATCTATATACAGACTAGCAGTAGTCACTTGGTAGGATCTTTTTCTTTAAAACACGTTTAAAAACACTATTTTATTTAACTTAGGGGAAAAAGAGGCAGGTGATCTTCTGTTGTCAGAACATCATGATGCACCCCTGTATTAAGACTAATCACTTACCCAGGTGCTAAGCAGCCACTAATTCCTCTGATTTCAATCGGAGCTGTACCTACCCAAAGCTTCTGAAAACCAAGCCACTTACTTAGATATCCATATTAAAAAAAGTTGGCCTCTTAAAGCAGCCAGCTAGTACCGTGCTGGAGACACAAATTATTAACAACATAATCATCGCGAGCCATAGCCAGTATACAAACAGTCTTGAGTGTCTGTCATAAAAGCACAGAAATAATGAGGTGCAGGTAACCTTAGTGTTTACTTCCATTTAGGTTAAACTCAACCGTCTGATCTCGCCTGACAGCAACCCCAAACAACCTCTGGCTTTAGATCCAGGTCGCTACATGACAAGAGCAGTACTTTGTTCCTAAAAATGTAGTCAAGAGAGAGAGATTACCATGTGTTTATCCAAGTTGCTGGTGGTCTAGCTGAAGTAGCCTACAGCTTTTCCAAAAGCAGTTTAATGCCTCTAAACGCCAATTAGATGACATAGTCACTACTATGCAGGAAAGTTTTAAGCAATTAACTGCCTTTGGAAAAAAAACTGTATTGTCTGAATTACCTTTTGCACTGCATGTGCTAGGATGATCTTAAGACTGAAGGTAACAGCTGTTATCTCAGTGGGACTGTCTTGTTTTTTGTGTCATAATTATAGGGTAATATTTCTGGAGGGCAACAAATTTCGTTTAGAAAGCAGAAACAATAAGAAGTTGAGCCACATCAGGTCCCAGTGACAAAGCAAGCTGCTGGAGTGACAAAGTGGCATTACCACACCACTTGGGAAAAAACAATTATGGCACACATAGCATATAGCTTTAAGAAACCCAAGGAAGCAAGCTTCAGGGAAGGAAATCGCATGTATACAAACATTGATAATAAATAATAATAAACAGAAGGTCTGTTCATTGCATTATGCAGAACCTGGAAGAAAACATTATTTATCTGCCTGCCTGCTCAATCTGTACCTTAGTGCAGGCTGCAGGAAATAATTTCCAATATTCAAAAAAAAAAAAAAAAAAAAAAAAAAGACATGCAGGTGGATGGTTTTGTGTATCTGATTTCATCAGAGCTCTGAAACAGAAGCGCTGGAAACCAGAATGATCAAATGAAAGACTACAAAGCAGACTAAACCCACCTCAAAATAGACAAAAAAAAATGCATGTACATACACACATTACATGGATATCAGAAAGAGGGACTCGTCGTCAGCTCCTTGAGCCAAAGGTTATCACGCTGAAAACAGAAAATCTAGTTAGCAAAAATATTTTGATTATGTGACTTTCCCTTTAGAATAAACTAGCAAGAAGGAAGGAGTCAAATTTACTTTGTCTTCTTACAGGCAATTCTTGAAGAAAGTATAGCAATAGTCATAATTTTCAGTATTTCTAAAAATGTCATATTCTAATTACAAAGTGCTGTTAATCTTTATTCTAATGCACACACACAAAAAGGTAAAATACAGTTTATTACATTTCAATCTAAGAGATTAACACATTAGTATTTATTTTTATTGGCAGTGTGCCCAAATACCCCAGATCTGCAAGACTGATAGTGAAAAGGAAAATATTTCAGGCCTCAAAGAGATCAGATCTACGATTGCCTGGAATGTGTAAACAGCTAGAGCCTGTTTTACTTCCCACCCCCACTCTCACCATACACACCTCCTCTACCTAACCCCTCCTAACATTAGCGCGGAGTGCTGCTCTCAAGCAGAGGAGAGAATGAAAATGTAGTACCAGCAAATAACAAAATTCCTGACATTTTAAGATGCAAGAATTTGGATTTACTGAAATGCAACGGTACCATATAAATGGCCTGAGTCTAAAACAAAACCAGTACTGCATAAGACCCTCAAAAAAGAAAGAAAAATCAGTTGAGCAGGCTTGCTATGTGACAGACCTGAGAAACACAAACTAAGGGAATCCAAATGCTCCTCTGTAAATTATTCTTTGTGCAACTAAAGATCAGCCAGATCTGTGTTCTATCAGAGAATACTGATCACAGCCCTACAAAAGAGAAGGGATATTTTCATGAAAATCTACACAATATAACAAAACTGATGCCAAAATTTAATGTCGGTATAAATTACCTTCTGTGAAAACAAAGATTATTACTTGCATAATGATATATATACCCACAAAGCAGTAAGTCATAAAAATAGATATCATCACATCCTAAGAAGTTTACAATATAATTAGATCAGTGTTTTTTAATCTCTTTAAATTTGTGGACCTATAAAGATATCTTGTACAGTAAATTTGAACAGAATGACAATAGGCGTCCTTTTTTTTTCCCCACAGATCTCTAAAAAAAACAGCCCGTGTGTCCCCTAGCAGCTTGCAAACCACAGTTTGAAACTACAGAATTAGAGAACTGGTAAATATTACTGCCATTTTTTACCTAGTAGCTTGAGCCTTCAAAAAAAAGACCAAACAAGAACATAAAAAAAAAAAAAGCAATTAAAACATCTGATCAAATGGCTGTGTATGATGGGAAGCTCAGAAAACCTGAGAAAATAAAAAAGGAAAACTTGGGAGAAAAGAAATGTATAGTATAGTACAGAGTCAAACACTGAAAGGCAGTTTCATAATGTTGTTTACAAATAATAGGTCACACAGCTCTCGTACTTTTCCTTTCTTTTAATTTTACCATTTTTATGAATGCATTTGGCTAACATTCAAAAGAACACATCCATAGACTAATGAGGGTAAAATGCTGGCTGAAAGGAGACACAAGCAAACGATCTGTCAGTAGAAAATTTGCAAACAGTTGAAATCAATAATAAATTCAACCTAACCAAATGCAATGCATACAAACAGAAATTAAAAGACTGAGGCAATTGGCAAATACATAAATAATGCTTCAGGCCACAGGGCATACTTTCTCACATACGTTAGCACATTAAATAGGCTGGCAAGACATTCACTCCACTTGAGACACCAGAGAAATAACCATATGTATTTCCAAAGACAAAAATAACGATTAAGACAATGCTAACAGCATAAATAATTATATATTTATGTAAAACAACTATTTGTAGAATGTTTGAGTCATCAAATGCAAGAAGTTTGAGTCAGAAAATTTATTTTTAAGGTTAGAAAAATAAACGCGGTGCTCCTTCTGCATAATTTTCCTTATCCACTGTTGACAAACACAGAGCAACCACCCCAGAGAAAAACAGTAAATTAAAATAAAACACATACACCACATCAGCAGTACACAGACATACCCATTCTAGGGGTTTTTTTTAGCATTTAGGAGCAGTGAAACCTTCATATTTATTTCTGTGGCCAGCATCTAATGTGAAGGATGAAGCGTTGCGCTATGCACTGTCAGGCTTCTGCCTTCCAACCAAGCCTCCCTGGCGTCAACCAAGCCAGCTGCAGGACTTGGACCTCCAGAAGGCTTTGCCTAGCTGGCATTAACCAGTCGGCTGAGGCAGGCTTGGTGCTGTACAAAAGCAATGATCCAAACTGCTGAGATTCACCGCAGAATGGATTAGAGAAAGCAAAGCTTCAGCCTCTGGCCAATGCAAAACGTGCACGGTGTACCTATCGCTGCATGGGAAGGCTGGCACGTGGTCTCGACAGAGGGTATGGCATTTGTAATCCTTACGCAAAAGACAAGCATCAGGTGCCGGACCTGACGTGTTGGGCTTCCTATAGGATAGGTCACAGTTGGCAGAATAGTTCCGAGACTAAACATGATCTAGACAGGCAATGACAAGAGCATCCTGCCACTGCTTGCCAGTTGCTTTATGGGTGGCTGCTGCTAGAGTTTCTCAGACCCTTTGATGTGGGCTGGCCTGAGAAACTAAGGGCACTTGACTGAAAAAAGTCATACGTTCCAACCATCCACCTAAGCTGGTCACTTTTCAATGTACGTGTTTGCAACCTCCAATTGCTAAGTCTTACACTTTACACTGCAAAATACTAAGCCTGAGTAAATTCTAACATAGCCAATGCAGCTCCTGCACGTTTTAAAGAAACTGGGCTCTAAATCTCGACTTCATGTTTGTCAGCTACAGAAACTTCAAAGAACATTGTGAGGATTCAGATAAGAATGGTATTCAAAATAGATCATGGACGTTACGCCATACAAAAAAGACTACTTATGTGGGCTACGGGAAAGGAGAGGGACACCACAATCTCTGTTTCATTACAAGAACACTGACTGTCAGGACTAAAGCTAAAATCACACACATCATCCGTCGCCTTAAAAAAGGCTCAGAAATGTTTACTTAATAAGTCAAGAATCCATGCTGCCATCACATAAGGCCTGATCCTAGAAGTCTCCTGCACACGCCAAATACGTTTTTGCAATATCAGGCCATAGCTATATAACAGGATTTGTTGAATGTTCAGAACACAAATGTATCATCAACTCTGTCCTTGCCAGAGCTGACAGAAAGAAAAACTATGAAACATAGAAAATATCCATTAAAATGAAACCTCTTAAACTTCACTAGAAACTCCAGTCGTTTTCACTGGGGGGAGAGGGGGGCAGAAGTTAAAAAAAAGAAGTGTTTAAAAGCAATTACAAAGAGGTTTGAAAAAAACAACAGAGGCTTGTTCAGAGGCAATCTAATACCCTAAACCCAACTCTGTTAGCCAAGAAACTAACTTACAGATTAACAGATCAACAAATTAAAGCAATCATTACTTCTAACTCTAAACTGGCCACCGAAAGGGAGACAAAACTTTTTTTCATAATTTTGTTTTGATATTTTGCTATCCTAATTTATAATCTGATGGAAAATGCGATTGCACTTTAGTAAGCAGAATTTTACATTCACACTTTTTAATAAACTAATAACAAAATAAATTGACAATGTGTTTTGATCTTTAAAATTCTTCAAAACCACTCATTAATTAAATCTTCATAGTTCCACTATAAGTTCCATGGTTCCACTATAAGTGGAATGTAAATCATTTACCCAGCTGTGGAAAGGCGTGCCCCATCAATTGCCTCGTACAGATGTTAAGGAACAGATTTTTTCTTTTAATAGATATATATTCAAATTTACTTAAAAAAAAAGGGAAAATGTTGTACTTTAAAATAATCTCATGGGAAAAGGAATATAGGAGCAAACAACTACGAAAGTGTTCACTGTAATTATCTGAACACTTTTAAAATATGTACAGGATACAGGTCACTATGTATTTTTAGTAAGAGGAAATTAAATTTCTTTCTTTCACACTGGACTCCATGTACATAAACACCTGCTATGCACAACAAACCTTATCTACAAAGCCACCATTCATTGAGTATGATCAAATTGACAATGTATAATTGCATTTAACATGTTGCCGTTAGAGAACACAGAACCCCTCCGTGTTTTGAGTGTTTTTTAACCCAAAATATATGCTGTTGGTAATGTAATAGATGCAGTGAAGAATATATTGCTTACCCTAAGCAAAATTTAAAACAAAAAATTTAATCCAGCTGTGAGCACATACACATAGAAACATGCAAAACATTAGAAAAACCAGACACACACAAAAAGCCATTGCTATAACCACAAAATAACACTAACATTAAAAAATACCCACATACCATATATACTACCATCATAACACTGAACACAGTTCAGAAAATTCCTAAAAAAATTTTTTTGGTTACTTGACGGTCAGCAGGTTAAAACCAGTGGAGCCTAGCTTTTGAGGTGAGCTACTCCCACTAACCTTCCTCCTTCTTGTAAACTGCCCATCAGGGCCTAAGCTACACTCTATTTTTTAACTAACCTCTACCCAGCATTACCAGACTAGGTAGTAAAGACACGATAGTGGTCTCCCAGAAAAGTTGATTTCATTCATCAGCAGTGAGAGTAATCATTATGTTAATGCTTTAGTAAATTTGAGCTGTATGTAATAAATAGGTTCTTTCCTTCCACTCTAATATCGTATTTAGGGCCATCCTTTCAGCTTGCCTTATGTTTTTTTCCAAGCACATAAAATCCTGTGAGAATGAAGCTGGATGAATTTTTACGATACACTGTCATGCACTACTTTTAAACTAATTGGCTCATTTAAATTAACTGGTTATGTAAGATACTTATTGATACAAGCAGAAGTATCAGAGCTGAGCGTGTTTGGGTTTTTTAATATAAAAACAGATTCCTATATCTAAAAATGAGCATTGTTAATGAATTATACCATCAACCCAAAAAAACCCAGTAATAGTCAACATGGAAATAAAAAAACCTTGAGTACCTTTCACAGAATGACACAAAATCTGTCTTGTGAACACCATGCAATGTTATTAAAAATGTACCTGCTTCTGTTCTTTACTTTCATTTTTGAGAACTGGGATAGGAAGGAAGATGCATTCCTCATTAGAATAATCCTCAGGCCTGCCTTTTATCTGTGCCTTCCAGATTACATTATTTTAGTTTAAAAGCCAACAAATTAAAAAGTAAACTATATTAACTACACAGAAGTACAGAAGCTCTTTCATTAAAAAAGGACAAAACTCCATCCAAAAAGTAAAAAAAACCCCAGCAGTCAAAGTTAAACTACAATGAAAGAGAGCTGAATGCGTATAATTGGCAACATTACCAATACCTTCTGAAAACTTAGAAAAGATTTTGTGTGTTTCAATCAATTCTGTAATCAAATTAATTCCTAGAGGTCTAGTTCATGTGTGCATGTAAATGGGCTCAAGAAGAGTTAAGTTTGTTTTGTGACTGTAAAAAGCACCAGATAGATATCCTTGGAAACTAATCCCCACAATATGAACAGGCACTGTCCGTGCCTGGCTTCTCTGTCGTACCCCGTAAGCAAAGCTCAACCCTATCTGGGGAGAACTCTAGGGAAGACAGTAATTTCGCCTCGATCTCTCTGTTGAGATAAGGGTTTAAATTTTACTTTTAAAAGCAATCAAAAACCTAACAGAATAAAAAAATAAATGAGGAAACAATGAAGCTATTATAATTTTGAAGTTTGAAAACACCCCTCAGCCACGTACGGTACCCCTGTTGTCACCTCCTGGTCTCACCACGTTCAGTCAGACATACGAGCACAGTATGCACTCCTGACTTTGCCACATTTCAGCAAGCACATAATTAAAGGGTGCCGCCCCTCTGCCTTCTCCCAAAACCTGACGTCCAGCCTGGCCCAGTCCTGCATTCATTTTGCTGGCTCTGCACAACCTCAGGTGCTGCTGACTGGGGCTTGAAACCTGAGCGTATCCTAGTTCAGGGTTTGAGAGCCTATCCATTGCACTCCAGCACCATTCTCCAACCTCAGGGTGACTCCTTTTTTCTCCAAAGCTACTTTTCGGACTACCTTAAGGCTATCTACGTACACGTACGTGCGCATGCACACACATACGGCAATTAGTGTAGTTCATTTCAAACAATTAATATTTGTGAAACTGGTCAACAGTTCCAACTGAGACTGTGTGCTAACAAAAGTCTTAGTACTAATGGGTCTCTGGACGCACACATAGCCTCTGCCAGTAGCAACCAGACTAAACCCACTGGCATAGACAACAAGCAGCTTGTAGCTGCTAAATGGCACTGAAACTATCATATGGTTATAACGATTCCTAATTGTAAGTTACCAACATACACGGATTTGCAAAAAAAAAAAAAAAATCCGTATTTTTACTTCACTTTATAAAAATCTCACGTATGTATTAAGTGTACACTGTCAATTCTTTTGGAAGAATGTCTTCCCAATCATTTTGCTGTAGGCTACAGGGTTGTGTTCAAATTGGCACAAACTCATCAGTGGACACTTCTAAGCATGAAACGCAACAGCTGTATATATGTTAATCATAACAATGCAACGGCTTCCCTTCAGCGGTGCTACTGCAATGTGATTATTCTGTTCAGAAATATAAATCGTAAATCGTTGGCTTCACTCTTGAACTACGGAGAATATTCTGCACAGTCTCCATTCAGTGGTAGAGGATTAATGAAGGGCAGATAGTGCTATACAGCAAAATACAGCAGAAGCCAAAGTTGTACATCCAGTGCAGTTTGCTGCCTTCAAAAAGGAGCACAACAAATGTATTATTCTGCAGAATGACAAAGGGAATCTATCCACCAAAAGAAAATCCTCTTTGTTTTCCTGAAGATAATGTCAAACGATATTTTCCAAGTATTTTTAATGCCTAAGGGAAAAACACTGCTTCTTTGCCGTATCAATAATTTATTGTAGGTATGGGAAAGTTGTGTTGCAATCAGAAAAAAAAATAAAATCACATCTTTCCACCTAACAAAATTATGATTTTATGTGAGAAAATGCATTCTAAACCCACTACATAGAAGTAAGAGGTTAAACTGTAACTAAGAATTAGGAGATCAAATGAAATTTAGGTCAGTAAATACACTCACATTTTGAATGGCAGTGGAGCAATGTATAGAGTAACCGTTACATATTAATGGAGAACATTGCTTTTTAAAAAGCCTTGTTTCACCCTCCAATGGCAAAGAGAGTCAATAAAACTCAGCACTTAATTAGAGAAAAGTATTTTGATGAGTGTATATAAATATATATAATTATTACATGTTATTAGTGCTACTCGTCTTTTCATAAATAGGCCACAAGTCGTGTCATCCAAGCATCAAGAGGCACTGTTTTGTCCACGTGTTTAGTGTACTGTGTAACTTCTCACAGCAAATGAGTAAGATTCAACACCCAAGCCAAATGGTATTTATGCAATGCACTTAGTTAAAATATTAAAATAATTGCTTCTTCATACTACAGTACTATTATCATGATTTTACGCTGAATGGATACCATAGGGTTCTTGGCATAAAATTCTGTTATAACTTCATATAAAATTATGAATCTCTACATGCACTCCAATTTAAACAGGACAAGCAGACATGTATCGACTGTCTGTACTACAAATAGAGAAGGTCAAGAAATGGGGTTAAACACTGTGATGCCTCTTTTATTGCATAAAGTCAACAAAATTATAAAAATGGAAGCCAAACCACCAGACACGCCTAACCCCAAGCCTCTTTTCCTACTGCAGTCATTTACCCAGAATAAAGAAAGGGACTGGTGGCTGGGACCTGGACAGAGGATTACAGAGGCAATATACAGACTGCATGTACACCCATATACTCTTCTCTCCTCAAACAACAAATGAAGAAATCCAACACCTGCTACTGGAGTCCAATATTTTCAAAGCATCAATATCACTTAAACTAAATACAAACATGCACAACAAAAGGGATGCAAGACGCCTGTGCTCCTTAACCTCCAAAACCGGCCACGTATCCATAGTTAAACTTGTTCTCAGTTAAGCTCGCAGAAGCAATGTTTTATATTTCTATGGAATTACTAAAATACTAGTAACTATTATTTATATATCTCTGTCTAGGATAAGATCTCTACACAAGAAGAAAACTGGCAAGAAACGATGACCTTGTCTTACGAGACTGAACATCCTTCTTTGATTCTGCCTAGTTTTTACACAGTCCTAACTTCAGGGGGCTTCTTGTGTTTGTAAAACAAAATACTGTCAGTCATTCTTAAATGAAATGCCATGATGTTAATGACCAGACTGCTACACACAAAAAAAAAAAAAAAAAAAAAAAAAAAAAAAAAAAAATTCTCTTGTCTACCAAAGAAAAGAAAAATGACTTAAACCCCATTTTTTACCTTTGGACTTTTGTTTCAGTATCATTAACATGACAGATTTTGTATTGACAGGAAGGCTGCTATTCCTATATAGAGCCATAGTTCCAATGTTTTTGTTTAATTTCAACCAACTTGTCCAAGTAGGCCATTTGGTAGAAACCTATAAATGGCACCCAGGGGGTCTGGGTTCTTGCTGTAAAGAGGTCAGCTATTTCCTCCTAACTAAAAATAGGCAAGAGGAGGGAAGGGAAGCGGGAATGGAGTTTAATTTAGCAGCTGAAAAAGAGTTTACAAAATTACTTCCATCTTGCCTCATAATGAAGATTATGAAAAAAAGGAATCTGCCCTCAAGAGTTACAAAACCCCGATCGTTTTATAGGCAGGCTGGTGTACATAATCCAAAATAATACTGGGAATTAAAAGAGTAATAGTGAAGAGAACACAGGGTACAGATCACATGTCACAAAGGCGAAAGGATGCCCACACCCTCTTCGCGCAGAGCAGCCCGATTTATCGGCAGCAATGCTGCCAGGTGTTAACAACTCTCCTCTCTCCTACCAGCTGAGGTCACACTGTTGTCCCGCAGATAAGGCACTACGATCAGCTGCTGTTCCCCTGAGTCAGTTTTTTCCACCATTTACCCTCCTGGCTTTTTGGCTCCCTCACTTACGCACATTACAACCTTTTCAGGGCAAGAACCATTGTCTACGATATTCCCAAAATGGCCCTGATTTGGATGTGGGCCCCTTGGCACTACTAAAATACAAACAACATTGGTTCAATAACGACTACAGCATGAATTCTAACACTGGACTCTAACAGAAGCCAACAGAAAGTAGCAAGAGCTAATGGCACCGAAGCACGCACCCACGCGCTATCTACAGCGATCGCCAGGCTAAAGCCCCGGGATGGGTTTTCCAGCCTCATCTCCATGATGAACCGAATTCAGCGTATCGCTAAATCCTAAGCGTATTGCACTGCTGACTTATCTCAGCTACCAAGAAACACATCCCGCCTGCGCTGAAGGACGTTCTCCTCTACCACCTTCCAAGCTCGGGGATGTAGGCCTTTAATGACTGCCACTGCCGGAGCAGCCTCCGTTCAGGAAGCTCTTTCCAGGAGGCACGACACATCAGACACATCAGACACATCACGTGAAAACAGGTCTACTTCTGGCCCCATCGAGAAAAGCCCATCTGTAAATAAATGGGAGGCCCAAAACTGGACAAACTGGCGGGGCAGAAGCCTGACAATTCCAGGCGCAGACACGTCCCCCTTCCGTATCACGGATTTAATTTCTTTTTGCTCTTTCGTTACTCCTATTGTAGAGCACGGAGGACACTTGCCACCCGCTGAAAAGAACAAGAAGTAGCATAATTCACAACAGTGGCATGACAGAGGACACTGGAGTTACTTAATCGGGTGGGGGAAGGGCAGAGGATGTATTCAGATGACAACTTATCTGCAGAGGGTTGGGTGGTTTTTTTTTTTTGTCCTATGAGACTTGGCCAGTTGTGTCGTTGCCAGTGTTTATATGTACGTGCAATTTTTAATCCTCTTTGCTTCTGAAACACACTTTTTCATTGTAGGGGGAAGAAAAACAACCTTGGTTGTTGCTTAGCTTGCTGAAGGTGTTAAACTGAGATGACTACAGCAGCTCTGCTCAAATCTCCACCGGTTTTACCATCATTGCATGTAGCCCAAGAAAGGTTTAATGTATTTTTAATGTGATAGCATCCTCCCCCTCTTGCTTTCCTTTTTCCTCCCACCCCCTCCACAAACCTTCTGTGGGAAAGCTTCCCTTTTACTACCACTGTCGTTGAGATGTTGCAATTATTATCTGTAATTGTTTAAAAAAATAAATAAATAAAAAACCCCAAACCAATGCCGAAACACGCTAGGACAATCCTGCTCTCTTGCCAACAACATCTGCTATCACAGAATGAATATATTTGCTTCAAAAACTGCCCAGTGTCTCTGTATTTGACAGTACACTAACTGTAGGACAGGAAGAGGCCTAAATCCAGCATGTGCAGCCACATGGGAAGCAAGGTATATTATATTAAATCTTGTACATGCTACACAAGCAGTCTCAGTTAAAGAATTGCTAATAAATGGGCTAAGGAAGAAAGATATGACATTATATTTGTCACGAGGAAAGACCTTGTATTTATTACCTACAATCAGATTTCCCTCCGGCACAATATATTTGTTTTCATACTATTAGCCTAAAATACCAGTCTTGCAATTTTAATTTTACACTCCATTTTATTCAAATCATCACTCGAGGAGCGCTCTTTCCAATGGAGTATTTCAGTTTTCTGCAACATTACGCTGCAATATTTTCTTTTTTCGCGAAACACTCGATGAGCTCCGCCAAACAGACCGCTTCCCCTCCCCCACCAACACACACACACGCATCTACACTTTAAGACTTGCGCGTCAAGAAAGGAAAAAAGCCGTACAAATGCTCGGGGAGAACGGCAAGAGACATGTTAAGACAACATAAAGGAAAGCCTTTATTCAGTCTGAACACCGACTTCGAGAAATTAACATGCAAGCCTAACTTTTAGGGTGTGGCTTTGTGTTTTTCCCCCCCTTTTCGTGCTGTGCAGGATGCCTCCTCGCCAACCCAACACCATATAATCAAATAGGTCAAGGGTCACTCGCTTTACATCACACCACACCGATATGCAGCCGCGCGCCACACCGAACCGAAGGCTCGGACCCACCGCCGCGAGGAACCCGGCGCCGCAAGATGGGGGACAGGCTGGGCGAGATGACAGCAAGCCGAGGGGACGGCGCCCACCGGCTTCCCGCCCGCCGGGCGGCTGCGCCCACCGCCCCGCCGCCCGGCCCGGCCCTTCCCCCGCCGCCGCCGCCGCCGGGGCGCGGGGCGGGCGGGCCCGCAGCGCACCGCCGTGCAACAGGTCCGCAGCGCCCGGCCTCCGCCGCCCGGCCCGGCCCGGCCCGGCCCCCCCGGGGCTCCCCCGGCGGCCCCGCCGCCCCTCCGGCAGCCCGCAGCGCCGGTAACGGGGCCGGCAGCGGCAGGCATCACCGGGGGGGGCGGGGGGGGCGGGCGGGGGGCGGGGGGGGGGAACTTGTTTACCTACTTGGAAGTAAACTTCGCTCCGCCGGAGCGATCGGCCCCGCCGCCCGCTGCTGATTCAAGCCCTGGCGATGAATGGGATCCCCTCCCCCACCCAGGCTCTGCAAACTCCACACTTGAGCGTGAATACCTCGCATTTCCCCCTACCCCCCCCCCCCGAGCATTTCTCCTTTTTCTTTTTAAAAGAAAAAACACATTAAAATACTATCTCAGAAGTAGGGAACCGCTCCAGAAACTGCCACCCCCCCCGCTCCGGGGTCGGTCTGCAGATGCAAGCGCACCCGCCGCCGGGGCGGCAGCCCCACACACAGCTCCTCGGCAAAAAAACCCACCCAAACAGACCCCAAAACGCCCGGGTTCAAAAAACTTCGTCATAACAGGCAGCGCCTGAGCGACCCCCCGGCCCCGGGCGGGCCAGCCCGCCGGGCCCGGGCAGGCTGCTGAGGGGGCGCCGGGGGGCGGCGGGCCCCGGCCCCGGGCTCGGCTCGGGGGACTGCGCCGGGCAAGGACGTTTGTCACCTCGGCGCGCCTAAGAGAGGGGAAAAAAAAAAAACACAAACCCAAGAAAAAAAAAAAAAAAAAAAGGGTCCCCGGGATGAATAATCCGCCTCGGAAACTCACCTCGCGCAGCGGGCGTTAAAGGCACAGCTCCCGCTCCGGCGGGCGGCGGGGGAAAGCCTCAACTTCTGCGGGCGGCGCTGGCGGAGACTTTCCCCTCACTTGCCGCGCATGGTGCAACTCCTCTTCCCCCGGGGTCCCGGCCGGCCTGCGAGGAGACTGTAAATCCCCCCTCGCCGCCGCCGCCGCCGCGCACGCCTCCTCCTCCCCCTCCGCGCGCACGGGCGGCACAAGGAAGTCCCGGAGAGTGGGAAGGGGAAAACGGAAAGTTTTGGGGCGGAATGGCGGTCAGGAGGTGCCGCCGCTCGGCGCGGCTCCGCCGGCGGGGGGCGGGGGGGGCGGTTGGCGGGGCCGGTGCGGGCGCGCGGCGGCGGCGGGAGCGGCGCTGAGGGGAGCCGGCCGCGCCCGGGGCCCGCCGCCGCCGCCGCCGCCACCACCGCCGGGCGTGGAGGGAGGGAGGGGAGGGCGGGCGAGCGGGCGGCGGGGAAGGGGTGGGGGGGCACCGGGTGGGCGAGCGGCGGAGCCCGGCGGGGCGAGGAGGGCCGGGGTGGGGGGCGAACCTGCCGCGCCGCGCCCTCCCCCCGCCGGGTGCCGCGCAGCCCCACGCACAGGCCGAGAGAGGCGACTCGAGGCACCGCGGGTATCCCCGGCGCCGCCAACGCCCCGCGGGGTGCCCTCGGGTAACTCCCGCCGCCCGCTTCCACGCGGCGGTGTCGGTGTGGCTGCGCGTGGGCACCCCGCGCCCCCCCGGAGCGGAAACCCGGGGACAAACCGGCGCGCGCGCACACCGCCGCCCCCCGCGCGCAGGCAGGACAGCCCCCGCCGAGGCGCGCGGCGCTGCCCCCCTGCCGCCCCGCGCCGCCAGGGACACGCGTGGCCCGCGCCCGCCCTCCCCCACGCACCTACGGCGCCCGGGCCCCCCGCACGCGCTCCCGCCGGCCCGGCGGCGGGCGCTGACATCGTTGTTGTTGTTGTGATTTGTAAGTGCGGGGCCGGTGTCGGCGCGCGGAGAGGTGCTCGCGCCCGGCTCCGCAGAGGCCGGCCGGCACCGGGGCGCGTCGCCTGAGCCTCGCGCAGATAAACAAGAGGAACGCATCGTTATTGTTACTATTGTTATTGTTACTACGACGCTTGGTTTCGCCCGCCGAAGCGGGCAGGGTGCGATGACCCGGGCGGGACGGGCTGCCCAGGCCCGCGCTCCGCTCCCCGGGCCGGGCCGGGCCGGGCCGGCGGGCGCGGGGCGCTCCCCGCTCCCCTCCCGGGGCCGCGGGGGGCGGCCGGGCTGAGGCGGCCTCCATCGCTGTGAATCAGCAGAAGCGGGCTCTGCGGCCGGCGGGTGGGACCGCCGCACCGGGGGGCACAGACGCCGCGGCTCCGCGGCCTCCAGCGTGCGCGTCCCGTGTCCCCACCGTGTCCCGCTCCCCGCCCCACCCCCCCGGGCGGCGGGAGCGGCGCGCGGCCCCGCGGCGGGCGGATGATGCAACGCGGGCCGGCTCCATGTGCTTCCCCTCCCCCGCCCCGGCCGCGGCGGGCGCCGGGCTCCCGTGTTTTTTCCGCCTGGAGGGTCACCCGGCGGCTGATTGATTCTCCTTTCGCCCTGCTCCGTCATTCGGGGTTGGAAAGTAAATAACAAGTTGACATCATTACCGCGCTCCGCAGTGCCCCGCCGCGCCGCGCCGCTACCGCGCGGCGACGAGTAGCTGCGCACGCAAAATCCCCGCCGCGCCGCCACCGGCAGCGGGACCGCTCCCCCTCCCCCCCCCCCCCCCGGTGCCGCCCCCCCGCCCCCGGCCCGGCCCGGCCCACGGCGGGGGGAGGGGGCAGGGGGGGTCCGGCCGGTCGCAGGGGGCCGCCGCGCTTTTTTTGGCGGTCGCGGCCCCGCGCCCCCCGCCCCCCCCCCCCGCGCCCCGGCCTCATGGCTGATGTCGGGCAAATAATGAGATTATCTGGGTGCTGCCTGGGTGTCTGCCTCGGTGGGCTCCTCCCGGGGACGGCGAGACTCGCGCGGCCCCGAAAGTCGTATTTATTATTGTTTTTTTCCAAATGACCTTTCCACTTTTTTTCTTTTTTTTGGTTCTATTTTGACATTAAAGGGAATTTCATGCTCATTATACATTTAGCCCAAAGCCTACATATGTGCTGTCACCAAGAGTTCTTATGGAAAAATATGATGTCATCCGAGGCAGCACAACAAAGATCATTGCTACATACATCCATGTATGTGTTGAAATGAGAACTCTCGAAACACTGGGAAATGTTATTGCGGGCTGATGTGATTAATTGTCATATTCGGAGCCTAGAGATTGCAGCGCAAGGCCATCAGCACTTAGACAAGACGTGTAAGCAAATGTCTCCCATCTAAATCAGCTCCCACTCGACTTACTTTTTTTTCAAAAGCAAAACCTACATTAGGTTTTTATTACTTAACAATGTAAACAAACAAAACCCCCTCCAGATTTATAGTGAGATGGCATTGAATTTTTAGTTCTGGTGCTTTTTGTTTGTTTGCTTGCTTGCTTGCTTTTTTTTTAAAGTCCTATGAGCTTACAAATGAGGCAGACTCATCAGACAACGGTCCCAAGTCAAGACTTGCGTAGCTTCCAAGGCTTGGTCACCCAGCAAGGAGGCTGGGACCCTTCCCGCTCCTCCTGCCTCCTGTGGAGAGTGATTCGGCTTTGGTAAAATCAGGGAAAGCTCCCAGCCCCTCTGTTAGGCCGGGTCCTTGCCGCTCAGCCCGGCTGGGCTGGCTCGGCGCCCAGGAGGGCTGCCCGGCAGCAAGCGGCAGGGCAGGGGAGATGTCCTGAGCCGCAGGCTCCGGTGCGGGGTGGCATTAGAGGTCTGTCCCGGCTCAGCCTTCTAAGCCCCATGTTTGATTTTTCACTGCTGAGGAGCAGCACGTGCTCGTCCTACGCCGCCTGGGTGCTCTGGCCGTACAGCTACCCCAGTGCTTGAACTCGGAAAGCCACTGGGTCCCAGCTGGGCACCCGGCCAGCGTGTCCCAGGCTGGCCAGAGCCCGGCCAGGCGCGCTCTTCTGCTGAGCAGGCAGGGAGACAGAGCTAGGCAAGGAAAGATGGGGTGGCGGGGACCTGAAGGTATGGCGATGGCAGGGAGATTAAATTGCAGCCTCACAGGGACACAATGAAGTGTCTTCTGCTCTTTTTCACCTGGGCGCAGCCGCTGCCCCTCAGCAGGGCAGCGTTAGTCCTGCAGGAAGCAGGCCGAGCAGAAGAGGGCCAGTCTGCAGGGCCGCAGCTGCCTGCCTCTCCTCGCCTACCTCTCCTCCCTCCCTGAGCCGGTTCCTACGGCCGGTCCGAACGGGCTGTACGTAGCGGTGCCCGAGCAGCAGCAGCAGCAACGGCAGGCATGGTCTCGGCTACGCCGGGAAGCCAGGCAGGCTGCAGCTCGCCCCTAGGGAGACGAGGTTAAATATTGATGTGATGCTTGCCGAGAACTTAAAATGAAGTCTATCAAGGAAGGCGTTTTTTTTCAGGCTATGCTTGGTTAGGGGAGCAGCACAGAACCCATGAGAAAGACTTGGGTTTTTTTTAATTAAAATGAAAAAAAAACCCAACTACAAAGTGACGGTAGAGTAAAAGACAGAAGAGGGAATCGCTGCTCTGGCCATTACAATAATTTTGGCCTTTGTGTAAGAGAAGATCCCAAAGCGACCACATATAAAAGAAATCACCAGGTTTTTAAGAGTCTCGGGTTTTTTCGGTTTCATAACTTGTGACGCAGCGGTGGTGATCGGCGGCACTGCTGCGGCCCTGCAGCTCCAAACGAAGGAAGTCAGAGCTGTGGTTTCTTACCCTCATTAAAATGGAAACCCAAACCTGAAACAATCAAAGTCAAGGGCTAGCAGGGTTGGCCTACTGTGGAGATAATGGGATCATAAAGACAAAATATTTTGCATTTTAAAAGATGAAAGCCATTGTTATTTTTCTAGTGCTTCATCATCCTGTATTGTGTTGATAACTGTTTCTAACTATGTTTTCCCCCCACACCATGTTTTTCTGTTCTCTGACTATACAGATGAAAATAAGTTCTCTTGAATAAGTGAATCATTAAAAAATAAATAATTGGTTCTACTTTTACGTAGCTGTAGTTAAATAATTCTTCTCACAAAAGAAGTCTGAAATACGGATGAATTATTTACTCCTGTTATGAAATGTAAAAAATGTGGATCTGCTGATCTCATTAAGGTTTTAAGAGAAGTAATATAAAAACTTCTGACACGATAGTGAAAACTGAACCGGTGTTTTAACTTGAATCGACGCCTCCAGACTATTTGGATACAGGTGCAGCTTGCAATTCTTACGTTGCAATACATAGATATTCTAGAAACTGAAATGTGACATGTTAGCCACTAGTTCTGCAACACTCAGAAGTATGTTAAACATAAATGCTTAGCTTTCCTGTTACGAGTTGTCCCGCTAGGAAATTCGTGGTGGGAAAGTAAAGACTTTTAGCACATTATTATTATTATTGTTGTTGTTGTTTTTATTTAGCACATCTGTGGAGGCAAGCTTGGATTTCTATTTTGTGAGCATCTTTACAGTATTTGATATTTTTCAGATAAATGTTCTCATAGAGTCACTCATGTGAGCAACTGCTCCGCAGCATCAAAAAACGGTTTCTCATTTAGCCACTTGTTAATACCAGGAGTTTCAATTTTAAAAGGAAATTCTGATTGACTAAGATACTTTCAGGAATTGAGACCGTCACTGGTATTTTTTTTTTCTTCACATATTACTTCATTGACATCTTTGGACTTGACTGAAAGCTTTTGCTTAATTCACGAGCACTTGTGCAAGCAGACCTCTTCCGTAAAACAACATTAATACAAATCAAAAAGCAAAGTGGGAGACCTTGTTTCAAAGTTTTTGGAAGGCAAAACTGTCAAAAATGTTTTGATTTTGCAAAGCAAGCATGGTCTGATCCTTCTTCTATCCTCTCTACCCTTTTTCTCCCCATAGTTTGCTTCAGGTGGCTTGTAATACCTGCACTTTCTAGTGATATTTTTTCATCCACCCTATCGAGACGTGAAGATCTAGATCCCTTGGGCTCTAACAGGAATTCAGTCTAATCTAATAGGAATCTAATAGATCCTGATAAGAATTTTGATGCTATTACGCTGTTGGAGAGGTTGCAAACTGGGATGCCCTATTCATAGTTTCTTCCCTGTGCCATTATACAACCAATGCGCATCTTCCGCTGCTCAGGGACGCTGCCTGTTAGGTAAGCGTTACGCCGAGTGTATTTTTGCTTCTTTATATAAGATGATAAGACTGCATTCAGTGATTCTTCTGAAGTGCAGTTGCAAAAATCTAAATAAGTTAGGGAAACATTCCTATTTACTATGTGGAAGATATTGTTTAGTATGTGGAACGTGTAATTGTTATTACTTAAGGTAAAATAAATCAGAAACTTTTTGATGTATGTAATCTATGCTCCTCTGATCTATTTAGTGGGCTGACACGAAGGGCTGAGCTAGCTATATGTGTCCCTTAGGTCCTCAGATGGAACAGAGATTTTTTTATGTTGCTCTAATTTACTCATAGAGACAGTTTGGCCTCCAGCCAGTCTGGGATAGAAAGGAGAGGGAGGTGATCATCTCTTTCCTTGTCTTCCCTCATCCATGCAGTGTTGCATGTCCCCAGCTGTGCTGAATTAATGCCTGGGACAGCTTATGATTTCAGGCCTTTTTTCCTCCCATGAAAGATTTTAGAAGAAAAAGCGGTTCTACCTAGGAGGTGGCTGCAGAGTGAAACACCTAGAGAACTAGCGGCATCACATCTCCTGTGGAGAAGCCAGACTTACGCAGAGGTGGTGCTATGGATGTGAGAGATGTTGGCCAGGTATCATCTCCCTTAGTTGCTCAGGTATTCTGGAGGTATACAAGCCCTGAGCGCTGTGGCGGTGCTGTCAGATGTCTCCCCTTGTCCTGTGAGGATAATCTTACCCTCCGAGGCCAGCAGCAGGAGCAGCCCTGCTAGCGTACTTCTCAAAGTGGCTAAAGCGAGGTGGGAACCAGGAGCCTACCCCTGGAGAAGACCTAATCCTCCTGAAGAGTTCTTGTTAATATGGGTTATAGAAAGAGCCCAGTGGGGACTTTGTCAGGAAAGCCTCGAGGAGAGCCCAGTCCCTCACACGAGGAGTGCACACACAGAGCAAGCCAACAAGAGTTTCGCGGAACAAGACGTGGCTATGTCTAGATAAGCAAGTAGCTCAGCGCAGGTGGGTAGGACGAAACAAGTGGTTGTAGGGACCTAACATCTGCACTGCACCAACGTCAGCCTCCAGATGCCTCTCGGGGCTGGGGGTGCCTAGCCCCAGGCTGGTCCCACAGGCTGCCTGGCAGTGCTTGGCTGGAGCACCTCGGACACCCTCCTGAGGTGCACCGGCTGGGTTAGTTTCGCCCAAGGGGAAAGCAGTTCTCATGCTCAGAAACTGCTCTGCTCTGCGTACTGAAGCACAGCACGGGGGCAGTCAGGAGATTCATTTCAGAAGTGCACTCCTGATTCAGACTAAGACCAGTGTAGGTGCAGTCTGCGATAGTTCCCTGTTTCTATTGACATGGCATTGTGTAATATTTCACACTTTAAAAGGTTCCTCTTCGTTCAGTGGGATTACTCAGGATTTAAAGCATGATTCACTGTTGGAAAATGCAAGACATATGGATTGCTTCCCTTGCCAAATGCAAAATTTTTGGTTCAAGAATTCTAAGATGGCTTTTCTTTACACCATCTCTATGGCTACTGAAGTGCGCAAGGTATGCCGTATCATTTCTAGATGCGAGGTGCCATTTTGGGGAACAATGAATAGACAGGTGAAGGTTTCTAAAGAAACTCATATACACGATGCCAATGCTGGCAGAAAACTAACCTGACTGGGAGCGCCTCGTGTGGCGCCAGGGCCAGAAGAGCTGCTGTGATTACTGGATACACAGAAAGGGACATGTAAGGAAGGAGAACAGAGGTTTTACTACCTCTCTGCTTGGCACTGCTGGTCTGGCTACTACTAAAGTAGTCCCATTCAACTATCTGCACTTCAGGAAGGGTGATGATAAACTGGAGGGGCTACAGAGAGGAGTACTGATAATAATGAAAGGATTAGGAAATGGCTTATTTTTAAAGATAGCCATCTCTTTAACTTACCAGTGAAGTAACTCAACCCTCTAGAAGAACCAACGTGCGGTAAAAGCTAGCAGAGGACTCTTCAATCTGTCACACAAACGTTCGGAGATCTACAGCTTGAAGTTACAGACAAAGTAGCAGGTTTTTAAGGACAGAGAAAATTAACCAGTGAAACAACTGGTGTGGATATTCTTTAACCGGAATCTTAAATCAGGCACTGCTACTGAGTTTCAAAAGGCACCAGGAAGTCCTATGGCCCATGTTATGATCTTACGTGCTCAGAGTCAACTATCACGATGATAGTGCTTTCTAGCCATAAAGTCTTCAAATACAGACTTCTGAGAAGAGGTATTTTTGAGAAGCCAAAAGTCTGGTTGGCTAGCTATTTACCTATCAGTCTATTTAATACAAATTTCCATTAAAACTGTTGCTGATGTCCTGGCAACAGAGAAGTTTTGCTTTGCTGTCCCAATTTGCACATGTATTATTTCTATAGGTGTGTGCTACGTGACCGTCTTTCTATTTTCAACAGGAACAGCTTTGTATAAAACAAACATTTTCCCTGAAGTTTTGGGATTTCTTTTTTTTTTTTTTTATTCCAAAAGTTTTCTCTAGAACCTTATCCAAGAAAGAGAAGAAGCAAAGAAAAGTGTAATATCCAAACCCTTTGCTCTAGCAGTACACCACACTGTTACAAGGGTAATGAGTCAGAGCTGCTTTTCAGTCTTAAGTTCCATGTGACTGTGGCTGACTTCATACAGTTTATAGCCTCTGTTCACAGGGTCCAATGCTCTGCGTGGACATGAATAAAAATGCATGAGAGGGAGAAGAAACTCAGCTCATTTTCTATGATTAAATTTAAAATACAGTACTAGTAAATGTTTAAAAGACAGTATTATGGTATTCAAAATGCAGTAAAAATGAATATTTAAAATTTTAAAATATACTTCCTAATTCCATGCTTTGGCCAGCTGTATTTAAAAACTGGGTATTTAAATTAAGACATTCAGGTACTAAATCTATTTTTAGTGTCTGTCTTGTTCCCCTTGAAATCAACAGTGGTTTTGCCACTACTTCAATGGGAGTATAATAAGGCCCTTTACTTTCAATACCTTATAACCACTGGAAAAACAGTGGATACAATAGGGATGAATGCCCCTCTAATAAGTAATCTTTTTTTATACTATTGCAGTTCCTAAATAACACAGAAAGTCATTTGAAAGACTGAGCAGCGATGGAGAAACAGGTTCAATAAATCAGTACAAATCTCCACTACAACCAAAATGATTCCTTAATTCTTTACTGTCCTTACTCTCAAATCGAGTATTCCTACTTCATCTGCCAGTGCTGCTAAGTGAGAAGTTCCTTCCTTCCTTCCTTCCTTCCTTCCTTCCTTCCTTCCTTCCTCCCTCCCTCCCTCCCAGTCACAGCATAAATCCCATTGCATTAGCCCCCCAGGTAGCCCGTATTTGCTGCAGCCCCACACCACACAGATGCTATGGTTTCTCCTTTGCATTGAATCCTACAGTGCTGATTTTTTTCTCACAGATTTCACTGTATCCTTTAATGTTGGTATTAGAAACACAAGTTAGGAAAGATAATAAGAATGAGGTCGTTCCTGTATGCCTCTTAGCCATCTCCCTTGAATATTGTCCTAATGTGGCTAAGTTTAACTATGCCTTTTGAGACTTCCAAAATCAGAATTGACAGCTTGGTCTTCAAACTATAGCTTCCTCTGCATTGTGTCATGGTCAATTTGTGACTGGCAATGTTTTCACAAACTGCAGTTGCTTATGATTCCTCTGTGTAATTGGCTCTGTGCAGGCTGCTGACTTTCTTTCTTTTTTTCTTGATAAAGAGGGGAAATATTAAGAGGACATAACAGATTACATTGTTTTGTATTTTCTGTACCAAGCTCTTTTGATCTTTTATTTTCAAGACTTTAAGCATTTCATTTAAATGAAATTAAAATTTTGTAATGAAGAATACAAATCTATGAGTCAACTTGTAGTATTTTGGATCATTTACATAAAATTCCTCATTATAAAATTATTTCTTACCCTTAGAACAGAATTAGCTCATCAGCCCCAAGTTTTTTCTTTTTTTTTTTTTCTTTTTTTTTTTTGAGGATGCTAACCACCTGATGCTAACTAACTTATCTAAGCTTCATCTCTAACTCTGTCAGCCATGAAAGGCTGGAGAAAACATAACTGAGATATGTGAGGTAAGCCCAGAATTTTCATAAATATACCAAAACTGGAACTGAAAGTACCCTTGGGTATATAGTGATTAAACTTACTATGTTTCTTCTTCTTTTTTTTTTAAAGAAAAACTTTGAATGGAAAGTAACCATTGTATATATTATCAAAAATTAAATGCTTTTGAAAGAAAGGTTAGATGGAAAATCAACATTTTTATACGAGTTCCAGGGTAACACTAATTGCAGTGTTTTCCATTTCTATATGTTAACAAATTTAGATTGAGCCCTCTGTGACAAGAATAGAGGCAGTGTCTTTACATACTTATTGTGGCATATTTGTACATTTATTCATTTGCTTCCCTATTAGAACTTGAAGGGGCCTGATATGGAAATTATCCTGAGGCAAAAATACTTAAACCAATATGCAGTATACAAAGGATTTTTGCAACACAGGGATACTATCAGGTTAAAAAGATATCAACTAAAATGGTGTCTAATTTCAGCGCTAAGTGTTCACAGAATCAGCTTCAAGGTTAGGGTGAGACCGTGTTATCATTCAAGCTGATTGCTCTGTAACTTTCCAGATAGAGAAAAGACTGTTTTGGTGGGTTTTTTTTAAGTCTTATGGACTCTCAGTTCTACAACAGTCCTTCCAGATGAACTTGGACTTAATTAGGAGTAAGAGCAGCTGCAAGATTTTCAGATATCACACAATTTCCATAACAGTCGACATTTGCACTCATTAATGTTTATATTTACTGTTTTAAGAGTAATGAGTAGCCCAGCTAGAAAGATTTATCTGCAAGCTAGAGCCATATGAGCATTTGCAACTGGAGTGTGGTCACTAAATAGACTATAATTACTTTTTATCTCTTTCCCTCACCCAGTGCCAGGAGAAGCTAACCAGCTTGCCTTCCGTGCGGGTGAGCTTCCACAGAAGCTTCCCGATTGCTTGCAAAGGCACAGATTGCCCAAATCTTTCTGGTAGGGTACACGTTAACTTCGCTTGTTACTTTCTTTTACTAAGTCTACAACTTGCTGTAAAACAGCAAAGCAATCATCAGATTCATCAGCCAAAGCAAAGTCATGAAATTACTTGGTTTTCAGTATTATTTGAGGGCTTGCAACCATAAATGAATATTTATATATATGTATTTGCACACATCAATAAACACACAGACACAATATGCAAACATGCTTCATTTCATACCTTGGACCTAACCTATTAGCCTTTACCCTCACAGAGACCAGCTGAAAGCAGCGGGACCAAGGTGCCAACAGTCCTCTACTACATCCTACCGGTTCAAAGAGAAAGGCTTTGTTGTTCCAGTTGCATTGCAAGATTTCTACTGTTGAGTGACACACTGAGACCCTTATTAACACCCATCCAGTTATCACCATGTACTCTTTACTTCCCAGTAGTAATCAGAGCTTGAACCTTGGGATGACTCTCTGTTCAGTCCCCGATCTACCCAAACCCAGGAACAGAGCAACAATCATTTCTTTATGCTTTTCCTTCATTTTGAGGGTAGCAAATAAATTTTATCTTGAGGTTTCTTTTTTCTCAGAAGATGCTGTAGTGACAGAATTGTAGAGAAGCAATTTCCCCTTTTTATTTCTAAAACTAAAGAAAAAAACCTTCACATTGTCATCAGCTTACTGTACTTTAAAACCCCCCACAGTCATCAGCTTTATTTAAAAAAAAAAAACAGCCTTGAAATGTAGCTACACACTCCAACCTGTATTTTAGCATTGCTGATCATACCATTTTGTTGCCAAACTCGAAGAAGACACAGAGGGGGTGGTATGCATGGGTGCGTAGAGATGTACATACACATTTGCCTCAGAGAAAGATGTACTTCCACAAGGATCCTCTCATGGAGGATGGAAGAGCAGAACGAACCCTCCAGCTCGGTAGATGTGCTGGAGTGAGTAAGACAGGACGAGTTTCCTGAAGGCCTGGGTCACCGGCGCGGAAAGCCGTGCCGCCACACCGCACCCATGCCCCTCTCTGTCGGTCGGCGTAAGGTCCCGTGCAGGTACGCGTGAACAGCAATTGCAGAGCTGAGTTCATGCAACAGTACAACATCCCTCTCAGATGAAACACTATCCTACTCATCCCTCAAAGGTACGCTGAACCAAAGTAAACAAGGGGCTTGCCTATACTGGAATGGTTACAGGTCTGGTTTTAAGTGAAACTTCCACTGTGTAGAGGCCATTGCAGCAGTATGCCTTCCCTTCAGCAAGAGAGCAAAATAAACTGTTTGGGTAAGGAACAAGAATTTATGGTAGTTTGAAAAAAATATACGAAAATATTACATTTCTATGACTGTACTTAAAGCAACGTTTTTTCTAATGTGGATCAATCTGAAGTGGCTGCTCAGGGGCAGCAAAGAGAACAGGTACCCAAATGATGTCCCAGACCCTCTTCTCCAGCCAGTGGAAAATACCCCCTCCCTTTTCCTCTGCGTCAGAAATGTTTCAGGAGGATGTCCAGAAGAAGTGCAATGCAGCAGAAATCCGTTAAAGCCAATGGAGTTCTTTCCATTTACAGCAGCCAAGGGGCTCGTCCCTAATTTCTTTCTGCAGAAGAATGTGCAAAGCAGATTTTAGATATTTATTATGAAGTGGTGGACAGGTCGCAGGCTTGACGTACTGCCTAGAGAGGGTCCCAGAGTACGAAAGAATAACCAAGAGAGAAAAGGGCATCTTGTAGGTGATACCTGAATTGGTTTCTTCTCCCCTAAACTGAATTTTGCACTTTTTTTTGCAGTGAATGTAAGCATCTCGTCGGTATGATTGTATTATTCCTAAAATGGGTTGCTAATACTTGAGAAATGCTGTCAACAAAAAATGGAGTCACGTAAAATGCTTGTAATTATCTCTAAAATTAGTACCCCTTTAAGGAGTGTATTTACATGACCCATCAACAGATCAGTTAAGTACTTTCAGTACATTTTACTTGTATTTGGCAGAACAATTTCCTCAACAAAGTACACCAATGAGTGGGAGAGATTGCAGTTAACAAAGTAAATTAGAAAGAAATGTTTGAGGAATTTTTTTTTTTTCCCCTATACTTTGTGTAGGATTTGGAAAGAAAAAAAAATCTTAGATTCCAAGTTCAAAAAGACCTCACTTACCTTACAGTAGCTGCCTTTCTGTTTTAAACCACAAGCCTCTACAGTTGTGAAAGAGCGTGAGCTTGAAAAGCAAAACAATATGAAGTCCAGTGGGTTCCAAATTCTCCATATAGACACTCCCCGGGTTTCTGAAACTTTTAGGGTGGAGTTCTGGCTTTATTAAAATCCATGGTAAAATTACCATAGGCAAAATTACCATGGGCATAACAATACACTTTTAAAGGGTTGAGTTTTTTTTTAATTAATGAAAGTTGGCACATTAGGGAATGTATGAGATTTCATTCCACCAAAAAAAGCAATAAACAAAGAAAACAGATTAATGAATGAACTTACCAAAGTAAAACTAGAGTTGCATGAGCATGTATCATAAGAAGTGAGCACTTTTTTTTCCTGAAATGGTGGACAAAGTCACTATTAAAGTAAAATGTGACATGTGGGCAAACTTGGTCAATGAGGTATTTAATAGTACTTTAATTTGTATTTACATTTTTGTTTACATTTTAGGCTTTAATTTCTTCTCCCTCTCTAGTTAGGAATCTGTAAGCTCAGTAGGGCCAAACCCTATGAGTTCCTTTGTGAGAAGGACATATAGTTGCTGAATAATTTATATTGTATTCATAAGATAATTCGTAAGTGCTGGTGCTTCTCACCCCCCCAAATCTGAATGCTTTCTATATTAATAATGCATTCATCCTCCTGATCCCCTGTGAAATAAGGTGAGGGTATTATCTTACAGAGAAAGTGGCAAACGCATAAAGCAATAGAGTGTTGGACTGTAGTTACAACAATACGATCGTGGTCAGGACATTTTGATTGCAAATCATTAAGTGTAAAGCAGGGTGCATGTGGTGTGAATCTGGAGGCAGTTTCTGTGGATGCAGGCAGCGTTAGCGGCCATTTGGGAACAAATTATAGAAGTATAGGCTCAGCTCACTCACGTGGATGAGATCTTTTACCCCTCAGCAAAGATAATTTGGATTTTAGTGGCGCTTCCTATCTACCTGTATGTGGAACAGGCAAAGAAATTGAACTGGTGTGGGATGAAATGGGTAGCATAGGGGTGATGGTTGATATGCCGGTGGGCAGGGCTGGGGTTCAGGGGGACCTGGGCAGGTTGGAGAAATGGGCCAAGAGGAGCAACGTGAAGTTCAGTGGAGGCAAAAGCAAAGCCCTGCCCCAGGGCTGGAGTCGGCTCCTGCAGCAGAAACCAGAGGGGCATGAGAAAGCCTGTGGCGGACAGGAGCGGGTCTGGCAGGGGCGTCCGGGGGCTGGAGCCCACCTCGCTCAAGGAGAGGACAGGAGCACGGTGTTAGTTTGGCTGGGAGAAGGGGAGACCCCGCGACTCTCTGCAAATACCTGGTAGGAGAGGAGGGAAGAAACAGTGCCCCAGCTTTGAATCTGGCCCCATGCTGGGCAGGGGCTGGGACAGACGACCCCCTTTCCACCCACATTTGTGTGAGTCGATGATTCCAAGTTCACAGGCTGACTCTGCTGGAGCACGGGGACTGGGGCAAGAGCAGCACCTCTCTTACAACAGGATATCCTCAGGAGCCTAATTTCTGAGACTCTTATGTGGTGGCAAAGTGTTTTACTTCACCCTAAAAGTCTGCTGAAAGGCAGACCATCCTACACATGCCATAGGGGAAGGCAGGAGTTCAACACTTCCAACAACAATAAAAAAGGAGAACGTTTGTTTAGAAATCTGAGCATGATTTTAATGGCGTAATATTAATCAGCCAGGTTTGAAAATGATGGTCAAATTATAAATAGAGCTGAGAGGCACAGCGTACGAAAATACAGTTGTATTTGCATTATAAATTTTATATAAATCGAGGGGAAAAAAAGCCCTGAAATTTTTCAGGCTTGAATTCCAGCCGCTCTGTTAACGTGAAACCTGTTCTTTCCCTTGTTATTTTTCATCCCTGCGCCTGCGAAACCTGGGTTGGGACTGGCCACCTCTCTCTCCCGCTGCTGGCTCCTCCTGCTCCAGCCTTTACAGCCCTGTAACTGCTAATTTGCTTTGCGTAAGAGAGATCAAGAACAGCTTCAATGTTTCTAATTGCAATCTGCCTCCTTCCATGCTAAAACCTAGTGTGGGATCATTAACAGGTAGGTTCCCACGGAGGTATTTGGGTCTAGCATGGCCGCAGCTGCCTGGACAAATGTATTGTTTGGTTAAACTTTTTACGTGTCCCTTTTCCACACTGTGCTCGCCTGTGTGCAAACGGCAACTGCTCAGATCCCCTGGTAGCTTGGAGAGAGCTACCATGACTGGCAGTAAAACCCTGATTTTGCTCTGCAGTTGCTGTTCTGTGCAACCCTTTCTACCAGCTGAATTCGTAGCCTGCTCATTACTTAATCAGCCTCTGAAGAAACAGGCGTGGAAAATATTTTTTTTTTTCTTCTGGAACTTTTTTCACTGAGTTTTAGATACTATCTGTTAAAGAAAATTTACCAGGCATGGTATGAGCTATGCTGCCTACTTATCCCTTCCTATCCATCCTCCAGCTTGCGTTTTCCTTCTTGTCTCTCCCTGCCACTGCTAATACACTGTTTTCTGCTCTTGTGTTCTTCCTATGGTGCCTTGACATTTGCACATTTATTCCCTAAATTGCACCAGCACATCCCCATTAAAAATAAAATACCATGTCGTATTGTTCCCGATATCACTTAGGGTTTACTTGGCTTATGCTGTAGCTGTAAGAGTCGTCAGCGCTGCCATCGGTGCCCCAGACGCCAGGATCCTGCCAGGTGCCGGGCGGCGCTGGGGGAAGCCCTCGGGGCACCCTGGTGTGGGGCACGCAGGGGTTCAGCTGCGGCGAGCAGCTGGCACTGGGCTTCTCACTTCTGGGTGAGACATTTGACTGCTGACACCAGTGGACATTATTGCTTTGACTTTGATAAAAGCACATCTAGATCTGCATAGGCTTTGGTGAAAAGGTAATTTGGCTCACAGAAAGTTTTTCTTACTTCTGGGAGGTTTCTTACTCCAACAGGTTGTGAAGCAAATGGCCTGGATTGTAAATTTATTTGTCAGCCCTAAGTAAGAATACTCTGACTTGAAATTCCTGACTTGGGCAAGAGGGAAATGTGCTACACAGCGAGTCAGAATAAAACATAGCATCTTCTCCCTGAGTTTTGCATCCATTCAGCCACTCCTAAGGGTACAGTTAGAGACTGGACCGCTCCTCGCTCTTCCTATCACTATCGTCACCCTTTCCTGCCTTAATTTGCTCATGGTGGGGGCATCAGATCCAGTTTTCCTACACACTCAAACATATGGATTCAAGATGTGGGCTGGTCTTGCAGAAGGATATTGCATTTTTTACTTTCCCTGAAACTGAATAAGCAATTGTCACAATCCAAGCTATTGTGCTGAATTTTTTTTAAAAAAAAAGGTTATAAAATGGGAGACTCTGTATGGGTGGCAAAACCGGGTGCTAGGTAAATGTGTAGAGCAAGAATATGCTTAATAAATAGGCAACAGAGAATTAGAGGAAACTATTTCAGTTTACATTCAAGTATATTATGGGACTGTTTATAGGGCCCAAAAGAACTTCCTGAGCATTAACACATGCAGTATGAGATGCAGAGGTGGTAGAATCTATATAAAGGTGAATAGACACGTAAAACCAGAATAACTTGTTAGCATTTACATTGTTGCTGCCTTGAGGCTATGGCAACTATTTCACCCACATTTTAGAAATTCATTCAGCATTTTTCTTCTGTGGGGTGGATTAAAAGACAGCATTTTTTTAAGGTCAGGGAACAGTGTCAATGATAAATCAAGCTAATCTTATGCTATTCTTTCAGAATAATGAAGGACACATGTGAGAACCCTATAGAAAAAGGTACTGTTACAAATAATGGATTATGAAAGGAGGAGGGGAAGGTCAGGTTTATGTTCTTTTTCCTTCTCTTTCATTATAAAGATCAGATGACGTATATATGTCTGGATCTATACATTTGTGTCGTGGTAGAAATTAATCTCTTATCGCTCTTTCCTAGGTGGCTCCTCAGAGTCTCCAAACTTCTGGACAAAGAAGAGGAGAAAATTATGACAGCAGAAAAATCTATGCAAATACATCCTGAGTAATGAGAGGGAAGGTGAGTTTTATTCACACTGTTTGGTTTTGACTTTTAACTCAAGTACGGGAAAACACTCGGGAGAAAATTTATCTCTTTGTCTTTCTTCAGGGCAGAAAAAGTTCAAAGTGAACATGTGAGGTCTCTGATGACTCCTCGAGCAAAGTTATGAGAGAATTAGCCTTCCTGGTAGCTTAAAGGGGAAAAAACAAGAAGAAAATCCCTTCCTCTTACACATTTTGTCATGCATTTAACCTTCTTCATAAATCATTGAGAAACATGCCAATTAATAGTTTATCTTTTAAAACATTCTTATCTAGATTTTTTGAACAAATAGAGAATTGGATGGTCATTCATTCATCTTTTTATTACTTTTTTCCCACATTAGGGAGTGCTATACATTTCCAGAAGCCATAACAAATGGTCCCATTTGCTGTGGGATTTGCTCTCAGCTGGGACACAGACTGTGGTATGTCTTTACTACCAAAAAGACTTCTGTTTTAAAGCAGGGGAATCAGTATGCATTACTATCCTGCTCTAAAATCCCAGTAGCGTCACGTACACTTTTTGCTACACTGTATCTTAGCGAGGCCAGCACTGAACTTTACAACAAGAGGTGACTTTACCCAAGTATTTTAGGATAAAACCAAGAAAGATTTGTTTCCTTGAGGGTTTTACAGGGGCGGAGGCGGGGAGAGGAGGAGGAGAAAAAAAAAACCAAAAAAATCCCTTTTAGTTGTAACAACAGACTAACCCTCTTTTGTAGGGAGCGGTGGGATCTAAGGTAGATCAGAAACAGAAGGAGGAAAAAAAGATACGGCTGTTGACTCATCCTGTACACCGCTGCGTCTTGACTCTCATGATGTACCCACTGAATGGACTCTGTAATTTTAAAATAAGGCCAGCTTTTCAACAAGTGTGTGTTGCTATGAATGGCCTGCAGTCCATGGAGCTATGGTACTTAGAGTAGTTGAAACCTTGACCTTTTAAACTTTTGCCTTTGTCTGTTTATATCACTGCTTTTGCCTTTTTAGCTGTCGATGAAAATGATTTTTTTTACAGCATTTAATTACTGCTTACCTTGACATCCTCCAAGAAAGCTTGAACACTTGGGTTTTATTCACATATAGGATTTATTCAACATTTAGGGTTTATTAATTTCATCATTAAACCTTAATGGCTACTAGAACTTAGTCTATACCTGAAGGGACATGCCTGTGAAATTAAAATGGCAAACCCTGTTGCTGGAGGTGTTCCTTGTGCCACAGAAAGGGTTCTGTTTCCAGTATATTTAAACCAGCTCTCCAAACCAGGATGTGTGATAAAAGGCACACATTGTGCTTGAACAAAAATGCATCTATATTGGGGTTTTGCTAGCTCTGTCAGTTGAAGGTAAACTAACAAAATGCTTTCACAGATCAGCTTCTTGCTTCAATCTTAAACAAAGCCTCCATAAAACTTTTAAACTTGAATAAAAAAGAAGAGAAGGGAGATATTAGTGATGTCTAAGTTTGGTTGCTGTCATGTAAGTCAAGTAAAAAGAAATTACACCTACTCTGGGAGGAACGGTGATTCAGATCGTTCACCTTTAAGCTGAAGAGCCTCTGAAAGGAAATTTGGTTCTGCTTCTAAGTGGACGTGTGTGGGAGACTGACATTAACACCTTGCACTGCAGAAACTATTCTCTCGGTCCCTTTTCACAGCTGACTAAACACAAACAGTGTTGGGTTAACAAAGAACCACAGGCGGCAGGACTGATTATAGCCCACGCTGAATGAGGAGCCTGATTCAACAAGGTAAGTGAAGGTCAGATTAATCACGGATCGTATTTCCCTTACCCACCGAAGCCCTTACATTATACACGTCGTTGTGCTACATTTCTAGAATGTCAGCCCAAAGCCTGGACTCTCCACCAGCCTCATTAGCCCTTGGAGCAGGCTCTGCTGACTTTGAGGTCCATACCCATGCCACCTCGACCGTATGAGTGGTCAGTGTAAAAATACATTAAAAGAGCAAGAGAGCAGCACAATATTAATGGTGTCAATATCTCTTTCTTAACTACACTGCCGAGCCATATTAACCACAACATGAAAGGTTCCTTTATTTAACAGGACAGGCGTGCACTTTAAAAGATCACTTGACAGTTACCTTTGATGGATGTTCTGGTAGCTTAGGTCACCTAATTTGGATTCCAAGTCGGAGGTAACGGCTAGCATAAATCTCTAATTTCCCTGCTCTGGTATTGCTTTAAGATAACCCTATCTGCTCCACTACATTTTTTCCCAATTACTCTATGAGGTCTGACTGCATTTAAGGAGATAAGGACCTCAGGAAAAGCTCTTGACATTCAAGACTTCAAGCCAAATATTTTTATTAAGATCTTTCTCACACCATGAATATTAAGTATTTATAGCTATACTGGGCCAAGAAAGCGGCAGTGCTCAGGTACTTCAGCTGGATTGTTTCTATAAAGTTGGCAGACTATTTTAATGACAGCGTAACACCGTTCACTTAACATGATTCAGAAAAAAGATTGTGAGTGGCCATTTAAACTATATTTCTCTGTTTCCCAAATCTGCCTGAAAACTCTTGCAAATCACAGTAATATACCCGAAAGCAGCCCAGGGGTGCATGCCTGCATGCCACGATGGGGTGCCCTGCAGAACCTCTCACAGGGCTAGAGAGAGCAACTGCTGCGGAGGGGGGGATGCCGTCTGCTACTGCTTCCAGCAGTCAAGCTGCCTCTGATACCTTTGCCCGACTCCACAGTGTTCAGGGTAGATACATGTTTTCTTGGCAGGCACTTTGTGTACATTGCCCATTTAAATCAGAATGGAAATTTAACTTCAGGCTAACAAATGTAGGGAAGTTTGAGGAAAAAGGTTGTAAGCCTCTAACGTGACCATTTGTCGCGGTTTAACCCCAGCTGGCAACTAAGCACCACACAGCCGCTCGCTCACTCCCCCCCCAGCAGGACTGGAAGGGTAAAAGTGAGAAAACTCATGGGTTGAGGTAAGAACAGTTTAATAATTGAAATAAAATAAAATTAATAGTAATAGTAATAATAATAAATTGTAATGAAAAGGAAAAATAACACACAGAGAGAAATAAAACCCAAGAAAGTCAAGTGATGCAAATGAAAACAATTGCTCACCACCAACCAACCGATGCCCAGCCAGTCCCCGAGCAGCGGCCCCCCCGCCAACCACCCCCAGCTTTTATTGCTGAGCATGACGCCATATGGTGTGGGACATCCCTTTGGTCAGTTGGGGTCAGCTGTCCCAGCCTTGTCCCCTCCCAACTTCTTGTGCACCCCTAGCCTCCTCGCTGGTGGGGTGGGGTGAGGAGCAGAAAAAGGCCTTGACTCTGTGTAAGCCCTGCTCAGCAACAACGAAAACACCCCTGTGTTATCAACGCTGTTTCCAGCACAAATCCAAAACATAGCTCCATACTAGCTACTATGAAGAAAACTCTGTCCCAGTGAAAACCAGCATATTCTCCACCCCTTATTCCATACCATTGACGCCATGCTCAGGTCTCACACTATCCAATACATTCTCATTACCCACCACCAGCCTTCCCATCCTTTGATATAATACACAGATACCATTCCCTTAGTCTATGGACCAGCCTTGTAAAAAGTCCATAAAATGTCCATAAATGTCCACAAATTTCCACAGCATGTCCATTGAGTTCATTTAGTCCATGACTTTGGGCTCCACCTGTGATGGTGGTCACTCAGGACAGGAGAGGTGGTGTGTTGTGCGGAGTTACTGGGCACCAAAGCCAGCTCAGGTCGGATCACTGATGCACTTGCACTGCTTCTTGTAAGGCTTCTCCCACATTGGTTCAGGTGGTTCCTGCTACAGTAATTCCTATACCATGCAACTCAGATCATGGGTTACAACAATTTAAAGGTATTTCCATTACAATCTCCACCCCTGGTCTCTTTGGGCCAGGTTATAGGGTTTAACATTGCAATGAACTCCTCCCCTTGCTCCTAGCCTGGCTAGCAACAAGGAATTCTTGCTATAGTAATTCCCATAACATGCAACTCAAATCATGAATTGTTTTCACCCAGGATTAAATCACCTTAAGGTACACCTTGGACTCCCCCATCCTTCTGCATTACCCAGCAAGTGCACCCAGGTCCTTGAGCAGAAACAGTCCCACAAATAGGTTTACTGTTTCCTGAGGAAGGAATAACCCAGACTGGTTTTCCCAACAAGTTCCTTGTATGCACTATGGGGATATTATCTCCTTCCTCAGTGTGCAGGAGTTTTGACTGGGCAGGGCCAGGTCGATTGGCAGATCCTCTAGTGTTGACTAGCCCAGTGGCTTCTGCTAAATGTGTATCCCAACGTTTGAATGTCCCATGACCCATTGCTCTCAGTGTAGTCTTTAACAGTCCATTGTATCGTTCAGTTTTCCCAGAGGCTGGTGCATGGTAGGGGATGTGATATACCCACTCAGTGCCATGCTCCTTGGCCCAGGTGTCTATGAGGTTGTTTTGGAAATGAGTCCCGTTATCTGACTGAACTCTTTCTAGGGTGCCATGTTGCTACAGGACCTGCTTTTCAAGGCCCAGGACAGTGTTCCGGGCAGCGGCATGGGGCACGGGGTACGTTTCCAACCACCCAGTAGTCACTTCCACCATTGTAAGCACGTTGCACTTGCCATGGTGGGTTCATGGTAGTGAGATATATTCAATTTGCGAGGCCTCCCCATATTTATATTTCAGCCATCATCCTCCATACCAGAGAGGCTTGAGCCGCTTGGCTTGTTTGATTATGGCGCACATTTGACATTCATGGATAACCTGTGCAATGGTATCAATAATCCAAGTCCACCCCTCTATCACGAGCCCATTTGTATGTTGCATCCCTTCCTAAATGTCCTGATGTGTCATGGGCCCATTGAGCTATAAATAGCTCACCCTTATGTTCCCAATCCAGATCCACCTGAGCCACTTCAATTCTAGCAGCCTGGTCCACTTGCTCGTTGTTTCGATGTTCTTCAGTAGCCTGACTCTTGGGTATGTCAGCATCTACGTGATGTACTTTCACAACCAGGTTCTCTACCTTGGCAGCAATATCTTGCCACAATTCAGCAGCCCAAATGGGTTTGCCTCTGCGCTGCCAGTTGTTCTGCTTCCATTGCTGCGGCCACCCCCACAGGGCATTTGCCACCATCCATGAGTCAGCATAGAGATAAAGTACTGCCCACTTTTCTCATTCAGCAATATCCAAAGCCAGCTGGATGGCTTTCACCTCTGCAAACTAGTTTGATTCACCTTGTTCTTCAGCAGTTTCTGCAACTTGTCATGTAGGACTCCACACAGCAGTCTTCCACCTCCGATGCTTTCCCACAAGACAACAGGATCCATCAGTGAACAGGGCATGTTGCTTCTCATTTTCTGGTAGTTTATTAAGAGGGGCCTCTTCAGCATAAGTCACCTCCTCTGGTGACACTCCGAAGTTTCAGCCCTCTGGCCAGTCCATGATCACTTCCAAGATTCCTGGGTGGTCAGGGTTTCCCATTCGAGCCCGTGGTGTAATCAGTGCGACCCATTTACTCCACGTAGCATCCGTTGCATGATGTGTAGAGGGGACCCTCCCTTTGAACATCCAGCCGGCAGTCAGGGTGCCAGGAGGAGCTGTGCTTCAGTACCAACCACTTCCAAAGCAGCTCCAACCCCTTCATATGCTGCCAATATCTTCCTCAGTTGGAGTATAGCGGCCTCAGATCCTCTGTATACCCAACTCCAAAACCCTAAGGGTCGACCTGGAGTCTCCCCTGGTGCTGTCTGCCAGAGGCTCCAGGTAGGGCCGTTGTCCCCAGCTGCAGTGTAAAGCACATTTTTTACATCTTGTCCTGCCCGGACTGGCCCAAGGGCTACTGCATGGACTATCTCCCGTTTAATTTGTTCAAAGGCTTGTCGTTGCTCAGGGCCCCATTTGAAATTGTTCTTCTTCTGGGTCACTTGATAGAGACAGCTTATAATCAGACTGTAATTTGGAACACGCATTCTCCAAAAACCCCCAACACCTAAGAAAGCTTGTGTTTCCTTTTTGCTAGTTGGTGGAGACATGGCTGTTATTTTTTGATTACATCCATTGGGATCTGATGACGTCCATCTTACCATTTTATTCCTGAAAACTGGATCTCCTGTGCAGGTCCCTTGACCTTAGTTTGTTTTATGGCAAAAGCAGCTTTCAGAAGGATTTGGACTATTTACTTTCCTTTCTCAAAAACCTCTTCTGCTGTGTTGCCCAACATGATGATGTCATCAATGTATCGCAAACGTTCCGGAGCTTCATCCTGTTCCAGTGCATCTGGATCAGTCCACGGCAAATGGTGGGGCTGTGTTTCCACCCCTGGGGCAGTCAGTTCCAGGTGTACTGGACGCCCCTCCAAGTGAAAGCAAACTGTGGCCTGCACTCTGCTGCCAAAAGGATTGAGAAAAATGCATTAGCAATATCAGTTGTGGCATACCACCTGGCTGCCTTTGACTCCAAGTCATACTGAAGTTCTAGCATGTCCGGCACAGCAGCACTCAGTGGCAGCGTGACTTCATTCAGGCCATGATAGTCTACTGTTAGTCTCCACTATGTATTAGATTTTTGCACTGGTCATATGCGACTGTTAAAGGGTGAGCAAGCCTTGCTGATCACTCCTTGGCTCTCCAGTCACTGGATCAGTTTATGGATGGGAACCAGGGAGTCTCGATTGGTGTGATGTTGTCATCGGTGCACTGTCATGGTAGCAACTGGCACCTGCTGTTCTTCGACCCTCAGCAACCCCACCACAGATGGGTCCTTTGAGAGACCGGGCAAGCCAGACAGCTGTTTAAGCTTCTCCGTACTCAAGGCAGCTATACCAAAAGCCCGTCGGTACTCTTTTAGGTCTTTGGGTGCCAGGTTGTCATCCAGGTTGTTATAGATCACCTCCAACATGGTTAATTCCCTCAGGTACTGGATACCTCCCTCAATGTTGGTCCATTTGCTTCGGGAATTTGCAAGTTCTTCCTTGAAGGGATACCTGTCCTTCACACTTGACAGGAATCACCGCCAAAGACTCCTGCCTTTTTTCCAGTCCCTTTGTCAATGGCCTTATCCTTAGCAAGGGATCCTAGCTGCTGGGCTTCCTTACCCTCTAATTGCTGATGACTGGGCCCAATATCCCAGCATCAGAGTAACCAGCTGAGAATTAGCTCACCTGGTTGATGGATAAAATCTTTTTGCATATCTCACAGCTCACTTAGGAATAGGGATCGGGTGGTTTCTGTCTCATTTATGATTTCAGTATCTTCCTCCTCCTGTTCTTGTGACTGCTCTGCTGCAGAACAGGCTGCCTCTTCTGATTCTTTCTCCTGCTCCCTCTTAGGAGAAGCTTCTTCATCCCTTACTAAACGAGCTGACTTCCACTTCCATTGTTTCTTTTTAGTTATAGGGGTGATTGATATAGTGTCTGGTTTAGCCACAGTGTCTGTTGGTATACTTTCCCTCTCTTCTCCCTGAGGGTGCTGCATAATATGGAGCAGGGTTTGGTAGATGCTGGCCAGGCCCCAGCACACTGCGGTAAGTTGTGCCTCTTTGGAATAGCCACAGCATTTTTTTTTTTTTTCCAAACATTCTATCAGTTCATCAGGGTCCTGTAGTTGTTCACGAGTGAAGTTCCAAACCACTGGAGGTGAGAAGTTCTCTAGATACCTGCCCATATTCTCCCACATGCTGTGCCACCCATGACCATACTCTCACAGAGCCTGGATCATATTCCTAAATTGCTTGTTAACCTTAGACAAAACTGAACCAATATTCCTAAGAAATACCAATAGAAGTATTTTAACTACCCAAGGATGTTCAAGATACTGAGAGGTTATTGTAATGAGGGAGAAAACATCACCGAAGAAGGTAGCGAAGGTGCCATTCTGTATTTCCTCCACAAAAAACCTCTCAGAGGAAGAGGTATAATTGCTAATTTTCTCCATGAGGTGGTACCCGAAGTACAGTAATGGCTTCAGTACAGACCCCAAATACCAGATTAAGCTCAAGGTCAGTGTTTTAATAACAAATCTCCCAGGCAAAACGTCACTAATCACTACACAGCACAGCAAACTACAAAAGCCAACACCAATCTTTAACATGTACAGCAAAAAAAGAGCATGGTGTAGATCAGATAAACTAATATCGAGAACCGATGAATCAATATTGTGACCGGCAACTGTTAACAGATATAAATCCCTTCTAATACGCTCTGGTCAATCTGTCATTATCTCAAACCCTTTGAGCCCCACACTGGGTGCCAAAAAGGACTGTTGTGGTTTAACCCAGCCGGCAACTAAGCACCACACAGCCGCTCGCTCACTCCCCCCACAGTGGGACTGGGGGGAAGAGAACTGGAAGGGTAAAAGTGAGAAAACTCATGGGCTGAGATAAGAACAGTTTAATAATTGAAATACAGCAACAGCAACAACAACAATAATAAATTGTAATGAAAAGGAAAAATAACACACAGAGAGAAATAAAACCCAAGAAAGTCAAGTGATGCAAATGAAAACAATTGCTCACCACCAACCGACAGATGCCCAGCCAGTCCCCGAGCAGCGGCCCCCCCAGCCAACCTTTCCCCTAGTTTTATTGCTGAGCATGACGTCATATGGTGTGGAATATCCCCTTTGGTCCCACCTTTGTCTCCTCGCAACTTCTTGTGCATCCCCAGCCTACTTGCTGGCAGGGCGGTACGAGGAGCAGAAAAGGCCTTGACCCTGTGTAAGCACTGCTCAGCAGTAACGAAAACTTCCCTGTACTATCAAGACTGTTCCCAGCGCAAATCCAAAACATAGCCCCATACTAGTTACTACAAAGAAAATTAACTCTACCCCAGCCAAAACCAGCACACTATTTTAAAGGCTTTTAAAATATTTACTGAAGTTGCTTTGGTTTGGCCTCAAATCATCACAGATTAAGTGCATCAAAAAGAGTCCAGGGATGACCACAATGAAGCATGCATTTTGGGGCTGGTCTTTTGGAAGTACTTGCCTAGGAGTAGAGGACGGGAAGAGAAGCAGGCCAGAGAAAAGAAACATAAGCAGAAGGTTGAGCATGGCCAGCTTTCAAATCAGGATGGTTTAAGGTGCATGAAGAGACAGGACTCAGGTTTGTAACAGGATCTGAATGACTTAAAAAAATAACACTCTCTCCAAAAGTGAGCTGACAAAAAAACAGAGGGAAAATAAGTGGGATGTGTCACAGGTAAAAACAATAATTACGAGAAGGCTGGGAGACTATCAGTTGGCAGAATTTTCTAAGACAATTTTGATTTGCAGACAGCCTTTCAGTGGCTGTAGGCATTTCCTGCTTTGGCTGCAGTTTACTCAGATGTGTAATGGAAACAGGAAAAGATACCCGATGAAGTTAAATGCAGTGTTTTGAAAAGCATGAATAAAGCATGCATAAACCATGGGCGGCTTTTAAAGTCCAATGGAAAAATGCATAAGTTCAGGAAATGGTATAAATTGGCATAACTCTATTTGATCGTAATAAAGCCATTTACCTTAGGTGAGTATTTGGCTCTTTTTTGCTCACGTTGTGCCAAGACTTTCACAGTCTCAGGGTGGTTTTATTAATATACTGCTAGCTATTTATTGAACCCCACTTGGCAGGGTTCAAGTACTTCTTCAGAGACGCTGAAAGTCCTGAGTTGACACTGGAAACAATGTACCTCAGAGGCTTTCAGAATTGGCCAGAGCATGTTTTGCGCTGTAGAAGACCAGACCCTTCATGTTCATCTTAAATAAAGTTGATGTCTTGCCCTTCGTTTGATAGCTTCACATGTAATGACCTTGATGCATTAAAATGCAAGATTACTAATCAGAAATATTATGAAGAGCTGAGAGTACTAGAAATCATATGTGGAACAAAACAACTTTGGGGCAATATAAGTCCCTTTGGACACGGACTACTTCTTCTATTTTTATTTGATTAACACCTAGCATGCTTAGGCCTGGCTCTGTGGCTGCAGCATTTATCAATTTTCACCACTTAAATAATGTAATACAACTTGTGCGCTCATATGAAACTTCTAGCCACATCTTAAACCAGTATCTAATTTAGAGTGTAAAAGTAAATCCTAGCAAATGAATGTACCTAGCTATGTGGTTCTGAACACTGCCAGAGCAGAATGATTGAGGAAGGAGGTATTGACAGCCTTCTGAACTCATTAATTCTCAGGCTGGTTCCTACAGACAGGGCACATACTGTAGCATGGAGGGATGAATGTGGGAAACTCTTGATTCGCTGTTGAGCCAGGACACTCCTCCTGGACCACCCCAGCACGGAGTGAAGGAGGAAGCTGCAATAAGGTGATATCAATCCCCATCAGTCCCCACCTACACAATATTTATAGGAAAGCTTATTTCCCAGAAGAAACAGTTTTATCTGAGATTGCAATACTAACTTAGAACCACATCATGATTTAATTAAAAAGCTTGTACTACATGGAATTAATATGGAAAGGATTGAAACCTGGGTCACTTATAAATACAAAATGGAGTTATTATTAGGAACATATAAAAAAAGCTTGGCCTTTTTCGTGGGCTCACTAGAGAGTGGCTCCATCTGATGAAAGATCATTCAAGACACTGACATCGCATCTGTGCTAATACTGTGTGCAGATGACAGACAAATTGGCATAGTATTAAATAAGGAAAAAAAGTTACCTGGGCTGTGCAAGCTGAATGGCTTAATTAGGTTGTCACCACGAGCATGATGTGTTTTAATAAAAAGAAAATAATACACATGGAGCAAAACTGCAAGTTCTAGTTTGAGTATGGGAGACCATCTTGGCATGCAGTCACACAGGGACGCATTTAGTAATCTGTGGTAATTGCCTCAAGGTGAATGCTCAGAGGAGCTCCATGGACAAGAAAGCAAATGTCCCGCAGGCATCTGTGGATATCTTGGATCTTGGAGGTACAAAACAGGGCACCAAGCAGAGAAGTGGCTGTGCCCATACATGTAACGCTCAGTGTAAAATGTTATGTCCAAGCCGGATAGTTGCATTTCAGAAGGAAATTGGAAATTTGAGAAAAAGATAAAAATACATTAAAGTGAAGTAAAAACTACTCCACAAGTCTCATTATATGCAAGGCATTAAACTTACAAGTTTAGAAGATCACTATAGATAGACATTTAAACGCTGAACAGCTATTTGGTGGTGTGAGTTTTTTGACCTTTCCATAAAGGCATAATAAAATCCAATCACTGGGAAGTGGAGTTTGAGAAATGGAACTTCAGAATAAGATGTAATTAAGATGATTAACTCCTGGTATCATCTTTCTACTGGATGCTCCATTCTGCCATTATGGTTTTGCACCTCAAGAAATTATGAGAAGTTTATGTCCAGCCACAATTTCAAATTTGACTTTAATTTATGAAAGAAAATCTGCATGTTCTGATTAAACAAAGACAAAGAAGCCAACAAAACTAGCTAAGAACTATCTCTGTATTAAGTAAACAGCATTGGTCCTTATCTACTTGTTGATTTTATGTTAATGATCATGCCAAGCAGTTAATGCAAAGGATCACACAATTGCAAGAATCAAAGCATTATTCTTTAAATCATAAAAAACCCTAAAAGTAAACATAAACAAAGCCTACAATAATATTCTATTACAAATCCATTACTGGTCCAAACTAAAATACTCATTTAATGAACAGAAATGTCTAACCACATTAACTGTTTGGATGTATTTTGGCTTTCTTTGTGTTGTGTTAGAGCATATTTCATACCTCAAACGGATCCATCAACTGTTTACTTCAGAATGCCAGGCTTATTACGTCCACTGTTTTTTTACCAGCCGATAAAATCTGTTTGTCTTTTACATTTTAAGGAAATAGAGAGAATTTCATAAATACCATATGCACTGCTGAAGACAAAACTTTCCACATTGTTAGGAGTCTTTGTTTCTTGCTGTTGAAATAGATCTTGGGTCAAAATTCCTAAAAAAACCCCCTCCCTAGAAATACAGTAGGGATGGATTAACCTTTGCAGATAATTTTGTGGAGGTGTATGAAAATTTCTTTATAAGCTATGACCCAGCTAGTAGGCCATTTATTCTTTTAGCAAAACAATCCTTACAAAAAATGTTGTGCTGATATGGCAGATACTAGTTAATATGTTGTTAACATGCATGTCACAGTATTCAACCTATTCTTTAGCATCTGTATGCATCTAAACAAAAGGTATGAAGCCAATGTGATATTTCATTCACTGCTGGGAGCCAGGCTGCTGAAGGAAGTAGCTTTAGCAATAATAACATAGAGAACAGGCTGTGCTGGTGATGCCAGCAGGTAGGTTACCTCCCCCTTCCTCACCCGGCTCCCCTGTGTCCCTACTATATCTGCTCCTGATGGGAGATGTAAGATCCACATAGACCTAAAATTCCTCGTTTTAAAATTAACACCTCCATTGAGCACCTTCAGTGAGATTTGGACAAGTAGGTTGACTCTTCCTCTAGCCAAATACTAATTTAAATTCTTTGGATATTAACCTGACTTCTAAGATGAAAATTACTTGAGTCAGCACCATGACATCTGTTCTATAATTGTGCATGGGGACAAAAAAGATAAAAGATAATTTTTCAAATAAAAGTACTCCTGTGTGATTACTGTGGGTGCTGTTATTGTGGTTTGATAGTCTATATTTTTGTGAACCATAAAATATGGAATTTGACATAGTAAAATACATAAAAATCTGTACTTGAAAGTTACAAATCGTTAGATTAGTTTAGCTTGGTAAGGAGGGTTAAAGAGAAACTAAATACCTGTGTGTGTGTGTGTATGCACGTGTACGCACGCGTGTGCATCTGTCATTCATAGAATCATAGAATGCCTTGGGATGGAAGGGACCTTTAAATGTCATCTGGTCCAACCCCCCTGCAATGGGCAGGGACATCAACAACTAGATCAGGTTGCTCAGAGCCCCATCCAGCCTGGCCTTGAATCAAGGATGGGGCATCTACCACTGCTCTGGGCAATCTGTTCCAGTGTTTCACCACCCTCATTGTAAAAAATTTCTTCCTTATACCTAGTCTGAATCTATCCTCTTTTAGTTTAAAACCATTACCCCTTGTCCTATCACTATTGGCCTGCGAAAAAGTCTGTCCCCATCTTTCTTGTAGGCCCCCTTTAAGAACTGAAAGGCCACAATAAGGTCTCCCTGCAGCCTTCTCTTCTCCAGGCTGAACAACCCCAGCTCTCTCAGCCTTTCCTCATAGCAGAGGTGCTCCATCCCTCTGATCATTTTTAAATTGTAGTTGTAATTGTAATTGTACCCCATTGTAGGGGACTTGTGTGTTAACATTTCTAATAGAGGGATATTTATCTAACAAACCACAATCAGACAAATCTCTGCTTTAAATAGAACTGTGACCATAAGATAAGGCATGTAAAAAGCTATCTTGCTATCTGGTACTATCAGGGCAGAAACATGAAATTCTTATGGTGAATTGCTCCAGCAAACGCATTCTTAGCAAAATGCAGTGTCGGAGAGCTAGACCAGAAGAATTTAGAATAAAAACAAGAGGCACAGTTTGTGTAGTGAGGTTAATTAACGACTGAAACTACTTAATAAAGTGCAGTTGAGTCTTCAGAACTTGACATTTCTAATCAGGATGTACAGTGTTCTCTACAATATATCCTAGCTTAGCTCAGGATTATGAGCCTATGGTTAGAATCTATGGGGAGAGCCTGCTCTTTTTATGGGATGATCTTTTGGCCTTCAAAATGTCCAGAATAATTCTTTGAAATAATACTGACAAATGTATGGACTGTGGCCAGTGTCTGAGCACTGCAATCAGTATATTCCCCCCGTCTAGCTTGGTGGAACCTAATCTCACGTCCTGGTTTGTGATGCCTTGCTGAACTCACACAAAGGGGCGGATCTCATCCCGTGATGCAGAAAAGCAACCCAACCAAACCTTCAGATGTTCCGGTTTATGTCTTTTTTGAGAGGAAGTTCTGGATTGCCTTCATCAAACATGGGCATCCAGAAGGAAGCAACTTGCTGGCTCTGAGTGGGAGGGAGGACTCGATGACCTCCAGAGGTCCCTTCCAACCAACATTTTCATGCATCTGTGAGTTTGCTTGCTCAGTATTACTTGAAATATATAAATTCTCAGACCAGTCACTAAATCTAAGTACAGTCGCTGAAGCGTTTTTTTGTTGCTTACAACCTACACGAGTAGAAGTTAGTCTTACATAATTAGTACTTTACACGACATGCCCAAGTAATATAATTCAGACTTTGGTGACAAAAGGTTGGCAGTTTCCTCCACACTTATGTGGAGCTTCCTCATACAGTCTTGGAAAATTTCAGATGTACCTGAAATGAATGGTGGATACAGGTTTTTATAAACTCTAGAAATGGAGACTTAAAAAAAAAATATTAATGTGTCTAATTCCAGACATTAAAATTATAAAAAAGTTGACTTTGAAGTGCCGTACTTGACACCATTTTTAAGTTTTTCTTATTAAAGTTATATTTAATGTTTTTTTGAAAACAAGAACTAAATTTTCCTGCCTATAAATACAGTTATGAAAATATTCTAAATGAAATTTTACGGTCCAAATAGCTGGCACACACGGTACTTTCAGCATCTGTATTTCCATTTTGCTTTGTGTATCCTTAAACTCACAGAGCAGAAGAACAACAATGCAATGCAGTCATTCTTTGATGGGCAGATTTTCCAGGAAGCACAATCAAATTCAGTTTTTTTTGCATCATCATTGTTTAAAAAACACTAGTTGTAGAATGGATTAAGTAGGAAATCAAAGGCAAAACAGGACACATTCTTGCATGAGGAAACACACAGGATATTAAGTTAACTCCATACTAAAATAAAGATGGTGAATCATATGTAAGAAAGAAATACAAATAGTAGGACTTTTCTATAATTGTCAAAAAATATTTTCTTTTTTATATATGTGTATATTTAAAACTCTGGCTCTTTTACTATCCATGAGAGAACTAAAGGTGCCAGGGAAAATAAATCATGTGAGAATTTCAGTACTGGCTGCTGCAAAGCCCAGAGGAGGTTTGGACAATGCTTTGGAAAAGTGAAGTGTTGTGGAAAATATTACAGTGTTGTGGAAGAAGTAATAGTTTATTAAACATAAGGGCTGCAAAAATGAAATGATGTGTGGTCTGGCAAATGTTTTCTTTTTAAAGTTATGCATCCTGCTCATCCAAAAATATGCTAGAAGAACCCAGAGCTAGTTGAGGACCAGCAGCTGTACATGCCTGCTGAGCACAACAGTCAGAGGGAGTTAATGCAGATCTACCCTTAGCGCTTCTCTGATGCAAACTACAGCCATTTTTTTCTACAAGTAGAATAATAGTGATAAAGAAACCATTTCCAGAGAAATACCATATATCTTGTAGGATTTATTTTAGAAGCAGTTACCAGTATTTACTGCTCTGTGAAAAAACTGAAATTATGTTCTTAAGTTCCATGTAGTCACAACACCAATGCTTTGTGTTATTACTTTGTTTCAGGATAACAATCTGTGCCCCAAAGCATGAATATATGCTGCTGTTGCCCACTGACCTCATGCATGTATCGCTGGGGCTAGGACTAAAGACCCTCTAAAGTAAAACCAGAACCAGAGGCCACTGTGAGCACTTGTCCCCTAAATTGCACGTCTGAAGTATGAGCCCACAGGATGAGTGTGTAAAACAAATCCATAGTTGTGGTACCGTAGAGTTAGCACACAGTTAGTTTGTAGAGTTGGGAGCTGATAGCACCACAGCAGAAAAGCAGGAAACATTCTTTATTCCTGTAGCTCTTAATGAATCAACTAGTGTCACCAGATTCCTTTGCAAAAGCTACTCTTATTTAAATACTAGTTGCTATGAACATGCGTTGGTTGAAGTTGAAACATTTTCTGTAAAGTAGTTCTCAATTTATAATTGGAAGGATTTCCACCTAAAATTCCATAAAGAAAAAAGATGTGGTCCTTGTTTTGTTTTGAACAAACTTGTCAACAATAATTTTAGATGACTTGAGAAGTCTTTGTTGTCGCTTTGTCCGGATCTTCACAGGATTATATTATGGCAAAGCCAGTTGGTGTGCTGGTGCAACTGAATTTTGAACACTTCATTAAACAATGAATGTGTTCATTAAAAAATGAACATGTGATGAAATGAAAGGAATGACGCATTTCCAGAGCCTGAATTCCAGAGCTAGAGTTCCTTGGGGTACCTCACCAGCACAGAAAGCAATCTGTTCCTTATTTCTTGACCTCTCCAGCACAAACGGCTGCGGTAGGAGTTTGAGATGAGAATCTGATAAAAACTGAATGAGGGCAGAAGGGGATTCTGAAGCGGAAGAACTGCTCTTCAGAGCCTAAAGGGGAACCCTAAATAATTGACATAAATGGCTGGTGTGTCTGAAGACAGCAGGTGCTGAGTGGGCTAGATATATATCATTCCCTAAATAAAATGCATGTCAAGAAATAAAATTAGACTGTCATCCTGAAAGTATATTCTTCTAGTGTTGGTATTAAAAAGCCAGATATATCTTTTCTGTCATCCAGTGTTAATAAAAAATGATTACATTCATGAGCAAAATAATAAAAAAATATCCAAAACTTTTAGACAAGCATCAGCTTCTTTATCTCTGCCTTGCAAAAGCCAATTGTTTCAAAGCTGCAATTGTAAATGCAGCACCTCTGACTTCAGCTAAGTCTCTTAGTAGATTAAGTAACATCATAGCTGAATTGCAAATCTTAATTCTTTTTCCAGAAGTGAAGGCTTTGTAAAGGAAATACAAGAGGTTTTTGAGATGGCTGTTGTCATCTGCTGTTGACACCAGCTTAAGCCTGGCATTGCAAAACAGTCTAAACTAGCAGAGCAATCCTTTCTGTATTGCGTTGGAAAAGGGTTTTCCTCAGTAGGAAGACAAAGAAAGAATTCAGCAATTCCTTTCTAGACTTATTTGCCCTCTGTATCACTGAATAATTAATGAAGATAGTTGAACAAAATCATCTCCAGCTGAAGCTTCAAGAGTGAAGAAAAAACGGCAAAATTTTCTTTGAACTAAGGAATAGCTTCTTTTTGATTAAGCAATGCTTAAATAACGTCAGTGGGATCCTAGAGGGTGCATTTGTCCTCGTTATGAACCACGATGCTTTGGGGTCTTTGCAGGCAGTTCTGGCTGCAGGCGTTGGCTGCTGGCGCTTTGCTTGCTCAAGTGGCATAGGCAAAATTCAGCCAGCATCACAATGCTATGCCCCCAGGTACAGCTGGAAATGAATGGGAGTGGCCACGGTCATGCCGTAACACACCCCGGTGTACAAAATTATCAGCACCACTTGATCCTAATACAATCACAGATGTCTATACAGAAATGGCAGCACTCCAGACATTTTGGTGACAGTCCCATTGACAAAGGCCTCATGCTTTTGATAGCCTGGGTGCGCCCTGACATGTGGGATTGCCTCTCCAGCCTGCCCTGTCGCCTTCAGCATTGTGCATGTTCATTTGCGTAAGAGTTTGGGACTGTCTTACCACAGATCTAAGGCTTAAGTGCATGAGATGATAGGAAACTTTCTTTTGCCCTTTACTTTAGAGACATTTAAAACTAAACATAACAAAACATTCAAGATGTTGCAATCAACAATTTTGTAATCATCAATCATTATAGCAATGGACTTCAAGACACAGTGAGAGGCATTTTTTCAACACCAAATTATCACAATTTAGGCAAGGAAAAAGAGTGACTATGCCACGGTTCCCCAAATCCCCAGTCACAGTGGTTTGGGTTATGGCCAGTCAATTCATTTAAGCATACTGTGAGAATCTGAACAGACTTGCAGGCCCATCTTTAGGAAGAATTTTTTGTTTAAGTAAAATATTGGTTTCAGTGCATTAGAAAGACACATTTTTGTGGCAAATTGTTAGTGTCCTTCGTTCGTCTGTTTTTCAGATAGTTATAATGCTGCATGCAGGGTATTATATCTAGCTATTCTACCCCGTTATGATTCACTATTATTTCCTGCACTACTTTCTTGTTGCAAACCTACATGTTTTACATATAGCAATTAGCTAGATTTCATATAATTTCTTTGTATTCACTTCAAGTCTTTCTTTCCATTTTCTGTATGGTGAAACTGTAAACATCTTTCATTTTATACCAATTTTAGATCTAATAAAAACATGGAGCAATAATGCTATTGTTATAAAATTAATGAAAAGAGATCCTCCTGTAGATAGCAATGAAGTGGAAGAAATTAACATAAAACTCTCATGAAAAGAATTATTTTACTCTATAAAACATCTATTTTGCAGCACCATTTCAGAGTACAAGCCCAAAGAGTTTACTATTTTATTTCAGATGCACTGCAATTGAGAGCTTGCTTCCAAGAGGAAAAGGCTTTTGAGGGATGCAGTTAGGTGACGTTACTCACAGATGCCAGAGGGTCAGGTTGCACGCTGGAGTTCAGCAGTCTGTCAGCTTGCTGCAGATAAGCTCTGTTGGAAAAATTGAATTTTAGGTTGCCAATCTTTGCATTGCTCTGCCACAGCAGTAGTAATGTAGCACACCTGGATAACATTTTGAGAGAGGAAGAATAATAGAGAAGCAGAAATGAAGGGTGAATTTTTCTGAGGTGGGGACAGATCTGATATCAAACAGAAAATTTTCCAGCTCTTTAGGGGAGGTGTGGGAGGGTGACATAGCAAGCACTGGTCTATCAAGCACCTCTGCTCTTTTGGTGGAAACACAGCTTGAAAATTACTTTAATAATCTCCAGTGTCTGCATCCTCAGTCCTTCTTGCTACAGTCTCCAAAAAGAGTGACTAGCTGATACAGGGAGTTTTTAGGAGTGCACAGCTAAGCTATGAAAATAAGAAGAGATTAAAGGGCAACCTAGGACTATTTGCTCAGTCAGAATTTCTGCTGATGACAAACAGGAGTTTTTGCCTATGTGAGGCCATCAGGATTTGGCCTAGTAATTTACAGAAAGAATTAAGTGGATGAGATCAGAATCCACTCCCAGTTACACAGCAGTAAATTCAGAGTAACTTTATTCACTGACACCATTGGAGCCACTCTGGATTTACTCCAACTTCAGTGAGAGCTTATAATAGTCTGTTGAGAATTTAAACTTCATGCCTGAATGTGCAAGAGTGAGAATTGGCCAAGTTATGCGGAGCTCGGCACAGACAATTCTGTCCAAGGATAACACTGAAGAAGAGCTTTTTGCCACCATTCTTATTGTGCTTCTTGCACTGTTAAATTCTGCTCCTGTTCCAAACGTATCTGTAAGAATGAAAGACTTGCAACTACAAATGGACTATAAATTATTTATTGTTCCTGAGCTTATTCTCAGGATAATATGCAAAGGCCCACAGTTATTAATTCTGCATATTCCACGGATGGGTTAGATGACCCACTAGGCTCTTCAAATGTCAATTTATTCATTCCTAGAATCTATTATAGCAAAGATGTACAGGATAGTCCTTAATATATTATCAGAACACTTTGTATTGGAGTGTTAAATACTTCTTTAATAATCAGTGGGCACACTACCTCTGCTTCCCATGCTTGGAGATAAAGCCTCCGTAAGTTTTTGAAAATCAAGCTCTCCAGAGCAGAGAAGCAATGAACAACCTATTTGGAATCACCTGTATTCTTCAGCTCAACACCAGCTGAGGATGCAAGGAATTCAAAATCAAGTGCATTATGGCTGGATGTTCACATGCATGTGTGTCATACAAGATGTGCGCCCAGAAAGGATCATCTAGCGAGGTAGCCTTGTGAAAGAAGATAGCTCTATCTCTATAACATGTGTCTGATTTCCATACATCTATTTTTTCCTCCTGTTATCTCTAATATGTAGAGGCAGCTGTAAACTGTCAAACTAGGAATCTGAACAGAGGAGACTTCTTTTAGACAATGCTATTTGTGCCTTCGAAACTATTATCCTGCATTGAAAACCCGATTTACATCATTTTTTTGTTAGCTGATGACCATCAGAATATTACTGCAATCACATGCTGAATTTACATGTGTATTTAGGTATGTATTTTTGATAGGTAAGGCACCTAGTAAGATAAGATAGTCAAAAGAAGTTAGGCACAGTACCCAGCTAGATTTTTTTCTGAATTTCACTAAGCACATATGGACCTTAGGCAACACTGTAAATCCTTTCCCTGACCTGTTCTTAACCATTAAGAGAAAGTATGTTTTCCCTAAGGAACTTAAAAGTCTGTATTAATGGACATTCCTGAAAAGGTAGAAAACGGTTGAGATTTCTTCCTACAAAGTCACTAAAATTAGGGATGGGCTCTTGGGGGCATGGTGGAAACTCAAAGAAGCATCTTCTTTTCTTTTTCCAGTGTGGCTCAGCAGTTGACTTGGTCTCCCTAACCAGCTCTGCTTCAGTTTCCAGCTTGCACGATACGGTGAAAGTTTGCTTTTATTTTTAATAAATATTTTCTTTGAGAAAAATGACTCTTGGCTCAAGTTCCAGTCCTTTGCATTCTGAAGCAGCAATTAAGCAATTAAATTAAAGCCTGTAAATAGCAAATGTTTCCATTATAAAACCACTAGCAGCTCCACCTCTTTAAAAAGTAGTGTGATAAAAATGCCTCAGAAATTCTTTGAAATCAGATCTCTGACAAGTATCTAATCTTCATCTTTAAGATAGTGGGAAGAACAGAGGTTATGTAAAATCCATGTATTCCTTCCAAACCAGAAAGCGCTCCGGTTTCCCAGCTACCTAAATTACCTTTGCAAAGTTTTATTTAGTATTACTGTACTTAAGGCAGTACTGATATTCAGGTGCTTCAGTGCCATCGACTTTGGTTTTGATCACTTGAAGAAGACACATGATAATTTTTCTTGTTTCATCACATCTGCTTTGTGGTCTTCGCCATCTCTTTCGTTATACTCCAGATGTAAACAGATTCTAGCTGGTATTTAGCTCACTTCTTTTGGTTCTGCTTTTTTAAAACAGCAGCATTTTTGGCTTTGGCATCGACATGAGGATAATTACCATGTGGTCTGCATTTGCTTGTAGGTTGAAGACCCCCACCCTAGATCAAAAACAATTTCAGTTGGCTGAAACAGCATTTCCCAGCAAATGGAAATGATGCATATCTGGCAACTTTTCAGTGCAAAATGAGTCATCAAAACACACTGAGTGTAAGCATCTTCACCCTTCCTTCCCCCAGCTCTTAATCCAATAATGGCTAAGCATGGAATAAAGCTTCATCTTCAGTATGTATACAAAATACATAGGGGTACAAAGATAAACACTTGATTGCAAGGCAGTCATATAATGAAAAAGCATATAATTTGAATCAGATTGGGCTGAAATTAAAATTGCAGCAAACTATTTGCCAGAGATTCAAACCGTGGAGAGTAAATTCACTCTTTTCCTAATTTTTTTTTCATCTTCTCTCCCTCTCTCTCCCCCTCCCTTCTCTCAGTGTAGGAGTTCTGCATTGTTGCTTGTTTATTCAGCTTCTGATAAAAAAAAAAAAGACTGAAGAAATCCACTGCCACTTACTCAAATGAAAAGCAAAATTTAAAAAAGAAAATGCTGTAAATGTTTCTCTAAAAATCTCAATGATGAAATATAATCTGGTCTAGGAACAGAAGGCAGAGGTGGTTCTGTAACTGCAAAGTGATATTTGGGGCAGTATATGGAACCATTATATGGGGAAGGGAAGGGAAGGGAAGGGAAGGGAAGGGAAGGGAAGGGAAGGGAAGGGAAGGGAAGGGAAGGGAAGGGAAGGGAAGGGAAGGGAAGGGAAGGGAAGGGAAGGGAAGGGAAGGGAAGGGAAGGGAAGGGAAGGGAAGGGAAGGGAAGGGAAGGGAAGGGAAGGGAAGGGAAGGGAAGGGTGCAAAAAGATTTGAGGCTCAGAAAGAGAACTCAGGAACATACATGTGCCACTTAAAAAGCTGAAATTTATAAAAAAAGAATTCTTGGCATGGGTGCCTTAGTCTCTGGGCAAGCACATAACTACTACTGTGTTAGACTCACGTAGAGGTTCATTAGTGAAAGCCAGCAGAGCAGTGCCATCCCTGTAGATGACTCTCAGTTCCTAAGGAAGGACTAGGTGGGTGTCAGCTAGTGGTAAAAAACCAGATCATTAGAGCCACACTCAACAAAGAAGCCATAGTCATGGATGATGTTTCTAGCTTCCAGCTTTGGATGAGTTCATTAACAAGTTTGTGATGAACCAGTTCTGTAACTCCTCAGATTCCTGAAAGCTCTGATTGATAGTAACTCAGGCAGAGGGGTGTGCGAAGCCTGCAGTGGTCGTGGTCTGCTCCTGGTGAGGGAGGGGAACCAATGGTCCTGGCTGATCCTTAGCTTTGTCAGCCACACTTATACCTTTGGTCTGTTTGACATGCCTACTGACTTCAGTCTTCTTTAAAGGGGTCTGTGACACTCTTATTCTGCTTTGCATGAGAAGCCCTATTGCCTTATTCAATGAGTACATGAACCTGCAGCACTGTCCGAAAGGAAGGCTCAGTTGTGGAGTCTTTGGCATGCGATGATTTTTTTTTATATTTGCCTTTTTACACTTGCTCAACATAATTATACAACTTACTAAAAGTCAGTAATGATTGGGAAAAGCACAAAAATTTATATACAATTTGGTCTCTCCTTTAGAGCACATTGGCAAGTGCGGGGAAGCTATTTGGTAAGTGATAAATAGACCTCGGTATGCCACACATACATACATACATACATACATACTCCAGTATTAGCCAGCATCCACAACAACAGTACACACCCAAAAACTTGTGGTGGTGGACAAAGAGTAAAGAAAGCTGAGGCTACTGCTTCTCCATCTCTGACTTACATCGTCTTTTGCAGACCGAGATGCTCTTTCTTGGCGCTGGCTCTGAGGGGAAGAGAAGCCGTGTAGCGCATTAGCGTGGTGCCAACCTCAAGCTGATGCACTTGCACTCTGCCTCTCAGCTAGATCTTCAGATGGTGGTGCTGGCCTGGTGCCACCAAAGCCAATAGAGCAGTGCCAGTGAGAAGAGCATGGGATTTGGCCTTGCATTTTTAATGCATATAATTGGTTTAGACTACGAGATAGGAGCTGATGACCATCTGAATTGAGAAGCTGAGCATCTTAAAAGATGCAAGAGTGCAGAAAGTGTATGTGTACAATTTTTAAAAAAGAGAGAGGATTGTTTTATTGTTTAATCCCTTCTTGTCTTCACTCTTTCCCAATCTGTAAACTTCTTACCCTTTAGCTGGCAAATCTGAGTTTACAGGCACTTTGATTTTTTTATTTACACTTCTGTGCTTTGTTTTGAAATTACATATATATTTTAAAAATATATATCTCCTTGCGAGGCATAATTTTGCCTCAGAGTACACTGGCATTTCATGTTTTCTCTTGTTATGGCTCACACTCAGTGTCAGAGCTATAAAAGCTGCTACTGTTAATTCACATTTGAGGAAGGAACAAAGGGAGCTTTCTGCAGCCCGTGCACCTGGAATGTGAAGTGAGAATGGTGACTTCTGCAGCCTGCTTCTGCCAGGTGGCAGTCCCTTGCTACATCACAAAACCAAGAAAAAAAATTGGGAAAATGTTAAAGGTTTGGCTACATTATATTTTAAGGCATTAACCTTGGTTTATGTTGACTGCATGTTTCATTTTTAGATTTAAAAGCCATACTGTTTTGAATTGCTTAGCTATCCATCAACACAAAGCAACAGAATTGTCAGCTCCTGTAGGATTTTGCAGCAATGCTAAGCTACACTAATTGTAAAATTTCTGTAGCATTTGTGTTATCATGATGCAAATTGCAGACTGTACTTCTAACAGACAGAAAAGGAAAAGCTCCCTTAATGGGTTTAGATGAAACAGAAAGATATTAAAAATGCATTTGTGTTTCTGCCAAAGCTAAATACAACAGTTACTTGTTTCCTCTAACAGTACTTAACATTCATCTTTTTTCAAGGACTTTATAATATTACATAGCTATCACTTAGACAGTACTCAGAGCAGATTAGGTAAAAGGAATGCGTAGAGACCAGTTGCCTTTGCTTATCCCCAGGTAGTAGTGCGATAGTAAAATCCGAGGCTACAATGTTTTCAAATGTGTTTAAATTTATTCCAGTTTTATCTTCTCATACAAAAGTGTTGTACACTTGAGCTGATGGTTTTGCACTACAGTATTGGAAATAGCACCTAGCTCACGTTTCTATTGAACTGGTACTGAGAAGAGCTTGCCTACCAAAAAAAAGACCAGGAAAACTTGCTATGTGGTTTTAGAAAGCACGGTTGAGATGTGGCAGATACAAAGATCTAAGAACAGTCCTGGAAGCAATAGCAAAAGACTTTTACTTCAGTCCTGAGGAGACTGATGACTACAGAAAAATTAGAAAATAAAGTATCTATCTGGATAAATACAACTTCAGGATTGGTTCCCCAACAGCTTTTTGGAAACAAAGTCAGAGAAACTTCTCCTGAATTCCCAGGATTAACATTTCATGCTATGTTTAAAAAGTTGTGCCAGTGACTTTTATGTCTTCATGATCTGTCGTTTTTTAATATTCTAAATCCCCTTTCAGGCACTAAGACTCTCCCAGTAATTGAAGTGGAAGTAAAATTTGCCTAAAACTGAATACATCTCATCAGTATCTTGAGCTTTATTTCCTCCAAATCGTCAGATAAATATCATCTTTCTCTGTTTACTTTCTGTACTTGGGTATCTGGAGTTGCTTAGATCTTCTACCAAGGCTTGATTCTGATTGCCTTTGAAAGACGGATTAAGGCTTTTCTCATTGTCTTCTACTTGACAGAAACACAGATGTGTTATTTTAACAGCCTGTTTTGCCCTTCTGGACACATAAAACCCACCCGCTCTTCTGGGACTCTCCTGCTTTTCAGAGGCTCTAATTTGCACCTGGGCTGAAGTAGTCCCTGGGGGATAATCAGGTGGCTGGGATTAGATCAAGGACCATGTGCTTTGGCTGTACCTATTCATGAGCATCTTAGTCTCCAACAGGCTAGTGAATATGGGATAACTAGCCTTGTGTAAATAGTGTCCTCAGTAGGATGGGAAATATTTTGTTAGGAAGATCTGTCTGTCTTCTTACCCTTTTATATAGCAGGGACAATGTAAAGAGTGTGAAATTCCATATGCAACTGGTTAATATATTTTAAAACAGTCTGAGCAACATACAGTTTGTACCATGGGGATTTACAAAATTCCCTTTACAAGCAAGTTCATTTCTCCCTCCCCCTTTCCATCTACTTCTGTCTCTTTGAAATTGTCAGTCTTCACGTTTAGCTGCTAAGTTTTGTATCTTCAGTATGGTTTGGTCAAATCTGATCAGATGGGATGTGATGTTCAGATCCTCTCTGGATTCATATATTTTTATTTCTCCTATTTTCTTTGTCCCAGTCCATGCATTTATAGTACATATAAAAATGTCTCCAGTGAACTCATTACTTTAAATTTTTTAAACCTTCTCCCATATACTTCCCTTTTGAGCGTACACTGCCTGTTTCACCACTTAAAATTACTTCCTGCTTATCTCCTAAGTTTAGCAACTTTTTTCCTGCCTTTTGTTCACTTCTCTATGACATGCCTCATACTCCACAGTCACCATGTTCTCCTTTGTCTTAAAAATAAGTAAAGCTCCATGAATTGGCTTAGTCAACCTGTCCAGCTAGAGTCACGCAGTCCATCAATTCAGTGTAGTAATTCATGTGGGAAAAGACATAGCCCCACTGTGAAAAAGGTCCTCTGCCACATGGCCCATCCCAGCACCACTCTTTGATTGCCGCTAGGTTGGTTACAAATTTTTCTCTTTGTCAGTTTGGATTCCACCACAATTTGTGGAATATGTTTTCATGTAATTCCACTTGCCTGTCTTCTCATTATCACCATTTTGATTTTCTATGCCCTGGACACTTTTGTTCATCCCTTACTTCTGCCCTGCTTCCTCTTTTACACGCGCTTGCCTCTTCAACATCCGTATTTCATGCACTGTCCCTGAAAAGATTTTGCCTCAAGCAAAAAGCTTGAGCCATGATCACAAGAAGCCTAAGTACGCTCATAGTCTTGCTGTTATTATTTTTACTTCACCATCCCTGCAGTGCAAATCTTATTGGTTATGCAATGTCTATATATATTTTGTATACTGTTTCTGGAAAGTGTCTACAGAGTACCCAGCATACCTTCAGGCACTGTGTAATTTACAGATCAGTATAAATGAAAACAAGCTAAAAGTAATACCATGTTGCCTTCTATTCCTACTTAGTGATTATATCATCTTGATTTTCTTGTCACCAGTAGCCCATTTATTTTTGCTAATCTTTCCTCTCTCCTATGCATAGCAGAGGCTCTCCCACTGTGAGGCTACTTTTCTAACTAATACTGGTCACAAAACATCTCAGGGATGAGCATTTCATCCTTTATGCTCTGCTCTTGCAATTTACAATACTGCTTTCCAAGCTCTACACAAATTCAGTGTAAACACGCATGTTTTATATGTACGTATATGTATATGTATGTAAAGACAGATGCGTGTGTGTGCACACACACACACAAAAGAAGGATGAAAGGTACAAAATAAAAAGGTTGGAAGCCAGACCTGTCAGGCACCTGACACAAAGAGACACAGCCATCTACTCTGTTTCAGTCCACAGCACGCAAGGCATCTACCCAGCACAACAAAGCACCTACTGGGTAAAAGGAGGGAGACATAACACAAAAAGAGCAGGCGAGACAACCTTCACCAGCTGCTTCTCACCACATTCTTATGCAGCTGTTGTCAACAAAGTCAGGCAACAAAAGCAAATTAGAAAACAATAAACATAATTTACCCCTGTTAATCCAGTCCTTCCCCTACTAAAAGTCCATGCAGCTTTAGCATGGAAACCTATTTCTTTGACTGCCAGACATATTAAATCACACGTTTTCATGCAAGTGACCACATTTACAACCACCATGTAATTTAATCATGAAAAGATAATGATTTATTCTGGTCTTCAAAAAAAAAATTTGGAACCTGTTTATAGAGAAAGTGGATTTAATTTTTGGATTTTTGTTTTAAAGCCAACAGAAACCAGCGTCTTTAATTTTAGGTCTAGTCAGAATGGTGGAAACCAGCATCAGACTGGATTATAGCTTTATTACATTTAGTTGGAAAACACTGATATTTGTATTAACAGTTTTCTTAGCAAATCATGCATTTTAATGTAAAAATGTTTTACTCTTTGGACTAGAAGTGTATTATGTAGAACTATTGAAAAGCTCAATCCACCAACACGACAGTCAGCAGGCTAACATAGACTGGCATAAAATTAGAGGAAGAGACAGAAAGTAATAATTGCTTGACCTGTAGGTTAAAGAATAAAGAATAAGAGATCAGCTCCAAAAGCTGTAAAGCTTCAAAAGCTTCCAACTGAATCTTAAGATTCATAGGTTATTTAAAAAAAATCAAATTTCGTTTATAAGACTTATTAGCTTGGAAACAGAGTGGTAATAAATAAAGACTTGCGGTAGACGAGAGGTGAACTGGGACTGAATACATTTCCCTTAATATATATCAGTCAAAGGTGGTATTAAGCAGAACTTTTGTCACCTCTGTGATTATTAAGATATAGAAAAGACTTTCAAGGGAAGCAGAGGAAGCTGTAAGCTTCAAGAGTTTAGAGCTGGAATGCATGTGCATCTGGCTATACATTGGTTTTCCTGGCTCATCTGCTGAAAGAAAGGTCACCTCTAAGTCCTGCTCAAGGACAGAGAGCAGGTTAATAGGCTGAAGGCTTCCTACATCCTCCTCCTCAGCCCCTTTAAACTTTGCTCAAAAATTCAGTTCATTTGCGTACCTTTACCTGGAAAATATTTTACTCCCAAAGGTGAGCACATTCAGACCAAAGCAGACAGGCTTTCATTTTTACGACTGAACATAAATCTACCTCGTTTACAAATACCAGTGATAGATGTGAAATTTTGGTTGAGGTTTATCCCATGAATAACATGGACAACTTGTGGTGTTTATCTCCTCCGCCTTGGCAACCTGAGAAGGATCATGACTAAACTATTCATTTGAGCAATAAATTCCCCTTAAAAAGTAGGGAGCTCAAACAATTGAGAAGGAAGAGGGAACAAAGGAAAACCAATACTGAACATTTTTGAAATAATGACCTTTCCCCCCCCCTTTGACCTTCCTTTCCAACCCCCTCTTAATGGACATTTCGCTCGCAGATGACAGGGTACAAACCTCTTCCTGCGTATGGCTTCTCGGGCACCCTCCATGGGCCGACACTGCAGGTTCAGGGGCTTCCAGGTGGCCGGGACACACTGCTGCCGTCGCAGACACACAGCATTCGGTGGCCCTGGCGGGCAGGCAGGCGGGCGGATGGTCACAGGTGCCCTCCGCACTGGTGCCACCCCCCAGGCTCAGAGCCCATGTCAAACAGGCCGTGTCTCAGCCCTACTCGTGAGCATCCCGAGGCATCCCGTCTCTCAGCACCATGACGAAGCGCACCAAAGGCCATGTCCCATGCCAGTCTGATCTATTGTTATGCCGTTAGCTTACGTGGTGGTAGGGTCATTTCCACACTGGGCACTTTCAAGAGGAAAGGCACTAATTTAAAGGTACAGTATTCTTAACTCTGAAATCTGGACACACTTAGCAGCCCCTCCATGTCATCCCACAGAAGAACTGAACTGAAGATGGATAGAAACTTACGTGGAAGAATGGCCTATTAATTATACTCCTGGCATCTCTCTAGCAACAAATTTCAAAACACTATTCAGACGCTATAGTGGACTGCTCAGCATCAACTCTATTAGCTAGGGCATGCAATCACGTGGCTACTCTTAAATTAGGAAAGACCAATCTGGATCCAGACTGCAAACAGTTTCTCTAGACCTTGCCAAAGTCACAGATGCGTCATGTCTTCTGCTCTTCTGCACGATATACCCTGCACGGTTACAGCCCCTTAGGAGTGTCTGCAGGCTGTGCTTGTGAAGGTGGTGTGCAAGCCACTGATATACTCTTTTCCTACAAACAGATTTCTGTAAAAACAGAGTAGTTCTGTAGCAGTTGTTCTAGCGATAGGAAACTCTCCAGACAATGGCTACAGTGATGCTCAGTTAGGAAACGTAATCCATTTTTCCTAGGAAGCCTTCAGGTTAGGAAAAACAGGTTACCGAGCTCATGCATCTGGAGCTCATTTACAGCTCAGCTGCAAGGTGTGTAAAGGAGGAAGGCAAGACGGGTGTCTTTTATGGTGGGAGAAGGAAATGGAAATATAGGTGCTAAAGGAGGTGACTAAGCTTTCATCTGGGTAAGAGGAGAGCTTTGTAGTGTTTTTGTTTGAATGCTGGAGAAAGGGAAAAGTGCAGGTTGCTTTTTTTTTCAGATTTTATTCCAGTAAAGACAAGAAAGAAGCTGTATCAAAACAAGAAAACATTCAGGCTAACATTAAACTGCACAAGAAGAAAGCAAATGCTATTTTCTGTTTCTGAGTAAAGAGCTCACCCAGTGCCATTATACATTTTTTTGGATCAAAGATACATGCTTTGTCTGGAGTCATGCAATAAGAGTTTGGCTCTGATGGTATTGTATTCTTAGGATGGAAAGATTGAGACCATTTTCAAAGACATCGTAGCCGGGTGAAGTAAAATTGAATTTGCTTTCACTTGAATGAAATATTCAAGTGAGACTTGTGAAGGGCTGCACTGGAACTTTGCAAAAAGTGAAAGAGAAAACAAATGTACCTCTTCTGTTTCTTCTTAATATATAAAATAATCCATAGGTTTGCATTTTTAGTGTAATCTCAGTTTCAATCCACATGTTTCTACACCTCTTTTCCACCTAATGTATGGGTATTTGTCCCACTTCTATGCTTTTATGTGCACAGTCAAAACCCGTTTGCTCTCGTTCTGTGCGCCGACAAGGCTTTTGGTCACTGCATTCTCCTGTATCAAATAACACACCCGGAAAAGGAAATCCGAAGGAACAGATTTATATGTGAAGTGCATATTCACAAATAACTTGAGATTGAAATGTTAACCTCAGATAACCAAGTTTGAATGAATGGTATTTATTGATGTGGTCTTATTATGGACCTGAATCATCCCTTAGAAAAATGTTAGGGTTGTGTTTATGCTTGGTGGCCAGAGACATGCCCAGGTTCTGTGACTCTAGAAATCTGAGATGCGTCTTTCTCTTCTCCTTAGTCCCTGCCCCCCCACTTTCTTTTCTGCCTCCCTCTTCAGCCTACTACATATACCTGCCCTTCATTTTTCTCTTTTTTGCCCATTTTGACCTGGTTTGCCTACCCTTCTGTTAAATCTCCATTTGTTATCTGCCTGTTTCTGTTCCTGGTGCCTCAGCGTTTTTTTTCTTCTTGCCTCACATCTTTCTTTTTCTTTGTTCTTAATTATCTGTGTTTTGCACCCTCTGCATTTAATCAAGTTACCACCTTCCTCCACCAAGTTAGTTGCTGGAAGCACAGAGGGATGATAAGCACATGAGACAACTCTTACTCTTAGTTTCAACATTAAGCATCACAGTAGCGGTAGAAGCTGTTGACAGCTAAAAAAAAATGAGTTGCTGGGAAGGTACTTATGCTACACTCTTCTGTAAAACACATATTCTACAGTGAAGGTCTGTGAGTTTTCATGTAGCCAAGCTGGATCAGCATTTTTGTTGGAATGATCAGAGATATCCCAAGCCCATCTCCATGACCCATTTTTAAGTAACCTCTCCACAGCATGGAAGTGCCGCACGTTTCAGTGAAACAGAGATAAGAACATATCTAATACGGAAAAAATAAAGGGATTGCTTCATATTTCATTCTTGGGAAAGCTGAAGTTATGTTAGGTGAAACTTTCCAAGGAAATTAAATTGAAATAATGTTTTTGGCAAAAATTTTAACAAGTGAAAATAAAATCTTCACATGTGAAATGATGCATTACATGTATGCATGTTGTGCAGTAAAAGGGACGCTGGTGCTGCACAGTGCAGTGCTATATAGGTAGCTGAGGTAGCTCAAACTAGGTTTCAGTGGCAGCAGAACAGCCACAGAAGCACATCTCTCTGCCTGGACCTACACTCCTTGCTTCCTGAGGTCATGAGTCCTGAAGAACAAAAAGCTTTTGCTCAACTATGAATTGTTTCTGTGTGAACACTATGCAGTATAGAAACAGGACACTGCGGGTGAGATTTATTTGACCAAATGCAGGTATTTATGACTGAGCTGCTGTACAGATTTTCTTTATGGTTAGGAAGAAATATTATCATTTCTAGAGTGTGACTCACTTCATCCTACTGTAGATATCAACATCACAGCCTAGAACTGCCTCTATTTTTTCATTGACTTTAAAGGAAGCTTATGGTGACTAGCTCAGATGCAGACACCTAAAGTGAAAAGAGATAGACCCCACCTTCCATCCACAATATAGCAGTTCAAACTGGAAGATGACTTTTACTCTCTGCAAACACACAGGAATCATGAAACCGTGCTGAGGCACCCCTGTGCAATAGAAGTCGGCTACAATCTTTCAGCATTCAAATATCATGGATACACTTCATAAGAGCCCCCAAAATGCTGAAGAATGAAAAGAGTTACATCCTGAAATCAAAGTGCACATCTGCAATGCCAATGTCCCCTCTTCGTTGTGCGAAATCAACAATACTTCTTAACAGAGAGAAAAAACATGTATGTACATAAATGATGTATCCTTTACATCATCGTCCTAGATGGCCCGACCAGCTTTCAAGACCAGTTCAGAATTCTGGCATTTGGTTCTGCACAGCTCTCAACTCCGAGCTGTGACCTCTGGGGAAACGCAGTGGGAGTAGCTTGCTGTGATAGCTTATGGTATGTCTACTACTTTGGCTTGCTGCATTTTGTATATGAAAGTACTATGTAAAAACAAATTGCATTCTTACTCTTTTTTTCTCCTTAGTGCAAGAGCATTCTTACTGGCTTTAGTAAAAAGGTTCTCAAGTACGTTGTAGGCAGAAGCACGAAATTTGCTCTCCTCATGGATCAAACAGAGTTGGCTCTAATGGTACAGCACAGGGAAAGGAAAAAAAAAGGAAAAGAGAAAAAGAAATGTTTAACACTCAGCACTAGAGGAGAATGAAAACAGAACACACTTTCAAGAATTTCCTTGCTGCAGCATAGCCCCGTGTAGGAGAGGCTCCACAGCCAGACTCAACACGTTTTGAAGTTTCTCTGTTTGTTTAATCTTCAGGTCAGGTTTTGGCACTGTGCTATGATTGACACAATATAAAAGAATAAAGGCCCAAACAAGGCAAGGGGGGAAAAAAATCTTAGGAAAGTGTGAGACTTAATAAATCAAACCGTCTAAGAAGTAGAGCAACCTAGGTGCTTTAAGGACAGGTGCAAAGTTTTGTCTTAGACCAGAAGAGCAGTATCTAGGGAGAGTTCTTTTTCTAATAACTACATGTCATGGCCTAGCTGGAAGCTAAGAAATGACCTCCTTAAAATCAGTGCTAATTGCTGGGCCTGTGCAATGTGAGAAAACATTACTTTCCATAAAAAATAGTGAATACAGCTAGAATGCTAAAAATTGCACAGTCAGTGTAAACTATCGTTCTGAAAGTTTGTTACCACAATAATAATTTAATTAATGCGGTTATGTCACTATAAATGCCTCTCCCTCAATTGTGACTCTCTGAGGAGGATGTGAAAAACTGTGAAAATTCAAAATCTTCTCCATTTCTTGGTAACAGAGACTCCCTTTATTATGGACTGCACATAGTCTGACAACTTGTGAACCAGTTCTAAGGAAAACTTGGACTAGAGTGCTTCCCTACAAAAGCATAGATGTACATTTTAATTGGAGCCCAAGCGCATTGTGTAAGGTGAACAATCCCCCCCTTGTGAGCACAAGGAATGAGCATGCCAGAAGGGCACTATCTCCCTGCAGAGGCGTTGCAGTGCTCGCCCTAAGGCGGACTGCCAGGCACTCTCTCTTGTTTCAAAGCAGAGGGTGCACGAGAAGACAGGAATGGGCAGACTGGATCAGATGGAAACTTCACTGTGTCCAGTGACAGCAGCCTACAGCAGATGCCTAGGCAAGAATATACAAACGGCCAAAATATGCTAATATTCTTTCAGTGCACAGAGACCTGCATCTCAGAAACTTCCTAAACCGTAGGTGGTAGCTTTGTGTGTAAGAACGACAGCTTAAACAGCGTGTGCTGCAGAGATCCTACCTAAGATTGTTCTCTCTGGTGTATCCCCAGAGGCTGCTGTAATGCAAGCTGGCCCAAAGCTGTGTCATCTGAATCTGCTCTAGATACCAGAGCAGGGCAGCTCAGGAAAGTGTAAAGCACAGAAGACAAAATTTTACTCATTAAGCAACAGGCTGAATCATGATATATGATTAACATCCCATATCCTAAATCAGGAATCAAATATCCAATATTAGCATTATCAAACAGAAGAGGAAACCTCCCGTTGTCTTCAGGGTATATGGAATTTTATTCCAAGCCTTAAGTAAATAATAATAATAAAAAGTAAGCCTGCCTCATTTACAGCATTTAATATATCTTGTTGCACCAGTGCAAAGAATTCCGGCTTTAGCTAAAGGCCATTCTTTGTTAATAATTATTTTTGACTACTGCATTATTCACTAAATTTAGTTAGTGCATTTGTAAACTATATTAAAAAGGCAGTGCAGCAAATGATAAAATATAAAGAGATGGAACCTGTTAAACATATATGTAACTACTGTTTTACAAGGAAATACTTTGGATTAAGTACTATTAGGGTTTTTCACTGTATGAAGAAGGTTAAATTAAAAATTAAAAGTAAGGGTCAGCTCTGTTCGCTTGTTGTTTCTTTTTTAAATGGGAGTAATTTAGTTTCTATTGTATCCAGTATATTATGTTTCAAAGTTTAATAAAATAGGGTTTACATTTTATTTAAATCACTTATATGCTATTTCTACTCTTACCATATATTTCCGACCTTGTCAGATCAGAAATATTTTTCTAAAATCAAAATATCATTACATAATCAAGAAGCTGTAACAAAGCTGCTGAACTCTGAAGTCAATACTGACATAAATAGATTTACTATGAATTTACATCAGAGTGGCACTGGGATTTGGCCCAATGTGTACGTGTGGGGAGCTTTATTCTATAATGCGAGCATTCAAAGAATCAATACGTTGTAAAAACCCAGATTCCAATTTCCAGACTGAAAAGATTGGAATGAATTATAACCGCATTAGGACACTAAAAACCTTATTAGCGTGGTTCCAGGCAGTAGCAGGTTCTTTTCTCAGTCAATTCACAGAACAACCCTCACCTTTTTATGGCTCAGTTGCAGCTCAGCTGGGGATTTGCACACAATGAGGCTGTTTTCACCAACAGGGTGATGGCTTTCTACATCTCTGTTGTGTCAGCCTTGAGGTGATGACTAGTGGTGAGGAAATTATTATCTTAAGGTGGGGTAGGCTTGACGGATTTCCTTTCAGCAAAACAAAATCATATGGCGACGCAGCTTTTGCTTAGGAGGAGGTATGCCAAGTAACAAGGGGAATGCCAGGAAAAGGTGAGGAAGAAACGTCCCCAGACACCTGGCTTACCTGTTTGCACTGCCCCAACCGATTGCTGCAGCAACATCGCAGGGGCCTACTCGCTCTTCAGGACAAAGTGAGGGAGAATTATTTATTGCTCTGATGATCCTTGGTAAAGAACATCTGCGTAACAGCTGAGCACGTCACTCCTGGTCCAAAAAATGTCAAACTGAACCTTTTGAGCTCTTGGTGACTCAGATAACAGCAAAATTCTCAGCTAGAACCATTTTACAAAACCGTGTTTTGGAGGACAGGGCAGTCCCTGTTTCCACATGATCTCACACATACTGCTATGACCAAAACATACCCCTTGAACTAATTTGCCAACACTACCACCAACAGAGAAAATGTGTGGCAATGGCAAGAACTGGAATAATTTCTATGAATTAAGAAAGCAAGTTAATGTAGAGGTTATAACATTTTACATCATAAAATACACTTTATACTGTACAAATTAAATAAACCACCTTTTTAAAATTATAGAGACAATAAATGTTGCACGCCACTCGGAAGCTTTCATCCACCATTAAAAAGGCTAGTAACTCATTTCGAATCCCTAAATCTTCTAGTTTTTACCTGATGACTGCATGTAACCAAACTATAGAAACAATCTGTTTTGATATAGTCCCTTCACATCATAGCTGCTTATGTCCATTTGCCTTCAAATTCACACAACTTTTTCTTTTTGACAGGAGCCAATGGAAAGTATATTCCTGAGTCTATTTTGGTTTCTACTAAAGGTTATAGTACAGTCACTTCACGATAGGGTGATCATGCAAGATATGTGTCTTATACATCTGCTTGAAAGGCTGAATGAACATGATCTACCAGGAAGCTGATCCTCAGCCATAATTCTACTGAAATAAACAGACTGCAGTTGAAATTTATGCAAACTTTCTTTAACTTGTTTTTAAGGTAGGAATGAATGAAACAGAGAGGAATGGTGTTTGTCTGGCTGGGGTTTGTAATCTAGGCTCTAAAACAGATTATGAAGTCCAGAGAAATACATACAATGCAGTCAGGAATGTATTGAAGAGGGGAGACTGTCAAAAGAGATGAGAGAGAGAGAGACAGAGAGAGAGAGAGAGAGAAGGAGTCATTTAGTCACATCATCTACTACAGTTGGATTACTACAAAGCTGGCAAAAGAAGCGGTAAAAAAATCTATATATAATAGAATATGAATTTACGGTTCCTTACCTCACAGCTTAAAGTACAGCCCCACAGCTACTGCTTCAGGGGATTGAAGAAAGAGAAATAGCTGTGGTACCTATGAAACATTGCCTGCCTTTTTGAAGCAGCCAGCTGGACTTGGCTAAAACACAGAATGTCACATCAAATCTCATACAGATGAAAGGTTTGCTTGCTTTCCAGTAGAGATAACAATCGTGATGAGCCAGCAGAACTTAGTCTGCAGCAATATGAAAGACTCGGAGTATGAACATTTACTAACTGAATAACAGGATGAGCCAACCTGTAAGTGCACCACACCTTTGCAGGGCCATGAATTTACTCATTCACATATTTTTCCTTTCTAAAACAACACTAAGAGCATGGCCTCTTTCTTCTTATCTTTTGTGCACCCAATTCCTTGTCTGGGTTCTAACAACCACAGTTTCCAGAGAATATGGTGTGCTGGCACCATGACAGGTTTTTTTTTTCCTCTACAGCCTTGGAGAGCTTGAAAATTCCTGGTTTTTTTTTTTCTGAAACAGCTAGCTGGAGTGCAAGCAAAATCCTCCACAGATGGGGGACAAGCTTGAGAAACAGCAGTACAAGAGGTAATATTTTATAAAGAAAATGATGAATGATTCCAAGAAAGAAATTAGGAGGAAGAAATCATCTCAGTCGTATGTGGAACAACACTGTGATGTAATGGAAAATGAACTATACTACGGCCCGTGGTTTGATAATGAAGGGAAACCTGTGAAGCTCATTTGTGACAATGCGAAAAAATAAAAAAGACAGAGTATATTGATAATGAGCCCTGAATATTCTTTCCTTTCTCTTTTCCCCTATTTTGTCACCTTTGGTCTGCTTGGCATTCACCCAAATTAGAAGACTGACAGTCACTTCTCTTTAATAATCACTCTTGGAAACTCAAGAAGCACTCCCTTTTCAGCTCTGTCAACAGGGAATCATTAACACTGAAAAAAAAATATATGCTTAATTGTTTTTACTGAAATAAACACTCTGGGTACCCCCTGCCGTTTAATGAACATGCACTGGGTTAACTACAAGGGCTGCTACCACTACCATCTTTGACTACTTGCTAGTGGCAGATGAAAGCTTAAAACACACGTATTTTTTTGACAGTAAATATGATTTCACTTTTTTGGCTTCCACATCAACCCACCCTTTTCAAAGTAGGGCAGACTAGCAAAGGCTGTCAAAATAAGGCTAGCAAGTAAGTGGAGTAGCAGCTCTCTACAGAGTTTGATTATTCTTCTGTGAAAGAGTCTGTAAACAAAACCTTTAGTCTTTTGTCTACTAAACAGTGCTTAGAAATTCTTCCAGCCTAGCATTTTTAATATGTGGGAACATGACTGCAGTAGAATTCAAGAGCACTCAACATTTTTGAAAGGAAGGCAATTTATTTTTGTAACTAAATGTGGTCTCAGAAGCCAAAATGCAGGCAAAAGACCACTTTTTTTAAAGAAAAGAAATGCTCTGTGTGCACGGATCCTCTGAGCTGTCTGAAAGATGTCTTTCCTTTGCCTTGAATATACGTACCAAGATAATAACAGAGCAAAAATTATTTTTGAGTATCAAAAGGTTTTAATATCAATTTTGAGTTTGGAAGTGAAATTTTATTGAAAACATATATTCAGGTCTTATTTTTCACTTCCATGCTTTGTGTTGTGATAATAAGGCAGCTAGTCTGAGGCCCGATGTCCTCTCAACGAACAATCAGCTCTTTGAGATGGCCGGAACCTTTGGAACGAGATACGCGCATTACGGGGCATGAAGACTCAAGTCTTTTCCCTTCTTGGGAAAATATTTGATCTAGGGTTGGGGGATGCTTCTCTTCACCAGATCAATCCACTAGTTTCTGAACATGGCCAGGAACTGGTTGCAAATTTATGCATGCCTCAAAGCAGAAATGGATGGGGTATTTCCACTGGAATTTCCCTTCCATATACCTAGGCCAGGTCTATAAAAGTATGTTAACTGTTCCCTGAGCCACCCTTTGACCCTGCAGCCATACCCAAATCCATACCACAAAGCCCTTTTAGCCTCCAAGAAGGGTATCTACACCCATGCTGTCATGTGGAGACAGTCTCTGGTTTGTGCAAAGTCCTGAACTAAGCTAGGGAAATGTTTGGGATGGCAATGGTGGATCCAGACCCAAAACAAGCCAAAGACCACTCTGACCATGTAAGAGAATAGATTTGAGTGCCAGTGCCTGGGAACTTTCCCTGGCACTGTTAAAGTTATTAGTATGGATGTAGCCATACGTGTCAAGGCAATTTAGACAGCAGCTGAGCCTGGAGTTTTTCACTTCTAGCTTTGCCTAAATATCAGCCTTAGATGTCTAAAAGGGAAACCAGTTGCTTAAAAGCCCTTCTCAAATTTAGCTCCAAGTGGCTCAGTAGTGGATATCGGTCCTACAGGTTTTTTGGATAGGTTTTTGCTTGAGGTTGTAAAAGGTATTGCAAGTCTGATTTTGGTTTGCCTCCTACTATCTGAGATCTGCTGATCACTTCTAACATTAATGGCTATCTTTCAACCATCTTTGTAACACGTTTTTGTCCTTATTTATTAGCCAATTAAGTGCTAGATACGCAATTACAGAAAGCAAGGCATAATAAAATCTTTAAAAAGTACTTACATTTGGATTCTTAGAAGGGACAAAATTTTATAATCTGGTTAGCTCTTCTTCACTTCAGGGACTTGCTGAAAATTAAGGAGTACTGCATCCTCCTAGTGTTAGTCATCAATCCTTATACACATCACTAGTGTTACACCCACCTAGTACGGACAGTTTTAAGTGTCTCTCACAAAAATGTAAATATCAGCCAAACAATTTTTGCAGACTACAAATACTGGTGACAACAAGCCCCCTCCCCACCTCAGCTGTTTCTCACAACCTTCTCAATGCTGCCAGACTGCTTCTGGCTTCGTACAAGAGTAATTCTAAACAGAGATATTGGTATGATCAAAGAAACTTGCATAACGCAGGAGGGACTAGAGCAATACATGTGCGTTGCTTATGGCCATGGCAACACCTAAGTTTTAGCTGCCTTGCCACCTACTACAAGTGACTTCAACTAGCGTGACTGGGCAGTAGACGACTCTACATTCACACCCACATAACATGCACACACACACACACACACAAACTTATCTGTTCCCCATCACTGGAAAAGAGTGACTTCTAGGATGAAACAACTAACAACGCTTATCTACATTAAGAAAACTCTTGGAAAGTAAAGAAAAATAACATAGATATCTTCTGGGGTAAATAAGTACAAAGTAAAGTATACAGTTTTTGAAATATTCTTTAGTTATATTATTTTGAAAACATCTTACATATTTGGCTTTTAAACATGCAGGGATAAAACCTCTTGGATTTTACTGAAAGGACCAGGATTTTAATTTGAGATTTTCCATGTAAATGGTGAGGCAGCATGATTCTGTGTCATCTGAAGAAAAGCTCACGCTGTTGATTTCTGGTGTGTATGTTACCATTAGAGTTGCTTGTAAATAGATTTTGATGTAAAGTGGAATTTTACATTTTGGTGATTTTTTTTAAATTTGATTTTTCATTGGAAAATCAAATGGACCTAAATTTTCTTGTTTTTTTCCCCAAATTTTCCCATTTCAACTTCTTTTCAGAGTAGTGTAAGAAAATGAAGATTGTACTTTACTTATATAGTTAAACACTGAAATAGGCTGTAAAGTTCTCATACTTTAAAATAACAATTAGAGAAGATTACTAGTAGATTTTTGTGAGGGTACCAGGAGTTGACAGTTTGAAAAATAATATCAAAAGGGAGGCTGAAGCAAAAACCCTCCCTTGGCAAAAGGAAAGTAAACTGCAGTAGACTCTATCAGAGTCAGAAGAGCAGGTCTGCAGTTTGTGGTGCTCCTCGAAGCAGTGCAACATTCTGCAGTCTCCTTTCTGGATGGGAAGATCTCCGGGGTGAAAGAGACATTTTCAAGACTATCTTGTGGTTAAGTGAGACAATTATTTCACCATTAATTAAATGAAAGGTTTTGCAAAGCTGCACCATGTTATTTGAATGTTCTCTATGTTCTTATTCAATTCAGGACAAAAACATGTTATTGGAACAAGCAGAGAAGAGTAACATGAACATGAAGCAGTTCCTTCCTTCCTCTCCATCTCCTAGTATGATGTGGATCTCAGGTACATTTCACATACAGTAGTTCTCATCTTCATTGTGGTAGAGAGTGTATTTACTTTGAAGATCCATTTCTTGGGCATATTACTAGAGATCTAAACTCTCATCTGAAATGTCCTTTGTCTTATTTTACTGCAACAGAACATGCCATGGACCTGAATCCCATTGCTACCTGAGCCTCCTTTGCATCATGCAGATGTTTTAACCAGGTGTTTTGAAAAGGATTCCTTAGTCTCTTATTCTGTGTCTGCTTTGTGTTATTTAGACATAGCACAATTAAGAGTTACAAAGAGAGTTGTTTTACATTTCCAGTTTCTAGCTGCAAGGCTTAGTATATAGAGACACTTACTAACTGTAAGATCACGCAACCTTTGTCTAATTGGGTAAACAGGGTGTTTGGAGTATCACACAGCAGGACTGGGCTAATTAAATATTGTTCAGATTTCTCACTGGGGAGTTTATGCAACCACTGAACTATAAGCCGTAGTGTTGCAGCTCAGAAACCATGTAATTAAGGTAGATATTTTGGGGAACGACTGCCCTTCCTTCTCTAAAGAAATGTAATCAACCTGAGGCATTTTGTTAAGATGGAGTAAAGACAATCTGAGTGATCTGATCTGTTTGAAGAAGACTGCTGCAAATACATATGTTTTTGAAGAAGCAAGTGAACTTTTAACTTACTAGGTCTTCAAGTGACAGCCTTTTGAAAAAGCACATTTAAAATTGTCATTTTGGGCTAAGTTGCCATAGGTGAGTGAATTTCATCACTTCAGTTGCATTTCTCTGTGCCTGTGCTAGGAACCCTCAATCCTCCACTTAGGCTAGAGAACCCCAGGAAGACTGACAACGGTATTATCACGCAGGGGCAGACATGTTTGTGCTAGATGCTCACGCAGGAGGACAGAGGCAATGACAGAGAGCAACTCCCTCCTACAAGCACGGAAACAGGAAGCAAGAGGGCCACCAAAGGTAAGACTGAGAGAATGAGCACTTCTAGTGACGCGCGGCTCTTCATTGCCTCACATATGTCACTCTGCAGGTTTTTCCTGGCCTTTATTACTTCAGATAAGATAACATATAGGAGAAGGACTAAGAATATCAGACTGAAGACCTTGACAAGAAACCCTCCTATGGTGGGACATTTAGGCTATAAATGAACTATGGAACTCATAAAAACATCCCAACTGCTCAGGTGTGTGAGTATCCTCCAGCTGCATCCCATGTGCATACTGGGAGAGACCAGCATGCTCACCATCTCATTCTGCTTCCCAGTTCTCCCCTTCTGTGTTTAAAATCATCTGTGCATGCTCCAGCAGGTTCTCCAGATTATCTATGGACTGTGGCTACACAGTGGAAAGTACCTGTGGTGCAGTTCAGATTTAACTTTATAGACTGCCTTGGCCCTTGGGGCCAAGCCACAGCTGACACTAGAAGTGGGATCCTATGGGCCTAAACTGGGGTGCAGACCTTCCTGACCCTTGAGTGGACAATATCTCAATAGTAAATCTGAATCAAAACATATAATGATGAACAAAGACATAATCCCACCAATGTGAGAATGTCTCTCCCTCCCCTGTTCTCTTTTTCCTATCACTGACTTGCTAACTGGTTTTGATGTTGGAACCTCACCTCAGAAGGCAATCAAATGAAATGGGGATAAATTATTGAAGAGAAGGTAGCAGGAGCCTTGACCAAGCCTAAAGTACCTGTGCAGACTTCGGACGACCAAATTTTGAGATGGGACTTTACACAACAACCATACATATTTTTCACACAGCAGTGATGTGCTTAGAGAAACACAAGTTTCTTGAGAGAAATGGTCTTAGGAAGTGTTATATGACAGAGATCTTTTCAGAGGGGTCATTTGAGGCCTCCTGAACATTATCATTATGGAGGCATACCTGTGGTTAATGCTACACATGCATAGCAGAAACAAATTTATCACCCAGAGTAACTCCCAGATAACTAGAAATAACATCTGAAAGAAACATCTGCATGTATAGGTCTTTCCTTGGCCTTTGCATATGGCTCTCTCCAGCGCTCTGTGATAGCTTTATCTTAAATCAGGCAGGTGGGAAAAAAGCAGGACAAGAGGCGATCCATTTCACGTTTAAGCTGTCAAAGCTTGATATGGCACTCAAGGCTAAGTCATAGGGGCTAAGCTCATAGCACTTGAATTCCTTGCAGTATTCATTGGAATTATCCTCATGTCACAAATATGATAAATTTCTGTTTGAATACACTGAAAGTTGCTATTTTCTTCATTTTAGCAACAGAGAATAGAGATAGGATGCATAGCTAAATACCTAGAATAGCTTTTCAGTTTTCACATTCAGATGCCTCCCAAAAGCATGTTGCCATGAGACCTGAATGCACATTATTCTCCCTTCCCCCAACCAGATATCCAGTTGGAAAAAAACCTGACGGCTTGGCCAGGGAGATAGCCATGGAGTACTCTAACAGATCCACAGGTCTGGATGCTTTGCAAGGCAGGACTGTGGGTCATATCATATGGCATGTATCTGCTCTAGAGTTCAGATGCATCCTAGAGATGCTTCAGCTCACTTCTCAAAGGCGTTTAATCATGATGATTCTCAGGTGACTCTTAGAACATGAATAAAAAGCCAAAATTTTATGCCGAAGTTTCACAGTATTTATGAATGGCTAAGGGCCTGGGAGTTAGAGTCAGCCAGACAACACGGTAGGTGCAGGGACACTTAAGCTGTCCAACAGGACATACTGAAGTCCTGCCCCTCTCCAAGTTTAGGCATCTCTATAGAGGTCTGAGTTAGGTGCCAGTGTAGCATTAGCATTCACAGCCTGTGCTTTGGTGTCTGAATGTCCCTTTGGGAAGGAATTTCTACTCTGTTCTTCTAGTTTAACGCATGCTCTGAAAGAAATTAAATGTAGATGCCTAATGAGTTCTGGAAGCTGAGGTTAAATCCTTTACAGGTCTCACAGGCAATGAGTGGCAGAGGAAGTCCTTGAATCTGCCATCTGTGAATGCAGGGGAGCATCTTAACTAACCTGTAGACACTCTACCTTCGCTCACTGACGATGATGACCTAATGGGATGGCCGTGAGAACAGAGAACTGCTATTCTGTAGTGCACAACTGGCTATCTTGTCCTCAGTTCCTTAGTGTTGCTATCTGTTTCTGCAGGCTCCTACACAGAAAACGGGAAAAACGCAATAGGATAATTTGATAATTTGCCTATAGCAACCTCAGAACTGTCAATGATCAATTTTATGGCTGCAAGAGAGCATCTGGAAAAGAGAAGACATCTCTCGCAGTGATTGCTGACCAGACCAAAAGCGATGATAGTACCAAATTCACATAACAGAAATTAAAGGTTTTTAATAAAGGCGGATCTTCATCTGCACTTGAAGTGACCCGTAAATGTTTATTTATAATTGAAAACATTAAAACAAACTTTTGGTTTTATGCATTTTTAATAACCACTAAAGGATCAGACCTTTAGAGATTTGCCTTTGGCCTAGCTGAGATACCGCTATTTCCTCAAATACAAAACTGCTTAAGAAATGGTATCAGGTACAGACTATGGATGGCTGATCCATAGCCCAGATGACTGATAGAGCAGTGTGGATACTATTTATTTTTTTATAAAATCTTATTCACATGCAGATATCTAACTTCATCATTTCAACTCCAGGACTATGGACATTGTAAACTTTTCTGTTTCCTGAAAAAATAGTAATTTTTATTACAGTTATTGTTGTTGTTGATCATGTTTTTGTTCTCCTTAATAATTTCTCAGTTCTTACTCAAAGCAAACCTCAAGCCTAGTCTAAATGGGAGACCACAAGCCAAATTATGATCTCAGTCCAGCGTAAGTCTGCTTTATTTGCCTCTGGCAGACAAACTTCGTGTTCATTTTGAGATAACTACATGAGTGAATCTGAGCCAAAACTACAATTTAAACTTTTTCTGTGAGATCTACAGTACCCTGTAACCCCCAAGTCCAGATTCACCTGGAAAAGTTGCTTTGCCTGGTGATCTCTTGTGCATTTTGATCATCACAAAAAACTGCTCTTTGCTAACCTAAGTCTAGCTAATGCATAGTCTGGTAGCTGAGGGAAGATTTTCCTCTGTGTATTTTACTTTTAGAACACATCTGTCTGCCCTTGAATTAGTTTGCTCTCTGAACCGTAATCTCTCTTTTATCTGGAGAATACCTGAAATGTCCTTCAGTATTAGCAGTGTATCTTGAATCCAGCAGAGATTTCTTAATACACAGAACAGATGAGAATTTGTTTCTACCCATTTGTAATACCTGGAGCATACCTCAACAATCCCTTGACATTTCCTGTTTTGCTGACTCAAAGTACTAACAGAGAGTAGCAAAAGAAATGCAAGTAATTTGAGCCTTCTGGGACTTCAGAGCCTTAAAGCAAGAAGTTCCTCCAGCTTGGAAAAAATGTGAACTTTGAATTTGTTGTCCACTACCGCTAGAAAGAGAGTTACAGTATGAAAAGTAATTGCCTGTAGGGATGTTCGGTATGTGTTCAACAACTGGATATCACAACATGGTTAGTGTGAAATTCATGGAAAATCTGTATTTTTTCACTTTCCCAGAATTTATAAAAACACTTTTATAAGTTACCACATTTTTAAATGCCATTCTGAGAGCGTGCCTACACTTCCCAAATTTTTCCAATTGAATTTTGAATGTATTTCAAAATTTTGTTTTAACAGAGATGAAAAAAATCCAGTAACAACAAATATAGATGAACTCTGAAAAATGCGCTGAGCTTGTGTAAGTAGAATTCACCACTATGAAAGTTAGAAAGGGCAAGGAACAGCATTAGATGGTGTAGGGAGCTCTTACTGCTGGTAAAAAAAAGCAATATGCAAAGAGACCAAAGGACGATTTTGCAATAAAAAATAAATATGCAAGCAGCTGCTATCAACACTGATAGAAATTAAATGCCAGCCTAAGTGGGATTCTCAAAGGCACTCGGCACTGGTTTAATTTATTTTCTGCTGCAGTGGATGGGACTTTTGCTGGTGAGGTTAGCTGAAACCATGCTTCTGAAAACACTGCCCTGAAATCACCCCTACCTCTCCTGCTCCTTGATCCTGGAAAATATCCATATCATCTTTACAACAAAAACTTCAGGACGGAAAATGTTCCTTTGCTGTGTGACCTTGCAGCAGCAGCAACCGCGCTGATACAAGAGCGGGGTTTTTTTTAGAACGTGGCCTCACGGGTCATTCCCTCTCTGCCCCTCCAGCAGATGCATTTATCTTGTTTCAGGTAAATCCTGTGAGCAGAGCCCGTCAGGCCGAGACTCTGGACCGGAAGAGAGTTGTTCATCTTTGACAGAACAAAATGTGTGCAGCTGAGCTGAAACTGTGAATCGAGTTTCATTTTCTCTTTGCTCTGCCCCTCTACGCTAGTTCTGACCTGACCCCGTCCCCTCAGGGTGCCGGGCGGTCGCTGCCTTCTCCTCTCTCCAGCCATGTGGTGGTCCAGCAGAGGTGCAACCCTGCCCAGTTGCTCGAGACATCCAGTGTGAGAAGTGAGGAGAGGTTTACAACAGTGTAACTTTTTTTTTTTTTTTTGTGGCAGTTGCGCACCATTAGGATTCTGACTTTCCCACCAAGCCTCCCTCTTCCAAACGAAGTACAACCAGAGTGCTCACCTGATCCCCTGCCCATGTACAATCACTAGTGTGTGTAGTTACCACTCAGCACACCACTCAGTGTGGGAAAACAACTAGGGCATGCCAGAGATGAGGACTCAGGAGAAGCAGGAGCATGGAGTGAAATCCTTGCTTCTGTTACTGTCCACCGCAGAAGGGCTCGACTGAAATGTGCATCAGCCGCATGGGGTGGTGGGGGAGTAACCTGGCCACCTTGAACAGCTGTGGCAATAGCCATACTGTTTCCCAGACCGTGGCAGCTCTCTGAAGCCGAATGCCATCCGGCCTTGCTTTCCACGCAACAGCAGCCCTCGGTCCATACATCTCCAGCAGATCTCCTTGTGAGCTTCAGCTTTAATTTCCCTCCGAGCCGGATTACGCCACCGCAATGCAAGCAGGCATTCAGCTCCCCGCTCCCGAGCAGACAGACGTGGCGAGGGTACGGACTCTTTTCCTCTGAAACAACGGGAGGGAAGAGTCCCGTGGTTTTCATTCCCTGCCCAAATTTAAGAATGGCACAAAGCCAAGGAATAGCATGGTCTGCGCACCTATGCGAACCGCCGCTGAGGGATATAATTTTCTAATCTTCACAGCAGCCCTTCACACGAGCCTAGGAGACTGCAGCTCGGCAGCTGGTAACACTGTTTTCTCAAATATTCACCGGCATAAAACCACGCACTCTGCATTTAAGCTCAAACTCACAGAAATGGTACTAATACAGAGCGTTCCATTTTTACTCATTTTTTAAAGAAGAATCACACACATTTTGATTCTGGTAATGCGAATTCTTTTTTCACACCCGCACCTCTGAAACTGCGGTTAGCAACAGTGTGATTTCACATTCAATACTTCTCTCTTACGGTTTCCTTTTACCATCTATATCACGAATTAGTCCTTTTTTCTCCATTTTCTAAGAGAAGAAAGCATTCTTAAGGAGAGGTTAAAATTAAAACCAAAAAACTCCCTTCCTCTTTCCTACTCCCCAAATCTAATAGTGAAAATTTATTCTGTTTTAGTGCAACAGGTCAGTACTGTCATGATGTCACTAGGCATGTTCATGATGTTGCATAAAATTAGAGATACATTACTAATTCTAACCTTAAGAAGAGTCTGTTACAAAATTGTCACAGATTTGTCATACAGGGTGGATCCTGGAAAAATAATAAAAAAAATTTCAATTTCCCCTCGAGTGAAAACAAAAAAATGCCCTGATTTAAACCTATGACTGATTCATATTTGGAAAATAAGCAGCTTCTGTCCACAGGGATGTCATGACTTTTGTGCTGCAGCAGCTTCCTGGATGTAGGCTGTTGAAAATGTGGCCCACCTAGTACAAAGAATTAAGGTGAAGGAATAAGTGCATCAAGAAATCAATTGCGCCTTTATAGAATACATGTGTATGCTTAAAGTCCAAGTTTCTTAAGGTTAATGCATTAAGGATCAGAGTTGGGCACAAAAGCGAATCAATTGAGAGGTATCAAATATAGTAAGCTACCAGTGCTGAAAGTAGCAAATTGGTTCTGACTTGTGCAAGTAGTCCACACCATATGCCTTTCCATTCTATTGTTTCAGTGAATCGCTTGAGTAAATAAATTCATTGCACCATCGTGAGGAAACACACATGGAATTTGCTTTACCGCAAGGCAGAATGTAACTCGGTAGGTGACCCAAATGGATGAGCAACAGAGCTGTGGGGAGCTTCAGCGGAGTTCTTGGAAAGCCACCGTATTTGCTGCAACAGTAATTAGACAAGAGCTGGCAAGAGCTAATGGTGGTGCAGCTTTAAATAAAACTTGGTACTTGTTAAAATGCTTTGGATAACGGTTGATACTCTTTGCTCAATATTCTTCATTGTTCCAACAGCCCTGAAAGAAGAGTTGCAAGAACTCCGAAAAAGTTCCCATAGCAACAGCAAGGAGACAGGACTATTTTTTTCCTGGCCCTGGGTGAACAGCAACAACATGCAATTGCGGTAGATGGGCCCTTCCTGCGCCGAGCAAATCTACTCTGTTTTGCAATTTCACACAGAAGGGCAATATTTTCACTGCCCCCCCAAAAGATATGACTGCCTTTTCTGTAAAATTATTATATTATTTTCCCTCTAAGGAGGACAAAGAGCCTCTTTTTATCCTCAGGAACAAGAATGATAAAACAACAGCCTGCACGCATGCACGTCCCAGGCTGCAAGTAAGGCCAGCAATGAGGCTTGATGACCACCTCCTCACGGAAACTCCTTCAAATCCGCACCTAAGCAGGTGGGGTCCACCCGCCCGCGTGCCCCAGTTTTGCTCCCAGCTATTGGAATATTCCCAAGGGGCTTCATGTCTCTGCAGGGGCTCTGGGGTACCCTCCAGCCCTCTCACTGCTGCTGCGGTCAGCAGCGTGCGACTTCCCCAGAGGATTCCCAGTGCGTGGACTTACCCTTTTACACAGAAACAGAGATGATGGGCCAGGCTACGAGATGAAGTGAAATGGCCTGCTTGGACCTCCCTAGTTTAAGATGACCCTACCCGATCTTTTGTAGCTGCCTTCAGGAATGTAAAGCTGAACCACAGAACCTGCAAAAGTTGTCACAACCGTCCTGAGGTTCGCACACTTCTCTGGGTATCGTGAAAGTTTTATTTACAACAGGCTTTTATGCATGAGCGTAGCAATACTTTCTAACGCAGACCTGCTGTAACACCAAAACACAGAGAACCAGCAATTCGGGTATCCATGCTTCAAGAAGGTATTTCAGAAAACTGGCCGCTATTATTTCAGGATCTCCCAGTACATGTAAACAAACTACTCTCTTCTTAAGATGAAAATTTACTAAAAAAACAAATGTATGTATTACAATTTATGTGATCTCTATGTGTTGCATCTACACTGAGGCGTTAGAGGTATCTTCAGTGCTATACTTCATTTTCACTGTCATCCAAAAAGATCATTGATTTAATCAACTTTTTAATTAACTAAGCACAGTTTCTGCATACTTGATGTATCAGTTTTTGCAGCTCTTCCCTCATTCGGTACTTCCAACAGACTCCCTACATCAATAGGACTTTTTTAGTCAAGGTTACTAGCGCTTCAGAACTGTGCTCACAACCCCAGTATGAATTCTTACACATGCAAATGTAGGAAACTGTTGGTCCCAGTACGTGTGTATTACATTCAGTGTGCCAGACCGGCCTATACTAGCCTATTTTGACTAGGGGCTATAACTATGCCTACACGACGGCTCTTGCCCACATCGGTTGTTTTTTTTTTCCATCACGCTAACCGGTACAACTGGTAGATCAGGCCCTGACCCAAGTGCAAAGGAAATGGCAACGCAGTAAGACTCCTGTGCTCTGGGGGTTTCCCTTTCACCAGCACTCCCCTGGTTGTTCTGGCTGACGCGGCTGCTGTGCACGCACAGAGAGAAAGGTCACCAGCCACGGCCCCGGTGCCTGTTAGAACCGCCTGACCATGCCGAGTGGTTTCCTTGGTGCAGTTCTGCAGGCATTTGGGCGTTTGTCTGGAATTTCTTACCAACAAGGAAACAACAACAAAGATTTAGATGAAAAACTGACTAAAAAAAAATAACAATTTTCTTCCTTCAGAAACAGAAGTTTTTTGAAAAATGCCCTTTGTTTTAAAATTCTGAAAAAATTAAACATGAGAAATATTTTGTGGAATTTTTTAAAAATCCATTTTTTTCTCTAAACAGCTCTGAAGAATTTTCAGCCACGTGAAAGAGTTTATTCCAAAAGACTCATTCCTCTACGAAGGTGCCTGCTTGCCAGTTTACACTGCAAGAATTTGAACAGTGTAGGACCAACAAAATGTACTTACAGAGAAGGCTTTCAAAGAAAGTTCTAGCACCTATGACTATCAGGCAGCTATCAATACTAAACTACTATTCTACACAGAGTTAGGGAAATGTTTGCTCTCATATACAGCAGTAACTTCATTAGTAAATGACGTCACAGCGGTGCACTTTGCATAAAAAGCGAGCCAGACCCATATTCTTTCTCCTTGATTTTAAACACCAACGTGATAGATGAGAAATGATCAAAAAATGAAGAAGCCAATGTATTAGCCGACAAATTTCAGGGAAGCTCACAAGAGTTAAACCAGGCTGCAGAGCCCTCCTCCTCCCCTGTATTTGTGTGTCCTCAAACAAGGGTGCTGAGAAGAGCTCAAGCACTGCTGCCCCTTCCCCCCGAAGTGATTGAGCATGCCCTCAGCTCCCATAAAGTCAGCCTGACAATCCCGAGGGAGGCTGAAATTCCCATAAAAGGATCATTCCAAATCCCCGGGATAAGTTTATTTGGCATGCTATTCAAGCAAAAGGAGCCTTGCAATTGTTTTCCTTGACCTTTTAACCCGCTTTTCTTATCCCAACAGAGGTCAAAGGACAAGAAGCGGGCTCCCCTCCCCCAGCCCCTCCCTCCCCTAGCCCCTGAGCACACCGGGGCTCAAAGGGAAGAGTTTAACCCTGGCAGCCAGAACCAGATGTCTGCAACGCGAAGGCTGGGGGAGGGAAGGGAAAGGAAGTGTAGGAAAGGTGACTCGAAGCTGGTATTTATTTAATTGATCATTAAGCCTGGAAAGGAGAGAAAAATCGAAGAAAGTTCTCCTGCAGGCAAAGAAAGTAATGGGGATTAGGGCACTTTGTGTGTTGATGCTGATATAATAGTATTTTTTCTCTGCTGGTTTTAGTGGCTCAAACCTTAGCAATACTTCAAGCCATTACATCTGACTCGGCGCTGCTCTCCAGGAGGCAGAGGAGAGGGAAGCGCCTGCGAGGGGATTTCATCGCATTTGCGTTCCCCTACAGAAACCAGAAATAACCCCGCGCTCTGTTTATGTTCTGAAGCACCCTCGGTTTCGGCTCTCGGTGGAGCCGCAAACCCCTGAAGAGGAGGAGGAAGGCCGCTCTGAAAAGGGGGCAATGCCCGCAGGGGCGAGAGGCGGCTGTCGTGCCCAGCCCCAGGGCTTGCTGCCGGGGCAGCCCTGAGGACAGCCCCTCATACCGGCCCCTCGTGCGGGCCGGGCCGAGCCCGCTGTGCCTGCCCACGTACAGAACCACGGAATCACGGAGGTTGGGAAAGACCCTTAAGATCATGGAGTCCAACCATTAATCCAGCACGGCCAAGTCCAACACTAAACCATGACCCTAAGCACCACATCTACACATCTTTTACATACCTCCAGGGATGGGGACTCAACCACTTCCCTGGGCAGCCTGTTCCAATGCCTGACAACCCTTTTGGTGAAGAAATTTTTCCTAATGTGCAACCTAAACCTCCCCTGGCGCATCAGGCAGCCATTTCCCGCCTTCCACGCACCTTCCCTGGCGCTGGTGATGGTGGACAAGATGGAGGCCCCAGGTGGTAGCTGATGTGGCTGGGGGGGCTCCCCGGCACTGGAAGGGCCCAAAGGGCACCGGGGCTCTTTGCTGGTACAAGAACCCGGTGTCGCCTGCGGGCCGGCTCTCCCACCGGGCACCGGCAGCGCCCCACCGAGCAGCCTGAGGGGCAGGCCGCGGGGGCCACACCGGCCCAGGCCCAGGGGCAGCGCCCAGAAGCCGCGGCCCCCACCGCCGCCCCCGGGGCGTCTCCCTCCCCGGCGGGCAGTGCCCCTCTCTTCGAGGGTTGTCGGTACCGGCGCGGCGCGGCGGGAGCCGCCGCTGACCTCGCCACAAAGAGCAGGTTCACTCCCCCGCCCCCCCCGGCCCCGCCGGCGGGAACACGTGACCCCGCCGGGCGGCGCAGGGCGGGGGGAGGGGCGCGCGCCGGGCCGCGGGGTGGGGGAGGGGCCGCCCCCGCGCCGCCTCGCCGCCTGAGCGGAGAACGTGTTGCTTCAACCAGACTGCCTAAATTTACAGTTTCCTTCTGCGCCCGGGGCGGGCGGTTGTTCAAACACGTTGTCGGGAAGCCGGGGACGGGCCCCCCCTGCCCCGCCCGGCGGCGGAGAAATTAAAACACCACCTCAAGAAAGAGGGGCCGGCAGGCGCCGCGGCCCCTCGGCGGGCGGCGCCGCCATCTTCCCTGCCCGCCCCGCCGCAGGGCTTCCCTCTAACCCCCGCACCTCGCCCCGCTGCCCGGAGGGATTGCGGGCGGCAGGGAAGGTTTTACAAAAATAAAGGAGAGAACGGGCGAGGGGGCGGTCTGTGATCGGCTCCGGGCGTGTATGGCCGGGTGCAGCGGGCGGCCTGGGGCTCCCTCGCAGCCTGAGCCTCTTCTCCCGCCGTGGCGCGGGCCTGCCTTTCACCGGTCAAACCTGTATTCAAGTTTTCCTATGAAATGTTCAGGCAGGTTGTGCTGAGGGGTAGTTAGCACGCTGGAGCATCGCTGTAAATCTCCTTACTTTGGTTCAAAACCAAACCGAAACGGAAGAAACGTGTGTTTCTGTAACTGGATGTAGCAGCTCTTTCTCTGTCCCAGTAACCTATCGCTTACGCTGTGGGTGCTGCAAAAATGGCGCCAACTATGTGGTTTGAAGCCAAGAAAACCATGCATTCAGTAGGTCACATTTACATTCACAAAACACTGCTTATATGTTAGAGTATTTGCCTGTAAATTTTTGAGCCGAATAAGGAGGTGGGGAAAAGGGAAGGTGCCCTAGAAACCTTGATGTAAGGTGTGGGAGGCAACCCATGAATGCCTCTCCAGTCCGGATGGCGATGGTGTGTAGGTACTGCACCGCCTCGTGTGCTGAGAACGGGGAAAATCCCTCACGGGGCAGCTTCACCTGAATTATTTGGGGATCTTATGCACTGGGAGCTTAAAAGCATTTGGACCAGGTGAGGTCCCGTCCTTCCCTCACCAGATCACAGCAAGGGCTGTAGCCCTTCGCCCTCTGAGGTGACTCTTCTGATGCATAGCCATGAAAACAGCCATCTTTCTTACGCTCCTTATGCCAATTGCCCTGTGCAGTACCAAAATCTGCGAACCCCACTCCGGCTTTTCTGCACCATGATCTTCCACGTCAGCCCAGAAGGAGCTGGCAGAAGAAACAGCGTGCTGAGCCGCCCATCATCAGGGGACCTCCTGGCAACCTCAGCCAAAACAACAAAAAGAGGGATATAATTTCTTTGTGATACCAATGCATCACCTCTTGTCTTTCCTGAATTTTTCCCAAAATATTCACTAAACTAAAACAAAAAAAGAAAAGAAAAAAAGCCAAAGTCTGTCAAATGCTGCCTGGAGTGAACAGATTCAAGGAGGTCTCTCTGGAGACCCTGGGACAGATCATAGAGCAAAGTCAATGACGGTATGAAGCTGCGCTGCAAGAGTGCACTGTGAAACTTGTTCCAAGGGTAAAAGTCAGACTGGTGTGAGTGATGTGGTATTTCATGGGGATGTAAAATTAGGATACACGCAGAGGGCCAATTTCTCTGCTGACCTAATCTAATGCCATTCCAGTAATCTCAGAAAATTGCACTGATTAATAGAAGAAGTGACTCCAATCCTGGAACGATGAGAGCGGTATTGCAGCAAAAGCAAGTAAAGGAAACTGTAAAGTTCAGGCTTGGTGTAAACTGATGTTTACTTAAAATACTAATCATGTCCATAATTAACATAGGATCAGTTCAGCCCATGAGGACTTATCAGTGTTATTTAAAAGCTTTTGGAATTAGCTTTGAGTGTTAGAGCGGCACCGGTAGAAAAAACGTTAACATCTACCCCTTTTCTTACTAATTTAAACTTGCTATGCAGCTTAAACCCCAACTCGCATAACAGCTGAATTTGGCAAGTTAGCTTTTGTTGGGCTGTTTTAGCACATTTCAAGAGTCCTAAATATAATTTTAGTGTATCAACTCTTTTTAAGAACAAAATAAGGAAAAGGAAAGCTTTTTTGTGTGCTTGAGAAAACTGAAATGGCTATCATGAGTCTAGCATTCATATTATACATTCTGATAAACCATCTTTTGTGGAAATAATTATTAAAACATATTTTTATTTTTATAGACTGTTTGATTTCTTTTGCTGCTGGAGGTATGTTGCCCAGTCTGTTGTCTGAAAGAAACTCATGACAAAATGGGCAAACTGACAGGAAAATAAGACCTAACGATGGAGAAAATCCAAATGGAAAGCCTGCTGCAATTTGACGAGGATCCACCAGAATCACTGGACACATTACAAACACCACTAATGCCTGCAATCTCAACCAAAGTCATAAACTACTTTTTTTAAAGGGCTGTTGAAAATTCATTGTATAGCTAAACAAAATACAATTATTCTGTCCTGCATTGTTTGGGATTTTATTATTCAGTTTGCCCTGCTAATGCATATGCAGTCTTGTTTATCTAAGCTCGGATATCAACAAGCTTCAGTTTTTGCCCAGGATTTTTTCTGAGCAGTTACTGTGTAATGGAATGAAGTGGGGCGGCCAGAACCACAGGGTCCTAGGCGTTCTCTCCCTGCTTAAGTAAAATAAAGTACTCTCAGTGGGCTATATCAGGAAAACTAAAAAGAAAAATACGCAACTGCATCAGTCACGGTTATAGATCAAACTGTGTTTGTGTGCATGGGTGTGTAAGTGCATACTGGTGTTAAGTGTTAATGTGTTTAGTTCTGTAAAGAACGTTCCTGCTACACCGTAACAGGCAAGAGCTTCACATTCAGTACTGGAAGTTGCCTGATAGCAGAAAACAGAAGCCTTCCCAGTAGCTAATCACTGCTTTTAAAAATACGTCAATTGCTAATCCTTTTAAACGAGAAATATTTTTGTCACAGGGGAAATACAAGTTCTCTTAGATTTGCTGGGCTTGGGACCACAAAATCCATAGTGCCCTTGGTGGATGTTTATTCCAAGGGAAGGCAAGAAATGTAATTATTATTTTCCCTTTGGGTTTTGTTGTGTTGATGTGAGCATCCATAAATAGTTTAAGATAACAGTCGTTCTGTAATATTCTGGGTAGTTATGGTGGGATATGCTGAATCATCAGGTCCTTTGGTCACCTTGCCGTCTTCCTTTTCCCCGATAGCTCCTTGTTTCTAAGGCTGTCCTAGCCCATCTCTCCCTTTTTCCCCTTACTCCGCATGGGGAGATTTTGATTTTATTTTGCCATAGGCTGTATATTGCAACTCATCCGCTTGTATTGACACTGAAGCGGAGTGTTGAAAAGTTGGGGTGCAGCTGGCTCTTGGTGTGAACACTAGACAACCTGCAGTGGTTCCTGACTTCTAACTATATTATGAAATCTCACATACAAAAGGTAGAGCTAATATTTCTTTCTGTTTACGACTGAAATTAAATCCTGCTTGTTTTCAACAAGCATTCCTCATTTCGTCTTTTCAAAGCCATGAGGATTGTTGACCTACTTTTCAGGTGGAAAAAAGAGACACAGAGGCAGCAAGCTGTTTTGTAATATGCTGTAAAATGATTTCCCTCCACAAGGACATAAACAGTTATTTACATTCAAATATGACTGGCCTTCCACATCTGAGTAGCTCCTTTGATTCCTCAGATGTTGCTTTCTGAAGTGAGTGGTCACAGATTTAGGGGAATGCAGCATTTGCTCCTTTAAAACGAATCTGTAGCATGTCTGTTTTTTCCCGCTGATTTGAAAGCAGATTTGTTGTTGTTTTTCTGGACTCGTATTTTGGGGGGTTCAGACAAGGGCTCAGATATATATGTGATCCTTCAGCCTTCAGGCCAAGACGAATTTAACTGTAGTGCATTTATGAGACCTGTGGGTGTGATCAAGAAGCAGGTTTTCAGAATCAATTAAACGATGGCGTGGTGTGCTGGAGAGGGAGGCAGAGGATCTGAACCGAGTCTCTGCGTGGCTGATACCATTTGGAAAGGGTCTCTGCTGCAGAGGATCAGCAGCCTGTCATTCGCCGCCTCCCACTTCAGTTTCACCCCATCAGTAGAGAAGTCAAGTCTGGAACGCAAAAGCTACTTTCTCAGATTTCCCTCTGACATCCAGTACTGAATGTACCTTCTGTGTCTGAACTGAAAATTTCATCACCTTTTTTATTCTTCTGATTTCTCTCTCCCTGTTTCGTTCCTTACATAAAGCAGAAAACGCACGCGAGGAAAAGCAGCCAGAAGGTCCCTCAGTCGAGAGGGGGGCTGGGATGTTGTTCAAGACAATTACTCTGGGAGACTGTGGAGCTATGCAATAGCAAAGCCAAAGGAGCCCTGGGGAATTACATCAGCTTTTTTTTTTTCTCCTAAGGGGAAAAACCCTGAATAGGGTTATGAGCTGTCTAACTCTAATCAGCACTGTCCTAGTTCACAGCAAAGCATGCAGAATGAACCAAGAGCAGAGCACACACAGGTTCTGAAACACACTGTTTTCAAAAACCAAGGCACACAATTTCCTGTGAAGCCCTGAAGAATGGAAGGGATAATACGAAACGCAGGCTTTTTCCCAGTAATCCTCTCTGTGTCTACTCTGTTTCACCTTCAGTCTCCCTTTGTCTCCTTGCTGTCATTCATGACTCAGCACCACCTTTCATAAAAACCCTGTGCCTCTCTCTAACACGCTGACAGCCTCGCGCTCCCCTTGCAGGACTGCAGATCTGCTTCCTTTGTCTGCCCACATAACCTGACTCATCTCTTCTTGGACACTGGCCTTGGCCACTCGCTTCCTGACAGTATAAAATACCACACTGGGTCCAAGAAAAATGAAATTCCACTCAAGGACATTAACGTTGTAGGATTACTCAGCTAATTGCAACGCCAACGGAGCGTCAGGTTTCAGCAGCACCAGGAGCTGGTACCTCCCGGCCTTGTCTCCCAGCGCCCTGCAAGAGAGCTGCTGGCTGCAAGGGGCTTGAGCCCGTGCTAAAAGCTCAGTCCTGCTTCCTGCAGCCTTGTGCCACCTGCACAGCTGGACATAAAAGCCAAAAACCCCCTTCAGCTCTCCTGCTATGCGGTGGCAGCACCCACTGCGAGTACTTTCTTTTGCTTCCACATCACTTGGAGCGCCGTCTCTGCAGGGCAGACATTTTGCTTCGCTTTGTGATTATCCAGCACCCCCCACCTGTGACAATAACGAAAGATTTAAGCAGTTGTCAGCCTAATGGTTCTGACATGCAGACAAAATGAAATAACTCAGAGTGGAGCTGGCAACCAGGAAACTTCAGAAACAAATTGATCTGGCAAGGAGTTTTCATTATGCTTCAGGGAACAGGTTGATCTGACAAAAATAGAAGTTGGCAAATAGATTACCTCTTGGAAAACGGCACACTGAGGTGGTGCAGTGAGATGAGGGGTGGTGTCTGATCTGGCTCCAGGAGGTGGGGTTGGCTGGCTCGATGGAAACGAGGAGATCGAGCCCTCTTTGGAACAGAGATTTTGTCACTTGCGTGTTTCATAAAGCACCGTGCAGGCTCGCAGCTTTCTCCCACGGCTCCGGTCGCAGTCAGGAGGCTCTGCCAGGGCACATCAGCCCTGACTTTCTGCAGCTCGTTCTGCTCTCGCTCGACACCATCATGGTGTCTGCGTGCTTCTGACCTTTCCTCCCTCTGTCGCACGGGCCTCTGCTCCGCCTCAGCTTCCCTCCTGAACATGGCCAGAGAGGGTGAAGAGCCCTGCAGGAGATGTTGCCCAAATTGCCCAATTGTGGTAGCTGCTGTCATGTGTACCATACGTTTTTATGCCTGCAAAACATCCAAATGTTTAATGTCGGGAGTTAAGAAGCTGTTTATAACCTGATATATAAGCCTCTTGTGTTGCTGATGGGGACACCAGGCCTCCATGACGGTTAAAAGATTCTTACTGTGCACAAAAATTTCTTGCCATCAGTATAAAACATGCAAAACATTCATTCTCTTAAAAAAAATCCCCTTGCATTTCTAGTAATTAAAAATAAATTCACTGTCTCCACCTGTGAATAGAATCTTCTAAAAAGTAGCCTGTTCTTTCTGTAAATTGTTCCACTCAGCTCACTCTCGTGGTTTTTTTTTTTAATGATTCATCTTTCAGCTACTCACTGTTACCTTATATGGTCTCCCTATATGTCTAGGCTTTTTCTTCATGAATGGTATTCTCCGTACCCTGTTTTGATGCTTGGTAAGAATAATAACTTCTTACTGTTTTATAACAGTATAGGCATGAAGGTTTTTAAAAAAAAATTAGCCAGGATGTTGTATTTCACAGAATAAGTACTGTCAACTAAATGATTTAGCTAAGTTGTATAAAAAGAATAAATATGGGTCTCAAAAGTTGATCAGAAGTCCTTGGATATACTGTGGGAAAAAGCTAAATACTTATGTCACGGCACATACCAACATTTTTCTACATATCTAAAGATGGAAAAATAGGAAATAAAAAAATCATTACAGAAATATTACCTTGTTTATCTTTTACTATGGTCATAATGATGTATTTCAGTTAACATTAATGCACTATAATAGAAATTAGTGAACATCACGGTCAATGCATTGCTGCAGGGCCCTTATTCATGATTTGGGAAGCCCTGTGGGCCCTTATACTTTCCTGCTAGGGTAAGAATATACTTTTCCAGGAGAATAAGCATTCGCAAGGATGACAGAAGAGTAGTGTAGTAGATCAAACACAGACTATATATAGGAACTCTTGCAATTTTTGCCTTTTCTCCTTTTCTTACCGTCTTTCTGACAATTTCATGGTTTCCTGCTGGCAATCCATCTGTTGCACTTTAAGTTAAGGTAATGTATAAATCTTGCAGTAGTTATGAAAGCATTACAAGGGAAAGGTCTATTTTTGATTTTTTATGTTATAAAGCAGTTTGGAAAATACACAGATAAAAATGCCTAACGGATAACGATGACAAGCTGTTATAATAATAAACACAAACACATTATTCTACCAGGAGAACTTCACAAACGTATTTCAGTTGTGTGCAGCTGTTAGTAATGAGTTGTCCACGTCAGTGACATCTAGATTTTTTTGTGTTACAATTACTGTGTAATCCAGTCATGGTTCTGAACACTTTAAACCATTTCTTTTAATTCACATTATCTTTCACTAGTCAACATTGAATGCTATTATATTTTTGCCCAAACCATAGTTTCTGGAATTCCTCATGAATTTGGGATTGATGAATCTAAATAGTTTTGTATGATTTGGGATAAAATATGCCACATTTTTCTTTTGTTTAAAAATGCCATCTTATTCTTGGTTTTAGTCTTTAGCTCAAATCAAGCTCAAATACTTCTAACCAGTGCATTGATTATATTTAAAAGGTTTGTCACAGAGAATTTTCTAGGTCTTGGGATGCTTAATGTGTTACGTGCCACAGTTTAACTCAAGGTTTATTACCCAGCCTGTGAAAACAGATCAAGTTAGCCTAAAAATTTGTTGATTCAACACCAGCTTTGATGAGTAACTAAAGAACAGTTATATACTTGCAGTCTGTCGAGTCTTAAGCCAGGCTAAAGTTACATATTTCATGAGAAATACCTTATGAACTTCTGAACATAAATTACTGTGCGTGATGAGGACTGCAATATGATTTAGAGTTTGAAAGACATGGCAAAAACTTGATGAAAAGACTTACATTTTATATGGTAGCTTTGCCTTATCTTCTGTCATCTTTAAAGCCAATCTGAAGAATCACTGAATCAAAAAAAGGAGCTCTTCATTTTCTCTCTTTCCTCCATTTGCTCTTCCTTTCTCCTGTCTCCTGTCTCCTTCCCCTTCCCATTTCCCTTTCCTGTTTCCCATTTTCATTTTCCTTCACCAAAAGTGAAAAAAGCTGGTTTTTATGTAAAAAGAAGTATATCCTTCTTCTACTTTGACCTGAATCAAGACCAGTAAAAGATTATATGAGTTAGTTTCTGTAGTATTAGTAGTTATAATATAGTGTGAGTAGCTGGAGGGTGAACAGACGAGGGGAAAGAACAGAGTCAAGCCATTCCTGCAGTGAACTCCACCAGCCGAGAACTGGGTGAGCTGGGGACTCTTTCCATTCTTAAACCACCTTTCCTGAGAAAAAAGAAAGCATGTGAGCTTTAAACAGATATGCATATTTTTAAATAATTACCTTGACTATTTTCTGTATTCCAATTGTTCATTACCCAGATCTTTCTGAGAGAAAAAGGAAGCGTTCCATTGCTATATTATCTCTTCTGGAAGTTTTTACAGCCTGTTCTTTGCAATATCACTATCATTTTCACATTGCTTCAGTTTCCTTTGCCCCAAAATTTTACAGGTGTATTTTTCAGAAGCGTGAATTTGTGTTCAGTCATAGGGGAAAAAGAGCCTGAAATGTTATGCTTTCATGAAAATGTGAAGAAAAGAACTCTTTTTTTTCGTTTTGATTCTCCTGAAATTTCTCAGGCAAATCTCGTTGTGTGATCGCTGCTACTAACAAAGAATTGAAGCAGTATGAAAAGAATAAGGCAGGAGGGGAGGGAAGGAAGAGGAGGTGGTTGATTATGAATGTGAAAGCTTTATTTACACACACATGAACAATCAGCAGCTTTGAAAAAAAGAATGCAGAAAGAAGCGCACACACACATTTTTTACATTTCTGTATGCATAATGGCCCTCTGAAAGAATCAACCAATTTGGTAATTTTACTCCACAGAGGGTTTGTTATGCCTGTAAAGAGGCAGTATTTTGAATGACGCTATGTTTTTTCTTCTTTAGGCTGAGTGCTCATGAGATTAAGTTGACAGAAGGGGGATTTTTTTCCTGTAGTCATTCAGCACTCAGCATCACGCCAGGCTGGTTTTGAGGGAACATACAGGACAGTTGCCTCGTTTTCCGCAAAGCATCCACAGGTCAGACGCAAGATGGGTTGAACAGAGTTCCGCTGACAGATCTCAGAAGCAGCCCATAAAGGGGAGACACAAGCGAGTAGAGGTGGAAGTACAGCAACACATCATGCCGCTGTTGTGCTGTCGGGAGCAGATCACCCATCACCAACCCATTGCTGTCTCCTGATCATCCTGCACCCACATATTTGGAGGTTGATCTCCGGGTGGTGGCTCTGGTGGCAGTGGCCTCTTGTCACATTTAGCACACGGCGGCTTCCCCTCAGGTCTTAGAGGTGTTGTGGGCTAAAGTGGAGTCCTCCAGGGCTTGGTCCCCGCTATGCACTTTGTTCTGCAAGTTAGGAACAGCTGGCAATTGGCAGCAAAGACCGCAGTGTAGTGAATTATGATCCGTGACTTTGCTGCATTGTCTAAATCACTCAGCTCAGCAAAGAGAGTTGAATACTGGGCAATGAGCATCCATATAACAGCATGTTAAAATCATTAATAAGAGATGATGAAGATGAGGATCATGTCTGTGCTTTTTTTTTTCTTTTTTTTTTCTGAGGAAACTTCATGTTTTTGCCAGTATTGATGGTGCTTTGTCACTGATAGTGGTAGGGTGGCTGATGTAGGCTGATGCAGGCTTTTTAATCACCACAGTAGTCAAGGCTGGCAGTATGTCTATGCCAGCAGCACAACTGCAATGAAGCCTAGCATAGGCACTATTTAATGTCGGTCGATCAACATTTGAAGGAAGAAGATGATTGAGATTAAGAGTCAAGAAAAACCTATCACTGTTCTCCTTTTTGATCTGCTTTGCTGGGGAAATTCCTCCTTGGAAAGGCTTCCAAAGAATCCCCTCATGAATATATGCATGTGTACATATGTGTGGGTATGGGGGATGTGCAGGTGAACACACGTATGAGTAGAGGGGTATCCACCTGCCACATTCTTGCTTCCTTCCTTTTGGGCTGGGAGTCAGAGAGAGACCAAGACGATTGTTCATTAAATTCGACAGAAAAGGCCCTTCTTCAACCTGCTTTGGATCCTTTTGAAATTAGGAGGGTCAGGACTGAGTGGGCCCAGGAGCTTGACTTTTGGAAATTTCTTCTAGGGAAGGGGAAAGGCTGGAGGAACCAAGAATGGGTGTGCATGTGTGCGTGTGTGCGTGTCTGTGCGTGTGCACGTGCGCTCTGAGCTGTGTTCCTCAATACGAGATTTCTCATTAGAGGCAGGCTTCCCTCTGTTCTGCCTATCCATCTGCTTTCACTTTGATTTGTAGTTAGGGCTGGAAGATATATACGTGTGTAGCGAGGTGCGGGTAGGTGTTGTGTAGGGCACAGTGCTATCAGTAACGATGCACTATTAATTTGGTGGGTGTCCGTGTAAGGCTAGACAGGCACCTGGGGCTGCTGCTTGCCTGTGGCAGGGTCTTGACGTAGGTCCGAGGCAGCCCGTGACCTGTGCTCCAAAGTCACAGGACCCTGTTTCAGAGGGTCAAAGGGCAGGCCGTAATTCTTTTGTGCCAAACACCTTGCTAGGCTTCTAGGTAATCCCAGGGAACATTGGGATGTTATTTGTTGATGGCTGAGTGCGAGAGGTTTTTCTTGCCCTTAGTTCTTGCGAGCAACAAGACCAAAGGCCTCTCACTGGGCTGTGCTGGCTGCATTGCATCCCTAGTTTTCCTCTCTCCTGTGAGAAACAGTATTTATTTAGAGCAATTGAAGCTGGAAAAATCCATTACAATTTCAGTGAAATTTAGCTGTATTCACATCACTGCTTTAGATATTGTCAAATATACAACATATTTATTAATTGCTGCAACAGTATGCACAGTTAGGAAGTATGTGGTTAAAATAAAATGAGTTAATATTTGCCTTTCTTTAAAAATGCAGTGTTGCTATTGGGATGCAGTTGGAGTTGCTGCATCTCCAGAGAGAATCTAACCTTTTATTTAAAAATGCTTTCTACACAATATTTTAAGTCCTCTCTATTGATTTATCTAGAATGTTAAAAAATAATGTAATGCTGTGTTAGATACAGCAAGTAATCTTTATTTTGAAATTCATTATATTATGGTGAAGACACATGATTCTCTAGTGGTATATAGCAGAAGAAAATACATATTATGCAAAATATGCTGTGAAGGGTGGACGCTAAGAATACTAAACATTTTCTACTGTAATTCCTGTCATGACAAAACATCTCTCTTACTGATGAGGTTTGGATAAATATTTAAAAGTGAAACATTTTCCATGGAGAGATGCAGATTCAGTGGCATGAAAATAGTCTATGGACTTGCAAGACTTTGTTGAATTTCATGTTGAAAAAAATCCAACACATGCCAAAATAATCTGAATATTTTGCCTCAACTTTCAAAATGAAACTTTCAATTTTTTATTTCAAATGGATTTCCTGCCTAGAACTCTGCTTTCATTAAAAAAAATCTCAAAACTGAAATGATGTGTGCAACACTGACAGGATTTTCAGTTCAGTGACAACTGCTTTTTCTGTCCTCGTTCTCTTCTCCTCCCCCAGTGGATTTTTCAGAATTGCCGTCAACTAAAAATATCCATGATGTTGTAGGTCTGTGTCTGACTACTCCACAGATCTTTCCCTTTGCACTGTGGCGCTTCCACAGCTATCCCACACTGGATTTTCAAAATTTGCACAATTTCCAGTCATCTGTCTTACCTCCATCACACTGAGGTACCTTTTCTGTATACCTTACATCCAGTGACAGAGTTGGAGAAAACTCTGTGGGAGAAACTTATTTCCATTGGTTTGTTTAGGTTTTTCTCTACCTTCCCAAGGCTTCGGGTTTTAGATACTGCCCACTGTGAACTGTGCTGTTTCTTGGCAAGTTTTCCCATGTGTTTCATAATATGAGCAAGGCTGGGATGGTGCCTCCAAAATATCAGAGGTCCCTTTCCAGTGTTTGAAACACAGGAATTTTTTTTTCTGGCTCAAGCACCACTTTTTTTCTCCTTTCCATCCCAAAACATGGGACTGTTACAGGGACGGGAGGCAGCATTCCCGGCTGCTTCAGCTGACGGCAGAGTTTGGAGGTACTGGAAGCCCAGCTCTCCATTTCTATGCAGCAGGCATAAATATCACAGCTAAACGGCTCGTCAGAGCACGCACGGTTCTGCTGCACGTCTCCTGCGCAGCTGTGCCATGCAGCAGAGCAGTTGTGCAATCAAAAGCAGTTTAAGCGGTGCAGGGGTCGGAGCCATCAGCAAATCTGCAGTGTGACGGGGACCTACCTGTCACCGTCTGCCTCAGGTGTTATTTCACTCTCCATCTCACCTGTTGGTAGGATGCACTGATTGAACAGTGCGTTGTACCTAAGCAGAATGGCCTCAGTTGACAGCTAATTGCTTTAGATCAGAGGGGAAATGAAAAAGATGAAAAAGAGATGAAAAAGCGCAGTGACAGGGTTCTTCGTATACACATTAAAGTCCACAAAAGGTGGTTTGTTGCAGCTTCATGACGCGAAAGGCGCAAGACCTTCTCACTGTAAAGCAGTGTCGGTTCACTGATTTCAGTAGGAAAATGCTTATTTTCACCTCTCTGGAATTTCATCACTAACAGAGACTTGAAGTGGCAGTCTAGATCCCAAACCTCTCACTCCAACGAGAACAAATTGCAATCACAAACATAGAAGAGCGGTCGATAAATCACCCTGTAAGGGCTAACACGCAGCGGGAGGACGGACTGGCTCCGGATAGGGGGACAACTGTAGTTTCTTTACTGCTGTACACTGTGATGCTGATGTGGGGCCATTCCCTGAATGGGAAAACTGGGTTTTTTACATCAACACAAGCCATGTTACAACAGCCTTTTACTCTCAGACATGTCTCCTTTGCAGAGAACCAAGAAATGGCTGTGTCAGTCCCTCTATGTTTGGCGATTTCTTCAGGAAAAGTGCTTCTTGAAGCTGGCTTGTGCTGTCCAGGCGCACTTAAGTCAGACCAGAGGGGTCAACGTGTGGGCCCGCGGCAGCTCCCATTAGGGGCACTCAACATGTGCCCCGTCCCAGCGGTCTGCTCTGGCACCCATCTCAAAGCCCAAAGCGCTGGTAGTCGCTGCGTCTTTATCACAAAATCATAAAGGCACCATGCAGGAGCGTCGGGGGCTCCCCATGCTGGGTCAGGGCAGGGCCTGGCAGCCAGGGCTCAGCCCAGCCCCAGCCAGGCGCAGGGCGGCCGGGGGGCACCGGGGCAGCCCCAGCCCCAGGCATCGGGCACCTGCCTGGGGACGGGCACAGGTGGGCCCGGCCTGGTGGGGCCCATGGCCGGGCAGGGCAGGGCGGTAGGGAGCTGGGGACCGGCCCTGCTGCGGGGTCGCTGGGGCAGGGGCTGATGGCCCTGACATGGGGTCCTGGGCCCTGGGCAAGGTGGAGGAAGCCCGGGGGGCCAGTGATGCCCTCAGGGACATGATGGAAAGCAGGCAGATGGACAGACATGGCTGTCTCCTGTAGGTGATTTAGTGATAGGCTTATAGTAGCAGATAGAAAGACCAAATAGCAAGTATCAGAAGGCTTTTAATATATAACGTCTTATTTAGTCATTTTAGTTGAATCATTTATTTATGTGAACTGAAATGTGGCCCTTTAACTGTAATGTGTAGCTCTGGCACATGATCCGCTGTGCAGAGTATCTGACTCTCCAGGCAGAGCTGTTTATATTCCAGGATTTTCTAGGTTTCTCTAAGCTGTTTCTGACATATCTTTGTTAGATGGATTATGCATTTTATTTCTCATTCCTAACAGTGAAATACAAACCTCGTACTTAGGCATTTCCCACAAAGCAAAAACCCTCTGCAACTTAGAAGTGTTGAACCCTGATTTACTGTTCATGTGTGAACAAATAAATTCCCCAGAAATCTGTTGTTTGGAGCGCAGGGTGCACAGCTTGCCTCTGCAGCTGTGTGGCGTGCGGATGAGGTCATCCCCGCCACAGAGCCAGCTCTGTCTGCAGGCCTGCTGCCAAAAAAAGCCCCAGACAGCCTGGAAGAGGAAGGGAAAGCATGCACGGAGGGTCAAACATGGTGGTTTTTGTTATGATAAAATTCTGACTTGCAATTGCAAGCCGTGGGATTTGTAACATGGTCCTCCTCAGCAGCGGTGCTTCCAAAGCAGTTCCTCACCTACCTGAAGAGAGAGCGTGCAGTGGTACACACATCTGTTAGGAAGGTAGAAAATCAAGTCAAAGCAAATAATTCGAATGTGTACGTTAGGACAATTCATATGAAAATGCAGATAAAGATATGTGGTCATTACTCTTACTCTGTCATGGGTTATCCAGTTCAGTTCTAGAAACAGAATGTTTTTTTGGTGACTTTTTTTTGAGTGGTGCTTAAAGAAGATCCACAAGACCCTGCTGCAGGACCTAGTCTGAGTCTTTACGAACTCTGCATCTTTTGACACAAAGCAATATGTCAGCATGTGAACATACAGATGTTAATGTCCTAGTGTGAAGATGTTAACACATGTAACATTTTGTGCAACTTTATGTAGCCTTTTTACACTTTATAGTCATATAATTATGATAAACATTTTTATCTGCCCAGAAGCTCTGGGAACAAGCTCACTGAACTGTGGCTTAGTGAATGTTTGGACTTTCTTAAGGCAGAATATGATAAATTATTAGTAAAAAATGAAATACTTTTATGATGTTAGTGCTACTGGCAGTCTGGGAAGCTTTAGTTTCTTGGGCATGCCAACTGAAAAAGAGATGAAAGATTTTCTCTCTGTGTCTCCCTTTTCGTTTTTAAGCCCAAAACACAAAGTACAGTTACCCATAAAGCTGAATAAAAATAGTGTCCATAAAGGCCGAAAAAAAAAACCACCTAAGTAGAAAAAGGTTAGTAATGTGCTCTATTGCAAATGAAAAAAATCAATAAATGAGAAAACCTACTGAAATAGATTTAGACATGCTACAGTAAAGGAAAAACTGAAGAAAAAATGGAATCCTAAAGAATCTGCCAGTGCGTCAAGTCACGTCACACAAAGCACTGTGGTGTTAAGAAAGGATTTTGTGTGTTGCTGTCAATAAAACATCATCTAAATTATGCTGCAAACTCTTCCCCTGGTTATCCAGGGAGAGGAAAAAATCTTTAAACAAATAACCAGCCTTATGTAGGAATTCTGACCTCAGACCCATTCAATTTCACAGAACAGAAGTCTGTTAAAGGAGACTATGTTACATTAGAGACAAATTTGATGTGTCAGGTTTAACCCAGTTGCTATAAAGACTGGGATCCCATGGCACACAGAATGCTATGGCTGTAGCATACAGAAGAAGAGGTATTTCCAGGATATCATGGTTCCCAGGGCTTTACATTTGAATAATCACCAAAGAACAAACTATCATCAGTTGTGAATGATGTTCTGTCCAGTAATGCAATTGGAAGAAAATCCACTGTTTCCTGGAAATATATCTGTCTTCGTGAAAATGTTGGTTTCTTTTTTGCAGGATGGATAGCTGGTCATAACAAAAGCAACTGAAATAGATGATAGCTTGATGGCTGTAGCACTTATCTATAATAAGAAAACTTACAGTTTTTCACTTCTCATTATTCTGGGCTTGCCTTTCTTGCTTCTGTACAAAAAGTTATAAGTCTCCTTTTTGTTGTGTGGTGGAATGAAAATGCTTTCTAACACCATTATTTTACCTGAAAGTTTTCTTTTTGCAGTGGCCCACTTATCGCCTTTTAGTTATACAAATTGTCAAATCACATCCTATTTGTTCTCTCATAAAAATACTAAAACCATCTTATTACAAGGAAAAAGATGGGAAAATAAATTTTAAATTTTCATGGTCAAACATTTTTCTCTGTCTGAACTGTTGCCTCCCATGTTTATTCACAATAATACATGAGGTTGCTTCTTGGAGAGTTAGAAGTCTGGAGAGCTGTGGAGAATAAGCTTGTTTAATTTAGATCACAGCTTCATGTACATTAATCCTGGATCTGTGCACTGTCAGGCTAGACAGCAAATATAAATTAATCTGGATGAGGTATGAGCACACCATCATATTTTTTCTAAGTTATCCAACACAAGCAACATGGTGTTTATGCCACAGTTAGGCTTTATTCTGACTCAGGGAAGGCAAAAGACACCTGATCCATCACTAACTAACCTGCCAGGACAAATTTCTTTCTTAAAAAAAAAAAAACAAAACCAACAAAACAAACTGAACAAATATAAATTTTGACTTTAGCAAAGCCTGTGACATGGCCTATGATAGCATCCTCCTAGACAAACTGGGGGAAGATGAACTGGCTAAGAGGACAAGAAGGTGGGTGGAAGATTGGTTATACCATCAGGCCAAAAGGATAGAGATAGTGATATGAAGTCGAACTGGCTGTGGTTCCTAGTGGTGTCTCACAGGCGTCCATGCTGGCACCACTACTGTTTAATGTCTTCATTAGTGAACTGAATGATAGGAACTGGTTTGCAGATGATTCCAAACTGGGGGGAGTGGCTGGTGCACTGGAGGGTGGAGGATGCCATTCAGAGACCTTGGCAGGCTGGAGAAATGGTCTGGGAGGAACTGAATGAAGTTCAGAAGGCCAAGTGGAAAATCCTGCACCTGGGATGGAGTAATCCTGTGCACCAGTACTGGCTGGGGACTGACCAGCTGGAAAGCAGCTTTGCAAAGAAAGACCTGGTGGTCCTGGTGGATGACAAACTGAACATGAGTCAGCAGTGTGACTTTACAGCAAAGGTGGCCAACCCCACCTTGGGCTGAAGGAGCTTAGACAGCAGGCCAAGTGATTTTTCCCCTCTATTCAGCACTTGTGAAACTGCATCTGGAGAACTCTGTCCTGGTTTTGGCTTGCCAGTATGCGAAAGACACTGATGTACTGGAGTGAGCCCAGTGAAGGCTGCCCAAGCTGATAAGGGGCTGGGTCAGCTGTCCAAACTGGCTCTGCTTGAAGTGGGGGCTTGGACCAGGTGACCTCCAACCTGCATGAGTCTACAGTTCTGTCTAGCAGAGTTTGCTCCAGATCAGCACTTGGTGTCATGTGCGTGCAAACCCTTAAACTGGATTTGCTGTGGCATGGAACGGTGGCCTCATTGTCTTTAGCTGTGCTGCTGTGACTGTTTTCCCAGGGTTTCAGAGGAAGTGGAAATCCTGTGCATTCATGCATGTCGGCTCTGCCAGTTGTACAGGCTGGAGGATTTATTGCAACCTGAAGAATGTGCTGCCTTTCATTTCTGAGCTAAGGACCAAATATGCATGAACATGTGCAGGCACATTTCCTGGATAGTGAAAAATAAGTATGTGTCTGGGATTAAAGGGAGGTCAGGAAGACTTATCAACACTGTCTTCAAGGCAAGCTAAGAAAAATACTTAAAAATGACAAAGGAAATCTACATAGTCTGATTTCCTCTGTTGTTACCTTTAATTCAAGTGCATTATCCTAGAAATTGTGAATTTTTGAAAATGTTGTATCGGACATGAATATGGTGTACAAAATGCACAATGTGTTCATGCCTGTAGTTTTGCAGGGGGTTGTTAACTGTTACCATTGAAATTCTTTCAAAATTAGCCAAGGGAGTGTTTCCCACAGTGGCCTATATGATGTAAGTAACTGAACAGGTGAGTATCCAGTTCTGTTGCTGTATTTTGCTGCAGGGTGATGAAGGGATCATCTGCATTGTCTCTCCTATGTGCTGACTTGGGGGCAGTTTTCCCTATCAGGTGGATGTATTCTCTGAGTGCAGATGGGAGCTGATTTTGACAATATGAAAAGTCTATTTCCTTTTTCATCTTGTGTATTTAGTTGTCATGCGTTGTCTTACAACACCTTTCTTCTTGTTTACTTCTGTTTGTGCAGTGTTGGACTTGCCCTCAGGAACAGGCAGTGTGTCAGAGATCGATACCAATAAATAGGTAGATTCCTCAACACAAATCAGACAGGTAGATATTTTAGATATAGATATTTTAGAGCTACTTAATACATAGCCCAATAAAGTTCCTCTTTTATACAACACTCAATAATTCTGTCAGTAGAGAAAAAAAAAGGAAACCTATCTTTTCTTTAAACATCACCTAAAAATTTAGTTTTTGGTAAGAGAAGATTAAAATTGAGATGTGGATCTGGACTTTGATATCCAGCCCTGAGGATGCTTTATTCTGTGATGAACCTACATGCAATTATAGGAAATGGTTTAGGAAAATAGGCCCATTTTCATTTTCCCAAGACTGAAAACTTCACAGTATTGAAGCATTCCTGAAGGATACTTATATCCTAACAAGGATAAGAAGGTTTATTTTCTTTGCAACACATTTATTGTGAGTATTCAAGATTTTTAGTTATTTGCTCACTGGAGTATCGCTCACTGGATGTTCTTTTGGTATACAAATATTCGGAATTACTCAAGGGAAAAGGAGTGTTACATGAAATATGATGATGGAATTCCTTGAAATGTTTTGACTACTGCTTGAAGTATTTTTAGAAATAATCAGAGAATCATCTGATTTGGAAAAGCTTCCTCCTGAGTGACGCAGTCCACGTTCCTGTGCTGTGTCAGAGCTGGATAATGCGGTGCGATGGAGGAAACGTGGGCCAACGCTTGCCAGTGAGTTTCCTGTGGTTATCCCAGCTGTGCAGAGCTGTGGTCACTGCACACGCTGTGGCTGTCCTAGGAAAAGCCTTTGTACATCACAATGTAACAATGTGCTGCAAAGAGGAGTCCGTCCGCTCTGACCCATTAAATCCCTCACGGTCCTGGTCCTTTAAGGGTCCACTCCCATAAGCCTGACTCCTGGTGTAAAGATTTCAATGGGGAAAGTGGTCGCCTTGCTTTCTAATTCCACTGCAAATTCGCCGAAGTATTCATTTGGTTTCCATCATGCTACTAAATGAGTGGGAATGAATTACTGTGAGAAGAGGAAGAGGACACAAATCTATTTTTAGGAAATTAATTAATTTAATCTGATATGGTTCCTCCTGACAAACACATACTGGCTACCATTTTGCATCACCTCATCAAAGCATAAAGATGTTTACAAATGGGCAGAATCATTAACAATTTGCCAGCTGGCTAGCTAGGCTGCTTAGACTTTAACTGTTGAAGGTCCGTTTCTCTGTGTGTCTCTATTACAAATATCAGAAAGGGTGTATTGATATTCACTATAATAAACAGCAATTTTAGCTTATCTTAGTTTTACAAGGTGTGTGCAAAACTCTCATGCCTGAGAATATGGCTGGGGTGGAGTTCTACTGGTAGACAGAAATGTTTACTGTAGGAAAGAAAAAGAAAGGTAGCTTAAAATATTTGCCATCTATCCATTGACATGCAGGTAGTTCCTAGATCAGTTAAAAAGTCTTAGGAGACATGGCATATTTTCTAAATCATGAGCTGGTTTTAATCTGAATGGACAACACCACCCTGATCAGCTCTTACGTGCCAAGTAGATGCAGGCTTTGCTGGCCTGGCAGCAATGTGTCCGTGCATATTCCATGCACAAATCTGAGCTACAGCAGTTTACCAGTAACCTCACACACTATACAAGGATCATTACGCTGCTTCTGAATTACCTAGGGCTTCACACCAGTGAGCTGGCGAGTTTGTACGAGATCCATTTGGTCTCCACTGTGGTAAAGCTGCTGGAATGACATCAGTGATTATTTCCTAGTAATCTGTGGAAAGTGCATACTGGAAGGGGAAATGTTTATTGCAAGTACAGCTCAAGTAAGGAACTGTTTTTGGAAGATATTCAAACTTGGAGAACTGGCTTTGGAATAAGTGTGCAGGGAGACTGATTACTCTTCTGACACTGGAGAGCATTAAATAGCTCTATGAATTAATAGTTTCTTTGAGCTGAGACTGTTTATTGCTTTGGAAAAAAAAAAAATTCAACAGCAGGAGAGTTTCGAGTCCTAACACCTTTTTTTTTTCCTATGTTGGATTGTTTGTTTTTAACTTAGACTGTTTCTGTCTGAACTGACTCATCTGGAAATTGAGTTGTGAGGTTGCTTTGTACCTTGGAGAATTTGTTGTGAGAAGGAATTTATGTTGTAACAAGGAAATGTGTGGAGACAGGGAAACACAATGAAATCCTAAGTGTTCTTTTGATGGATTTAATGATGAGTTTTCTTTAAAGAACCACACAATAAGATAATCTTGGGATAGACAAACTCTTAACTTACTTTTTTTAACTGAGTTTGTTTTGATTTGATTGATTTTGGATGAATGCCCCTTTGCTGGAGGCTTTCATATTGTTTAGACTTGGCTTTCAAAACTGATTTGGGAAGCTTTTTTCCCTCAGAGTATAGCAAATACATTACATATATATTTGGGCTAACTTCTTTCCGTGTATTTATCTTCTTTTTTAACTAACTGTTGATTTTTCAGTCTTCAGAATGACATGAGAAGACCCATACGTGTATGTGTTTGTGTGCATGTATGTGGGGTCTGTATTTGTCATTCTTACAAAGTAAACATCATTTATAAGTAGGGATTCATGTGAACCAGTACTGTAATTTGCACGTTGCCCTGTGGTAAACCAAGTTAGGTCTTTTTCTGCCACACTGTCCGCAAAGTATCATATTGTTTTGGGTCTAGCATAAACAATTTCCATTGTACTTGTCAGTACTTTGTTTAGTTTCATCTTTGAATATATTCTCATCTCAATATATTGTTACAAGGCTTGCAGCGCTAGCTCTTGTCTTGCTCAATGCAGTTCATTTGTTTTCGAGAACAGAGTGGAGAAATGGGCATAGCTAAAGACAGCTGTGAAACAACAGATCCCCCGTGCAGTGTTTATTAGAGGGATTAATGATCCATTTAGTGTAAGATCCAGACTTTGGCAACAACTAAAATGGAATGAATTAGAAAAAAGAAAAAGTGGTTCCCTTCAGCCCTGATAAGAACAACCAAGCCTTTTGGTGTCATCCTGTTAGTTGCTATGACAGACAACTTTCATACTGAAATCAGGTGAGGACACCCAGGTAACTTATCATGAAGGTGAGAGAAAGGAGAAGAGACCGAGGCATCAGAACAAGAGCGGGGAGGAGCTGAAGGACACTTTTGGCTGTTGGGCCAGTGTCCCATTTGTTGCAAGCATTAGTGTGTTATGAATGAGACAGGGAACTGAGGAAAGGTAAAGGTTACTGGTTTTGGCAGGGAAAGTGAATGTCATCATGGAGAGCTGATTGTTAACGTATTCAGGACACTATTCTGAACATGTCTGTTGAATCTGGTTTCATTCTTTGATAGGTCTGTTTGGTACATGTCTTCAGTAAGACTATTGATATTCTCCAGCTTGAAATTTTTTGTAAGTGATTTCGTGAAATTTGATCTTGAAGAGAGAGCGTAGGCTGGAAAAACCTTACTACAGGGTTATCAATGTTTCATTGCAAATATGGAATGATGCTTCCAATGAGGTCTTGCCAGGGTTTGCTATGGACTATGTTCTTTTAATTCATTAATAACACACGTGATGGAACAATTCACTTACTTAAACTGTGGAAACTTGTTAGGGTAAATTATAAGTTTAGAGGAAAGATGAGAATTCAAACTGTGTTTGGAAAATAGGAGAGATGGCCCAAATCATTGCAATGGAATTTGATAAGGAAAAGTCCCCAATGGTCTATTTAGGAGGATGAAATTAAATCACAGATATACACAATGGGAAATAATTGATGATATAACAACCAAATCACAACAAATTGCCACAAATTCAGAGTCCCTTAGAGAGTCTGGAGAAGAAGATCTTATTGGCACAAAATGGGTTGTACCTGGCTGTGAGTCTTCTGTGGGGAAATGCTCTCGGCATGCAAGTTCTCATGCTTCTGCAAGCAAGAAGCCAGAGTTAGTTTAGAAATGGAGTAGAAAGGGTTAGAAACTGGGATGTGTGGGTGTAGCAGGACAGGTCTACAGAGACCATAGCTCTCCATAGTTAGAAACATCCCTTCCATGAAAACGTTATGATTGCATCCATCCTTTTCAGCTGTCCCCAACTGCCAAGGCACTCTTTGCTAGCCCCAGTGACTGAAAGAAGCAGGGATACTTTCATGATATTGCCTTTACAGCACACAGTTCACTGCAATGATGGGCACAGCTTTATGAGCAGCTTCTTCACCTCCATATATCATAGAATCATAGAATCGTTAAGGTTGGAAAAGACCCTTAAGATCATCGAGTCCAACCGTTAACGTATCACTGACAAGTCCACCACTAAACCATGTCCTCAAGCACCACGTCTACCCGTCCTTTAAATACCTCCGGGGATGGGGACTCAAACCCTTCCCTGGGCAGCCTGTTCCAGTGCCTGACTACCCTTCCGGTGAAGAAGTTTTTCCTAATATCCAACCTAAACTTCCCCTGGCGCAGCTTGAGGCCATTTCCTCTCGTCCTATCGCTTGTTACTAGGGAGAAGAGACCGACCCCCACCTCACTACAACCTCCTTTCAGGTAGTTGTAGAGAGCAATAAGGTCTCCCCTCAGCCTCCTCTTCTCCAGACTAAACAACCCCAGCTCCCTCAGCCACTCCTCATAAGACTTGTGCTCTAGACCCTTCACCAACTTTGTTGCCCTTCTCTGGACACGCTCCAGCACCTCGATGTCCTTCTTGTAGTGAGGGACCCAAAACTGAACACAGTACTCGAGGTGCGGCCTCACCAGAGCCCAGTACAGGAGCACTATCACCTCCCTGGTCCTGCTGGCCACACTATTCCTGATGCAAGCCAGGATGCCATTGGCCCTCTTGGCCACCTGAGCACACTGCTGCCTCATGTTCAGGCGGCTGTCAACCAACACCCCAGGTCCTTTTCTTCCAGGCAGCTCTCCAGCCACTCCTCCCCCAGCCTGTAGCATTGCATGGGGTTGTTGTGACCCAAGTGCAGGACCTGGCACTTGGCCTTGTTGAATCTCATACAGTTTGCCTCAGGCCTACGATCCAGCCTGTCCAGGTCCCTGTGTAGGCCCTTCCTACCCTCCAGCAGATTGACACTTCCACCCAACTTGGTGTCATCTGCAAACTTACTGAGGGTGCACTCAATCCCCTCATCCGGATCATCAGTGAAGATACTGAACAGGACCGGCCCCCGTACTGAGCCCTGAGGAACACCACTTGTGACTGGCCGCCAACTGGATTTGACTCCATTCACCACCACTCTCTGGGCTCGGCCGTCCAGCCAGTTTTTAACCCAGCGCAGAGTGCACCCATCCGAGCCATGAGCAGCCAGCTTCTCCAGGAGAATGCTGTGGGAGATCAGACCAATGTGCATGTCTCCAGGTTCATGTCTGTTCTCTGAAAAAGGGGAAGGAAAGGCAGAGTGGTTGTCATGAGAACAGTGAATTGTGCTTTTTCTTTGCTGTTCATTTCCTTGGGATCAGAGAAGGACCATCAGTGAAAGTATGATGGGGGAGAGCTATAGGGCACTGTGGAAGGGATTGCCATTCATTATCCAAAGGCAACCTGGGCAGGTGTGTTCGTGGAAGAGAATTGCAAACAGGATGGATTTTCCTGGTTGGCTTTATATAACTTATAAGCCACAGACAGAGTACCAAGCTATGGCTTAATGCATGGGAAAATCATGTAATGATTTTTTTTCTACAGTGGTCCTTTCCCAGTATGCTGGGCAAATGCTATTAGATCTGTTCTAGATGTATCTTCGGCTGCAAATCCATCTGCAAAACTGGGTGAATAGTTGAGCAACTAAAAAGTCATCTCTGTCTTGAGTTAAAAAAATAAAAGACTTAATTTAAAATTAGGTCAGAGCATGTCTGCAAGAATTGCAGTGACAGCAGTTTGGACAGAGAAAATGCTAGGATTTGCTTGCAGGCTTATGGCCAAAATTTACACTTTTCTGGAATTCTCCAAAAGTATAAAGCAAATGCATGCACATACTTGGAAATATGCGTAACATAGACGACTGAACCCCTCTTGGCTCCCTTCTCCTAAATGAGACAATGTAGTCAGGGAAAAAAAAAAAAAAGACATACGTTTTTCTTCTTGTATGGATATTATTTACAGAGTTGTTGCTCCCCAGTGGAGTTATAAACAAAATGAATAGAGGTAAAGGGTTCTTTTGTTACTTCTCGTAACTGCAGAAGAAGAATTTCTGTATTTAGGAAGAGAGAGTTGTCTTGACTGGAGTTCAGCTGTTACATTCACCCATCTAAACTTACAGCTCCCTTTTTTGTTCACTCTGTACTTGGGGTTTTATGAGAGAGTATTCTCTCACATTTCTCCTAACACCCTCCTGCACACAGACTTTCACAGACTGTCTGACTTAGTGGTATAGCACTAGACAAGAATGGGGCTTAACATTAGCACTGACATTGTGTTATCTTCAAAATGTGGTCTTTCTATCTTCCACTTGAGATATTAATAAACTTCAAAAGCTACTTTCAGTCTGAAATAAAAAGCTCCAGGGATATCCTTAACTATGTCGACACTGCTGCTGCATCTTGATGATAATCTTATCATGCAAGGGTGGAAAAAAAAAATCTGATCTATAAAACATGTGCAACACAAGCCACTGCAATTTCAAATTACCGATGTCTGGGTATTGACCCATGGATCATTTCAATTACTTGCTTCTGTAGATATGCATGATCTGCCACCAGGCTACGACAGTTTGGTTCAGATAGTGGATAGGCAAGCAGAGAGAAATGTTTCCTTTAAACTGTTGACATGTTGTCTGATAAGTAAATGCCTAAATGATGTCATATTGACTTGCTGTGATGTGATGGAAAGTAACAGTATGAAACGTGTATGCAATAGAAAAAAAGACAAGGTCATTTTCTGTGATATCGTCATGCCCTCAGCAGGAAGTGTTGGTGCAGCAGAGTGGAGTCGTCAGTACTGGAGTTCATCCATCAACAGTCTGGAGGGAAAAAGGGACAGGCATTGAAGGCAGCTAGTTTGCAGGATTTGTGCTCCTAAATTTCTGTGAGGCAGTGATGAATTTAATAGAAAGAAGAACTGCTGTGTGTTTAAATAATTAAACACACTTTGGGAAATAATTAGTGCTTTTTGGGAAATTATAAGTGACGGCTCTTGCCTTAATGCAAGGCTGTGTTCTAAGCCATGGTGCAAATGTGATGTGATGGAAATGCAAATGAAGACAAACCAAGAAATTCTCTTTTAAAATTTTGATTCAAGTTGTGTACCCATTTGAAGTTCAAACACTTTTTCATTTGTTTTCAAATGGCCTATGCACAGACATGATTTAGGGTTAGAAGTCCCATCACTCCAGCCATCGTAGTTAAAGGTCCAGGCTGGTGCTGACAATAGTTTATCTTTAAACGCTGATAAAAATTCCAGTGGCCGTTCCTACCACTGCTGATTGGAGTTAACCCCTGTTCCACATAAGAGTTGCCCCTAATTAAGTAAATGTCTGATGAAGGTTCAATCTGCTTTATAATGACAGAAAAGATCTAGTCAGTGGCAATACAAAAGAATACAGGCTTGGCTTCAGAGATCTGGACATCCCCCCTGCCCCTTGCACAGTTTCAATGAAAAGTACAGAGCAAAGTGATAGATATATATAGAACAACACTTACACATGCATATATAAATATACTCCCTCTGCTTGTATATATTTGTATAATGAAACCCCTTATGTCTTCCTCTTTTCGGTTCAGCTAAGCCAGTTGCTGAAATGGGGCTGTTTCCAAGTGCAGACAGGGCTGAGGCATGCATTATTGACTAAAACACTCCATTCTGGTCTCCTGGGGCATATAAGCATTTCAAAACCATTCATAATAACGGAGCCCAATCCTATGCTGCGGGGCAAATGACTCTGCATCAAATGGCCAGCACAAAGCAGCCAGCCACGGCGCATCGTATTACCTCCAACTGCTCCTCCCCCATGCTGTTTGTGTAGGAAGTGTGGTCCAACATTTTTTATGTAAAATCCGACTGTGTAAAACTTGGCACATTTGTATCCCAAGCTACGTTACGTGCTCGTTAGCCATAGTGAAAGATTTGGTCAAAAATATATGATTTCAGCTCCGAAAAGTGTCTAAAAACAGCTCAAATACTTGTTTAGATTTTCTGTTGAGATGCCCTCCCCCCCAAACAGAGGTTTATAGGAAATCCTGGTAAAGCCATAATTGTAATCATAAACAAATGGCTCTGCAATGCTGACCTCCTTCTCTAGAGCTCATGTTAATGGCAGGGCTAGAGATCTATATTAGGCACTGTGACAACAGGAAGAAATCTGGCAGTCTTACAGTGTCATTGTGTGGAAAATACATTGGAGCTGCTTCTGGAATAAATTTACATGAGAGCAAAGAGGAATTAAATAGAGACGAAAGAACAGATTTGCTTGCGATGATGTGGATGAGGATGGCAATTGCACAGAATGTTTAGTTGCATGTCTCCCTTCTGTTATTGTGCTTCTGAGTGATCAGCAGATGTCACTGGTGATGGGTGACATGAAGCCTGTCTCCATTCTTCGGATCAAAAAAGAATTGTCACAGCATTTCTATTCCTCGGTGGCTTGGGAGTGAGACAGCTAAATGCCAGAAGTTTCACTGCACGTGACCACATATCTTCAGCTAACAACATGTGCTTGTGTAGCCAATGTGCTGGAAGACTGATACCTCACAGTCAGATCTTCCTGTACTAAAATTATCCCCTGAACATTTAAGCAGACTACATGCAAATAGGCATATATACATATATACACACATATATGTAGAGATATGTTTATATATAAACGCCCAGGCACTGGGCGGGGGTGAAACAGAGAGACTATGTGTGCATCTCAGCATGATGTCTTACTGCTGTTTACGAGCTGCTCCTTCTGCTGTCTTAGGTCTTCTGAAATGTCCCAGACTGGCACAACCATGGAGACCTCTGCCTACACACTAGAAAAAAAGAAAACTTTTTACTTCGAGGATCAAAAAGAAGATAAAATTGCTGTCTGAAAAAATAATTGTGTTTGTTTCCTGATAAAAAGCCAAGTATTCAGTTACACAGTTGATTAAAGCAAATCTGAAAATACCTGGGGGACACCAAAGCACCTTCTTGCATTAGGGAATAAAAACTCCCACCAGTCTGCTTTGCAAGAAACTAAAAGCCAAGTAAACAGAAAGACTATGTCAAAGAAAGGGAAAAACATAACAGTGCATGTGCTTTCCAGAAATCACGGAAAGCCAAATAACCAGAGGCTTCATGTCAGAGGGATGTGAGTAAAAGAACCATCTTTGCGAACAAATGGAAGGTTTTCAAACCGACCCTCATCCAGATACATAACCACGCTGCTGCTTATATGAAATAGAAAGAAACACCTAAATTATGGCTGGCGTTAAATTCCTGTTTCTGAAAAGTTTTGTAAATTGTAATGTGAAGGGACTCAAAGTATTACCATCTTGTGTAACACTCTCTGCAAAGCGATAAGCATTATCTCAGTTTTAAACATTTTGCAGTACTTTAAAATCTACAGGCCAAAATGTTTTTCTTTGATCAGCCTGCAGTGATGCGTATAAGATGACAGACTTCATAGAGACAGCTCTCAATGTACTGGTTCAGAAACACTTACAAAGATCTTGGCTTATTACTGTGTTTATTTATTGCTGGATTCACTATCAGGTCTGTAGCCGAGCTGTGACAGACCAGCATAAAAATACTGCAAAACGGGAGAGGTGCTGCTATACAGCTGATTTTTTTAATCTGTGGCAAGTGCTGGTTACATACAAAAAAGCACAAATTTGAGGCTTCTTAGGGTTCGAGACAGAAAAACCTAAACTGAAGATGACTGCTTTGTAATTCTGCAGTGAAGCTGTGAACACATAGTGTTCCAGAGGCTTGCGTTGTTGTGGATCAATAACCTCTGGGTCTGAAAAGTAATCACCGTACAGAATTTGAGTTTACTCGCATTGTCTTAGAAAGCATAACTACCTTTTTTTACTAATGCCTTTGAGGCTGCAGCCTGCTTTGTTCGGAAACAATTTTGTTACTAGAGAAAAGCAAGGAAGTGAAGGCAAAAATCTGAAATTAACTGTGCCTTAAATCAGTTCTCTAAATAAGGAAGACTCTATTATTACTGATAATGCTTTTACAGAGATCCAGCCAGGGAAAATTTATGTGCATATAACACAGCTGTGCTGAGGTCCTTTCAAGGAGAGGATAGATTGTTGTTTGGAGCAGAAAGCTTAGAAAATGCAATGATCTAAGTCACAGTAATTAAAAACCATTCCAGTCCCTTTGTCCCAATTTTAACGTTAAGGCTAGCAGGGCCAAAGATAAATATTTCTGAGCCCTTGGAGGCAAAGATGAGGAGAAATCTTATCTATTCACTAGAAACTGTCACTACAAGTTTGGATGTCAGATTTTTTTAAGCTATTGCAGCCATTTTTCACAGGACTTTAGCACCTTGCCTCGGCATAGTAGCTTAGAGATAAAAAAAGAAGTTCCATTACGGCAATGCAAAAAGTGACACTTTGCTAGCGCATTTTTACACTAGTATTGAGTGGAGAGGAAAAGCACAATACCTTAAAATCAGTAGATGCTTCTAAAATTACACATAAGTGGTATCAAATCTACAGCACATGACAGGGCAACAGGTCAGCTTAACAAAGCTTTTAACCAACAGGCAACCTGCTTTTCAGGATGCGTAGCTTTGGGTGGAGAGACTGTCTCGCTGCCTTTGGGTTCTGCAGCGCTGGAATGTGGGCTTTTTATCATGATGGAAAGAAAACAAAATCCTATGTTACATTGTGTTATGTTACGCTGTGTTTTGGGGAATTGCTTCAGTTCATCGCAAAAATACAAATATTCAAATATGTAGAACTCAAGGACAGTAAACCAGCTTAGACTGTCGTAATGTGAATACACAGACACACGTGCACATTTTGCAGAGGCGTGCAGTTCCCTGACAACTCAAATAAATGTCCAGGCTATTCTAAATCTGGGGAAATGTAAGTTGTCATTAAAAAAAAATAGTAGTGTGAGGAAGGTCTGAAAACCAGTCAGGCTCTGAATCAACAAAAATGAAGTTACAGGTTTATGTGTGGTTTTCCAGAAGTCCCTTGTCACCAAGAACATAACCTTCACTTTAGTTAGGACTCTTTTGTAGTTTTCATGTAGAATCATGGAATCGTTCAGGTTGGAAGCAATCTCAGGAGATTATCTGGTCCCACTCCCTCTCTGAAGCGCTCTCAGTCTTGTCTTCAGGACTTCCTTTCTTTCTTCCCGAACTGGAGACTTTGGCATTACCTTTGTCAAATTCATTCCTAGCAGCGCTAAAACTTTATTTCTGTTACTTTTTTTCCCAGCGTGTAGTGCTGATAAGATGCCTGTAAATGACATCGTTTCTATGCACTGTTCCTCAGCTTAGCCTTATATTCATTTGTGTCTGCTCTCTAAACCTGGACCCCTTCTCATGGTCTGAGAGTGGAGGATATGAAAAACCTAGTAGTTATTGTATATTCTCACCTGAAATTCATTCTTTTCTGGAGGAGAAGGGCATCTGGGGAGTAGGCATGGATCTACTGCTTCTTGCAACAAAATGAATAATTGATTTACCTTTGTGACTCATGTATCTTAAGAGAAACCCTTAAGGAACGATGCAGGTCTTGGCTTTTCTTTAAGAACCTTACTCCTTCTACTTCACCTGTTGCTCCCTAAACCCAACAATGCTTTAAGAACCTTTCTTACAGTTACTCCTCCACCATAAGACATGACAAGTAAGCAGTAGAAAGCTCTTTCCGTGTAAAATGTGCATTGAAATTGGTGTAGCTTTATTATTCTGAGTAAGATTCTTATACCATACTCATTACTATAGTGAGTACTTCCCAGTAGCATTTTAAAGAACATGACTAACATCTGTCACACACGCATCTACTCCTTGGGTGGGGCAGAGAAGCACTTGTGGTAAAGTTTCTGGTGTTGTTTTAACACATATGCTATACATTACTGTTAGTGAGGGCAAGGTCAAAGAAATGCCGTGCGTTCAGGAGGTGCTGAGGGTTGTTAATGTTCTTAGTTTCTTAGGAATCCACTCCACAACTGTACATCAGCTCCTGAAATGATCTTTGCCCTCCTTGTAGAGCACAGCTACTAAATTTATTTTTACAAATAATTGGTTACTTTCTGAGGTTCACTGGTTTTTATAGAGGTCTGCTTAGTAATTTTCACGAGAGTCACAGAGCAGGAACTAGTGGATTGCTTCCACCTTTACAGAGACAGCATTTTTCTCTGGAGACAGAGGAGTAGTTCTTGCCAGTGACCAGGGGAATGGTGAGCAATACAGGCTCTGCCACAGGAACATGAAGCTATCAAATATGTGGGATCACGGCAAGATCTGCTGAAAACTTACCCAGTGGCACAAATCTGGAGTTGTGTGCCTCTGCTACAGATAGTTCTTCTATGGCAAAGAAGCAAATATTAAATCATTATCCTGGAACTTTAGGTAATTTTTTTCTGGTTGTCTGCAATCTAGAGAATCCTTACAATAATGACCATAAAGATAGCTGTGATTCCAGATATTCTGGGCAGCTAAGATAGACAGAGGAGATAAAGTTTTATGTGCTTGGGGTGGCATAAGTAGTTGAAGACCTGTTCCAGCACTTTGTTTTAAGATGGATTTCCATAGGCACTGGTGTTTTATTCTGGGATATATTGTGTATTGCTGTAATTGAGAAACATTGAGTTACTACAATTGTCTCATCCACCAGAGAGAGCAAGAGTTTTCTTTCCAACATGATACAACAGTCTTGTTTGAGCATGGCATTACCACACTCTTCAGTATTAGTGAGAAATCCCAAATTGCTTAGATATAGATGTCTAAATGTTATAAGTCTTAGCCTGAGCTAATCATTTAGGTTCTTTTTATATAATCTATGAAGAGAAAGAGACACCTCCGCACAGTGATTTATCTGACCTGTAGATGAAATGAATTGCTCTCAGGAGGTGAGTATCTTTCCCTATGGATTATGTAAAGGGAACCTAGAGTGACACTCTCATCCTTAAACATCTGTCATTCCTGCGCCTGCATTAGGGCAGATGAATCCCACCTATATTTGTTCACTGACTGACTAATGAAGACCCCCAAAATCTTCAGAATGTTCTTTTATGTTTTGTTCACTAGCAACTTCTTCCGTGCTGACGCTTGTCTTCAGCTACATGCTTCACCCATGAAGCATTTCACCTTACTCTATACAAAAGGGCGTGACTGTGTGTGTGGAAGATAGCTCTCTGTGTCATTACAGATTATCGGTGTTTACATTATTATCATCTAAATAGTCCATATAATAGGTAGCAAAGAAAAACTCATTGTATGGTACACCAAAATAATAGATGCCAGATGAAAGTGAGGTTTTCCCATCAGGTTTTGGTGGAATCACTCCAGAAAGACTCAAAACATTTTAGTAAATTACCTTTTGCTCCTGTCATCTCTTTTAGCAAATGTCTCATAATCTCCATAAGACCATGTAACTCACAGTCAAATGCTGCAGATATGCCCCAGATGAGAAACCATCTTCTGTGTTCCCTCTGTGGATAGAGGATCATCTGTACTGCTAAAAAGGCTCCATTCTGTGTTCTGGCATGATTTCAAACTGTTCCAAGTTTAGATTATGAGCATCAATTAGATGAGGTTGTAGTTGGCCTTTGTTTAGTTATACTACGAGCTTACTCAGGAGTGGTAGAGCAGGCTGGTGGGGAGAGAGCTGGTGTCCAGAAGTGGTTTCTCAAGGACTGAAGTATGTGGTTTGGAGTTATTCCAGGCTGTCTTTCACAGGTTAGGAAATGCGTAGATTGAGTTAAACCTTAGAGCTAGACCTTCTTATGATGAATTAATGCTGTGAAATTTGGTAATACCATAAATTTCAGTGGATGTGTATAGAATGGATATTGTTTGCTAGCAAATGTGAACTTTTCAGTGCAACAAAGCCAACATGACTGTTCTCTTTAGGTATGAAACAGGCTTTTAAAAATCTGTTCTGCTTCTTTTTGTCTGTGCCAGGTGTTTTGAGTACTGTCAGCATTTCAGTGGCCATCCTTCTTCCTGCATAGGGTATCAGAGAACCAGAAAGTACATGGTCAGTAACGAGGAACCAACTTTTTATTAGCCAAGCTGTGAGTGGTCAGTGGTCAGTGACAATGAATCACAATTTCCTTCACCCCCATCCTGTAGATGGAGTAACATTGACTTTTACCGTTCTTTGCATGGAATTTGTTGGAGGGCAAGAATTTTGATCAAGGGAAGAACCTGATCCATTTTGATGTCTGACCTCTGGAAGATGTGAACGCCGTAATGTAGATAATGAAGATTATGACACTTTGGTCTTTAAATCCAGGCAATGCCTGGACTACAGATAACCTTTCAAAGTTTTACAGACAATGAGTTCTTTCATTTGTATTTCCTTGCAAAACATTTGTGACCTTCCTGATAAATTTATTGAAATCTTCAAAAGTGCTACATCTGAGTTATTTCACAGTAGACTCTGACAATGTACTATGAGACTCTTGAGATATGACAATGATCTATAAAATACCATGAAGTTTTTGAAAATTAATCTTGCTTTCATTATCGTGAAATTATTTGCACTGTTTAGAGCAGTGCAAAAAACTAAAATGGCATTAAAACTCATATTGAAGCTGTTGTTCTAGGCATGGGAGGGCCATGACTATAAGGGGATTCAAACCTGCCATGTCTTCTTCTTGAACAGTCAGATTTTGTCATCATGATAGCAGAAATTTGAAGAAATGGTGATCCCACTTAAGCCAAGATGAATTTTGTCATTTATTTTTATTTAGACGTTGTCTTCAAGAGGTGAACTTCCCTGGGTGGGTGTTGTTTGTTTGTGTCTGTCCCCCTACCCCACCCCTCCCCGGGAAATCTTCACTAAGGACTCATCTATAGGACTGTGGAAATGTCCAAGAGAATCTAGAATCCTTATTACCCAGATCACACTTACAAACAGTATACTGTTCAGGAAAACTCATTTCTGCTGGTGCTGTCACTTCACAGTGGAAGTTTAAAAATAGCTGTGAATTGATAACATGAATGTATACATTTTTTATTTCCCCCCCTGTGAGGTCTGTTTCCTTACATTTTGAACCAAATTAGTTTCTATTGATATTGTTGCCTTTATTTGTATGAGGCACTTTGCTGCACAAACCACTAGCAATTATTTCACGTTTGCTTTGATCATAAATCTTGTTAGGCGGTTTAACTGCTATGTGTATTCAAATGGGGTTTGCTTTAAAAGAGAACGAAGATTTTCAGGTCCTTAACAAAACGCTATGAAGCCAGTCATGTTTGAGACTTACCAGCTGATTTTGCTGTTCTAAATATAAATTATCTTTTGTGTTCCTTGCTTTTTAGTATTTTCAGGCAAAGGCAACGATTTATTTGCTGATAAATTTAGGATAATCCCATGTCATAGAATGTTGGCTGGCTAAAGGGTTTGGTAATGGGGTATTGATCTTTTCAATTCTAGATTTTTAACTTTTATCCTTTACCAGAGTAATTGCAGAGAATCTGGTATCTAAGTGGCCTTACAGACCATTTGACAACCTCAGTTTGTGGTAAACCAGAGCCTGCCTTGCTCAAGAGAGATGAGCTTTTCCTCCAAACTTTCTGATTGATATTTTACTATAGCATGTCTTCTAAAGATTTTCAAATGCATGTAGTATTCTTTCTTTCTTCTGATGAGAGAAATGCTTGAGTTAGCTGGGGTGAGTGGGAATGAGGAAGTATAACGGGAAAGCAAGACTAATGAAATGAGTTATGTTAAGTTCAGAAATTGCTGATTCTTTTTCTCTGCAGCGGCATGCTCCATTGTACAGGGCCTGCTTAAGTTTTGAGGCTTCCCTTGTTAGGCGACAATTTCAGTTCCATTTTTTCCACCAATGTGTAACTGTCGTGGGACATACTGGTTGCTTCACAAGAAATGAGTTTGCAGAGTCCTGAGTCCTTTAGCTAATGACTTTGGAGCCAGTTTCAGTTGCGTGTAATGACTTAACACATTTCAGGGCATTTATTTTCTCTGTTGCAGTTTCTTGGAAATGAATGAAGACTTCTGAGGGACAACCTCAGGAGATGTCCCTAAATGACCCAAAACAAATGAGTATAAAAACCAAATTACACTTTTGTTGTCAAAGATATGAACATTTCAGACCATGTTCTGAGGCAGAGACCCTAGTGCTGTTTCTTTCTGTCTTTTGTGACATGTCAAGAAATCCATTTTCCGCTGTTACCTCTTACCGTATTTTTTATGAGCTCTGCAACTGTAGCATTACCTTAACTACTGGCAAAACTTGCAGTGATCCTGCGTGATCCTGCACAAAGTATACCAAATCCAGTGGCATAGTAACACATAAAATGCAGAAGCATGCCTGAAAAACATCTTAGAACATTCTCTTAAACAAGGGAATAGGCATATAAAATTTCTAGGCCCACGTTTAGTACTTCTTTATGTCTGTCCAGCGTAAGTCAAGAGCTGGACGTCTGAAGGCTGAGAGCTCAAAATATGTGCATTTGTCTGCTTAAGCAATATGTTTCCCTTGCTTTGGATTTTACCGTTTAGAATAGAGAATGTAACTGTTATAAAGAAAATAGACAAGTGTGCATCTTACGGAGATTTAACAGTTGCTATAAATGCTTCTAGCTTTTCAGATCAAAACAGAGTAAAACCTCTTCTAACCACAAGGTTGAAAATATGTCTAAATTACTGAAAATTCAATGGTCAGTATTTAGGCGTCTGCGACGTTTTAAATATTAATCAATAAGATATTATTTGTGTCTGAGAACCATGTATTAGCCAATGTCATACTGCAGGAAAGGGACCATCAGTTCAGTCAGTACCTCTTCGCAATTTGATTTTTAGCCCCAGGAGGAAACAGACGTGCAGCTGTGAGCACAGTCAAAAGAGCCATGGAGCCAAATTCTCATCCAGATTCTGTGGATAACTTGCAGGATTTGTACAGATATTTCTGTCTCTTTTCCTCACAGGTAACCTCTTTAGTTGCACGATATGGACCTGATTACAAGGCTCCCCAGAAAAGCCCAGATGTCACAAATGTGAAACTACATGGAACACTGAAACAGGAGAGGAAAAGCAAAAGCAAGAAAACATAGATAAAAGGCCGAGGGCTACATGCAGGATTCTGAAACTCATTTTTAAATGCTGTGTCTGGAAAGTTCAACAGCCAGAGGGATAACACATGGTTTGATAAACTCTTTTGAAAATCCAGTTCTCATGATGCCAAAAAGGAATGAGAAATCTTTGGAACATTTGGCTCCATGTAGCCCAATCCTGAAGGAAAAATAGCTTCGTGGTAGCCATCACGATTGTTTCTGAAAGCTGCCTTGTAGATCAGTTTCTTGGCTGACCCCAAGATGGGAGGTGTTTTCTACTATCTTCCTGAATGTAACACTCCTTGGAAATTTTTTAACTGAAGTTATTTTGGGAAATAGCAATTCTGTGAGCCTAAAATGTGCCTCAGGTTTGCCTCTTTTTTATGGGGGGGACAAGTTCTTCATAAGGCCCTGTCTGGATTTATGGCAGATAGTGCCGGAGTCAGGGCCTGGGTGCTTTCCACACACACCTGCCAGGCAGGTGCTCCACCACCACCGTGGGCTTGGGGCTGTCTTAAATCTAGATTTTCCCTTCAACCACTTCTGATGTGTAAGATCCATCTTCCAGAATTGCCAGGAGTAGAAAACTAGAGCCCTTGGTTAGCACAGACTTCTGCATTCTTCTTCCTACATACCATGAAGATGTGCTCACTTTTTGTTTTTCCTTAAACAACAGCAGCAACTTTTCAAAGAAGGCATTCCCACCCTTTTGTTGTCTTTTTCACCATCAAGAAATAGAGTGAAATACAAATATTGTAAAACTTGCAGCACAACTCTGAGTAGAAATATACTTTCAGAAAAGCTAAAAACAATGAAAGAAAGAGTGTGAATTTGCTCATCTGTGAAATTTATTCTTCCCTGAATATATTTTTTAAAGCTCAGGATTCTGATTTCCTGCTTCTAGCACACAAAAAAGCAGCGGCTTTGATTGACCTCATTGGCTGTGGTAAACTGGACAGCTTTCTGACCAAGCTGAAAAAATACATCAGAAGCAGATTAAGCGTATTTAGAGTCTGGGAGAAAGAAATCTGAAACTTCTCCCCATATGCTGAGAGAGAGATATGTTCTTCTGTGTGGAAACCCCTACCCCCTCCATCGATTGGATTCTGGTCTCATTTGTGGATAAGGGGACCTGAAGTGTTGAAATCAGTTAAATTACAGTGGTGTCAATCACTGGAGAATTAGGGCCTCTAAGTGAACAGATCTGGGGGGGGGAAAGCATTGGTTACTTACAATCAGCCAGTACAGCTGTGGCAAAAGTCTGTTGTTTATATTTACACCTTTCAAAAAGGAGACTGTGTTTAGTGATGTGTTGCTACAGCAGCATTTGGCTGCTTATTGCAACATATAATTAGAGATTTTACAATTTGATGTGCCAGGCAGTGCATCGTCTCCACAAAATTTTTAAGAAGATAATCACTTTTATTGCTGGAATTTCATTCACAGAAATAGTGAAAAAGCCCAAATACCATTTAGAAAGAACCTATCTAATCTCCTCTCAGGTTAGTATTCACAACCACAAATTAATTGGAAGAATAGAGGGTAGAACTTTAACTACACTCCAGGTCCCATCTTGGTCCCTAAATCTGAATGGGTAATGCAGTTTGTAAGTCATGTGTCTTTCTCCAGTTGAAGTCAGTGCTGAAAACAGTCATTGGTTGAAGCATAATTAAAATTGGACTCTCAGAGGATGATCTTTTTTCTTAGTAGGATTCTGTAATTATGCATTAACTGGTTATCTGTTGTGCTTGGGGCACTAAAAGCACAACAGAATTTATTTTTCTTCCCTGTATTTTTGTGTGAAGGCCAAGGGAAATTTTTGAAGCAGACCTCCTATTCAAAAATCAATAAATCCATGCTGTGTTTTCATATATGACATCTGTATGGCTCCATGTACACCACGAAAATTATCCAAATAAGAGCAGTCGAGCCATTCCAGTAATCTGGAAATATCTCTCAAGAGAGGAGGGAAGGTATTTTTTCTCCTACTATATTTTACCATCATAATGGACATGTAAAAGTATAATAAAATAAATGGCTGACTCCTCTGTATTTTTTTAGCCTGACAGTCAATAAATTTCCCGGTGGCTGGCAGCTCAAAATATTGTAACACAAATGGTATTTTGGATCACACTGAGACTCAGCAGTGTTCTAGATGGAGTGCGTAGCCCTGTTGGACCTGGTCCCACAAAGTCTACGGCATGTCATCCTTGTCCGTCCTCCCTGCCATACCCACAGGGTTCTGATGACGTTATTGCTGGGCTTCACACAAGCTAAAGCTCATAAAGCTGAAATTTTGAAGGCAGTAGTCACAGTCAATGAGTTTAACAGATGCAGTGGGCCCTCTTGGTACTGTCAGGGAGCTTAAGGAGTCAGATTTTTTTCCAAGATAGAAAGCAACAAAGTGTTACATGAAACAAATTCTTTTTTTTTTCTTTTTTTTTTTTTTTTGGCTGTTTTGCAGGATGGAATTTTAGAGCACACACAGAGGGCTGGAAGTTTCATTTGAGATGTTAATTTTAGGATGCTATCCTAAGGCCTGTGGACTGAAAGGAGCTGGGCAGAGATGGGAGGTGGGAAATGGGCTGCACTAATATGCTGTAAAACAAAAAGACAAAGGCAAAAGGCTCACGATTGCTTTTAAATAATCAACACTGATGTTGTAGCATTTTTTATTAAAGTAATATTATAATTCATTATACTAATAAAAATCAACAGGAAAGGAGAAAGAGAAATGACTGGTTGTTTCAAGTAGCATGGGCGCCTCAGCTCTTCCAAATCAGTAGCCCTGTAGAGGTTAGTGCAGCTCCTTGTCACGTGAATGTGTATATGATGTCAGAATCATTTTAAAAGGGGCCTTTTGAAGCTCAAACAGAACAGCAAATTGTGGTATAGTTTCTGCGTTTGCCATTTTGCTTTGGGAGATTGAACTGTCAAAGTGGTACTACAACAAGACAGATACTGCTAAGCTGAAATTCTCCTCTTCCTAACTGCTGCATCACTTTAATGCCTCTCATATGACATCTCATTCCTATGGGACTTTGAGTAGGAATGATGTAGGAGTACTGTTATGTATACCCTATATAAAATAGTTCTGCAAATATGTATTTAGCAGAAGAAATATAACCATGTGCATAGATCACAGTGCAAGTGATCAGCTCAGCAATCAAGAACATTCAGTTGCAAGTGATTAGCATTTGGGCAAAATATTTTATTAGAAAAAAGCCCTTCAGCTACTGAAAGTGAAGTGTTAAATTGCCTAAAAATCTTTAGGTGCCCCAGTGACTAGTTATGGCCTGAAGAAATGAAAAACAAAAGAAAGCAACTCAAAGCTTTGGTACCGAAAAAAGTCAATTTTCAACTAAGTTATACTGAAAACAAAAATAATAATTAGCAACATCACTCTGATTGTTGAGTTGATCTTAAAGAAAATGCAAATTCTGGTTCAACAAACTAATTCCATCTTGGAAGAATGATAATATTTCACTGTTTCTACCCAAAGTCTACTCATTTTTTCTCTGCGCCATTCCACACTAGGGAAAAAGAAAGAAACTGAAGGATACGAAAGGTCTTTATTCAGCTCTTCTGAAGCACATTCCCCTCACCAACAGAATAATCAGAATGTAGGTGAAACAAAAGCAGCAATCACCCTTCCTTTTCTCAGAAGCGAATCTACTGCAGTCCCTTGGTGAGTACAAGACACAAATTTCTGCAGAAGTCTTGGTATAAAGCAGGTACTATATTGTAAAGATAGAGTTACATATTTTGGTTTTCCTCTGTGTGGATAAACTTTTTCCTCCTGGTGCGGGTACGGTTTTACTGTACAGCTGCATTTATTTACATGTGTTCCTGGAACTGCAAAAAATTCTTTGCCTAGATTTATAGGTTGGTATGTATACAGTGGTTTGGCTTCTTCTAACATTTTCTTCCCAAAACAAACCCAGTTCCTCCTGGTGCGTGAGGCGTATGTGGCAGCGGTGCTGCCATCTGGGTTTTGTAGCCTAACCTGTACTTCGGCACTTCTTCCCTGCCTTCCTGTCCCCCCCTACCAGCTGGAAACCACGGACAGGCGCAGGACGTGCACAGAAGCAGATAAATCACTGCATTGTTTTCTCAGGTCCAGGTAATTAGCGGTGGTGTTTTTGAAGCAGGAGGACTACCAACAGAGTCTGCCAGATAGACTTCGTGTTTACAGAAGCGAGGCAAACCATCAGCTGCATAAGATGTGGTGTTAAGAAATGTACCTGTGGGGAGGGAGAGTGGAAGCAAAGTTGACAAGGAAAGAAGATTGATCAGATTCTTGTTTTTAAAGAAATGTTCACTGTAACAGGGTGTGGAGCAGCTTTTAGCTATTCAGTGGACATGGTGAAAATGCACGTAGCTTTGTGGGGGTGGGCACAGTTTCTTTAAAGCTATGATAAAAGGCAACTCTGGAAAGAAGCTGTACTTAGCCATGAAATGGAGAGGGTTTGTGCATATGTGAATGCAGTGCATTTTCTCTCTTCTGTATGTTCCTTTTCCAGTTTCAGAGAAAAGTCACTCCTCATGCAGCTTTAGCTGTCAGCAATAGATGGGAAAACCCTCACCCAAACCTTTGGCTCTGCTTAGGTGAAAGTTCCTCCTGCTTCATCTCTTAGATGAAATACCTCTTACAGCTTTTTTTCTGAACCAAAAGGAACAGTTTCTCTCCCTCTTTCTCCCTCCCTCTCTCTCCCCCCCCTTCTCTCCCTCTCTCTTTTCAGCTTAGAAGCTGAACAAGAGGTGAATAAGACTGTAAGTTATTTAAAATAATAATTGGCTTATTTCCAAGATATTGGTAATAAGGATAAAGCAGATATACACCACACGTTCTTAACTTTAAACACATTAGTAGTCTGAGCCATTTAATGGAGACTCATTTCTGGCTTCATCCTCATTTGAAAGAGTCTTAATTAGGTAGGCAGTAGCTATTGAGAAACAGTGGCCTGAATTTACTGAGGGTATAATTCTGAATTTGGCTCTAGCTTCAGATCTCTCTGAATAAGATTAGTCTGAGAAATTCAGAGCTTTCTGTTCTTGAGGTTTTCCTTCAGCAGCTTACAAATGTCACTGTTTATGACACTGGCAACATTTGGAAGCTATAAAGCTATTGCTCCAGAAATTATTTTTATAATGTACAGCCATTCAGTTTCAGACAGTGTAAATCAAAAAGAAAAACAGCTGAGTAAATTCTAACTCTACCTTGAATAAAAAAAAAAAATCTCTGTATTTTTTTGTTTTGCCAAGTTCTGGGAGATAAATTTCAGTCCAAGCAATTTTATTTTCAGCTAACCCTCTCTGCCTCCAATTAGTCTGAACAGTTTTCAAACGGGTTTGAAATTATCCCAGAACCATTTCTTTTGATTTAAATTTAACCATTTGTCTAGTGAGTTAAAGGGCTCAGTTTCCAATGGGCTGACCTCCATTTATCATGTGAATTTCTTGATCTTCTTGCAAACGTCAAACTGTATAAGAATGCTTTAAGAGAAACAAATGATCCAGCCAGTTAAGCTAGCTCAGGAAAATAAAATATTGTCCAGAACTGTTTCTCCCAGAATATGGGAGTGGCTGTAATACTCCGGGGCAACGCTGCTGAGGAGCATTTAAAGCGAGCAAGAACAAAATTTTGAAGTGAAAGGGGAACCCTGTGGCTTGATCAAGTCACCCAGTGAAAATAAAAACAAAATACTTAATCTGTCTTTAAAATATATGAAGTGAAGCAGCCTCTGTAAGTAACCTTGCTGAGCAGAGCTGTTAAATTACTGAGCACTCACTTAATGGTCCATCACATGTTGTTTAATAGACTCACCCAAAGAACCAAACCAGTGAGCAGGAGGGATGAGCCATGTGCACGGGCCATTCTTGTAGCTCTCCCATGAGCCGTATCTGAACTGGGGGTGCAAAATTTCGTGTGTTGAGCTATCATTATTTAGCCTTTACACAGCAGTAGGACCAAGAGTTAAAAACCTCATGTTAATTGCTCCCAGGTGCTAGATACACCACAAATAATTCATAAATGATTGTCCCTGCTGCAAAGTAAGACTGTAAGACTGATGAACATTTTATAATAAGTAATTAAAAGCTTTGACACCCTTGAAGTATTTAGTAAAATCAGATGATCGAAATTCTGGATTTTCATTTTTGAGCTATCTGCCAGTACAGTATTCCTATTTATTTGCGCAGGTTGGTTTCTTTCCCGTTCTCTCTTCTGTCATTATTGACTTTATGTCTTTAGACTGTAGGAGCATCTCCTTGCCCATTTTGCTGAGCATGAAGGTAGATTTTAGCTTCAGTAAGTGAAGATAGGCGTTGCAGATTGATTGTAAGAAGTAGTCCATTTTGTAGGACAAAAGAAATCCAAAGAAGAGTATAATTTGTAATGGAACAGGATTGTGCTCTCTTTGAACTATATGTTTTGCATTTCATGTTCTCTTTATGGCCTTTCGCAAAGCATTAATAGAAGTTTCGTTTGGACTGAAGGGGTGTGTAACCTTGGCATTAGGAGTAAATTGCTGAGCTCTTGTGTAATCTTTCCCATTCACTGTCTTGAATGGCCAAATGAGTATAATGCTGAACTAGGAATGCAATAGTGAGAGCACATTTTAGATAGTCCTCTTTGATGGAGCAGTGGTACAGCGGGAGAAAACCTAGAAGATGAAAAAATCCTTTGGCAGTTCAAGTTTGAAAAAATGAATGTCCATCTTGCAAACTTTAATCATTTATAATGTAGATGTCTGCATCTGAGCTAATTATCCAACTCTCTATTAGTCAGGGGAAGTCTGGTTAACATGGTCAACTGAATGATTTCTCCCTGATATCAGGGAGAAAATAAGAAAGGCAAAGGCCCAGCTAGAATTTAAACTCGCCACTGCAGTTAAGGATAAGAAAAAAAATTTTTACAAATATATCAGCGACAAAAGGAGGGCCAGGGAGAATCTCCCTCCTTTGTTGGATGCAGAGGGAAACATTGCCACAAAGGATGAGGAGAAGGCTGAGGTACTTAATGCTTTCTTTGCCTCAGTCTTTAATAGTCAGACTGCTTATCCTGAGGGTATTCAGGTGACTAAGCTTGGAGATGGAGATAGGAAGCAGAATGAAGCCCCAGTTATCGAAGAGGTAACAGTCACTGACCTGCTCCTCCACCTGGATGCCCGCAAGTCCATGGGGTCAGATGGGATCCACCCGAGGATACTGAGGGAGCTGGCGGAGGAGCTCTCCAAGCCACTTGCCATCATCTATCAGCAGTCCTGGTCAACCGGGGAGGTCCCAGATGACTGGAAGTTAGCAAATGTGACACCCATCTACAAGAAGGGTCGGAAGGAGGATCCAGGAAACTACAGGCCTGTCAGCCTGACCTCGGTGTCAGGAAAGGTCATGGAGCAGATCATCCTGAGTGCCATTATGCGGCACGTGTGGGACAACCGGGGGATCAGGCTCAGGCAGCATGGGTTTATGAAAGGGAGGTCCTGCTTCACTAACGTGGTCTCCTTCTATGACAAGGTGACCCGCTTAGTGGATGAGGGGAAGGCTGTGGATGTTGTCTACTTGGACTTTAGCAAGGCCTTTGACACTGTCCCCCACAGTATTCTCCTGGAGAAGCTGGCTGCTCATGGCTTGTATGAGTGCACTCTACGCTGGGTTAAAAACTGGCTGGATGGCTGAGCCCACCACTGAGAGAGTGGTGGTGAACGGAGTCAAATCCAGTTGGTGGCCGGTCACAAGTGGTGTTCCCCAGGGCTCAGTGTTGGGGCCGGTCCTGTTCAGTATCTTTATTGATGATCTGGATGAAGGGCTTGAGTGCACCCTCAGTAAGTTTGCAGATGACACCAAGTTGGGTGGAAGTGTCAATCTGCTGGAGGGTAGGAAGGCCCTACAGAGGGATCTTTACAGGCTGGATCATAGGCCTGAGGCAAACTGTATGAGATTCAACAAGGCTAAGTGCTGGGTCCTACACTTCAGTCACAACAACCCCATGCAATGCTACAGGCTTGGGGAGGAGTGGCTGGAGAGCTGCCTGGCAGAAAAGGACCTTGGGGTGCTGGTTGACAGCCGCCTGAACATGAGCCAGCAGTGTGCTCAGGTGGCCAAGAGGGCCAATGGCATCCTGGCTTGTATCAGGAATAGTGTGGCCAGCAGGACCAGGGAGGTGATAGTGCCCCTGTACTCGGCACTGGTGAGGCCGCACCTCGAGTACTGTGTTCAGTTTTGGGCCCCTCACTACAAGAAGGACATCAAGGTGCTGGAGCATGTCCAGAGAAGGGCAACAAAGCTGGTGAAGGGTCTAGAGCACAAGTCTTAGGAGGAGCGGCTGAGGGAGCTGGGGTTGTTTAGTTTGGAGAAGAGGAGGCTGAGGGGAGACCTTATTGCTCTCTACAACTACCTGAAAGGAGGTTGTAGTGAGGTGGGGGTCGGTCTCTTATCCCTAGTAACAAGTGATAAGATGAGAGGAAACGGCCTCAAGTTGCACCAGGGAAAATTTAGGTTGGATATTAGGAAAAACTTCTTCACTGGAAGGGTAGTCAGGCACTGGAACAGGCTGCCCAGGGAAGGGTTTGAGTCCCCATCCCTGGAGGTATTTAAAAGACGGGTAGACGTGGTGCTTGAAGACATGGTTTAGTGGTGGACTTGGCAGTGACAGGTTAATGGTTGGACTCGATGATCTTAAGGGTCTTTTCCAACCTTAATGATTCTATGATTCTATGATTCTATGATTAACCTGACCAAATGTAGGTGGCTACTACAGGAATCAGATAAAAGCCATCTAATCTCTGAAGACTGATTATATTGACAAAATCTCTTAGCCTAGATGTAGACATTAGAAACATCCATATTTAGTCCTGCAAAATCAGTTTTTTTATGAGATCTCCTTGAACACTTTCTGGAAATTTTGAAGTTAACACCATTTTAGCAAATGTTTCCGCGTATCTTTCTTTCTTGCAGTTTTAGAAGCAGTAAATATGCATATAAAAATCCAAATTTCTACCGACAGAAACCCCCTTCTTTCCAGGGAACTGTTATTTTGGCTTCTCGTTGTCACAAACTGATTAAATGTCTGCCTGTGTGTTTCTCCCTGTTCTAGGCAAAGCACTGAACAGAACTGATCAATAGCAAATAATCATCATCCATCTAAGACCATTCCTTTAGCTGCCTTGCTGGCAATTAATCCTCAAAACATGAGATCTTCACTTGGTTTGGGTACCCTCTCAGACATGGTAGGAGTGGGATGTAGCAAAGCTTTGGTCCTCTTTCAAGGGCAGTGAAAGTCCTACATGTGTTATTACTGACATACTGAAATTGAAATATTGGAAAAAATTTCTTTTGCTATTCTGGTGAATAGTCTGATGTGCTGGTAATGTTGCGAGTTCTCAGCCTGCTGGTGAAAAGCCACCAGGACACTTGGCTGATGACTGTAGGAGTCTGTTTTAACTAGATGGGAACATGGCCTTCCTGTTACGAGGTGCAGAGCCCACCGGAGCACTCAGCTGAGGAAGGAGGGTGCCTGACCCCTCCCTCGTACTGCCCTGGCACTACAGAAGGGTGCTGCAGCTTCCTAGCCAGCTAGACACAGGTATGAAAAGAAAGCATAGACATGCATAAAGTCTGCGTCACTCTTTTTTTCCCCGCCAATTATTTAAACAATAAAATTTTAAAACAAATGTGTTTTACAGTTTAATCTCTTTTTTGCAATAGGTCAATGTAGTACATACAGAATTAACATGAAAAGACATCTGAAATTAAGACTTTCAAATGGAACACCATTTAGGCAAAGATTGTATTACAGTAACAGATACGGAGATGGTTTTAATATGTCTTTTAATAAGTCTTTAATATGATTATGTCTAGGACAAAGGGCTGCCTGCAGTAGGTATATCTCCTTTTTTCTCCAAAATTCAACAGAAGAGGTATGTTCCAACCACAGGTTAGAATAGCAGTGCTATTCTTGCAATGTGGTTTTTAATTTGGACAGCGTGGCTTCAGCCCCAGGCTCCCTGTCAGCCGCTATTTCAACTTAAGTCCCAAGTTACCTTGCTACTTTAGCCTGAATTAGTCAAATTGGTTGAGACAGCCCAAAATGAGAACATACCTTTTTTGTGGAACAGATGTCCTCATTCTGAACCAACTGAAAGTCACTGAATACCACCAAGACATTCTTAGTTTTATTTTAGCCTCTAAATCCAGCTTGGACAATTGTAGCCTTTGGAGACTTGTTCTCTTGCTCTTTTTTTTTCTTCTATAAGCAGACAACAAAGGAAAATGGAAACTCCCACTAGCCACTTCAAAAGTGTGCTAGTAAGAAAATCTATTGACTGCTCTTCATATCTCACTTCTTTAGAATCAGATATGTTCCTGGGAATTACTGTGCTCTGTGTACAGCAGAAGTTCAATCACAGGAACTGGAAGATTGTAACAGATAATGCTATACCTGAGTTAGAAAGGCAAAAATCAGGGTGAAGTTAGAATTCAGCATAATAATATCTATTTTTATGAGCGTCACTTAGCTCTCTTCTTAAGTCAGAAACCACACAAATAAGAATTTTTATTTTGGTTCATATGATTACATTCCAGTGAGGAGTGATTACAGTGTGATTTCAGCCAGCCTACAGTGGCATTGCCAAATGGAGTACTTCCCCTCACCCCTGCTTTCATCTGTGTGCTCCCATGCCCTTCCTTGTTTGGACAGGAGCAGGTACGTGATTGCATGAAGATACATATCAGGGATCAGATCTGATGTGGCTGAGAAGTTTTTGGCGGGGGAATGGGTTAAGTCTTGATTCTCAGCCGGATCTGAGTTGCTGCAGCTCACTGCACCACTGGATGAATGATGGTGCTGACACAGAGCAGCGGCTCAAGTCTATAGCTCGGGTTTAGGAGAAGAGTGAGAAACTCTTTTGGTAGGTGGCTGACTTTGGATTGTCTTAAGCTAACCACAAAACCATACTTGTAGAATATGACTTGAGGGCAGGAGAGGCAAAAACATTCTTCATTTATGGTACATGCTTTTGGCGCATAGCTTTCCCAGGGTTGGTTGAGAAGACATGGAAAAGAAGTAACTGTTTTATCCTCTGTTAACAGGAGACCCCCATTGCTGGGGCTGAGGCCACTGCTGATCCAGAGATCATTGCCACACAGGGTAGCAACGAATGAAGGCTGATGCAAAAGCCTTAGTCTTCTAGGTGAAATCTAAAAATCTAAAATCTATTAATTAACTAGGTTCCTTCTGTAGAGCAAATCAGACTCACAATGTACAGATATATAGAAACTTATTACTTTAGATATGTGCCAGTGCCGGTGGGATAGGAGAGAAAGTGATTTGCAGTATGGAAGCAAACATGATGTTAATTTCCACTTTCCCCCCTTTTTATCTACCATTTCTTTTGGGGTTGGAGAAAGAAAGGAAATTCTGAAAACAACTTCCAGTCCCTTCAAAACCCCCAACCCACTATCCCACCTGTCATTTACCTAAGAAAAACCACAATGCGATGTCTGTGCTGCATGCTGCTTGTAGCCTGGTTAAAACAATCATCTGTAGCTAGTTTGATATGACTGTGTCTGTGGGTCCCATGTAGTAAGAGTAGATGTAAGGCCAAAGACCTTACAAATTATTGGAAGATAGGTGGCTGGATAGAGTAGAAACCTGTCTCACTCTCTTTCAGAGAAAAGCTGCAGCATGAGCTTTTATAAGGCATCAGAGAAGCTGGTGTCTGCTGGGAGGGTGCTTTCTGAATGCCACCACTTGAGGAGAAGCTGCAGCTGAGGCTTGTCCTCAGCTACCTGACACAAATCCGTGGGAAGGCAGCTTTCATTGGTTTCTCATAACTGCTTCTCAATTCAATATCTTTTCTAGTTCTTAAGTGGCTTCTTTTGATGGGTGGAATAAATGTTACCACAACCTTTATCCAAGCTTACTGTGAAAAGCTATGCAGATGATAGTGAATTTTGATTTGACTTAAGTTCTTCAAATGACCCTGGGTTCTGTAATGGCTTTAAATAATATTTAGATGCAGGGTTAGGCTTACATCTGAACAAATATACCTTTTTCGTTCTTTTTTTTTCTTATTTCTGGTGACCTTTTGACATGTTTGTTTAAAGGATCTGTCCTTTAACTTAACAGAAATAATGATATTCCCTTTTGCTCTCTGTCCTTTATCTTTCAATGTAAATACGTTACCCACAAGAAAGTTATTCCCCAGTTGCAGCGGAGAGCAATGAGCTCCAGCAGGCTGGGTGTTGGTCTCAAGTCTGTTTTTTTGTTTTCGCTGGGAAACCTGGTGGACTCTGCTAATTTTACCACAATGTGAATCTGAGACATAAGCTGAACTTCCAGATGCCAGTCCAGTCTAAGCTGTGCCACCACATGCTGCAGCACACCTGGGGAAGCCAGGCTTACAATTCATGCCACTGATACCTGTTCACAGGTACACGCTATCTGCTTTACTTAAAAAAGATGATGCCATACAAAATTGTGTTTTCTTCCTCCTCCCTATCTGCGTGTATGTACGTATTTGTGCTAATTTATGGGCATGCGTGTGTAATAACATTTTCTTTTGTCCCTGTGGGGATTGTATATATATATATATATGTGTATATTTTTTTTTTTTCTCCCTGGCAATTCAGGCTCTTAGTGGGATTTAAAGCACCTGCCTGGGAGTGGGACCTGGCCCACCGGGAGGGAGGTGGGAGGCTGAGGCTGCACGGGCCTCTAGCCAGGCTGCCTTTGCCATCGGGGCAGGCGGGCGGCTCAGGATGTTCCATCGGCCGGGAACTGCCTGTGGGAGACTGTCTTCAGAGCAGAAAAACACATATGACACTTTCAACTTGTCAGGTTTTACATTTTCATTTACTGACTCTCAATTTTCCATCTAATTTTCTGATGATACTGAACAAACACATTTTGGTAGAAATATCTGTTGGAAAGGTGGAGCAATTTGGTGTCTAGGATAAAATTTGTTTCCACATGCACCTGCCTTCCTCAGAAAGTCTTAGCTCACTTTACAACCAGGAATTAATAATACTTGAAAGCATCTCAGTAAGTAGATCTAAAAAATGTTACAAATTCCTAAAACCAACACTTATTGGCCAATATTGACACTTAATCCCTGCCAGAATTGAACTTTGAAGTTCAGTGAGATATTATTTTTGTTTAAGTATCTCCACATACAGAGACCAAAAATTTTTCCCTGAAGGAGGTAGGAGGCATTCCTGCTGATGCTGAAGTGTCAAAAAAAATAAAGAAAACCCTGTCTTTTTGGGGGAATGATTCTGTGCCTTGTAGCTCAGTGAGTCCATGAACTGAAGAAGTGGTTGTTTTTCCTTGCTATTTTCGACTCTCCTCTCTTGTGGCTGGAATTGCAGCCTGAAGGAAGTTCCTCAGCTCAGTACTGCTAAACTCTTACCGACAATTCCAAACAATTAAGCAATGTCCTAATTTACAGGGGGAAAAAACCTGTTGCCGTGAGAATAATTAATTGCTCCTATGAAAAAATATATTTATTAATAAGGATACCTTCACATATTAATTACCTAATTTTAGACTATTTGTCTTTTCTGGGATATGACATGTTTATAAATGCAACTGAAACACATAATACACAGAATATCACAAGTCATTGGTATGCTGGTTAGAAGCCAGAGTACAGCAGAGAAAAAGTAGTTTTTGTACATGAGCAAAAAAATCTCTCCGTTTTTTTTCCCTTGGTTATGAAATGTTTATCACTGGATAGAGAATTTTCTTAGGAGTGTATTGTGCAAAATTGTTGGTGAGTCTTCAACTCAATTTGTAGTCTACAGGAGCTGGAAAAGATTTCTAATGAGAGAGAAATTTAGTTCCATTCAAAGAGAAACACTGAAAAGGGCTGTTCAAAGTTTTGGTAGCTGGAGTGTTATCCTTTAGGCATTCCTGTTAAGAAAATAATACTCATGTTACATTCCTTTCATTTCCAGGGTAGCCTGGAACTCTTCCCTCAGAGATGCTGCCCTACCAAACACTTCTCTAGTCCTTACCACAGATCTGACTCTTCCTGTTGATTGTCCTGCTCAGAGCTCTAATACCAAGGCATATAGCTCAGCTGTGATCATCTAGAAGCTGTGCCGTTTCTTTTGAATTGGAAACCATCAGTGTCGCTTGAAATATTGCAGCTGAATTCAGTGGATGTTGAAGCAGATTCTAAATATCCAGCAAAGCATCTACCCCAAAGTTGTCTTTGCCGAGATATGTTGATATGGGCTGAATGCTTACTAAATCATTAGGCAATAACACAAATAATCAGCAGGGAATAAGGGCAGATGCACAAGCAATTAGGCTCAGTCTTATAAATTTATTAATGTAATTTGCAGATTATACTAATTTGCGAGAAATAGAAATACTAGTGAGAAAAAAAATTATGTTAAAATACAACTGGTTCTCAGAGAAAATTACTAACAATAAAGGCCTTGGAGGAAAATATACAGACAGAAAACAGATCAAGGTTTTAACTTAAAAAATAAGTACATAGACAACGAGGGAAACAGTTCAGTAGTAAAAGCTCAGATGAAGGGAAAGCCCAAGATACTGCCTTGAAAAGAACTGGAGATAACAGAGAGATCTAGAGGTGACACTGAGCAGCAAATGAGACATAACTTTACCTCTCATTTATATATTATGTGTTATGGCAATAACAGAGATGAGAACTACCTTTAGGCTATCTGAACATATGAGGTAGAAGTGAGAGTCCCTCTCCCCGTGTGACAAGACAGAAACTATTTCATTAAGGTTTGAGTGTCTTGTTACCAAAAACACATTATCAGAATGTGATCGTAAGAGAAAGAGAGAAAAAACAGCAAAAATATAGTGAACAAAGAGAACTGAGCATACCAAGCTTGACTGAATCATAATTAAATGAGTTTCATGCTAATTTGTATTGGAAAGGGTTAAGTGCTGAGAAGGAATGTGATGAGGAGTAATGACATGAAATTAAAGAAAGAAAAATTAGATGTAGTATTATGAATAATTTAAACTGAACAGACTGAGCAATTGTGGGTAAAAGAGAGATTTTGGCCAAAGACACCAGGGAAAACCCTCATTTTTACACATTTTTAATGTCCACAGAACAGACGGAGTCAGGCTTTTAATGTCTCACTTAAAAGATGCATGCAGATGGTGTTTTTTCATGCATTTGAAAAATGAATTTCTACATTTTGATTATGTTGTCATTAGCAGTAGCCTTACTCAGTAATTAGGAAGCTGGTTCCTAGCATGTGTGAGAGAGAGATATATTGAGAAAAGAGGATGTTATCTCTTTGTTTCCACAGGGATATAATTAAATGCAACCAACAACATCATCAAAACAGTAGAAGAAATTCAAACAATAACTATGCTAAATGGAAATGGCTTATTGTTCAGTGAAAAACAGCTGATCTTCATCAGAAAAGGCCACATTATTTGCCAGTTCTCACTCTGGCCAAGAAAGAAAAGGAAATTCCATGAGAAAAGGGAATTTCCCTGTAGTAAATGCAGAGTCTTTCCTAGGTAAGTAACTTTGAATTAATATCGATTTAGAAATAAAGGTATATGTAATGGAATATTCCAAGTGAGTTTTTCTTTCATTCCTAGGTAACTTTTTAAAACAGGGGAGAAAAAGCCAAATATTATGAAACCTGCTGTGTGGCATCGGAGGAGAAGGCAAGAGCGAGAGTGCTGCAAGAATATTTCCTTGCTGGAAAGCAGCTGCTGCTTCAGGAATGGCGTGCTCAAGCGTCAGCGAGGACCGAGGCCTGCCTGTTGCCTGCTCTTTCCACCGAACAACATTTTTGGTTCTCAGAAAAGAAAAAAACAAAGCAAAACCAACCATGCACTCCTAGGCACTCTTGGAAAGTGAAACAATGAGTTTCTCTCCATGACACATTTGTTCCAAGCCACAGATTGTGCGTGTGATTTTTGCTATTGTCATTCTTGGCTTTAGGACTACATGCGTTTTACGGTAGGTGAGTGTCTCTATCTTTTATAGCATGTGTTAAATATGCTGTTATCCTGCTAAATGCCTCAAATGTACCAAAACATGTCCAGGGCTTTGCCCACCAAGATTTCATTCAGCCAGGGGAGCTCCCAGTTTGGGAGGCTGGAGCGCCACAGCTTCTGCTCATACCTCTCTGGAGCTATTATTCTTAGTGCCTGGAGGATAAGCCTCCAGGTCAGATACCAAGCATGCCTGCAGAGACTAATGCTATAAACAAGAAATTATTGAAGCATACAAGTCTCTGTCTTTGCTACAGCTTCCTGAATTACTGTGGTCCTTTCCGTACATCCTCATTGCTTTCTAGTTATCTTCCCTTCGATATAGGAAAGAGCTGCTGACAAGGATCTCTGTACTTCCTGCCCTAACCTTTTTACCTCTCAATTCACCAAATCCCTTTAGTAGTTTTTCAATCTTTTTCATCAAATTCAAAAACCTGTCTTCACATTGTCTAGGCTATCTGTAATATGATCCGTACATCTCTCTTTTAATTTGCTTGAAAATTCTATTTCTTTCTAAATTTCCATTTTCATCCTCATCTTTTCCTCCCTGCATCTGCTTTTTCCACTTTTAGTTTCAGACTTTCTTTCTCATGAAAACCCATTTTTTTGGTACTGATCAGTGGGACACCATCTCTTCCCCTTAAAGTCTACCCTTTAACAGATCCCTTGTGTAGTTAACTGAGAGTTTTCTATACTTCTCCAGTTACAGCCATTTGTATTATGGGCTCCTCACAAACCCCACTCTCTGGGGAAAGACCTGGCTTTTCCTCTGTTTCTGGGTTTAATACTTATTTGGCTACAACTTACGTAGGGGAGGAGGTCTTTGGCAGGCTAAGTTCAGCCATAGGGAGACAAAAGGATCGGACTGTGCTGAAATATAAACAGAATGGTGGAATTTCCCAGCATTTTTCATGGGCTACTGGTTGGACCAAGAGCTAAGTGTCTGAAGTAAATCTAGTAATATTGTCCACTCACCAAGATCGTGTGCATCAGCCAGATGCACATTGCTTCCTCTTTTGAAAAGCCTCAAGTAATTGTTCTGGAGAAGAGCTTTGTTTTAGTTTGAACTTTTAACGCCGTGGGGTTGGGAAGCAGAAGTCATCTTCTATAAAATTGGCTGATCGCTTTCCTTCGCTGAGGAAATCAATGGTATTTTAAAAGTAAACTGCGCTGAACATAGGTGTTGCAGCATGAAGCTTTTTTTCGCTCCAGTTGCCACAGCAACATAAAATTTCCTTTCCCCCACATTAGCTTCCCTAAAATATACTTCACGAATTGTCTTTGAAAAAAAGCCTTATATCATGCTGACAAATCGTGCTGTTTGCTCTCTTAGTATTTGGTCTTCTGTGGAGTTAGGATTATTAGAGCAAAGCTACCTGATGTGCAGAGAACTCAGCTTTTACAAATTCAACCTTAAGTAAAGGGATGGAAGTGAAAAGCTGAAGCTGAATTAGTTACTGTCTCTAGACAGGCTGGGGACCTAGCAAAACCTCTGAGTAGTCTGGCAGTACTCCTTAGGGTCTGGTGTAACCGTGGGTTAGACAGCCTGCCTATTTCCAGCATTCAGAAGACAAGCAATGGCCTGTTGGATATATTATTAGGGAATATGCAGTGGCTTTAAGAAGGGTTTCTTTCATACGTTTCTCTCCCACCTTTGCAAGAGTGGTAGCAGCTCTAGCAAGCTTTGAATTAAATATCAAATGCATATACATTATGCTATGAGAGAAAAAATATTGAAAAGATCCAGGAGAAAAGGAATTTGTCTTAGCCATCCTTTGTTGAAGGAGTTATTAGGCTTAAAGTAATTGTTAAAATAATTTTAATTTGTAAGGTTTCAGAATACATGTGTAAATCAAATAGTTCCAATTTTTTGAAAAATAAAAAATCCATGTCTGTTAATAGTGTCATGGTTACCAACACCACTCCGGTGCCCCTCATCATGGGGTGCATCTAGAGAGGTGAGAATAATTTTGCACCTTGCCAGCTGATGTGTGCAGATTTAGCAGTGCTGGCCATGCTGCACCGTGTTAGGGTTTTACTGCAATCACATATGTTCATGTACCTCAAAAGGGCAACGATTTTTCAGTATTTAAACAGGAGCATGGACTATGCTGACTGTAGGGCCTCAGCAAACTTTTCTGCACACCCCTTTTTGAGAAAGTGTTGGCTCCTTCACTTTTTTTGAGATTGGGTGGGAATGCCAACGTGAATATACGGAAAGGCAGGTGACCAAGGGAAGGGTTTGTGAAAGTAACCATCTTCTGTGAGAAGCTTGTAACAGCTTGTGGTTGTGTCTATTTTTGAACTACAGAAGTTGTAAATAAAGCCTAGCTTAGGCTTGGAAAAGGTAGATATGCTGACTTGGAACAATAATGAAAACCACAAAACAAACCTAATCACTTATATAGAAAACTTGGTAAATAAAATTGACCTTCCCCACTACTGCCATCATTTCTGCTTACCTTCTTAGCATGCTGTACATGAATATCTTTAGCAGTAGTAAGGACAGGGGAGGAAAGGTTTGATTTTATTCTTCCAGTGATAAATAGAACACTTAATAGATGACAAATTGGGGAATATTGAGTCTCTAGAGACCTAATCAAATGTGATTCAAGTCAGCCCCCAGTGAGCATGGGACAAAATGCCAGCTGGTGCATGGCCTTTCTGTTCCAGCTGGTATTTTATACTTTGTAATGGATTGTGACCAGTTTTCATGCAGCTAATACTTGCACTTAAATTAAAAAAACTCCCAACAACACCAAACTGTGTGTTTTAGTGTAATAAATGCTGTTTCTTGTGGAAAAGTACTATAACATTGAGTAGAAGTGGAATTGGTAATCATTTAGGTATCGTAAAGAACTGAAGAGAGAATTACGGCACTGATCTTGCATCTGAATTTCTATGGAACCTTTTGAGTTAATTTTGATGGAATCCAGCATGGAAGCAAGATTCTATAGTCAGGGTAGACAAATTCTATTACACGGCTATTTTCTATCTTTTTTTTCTCAAGGGAAATAAATTTCAAGAGATTTACGATTTTTAGTATTGTCTTACTATATCATTTTGGCTTAGATAAGTTATAGAAAAATTGGTGTAATGGTGGATAATATGTCTTTTGTGGTAAAAAACCCCTAAGTGCATGCACACACACTTGCATATATGCATACTCAATCTTTCAGTATAACACTTGCCTAACAATGCTTTTCTCTCGGGATTTTATTGTAATTTATGAAAATGAATGTGTTACATGTGTAACATCTGTAAAGGAATGAAAACTATCATTTATTGTGAAAGCAGATAGACAGTCCTGTGGAAATAAAAGCCAATGTTGTGCCAGTTTCAAGCACAATAGAAACAAAGAAAGCTTTTCTTTAAAATCTGTTGGAAAAAGCCAGTGTCAGCCCTTAGCAAGACATTTTCCTAGTTCCTTTCATCACTGACTGACTTATAGTTAGCTTCTCTAAGAAGCATTAGTTTTTTAACAAAATCTTCCCAGCTTTTCTTTTTTACACCATGGTAAATTATTTCAGAACAGCGTCTTTACATGCAGCTGTACAGTTATCTGCTCTGCTCTAAAAATACTGTAAATCTGAGGTACTGATTTTGCATTCCCTGAAACCATTTCTAAGCCACACAGAACCTCACAGAAGTTAATAGGTTTGACCTAGAATTTCAGGAGCCAAGAGTGGAAAATGAATATCATTAGAAAGTCTTGAAAAACACATATCTCATTTCAGAACAGTGAAAACATTTTTATTGTTTTGGAGCTGACTAGAAAGGAAAAGAATTATTAATATATACTTGTGATTTGGGGGACCTTTTGCTTTTTCCAATATATTGGGTTTACATGGCAAAGTTTTGGTAGTGGGTGGGCTATGGGGTGGGTTCTGTGAGAAGACATCAGAAGCTTCCCCTGTGTCTGATAGAGCCAATGCCAGCCGGCTCCAAGATGAACCCACCACTGGCCAAGGCTGAGCCCATCAGCAATGGTGGTAGCGCCTCTGTGATAATGTATTTAAGAAGTGTGGGGGGGAAACCCCTGTGCAACAGCAGCCAGAGAGAGGAGTGAGAATAAGTGAGAGGAGCAACCCTGCAGACACCAAGGTCAATGAAGAAGGAGGGGGAGGAGGTGCTCCAGGTGCTGGAGCAGAGATTCCCCTGCAGCCTGTGTTGAAGACCATGGTGAGGCAGGCTGTCCCCCTGCAGCCCATGGAGGTCAACAGTGGAGCAGATATCTACCTGCAGCCCGTGGAGGACCCCACGCCAGAGTAGGTGGGTGCCCGAAGGAGGCTGTGACCTGTGGGAAGCCCGTGCTGGACCAGGCTCCTGGCAGGACCTGTGGACCCGTGGAGAGAGGAGCCCACGCTGGAGCAGGTTTGCTGGCAGGACCTGTGACCCCGTGGGGGAGCCACGCTGGAGCAGTCTGTTCCTGAAGGACTGCACCCCGTGGAAGGGGCCCACACTGGAGCAGTTCATGAAGAACTGCAGCCCGTGGGAAGGACTCACGTTGGAGAAGTTCATGGAGGACTGTCTCCCGTGGGAGGGACCTCATGCTTTAGCAGGAGAAGAGTGGGAGGAGTCCTTCTCCCTCAGGAGGAAGGAGTGGCAGAGACAACGTGTGATGAACTGACCGCAACCCCCATTCCCTCTCCCCCTGAACCCTGTGGGGGAGGAGGTAGAGGAACTGGGAGTAAAGATGAACCTGGGAATAAGGGAGGGGTGGGGGGAAGGTGTTTTAAAATTTGGTTTTATTTATCATTATCCTACTCTGATTTGATTGGTAATAAATTAAATTAATTTTCCCTGAGTTGAGTCTGTTTTGCCCATGACGGTAATTGGTGAACGATCTCTCCCTGTCCTCATCTTGACCCATGAGCCTTTTGTTATATTTTCTCTCCCCTGTCCTTTTGAGGAGGGGGAGTGACAGAGCGGCCTTGGTGGGTACCTGGTGTCCAGCCAGGGTCAGCCCACCACATCCAACATTTAAAACTGTTTTAATCTTTTAATAAGAAATAAATTCCCAAAAACACTTACTAAAAAGGTTTACATGTGACCATTCAGATGGATCCCTTACTGACAACCCTCCCTCTTCCATCTGGAGGCGGCATCTCTTATTGCTTATTTCTCAAAGTCTAATGTGATTTGTGATGCTCAACACAAACGGGGTGCAAGGTGAAATCCTGGCCCATTTCAAGCCAATATTAGAAATTCCCACTGACATATCTAGGTGGTATCAACAGAAAAACTAATAGAAATGGCAAAGCTAGTTCTTATAGAAGACCAAATCAAAAGTGTTTTTACATCTAATGAAAGTACGCAATGAGGATCACCTGGTGCTTGGACAAATATTAATTTGTTATTTTTCACAAGCTGCATTTGTGGTCACTGTATCCAATTCTTCTGGCCAACACTACAAAAGACACACTTCTCACAGATGCCCTCTTTAAAGAGCTGAAATTAAATAAATTGAACTCAAAGAAACAATGTTAGATAAAACACTAATGCTGCTACTAAATGGTGGTCTCAAAATATCAGTATTTTTTTATATTCTAGGAAAATAATTTCTGACTTTTCTTCACATGTGATGTCCATAGGGCAAATACATTAACTTCTCACAGTGCAGCACATGGGACTTTGCAGGCATTTTGCGTGTACAGCTTGACATGCTAAAGTGACTCTTGGCAGCATCTTGGAGGGGAAGCTAAAAAAAGAAATGCTGTAGGTTTTCTAAGTAGTCCCTGGATTATTACAACATTCTTTAAAACCATATTAAAGTGATACAATGATACGCTATTGGACATAGTTTCTTCAGAGTGATGGCGTTTGTCTGCCCCAGTAACCGTTACGCGTGATGGAGCCCTGCTTTCCTGGGGATGGCTGAACACCTGCCTGCCGATGGGAAGTAGCAAGTGAATTCCTTGTTTTGCTTTGCTTGCGCGTGTGGCTTTTGCTTTACCTATTAAACTGCCTTTATCTCAACCCACGAGTTTTCTCACTTTTACTCTTCTGATTCTCTCCCCCATCCCACTGGGAGGGGAGTGAGCGAGCGGCTGGGTGGGGCTTAGTTGCCGGCTGGGGTGAAACCACGACAGCAAGACAGAGACGAAGCACCATGTGTTTTTACAACGCAGCATCCATTATACATGAGTAAAATAGCAGCCGCTCAGCTGCAATCATGGTAGGCATGACTGCTTCTCTTTTAAACTCATATTTCATTTATTCATTTCATCTTTCATTCCAAGACCCTGAGCCTCCACACATTTCTCTGCAAGTATAACTATGCACCTGAATAGTTACGGTGACTTCAGTAGGGATTACTCACATGAAGAAATTTAAGCATGAGGATGGAGTGTTTACAGGACTGAGGCCAAAAGCTGTAGATAGCTGAGCTGGGAAAACTGGCAATAGTATAGTAACGTAAACATTTAAATGCAGAAACAGAAATGCAGACTACAGCATTCCTTTCTATATCCCTTTGGCAAGTCCTGACTTCCTTTGCCTTTTTCATGCTGCTAACTGAATGCTGGATGAAATTTTTGGTCCTGGTTCATGTACAGGGGGAAAAATACTCCCATTGCTTGCAATGACTCTTTGATGAGTTCTTGTCTTTTTTCTCTAGATAAATTGTGTATCTATTCATAAATATACTTTTTCTGTGGAAGCAAGTTTGCCTGGTACATTTATTAGACGGCTGAAGCTTAGCCTATTGTTTTGCATTCCTTTTCTCTCTCACCACTATTCAAAAAGTACATTAAAAAACATACAAGAAGCCCAACATATCACACAGTACCGCTCACCTGACCACCAGCTGATCATAGACTGGATGCTATGTGCCACTGCGTTCACTTTCCCTTCCTCAAGTTCATTCACATTAACAAATAATAATTATGTTAGTAAGATTGTCCTTACCCTAAGTTGTGGGATAACTGTTCATTAAAAGAGAGATGGACTATTTCTTCATGTTTTTATTAAATCTTGAGGTCTCCAACACTGTTAAGCAAACTACAGATGCTCAGTGAACAGCATTTGGAAAGCTGGAATTTTCTCCATTGCACTGCGGTTCAGGTTTTTTGCCCATATTCGAAGAGTGGGAACCTCTGAAAACACCAGAGTTTTACATTGTTTCCATCAGCTTAATTGCTGGAACATGCATTTGGTTTCAGATCAATTGCTATAAGGAGTAAATGTCACAAGAAAATTGATATACATGACAATTTATTTCCTTAGACATCTGTAAAATACTACACGCTTTGCAGATTGAGATGTAACATTTGGCTCACATTAGGACTGGAAAGCCAAGGTGTAACAAGCATTGGTTCAGTTGTTCAATAATAATTTTTTCCATGCAATGAATCCTCCTTATCTTTCATTAACTGCCAATCAGGCCCTCCAGCTGCCATGTGCCAAAATATATTCTTGGTTATTAGCATTAGAGCTACTGTTAAAACTCAGACTGAGACATGAAGGAAAATGCCCTTTCCCAGAAAAATACATTTTTGCTTCTTCCTGATGGAAAAACTATTTGAGAAAGTGTACTCACGTTTCAAAGATATGTGAAGTGCTATCAGGCTGATCAGACTAAAGCTCAATACCCAAAAGGCTGCTACACACAGTACAGAGCAATATGAAGTGCTTATGCTTATCCTATAGGAACAGCCGAGAGTTTGGCACATTATGTATATCTCTGAATCTGTACAGTGCTCCAGCAGAGGTGCTTATTTAACATAATTTGATAGGACTTAGTTATAAAGAAAGGGTTACCGTCTAATTGTTTTCCAATAAGGTTCAAGTGGTTTTAACTTTCTCAAACTGCTTCCCTTATTGGTGAAGGAAGAGGAGTCTGGATTCAAAGAACAAGAAGCAGATCATGTAAGAAGACATGTCTGTATCTCCCCTGCCTCCTATTTGCTGCAGACATTTCATTTCTCTCTCCCCTGTATCAGACATACACGTTAGCATCAGTGCGTAGGAAGCTAGACATGTAGCAGTGGTCTGGAGCTCCTGAGATATTGGACTTGCAGCATCCCTTAGAGGGGGGATGCCAGAAGCATGAAGCAGTGAGACTGTACGAGATGTGTGGATGCTTCCTGTGCTGAAGTGCCTATGTTTCCCACTCTTTGACGTGCCCCGAAAACAAGCTGTAAAAAGCTGCTGAACCTAGGACAGAGCTGCTTCTGTCTGAAAGGCAGGAAGGGTTAAGACTAAACCCTACAGAAGAGTCCAAGTTCACAGTGAAGCAAAGGAAACCTCACTCTAAGTAAAGCTTGGGGCAACCGTGCAAGGTGAAAGTAAGGTTGAGCTAACCTTTTCTTCTGGTCAGTTCTGCTTCTCCAAAGTATAATAATTAAAATTGGCATTCCTGTGACTATGTGGGAGGAAAGAGTGCTAAATTTCTTGGAACAAAAAGCTCTGTTTTATCATTGTATTGCATTAACCAACTCAATTTTTTGAAACACACAAAGAGGGATACAATTACTTCGGATGTCAAAAATAAGTTAGTGGCAATATTCGTAGATGGTTTTGTTAAGAATTTCTCTGACAGTTCTGTTATCTGTTGTGAATACTGAGTTACAAAGAGGAGGGACAGAGAGGCAGAAACTTACCTTTGGGTGTGCCTTATAAATCTTAAATATGTTCATCTTCATGCGAATTTTCTTGTTTAACAAACTGCCTCATTCATCAGAGCTCTGTGGTGAAAGTAAGAAAGGAAAATCATTTAGCAAACAAGAGTGGATCAGAATCAATGACAGCACACAAGAAGAAAATGATTGCTGACTGCTTTTATGCCTGAAGTTTCTAGCTTCCTTTGACTTACGGAAATTTGGACCACAAATCCCATTGTTTGAATGTTGCACACTATTTCATGGAGCTTCTGCATCCCCTCTGCTTCCTTTGTGTTAGACCTTTGAAAACTGGGAAGGATGGGGAGACACAATATTTTAGAAAGGCTTGGAAAATTTTTAAATCTGGCTTGTTCTGAATGAGTTATTTCCACAACATGGCTCTTTGAGGAGTGCAGAGCATAAATAGCACTGCCTTGTGCATTAGTAGGCATTTTAAATGCCAAGACCAAAGTTCAACTTCTCAAGATCTTTACCAGGCAGCTGATTACATAACTAAAATGCTTATTGGGAAGCAGGGACCTGCATTTCCTTCTACACTGTAGATGTAGCTGATTGAGAATATTGCTATGCCAAGATTACCAAAATGCTTTTAGTCTGGAATATGAGTTTTAGTAGATAAATAAGGAGAAAATTATTCAAAATTACTGGTTTCTGAAATGTGAAGCTTCAGTAGAGGTAAGGGATGGGATTCATGCTGCTAGACATTAAATATCTGCAATATAGATGTCATCATCTGAGCTAATCTCCCTTGTATCTCTTTCAAGTCAGCTGAGAGAAAGAGGCTTTCTTAGGGCTCAGCACCTATGTTATCATGAGGTAAGTCGACCTGTTGAAGTATTTGCTTCTCTTCATTGATTATTGAAAGAGCTTAGGTTAACCTGCTCAGTCAATGCTATAGGCATCTTTTTTGGCCAAATGAATACCACCTGAGGTATCAATAATAAAAGTAGCTTTACATTTCAAAAGCAAAAAGTGACAAATTTGTGAAAAAGGAGTGACTAATAAAACAAGACTCAATTCTATTCAGCAAACATGAGCAAGCAGTCCAGACTGTACTTTTAAGTAGGAGCAAATATTACAAGCAAGGATAAATTAATTTAAATAGATTCACTAAAGAGAAAACATCGAGCTGCTTCTGAATGAAATAGTTAAATACTTTTAAAAATGGAAAGTAAATCTTGCAAAGAGGTTCCAAATGACGTGTATTTTTGCCAGGATTCAGGAAAAAAAGGTTTGTATGACAATGTTAGTTTAATGTAAAAAAAGAACTTTCTAGATGAACTCATGAGGGTGAAACAGTAAATCCACATTCAAGCTGTGTTAAAAAGCAAAACCACTTCCTAAGAGCAGAAAAAATTAATATATTTTTTAGCTACAAGTAGAAAAGTTGGAGATTTTAAAACAAAAAACAGTATGAAAACCTCCAAGATATCTTCATAGAGCCCAGTTTAACTTCACCGAATAAGTCAAAGCAGAAGAGGCGACTCACTTGCTCATTTTCACTTTACATCTGATTTTTTTTGAGACTCTTGCCATGTCTCCATCTTGGAGTTGGGAGGCTGCTGGGACTATGGACGTTCAGGGACATCCATCCTAGTGCATCACCACTGCGTATAGCACAGCATCAGATATATCTTGTCTTGTTTTGACGCTTACGCCAAAGGAGAATACGTAGGTGTCCCTAAATCACCTCTCGTGGTGGAATTCACAGGTGTTCAACAGACGATGGAGTGGGAAGCAGACATTGCCTTTATATACAGGATTACTCCCATACATTAAGGCATGCTTTTTGGAGCTTCTTGTGTCAGGGACTCGCTTGTTATGCTTCTGTCTTAAGAATCTATAGAGGGCTGCAATTATAAGATTATCAAGCACTTCACAACCTTTGTTTGTCATAAAACCTGTCTAGCAGATGACAAATGGAGAAATGGTTGGATAAGCATCTTACCCATGATCACAGCAGGTTGTGGTGAGCAAAGCAATTGACCCTGCCTGTCCTGAAGACCAGGCGCCATTTTAGCCTTGTTCTCAGTGTCTAGACTGTCCCTCGACCCCAGCCTCTTGTCCTTTAAGAGCTTCCATAATACAATATAGAATAATACAGGCAATAATAAATGTTTGGCATTGTACTATTATTAAAAAAATAATGAATGTAAACACTGCCAGGTGATAAATGAAGACTGTTATTTCTCTCTCCGCAAGGAAAGTGACTGTTTTGAAATGCAGCATTCTTGCACATAGCCACATGTGCGTGCAGTTCTTGTGGAAATGGGAAAAAGATTTCCTCAGTCAATCCTCCCTGTCATTCTGCTCTGTAAGAAATACAAAGGCTCACTTAACATGTCTGTTCAATTGGGCACTGTCTTTAGGGAAAATGTATGCTCTTTAGTACAGAATAAAAATGAAAGGTATCACAGGGGAATCTTATAATGAATAATGATAATAAATTAATACCAGTATATCAATGGCAATGCAGGCAGATAAACACAGTATAATTCACAGTGTAGCATTTGAAATGAATATCAGATAGATTATTCAGTGGTTAGTTGTGAAAAATATAGTGTCACTTGAAGTGTCACTTGTCTTGTGGACTAGTTGTGAACAGGAAAAAATGGTTAGATTTGTCAGGTATGCTCAACATGACTCTACCTCCATTTAGGTACCTCCAGATGTAAGCTGTCCTGGAAACTGTAAGGGAAATCAATAGCTTCAGTTTAATTTAAGGCATCACAAACTGGGGTGTTTGGGAAAGCAACAGTGAATTTGCAAAGGAATGGACAGTGTCAGCTTATAGATGCATTATCTGGCTTGAATATATGCAGTAATATCTGCAGTACTTATCCTTGTATTATTAAGAGGTTTGGCCAAAAGTGAATCCACACTGTAAAGGCTGAACTTCATCCAGATTAACATCAGTTTCAAACATATTTTCCCCAACATATAGTAAGGCAAAAGGGTAAGAGAAATTTTCATTTTATATAATGGGAATATGCAGCTATGTTTAACAGGCTTCACTTATTATGTTGACAGTTTTCATGAAAGTGAGGAATCTTAATAAATGGGGTTTGCGTAGACCTTAAGGGCCAAATTCTGCAGCCATTTAGGCTATTTCGTATTCATAGAATTCAATAGGGTTGCATCAGGGTAATTGAAAGAATATGTGGCCTTAGGTATTTAAACTGTGATGCAAAGTATATTCAGTGAGAACTAAGGATAATTTTTTCTCCTTAATTCCCAAAGCAATGAAGTTTTCTATTATAGGAGCCAGCCTCAGTTCTTAGGATGTGCTGCTGAATTTTAACATGTTGAATAGTATATGTTAGATATTTCAAGTACTTAAAAATCTATGTACTTAAACTCAGTATTTTTCATAACTGCCATTTGGCATAGCATCATCATCAGAAATTCATGTTTATGGCTGTGATAGCAGATGACTTAGAAGGTGTATAATTAGTGTAGGTTGCCTGCTAATGCGGAAAGTGCAAAGCATGGAAGGTATTCCACACAAGAGGTAACAATGAACACCAGAAAGAAAAAAAAGAAGGACTAAGACACAGAGTAGGTTCATCTTGAAGTATAAGAAAGATCCTGCAATGCACCCTTGAGAAATGCAGCCCAAACACTTCTGGCCCTCTCACTTAACCAACCCTGGGCATCAGATTGAAACTGTATGTATATACACCTACACTCATACCAATATATACGCATATGAACACACACACACACAAACACACGTGCACACAGAATTTTGAACATTGCTTAAATGTTGCACTTAATTTTACTGCAAATAAGCAAAGGCAGTGGACGGGATGCTTTCCAGTGTAACAAATATAATCCAGTGGAAGGAAAGCCATGGTGTCTATAAGGTACTGTTCGCCTTTCTGGTCCCAGGCTGCATTAGGTCTGGAGAAATGCCTGGCATGACCTCCCAGCTAAGATACTGCAGCAGCCACAGCTGCCACCTGGACGACAGCCCTGACTGGAACATCATTGTACCAGCTCCTGCCTTGTGGCCAATACACCTTTTTTTTCTGAGCCTACGCACTATGTATGTACTCTGGGGTGTTTTGTGAACAGCCTGACAACTGCCTCGATGCTGCCTGTGGTAGAGAGCTAAGGGAACTCTCACAGGGAATTAAGTTCCTTGGCCCTTTTATTGCACCTTCACCCATTTACGGGGCATACAGAAAAAAACTGGTGCATGACAAACCTATAAGCTTAAGAAGACTTCCCCACAGCCATTCAGGTTAGTAGAAGTCAGTCCTCACAAGTTGGCTGTTTGTGAAATTAATATTACATCTGGTCATCTGAAAGCTACAAGCTGGTTGTGCAATACTCCAAGAGAAGGAATTCCACATTTTCATGCTCGCATATCCCTAAATCCCATGTCTAGTACAGACAAAGTCCCTAAAATTTTTCTTAAAATAAAAAAAAAGAACTGGAAAGATGAACTGTAGTAAAATGCAGTAAAACACTGTGCATTGCTGTATTAACAGTGGTGGGTACTTTTCCTTGGCCATTGCGTTCTGTTAGGATTTTCTTCCATGTTTATGATGTGCTTCATAGCAAGCTATAACTACAGTAAGACTATAACAGAATTGTCACATGAATTGCCTTCCAGTTTTGTCTGGCTAGAAACTTTGCCAAAATATTATATGGCCAAGAACTGGCTAGACTAGAAACAAAAATCCCATCTGACCCAACTTCCAGAAGAAAATCGCTAGTCATGTTAAGCTTATGAAGAATGCTTCTGAGACTTCATCAGCAAATCCTGAAGTCTTGCATGGTGAGAAGCTAGTGAGTATAGCAGGTAAATTAACAAAATAATATCACTTCTCTGTACAACAACACCTCTTTGGGCTGCAAGATTAATGTGATGCAATTTCTAATCTTGTCTACCAAAATACAGAACAATATAAATATATAAATATAAAACTTTTCTCCATATGGTCCCAAAATAAGTGAATAAATTGTTATACAAGGATAGGCTAATTGGTCTGTTTGGTTAGTGGCTTTTCTTTTTTTCTTTTAACTTGAACTTAAAAGGAGAAAAGAAGACAGTTATATAAAAGAGGGTTTCAGAGAACTGGTGTCCATTCCTTTGGGAACCATATCTTAGATTAATGCCAAGATTAGATCATATTTGATTAATCATCTGAAAAATGGTCTTTGCAGTTATAGGAAGAGGGATAAAAATGGTGACATAAACTTAAGAATAGCAACTTTAAAAAAGTACAGTAGATGGAAATATTAGTTGGCTTTGTGTGATCACTTTTTGCAGCTCATTTGAGTAGTGTATCGGCTCAAGTGCATACCAGCAATGAAGTCTTCAATACTACTTGAACATCCTGATACAAAATCATTACAAATTAATGGAGGAGCTGGACAAAAACTCTGAAGAGGATACTATCAGTAATATTATTTTGTAATTATACAAATTTATGGAAGGAGCTCCAAGGACTTGCCAACAACAACTAACTTTCCTTCTACCACTGCAGCATTAGTACACCTATTAGCCCCATTTGTCTGTGTAAAAACAGACAAAGGGAATAAATAACCTTATCTGTCACTTTCATAGGCTGGGAAGAAAGCAAAGAAAGTGTTTGGGTTTTTTTGTTTGTTTGTTTTTTGTTTTTTGTTTTTTTTTCTCCAACACTCATTGGTGTGATTTTGTTTAGGCCAAAGTATTTTAACAAAGATGAACCAGCCCCACTAATGGTAGCACCACCCAGCTCTGCAGCTGAAGACGGCATGGGCACTCTAACAACATACAGTTATGCTCTACTTTACAATTTCAGTCCTCCTCTGAATGGCACCATTCCCTCTAATGTTATACTCTGCACTTGTTATGATTCCCTAATATAGCTTATACTCACAAGAGCCCTTAACAATTTGCCCAAGGTCAGTCAACAAGTCAACTGAAGAGGTGGAAAAATCAGTGCTTTTGATTTCCTCTCCCCTTCTTCCACCAACTATTGGACTGTCATAAAACACAGACCATTTCAGGTTTTTTGCGGGGGAAGGGGAACATGACAGCTTCCTTCTCAGACATCAGAAAATACTTTAAAGAATTGGTTTCTCTAGCAACAGGAACAGGAGAAAAAAGAAGCTATCATAAGTTTTTTCCCACCTACTCATTTTTTTAATGTGGTAAAGCAGATGGCTTGGATAATGCAGGTACTACAGATTCTGATTTATTGGCTGTAGACAGAAATATAAATACAGAAGCGTATGCACTCTGCTGTGCTCAGTAACACGGTAAGACTTAATGACTTCAGAGTTCATACTTCTTTTAAGTTCTATGCATCTGTATCGACAAACGCCATTATTTATTGCTAGGGAAACATTAATGGCAGAGCTCACTGCGTGTGGAAACCAAACGTCAGCCAGCCAAATACTTCCCGTATCCTCTACCTTCCCTGACACGCAGTGCTGGCTCCGTGAAGTCTCAATTTACATCTTTGACAGTCATACAGTTTATTGACCTGGCCAAATACTTTCTGTTAAGGTGTTGTAAATCGGTCAGTACTGCAGATATATAATGTCAGAGGACTCAACCTTTCACCTTTGCCAAGAAAATTAAAAATGGCTTAGTGATCTCTGCTTAGTGATGATAGGAAGGAGATTATTCTTTTTATGACTGTACTTGGCCCATGGCTAAAACAGGGAAGTACTCCCTATATTTCTTCCACTGTCACAACTTTGAGTGTTATGTGGATGGAAAACAAAAAGGTTCTCTTTAATGAAATGCTGAGGACCACATGCCCCTTTTCTGCTGAAGTTGCTGACACTGGTAGAGTATAGACGATAGTCTAGTCTGCTCTACAGTAACTCAGTCAGTGCTTCCAAATTGCAGGAATAGCCTCTGCATTATGTACTTGGTCTTGACTCAATGCACTTCGTATTTTGGAGAGCACGTGCAGAAGTCAAGTTGAAGCGGTGACAGTATCAGGATCTGGGCTGTCTCAGGATTCAGTTTCCATCATTTATGGTTCCTTTATTTGCAAGCAAATAATGCCAACTCCATTATCAGGCAATTTTTGATAGCAGCACTGCCACCAGTATCTCTGCAGCAGACCTAGTGGGAGAACAGTAATGGAGAGGAAGAAGACATAAAGGAATATAAAGGCATTTCTCTGGCTTGGTTTCAGTCAGGGCAGTACCATTTCCAGGCTTTCCAGATTTCAACTTGGTTGTTATGAGAGGACTGTGCTGCAGAGGCTGGGTGGCCAATCATGGCTGGTGACAATGGGTGCTTTCTTAGGAAGCCATGTGGAGCTCCTGCAGATCTGCTGAGTCAGCACTTCAGCATAGCCCATGCTGGGCAGAAGCACGTGGACACTGTTGCCTGCAAGCCATCAGTCAGCAGGTATTTTAGTATGAATAGATGGATTATTTGGGCAATTGAGATAGATGTATATTTTCAACCTTTTGTTGTCCTCAGAAGGCTGTGGAAGACTCTGCATGCGTGGAGTTTTCCCCTTGCCCTTGGCCAGGCAGTGTAGCCCATCCCATGCTCATTGGCCCTTCTCAGAAAAGGCTACTCAATTTATGAACAGAAAGGGATAATTTTCTGTTTTGTTCTGGTGTCCAGTTCACCACCCTGGTAGATTTACCAGCTTTTATGATGGCCAATACTATAGGAACTTGCAACCTTTTTCTGTCTAATCAAAAATACTGATTTTGTTCCAGAGTGACCGTAATGAACATCAAGGGAGCTAAAAAATCACAGGATTTCAGAAAAAAAAAAAAAAAAGAAAGATATATTCTCTTGTCTGATGAAGACTTTCACTGAATAATTGGATAGAAAAAAATGAACTCTAACTAATGTCAGAGCAGCTGCAGAACAACTGCAGTGTGTGCTTTGGGGAGATCGAAGGGCAGACGGTGAAGTTCTGGGACAAGGGTAGAGGTTGCTGAGCAGAGTCTGCCTCAGATCATAACTGCACAGTGTGCACGGCACACCATCTGCCAAAGAAATGGAGAGGGCCTCCCGTTGGACTGGAAAATGGTTCTTTTAGGGTCCTGAGAACAGCCAGTGATGAGTAAGGTATTTGCTAAATGTGTGCCGATGGGACTCCATGGAGGCGTCTGTGTTGTAGACCCTCAAGAGCCATGTTAGAGGGTATGAGAAAGGTGGAGGTGAACTTAGGAGAGCACTGGAGAAGGTTCCTTTTCACTTCTGGGAGCACATTTGCTCCAGAACGGCTGCTAGCTAAGAGATGTCTTCTAATGGGATGACAGGAGATAATTTTTAAATGTTTACTGTGACATTATGTGTATTGTTTATTTTATGTTTTGTGTAGATTTTCATGCATTTTTTTTACAGAAAATATAAAAAAAATAGTTTAATGAAATATTTCATGCAATCATTTAAACATATGATACGTCTCCTCATGGACTATATTTTATTTTTTAATTTTAATATAACTTTTCCTGATGAATTTTAAGAACAGAGGAAATGTTTCAACTAGTATTGTTTCTTACTAAAAATATTGAAGCGTAAAAATTGTTGAAGTCTTTTTCTGAAGTTCTGAAGTCTTTCACCATGTCAGGCTTGTTTAGGGAAACTTTTGAAAAAATATATTTCCACTGAGGAAAGCCATTTTTTTTTTTTTTTAGCAAAAGTTCAAGCTCAGTGGTGTCATGAACTATGCATAAAAAAATGTTAGAAGCAAAATTAAGGCTAAAAGAAATTTGAGACAACAGTGAAATAATTTGAAATGGTAATTTCAGACTCCTGTGATATTATTCTTGCCCTTTAGAGTATTTTATTAAAAATACCTGTAATTTTCTGCCTTAAAGCTTGCAACTATATGATTCTAAAAATTTTAAGTCTAATTATCCTTTAAAAAGCTTGAGAGCTGTAATATCTGGAAAGCAACCCAGCTGGAGTAAGACTGCTCAAAGAGGGGCTCTCAGAAACCGTGTTTGATTTCCGACGGAAGGAGACACTGTGACACTTCAACACTGGAGACACAGTGGCACAAGTAAAGTTATATTTTTTTTGCAGTCGTCCACCTCTCTTCTCTGTGCCCTGCTCTCTCCACTGTAATTTCAAGCTGCCATTCCTAAGTGTGCTGAGAACCCATAAAGATGATAAATATTTTCTGTGTTGCTTCATGTGCTTCTTGACACCATGATGCACTGTCCTTCAGTGCACCGCAGCAGCGTCTTGCTGAGGGTTATTGGTTTGGAGGGCGTGACAGTATTCTCTGAGTCCCTCAGGATGCACTGGGTTAGCGCTCCCCACACCCCTTGCCTTTCTTTGCTGGTGCATACGGAGCGTGGGTGGCCTGGTAGCTCTGTGCTGAAATGTTAGCACCCCCGTGGGGCACTTTTACCTCAGATTCTGTTTCTTTTATCCCTGCAGACATGCACAAAGTTCACAACTTTAAAGGCTGGCAATATCTTATATTTCTGACTTACCGATATGATGTAACCTATTTATTTCCTAATGGCATTCAGCCAGATTTTGTGTCCATAAAAATGAATTAAAGTAGTGTGTCATGGCTGAAATCCTGTGCTTAGTACTTGAAAAGGCAACTGCAAAATATGCCATATATGTTAAGGTGGAATGCTTTTAAAAGCAGTTAATAAAATGACATGAAATCTGTAGTGTCCGAAAAAGGTAAAACTATGAGATACATAGCAGCCATTCAAGTTATACTTGGAATTCATCATATTTAACATTCTTCCCCCATGGCATGACGCAGACATGTTTCCATGATAAGGTTTTCTAGTGTGAATGTATCTGCAAAGGCTGAGGGAGTCACAGGACTAAGTTCAAAGGGAAGGCTTGCAAGGTGAGCTGGGAGGCTGCAAAGGTCTCTGGTGGGGGACTGAGGGTGTTCAAAGACGCACATGGAAACAGATTTGGGATAGAGTCTCTCACTGCAGTCAATATTTTTGCTACATGGGAACAGGCATGAAACAGAAATGGCAGCTCCTCAGATGCAATGGTATCTAGTGTGCACTAGAAAAATAAATAAAGCTGAGTGAATGCCACAACATACAGCACCATTTTTTTTTAATAAACACTGAGACTCCAATGAACAGAGATCAGATGAACAGTTCACCGTTTCATACACTCCTCTGCAAACTGCTAGTGCTGGTATCTACAGAGCTGGATACCCACGCTGCCCAGGGGCTGAGTATCCAAGGCTGTATCTGGTCTTCCCGTCTGTCCTGGGTCTGCCTTGGTTCTTGCACTGCTTTCAGGTTTTACTTCTTCATCTCTGTTGGTAGAAGTCTTGATTTCCTGAACTCCCACCAGCTTTGGGGGCTGAAGCTATGTCTGCTTCTCCTTACTGCTGTGGGACTACATTCTGGTCAATGCCTTGTATGACATTGATACATATGATCATATGATCATATGACATATGATACAATCATTTCTTGTGATCCTGGGGTTTCCTGGAGAGGACATCTGATTTTTTTTTTTTTTTTTTCTGTGTTGGATTATGAGCTGGATTTGTGGTTTTGATGTCAAGCAGCTGTTCCAGTAGTGATGACTTTCAAAAATGTCTTTGTGACAACAGTACATCCTCAGGAATCCCAGAACATTCATTTCTTCTCCCTGGGCAAAGACATCCTTACCCTGCAGAAGACATCAGTAATGCTGGCTGCAGTTTACAGATGTGAGTGCAGGAGCAGGTGACAATACAGGGAGTGACAGCAGCTCTTTGCCAGCACTTAAACTGGGAAGAGTTCTTGGGATGGCACAGCAGTAGTAAAGCACTGCTTTACTGTAAGGCCAGCCAGGCAGGGGGTCTTCTCTTGTGTGTAAGGCAGACAGAACACAACTACACCAATACATCACCTGTATAATGGAGAAATGATTTCTTCCCACCATCCATGGGGAATTTTCTAAAACCACACTGGAAGTGGTATAAACATGACATCCTGAGACTCAGGAAAACATTTGCTTAGTCTCTGAATTTCACTGTTCGTGCACGCAGATTATTTCAGGGGAAGAAATAACCTGGGCCTGATTTTTAATATGTAAAAAAAATTAGTCACAGAGTATGCATATATATACATACACACACACACACACACACACACACACACACTCTAAATGTAGCAATAATTTATTTTCTGTTGAGAAGATCCAAATTGACTTAAACTTTCAAACGTAAAGTAAAAAATAAAATATATGCTAAATAATTAAAAAAAGGACAAAAAATATCTACTGCACAATGAAATGAGGAAAATTGTACAACGTAATATTTTCCTCCTATTCACTTCTCCTGCAAAGAAATCTGTTGAAATTTATGTGAAAATGTTATGTCAGACACTCTAAGAAAACAAACATAAAAGTCCTTGTATATTAACCATATCCCAAGAGCAAGAAATCAACTTATCTTGCAAGTAATACATGGAAATCCAATACACCTGTATGAATTAAAGGGGTTTATTAAGATGTTAGTAGTTTACAGTTACAAGAATAATGCTGGCTAATTGTATTTTGAATAGCTTTTTAAGAGTCAGAAAAAGGAGGAAACCACTTTAAGACATCTTCTATTTGAAAACTAATTGTTTTTATAAAACATAACTTACATTAGCTGCAACTACATCTGTCATTGGCTTTTTTTTTTTAAGTATATATTTAATCTTTTCTTCTCCCTGCTGCAGCATGAAATACCCACAAACACAGCCTGGGGAATTGACTCACTAATTATTTAGTGAAAGCAGTAAAGTAGCGTATGGATAGCATATTATCAAATGAACAGGGTGAGCAGCTTTAAAGATGTGACTATTTTTATTTAAGTTACATTACATTTGGTTTTCTTTATGAACTGCACAAAGTACAATATGTTCAGACAGAATGTCACTCTAAAGCAGACAATAACCTTTTAATAATTCAGCCTCTATCAGAAGAACTCAAGATCAAACCTGACCCTATTTCTCCGATTAGAGATGCATTTCATGGACTCTCTACATGCTTGTTAGCCAATTACCCCTTTCTGCTTTCCAAAAAGACGGCATTATAGGAAAAGGATGGGAGGAGAGTACATAACAGGGAATGTTAGAAAATTATTGTTTATTACACTTGAGTCGTATTTTTTTAGCTTGACTTCCCAATGAAATAAGGCTTATGCAATTGTGTCTGTAACTTTGAAACCCATTAGATAACTTCAGTTGCATCTGAAATAGGAACAAGAGGCTCCTACTAATTTCATATGTACAAAAAAATCCACAGTGGGGTAGAGGAAAAGGAACAAATTTCAATGAGGAAAGACATCAGTCTGCGTTCCAGAATAGTGCTTTCTGTCCAGTGTGCCAGTTGCCTAACAACGTGCTCGTACCAGCTGGCCAGTCGGTACATATGGATCATGGTGCAAGACGTGGTGTGCGCTGCCTTTCATTCAGTTAGGGAAAAAGAGACAGAGAGGGATGGGGTGGAGCAATTAAGAGGGCACTGGAGGAAGACACGTGGGGACACAGAGCAGCACACACCTGTGTTAGAGCTGCTGCTCATAACACAATTTGCTTTCACTGCAAATTGTGCTTTAAGATGATGCTATTATATCTCCAGTGGTATTTCTTCCCCTGTGAGCATATATGGTGAGATTCATTGCACTACCTGTCTAAAGTTTAGTCTTCTAATCAAGTTGTCTGGATCCTTTTATTTCAATAAAGATGGATAGGGACTGTACTTCCGTGGGGTCATTTATGATGTCTATCCGAGGGTGAAATGAATTGCCTTCTGAAGAAGCCATTCTCCATCCTGATGATAGAGGACATCTAAATGGCTGGCTTAGACTTGACACTTTTGGACAGCTGCTTTTAGCTGACATAAGTGTGATATGAAATATTCTAGCTACCGATGAGGATCTTCTGTTCTCACTCAATATGGCTGGAAACAGAAACTCCTTGCACTTGCAAGAAGGCAACCAAAGGACCTTGACCTTCTGCAATCTTTCCTTAAAGAAGCAAAAAGCCTCCTAGATGTGTAGTGAATAGTTACAAGGAAACATAATGATGACAGACCATCGCATTTGATTTCTGTGCTGGTTATACTGCTGGAAAGCACAGTGTGGGACCATAGTTAAATTAGGAGATCATATGATTGGCTGGAAATTAAACAGCCAGTCTTGTGAATGGAAGGAGGATTCTCTCCACATATTTTCCTGTTTTCCTTAAGAGGGCTGAACAGTGACATGATAAAGTTTGCTGTTAGTACAAAAGTCTCAGCACAGTCACAAAATTCTAGGCCAGTCAAATGGTAAACGTGATTCTGAGAGTAAGAGGAGGATAATAGCATGCAATGAAGTACATGTATACTCTGCTGATCTGTGAAATGGCAGATAAAATTTAATGTCTGCAAGTGTAAAGGAAAAGCATGTAGATAATCGTTGAACAAACTCAGAAATAAGCCCTGTCCAAACCTGAACGGGGGGAGTCCTAGAAGAAGGACTTGTGGGCTTGGGAAAAGGCAACTGCAGGGGGAATATGACAGGGCAGGAAGAGGGTTAATAAGCAACAACAATTCACTTTTTCTCATAGAAGAAATATTATGATGTCTCTTGAGACAGAACTAAAGAAAACACTTTTTTTGCTGAGCAAGTCTGATGAAGCCATGCAACTCTTCCATGGGATCTGCGGAGGCCAAAAGCACAAACAGGTTAGAGCAATTATTAAATATAACATGCCCAACACAGTCCCTTAAACACTGCCTGCTGCAAGCTGAGGGGCTACATCCTAACCGTCCTAGCCTTTCTTGTGTGATGCAGATTTTTCCTAGTTACTCACTGCCGCTTACTGCCAGAGACAGGCCACCAGACTAGGTAATACTGCTACAGCCATTCTTATGCTCTGTACATTAATACGGCTGGAGGTATCGCACAGCAGCGACATCAACTACCCAGAACCATTCCAAGCAATCCTGCTGCAACTCACCAGACGCATGTCATCACTCTTCAACATTTATTATTGTAACCTGTGTCAGATTTTCCAATCTGAGTACCCGAGTTACTGAAGGCAAATGCAGTACCGCCTGGGGAAGCAAACAAACAAACTTGAACATCTGAAAATCTGCAGGATAAATAGATTCAGGAAGGCTTTAGCTTTCACCTCTGCAAGCCAAGAAACTGATTTTTATGGATAATAAACTTAGTAGCAGAGTGGGTGTTTATATAAGCTCCAGGAACCTCTGTGTAATGGGAACATATCCATGCAAATGTTAGAAGTGACAAATAATGTAAAAATCTATTTTGCCTTTTAAATTTTCAGCTATTTAATCGATAGCTATTTTCCCCTTTTTGTATTTGGCAGTGAATTGTTAGATTCACTTTCCAGCACAAAATTATAATAGAAAGCCTTATGATCGATACGGCATGGTCTAAACTGTGAGATTGTTTTGTTACACCTCGCAATCACATCATGTTTCTACGTCCCTGTTATTAGACACCATATTGCTATTGTTGCATCTTAAAATTTCCAAGCATAGTACAGTTTTTAATTTCTTTCCAATTTTACATATTGTAGGCAGAATGAAATAACATGACAGGGATGAAAGGATTGATTGAGCACATAAATGAGATTGGGTGTGTGCTATACAGTCTTTCACCTTCATGGCTTTTTCAAAAAAGTACCTAGTTCCCCTGTCAAAGACTACAGAAATGAACTACATGCTGGTTTTAATAGCCTTGGGGAAGATAAGACTATTGAGGCAATCATAGGTCTGAAGATGCCTAGATTACATGCTGGAGATTCCCAATTAAGAGACAAGAGTGACCGTTCCTTCTGTGGAGAATAAAAATACATTGCAGAAGATCATGTTATTTCTTCCCTTACTGGGTGTTCTCCAGGTACCCGAGTGCAGTATGTCTAATGGGGCTCTTAACAGCTGGGACCAGTCTGATTTATGTACTTTCACAAGTTCTTCACATCCTCGCAGCAGGGCGTTTTTGTAGGTATATTAAATTGCAGGAAGAAGGGTATAAATACAGCTCGATACATTGCATATGTATTCACAATGACAAGATGATGTGCATTTACAGAGCGGCTGCGAAAATGCAAGTTTGGTTCCAATCATTATACCTGCACCTGTGAAGGAGAAGTTCTAATAACAGGGTAGAGTTTTCCATCCTGTTTTCAAAGAAAAATAGACAGCAGGATGACATAGCGCTTGAAGTCTTGGGAAATATTTTTTGAATATGTTGTCCAAGCAACAGTGACAGTGCAGGGGTAAACATGCTCCTGCTGTGTAATGTGAATTTCTGTCTGGGATCACTACAGATTTTCACAAATGACAGGTAAGAACTTGTTTTTCTTGGTATTGCTGAAGTATGCAAGTTGCACTACCGAAGAGAGTATTCTTTTACTCATCCATACTAGTGAGGTTTAGAGTAGTTTCTGTATCATTTAGTTCCTAACAGCTTCATGAGTCACAGTTGTGTGAAGATGTAACAGCCTTTCAGCTCTGTTATCTTTTGCACTGATGTATCTTTTCCTTATCGACATGGTCAAAATTCAATAACCTGGCCCCTGAATTGACAAACCTCTGCCTTTTGTTATGAAATTTTAAAATGTGCTGACTAATGTAGCTTTAATTGGGACTACGAGCACATAATATATCTGAAACTCCTTTAGGCTCGCAAAAGTGAACAATACACATTCAGATGCCATCCTTTGTCTAAGTCTCTCTCTAAGTCCAATACCTTCAGGAGAACTATTTTCTTGTAGGCGTTTGTGCAGCGTCTGAGATGCTGATGCTGTACTCTGAGGTGGGGTCTCTCAGCATAGTGATCATATAGGTATTGACAGATCAATATTTGCAGGAGGTATTTCCAGCAGCCTAGCTGGATTCCGTTCCCAGCCTTTTGCATTTTCTCCTGTCACTTAGCAGCAAGACTATGGCATGGGGGTCAGTGTTTTTTAACCATTTACTTTAAATTAGACTGCTAAAGCCATATTTCAGCTTGGAAACCTACATTGTGTTTCTGAGATACTTGGATGTTTTTGAAAATTCTCAGTGCCTATTCTGTGATGAGCTGTAACCTGACCAAAGTATCTCATAAAACTGTAATATTATTCTTTAACGATGCTCACAAACTTCAATGCCTCTCTTCCTTGCACTTTAAATTCCTACCATTTTTATTTGATTTCAAAGTTTCTAATAAAAAAGCCCATTAGTAATAATGGTCCCTTGAAGCATTCAGCTTCAGATTTCACCCAGCTACGGTCTGGTATTGTTAGGGATTTTGAGTGCTGCTGAGTAACAGTGCAAAGTGCATTTCTCAGCATCAAATGTCTGAGAGCATCTGATAGGGCTCACAAAAGAGGGAACAGGGATGAGTGAAATTCTTTTAATTCAATTACTCTTAGGGGCAGAATCAATAAAAATATTCTTTTTGCTGACACAACTACGTAGAGAGTGACCGTCCCCCTCCCAAACCTTTTCTGTGATTTATACTCTTTCATTTTATCTGTTTGTGCAACTGTAAGAGTGAGATGTGTCACTTTTTGACTGGGAGCATTAAGCCATGAAAGTATCTGACGTGAAAAAAAAGGCATCTATGCTTCCGCAGACTAAAAATAGGGATCTGGATAGGCTGATTTTAAAGTTTGCAGCCTAGTCTAAAATATTTGTAGGGACTTGGAAAGTTTGGAAATTTACTGCCAGAAAGAGAAAAGGGATTAAAAACACCAGCTAACTGTTTGATTGCAGAGATCAGGGAGGAAATCTTAGCCCTAATAAAGCCAGTGACTTCTATGGGGTCAGGCCTGCAGCCCTTCGTGCTCCTCGTGGGAAACATGCTCAGGGTCAGTTCTCCAGGGCTTTTCCCAGGCACTCACCTTTGAGTAGCTCAAGCAGTCTGAGCCCGTGCTCTGAGCTGGTTGCAGGCAGGTTCATTGATCTCACAAGGGAACCGAAAACCCATGAATACTCTGTTGAAGAAAACCACTTAATATTTTTATATATAAGCACGGAATGCTGTGTGCTTTTTTTTAAATTCTTTTTTTTTTGCATTTTTATAAATGAAAGGAAAATGCTCTCAGACTCCCCTCTCAAAGGATGTAAATCTACAGCTCTTCAGATCAACTGTCACTTCTCAGCTGTATATGCCATGTCATACTTCTGACAACAGTCATATCAACATTGCAAGATATTGGTGTGACACATGGTAGAGCAATGTGTCAACAGGGGAGTCTGAGCAAACGTCTGTAAAAGTATTTCATACTTCAAAGAGGTAAAAAAAAGAGGAGGTAGAATAAACTCATTTACGCCCAGATAGCTTGGTGTTTAAATAAAGGGCTTCATCTGGGTAGATGAATTCAGCTCAGGTGAGTATTTATGTCTGTGATGTAACAAGTAAGCGGCATCATTAGGATAAAAGCCCATTTGGATAGGGACTTGAAGTATGAGCCAGGCTGGGCCAGGCAGTGTGAGCCACTCAGGGAAGCACTGACTCCTCCTACCCCATCACTGATATTTAATTAAAACCCTAATGGCAGGGCTGCAATTAGTGCTGGGGGAATGGAGCAGCCTGAGCCCTCATGGCTGATCTAACCTTATCCATTTGAAACTCAATCATGGAAACCCACGGCTTTTTTTAGTTCTACAGATCAGCTCCAAATTTGAGCTCTCATATCACTTCTGATTTACTTATTCAAATATCATTGCTAACAATATATCTAAGTTTGTTAGGGTTGATGTGGCTAGCAGGAGACGAACTATTTACATTAATGAGACAAATGAAGTGGGTGGATGCTCATTCAGGTACACATTGTCTGATGCTAGTCCCCACTGCTCCTTGGTTTTCCAACTTTTCACTCCAATTGTGACGATGCTAATGATACTAATTTTATAATTTGCGTAAGTTTGCTCTAGCATCCTTTGTGTATATGACACACCATCTATAGTGGCAAATAGTGTTTTCTTCTGTTGTTTTTAAGGTTTTGGTGTTAATTCTATTTTAATGTCATCACAGTTCAAGTATACTTTTCATATGTTTGTAGTAATTGTCTTTTTAGCTCCCTACTCAGATTGCTTCCCGTGCATCAGTGTCAAACTCGCTTAAAGAGCAGTACATGTGGCATGTCAGAAGATTTCTTATTGCAGTGTCCTTTGTGAAAGCAGCAAATCCTTGTGACCCTACTGACCTCCCTCTGTGACCCTGTGATTTAGTCTTTGACCTTTCTGTATTTCCCTCCCTCCCCCCAAAAGCAAAGCTACCACTGATACTGCTGATGGTGTATGATATAGTTCTCTAAACTTGGTATATCTCACAGGGTTAACCTGCAGTTGCTTGGGATTTTAAACTATCCTTATTTATATTTATAAAAACAGCAGGTAGGCTTATAAACTGGATAATACTGAAATGATTCCTACAGCACTATTGACCACAGAACATGTACCTGAAAAAGCTCTTCATATATTTGTCTATATAGAGGTGGAAAAAAGGATTGGTCCCTTTCAAAATTAAAGATCATGCACTGGTGCTGCCAGTTCTGTCAATATTCTCATTTTTGTAGGGAAAAGCATGAAAGAGGCAGATCCAATGCAAATGGACATAACTGTTGAATCTAAGGGAGAGGCACAGATACAGGCAGGGCAGTATCAGGCTCAAAGAGTTTGATTTCAGAATTGGCCTGAAGTTGGAAGTTTTTTTTGAAGGATTACACAGAATCTTAAGGAATGTTGTAAAATGACCCCCTTTGATAACTCCATTACTAAAAAATAAAAAAGAGAGAGTGATTTTCTTAGATTGCTCCTGACACATGATGATAGCAGCATTACAGCTGTACATGAGACATTTTCCATAGGACGAAAAACTAATTTAGGCTTCAAAACTAATGTTTGATGAAATTTTAAGGACTGAAGCCCAAAATTCCAGACTTCTTTATCAAGGATCAAAAAAGGTATTACAACTGATTAAAAATTGAAAAGATAAAAAGTTTGCTGCGTGGTTGTATATTGCCAGACTGGCAGAACCAGAACCACAAAACTAAAGAGTTTAAAGACCATAATAAGAAAATATGTATTGACTTCCTGCTAATATCCATTCCAAAAACAGTGAAGGATAAATTAAGTTAAATGAACTCATGTTGATGTGTCAGGTTATGTGACAACATGAGCAAAATAAATCTAATTCTGAGATGCACATTGTGGCCTGCTGTCACAGCTGAATATAATGATCATCTAAAAGTATCTGACAGGTCTATGCCTGAATGGGGAGAATTGCTCGAGACATTAGAATTGAGCACAAAAAGGACTGGCAGAACTGTGGAGGGAGACCTCATGACATCTTACAAGCAGAAGGACTGTTTATTCTCTAAATGTACATTATGTTGGTGGAAATTTGAAGTCTTCATAAGGCAGATTCTTCATTGGCAGACGCTTTGGTTTTGAAATGTCATCTTTCTTGTGATTATCTGTCAAGGACTTTTGAGCTTACAATAAAACACCGTATCCACTGGTCTGGATTCCCAGTGGATCTGATTTGTTTGTTGAAAAGGCTAAAAAAACCTCCAATCTAGAGGTAGGAAAAGTTTTCCTTTTTTGTCTCTGGGAGACAGACTGAAGTGCATTCACATTTCTTCTAAGCCAGTAAATACACGTTTTTGACCCGAATAATTAGATGAATAAATTCTTGCAAACACAAATGTTATTTTATTCTCAAATTAACTTCTTTAAGTTATGTTGAGATTTTTGTTTAGTTCATAAATTGGCATGAAAGGCTTTTGAAACAGAACACGGAGTTCACAGTCATATTAGTATGAACATGGCTCTGCTCCTAAACTATTAAAGTATGCTTGGATTTTGCCCTTTGGGTGTTGGAAACCTCTTTATTTATTTCTTTTTAGAAGACGAAACCTGCACATGGCTTTGTTTTATCCCTGTTAGCCAACTTCAGGGGGTAAATATTCAGAATGGCACAGATGGATTTAGATTATTAATTCCTTCTAGTTGAATTGTGAGGTTAAATTCCCTAGACAGTGAGCTGAAAATGTCCTCCTAGGATTTTTCTTTCTACTGCGTCATGAGCATTTTTTGAAACTGGAAATTTTCTCGGAGTTGGAGATATCATACAGGTAATTAATACTCTGAATGATTTCCAGCTTTAATGCCCTCTTTCTCTTTCATTCATACTGACACAAGTCACAGAAGAAGAAAAAAAGATTGCGCCAGAGATTTAATGGGAGTGAAACATCTAATACTTATGGCATCCTTCAAACAATCCATACACATGCTCAAACCTATTTACTAGGTACTGCCTTAGTTTCTGTTGTTATTTTAGCAGTCCTTGATCAAAACCAGAATGGTTGCCAATCTATTATATTTAGCCGACTTTTGTGGTCCAGAGTGTAGTATTTTAAAACAATGTTTGGGTAGACCTTATTTACTGTCTCTGACAGAGAGGAAAAAAAATCCTAGAGAGATAGCTGATGTTTCAATGGTTTTTTTTTTTATAATTTGATGAAGGGAAACTACCAAGGCAAATTTTTATGCTGAAATATGTAAGATAAAACTTAATCATAGTAGATGGCGGTAGAGTTTGCATACCTAATATCTCCAATACCCCCCTGTGGCCATCCATCATTCTTCCTGACTGACAAACTAGACAGTTGATATCAGCTAATATTAGAAACTCATTCATCTATTAATAAGTTTTCTTCAATTGTATTTAATAGCAGGACAGATTATACCAAACGACAGTGTACAAACTCATAGGGCTTATCTTAAAACAAACAGCATTAAAATGCAGCAATTAATGTAGAAAGTCGTTTTCAACCACATGCCTTTCTGAATTTCCTTAAAGGGTCTGAAAAAAATACTGAGTTCAGTGTTACTAGTTATAAATAATCAATTTATGCCACATTTAATGCTAAGCAAAAATTTCAACTGAACTACAGAGACCATCCAGGAATCCTGTAAACGCCAAGGTAAAGGCAGCCCCTCTGGTGCAGTCTAGATCTGTGCTTTTCAAGCTGCATCTAACACACCTCCTCTCCCAAAGCATGTAGGCATCTGCACCTCTTCTCTGTGCACTTGTCTTCCAGGTGAGGGGAATTTGGGGATGGGGTGTGGAGCAGGTGGAGGAGGCAGGCATGAAGGCAGCAAGGGTGGAAGCAGTTGGATGGGGACAGGGATGGGGGCAGTGCACAGAATCAGCACAGAAGGGATCTGCTGGGTCCTGGGAATCTTTGAGAAGTTATTGACTCAGAATCACAGAATGATTTCGGTTGGAAGGGACCTTTAAAGATCATCTAGTCCATTATCCCCCAGCCGTGGGCAGAGACATCTTTCGTTAGATCAGGTTGCTCAAAGCACCATCCAGCCTGACCTTGAACACTTCCAGTTCAAGTGGGTGGTCACCTGTCTGGGGGAACCTGCTAGGACATAGCTGTAGGACCAGTGAAAGCCCAAACTATCCCAGTAAAGCCTTCTCATAGCTGTTCCTTCCTCCATCTCACCCCTGCCCCAGATGTATCATCCTGGAGATGCTTTTCCCTTGTCCACTTCAAGGGAATCTTGGCAGTGTGCTCCTCCCAGACCTGGTCATAAACAAGGAGGCTGGGTAGAAAATATGTAGTCCTTAGAGAATCACTGGGAAAAAGTAATATATTTGCTCATGGTAAATTTACACAAGAATTGGCTTTCTACCAACCCTAGTGGAAGTCTGATCATCCCCTTGATGATAAAAATTGTAAATGTAAGAGGAATTTATATATGCAGAACGTAATGACCTTATCTGAGAGCAAAATCCTGGCTGCAAGGAAGACAGTGGCAGCTTTACCATTGATCTCAGTGGAGGCAGGATTATACTTGTAGTTTTGTCAAGAATCTATCATTAACGTTATTGTTTTTAAAGTGTCATTGGACATTTAATTACAGCAACTGTGAGAGCTTTTATCGTATAATGAAAAAAGAAGGAAAAATGTCATTAGGCTGAGAGCTCTGTTAAGGCCAAATAGTTATATTCAGCCACATGTGCCCAAAAGGTAAATCCTCTGGGAGAGTGATATTTAATAATGTTTTAGAAGGTATTATCTTTTGGAAAATCTAGTTGCTACAGAATCCTCTCGCAAATCTTTTCAGCACTGTACCCAGAATATTCTTGTTTTTACTGAGCATGGAAGTCTTAGATGTAAAGAGTCAAGTCAAAGAAAGAAGAGTATCACGAATTTATAGGCATAAGCTCATATTTAAGGCCTGATCTGACAAACCACTTAAGTGTATTTTCAACCTCATGAATGTTAATTGTCTTAGCAGCTTCATGCCTGGCTGACAGGAATATTTAGGCAGTTTAAAAAACAGCCTGATTTGCAAAAATAATGGCCTTGACATGCCACGTTTCATTAGAAAGAAAGATACAAAGAAATGAAATGGAAGTGGGAAAAGAAAATTGGAGGACTTCAGCTCATAAAGTAAAAATATAATCAAAAAAGTGTTTGAACTGTACTGTTCAAAGGATAAAACACAATTAAAAAGTGACATTTAAACAAAGATGTATTTTCGTCCACTGTAAATATTTGTATATGATACCTAAAACCACAAGAGCAAATATAATTAGCGAGGACTGTCAGGGTGGTATGTCAGGAAGACCAAAGAATTGTTGTTTTTGCTCTTTCTACCTTCTCCTAGATTAAGTTCCAGTCACCTTCTTCTGACCACTCACTCAACCCAGCTCATTTCACTTCATCCTTCAAGGCTTTGGTCCCATTCTTCCAGTAAGGAAACAGAAAAGGTGTGCTCTGGAGCCTGACAGTACCATTCTTTATGGGACCTTAACACTTGGTGTTCAATCATGTACCAAATCTGCCTGCTGACACAGCACTTTGAGGCTTTGCCAGCTTTGCAGGGAAGCCACAAGGATTAGGAATCAGACCCGGATCTCAAAATTTGACATTTTATCCTTCTTTCTTTTGTAGGAATATGTGCATTTCATACGGGTTATTGTCCATCATAATACAGCTAGATACAGACAATAATTGCCTTCAGTGGAGATATTCAGGAGCAGCCTTTTGGAAATCCTGCACAAAGATGTTGGGTTTCTCGCAGTTAGGGATGGGGGCGATAAGGCACAATATAAATTTTTCTTGTAAAAATCTTTAAATGTCATTATTAGCTATCACCTTTTTGAACTCCTCTTATTCCTACACATCAAGGTATTCTTTCTGACAGCATGTTTAACTCTAAGAAGCTGTGCATGCAATCGCTTTATGTTGCATTGAAAGTAATTACTGGGCATATAATGAATTCTCCTTTATGTCTCTAAGCAGATGGGTTCCTATTATCAGGGTTTCAGAACAAACTGATTGTGTTAAGGTGTTGTGTCACATCTAATTCCAAGAGTCAAGGAGGAAAATAACCTCATTTATTAATGATCAGGCAAAGTAAGAGAAATTCATTATCTCACACTTATTTTCTGTACCTGATTTTTACCCCACTAGAATGAAGGTGAGATTACATTGCTCTGAAAGCTGGTAGGGAAAGGACATGCAATTTAAAATTAGTTTACACTTGGTTGTCAGTCTTCTTTAGAGCTCATAGAGGCAGCAGTTCAAGAACAGAAAGAATTTCAAACTTTCAAAAGTCGTCACTGATTTATTTACCTAAATTCTGACTATAAAACACATGTTGACAATGTTTTATGTCTGCTACGGTCCAAAATTATGCCTGGTAAAATTTAACTAATCTCAGTAGAATTGCAATAGTAATGTGTATAACTCAATGGCTTTTCTCCTGGGAATATTCAGGAAATTCTAGCACAGTTTTATAAGTATCAGTTGATAAGTGGCTATACTGGTACTTATATATTTATCAACTGATTGGGGTAGTACTCTGCAGAGCTGGCAGGTAGGAGAAAGGTAAGTAGCTTTGGCAGCCCTCTCTTCCAAACCCAATCCTCAGCTCCCTAGAAATGGCACAACTCTAGACAAAGCAATTTAAAGATCAATCTAGTTGAACTGATGCAATCTGCTAATGCATGTACATTTAAATTAGCTAAATTGACACAGGCAACATTACAATCGATTTGAGTGTGTCTACGTTAGGCTTAGCCTTAGTTCAAGATAGATCTAAGTTAAAATAAGATCAATTGTAGTTAAAATGCTGCAGCTTTCCAGTGTGGACAAAGCCTGCCCCCACCTTGAAGTTGACAGAATGCTAACAAACTTGAGGAAGACTATTGTAGATTATTTTAAATTTTTCTCCTCACTAAGTTTATTTGGTCTATTAAAGCACAATGTTGTAGTCATTTGTGTGGTCCAAGAGATTCTTTAAAAACAAAAGCCTAAAGGTAGGGTTCAAAAATCTGCATTCAGACCTTTAAATTAATGGTCTGATTTTCAAATACAATGATCACTCCCTGGGTGACCTCAGAAGGACTGTGGGTGCTCAGCACTTACAAAAGACCCACATAACTCTCAAACCAGATCACTTATTTAGGGGCTTAGCTTTGCATTTAAGAGGCTATTCTTCGTTCTGTTTTTAGAAGTTTTAGATGCAGGATTTGTTCCATTTTCTGTTTTCTGCATTGTAATTCCTTTACATATGACCACTCTTCCATTTTACAACAATAATTTTAACAACCCTTAAAAAAAGAGTTCTAAATATATTCTCCAAATTTTATTTCTTTTGACATTTGATACACATGGAAGCTAAACAATACACAGTTTAGCAAGCTGTATATTTTTGTACACCCATTCTCAGCTGCAGTCATCACTTTGCTGACAACCATCTGTGTCAACCTGCTTTTTCCTTCCCGTTTTGCTCAGCTGAAATGAAAATAAATTGACAAAAACAACTTCTGCAGGGAAAGTGCAAAAAAGTTAATAGAGTGGTGGGGCATGTCTCGGCATCTGCAAGCACATTCTTTTCTATGTTAAGTTTTATTTGTATTCAAAATTAAAATGCTATTTATTTTAAATCGAAGAAGGAAAAGCAAGCACAGCTTGTTTGCTTACAAAGCAAAAAGCTATTGCCAGCCCAAGCGGTCCAGCAGAACACAACGTCTTGACTGTTGAGCAGCACAAGGTGAGGACTGTTGAGAGGAGTGGAGGATGCCACGGCCTGTCTCCCAGGGCTGGCACTAGGAAAGGCCTTGGAGAACCAGCCCAGCTTAAGTAATGTCTCATTTCCTTTCTGCACAGTCCTCCCTCTCAGACCATGCTCTTCTCTGTGTTCCCTGGACTCCTCTTAGCCCACTCTCACCTTCTGTTTAGCGTTCCCTTGTAAGGTTATTTGTCTGTGAAGTCAGGAGTTGGAGAAAAGGGACATAAGAGAGGAGCTAGAAATGTTGCCTTGAGGCTTGAAATCAAGCCAGACTTGTTGGAATGTGGGTTTGGCTTCAGACGTGTTTTCTGAAGACAACTGAAAAATGTTTTCGTGACTTGGAGAGTCATATATTATCCAGCAATCCTTATAATTATGATCTAAGCTAACAGTTCCTATTAAAAATATTTTTCAAACCTTGTTATTATTATTATAGTCAGTACCTGTGAATCTCTTCAGTTTGATCAGCCTTGCAGAAAGGAGCTCAATGATAGAGATGCCGTGGAAATAATCTTGTGTAGCACTGTTAGTGGAGACTGCATCAGAAGGAGTTTGCGTAAAAGAACAGAACTAAGGTCGCACAGGACTCTCACTTTTGATTTGCCCAAATTCTGTAAGCTAGAATTGCAAATTTAATACATTTTTTCAATAAGCATACACATTAATATGTAGGATGAAGTTCTGGTCCTAATTAATTCAGTGGGAATTTTGCCAGTGATTTCAGAGAATCAGAATTTGACATATTCCCGTGCGTCTCTTCCTTTTACACCCATACTGCAAGACTACACCCCTGCATCGTCTATCTGAGATATTCTTGCCAGTCTATCAGAGCCTTGTCAAACCTCTGTCAAACCTCTCAGCAGCGTTTAGTCACTGTTTCACAGTCCACAGCACTGATTTTTCTCTTTCCATCATAAACAAGCATTACCCACAGAAATTACATTAGTCCAAATCAGACATGTTCAGCACCAATTCAGAAATATGTTTAGGATCTATTCCAGTCATTTAACTAGAACTAAGTTTAGAAATCTATACATTATGAATCCATATGATTATGACAGATTTCTAAAATGTGCTAAAGTTGTTCTTTCGGCCTTAGAAAATTTATTCCTCTTGAAGATATGAAAAACATATCTATCTCAGGGTGTCTTAGCCAGCTGTGTTTAAACTTTAGACTTGGTGCTAAGAACAACCCTGAGAAGTTTCAACAGAATTTCAGTAATGAACAACCAAAGAAATCTGTGCATTAGAGTGCAGATTTCTCTAACTCAGCTACCATTAAGCTAATAAGACATGGCATACCTTAATCCAGCTATAATTCACAGAGGTCAAATGGCAGATGTGAGCAAGCTCGCGGCCAACTCCAACATTTTGTCAAAAGATAGAATAACCATCCAAATCTGTGGCAGGCTTTATGGGGCGAGGCTTAGACCCAGTATAAACATAATTAAAAAGTGAAAGGAAAAAAAAATGAAACCACTAAGAAGCTCTCCATGTCTCTGCAAAAATCTATACAATATTGCTTTAACTTTATACCTTGAGGAGTTTAATGCATTGAGTCAAATTAGGACTTTTTCTGGTAACCCTCTATAACTTTTTACATCTTTTTGTCCTCTTTGTAGTCACAATATTTATGCCATTTGTAAAAAACCCGAAATCTGTGGGGCAAAAATGAGAAAGACCTCTTTACAAATGAAGAGTGACGGAGAAGACATACATAGAAGCATAGATGCCACCAGCACTACCTCACCTTATAATACACTGGGTCAAATTGTAGGAGATATTCCACATAATACAGCTTTAATAGAAACTGTAGTCACTCTGCAGCTGCCATTGATATTATTACTGTTTTTATGGCTAGATATGGATTTAATGCAGAAGAAGAAATGTGTCAGTTCATTTGCTGTTAGCATTAGTGGGTAAAAGACTGGGTTACATGGCAAAGGGCTGTCTGCAGACCCCTGCTCCATCCTGTGAACTTAAAGGCCTCAGTTCTGGGCTGACTCATACTGTACTGGGTATTATATAAGCAAATAAAATAATAAAAGTCACTCTTTGCTGCAGAGTGATAGAAAGAAGCTAGTACTAGTTTCCCTTTTGAGTATGGAATGGGATTGCAAAGAGATGACACTATTTAGGAATGAGTCCAACACATATAAACAAATTGTCACAAGCAACAGACACTTTGACTGAAAGGCTTGGTTGTGCTTTCACCCAAGAGGTCTAAAACAAAGGCCCTCAGCAATCAAACATAGAACTAGTGTTTAGTCAGTTGGCGCAATTTCAAGTGTCAACTGACTAATGAAAGTCAATATACAATTATATGGGATGCCAACAGTCTACAGCTCAACTTTTGTCATTCACCTTTTTACTGTACTCATTATAAATGAATGCAGAAAATGAACTACCTATAAATATTAAAGAAACCCATAGTACTAGTGCCAAATTTTAAAATACCAAGGAAATTTTGGGTTGGATTTTCTTTCATCATTGAAGGGTTTGCTTGCAGGTGAGTATTATTCAGCACAGTAAATACGCATATATATATACACTTTGTATACTTAACTTCAAACTGTATTACCTGTGTTATATTCTTGCTACTAAAAATAGCCCTATTACTTCATGGTGAGCCTCTAAAAACTTCCATATCATGATTGCTGTGAGGGAAATCCCTGCTGTGGTATTTTGTGCTCAGCACATCTGGTTCACGTTTTTCTGGCATTCTGAAAAGATAACATCATAAGGGGGCTGAAAATGCACGTGGCAGTGAAAAAGCATTAAGATGACATTTACATAATTATTTCAAGAGCATTCTCGGAAGCAAAACTGCAGGAAGGAAAGCAGGTCAAATGTTTAAAATATTGAAAAGGTAAAAAGGTCAGAACAGTTCTGTGCAGGTGGACTGTAATCCAGCAAAACATTTAAAACACATGCTGGGGAGGAAGCCACTTGCTGCTGAAAGCTTCAAAGAGCAGCTCCAAAGCACATCACTTCACCACACTCCCATACAGCTTCTTGCCATAAAATAATTATGAAAAATCTCAGAGGAAAATCTTTCATGTATTTCTTCTACTTTTCCTTTCTCCTGGATTTTCTCATAAAATGATATTATGATCTATCAACATAAATTATTTTGGAGGAAGTGGAAGGTTTTTTGCTGAAGAGATACCTTGGAAAAAAACAAGTTTATCCATCAAAAGCTGCTTATTGTCTTTCTTAACTACTGAAACTTGATTTCATGAATGTTTATTGCTCACTAATTCTTTAATTAGGTAGCTAGGCTTTCTGCCTAAAATTAAAATATTGGAAGAGCTGTATAGGGGACCTTCTCAGTCATTAATGTTCATTTTAAAATACCCAAGAAAAAAATCCAGTTAATGTTGTGCCCGAATTTCAGAGAATAAATATGATTCCAAGGTAGTTGTAAACCTTTCAGCTATCTCAGACAAAATAGTGGAGTGGCAGGTATAAATATCTCTTAATAAACAACAAAGGAGGGCAATTTATAATGGCAATCAAATTAGCATTAGTTAATTTGGTATACTCTTGAGCATATTACTCGTTGTGTTAACATCAGCGTAATATACTGACTTCCAAAAAACATTTGACACGACATCAAACAACATTTAAATGAAGAAATTAGAGTGGAGCAGAATCAATAGTCACAATAGATACTTTAAAAATGTCCAGTTGTTCAGCCTCAAAATGTGACTGTAAACAGGCACTGCTTGAACAGGTGGGTCTTGCAGACTGGAGGGAATGGACTCTTGACTTGTGCTGTTTAACCATTTTTCTTAAATTTTGTGTCATGGATTCAAACAAAATCTTGGGTAAAAGATTGCTCTTCCCTTGCTATTCAGGGGAAATGAACAGTTAAGCTGATCCATGGTTGCGCAGGGAATGACATTTTGAAAATAGGACCCTCAGCAGTGTGTCATAAGATAGATACAGATGCTCAAAATGGAAAGTGGACAAATTCAGAGTGAAAATAATGCATGCAAGACCCCCTTGGGCAGCTGGGTGTTCGTCACGCAGTACTGCTGCAGACATGGGCAGGAGAGGTGGTGTTTTCCAAGGCTGGGTCTTGTCCTAGCCCATGCAAGTCAAGCCGAGTTTTCCCCAAGCGTAACTAAAGGGTTGTCCCAGAGCTGGCCCAAAGGCTGTCTAGCAGACAAATGGTAAGGATAGGTAGTGAATCTGGCTTTCATTTCAAGAGTGTCATTGGAGATACTCTTATGAAGAAGGTAGGTTCAGCTGGTGACTTTTCCTTCTCTTATAAGCAGTTTATCTATATTGCAAATCTGCTTTTATAAAGATGAAAGCTGTGAATACAGATCATCTAAATTTGGAACATTACAAAAACACAATAAGGAAAATGTTGGGTTTTTTTTTTTTCTTTTCATGGAGATGGTGGTTCCAAATCTATAACTTAAGCTTCAGTTAAGGTATGTTAAGTTCATCAAAGCTGATAGGGTTTAAAAATGCACTGAGTCAGTAAGACAGTTGAAATAATTTTTAGTATCTCAATTTATTTCGAAATCAGGAAAAATAGCAAGAGCCAATATTAACACAAACATTTTTTTTCTCTACATACTGGCTGCTGCGGTTGTTACCTGGTTGTTCAAATCGTTTCAGGGACTTCTGTCAGATAATCTTTCACTTATGTATTTAGTTTTCTTTTTTTTTTAAATGGTAATGAAAGTACATGTTCCTCTGATGGTTATATAACAACATTACTTTTTATTTGATTATTTAGTGCTCTCTAGTAACAGTCATTTTTTTGGTATGCTGGATGGTGCACGCTGATTTCCGTGGGTTTCCACTTAGAGGCTGCTCCTGCTTGCAGTGGTGACTCACCAAATGAACACAGTGGAGCTATTTGCTGGTAGAGGAATCCAGGGCATTTCTCTAGCTTTTACAGAATTATTCTTTAGTTAAATCTTATTAATGGCTTTTAAATTGCACTATAGATACCACATAATTCCAAACACATTTCATGCATGCTGTCCCTCCCAGCCGTTATGTAATATAAGTAGTTTTGCTTTGGAATACTAAGTTTGCAAATGTTGGTTGTTTTTTTTTTTTTTTTTTTTTCCAAAAGGTTAACATACATACATTAAAATTTCCATTTTAATTAATCTAAGCAGCTAATTAGGAACATTGCCTGCCATGTTTTTTGCACTTTCCTATTTGCACCAAAAGCTGTTTGCAAAATTTTTATGCCACTGTCATGTATTTTGCACCGATTCAGCCCTCCCTTTTCAACTGTCATTTCTCCAGCAATGTGCACAAATAACCAAAATGTGACAACAAACACTGTCTGGGTCACTTGGAAGTTGTTATCTGCTTCTCCTTGACTGACAGATTTTTAGGTATTTTAACCAGGTGATAAAAGGGGAATAGTGAGGGATCTCTGCCAATGACTGGTAGAAATGCAGAGAACATTGTGCAAGTGAACTCTGCGCAGATGTGAGATATAAAATGATTCCTGGAAGGTAAAGTAAAGGGTTAAGAAAGAGGTGATGCGATGCGCATGCATCTCCGGTGGGAGCTTCTGGCAGGCTTTGAGCTGCCACACTGGCCCCATGCCCAGCTGGATCTCACCTTGCAGCCAGCTCTCTAGCCAGCTCTTTCTGAAAATGGAAGAATAAAGTCTGAGTGCTCCCTAGGACAATGCTATAAGGCCTTACACGATAACTAGATTTCTGAACTATGTTAAAGTATAATTCTAAATCCGTGGTAATGAGACTGGTCCCTTGGCTCCCATCCCCAGGAACTTCCACACAATTATTTTTGGTAGGTGCATTTCTTTATTGTTCATGGTACATTGCCCAACTCAGAGGTGCAGCAAAAACAAAGCATCTGATTCAGCATAAATGCTTAATATCGAACGGCATCCAGTATACTTCAAAGGTCTAGACCGAACATCAAGTCAATACCATTTAGTTTAATGTACCATGCAAATCCACTTAGGGGAAAAATATTAGAGAAAGGTTGAAGCAGTTCCATCTCCTCACCTCCTTCTTTCCTCAAGAAAAAAGTATGTGCTCTTAAGGCACCTTTGTTCTTTAAGGAACTTCTGAATCTTGGATTTTTGCAAAGAAGAAAATCGTAACAGAAATGTTGCTAAGAGAGTCCACAGAGTTATCAATAAACTCTTTTCAGGTAATTTTTAAGCACAAGAATATAGCCTCAGTAATTAAGACCTGTCAGATTTACAAGTGACTGAAAATGGTAACAAGAGGCATTACAGAAATAAATATAGGACCTGTTACCAATGACATAGATTGTAATTATTAGCTTCCAGTACAGGATCTGAGTGGTTCCTAAATGTGTTTGATTTGTATTTTATTGTTCAAATGCAGCTCCCTGAAGTCACTGGGGCCTTTTGTAGCCTCAGGTGACTCCAAAAGAGTGGGAGTATTTGGTCAGCAAATACCTTCAGTTGAGCGTGGAGCACAGCTCCGGTGACTTCTTCAGGAGTTGCTGTGAGGTACGTTTCAGCTGGAGGAGTGAGCCACATGGCAGGTGAAATGTTCTGCTTAGGATAAAGAAGGGATGAGATACTGACAATATCAATAACATATAGTATGAAAAGATTACTTACAGTACTTTTTGTTTACTGACCCTTTGTTTATTTTCTATGTTCCCTCTCAAAATTGTAGCTCTTTGGAAATATTAAAAAATCCAGGCTTATGATGGCAGGTTGCTAAGGTAACAGTTTGCTATTTCATTGAAGAGCTGTCTCCCCAATCTCATCTCAGTATTCGTATCATATCTGTACATATTTATGAAAGCTTTATGCAGATTTGCTCTGGAAAAGGGCATGAACTTAGTAAATTTGAAAAGACATAAAGAAAAGGAGTATTATTTTTCTAGACACATTCAGAGCAAGTACGTACATTTGCCAGTTAAAGAAATTTGGGGTAACTGCTGAACCCAGAAACAGAAAAAGGGGCCACTAAAAATAATACTCTCTCTATACTTCTTTAGCTTGTCAGGATGATACAGTATTTCAAATCGAACTGGAAAAGCTCTGCATGCCTCCTTCTTCCATGATGAAGTGAAAACAATGTTTGTAGTGATTCATCTATAATCAACCATAGCTGTACTTCTGACATGAATGGAAGCAAATTATCCTGGATGCTTTATGCTTTTTTTTGTTATTGTTTTATTTACTGCAATTTATTTCAGATCCCAGCAAAGCAGAAAATATTCCCTTCCTTCAACCTCTAATCAGCTTTCGGGATAATTTATGCTAGCAAATTCTGGTGAACCTTCTTGCTTATTTCAAAGATCTGAAACATATATTTAAAAGAAAAATAATCACATGATTGAATCATTGTTTTTCAATGCCTTCAGCATAATCCTTGCCCCACACTGTAAGCATCCTTGTATTTCCAGCACCCTTGGAAAGGACTGCTGTTTGAAGTATATATGCACTGAGCTGTTTCGAGGGTCTGTAGAAAATGTGAAGTGAAGATTCAGAAGTCAGAGATCTGATTACAGCCAGTCCCCAAGAAAGAGGGCTTGAGAGAAAGTCTGTGTTCTTCTTAAAAACATCAGAATTGTAATTATTTTCATTTCCCCAGCTCAGCAGCTAGCATTTGATCTCTGATAAAACCTCTAGTTATTATTTACCATGCTGGGTTAAAGCAAATTGCTCGGATTTAATTCTATATATATTTGGTGTCTTCATATATTTGAGTGAAAAGTCTATAAGGGAATATTTATAATCTGTAAGCAGTACCTAATTAACAACTAAAGTTCTTGTCAAGATAATCACCAGGGGGTTATCAAACTGTTACGATACTCTTTAGAAATATAAATAAATCAGAGAAAATGGCAACAAACAAAAGCAACTATGTTGTGCGTTGACAATATTATTTGGGCTCCAAATATAATCATGTTTACTTTCAAGACAAAGACTGGGGAGAAAACCAAAACCAAACAGAAGCACGATAAAAGGCACACTGAGTATGTTACACCAAGTCATTGCTCTGTTTAGTCTAACATCTTGACCCCAACAGGAGAAGAGATAGTGGAAATGCCTATATGAATAATTTAAGGGATCTATTATTCATGAGAAAGATATTCTGGAACTACTTCTGTACAAAACATTGCCCAACAGAAGATTGGACCAGTGAATTTAGAGGTACAGCTAGGGAACTTCAGACAAAAATTTAAAGATACAGTAGGAGAGAGGAAGTTGCATACAGGAAACTCAAGATTTTCTGGCCTCCTTGCCTAACTCAGGGCTCCCTGATTTGGGATATGATGCCTCGATGAGTGTGACTGGATGAAACAGAGGGAGAAGTTGACTGCAGGAGGAAAAATGAAGCTGAGGAACAGTGTGTTCCACGAGGAAGCAAGAAGGAAGAAAAGGGTGACAAGGGAGAAGCAAAGGAAAGCTAGTCCCATCCATCAGAAGCGCTGGTAGGAGTCAGGAGGGAGAGTCCCAAGGGACGGTGTGGCAGAGCAGGAGACAGATGTCTGTATGCGGCCCTGCAGATTACAGCAGACGAAATGGGAGATTTGTATCATTCCTGATTATTTGACTAGGAACATCTTAAAAATGATGTCTGGCAGACTACAGTTATGAAACAGAAAGGTGAGTCATTTCCTGGCCACAAGGACAGAAGAAACAAGTATGGCACTTTTCACAATCACAGCTGACGGCAGCCAGGGTGCCCACTCATAAAAATGCCTCATTTTCCAAGCCCAGGCACTGCTCGGCCTGAAACATGCACACACAGATCCGAAGCAGCCAGCGTCCCTGCTCCCCCTTCAGATGGTGGCGAACGGAAGAGGCACCTTTCCAGCACGGCAGATTATTTCACAGTATCAGGACTCTCAGGGAAAAAAGAAAAGTCTGGGCCCTTCCTTCCTTGCCCTTGAGGGTATTTGCTCTCCTCTCTTCTTCTTCAGCTTTCTCAGGGAATCATCACAATATCTTGGGAGCTGGGATGCTCCATGCATGTTGGGAAGGGCTGGCGGCAGAGGGTGGTGCTGACCCAGACCTCAAAAGAAATGGTGCAATCTGGGAAAAAGCAAGGGGGGCGGAAATAAAAGCAGTTCAGTTAGACTTTGAAGGTTGGTGTGATTAATGGCATTATTTGGCTGGCTGTGTGTCAGAATGTTTCCTTCTCATTAGCCTTGTTGCATGAAGAGCAAAAAGCACAAGAGGGATAGAAAAGTTGGAAGAGGGGTGTTTTGCAAAGTGAAAACAATTTCCCAAAGGTGATTCAAGCCTCTGCTTATCCTATACAGCAAGAAATCCCCTACTACTAGCTCTCCCCTCCAGCCCTAACAGCATGGCAAAACCCCCCAAACAAATGCTGCATTATTTGCTCTCGACAGAGTAGTAACTGGGCTGCAAAATATCACTATGATATATTCTATACCAAAAGCACCGTGAGGTACACGCACCATTATTTTTAACCACGAAAACAGTAAAAGGGATATATAAAGGCAGAGTTGCAGTTAATACATTCCTTACGTTTGTTGCAATGCATTCTGCTTCAGGGCGTGGAGAAGGCAGGTACAGTAAAGCTACCACATTTTATAGGTATCGTCATGTGAAGTCTTAATTGCCTGCATCAGTTGAAAAGCCTTTTGAGGCTTCATTTAAAACTGCCTCTCTCCTGCTCTCCTCTTCTCTCCTCTGAGCAGTGGAAGCTGTTTTCCTATCAGTATCGGTTTCATCAAAACTGAACTGCTAGTCTTGCTTTTGTGCAGATGAGCGTACATGGCTGGTAGCTGTAAACACTCTTCTGACATCCTTAATATCTCTCTTTGTACTTTATTGCCTCTCCAGCCTGACAGGTGGCATCTCTACCAATATGATTGGTAGTGTGAGTGGAGGATTTGAGTGAGCTAATAAAACAGGTTTTTTTTCACTTTGCTTCTGCTGTTAACTTTTCTGTTCTTTCTGTAAACAAATTTATGGGGTTTTGTTTGTTTGTTTGGGTTTTTTTTAGTTTTTAGACGTAGTCGTATTATTTAGGAGAAAGTGACATCTGTTAGAGCCATGCTTCCTTTTTAATTGTGTCTTTAGGAAAGAAAACAAAATTATGGTGGCCGATCTATGTGGACACAAAACATCATCAAGGTCACTGCACTGCAGGGCTTGTAATCTAAATCTAAGCTGCCAGACAGTGACAACGGCAGTCTTTCTGTCTATAGGAATCAGCTTGTGATCCAGCCCCAAGTGCCTTATGTCACTGTAAAAGTGCTAAAGGGCATTTGAAAACAATCTTAAGGATACCTAAACGATAATCCTGCTGCAAAAGAGGTTAATATGTAACAGCATTCTATTTATGTTTTTTCTTCTTTATTTATTGATATACAACAAAAAGAAATTACCTCAGTAGTAGCATAACTGTTTTTCCCCATAATGTTTTTGTTTTTTTTTTTCTTATATTCTGTAGCTAGCTGGGAGTGCTGCAGTAATGGGAAATGCTTCGCAGGTATCCTGGCTGGTTATTTCTACCAGCTCATGTCTCTCTGTGAGACTCTCATGTCCTAATGAGGCAAGAAGAATCTTTTGCTGTGATTCAGCCTCTCCCTCTGGTGTAATAGGAAGAGATGTGGGATACCTTTGGTACAGTTCTTGGCATTTTCTACAGGACTAGTGAGACTATTAAACCAATCAAAAGCTCCCAATAATAGCAGGGATTAAAAAAGTAAAAATCCTGCCCAACAACAAGAACTGAACAACACTACTTTTTTTTTTTCCTTTCATCTTTGCATTATGTCTTACAGTAGGGATTATTTTTTTTTTCTCTTAAAGCTGCACTGCCATCCTTCTCCTTTTCTTCCTTTTATACTCTAAAATATAATTTTCTAGGTAGAAAAGCATGAAGAAATTATTTTTCTGGTTTAAGGCACCGGGCATATCAGAAATGAAGTAGTAACAGAGAAGATACTCATTAGCAAATACACTGTCTCTGTAAATTCCTAATTGCAATGGGACATCCCTGGGTTAGATTATCTCCCCCTGGCTTCCCTCGGGCCCTTTCTGCACCTAATTATTTCTCATAAAGAATCTATATTGTAACAGAAAGCTCTCTTCATATATACCAACAAGAAAAACAGAACAAAACACTTCACAGCTCTCTGGCAACGTGGTTGTGTGTAATGCTGCGCATACGTCTTTTCACCCTGAATGGAAACTTTCTCCTGATTGCGCTGCCCTGCCTTGGGAGCCCACCTGGCACCCAGCCCCTTTTTTCAGAGTGGGCTGGTGAGTCGTTGGCACTGCTCACACAGCCAGGTAAGCCTCTGAGGAGAGCAGAATGTGACTGCAATAAGCAATGGTGGTTGGGCAGTTGGTTCGTCTGCCCCACAAGAAGCTATCAGAAACCCCTTTGCGGAGATTAAAACAAAGCTTCTTTCTCAGAGAGGCCGTATGTTTTGAGGCAGAGTATCAGAAAGGATCAACATCTTCGTCTTTGATTGCCAAAACCAACCAGATTATACATATGAAAAAGCAAGCAGTTTTCACTGTGTTCCTGGATGTGCTCTGGATGCTTTTCAGTATCCCAGAGAAATGCATACAAATACTTTCAGCCACCTCTTGAGAAGTCCCGGTATTAATAACACAGAATAGCTGCCTCTTTTACAGGCAGTCATGTTCATGTAATCCCTCTCAATTTGCCTGACTTATGAAAAATCAGAAACAAAAATTAAAAAAAATCAGTATGAAGCAAATCCAGAGAAAGCCTTCTTTTCTAGGTCATAGCTTGTCCTGGAGTTATTTTCTCTCACCTTCTAGGCTACTGAAAAGATATAATTTTTTAATCTGTAATGCTTTTTTTGACACTGTTTCCAATTGTTAGACCTGTCCCACTGCTGGTGATTCCTGCTTCTCTGTCAGGGACAGCAGAAACATTCAGCTCACATTCTCATTAGCAATCTGGTTTCCCAGTTCAAATGCCCATTTGCATGGTGGCTAATACCCAGCTGATGAACTGTGGCCACAAGTCCAAACTTGTGCCTTGCCATACCACTTCTCCCAGAATGTATGAGTTTCTGGCAGAAGGCTGGCTGACAGTCAGGAACACACTCCATGCTTTCCATGCGAGTGTTGCAGCTCAGATGAGCTCTTCTGAAACATTTACCAGGCTCCAGTTCAAATTGTAGACCGGTTCAGGAACTGGATGTCTTTCAGATGAAACTGAGCTGGAAGATGTCCTCCAGAAAATTGCATCCAGAAGATTCCCCAGCTGATAATGGGCATTATCATGGAGCTACTGAGGCGAGACAAGAGCTACTTAAAACAGCACCCCCTTCCCTGCACCAGGTCTTACTGGGATAGAGCTAACTTTCTTCATAGCAGTCCGTGTGGTGCTGTGTTTTGGATTTGTGCCTAAACCACTGTTGATAACACAGCAATGTTTTGACTATTGCTGCACAGTTGCTGAACACCATGTCAAAGCTTACTTTTTTTCACTCTGTCCTCCCAGTGAGTAAGCTGGGGGTGGGCAAGAGACTGGGAGGGGACACAGCCAGACAGCTGGCTTGAATTAACCAAAAGGATAGCCCATACCATATAGTGGCATGCTCAGCAATAAAAACTGGGGTAGGGGAAGAAGAAAAAGGTTTTTGGCTTCCGAGGTGGCCATTGCTTGGAGACTGGCTGAGCATTGGTCTGCCTGTGGGAGGTGGTGAATGACTGCTTTTGCATAATTTTTTTTCTTTTTTTTCCTTTCATCTATTAAACTGTTTTTATCTTAACTCACAAATTTAATTGGTTTTGCTTTTCTATTCTGCTGTCCCACTGCTGGCAGGAAGTGAGCAAGCAGCTGTATGGGTGCTTCGCTGCTGACTGGGGTCAGCCCTCCATCCCCTGCCCCCACATGCATATAGAGTGGATAGGGAATCCTCAGCACCAACTGCTACCATTGATGTGCTTGTTTTGTGCTGGACTTCTTGCTGACATAGACATAGCTAATGTCAGACCACTGCCAGAAATTGGCTCTCTGAACCTTAAGTTTCATCTCAGAATGACATGAATAGAACTGGGGAGTAAAGGGGCATACCAAGGATATCACTTCTAGAGCACTCCAAGGTCTATGTGTTCCTTGTAGTATTAATATCCTAAATACTGTGATTTTTTCAAGTTAATATGCTTGGCAAGAAAAATTTCAATATTTCAGTCTTTTTTTTGTCATGGTGCCCTGCAGAAAGTGATCAATAAATATAAATGATCACCCAAAGTTTGAGGACAAAGATAAAGACCAATAATTTTTCCTGATGGAGCTTTCTTCAGGTAAGGCCAATCTGAAGAGGCAGATGACTGACTCCCACTGGAGTCTCAGAGGCTATGAAATTACTCCCATAGGATTACCATCACCTACCTCCTGTCATGCACAGGTATGAGTTGCCTGTGCTGATCTTAAAGCAATGTATGTTTACTAACAGAAAGCATTTGTGTGTAGCTATTGAAATATGAAGGCAAATATCTTCACTCAACAAACATCTCAGAAAAAATATGAAAGAAGACAAAGCTGACAGCTGTCACTCAAGTTGCTTAATGCACTGTTTGAAGGGACTCAAGTAATAATGTGATGACCATGCTACAAGAGACTGTGTAAGAGACACAGGTACACAAACCATGAAAAATTAGTGCATCTGATTTTCTTGTCTTCAAATGAAGCATAAATAATCAGAGTATAGCTTGAATGAAAAAAAAAAAAAAACCAACAACAAAAAACCAAAAAAAACAACAACAAAAAACCAAAAAACCCAAAGCATCTATATACCCTAAGAATACTATAGAAATATACCTGAAAGTCCAGGACTGCACTCACTTGATAAATTCATGCAGTGAAGGCTTTTCTTCTCTGAAAGCAAAAGCCAGGATAAAACCACCCACCTTTGTAAATTGCTCAGACAGATTTAGTTTTTAATTTCTGATCTGATATGCTATTTTCTGTCACGTTGGATACCGTTGTTTATGTTTCATCTGATACAGTCACCCTAGAGGCCCAGCTGATACTCAGTAATGCAACATTCAGTTTGTAGCCTGAGGGTCAGCACAGATTTCACTCCTTCTCCAGCTCTCACCCTCTGTATAACAGTGGCAGCTTTGACTGTGTGCATTAAGAGGGTAAATTTGTCCCCCATTCCACCTTATTTGGTAAATCAAGAAAGACTCAAATCCTAGGCGAGATCACAGGGGCCTGATGGTTGGGAGAGAGGCAGCAAGAGGGAGAGAAGGGTATAGGGTAGAAATTCAGTTCTATTTCTTGTCCTGTTCCTCATGGATGTGGAGCACAGATTATTCCTTTTGACTCTGCAGCAGCCTTTTATGTTTTATTTTGCCTTCTCTTGGTTTGTTTTTTTTTTTTTCCTGTTTTTTCTTTTTTTTTTTCCTTTCTGAGAAAAAATGTCCCCATTTCTTTTAGTCTTTGTAGATGATTTTTAAATTTTGACAGCTCTTGTGACTCTGCTATGCCAAAGGAGAGCAAACCTCCCAGTCAGTCCTCTGCCTCTGTTATGTGCCTGCATCTAACCCAAGGAAAAGTAATGGAGAGTTTTTAAGAGCAAAGCTGCTCGACAGTATATTGGGGCATAAAAATACTGCAGGAAGGCCATAACATAAATGTGGCTTCTGCTGTAGGAATAGTGTCTTCTATCTGAGTGGTTCGACTAATTTGATATTAATTAACAAATTTTTAGTGCCTTTTTCAGCTAAAATATGTAAGGCAAAAGTAGGCAGTGTATGATGTGAGAATGTGCCTCAATAAGTGTATTTTCCAGGTCTGCACTAAAATGTCAGAGGCAGAAGCTTAACCTCCATATTATTTCCTTATTCTTTCAGGGGAAAAGTGAACTGTTAATACATAACTGCTAGCACTAATAATATGTAAAGAGATTAAGAGATTTGATGAAGCCTGCTGAAATAATGCAGTGAATTATTAGAATAACAATGTAAGTACATGTCTCTGTTGTTAACTGTCCTCCATTCCTTACTTTGCCTGTTTATTCCAGCCTGCATATCATGAGGTGAGCTCCCGGGAAAGGAGCTGCTTTTCTGCTGCTGTTCACAGAGCATCTGGTGCAATGAAATGGGTATTGATCCCTGTTTGATAGCCTAAGTACCACCGCAGGTGAAGTAAAAAACAACAGCAGCTCTGTTGAATGGATTTCTATTTCCTTTCTTATGACAGAAAGACATACTCTGTATGGTATTGTTGAAATGTCAGTGCTGAAAGAATGATAATGAGCTGGATGAAGACACAAAAAAGACGATAACTGACAATTTTGAAAGTTTAGATTTTTAATGAAAGAATAAAAATTTCAATGAGATATCTTAATTTGTATTGCTCTCTCCTAAAGCAGTGCAAATCCTAAATATTATACCATTGTTATGGCATAATCAGAATGTAGTATTTATTCTATAAATATTACCAGATATTCTTAGCATATGATCCCATTTTCAGGTTTTGAAAAAATTTCATTGTACCAAAGTCCTTAGAGAAAAAGACTTGCAATTAGCAGAGACTTCTTTCCTATATTTAGAAATATTAGGATAGGAGCAGCTCCTTAAGATGGCTATAGGCTGGTATTTTCTGGGAAGTTTCAGTGAAAATTTGCTGAGAGCTTGAGCTATGAATTTCCCATGAGTTATAACTATAGTATTTTACTACCCTTTTTTAACCATAATAAATGCATTTAACAAGGCAGAAGAAGACCATGGCAAATCTTAAGAGATGGAATATGGAAGGCCTTCTGAAATGTTGATCGTGTCCTCTGCTATGCAGAAACCTGTGGTACAGAGTCCAACCATGAAACCATGCTCAGTCTTCTCACAGTGCTTTACCTGGCCACCACTGCTCCTGTTAGCAGGACTATAGGAGCTCTGCACGCCAAACTCACTGTCGGTGTTCAGCCTAAATTAATATATGGGCACATATTTGATCTTGTGCTCATGTTGTCCTTTTTCCTCTCTACATTTGTTTCTGTCTAATTAATCTTTCCTCAGAGGTGATAACCAGAACTTTACATGGTTTCCTAGATGACATCTCACTACGAGCTATATGGCACTATTCATCACTACCTGCCTGCACTAGAAATGTTTCCCCAATGTACTGTAGGATTTAATTTATCCTGTTCATTGCCACATCCCACTAGTGACATCCCGTGATCAACAGATGCATACAGTTCTTTTCCCCTCACTGTTGCTGTTAGCTAACAAGTTCTCTATTCATGATAGTTAATCCTGAGATTCAAATCCTATTTTTGTTATTCGTTATTTCATTATTGAGCCATTCTCACTCCGAATATTCTAGTCCACTTCTCCCCGAATGATATCCCAGTCATCCTCTGTATTAACAACAAAACATTCCCCAATTTTATGTTATCCATTCATTTCACTAGCATTTTCTGCTAATGCCATTAAAGAAGCAGTTGACTCTCTTCCAAGATACATGCTTGAGGAACTCCACTAATAAACTGGCTTCAGCTCAACAGTTCCCCTGTTAGCATAACGTATTGTATCCGTCTTAGCAAGTTCCACGACTGTTTCAGACTTGTTGAAATAAACTCCATCTTTTCTAGTAAAACATACAATATCCTTTTGGTTATCATATCAAATATTTCATCTAAGCCCAATGACGGAATAGCCCGTAACAGCATTTTTTTTATTAAAGGTTAATCTGGCACAAATGAACATTGTCAGACCCATCATGCATTCTTTTTCATTTTCCATTCACATTACAGATTTCACATTTCCTTCAAATCCTTGCTTATCATTGAGGTAAGACTAATGGACTGTAGTTTTGCAGATGGTTTGGCTACAGAAATACAGGTATAATTTTTGTGATTTTTCCATTCATTTGTTTCTCCCTGCCTCAGTTTTATTTGCAGCCTTTGCTCATGAATTGGCAGTCCATATTCTGGAAATTATTTCACAGTTCTGGAAGGAGGTTTAGCTAAACTAACTGAATGCACTTTGAGTACTAGCATCTATTCCATTATTTATGCATAATATGTACTCGGCTATCTTCTCGCTTAAGCACCTAATGTGTGTACGTGTGCTTTTGGCATTCTCTCCCAGATAAGGGAACAGATTTTTTGGTTTTTGTTGGGTTTTTTTGTTGTTGTTGTTTTAATAAAGTTTTTTCAGAACTGTACTGAAGCTGGTCTTATCCAGTATATGAGGATGTGCAACATTGCTGTGTTATAAAACTCTTCTCAATTCACTGCTCACGCACTGTGTTAGTTGGATGCCATGTTTCTCTCCCCCCATGCAGGAGCAGGCTTCAGCTCTCATCAAGGTGAACAAGGTGATGCTTCTCCGCTTCCAATACCAAAGCTACATTCCATTTGTGCCTCATTCTGAGTAGTAACCCACTTTCTTCTAACTTTCTGCTGTTTCTAATTGCCTGTCTAAAATCCTGTTTGCTTTATTTTCCTTGCAAGAACTAATTCAAATGGATGTTTTGGCAATTTTTCACTTTCTCCTTACACTTGCTGGCTTTTAAGATAGAGCTTTCATTGTTGACTAGTCATTTTAGAACCAGAACTCCCTCATTAAATACTACACAGGCTGAAAGGACTCTATAGTACTCATGTAACAGCATGAAAACAAGGGAGAGAACCCTCGTAATGAGAAATAGGGGTCTCCATGGAAATGAGGTCATGGAAATAGGATGAAAAATAATTCACTGGAGTCAGTAGACTGCTAATGCTCCTCAGATGTATCTCATGACAAATGACAAATGCTACAAGTGTTGTAAGAGCTGAGCTGCTGTATTAGATCATCTGTGGGAATACCCTCTTTTCACAAAACAAACAAAACAAAGAGTCAGCCTCTTGCCAAGACAGTCTAGAATTAGATGAATCACGTTCACAGCTGACTTCACAGCACAAACCAGCAGAAGACATAAACTGTTATGCAGAGAATACCAGTAAACTGGAATCTAGATAATTGTAACTAGTTCTTCTTGACAAAACCAGTGATACAAGGAATTTTTTTTTCTAGAAAAGATACTGTTAATAAACCTTTATAGAATTTACAAAATTCCAGATTTTTTTATTAGCTTAAATGATCTATGCTATTATAAATATGGCAATTCTTTGTGAACCATATTCAGATTTAAGAACATGACTGTTTAAATTCTGGTGTAGATATGGTATGTCTAAATATTAGTCTAGGCCATACAGCCTTTATCTTATGAGTCTTTGGCATTACTGGAATCTTCTGCCAAACAGGAAGGGTGCTGGAGAAGAGCTGGATGTGGCAAAGCATCATGTGCACCTATAGCATACTGCAGTAAGTGATTCAGCAAGGTCTATTTCTAAAAGGTTTCAAGATACTGCATATTGCAGGATACCATATATTAATTAGGTCTTTTGGGGAGACACTTCAGATTTTAGAAATTTGGTTCTTTATGCAATTTATCACCACAGAAAAAAGAAAGAAGTAAGAATGAAAAAGAAAACATATGGCAGAATTGGAAAGTTAGAGCTATGTCCAAATTTGGGGATCCTCTGAGAATAACATATCACTATTTTGCGTATTATCCGGTTTTTGAGAATAACTTCAACCCTTTGATGTGTAGCTAATTCAATTGTAGATTAACACATATTAAGTGGATGAACATTTTTATGAACATTTTGTTCTGTGGGTATACATATGAATGAACATGTTTTAAGTAGTCACAAGAAAAATGCTCCTTATGACAGCACTGCAAATTGTGCTTTGTCTGTATTTCTGTATTTAAATCATGTGAAAGGCTGTACTATGACAGCTTGGTGGGACTTGAAAATATCCGGCTGATACACATAATAGTAAAATCCTCCTCCGACTAGTCTCTTCTTCTGCTGAGAGTGCAGAGGCAATGGCTTAACTTACTTTCTGGCAATGATCCTTTCAGCTAGGTGGGACAGGTCCCCATCTTCACAAGAAGCTGGTCAAAGTGTCCTTGCGAGATTCCTGTTTCCTGACTTGAACTTCCTTCCTTACAGTTTGTGAACCAGCATGTAGTCCACAAATTTTCACGCTAAGTCTTTTGGGACTGTGTTTGTAACTTGTTTTCACTATGTTCCCACTTCTGCTTTCTGAGCTCTTCCTCCTACCTCTCTCATACTGATGGTTTCCACCAGTCAATACCTTACCATGGATTTGATATATCAGACTCTTTGGCATTTGTGACCTAGCATCTGTTCAGTGTTGCGTTACTAAACAGACCATCATTTAACTTCTTTCCTTGGACAGTTGGAGTTGCTATGAGTGCAATTGCTAGGCCCACCAGTTTCAGTGAGTTTTGCCCCCGGTGATAGCTGGAAGGATCACTGGGAGCAAAGACAGGCATAAAACCAGCCTGTTTTGCATGGTAAGGCACGGTGCCAGACCTAGGAGATTCCCTGGGCTACATGATACCATTTTTGCCAGCTTTGCAGATGACAGCTGTTAGGAAGGAGGGATGAGACCTGATCAGCCGTGCATTTTCTTCTTAACTCTTCCATCTCTGGCTCTTCTGTTTCCCGAGTCCTTGAGATGCAGAGAACAGGCTGAGCTACAGCTGAAAGAACAGATCGTCCAAAGCCGCAACCTGTGTTTTCCTGGAGAAGGAAGTTTTTCAGAAAAACACCCCCACCCAAACCAGCCAAGATCTATGTGCTTGTAATGCTAATACGGGTACAAGTTCTCATTTTGCCTGGTTTATAGATTTAAATAGTTTTCATGAACTCAGAAAACAATTTCCTTTTACTATACCCAGTGTAGCACCTTCATTTCTTCTGCAGAAATGAAGGGAAAATGGCTCTCTGCTGCATCTTGCCTGAAGACCAGGTATATATCACTGGAGACCTGGGGAACAGATGACGCACACTAGCATCAGGCAGGATTTACGGACAGCTGCTCCTGTGACAGTCGTCTCCTTCATGACCTCTTGCAGTCCCTTCTAAGGCTGCTTTCTATTATTCTGTATAAAGGTTTCTGGTGCAGAGGTGTTGCCTACATTACAAGAAATATTTATATACTCGTAAGGCAGATGGATGTGCTAATTTCTCCACAAGGAGATAATTAAAAGTGCTCTCTCCTCTCTCCCAGAGCATGAAGCAAGTTCTGGAGTTTGTTATCTAAAATCAGATTTTTATAATAATCAGTTTTTATTTAAATTAAATACATATTTCCTATGCATATGCTGTATAGTATTTTTAAAATAACTTTGCAACAAATACATAGAAAGCAATGAGACATTATGGTGCATTGATTTTAGAAGGTACCTATGTTCATTTTACAGGCAGGAACGCTTAGCAGCCCTGACTGAGACAATATTGTTTTAAAAATCATTAAAAAAGCCAAATACACACCCACACCACACCACACCACACCCCCCCCCCCCCCATCTTAGACTGAATGAAATCATGACTTTTTATGGAAGAAAAAATGAAGTAATTTATCTGTGTTACGCATGCAGTAGCTGCTAATGACATTCTGGGTTTAAAAAGATGAAACCAAGAAATCTATTTTTATGTTTTCTAAAGACTAATCCTTTATTGTTATGATTTGGGATTGTTACGACATTTGATATGCTGCAACTGTTAGACTAAACCGATTTCTTCTTATCATGCTAATCTGTGATCAGCACAATTTTTCAGTAAAAACTTGATGGTCAGAAAGGAAATTCCTCTGGCACCAGTGTAAGACCAAGATACTGTGTCTTTTTTGGGTAAAAACAACTAGGACTTGTGACGATCTGCTTGGATTGTAAAAGAGCGATGCTACACCAACATTCCAGCCCCAAATTTCTTCTTTAAAAATGACTCATTTACCCAAGAAAAACTCCTGCCTTCCATACTTCCAGCTAAATAAAAGTGCTCTAGTTCAAAATGGATTTAATGCACAAAGTTGTATACCCTGTGATATACAGAAAATCAGATTAGCGTATCAGAATGGTTTTTTATGCCTTCAAAATCTCCAAATTAAGCTCAAGAGTGGAGCCAGGATCAATAGCGCTAGATTGTTCTGCTGATTGAAAAGTACCACGGGTCGGGCTGTTCCCCCAACTCTCCCTGTCTCTTAACCACACCCGCAGAGGCTTCTCCTCCAGCCAAAAACCTGCAAGCAGCAAGGCAAAATCACTGCAGCAGGAGGGAAACACTTGCTGTTTTGTGTGTCACTTTGGCCAGAGATAATGTGCCAGAGCCAGCTGTTTTCTCAGGGAGAGGGAGACAACAGCTGGCTTGAGACAGCACTGCCAGTCAAGGCGAAGATGGGCAGGAGGAGGTGGGAACCTCACAGCCCTTGTTGCTACCAGGAGGGGTTTCTCCTGGAGATCCACATGACTAATCTCTGGGGGGCTTTTCCTGCAGTAGAGACCTCTCTTTCCATCCTATAAATGTAACTGCAATAAAACTCTCTGAAAAGCCCGCAGCATAACTGCCTGCTATATCCCCTACAATAACTGCCATGAAACATTTCTGCTGCCATGGTGCAATAAGGCTCTGATGGGGCACAAGACTGAGGGATCAGTAATTCCTGTAATACTTTAATCTAACACCTACATTTTCAGAGTTGTCCAGGACTGTAACTGCACAGATTCATGTGACTTAACTTTTAGACAAAATGAATGCCCAAATTGCTTCACAATTCTGAGCATATCTGAGCTACAAGGATCTCCAGGTTGTGTTTACTGTGGATTTATTAAAACAATTAACTACCTATCAGTGGGCTAACAATTAATATATTTTATAATGGCCATTAAGATCTCCTGATGTTCTAGCAATCCACAATCAGTATTTCCCTGTGATCAATTGCTGAACAGTATCACTCCTATTACACATAAAAGATAAATGGCATGTAGAAGGCCATGATATGACCCTTTCGGATCTGCTCCACATAGCATAGACATGAAGAAGCAGACAGAAAGTTACCTTCACCTATAGGGCTGGGTAACCCCCATGCCAGGGCTTTCTCAGGTGATGTTAAGTTATTGGTAAGGAAAAAGCCACGCTGCTAGAGTGGAGATGCTCACCTGGCACTACTCATCAGGCGTTCCTCCAAGCAGAAAGATTTATTCCAACCCTGATGCTGCTCTGTCTGCATTGTGCAGGTATCTGGGTTTTAGGCTTTGACCTAGCAGGTCTTGTCATCGGGACAACCAGGCATGTGTCTCCCTCCCAAAATCCATACCTTACCAGTTTCTCACTCCTTTCTGCTTGGGTGTTAGGATGTCAGACAGGGTATCAGAGCCCCAGGGTAAGGCTTCAGCTGCGACACAATAACCCGTGGATGAGGACACAAAGCCAAGCTTGGGTGACTACTTTTTATCTCAGATTCATGCTTGCTTCATGGGAAAGCCCCAGTTGGTATGAATTTCTCAGACCACCATGGGGCTCCTGCTTTTGATAGGGACAGATTTGGCCTAGGAGCTGCTTCAAGTCACTTCTGCAAACCTTCCCCTCACAGTGAGAACCCCTGGACTGCTGTGGAAACCTCATTCCACTTCGCTAAACACGTGCCACTTGATTCTGCACATCCAGCATCTAATAAATAGTTTATACATGTTCATTTTTAAGCCTGACTGAATATGCTGATTTAAAAATTGAGGTTAGATTTAAATTAGTCTTCTGCACAATAAACTGTTTTAAAAGGCTTTAAATTATGAATATTTATATTGCTATTAATTTGTGGTGCTACTAGTATTTTTCTTTAATGGTTAATTATCACAACTAATGTGTTTGAATTATTCCAGAAATCTTTCCATTATTTTTTCTGTAAATATTCATTCCCACACTTACACCTTCTTCTCTGATGCTGAGGCTGAAGTGAAACATGATTAGAGCCTTTTAAAGAAAAAAAAACCCTCAAAACCAATATTCTGTCTCCCCAAGCACTAGCCTGTTTTTTTTTTCTTAATCAGCTTAATGCTAAATGATACTTAGGTTTTTCACCTTGTAAGTAGATTTTGGTATGGGTCATGCATTCAAAGATCTGCTGGCAGATAACAAAAAGAGCCAGACTGTGTGCTAGAAAATTCCATAAGGCATAAAAAAAGAAGCAATGCTTTCCACAAGCTGCTTCCTAGCAGGTCTTCCAGCTTCAAGGATGTTATTGGACAGCTACCATTACTATCACTAAGGGTTTGCTCTTAGTTCATTCAGTTAAAGATAGGGCATGAGTTTAAAATACAACTATACCTACAAGCAAGCAAACAAGAAAACAAACAAACAAACAAACAAAACCCTCTCATGGGAACACTCTTTATATTCTCAAATATAAATACTTTCAAAGTTCTCTTTCTGGAAGGATTAAATTTCATTGAAACTGATGGCTGCTGCCACTATTTTTACAGTACATGTAAGAAATTATTGCATTCTCTTCCCAGTTCAATTACCGTCTTCTATCTCTGGCCTTTTCACCTGCATGTGAAATCTCAAAGTTTTAGATAACCATTTTAGGTGAAATGGGGACATAATACATAAGTGGGGGATAACATCATTTTACTCTAGTCATATCTGAAGTGTAAGAATGTCACGTGAACCAGTTCCAAACTATGGTACAGGAAAATGAACAGAAATTAATGTACAAGTAAGATGGTGGGAAAAAAATCTGTTCTATCAAAACCAGAGGCCCACGGGATGGTTACCATTCATAAAATGCAGACCAAACTTGATATTTCAAAGATACAAAAAACTGCCTTGTGCTAAAACCGTCCAAAACCCCAGTGTATAGTGATAACTATTAGTTTTTGAATAATGAAGTTGGGATAGTGCCAGCAGTTTATTAAGTCTTGTACATTAAAACACCTCTGGCTAAAAAAAGGAGATTTTATTTATGCCCTTTGTGGTTTTTTTGCTTCCATTAGTCTGGACACTCTCTTACCTGCATTTCTCAGTCTACACCACCGAGGACCAATTCTGGACTGGCATCCCAATACAGGTTGTCACTTTGCTTGTTTGTTGTTAAAGGACCAGAAAGCTGCTTTGGGTGAGAAGTGGTAAGCAAGGAAGGTTTCCCACATCTGTTTGCCTGTCTTACTGGCAGCTAACTAAATTTGAAAAAAACCTAACCCTGTGATGTCATATATATTATTGTGACATGTCCAGAAAACATGCCCCATGACAAAAAAAAAAAAAAAAAAAAAGATATTAAGAGAAGTGGTTTGGGAAAGAGAGCCAGGCTACTGTGTATAGGAAGGAATAAAGCATTTTGGAAAAGAAAGTGAGGGGTTTAAGCTGTGGTAAGGGAGATCCTAATTAGACATTAGGAGAACTTTCCAGTTGTAAAAATAGAGATGAGCACTAGAATAGGCTACCTGAGGATGTCATTAAAATATAATTGATCTTACTTTTAAGCAGAAGGTTGAGTTAGCTGTCTCATGAGGTGTGTTGAAAATACGGGACTCAGGAATGCAACCTTGGCTGAGGCTGGGTGATGCTGTTCGAGCCCCAGTACCGCCAAAATGTGGCGTGGGCAAGGGCAAGGAAGTTGAGGGCTCCATCAGCATCCCCGCTCCAGAGGGGCAGGGGATGGGGACTGTGGCACCCTGACATTTAAATGCCAGTCATGATCGTTTCTTCTCAGTATTGCTTTCTGTAAACCTATGCCACTAAAAGGCAGAACTACAAAGAGAAGTAATTTGCAAGGCTTTGAAAGGAGAATTGACTAGAAGGAAAGCAATAAAAAATTCATCGTTCAAATCAACAATAGTGTTGGATCACTTCTAACAAACCTAATGATCCTTAGCTAAATATTCATCAGCATATTTAAGCTTAATTTCAAAGTTTCCTGAAACATATCTTAGTCTTGATCTCCAGTTCAGATGTCAGTGTGATCTTAATATCCTGAGGGGAAAATGAAATACTTGCACATAAAACTGTGTGGAAAAGCTTTTCCCTACTCTGATAAAGTTGTCAAGATTAAAAAAAATAAAATCCTATCCCACACTGGGATGAACCTCTAAAAGCTTTTGGTAAGAAAAAAATAAAAAAAAGACAAAGGCAGAGAGACTGATTCTTATATCATCTCAGAATCGTCAGCTGAGACCAAAGTGCACCGCAGGGTCTCACACATCACAGATGAGTGCACGGACATAAGGATTTGACTGATTTGGCCTGCCCTGCCCAGGCTCTCCTTTATACAGAGGGAGACTGATTGAGTACGACCAACTAACATGGGAAATCCGAGTTCAAACCTATTTGAACCAAAAGACCAAAGACTTGAACTGTGGTCTGTCATGTATCACATGAGTGTGTCTTCCATTAGGCTCTTGTGGATTTGGGGTTGAGTTTGATGCCCACCCGTGCACTCACCATTTTTCTTTTCCCCTCATCTTCCCCATGTGTGCCTACTTTTTATCTAGCCTGTTCTACTGAAACTGGTGCCTACATGCTGCAGCAGGTTTTATTTATAACAAGGTCACTTTACTTATGGGAAAAATCTATTTTGCAAAATTCCAGTTACCTGTATTTATATTCTAACAATGTGACAACTTTAGCTGTTCAGATATACTTAAATAGATGGACAGATAGCTCTGCAGTGTGTGATACACACACTCACTCTGCATGCCTTCTACTATTACAACACAGTGACCGCTGCTAGGTAGATCTAGTTCAAAGCCATCTCATCAATCACCTTAAAAGCCATGAAAACTAATTTCTAAACTAAAGCATTTTCAATTCATCTTTCATGTGTCATAAAGATACTTTGAGTTGAAATTTCTTATTATCTGTCTCTTACCTCCCACCTCTGCAATCATAGCACTCGTCACTCAGAGAGAGAGAAAGCTGCATAAGGCTACATTTTCATAAAGCTATTTGGGATTTTTTCCAGATAGCTCTCATTAAGAAGTCAATGGAAGAGACACAGCTGAAACCATGGCAAAGCAGTTTGAAAATTCAGTCCTGTGTGTGAATTTTACTTTGTAAATGAAAAGACTAAGGAAATAAGGGCTAGAAAAGCAATAGGATGGAGACAAAGTTAGAAAATTATGTCTTGGTTTCAGTTGTGCATTTCCATAATATCTTAATAAGCAGTGTATGTCTTATAATAAGCAGATTTTCTAACTGACCTATCTTTAGGGACTTCAGACCTATCAGCATCTTCACAGTATACTATAGAAGACATCTTCTTTTGTCTTTTGCATGACCATAAAAAGCTTCAAAATATTTGGATGTGAATGTTTTGCAAAAGAAGGATAATCTTTTAATGCTGAAAGCACAATTAGCTAAAACTATTCTGAGACTATGTGTTCTGTTTATTTTACTCAGCCAATGAAATAAAAAATAAAAAATCTGGTTGTTGATAGGCTGGGTCTATAAAAATGACACACTTGGATTTTTAGCCTCTGGCAGATTAAAGCTGGGTCAAAGCTTTACAGATCTACAAGGTGTCCCTGTTTTTTTGAGAGAGTACTCATGGTTTCACATTATCCCTGATTTTTACATGGCATGTAAAGAAGGCCGAGACTGTAAAAGAAGAGATTTTTTTTGTTTGTCAATATTATGAGGTATTTCGGGGGGGAGGTTCTTTTATACCTTACAATTTTGTTTTCTTTCCTACATGAAAGCACTACAACTTCTTGGTAATTCAGACCACATAGTATCTATTTAATATCTAACGAAAATGGGATATGCTTGATAACATGAAGTTTGATAACCTCTCAGTAAGAAACCAAAAGCAAACCACTGCCAGGATAATCCTGACTACAGAAAATTCTAAACTACAGCTGGCCTAGTTTTGCAGAATGATACTATTTTGTAAGAATTGTTAATTAGTAAAATAATTCAAATATGCTTAAAAATTACAAACAGGAAAAATTAAAGACACACTGGTTTCTCTTTGCATTTTATGTATCACCCTCTGGTAGGCTGAAAGTATTTATCCTCTCATCTAAGGCATATATCTTTAATTCAGAGATTCTCATGTTCTTCATAGATAAACCCAATCCCCTGCAGATGCAATTATTTCAACTAATAGTTCAACTGAGCAGCCTGTGCTGATTTCCAACATTGACCTGTCCTTTGTCTGGTAGAAAATCTTGCTTCTTTCTTCACAGACAGAGCTAAAGCAATTTTTCACATGGATCAATATTTAATTTTTGGTTTTGGGTTTATTTAGCTTTTTTTTTCTCCGTAAGTTGAACTGAACAGCAAGAAGCAGAGAAAACGAGGAAAAGATGTTCTATAAGATCTCAGCTGAACATCGGTGGGTTCTAAAAACCCACCACAGTTTTAGAACTTTTCCTTTCCCTTTCCCTTTTCTGGCAAATACTTACTTTTGCAGTTGGAAAAATATGGAGCTGAACACGACCCTAAAGAATTCTTGGGCAAAATGCATGTGGTATGACTGTATGTTATTAGTAGCAATGATGCTGGTAAGATTTGTTAAACTTTGTGGTAGCACTCTGTAAATTAAATTTCCTATCAAAAAAAAGACTGGTTTTTGAAAATGGCTTCCCCAGAGTCCCCTAAATAAGGAAAACCTACCCCCCAGTGTAAACTAGAAAATACTTTATTCTGAAGTGGAAACTCTAAGGAGAAATATAATGTAACGTAACGTAACGTAACATAACGTAATATGATATAATATAATATAATATGCATTTGTGACATTCATACTTAAAAGAAAAACAGTACAAAGACAAAAGCCAAAAAAAGGACACCAGAAACCATTTATTTTCTAAAGATATTCCTAAACTTTCCTATATTAGCTTTACATTTGTCTTCCCCATTAACTTGATTTTAAAATTATAGTCCGTCATTTAGTTCTGGATTAGATTTTTAAGAAGGCCAAATTTTATCATTTTGTGTGCATTTGCTCTCTTGCACTATGCAGGAAGATAGAAAGGAAATAAATAAAAGGTACTCATGTCTACTTTGGATTTATTAAACAGTACAACCTGTACAGCGGATAGTATCTGACATTGAAAAAAAAATCCTGCAAGACATCTGATATAACCCCGTGTGATACAATCACTTCTGTAAAGCTGAAAGCTTTATTCTGAGATAAATATCAATACATCTTGCTGCTCAAGAGATAGTGCAGCTCATGGGGAACAAAAGGTACCTCAGTCTCCTCCTTGCCACCTCCCCTAAAATCCAGCATGAATTATTAAGCCACAAGTGCTCCTGGCTGCCATCGAGGGAGCTCCTGCTCTGTGAACAATGGCAGACTGCGCTGAAGTTCATTGACACCGTGTAAAATGCCCCACGCAGGGTGACAGCTGACACCGTGGGAGGCTGGCAGCAAAGACACCGAACTCCCCGATGCACCCATGGCCGTGGTGCAAGGACACCAAGTGTTTGGCAGCTCAGCTTGAGGCTTTCCTGCCTCCCACCTGTGGCAGCCGGCAGGGTAGCCAGGTCATGAGCTGCTCTGGGGAACTGCTGGGGGAAAAGGAAAGTTCAGGGATATTATTTTAAATCAGATGAAGTTATTCAGTGGCATTTATGGCTCGGCTGTGCAAGTGGCTGTGCCACACCAGAGGACGGGGTGGTGCAGAGCAGGGCAGGGAGGAATGAGGGCAGGGAGATGGGAAGGCTTTCAAGCAGCATCTCTTCGGATATTTGGGTGTTTGTTCTCTTTGGACAGTGGACACATGGTGTAAGAGAAACTGGACCTGTCTGACCTGAAGAATTTTTGTTGAATTAGACCACATAGGCAGTGAGTACAGAGACTGACTGACATCAGGTGGTGTGAGCTTGGTCTTGGAAACTACAAGAAGTTAATTCACTTTTTACTTCTGCTTGTTTCTAGTAGGTTTGAGAAAACAAGGTTTGTAAACAGCTTTCAAACAAGCAGGATGCTCACAGATATGGTGGTTTCCCTTAGGATATGCCCCTTTCCTCCCCAGCAGCACCTGAGGGCTCCTGGCCCTGTGGGAAGCCCAGTCAACTCTTCCCAACCCAAGGGCAGCTCGCTCTTAGGTGGCCACAAAAGGTGCCTATTGAGCCTCTTTCCAAACCCATTTCTTCCAGAGATAAGATATGTTTAACGCTCCCTAGCAGCACAATTTACCTCATTACTGCCTCATTTTTACCCAGGTTATTTTTATTCAGAGCAGTGTCATGATTGACAAGCATAATGTTATTGACAGGGCACACAGTAGGGTCTAACTACTCAACCCAAGCTACGTGCCTCTCCTTTATGGGAGTGCAATCAGTGCCATATACAGTATACCATGCATTCTCTATTGGCTATCATCTTTTATCATGCACATTTTAACTTGCTAATTACCCTATCCATATGTTACACATGCTCCAAAGCTTCAATTAGTAGCAGCACCTGTTCAGTTCCTGCCGTATACTTTTTAGTACTACGTTTGGACATTCCTGGGTGGGGGTGGGATTCAGTTCCAGACTAAGACACATTTGGGGTCTACTTGTGTCCAGGTTCGTGCTATATTAAGAAAAGATCTGGGCAATGAAAATCAATGGAGCAATTCAATTCAATTCACCATAAAATAGACATCCAGAGACAAATTCAGTTGCCTAAACAAAGGTGTCTAGTTCAATTTAAGCTGCCCTGAAATGTCTAGGCACTAGCATGTTAATTTGGACATACTTTTGAGGATAATTTCCCCTTTTCTTCCTTTTCCAACATTTGGTTCACATCCTGGAGCAGTCTTGGAGCACCAGGAGCAAGATTTCTTCCAAACAGGACTCAGCCAGACCATGAGCCCCAAGAGCACTCCTACTGAGCTTTGATCATTAATAGGTGAAGTCCTCATGTCCTCACTAAAGCTCATCAGAGTTGTACCCCCGATAAGTGTACAGTTTATATAGCTCGGTTGTCAGCACAGTTCTTTTGACTGATAGGTCTGTTATATTGTATTGCACTACTTGCCTTGGCTCCACACTCTCTTGGGACTTGCAGGTATGAGACTGGAGCTAAAGGTGCTTCAGACCCTTCTGGGGTGGGAGGGTGAAGCCAGGCAGCATTCCCCAGGGTACAGATAAGGATGCTCAGCATCTGCGTTGGGAGAACTGAGTCCAGCTGCTTGTGGAACTGTTCAATGGAACTCTTTTCTAGCTCTGCTGCCTGGCACTATACAACTTATACTGTGAACTTAGATGCCCACACATAAACCCTTTAATTTCAGAGTCTCAGTTGTGTACCGAATGCCTCCCTTCCCACTTTGCATTTCTCCTTTATACAACAGCACCTGAGACTTACGTGGATTTTTGCTAGACCTCTGATGTGTCACAATGTGATGCTCCTTAGTTTACTTCTATTTGCTTTTCAGTCACAATCCCACTCAGCTGCACTGCTTCCGTATTTGGATTATGTGGTCTAGGCCTTCATAGCATTGCTTCAGACTGTGAGAGTAATGTATTTACAATTCACTTCACTTAGTAGAAAATCCTCACCTCTCAGTGTCCTAAATAAGGACTGAAAGGTCAGAAAAAAGCCAAAAAGTTTTGTTCTTTTCATCTGTGATTTTAGCAGCCCAGCGTGTGTTTTTTGATATATTTTTTTAGTATTTTTTTAATACTATAGCTCCTGGTAAAACTGTCTTCATATTCTGTATACCAAAACTTCTCATGCTTGTCACACTCCTTAAGGGTTGATGATATTTACTGGGCTGGCAGAGCAGAATGCTTAAATTTCAGTTAACCTTTGACAAGATGTTCCCAACTCTGTTCCTGACTAAAAAGGTAAAAATAGGAAAATATGACTTTTATTTTTTTTTCCATTTGGTTTTCATATGGGCTCTTGACTAAGAGGCAGGTTTCGAATGGTATCCTGCATATTGGAAAATCATATTCCTGTGCAGTTTAATTATGTGTTTTCAATTTATTTCCTCTGACACTCCCAAGGCAAGTGCATTATTGTGTGTTGTTATATAATACCCAGCCATGTGGAAAAGTAGCAGACACACCTTTGGCAAGTGCCTGCATAAGTCTCCAAGGTTTTCACCCATGTTTTCACAGATGTCCTCTTAGAACCCGTCTAATCCCCCACATCAAGGTTTTATAGATTATTTGCACTCATTGGGACTGGTGTAGTATAGAGCCAAGTATGCAAAGACTGCCAGCTGGCCAGAATATTTGATAAATGTGAGAACAAAAAAAATCCCACTCATAGCAGCAAAGTGATCTATTCCTGGAACACCAGCTGGATTGCTGTAATAAGCTATTAAACCAGTGTAGTAAAATGAAACCCAGATTCACTATGTAGATTATATAGCAGATCTATTTCCTTGTACAGCGTGGTTTCATTGCTTTAATTTTAGATTACTGGTCACTTGCAATGATTAAAAGATATGCAATAGCTTGACCTTTTCATTCACAAGTTTTGAACTAGAATGCCTCAAATTAAAGTTGTATAAGACTGTACCCCTGGCACCCTCAAATATCTGCTTCCATTTCAAATGACTCAGTGAGGCAGACTCCCTGGCAGATTTATTTTACTAAGAAACTATATCCCAGACCTGGAACTGAGATAAGTGGTTACAAAAGACCATCTGAGAAAAACAAAATCTCAAATGCACACTAATGTAACACAGTATTTCTTCTTGCAATAAAGAAGAATTTGAATGTCTAAAAAGAGATGAGGATTGATCTTCATGGCCATGTGTAATAGCACCATCTTGTGATCCCTGCCAAAAAAAAAATTAAAAAGAAATATTTCAACTGGAAGCTGTGCTCTCTGATAACTCAGTCTTTTCATTTGTGACTCTAAGCAGCTTGGGACTGATATATGACAATAAACTAAGTGTTCAAAAAATAGACAGTATAGTTATTGAACTTAGCGGAACACTGCATTAAAGAACCGGCAAGGCTGAGATGCGTGATTTTTGTTTTTGTTATCTTTCTTGCTGGTGACAAAAGAAGAAAAATACCAAAGAGGTCCTACTTCTGCTATCATACAAAAACAACCAAGTGGCTTTTCTAGTTAGACATACTATTTCTTCTCATAAAATAATATTGCAAAGGATATCTCAGGAATCGCAACTGAATAGTATCACCGCCAGTAAAAGTATACTGATCATCTGGTCTGTTAGCTCTTGCTTTCAGTTTTACACAATGAGGACTCTGATATTTTGGTACTCTGGGGACTGAGAAACTGTAAGAGTGGTAAACAGGAGAGTGCCATCCAGTCTGCTGGTTGGTACAGCTGTCTGAAATCCAGATGAAGTAGGGGGAGAATAGACATCTGAGGGTAATAACAGGAAACAAAAAACACATCGGGCTGACAAAACCCTACATTTCCAAACAAGAAATGAATAACATAACAAGGGTCAGTTGCAGATATATCTATTCCAAGCTAGTTAGGAATACATGTCTCAGATGACATGACCTATGGTAAATTTAAGCTACGGTTACAGGTAATTAGTGTCACCAATGGGAAAAGCAAGCAGGCTACAGATGATTTCCTTACTAAACCTGATTAACTTTCAGAGTATGGGGAAGGAAAACAGGCCAGTGGCCAGCAGAATTTTCCTGTAAGGCTGGATATAGCCAGGGTTATCTGTCTGGTGCCTTCGCTTTGTAACACTGGCAGCCTTTAACGGTGGCATAGGCAGTATTTCATATATAACCTTATCCTGGCAATTGAGCCAATTTTTAGTTGAGTTCAGTGGATTTGAGAATGCTCAATATTTGGCCAAAATCAGCTGGTAAAAGCTGTAAGAACTAAAGAACCTCACTCCAGCTTTCATTTCCCACGTGAGATTTTGGTGAGGCTAATTAGAGAGAAGGAAGGCTGAATTTTGAGTCAAATTTATCTGCTTGACATTTCAAACATAGCAGATATTCAAACAAATACTATCAAGGATTTATTTATTGTGTTCTTTGTTTCCCCCAATAAGTGATATGTGACACCTTATACTAATAGACACAGAAACTAGCCATCATTTTTGGTGGGGCCAGCCACAGGTCCTCTGTGCTATGGATCTGCTACAGAGTTCACATAAGTCTTGCTAAGCCTTCTCAGTTGCAGTGGCAAGGAAAGAATTTATTTTTTGTTAAAAAAATGCTGATTTTCTAGCTAGGTAAATTAAAGCCATTCATCTGTTACAACTGCCTATAACATAAATCAAAAGCATTATTTATATGTATTAACCTGGAGACCTTACCAGCCAGGGGAGAGCACTTTCTAGAGATGGCATTTGTCCCTGTAGAAGCCCTCCCTCCAGTTGAAACAGGTTATGTTTAGCACAGGTTAACAAGATTTCAGTTTTTCCTGGTGCAAAGAGATTTGGGGAGGGGTGGGGGGGAAGTTTGCTGAAGCTATCTCATTATGCATTTCTGGAGAGAGGCAAATGGGCTGTTTGAGAGGTACGCTATATGTTTCTTTGTGATGCAAGGCTTCAATTAAGTTGCCAGGCACTTCTTTTATTTCCTTTTTTGTTGTTGTTGTTGAGGTGTTTGCTGCAATTGCAGCCACTGAATATATCTTCCTGCTCTGGCCTTCAGAGCAGACAGCCTCTGTTTTGCTAGTGCTTACAAATAATTGAATAAGTGTTTACAAATGTTTTTGGAAATAAGGTTTTGTAACTAACAAACAAAAAACCCCCAGGTTGTTGCATCACCAGGGTTAGTGTGTGTATTAATAAGGTTAGTGGTCACATATGCAAGACAAATGGTAATATAAAGCAATTTTTTTTTTCTAGCTGCCTATCATTCCCACAGATGTTTTTTTTTTAAGTCCCGAGGTTATTAAATTAAATTTTAGTACATTTATCTGTGCATAAATAGATATGCAAAACATGAAAACAACAAAACAAACGCCATGAGAAAACAGACACACAGGTTTCTGGTGCCCTGGGTTATGATTATTAGCACCATTAAGGCAGTGTGCACCCCAGCCAGTTGCCTGGCACGGTGTTCTTCATGAGACTCAGCAGACGTTACTGAGATGAAAAAAGGTACTGAAAAAGTCAATCACACTCATGTTAGAGTTTATTGACAGCTATTGTGGCTCATTGGTGCTTGGCATTCTTTCTGCTTTTGATTTGGTGTGGCCTGATGTAGCTCAGGTCCCAAAGCACTGCTGCCATGTATGCGTGGCTCTGGGTCTATGCTAACAATGTCTGCTTCCTAGCTGTGCGGTTTCTTGACCAGAGGACAGTGCCTTGTGGAAATACTAGCTTGGGTTGATGCTAATTTGAGGATCGCTGCACTTTTGCCTCATTATATGCTGTGGGTAAGCTTGAAAAATTGTGAAAACTTTGGGAGCAGATGAAACAGATGTAAAAGTCAGTAGCAAAGTATAGGAGCAGTCATGCTAACTGAGGCTCACGACAGCAAAATCCACAAAGCTCAAATAATAATTTGTGGTGCATCTTGAAGAATGAAAAAAGAAAGCTCTTACAAATAGGCACAGGGATGTGATACCCTCTAGCAACTTGCAAAGATTCAATCCAGATAATTGACTTAACCTAAAGGTTACCAATATGCAGATTAAATTCTGGGTTTGTCATTTTTCAAGGCTTATGAGTTTAAAAACAAAGTTGGCCAGCCTTACTTGGCATGTTTTAAATTCCTTGGTTGATTTAAGATCAGCCAGTACTAGCAAATGCTCTTTGCCTTTCCCGGATGCGTCCCCTTCAGGCAAATCTCTCATTTTTCTGGCTTTTTTTGTTTGTTTGAAACAGATCTACACAAAGCCTGTCTGAAGAGTTAACGAATATTGTTCAGTGTACAAGTGTCTCGAAGTAATCTTATGTACTTATCAGGCTGGCATCAATGCCTGGCAGTGGCTTATGGCACATACGGCAGTTCGTTTTACAGCTTCTAGATTCCCACTGTGGGCAAATTGAAGGTGAATGAATTTTATGACAACATGTAAAACAACCACATTATTTCACAATTTTGTTTGAGGATGTAGAGTAGAAGAGTCAACCACCTTCATAAAGAATCTTACAAACTGTCACTTTTTATTTTTATAGCCATTCCTATGCTGCGAGGCAATAAGAAAAGAAAACCCTGCAAACTGATAGTTATCTCTATTAGCAGTAGAAAGTAATTGCCTATTGAGGTTATCATAAACCTGTGTTTGAATTCTGGACAGAAACACGCAGAAAAGAAAATAGAAGCCAACAAGAAAATGCCATACAACCCTTGAGACAGAAATCGGTTGAAAGACATCTGGGAATAAACATTTAAAATTTTACTTGATCTGACCTATTTACTGTGCACTTCTACTATTATTTCAGTTGATTACTGCAATTATTCAGTGAAAAACAGATTCATTAACTATGTTCCATAAATAAAATCATGCTAAGCTTATTTTCTAATCACTGATCATTGTTTTTAGACTTGCAGGGTGGAGATGAATACATTAAATATCAGTACGCTGTGTTTATCAGGCTGTACTTATCACTTATCATTTAAGCCTGGTATCACATTATAAAATTAAATCACCCCCTATCACAAGCCTAGAAAAGAACTAAAAATTGGAAATATGCAAACCAGTTCAGCAGGATGGAGACAACTCAATATTTTCTGGCTAGAGCTGGATAGCTGTTAAAATACTTAAGCCACAGGGCTGCACAAAGAGACTTTAGTAGCAGGGTTGGGAAAGGGGCTGAAAGTTGGGCTCTCCCTGAACAGAACTACCCTCAGCTCAATGGCTGAAAACAGCAGATCTGTGTCTTCTCTCACACTGTTACTGGCAGTAGCCCAATTAGAAAAACATGAGCTAGCTTGTTGCTTGTCTGTTAATACAAGCACTCATATGGAGCACAATTAATGCAAGTCTACATTTTCTGACTACATAATTTTTTTTGCTTTGTTGTTAGAAGTGAGGGTGACCAAAACTAACATCGTTCATTAAGAAATGGTGTGTATAAATAGTTTCTATAGGAAGGGAATTACCTGTCCTAAGCATGAAAGAATGAAGAATGCAGACATCCTAGAAGCTCTTGCTCTTCTGAGAATGGCATCCTACTTATTTTTTCAAGTCCTGAAAATAAAATCTTAGCAAAATCATTCAACACTGTGTAGAGGACAGCTGAGATGCCTTTATATTGTCACATTCTTAGAACTCATTTGACCAGAATTTGGGATATTGCAGGCTACTGCAGAAAAAAAAATGGCATTGGAGTGACATGTTCCTGACACTGTTATGCTCAATTTAGAAGAATATATAAAGTCCTGCTATTTCATAGGAAAAATCAAGCTACCAGCAACAGTTCCAGCTGCAAATCTTCTGTAGCTGACATCATGAGCTAAAAGCTGACTCCCTAGGCACCTTTCATTGTGTCACACTGGTGTTTCATTGAGTTTTCTTTTCAGTCATGTTTCCTCTGTATTTTCGAAGAACCTTTCTCAGATCCCAGCCAAAAAAGCCCCACTTCTGCCTTGAGAGTGTTTAAATTGCTGAGTGATGTTATACTCACATGTAGGGAGGTGGGGAGGAAGGGAAAGGAAAAGGAACAGAAATATGTGTTGAGCAGCCTTAGAAAATTATCCTAAGGGATGAAGAGCAGCTAAGCTCTGTCTCAGAGAGGCTCAATACAAGCCAGATGAGCTCTCTATTTCCGCAGAGCATCTGTTGGAAGGAGCTGTTCCACACCAGCCCTGGTCCAAGTCTCTTGTAGGAGACAAATCAGTTGAGGTGGCACCAATGAAAGCTGCTTCACAGAATATTTTTCCCTGCATTATTGTCTTCACTGTTTGGTAATGGGCAATTCTGTCAAAGCAAGTTTACATGACGCTAGAGTAGGCTTGAACTGTAGTCTGCCTAGAGCCTGTTTGTGCTATTTTCTTTCTTGACAAGGTTTCAATCCCAAATTACCCTTATAGAACCCTTCTATTTCCCCTGCTCCCTTAGTTCATTGTTCAGGGTTACATTTAGAAGCAGATGCCATGTTTTCATGACAGAACAGGTGAAAAGGATGTTGCTGTATTGATTGAAAGTCCATCTAAAGAAGTACCATAAACAGTGATGGGCATTTAATCAATCGTGTAGATCCAAAGCATATGTTCTGCTTACCAAAGAAAGTGGGAAAAGCTTCTCACCACAGCTTTTCCTTATTGCAAGATGGAATTACTCTGATGATTAAAAGAAACTGCTATTAAATTCTTTGCAGTTCATAGAATTAAAGCGAAGACATGACTTGGTGAAGAAGGATTGAGTTCAGAGCACAGTTTATACAGACAGATTGCATATGATGGAGGAATACCTTAGTGTAATAAGGAGCACTTTTGTACTTTGTAAAAATTTAAGTGATTCTCACTTTCAACTTGCTATCTGTATGTGTGTACATGCACAGTACCATAGGTAGGCATTCTAGATCAGTGCAGCCTTCACAAATGCATGTAGAAATGCTAAAAGTGCCAGCCTGAAGCATATGTAAATGCTTTCTTCATCCCATCAGCTTTGATATACAGCGTCCAGAGAAAGTGGTGGGAGGAATGTGATGGCCCATTGTGGGAGAACTTTCTCAGACATTTTAATGATTGCATGCGTATCTCAAGGGATAAATTTTCACTTCATAAACCAAATAGTACTTTTCTGGACCTCCCATGGGCTACAGTTTAGAGAAACAGCCACTAGACAGAGACTGTAAATGTTACCACTGGAATCACTCAGTCTATAACACAGACAACGTATTTTGAATTAATCAATATTCACAATGCAAAGAAAATTAAAAATCCAGTATAGAGATCAGAAATACTGCTACTGCTGAGTTTTCAAGAAATAGGGAAATCACTTTTGCTTTCACTGTTAAAAACAAAAGACAGATGAACAAAGTTCTGTTCCAACAGTAGGAAATGCTGTCACCCCTTAATCTTCTCTTTAAAGTGATTAAATAAAATAATGTGGTTTTTCTCTAAGGTGTGTTTCCCAGTTGTGTTTCTCCTCTGTGAACCCCCTTCACTGTTTTAGCATCTTTTCTGAACAGTGGATATCATGACTGAGTACAGAATTCAGTAGTGATACCAGCGTCAACTGGTATGTGTTATGTCAAAAGTAGACTGGGTAACTGTGACTGACAGAAATGATATGGACTTTAAAAATCTATAGACTCTGTAGGATGCATGCTTGAGAAATATGCAATACAAATTAGAGCAGATGTACTCATTTTGCTCTTTTTTTTTTTCCACTTGTTACATCCAACACAAACTCCTGTTGATAAATCCTTATTATGATGTCGCTGCTGGTAAATTCTGTATATGACGCATATGATGAGGGTTGTGCTGCATACGTGTCATTTTCCTTTTGTATATTCCTATGGAATATAAATAGAAACAGAAATTACAGTACACACACATACATACAAAGGCAGCAATGGGAAAGAGTGTCCTTGTTTATGTTATCTTAGTACTGGGATGGTAAACAAAAACCTGAACTTGAGAAGCACATAAATGTTTTGAACTTTATTAGGGGAAAAAGATCTCTGAAAAGTTCATATAATCTTACATTAGCTATAATTTAATTTGAATGCTGAATTGCTTCACTGGATTCTAACAAAGCCCTTATAAAATGTCAAATGCGGCTGATTCTCGAGTACAAAGCAACGCATTTATGTTTAACACACACTGAGAGCATTTAAATAACTTATGAAGTGTACCTGTTAGTCATATTTTAAATTTATGTAAATCCTTTTAATTCTTTCCAGGTTTCTTTTTTTAAATCAGTGAAAGAATAAAATTTGGCATTTGAAACAAGCTATTATAATGAACAAGGCAGAAAATTCAACTATTCAAATCTAATGATATTTTTATCCTCATTTTTTCTTTCGTAATTTCATGGAAACATAAAATTTCATAATAAGTGACATTACTGATGTAGTTTCCTCTGTTGGAGAGTAGATAATATTCATAGATAATTTGCAAAATAATTACTGACCTCTTGGGTTGCCTGTCAAAAGAAAAAAACTCTTTTCTTTTGCTTGCAGTTCCTGTGGTATTTCTTATTCTATATTAACTTCACACAGGCAAAAAAGCATACAGGGCAATCGACAGAGATACCACTAGGAGATATTTACTTTGCTAGCTTAAATAGGCTGCCAGCTTTCCACCCCATTACTTCAGTAAATACCTGTACAACAATCTACTCCTACCCAGAGAAAAATGGGGAGAACATAGAATGAGAGCTAACAGCAGTAGATAACAGTGGAAACTTATTTCTGCAGGTGTGACTCAGAAATTTTGGTTAAGTGTATGTCATTTTTATAGCCATTTTTCAGATAAATTAGAACATAATGCTTAAAAGAAGCTTTGTGATATTTACCGCTATTCACCCTAGAGCAGCTTTGCAAGAATGAGTCAGACTCTACTCCTTCTTGTGCACTAAACAAAATTATTTCCTGAAGGTACATTGATTGGCCCTAGATCTGAAAGGCTTTACGAAGAAAAGCTGGTGCAATGGACATGATTGCGAGTTAGCGGTGGGATACAGAAGGAAATCGTCTAACTTTATTTTCAGATTGCTGATTTTCACGATACTGCAACAAAGTTGTATGTACACATTTTCATATATGAAATTGCAGAGACAGAAACAAACACAAAACATATTATTATGTGGTGCTGTTTTTCTCCACAGAACAGAAATTTTGAATAGTCATATGAGGTATAAACCAAGCAGGATGACACTCTTAGAAATGAATTCAGGTAAACCAAATCCAATGTAGATATTAGTGGATAAGTATGAATCCAGCAAGACTCAACTCGGCAAATTAATAATTTGACAGATAGTGCAAAGTTCTAGAAAACAAGAAATACTCTCTGATATACACTGGTCGTCACAAAAGATGATTTCTTTCAGGCTAAAATACTAAATGCACCATCAGCCAAACCCTATACTCCAGTAGCACCTCATCAGCTAAATCACATCTACTAGATATAGATAAATTTCAAAAATATTTACATTTGAATAATGATGATCACATTCAAAATAATTTGTCAGCCAATGAAAGGAGACCTGCCTCAGAGCCTCATCCCTTTGGAGTTAATGGTACCAACTTCAACAAATACAGGATATTATCCTCCCTTTTAAGAAAATAGAGCTTGGCTTATGGCAAGACTTCCTTCTCAGAAAATAGTAAGCTGGATAAATTTTTTATCTGTGGGGTATTTTAATACAATCCACAAATCTCATGTATCATTTTTTCCCCCTTCTGGACATCTATATACCTTCATTTATCCTTTTTTAATTTTTACCTCTTTTCGTTCTACTTTTTTAATCTCTCTAACCCACTCTGTTTCCTTATATCAGTCATTCACTTAGGTTTCAGATAACTACACAAATCAACCACAAAGAGCCCCAAGATGACTAATTCCTAGGATGGACTACATCACGGTATAAAACTTGTGGATTAATTGGCAATTTATGCACAATTCTTCCCACATCATGTTTTCTTCTCCCCTTGCATTCTTTTCTAACCTGTGGTATTGTGATATTTCTCACATATTTTTCAGAGAAAACTCTGCTTATTTTCTTTCACCTGTCCAGTTTTCCTTCTCTTCACATCCTTAGCAAGAATATTGGTAATTCATGTTTGATTGTATTTGTGGCGACTTTTTCTGGCCTGAAAGTTTTTAGGTGGATTGGATTTATTCATAAAATGGAGGAATGCAGAATAACCAGACCTCTGAGATCAGTAGAAACCTTTGAATCTTCTGCTTGTATCTATGCCTTAAGAATTCTTTAGTAGCCTTTGCAAGTGCTTATGTTTTAGGATACAAAGCAGCAAAGAGAGAATAGAGATTGAAAGGGAAAATATTTTTTCTGGGAAAGAAAAACAAACTTGTTGAAAAATACTTTTGATCTGGATGTTAGAACCATCAGCATTGAAGAGGATGCAACAAGATGCAGGGACATTGAGCATAAGATTAATCCAAATCAGCAGAACACCTTTATCTTTGCCAGCTTTGCGCTTTCTGGAGTAGACAATTGCTCTACACTGCAGACACTTGACAGTGAAGAAGCTGAATGTCCATGTAGAGATGGGATTCTGCGGTGAATAGTGAGTGGTATCATGAATGGAAGAGAGAAAAATCAGTAAATATGGTTAGTCCATGCACTTAATAGACAGCAAATGTGCTGTTATGCGTAAACTTCACATGCTAGGTGCAACTGTTTTCCAAGTTTCTAGTTAGAGATCAGTAACTAATACAGTTAATTTAAAAATATTGACAAGTGGTGGTAAGTCACATTCTTTTAATCTAGGAGAAATGTAGCTTTGATAATCTTAAGAACTTTATTCATGGTAGGAAATGAGAACAATAGTTTTAATTAAAGCACTTAGTCCTTTTATGAAATCTGATTGTACACATGTGCACGTGACTTATTTTCCAACCTCCAGTCCAGGCTAGAGCTGTGAAAAATTTCTCTAAATCAACATACTGATGCATGGTCCATAACTGTTCTGAGCGACTATGATTAGAAAAACAGTAACATAAGATCTCTTACATGAGCTGTACAATCTGAGTTGTACCTTTTTACATCTATTGTTAAAGAAAGACGTTAGGTACTTCTAAATAAAGGATAAAAGCAAGTAAAATTCTCTCCCCTCCAACCCACACATTGCTGTTCTCCTCAGAAAACTAAAATAGTTTACAAATTCTTTACATATGTTTGATTCCTTCTGGCTTCCCAAAATACTACTCCTGCATTTCTGTAAAATAGGACCTTGTAGAGGTTGCTGAGGTGTTGCACTTGTTTTTAAGAATTCAGGGAGCAGCAATAACAGAATGCACCTCTTCCTAGGGGACAGTTTGAACAATAGATGACAAGCAGTATAATCGGCTACTACAGCCAACCAGTCTACTGTGCTAGTATCTGTTGCTACATTTTGCTTGTGTCCAAGGCATTCTTCATCCTTCCAGCATCATCCCAAAGGAAGTTTAATGAAAAAAATGGGAGCGTCTTTCCATCATGTAAATAAATATGAGTCATTATCTTGTTTCATCTGGTTGGACCCAAATTATAAGAATTCAGTTGACTCTTCTGAATGAGTTGCATGCCAATCTGACAAGGTATTTCAAATTTCATTAGAAGATAAAAAGGAAAGCTTCATGTTGACACAAGAAATCATTTACTTAGAACAGGGTTCTCAACATCTGGAGAGTATTAAATGTGAACTTGATTTTTAAAGCTGTATCTACAACTGTTCAGGAGTCTGCAAAAATTAGTCATTGTCACCTCAAATATTAATTCTTAGAAATTGCAAACAACCTGGTGACAGGGTGGAACATTTTTCTGATGCAAGTTTAACAAACCACCTATTTGTTCCATCTTCCTGCAGCTGAAGTCTCTGACACAAACTTTTTGTTAACAACCTTTTATATTAACCGTATGGGAACAGTGTAACTGAAATGAGAATATCATTCGTAGTTAACGTGCTGTTCATCCTTTAAACTGATGCAGAAAGCCCATTATAATCTGTTCTCATTCACTAACACAATAGATTCATTGGCTGTAACAGCCGTTTACATTGGTTTTCAACCATCATTCAAGATGTCCCCTGATGGGGTGATGGGCTGCACTCTGTTATTTCTACTGTCTTTGTATATGTCTCTGAAATTTATAAAAGCAAAAGAGCTCAGAACTTGTACAAATTCTCATTTTCTTGAAGAGAAAGTAGGACATATAACAGATATTTCACACCCACCATCCATTTGCCAGTCCAGCCAGTAAGTCTTTCCATGGAACAAGGCACTATTTAATACAAATAAGAGAACTTGTTCCTAAGACAGCTTCATTCTTCATATTAAGTATGAGGACATCCAATAACCATGGACACTCAAAGAGAATTCTCTTTAAAACTTCTAAGGAGGACACTTTGGTCAAAACTTCCCGAATGTAGATATTGCAATGGAAAAAGATCGGACCCAGATCTTAATTATGGGTTGTGTTATGGGTTTTTTTTGGTTTGGTAATTTGACTTTTTATTTATTTATTTTTTTTTTAAGCAGAAGACTTACTTAAAAAGTTATAAAAATCCAATGAGTGATTCCCTCTATCTATACATAAGTCCATTCATTAGCTCTGGATGCAAACAGAATCACAGACACACTCATAAGAGAGAAAAGGCAATTTTGTTCTTTTGGCAAAATTCTGTGCAGAGAGAAAAAAAAAGCAAAGAAAAGTCACTGTACTTCACGTACATTTTAGGTACTTTATAGTTCTATTTCTCTTATGTTTAAAACCAGCTTATATCACTTTTTTCTGACCAAAGTTTAAATCACACAGGACATGATAGTTTTTTGAGACAGAGAGTCCGTAAATAAAACCTCATGGTACAGTCTTGTAATTTTCTTCTTTCCTTCTCTACTCTGTTACTTTATTGACTGTTATAGTAATCCATAAATATATGTACCACTGTTTTAATAATGCAAAAGGTTTACTTTGTAGCTAAGCCATTAATATACATCATCAGTTGGTTTTCAAGAACATGACTAATACATCAACAATAGTGGGTTTTATAACCTTGTCATTCACAGTGAGCCAATATTCAAAGAAACCTGACTTGCCAGAGACTCACCTTTACTGTAATGATTAAGGGCTTTCAGAATCCTGAGTGGCTGTCAGTTATATAGAAATTACTGCTGCAGAAGATCAGAGGAAAAAAAAACTCTAGGCATGCTTCTTTTAAACAGCTGGATATCTCCGTGATCAGCTGTAATGCCAGATTGTCAAGGTATGGGTAAACAAATATGGACCAAAGTATAAATTAATGAGCAGAGAACCATAAAGGAATTCCTTACTCATGGACCACATTAACTACATAGCTGGTTTCTTCTGAAGTGATGTGTGTCTGAGTGTGCCCTTCTTTGTAACATCGCGTGTTGGACAATCCTAGGGCACATGATACAGAACATGGCAGAACATAGGTAGGATGCAACACTTCTCATTCTTAGAAAAACACGGTATTTCTTACGTTTTTTTCAACATGTGAAACTCGTATTTGTTCTCTGCTAACTTCACAATGGCGCTCTGAGATGATCTACACAATAAGGAAGGCTGGTGCTGAAGCAGGATTACACTACTGTTATTTCCTGTAGAAGCCAGTAATTGTGAGTAAAGATTAGACCCTACTGCATTCCCATCCACCTACAAATCTAGAGAGCAACCCTGCATTAGATGTGTTACTGATGCTGAGATATAAGAGAGAGAAAGAAACAAGTATGGGTGGGAGTGACTGTACTTTTAGAAATACAGTCTAGAGAAGACTGTTGCTAATACAGGTGAAAAACATGAGCTTTTGCAGAATGCTATTTATCATTTTCATATAAGGTTTCACATGTCATCAGGAATACAGATGGATAAAGAGTATTTTGGTTCTGTAACTAAACAGAGAAAATTGATGGGAAGGGGATGCAAAAAGCAAGTTGTTCAAAAAGATTAAGTTTTGATGAGATAAAGTTGTAAAAACACTGTTATCAAGTTAGGATCCTCTCTCTTTTCTTTATTTAACTTAAAATAGTTATATAACTTAAAATATCTTTCATTTAACTTAAAATAAACACTTTCAAAAGAAGAATATCACTTTCAAACGGAAAATTGAAAGAAGACACTGTAGAATTCAGGTGTGTTTTATAGAAAACATCTGCCTGAGGAGAATTCCCTGCAACATATAACAACAGGCACACTATTAACAGATGACTGGTATGCTCTATTTCCTTCCCGGGGTGCATGTAGCATTTTTCTCATCACCTGACAAGAAATGATAAAATTCATCTTTTTATGTTCCTACAAATCAATCTTCAGTAGTGGAATCAGAATTAAACACATCAACTCCACAAAATTTGTGGTGTTTTGTCCTGTGACTTCATTATCCTGCAGAGATGCCATCATGATAGACACTACCTCATGAGGCACAAAGACAGGTTTCCATATGGGAATATCCTGTTTCATTCATTTGAGGGAAAGGCATTACTTAAAGGCACAGTAAGCAAAGGGATTTTTCCACACTGCAGGTAGTTAGGAGAGGTAAAAGAAGGAGATATAAGTTTTTTTTTTTCAGAAACAGTTTGTGATGATAATGACTTTCTAGAAGCCAATGTGCCGATTCCAAGGCTGACTATTTAGGAAACCCAGCACTATAACCCATGGCTTTGAAAACATAAACTGCAATCTACCTCTCTGTACTCTCTAGAAATTGAAAGCAGTGGGAAATCTCAGCAACTGATGTGAAATAAATATGTTCTTGAGGATTGGAAGATATAGGAGAAAAGTGATGAAGCTACTTAAAATTTAAAACGTAGGCATCTTACTATAAATGTATTTTTTAAAGATCACAGTAGAGGATAATCTTGTTCAAGAAGGCAACTTGCTCTGAGCTGAGAGCTTAACAATAACAGCTTTGTTTTTCTGCCTTATCATGCACCATCTCACCACTTTAAGCAATACAAGGTCTGATATAGGCTTATAATATGTTAAAAGGAAAAAGGCAGCATGAAAAATTTCCCCTAGCAACAGAGATATAACATTTAAAAACTGTCACACCTGAAAACAGCGTGGCAAAAACACACGGTGGTGAATCTGAAGTTATTACATAAAACTTTGCCTTATCTCCAGATGTAACCAGTTCACATGCGGAAGGCAGCTGCTGAACTATCTACTGCTATGTCTTCGTTCCACCACCCCAGTGCAGCAATGCGATAGCTGATCATGCTTGAAAATTCCTATGATATAGTACTGAGCATGTGTATCATTGTAACCAGGACAACACTATGGTTGCTAGGGGAATTAAAAGAAAACAAAGAACCAAACACCAAACTTGGAGTCAACAGAAAAGTTCTGCTGCAAAATTAGAAACAAAAGGGATGATGGACCATGTTGTACATATTCTTCAATTCATCATTATTTATCCTTCAGTGTTATTCACAGGACAAAGCAAAAATTAACAAAGCAAAAATCCCTGCCAGCCAGCCTCAATGTTCAATGTCTGATATGTGTCTTAGAAGTACAAGTATCACATAATTCATCATCCCAGCTTTTTTTCAAATAGCATTGTTCTTTAATGCTAAACCTCCTAAGTTCACAACGCAGTTTTGAGTCATTAAAGTCTTAGACTGAGTAAAATGAGAGTACGAGAACACCACAGGAAACATTGCTTTGAGAGATTCCACTCTTCCTTAGGTCCACCTCTATTAGTATTTTTGGTCAGATCAGACGGTCCCTTTGGAAGTAAATCTCCCAGTTGCCTCCACTGACCATGCTTCAGTTCACATTATGGAGTGGTCTCTGTGTCCTTTCAGGTGAATTGTAGGGGAAGATGCACCCCAATAGCATACCTGACACCCTACAGACACCAGCAGGAGTTCAGTCCATGGGACCAAATGAAAGCAAATGTGAAACAAAATCCCCTGACATGCCTTTAGTATGGATGGTATGTCCTTGGCAGCAACTGCTTTGCTCCGCAGATCTCTCCTCTTGGTGTCCTCTACTTGCTGATGTAGCTAAACTTTAGACAACTTTGACAAATCAGTAGTATTTCAGATAGCATGTTCTTTAATGTTACATGTGTTATGCTGCTGTTACGTAACCACATATGATGTCCAGTAAGCAGCTAACAGAAAATATTTTGCCAGATGAAGTAAACCTATTAAAATCAGAACTATCAGCCAGTTGTAAAATGTATTGTAGTAAAATCCAGCATCATCCAGCTTATTAAAAAAAAACCAAAAACTGAAAACTGTGTCTATCACCTCTCCCCTCTGTGGCCTATGATAAAGGAGTTGATGGTTGACCCCATCCAAATTACAGATTGACTGGAAGGAAGCATATTATAATTAGTCCTAAACTAGAGACAGGATGCCTAAAAAGCAGGACAACTATCTATGTGCTACTGAAAGTGCAAACACCGGTTATATTCTGCACTCAAAACAACAAAACCACCAGTGACAGACAGTTCTTATTTAGAAATAAAGCTAGAATTGTAAGAATCATAAAATATCTCAAGTTGGAAGGGATTCATAAAGATCATCAAGTCCAACTGCCTGCTCCTCGCAGGACTACCTAAAACTAAACCATATGGGTAAGAGCATCGTCCAGACGCTCCTTGCACTCTGACAGGCTTGGTCCTTTGACCGCTTCCCGGGGAAGCCTGTTCCAGTGACCGACCACCCTCTCAGTGAAGAACCTTTTCCTAATGTCCTATCTGAACTTCCCCTGATGCAGCTTCATTCCATTTCCTCGTGTCCTATCGCTGGTCACCAGAGAGAGGAGATCAGCACCTCCCCCTTCACTGCGCCTCTTGAGGAAGCTGTAGGCTGCGATGAGGTCACCCCTCAGCCTTCTCTTCTCCAAGCTGAACAAACCAAGTGACCTCAGCTGCTCCTTGTAAGTCTTGCCTTTGAGACATTTCACCATCTTGGTCACCCTCCTCTGGACACACTCTAATAGTTTGATGTCATTCTTACATTAAGGTGCCCAAAACTGCACACAGTACTTGAGATGGGGCCGCACCAGTGCAGTGTAGGGTAGGACAATCATCTCCCTTGACCGGCTAGCTATGCTGTGCTTTATGTACCCCACGACACGGTTTTGGCTGCCGGGGCACACTGTTGACTCATATTCAACTTGCCATCAGCCCAAACCTGCAGATCTCTTTCCACGGAACTTCTCTCCAGCCTTTCGTTTCCCAATTTGTATGTATAACCAGGATTGCTCTGTCCCAGGTGGAGAATCCAGCACTTACGCTTGTTAAATTTCATATAGTTAGTGATTGCCCAGATCTCTACTCTATCCAGATCTCTGTAAGGCCTCTCTACCCTTGAGGGAGTCCACAAGTCCTCCTAGTTTACTATTGTCAGCAAACGTACTTAATGTACATTTTATTCCTGCGTCCAGATCATTTATAAAAACATTGAAGAGAACTGGCCCTAAAATCGAGCCCTGGGGAGACCCACTGGTGACTGCCCACCAGCTTGGTGTAACCCCGTTTACTATAACCCTTTGAGCCCAACCTGTTAGCCAGTTGCTCACCTCATATATTATGGACTTGTCTAGCTGTATTGCTGGACATTTTATCCGGAAGGATACCGAGAGAAACAGTATGAAAAGCTTTGCTAAAATCCAAAACCACCACACCTACTGGCTTCCCGTGGTCAACTAGATGAGTGACCTTATCGTAAAAGGAAATTAAGCTGGTTAAGCAGGACTTTCCCATCATGAACCTGTGCCAGCTATGACCAATGTCTGCGTTGTCTCTCAAGTGTTTTTCAACAACTCCCAGGATAACCTTCTCCATAATTTTACCAGGCACTGAAGTGAGACTGACAGGCCTGTAATGACCAGGGTCTTCCTTCTTACCCTTCTTGAAAACTGGGGCAACATTTGCCAGCTTCCCATCAACTGGGACCTCTCCAGACTCCCAAGACCATTGAAAAATAATGGAGAGAGGTCCCACGATGAAGCTATGTGACAGTAAGTACCTGCACCCTAGTAGTAAAAATATTACAAAGGTGTAGCATTGCTTGAGCTTTAGCATGGTAGAGACAGTCCCCAAATGGAAAACCCATGATATTTCAAAAGCAACCAAAACAGAATGAAGATATCAAAGCACAGAGACACTAAGGCACACAGATAAATATATATTCTTTATTCTTTCTTGTAGAAATGATATGCAATAGAATTAGAATATTTTGCCCTTTGTGATCTCACTTGAAATATGTATAATTAAACTTTAGCCCCATGGACTTTTATCTTAGAATGTCCTATATTCCTTTTAATTCCACAAATGATCCCGAGACATAAAATCAAAGAGAATTTTGATTTTTTTTTTGAGAAACTGAAAGTTCAAAATGAAAATAGCTACTTCCTATGTGGGTTTCTGTTTCAATAGAAAGTATTTTCTATTATATGTTTGATAGATTTTTTTTGGATTGGCTCCTGTTGTAATGTGGATTTTTCATTAAATCTTAAGTTATTTACTCAGAGGGGAATGGCAACCTGGCTGCTGTCCAGTGATGGAGAAATAATATTCAGGCAATCAAATACCACAGAGATGTGCCTGGTCTAAGAATAAAACAGAGAGGCTGGGGAAAAAAAAAGTATCAGTCTCCTCACAAGACAGGGACCTAAATGGAGGAGGTCCTAGTGACAGAGGTTGTCACCACAGGTGGACGGATTTCTTACAGAGCAATTCAGTTCAAAACTCCAGATTTTTTTGAGTGGTGTGTGTGTGTGTGTGTGTGTGTGTGTGTGTGTGTACATAAAAAAAGAAATCTCAAAATCAAAGGCTAAGAAACTTTTTAGTTTTCTAGTGAGCTCATGGGAGCACTTCAGGCCATTTGGAAAGGAAATTCAAATGAAATGATTCTCTGTCTCTGTTAATGGTATGGGGCCTCATATGTCAGCTGCAATCAGTTTGAAAAGCTCTCAGCTTCACAGGAGCTTTGCTGAGCAACTGTCTAGGAACAACGTATTTTCCTGGATCCATTCTTGGACAAGTACACTTAGAGGTTTAGGAAATGGGCAGGGGATGTCTGTCAAAATACTTGCTCTCGAAGATCCTATTTAGACTTTTACATCTTTTATGATGGGATGCTCTTCAGTGCAGTGTGCAAGACGTGGAAGGTGTCCTGCATTGTAGGGTCAGTGAAATTTAAAAATTCATTCAAAACTGAGTGCTCCATGAAAATTATCCCTGAGAAGTAACTTGTAATCAGCAGTAAAAATGCAGTATTGAAGCATAGCAGAAAGGCACTGTCACTCGCAGCAATTTCAAAGGTTTGTATTATGGGGATTACAGCTTACCCTTTACCACAAGAGTCTCATGGGTGAAAAAAAGCAGCATTTCACCCTTTCAGCTGACAGTTTGCTTGTGAAAAGGACAGGTGGGACAAAAACTTCGACTTATTTCATAGACATTGTAACGTAGGTTTTTTTGCCTCGCAGCTGAACTGGATGCATGCTCACAAATCACTCTGCTTTGGAACTGGCCAACGAGAAGAGATGATAAACAAAGTGACTATGGCCATCTCCTCCTCCTGGGTTCAGCCATGTGTTTCACTTGCTTACAACATGGAGTCTGTTTCCATTCCATATAAGGCCAGTGAACCTCATTGATTTATGCAAAAGTTGAGAGCTGTCCATGGATCTCATCATGATGTGGGAAAGTTGAGCCAAAGAGAGTCAGTGCTGCTGCCTTGCCTGATATTTCATGGAATGAACATCTGATTATGGGTTTAGGGGATGAAATATGGGGAAGATGTCAAAGGTGACTTTACAGTTGCTTCCTCTGAAAGGAATCCACACAATGGTCAAGTCTAAACCAGAGTGAATGCTCTCCAATATTCCCTGGTCCAGCCCTTTCCAACCTTGGGATGCCAATAGCCCGTGGAGGTGCTGAGAAGCTCCTTGTAAGGGCATCACAGGATTTTATTTTTCAGTCAAGTTCAGGAATCTTGTCTCTCCTCACTTTGACTTGGGGGTGACGCCATAAAATGTGAACTATTCTATTTTATTTAAAAATACCTCACATACTGAAGTAATGTAGAGTTCTTTTTTTATTGTTCAAGAGTAATGTGTTGTCAGCTTCTTCCCCACTCTTTCCTTTACAGAACAAGATACATACATCATCTTTCAAAAGGAGCAGTGCTGCTGTGACATTTAGAAAATGTTCTTCTAGTGCATGTGTATATATTTTTAAATGGACTACAATTTATGAAGTAAGAGTGCTTAAGCAGTATGAACAAAGCTCATTTCTTTATGCATGCTTTATACAGCCACCGTGATGTGTCTAACGGTTATACTTCATTTCACTATAACGGCTAGACCACAGAAAGCATAGTCTGTTTTCACCACTGGCCCTGGCTGGAGTTACTTTTCCCAGTCACATGGAGGAGCACTGTACCTCAGTGCTGAAAGGTTGTCCTAAAATCTTGGTGTAGAGCCATGGCATGAAGAGCAGACTCACAGCAGGGTGAGTGCATGGGGAGAGTATGTGGATACTCCAAGGAGAGGACTGTGAACTTCTCACATACTGTGGGAAAAAGTCTAAATGACTCGTTGCACACCAGTATACAGGGCAGGGGAATAATAGGGGACAGCAGGGGCCCGATGAACAAACTGGAAAGAGCCCTTTTAGCCCCCAAGCCACCCACCAGGGACAATGGGGACAGGTGGAAGCCAGAGGGGCAGTGCCTTTGGTGGGGTAGCTCTGGAAGGAGCAGATGACTTTAAGAGATAATTAACTTCCCTCCAGCTCAGGGATCATGAAGAAATTCCTCTGCACTTGCCAGGCTGATGCACTGTAGGCTTGGATTTTGAACCAATTCTCTGTGCAGCAAATGACATTACATTTTAGGCAGTTGCCTTGCATCATGTGCTTAAATTCCTCTCTGCTAAATTCAGAACTGAAGGATAGGGATGGAAATTGCTCTCTTCCCACACAGGTCCAGAGCAGTACCCGACACACAATTTTCTTCTCTTTGTACCTGCAGAGCAAAGCTGCTTAAAAATGTAAAATGACACCCCACACACATGTTCTATAGACATATCCCACCATTAAATGATGCAAATAAACCTATCTGTTTACATTGCAAATATAGCTGAACTGGTAGGGCAATAGGGAATTAATTGAAGAACTTACTCAACAATGAAGACTCTTATGAAAAGGAACTCAACCATTAAATTACTTGCAAAAGAGAACGGTAATGGTGATTGGAACCCTACTGAAAATAAAGGCCAAATGAGATGAAATGAATAATTCCCAGGATTTATGCACAGCACCTTATACTCCAGATTTTCTTGCATAACTATACCAATTTAAAGGGAAAAAGAATTACAAAGGGGAATAATGTGTTAAAAGAAAAAAAAAAAAAAGAGGGAAAAAGATATAAATGTCTCTGAGGAAGATAAAAGCAGGAATGACAGCAGCAAACCAAACAGCATTTCTCACAGCTATTGCTACTTAAATATCTGACAGCTCAAATATATCACACCTTATCTCTGAACCTAAAATTTTTCCTCTCATTCTCCATACAGATAAATTTTACTATCTGCCATTTCATGGGGGAAGAAAACTGAGGCAAAGAAGGAAAGCTAAATTGTCCAGTGTTACCCACTTCTTTTGATGTGAGCCCATAAGGAAGTATAGGCATCTTGACTGCCTGGAGAAGATGCTCAGATCATGCTACTCTGCGTTGTGAGTGGAGAAGAGCAAGTAAAGGAGGAGCAAAATCCTGCTGCATTGACATACTCTTGTCTAGGAAGGGCTATAGGACTGATGTGGTTGTGTGGTTCAGGGCTGCTTGCAGGATGTAGAGAGTCTGTGCTTCCACTGCACAGCTTTTTTGCAGGGTACCACAGTCTGTTCCTGGCTTGAAGGAGGGATGGCTGCATGTAAATGTGGTCGGAATAGCCAAACATCCTTGCAGGGAAAGGGGAAAAGCCCTACTGAAGCCACAAAAAGAAGAGGTTTGCAGATTGCAGCTCTTTCGCCACCTTTTCTCAGCACTCGCAGTATAAAACCCTGGAAATAGGGAAAGACTTGGAAAGGAACTTTGTCTACTCTGAATCTGACAAAAAAGGATGGTTGGGGACAAAGACAAAAGAAAAGCTGGTTTTGTCCCTCATTTTTGAACATTAGAAAAATACAGTACTTAGTAAGGTATTCAGAAAGTCAGGGTTTGCCTGGGGCTTTCATTAAAACATTGCCTGAGGGAAGGATGAACAAGACGAATAATTAACATGTCTGCATGTTACTTTGGCTTGAGAGCAATGCTCCACATAATACATGTTTGACAGCATGAATTCAGTCAGATATTCAGAATGCAAGTATTACCACTTGGCTGAAACAGGCTTATTTGCTGGAGCTGGTTTAACTTACTAGGAGATTTGTTTGCAGATGGATTAACTACAAAAAAATGCAGGGGGTACTGGTGCTCCATGTGCCAGTGATTTATTACCCATGGCTACACACACACATGCACACAGCTACATATCTTTCTGAATAATGCTATAGGAAGAAACGTCAGAAAACCCACTCCTTGTACTGACTCTGGAGCTACTTTTTAACCATGTTTATACTAAAGTTTGTTCTGTGCCAGACCTTTCTGATACACATGGTTACTGCCTGATGTTTCTTCTTGAGACAAAGCCTCTCATGGGATGTGGCTTGTCTTGAGCTCCCACTTGTCTGAATACTGTGAAGGGGAGACACTGATGAGAAATGATATTGAAGAGGAGGATCTGAATCTCTCTTCGCTAAATAGGTGTGAGAAAATAAAAACTGCCAGGCTGAACCAAACTAACCTATGCCTTTTCCCTGGAGGTGTCCACTAGTATATGCTACGTTGGAAATGACAGGCATAAGGTGATAGTTTAGGAACTTGGGACAAAGATTGTACCTCATGTTCAGCAGTACCTTGGTGACCCTGTCCATTCTGAATTTGACTAATCCCTTTTAAAACTCACTTACTTTATTGGTCTCTCAAATACCCCGTGGCAATAATTTCCACAGATTTTACACACTGTGAAAACACAATTCTTTTTTGCAACCTTGCTGCCTAGTGAGTCATAAGCTCTCCACTGGTTCTTGTTTTATGAATTCTGCAAGTTTCTCATTTTACAGACCTCTGTCACTGTAAATTTCACTCCCAGTCTTCTCTTTTCCAAGCTAAAGAGCTAATCTTGCTTAGTTTGTCCTCGTAGTGGAAGCTGCCACATTCCTCTGATCGTGGCTGTTGTGCATGTGTTATCCTCTGTAGCTCCAGGGCACTTCCCAGCAGTGAAGCAGAACTGCACACGTGTCATTTGGGATGTGGGAGCACCACACAGGTAGTGTATAACGTTGTAACGATACTTTTCTCTTTTGCTATTATTTCTAACAAGTCCCAAAATTTTGGGATTTGTCTTTGGATCATAGACCAGATGACAGTGCCCTGAGGGCACCACCAGCCCCGACTGTCCCTGCCCACCCACTCTGGGGCTCCCCCCATGCTGCCCATTTTCCAGGACTGCATTTCAGCCCGCCCTGGCTATCCCTCCAGCCTTCCCACAGAGAGAAGCCATCTCTCACTGCTCTCTGAGAGCTGATTCTTTTGGAGACTATCTACAACTATTCCAAGACCTCTTTCCTAGAGTGATAGTATCTAACTTAGTGGCCATGGTTGCACTTAGACTTATTTCGCCTGTCCCCTATGCGTTATTCTGCATGGATCGTAAATAATTTGCCAGGTCTTAAATTGTTTTTCCTCAGTCTCTTTGGTAAAATCATAAGCATTTGCCTTTTTTTAGCAGCTCAAGTCATCACAACTTCACCATTTCTCTTGCAGTTCCTCAGTCAGTTATAAAAGTAGACTGAATAATTTTGTATCAGCCATCAGCTCCAACATTTCATTGGTTTCTCCCTTTCCTGAGTCTTGTCTTATTCTCTCCTCAGGGGACCGACCATTTTCCTTCCACAGCTGAAGAAAAGAGTGGAAACCCCAACTGTTCACACCTTATTTCTTCTGCCCTCTGTGATCCAAGGAGTCTCACTGCTGGGAAGAAAGTGAGATTGAAATCTCAGATCCCAGCAAAGAAAAAGGGAGCATTTTTGTGCTTATGAGGAACACGAGTCACTGGAGTATGTTGTTTTGCTTTTTAGCAGTATCCTTACTCTCTCTACACAATTTAACTTAAGTAATACATTAGATGATAAAATATACAGTTGAACATTGCCCATAAACCCAATTTAGATGTGCATTACACTATTTAAGTAGCTGACAGGATTTGACAATGCCTACAAAATTTCCTTGAAGGAATGAAATAGGCTTCAGCGCTTATGTAATCAGTAGTAATGTGAAAAACATTATTTGTGTCTGATATTTTTGCGGATATGGCCTTTTTCAAGTTTCATCCCAGCTGTGTGAAGATTATAGCAATTCACATTCCCTGATTTTTGACATGTTGTCCAATACTTCTAGCAAAATTTTGTTTCAGGTATTTCCTCTGCAAGAAAGGAACTAAACAGGTATGTCAGCTGTCCTGTGGAGCATGAAAAGATTGTTAATATTAAGAAAAGGTATTAAAATTAAATCTGAGGCACTCCATTTTGTGACTGAGCAGTACTTAATAAAATCTCAATACCAGAACAACTCCATCTTAAACTTTGAAAACATTCCCCTCCCTCCAGCATTTGAAGGCTACGACTTGAAGTTACTCCTGACCTTTGTGTGCATAGGACGTGTAGAAACCAACTCATTCCAGCTGAGTAAGAGTGGACAATAATATTGCATACAAAGTCCATTGGAAATGAAAGCCTTTTATAGCACACAAGATAGGTAATTGGGTCTATACATTCAAGAGGCAGATAACATCCTTTTATTGCTTGTATAGAGGAGAAGTTATTCTAACTAATCCACTGTTTTCTATTTAAAGAAACTAAATTTTTACTTATTTTCTATACATATACATATATATGTACACACACACACACACACACACATAGAGATAAGTGACAGAAAGCAGCTTGAAAAGGTTTTCCCAAAGGGATTCAAGGGTTCAGTTTGTATTCTTGCACCACCACTCCACCTCAGAAGTATAGCATGCAGCACAGAAACACTGAATGCAGGAGTGATTCAAGAACACAAAGACACAAACTATGGAAAAAAAAACATCTTTATGTCATACAAGCAGTTATTTTTTAGAGCAGAAGATCTAGGAAAGCCTAAGATGAAAAGAGGGTCTCTTTTCTTTGCTTTAGCTCCAAGGGATTAGAGTAGATGAACAAAATAAGGATCTTGCCTAACAGGTATGGAACCCAGCAACGTCATTGGACCATTTCTTGAAATATCATGAAGGTAAAAGCAAAACCAAAGGTAATGACATTAGTATGAGGAAAAAGGCCAAACTATGTTGAAAAGCAAATAAACAAGGAAGCCTGAGTGAAAGTAGTGTTAAAATGGAGAAGAGAGGGGGGAAAAAAACAGTTTTCAGGTGGAAATTTAGTTTATAGATTACTAGCAATAAGGCTAGGCCAGATCTTTGAGTGATACATTTCCTAGTGTACAGGCTGCCTTACAGTGCAGTGTAAAATTAAGGGGAGAAAGGGAGAGTAATGCTCATTTTGTTACTGGCTCTTCCTTTCTGGTGTTTGTTGGAGAAATAGCAAAAGGCATAGTTAGCTGAGTCCCCATGGTGATTCCCTTCAAGTCCTGTCAGCTGGCTAAAGAGAGTGTACGGCATGAACTGAAAATCCATGTTGGGATGGGTTAAATAGAAGTGGCTGAAGTAGGCTTGAAGGGCATTTTCACCCATCTTGTTCTTCACTGCTTGCAGTATTGCTATATTGACACTGCTGATTCATCTCCTAATACAATATAATATCAGCTCTAATCTAGAAAAGATGCAGAAGCCATGCAAGTTGAGAAAGGAATGAGAGGTTAACAGACATAAATATCATACATTTTGGTTAGACTTTTGCTTCTAAAGTCACATCAATGTTTTAAACATGACTTTTACTGTTAACAAAAAAACAACCTAGCAAAACACTCCACAAAACAATATAGCCTACAAGGTTTTCTAGGATCAACAAAATGTGTGAAGCCTGATTGCACAGATACTTGTGTATGTGGACCCCTCTATGCACCCAGCTGCCTTGCACTCCTTGTTGGGCTGGCTGCCCTGCAGAATGAGGAACAGCTGGCTGCTGACTGCTGCCACTTGAGAAGGGCCTCAACTTCAGGACTGTGTCCTCTGCTCAGCTGGGGATGCAACACCTTCCTCTTAATTCGTTTAAAATTGGCAGTAGTTTAATGTCACTGGATAGAAGAGGCAGGCTGGCAGGCAGACCAAATGGCTAGAAAATGTTTTTTTTGGGCCATTCAGCTTTGGCAAACTGTTTAGACCTGGAGTAACCGGGCACATGTGAGTTCGTGTTTTGGCTCAAATCAGCTGAAGTGAATCCACTGTTTGTCCCCCTGTCCTGGGTGCTGATTTGCACTGCAAATCTTGGAACATGCAGAGTAGTGGTTTCTTTTTGGATGAAACAAAACAGGAGGATGCACTCAAGGAGGCCATCCATTGCACTATCTGCTAAAGAGAGGTGCATTTGGATCACAAGTGAGACTAGAGCTCACCCAAAGTAAAAGTCCCCCAAACCTGTACAGTGTTGACTTCAGGTCCTCAGCACCAAAGCACCGTCTGGCTTTCCTGATGGGTTTCTGCTGGGCCACACTACTTGCTAGTTAAAACACAGCTACTGCAGTTCAAACCACCCAGGGACTAAGATCTGCCCAGCTGCCAGTCCAGTTAGCCTAGCATATGGAAAAAAATAAGGCTAAAACCGCAACACTTTTCTGCTTAGTTGTGCCTTTAGGCAACAGAGAAAAATTAGGATAGGAAAGCCTGAAAACAGATGTTCTCCACCCCCTCATTCATACCATTTATCGAGTCCTGTTTGCTCCTAATAGCCCCACTCATACAGGTCAGCTTACTGTAAGCAATTAAATCATAGTATGTATTTTAAACTAAATTGAGTCATGACAATCATTCCTTTTGGTATCCAGTGCTAATCACCTCTTAGAGAGTTTACACTGCCAATGGATGGAAAATGTATGAGTAATTTTGATAACAGTTTTGCTGACAAAGCCATTTAACTGATGGCAGTGAAATCTAAGATTGGAAGCAAACCATGCCAGACAAAATAATTATTGCCTGCTATAATTTTTTCCCCCAAAGGCCACCTGCATTATTTATATGATCTATTAAACTGTGCATATTTTTAAAGAGTTTAGTTACATTTTAAGAGTGACTTATTCAAATCAGAACAGCATTTTTCTAACTCTGGATTATAAATGTCATATAAAATGTATTTTCATAATTTAAAACTAAAACTGTGAATGGCAGGCACCTAAAGTGAGAGAAGAGAAGCAGAGATACACTGAGACTTAAAGGGCTCTGTTCTGACTTGTCTTTGATTACTCCTGTGTTTGGCTTGGATGGTCTGTCTGGCTTAAGGGGTATACTTCAGCAGCTTTTTTAGCTTAACTTTCCCTGATGGCCTTCTAGGCAGTACAGTTTTGCCACACAGTTTTATAGACTCTTGTGAAAAGTGCTGCTCTGCATCGATATACAGTCCTGCTCACTTAACCCAAGTTTAATTTCAGAGGGATGTGGAGTTATTCAAAGTAGGGCGCTCTGCAGAGGCCTCCTCTCCAAGGACAATTACTTAGTGGACAGGAAAAAAAAGTGAAAGTATTCAAATCCTGCCATGAGCTTTCAATGGCATTCCTTACAATATTTAAAATGTGTGTCTTCTATTCTCCTTAGAACATATTCCTAGAGTTGCTTCAAATTGGGTTTCTGTTTTGGATCTAAGACAGATTGTTCTTGCCATTTCTTTGTACTGATGATGTCTCAGACGTTATTCCCATAGAAACTTCAGCAATAAAAACTCTTCTGTATGCAACAGGAGTAGTACTAAATTTTAGTTGCAACAGATATAATAACTACATATTAAAGAGACCTTTTTCGATGATGGTGCTTATATGGCTGCTGTATAGAACTATTAAAATTTGTGGCTGCCATTTTCAAATGTGTTTCTCAAAACTAATGCATCTAAATCTCATTGATACTTTTCTCAGTTTGATTATTTTCTGTTACAGTGGCTTTAATGCAACCCAGAGGTGCTCAGCACTTTTGGAACAAAAGTCCATAGCTGAAGATGGATTTAAGAATCTGCTGTAAACATTAGGGACCTTCTGTTCCCTCACAGGTTATTTTATACATTATATAGTTGAATAAAAGGAAGGCCTTGAGATACAAGTACAATTCAGTGAATATTGCAGCTAAGCCCAATCTGTCAATATATGTAAGAGAATGTTTGCATTTTCATGGTTTAGATCATCAGTTATTTGTCACTGGAAAATTGATATGAGAAAGCAAGCAGAACATTGCCTGATTAAAAGTGTATGGATCAGGAAAAACAAAGAAAAACCAATGATCCTCTTAATTTCTTTAATTAAACAGAATTTTTTTCTAGGGGTGTGTGAGTCTCTGAGATACAGTATGAGTTTTAAAGTGTTAAATCAAAATGAATTTATTTCAAAACTGAAAACAGTTACATTAGCACATGCCTTGCCTACCACTGAAATCCTGGAACAGGCTCACAGGTATTTGTGAATTGAACACGTGGAGGACAATGATCTCTATGTGGCTGAGGAAACTCAACCCAGCAATAGTGAACAATGAAGCAGAAACACAGTACTCATGAGTCACTACTGTAAAACTGCAACATAAAAGTATATTTTTTTTAAACCAGAGGCATTTGTCCTCTACCTCTGAAATTCAAGGTTTTTTGTAACCTTACGTGTTGTCCACATCCAGGCTCATGCCCAGTGGAGAGCTGTAAATCTTTCTGTATGGGTTATGATGCCTCTTTGTGAATAAGAAAGTAACTAAAATCCAACTAATTTGTTGGCTTTGGCCTTCTGCTTCATGGTAAAAATCAAAACGTGATAGAGCTGTCCAGAGAGATTTTATATTTTATTTTTCATGTTCAGTCAATTTTACGGATCATTGAGGTATTTATCCTACAGCTTATCCATACAGTACTCTACCTCATCATCTTTCTAATGAGAATTGACTGTTAATGTCTTCTTTTCATTTCCTTACTCTTGGGCTAGCTTTTGTTTCATATTAGAAATTATCTATGACCTGATGGTCATCAACTTTCCTTAACTTTTTGAAGAACTGTAAAAAACCCCAACATCTTCAAAAGGTTAAAAAAGGACTAGTTTGTCCTCATACACTGTTTGTTTAGCTTTAAAAAGAATTTTAAGGAAAGTTGGAGAACAGCATTCGTTTTTGCGTAATTCATGCAGCATGATGGAATGAATTCAGGATGGAAGTCTTTCTCTTAGCTTTCTTGTCTTCTTAGTTTAGACCTTTAATATGACTTTTTGAGGGTGTTTGGTGTTGGTTTTTTTTTTTTTTTTTTGGTGTGCAGAAAACTGAGAGAAAGAACAACTCATTGTATTATTGCAATTTATATCATTGAAAAAAAATAGGTTTGTCCTTGACCCAAAGGTAGCTTAACTTATTGTAACAAATGGACAGTTATCATCTTTTCCAATCCTTCCTTAGCACTACATAAGTATTTTTAAACATTCAGATTCATTCATAGTGTAAATTAATTTGGAACACTGAGGCTGTGTCTGAAGACTTGAAAAATAACATTACTGTAATGTTCATTTTCAATAAAACTAGTCAGACAAGAGAATGATTACCATTTGCAAGCAGTAATGAAGCAGTGAATTAATTTTATGAAGGTACGATGGACTAAACAACTATTTGAAAATGATCATTATCAGCACTGCATATAGCTGTTCTTAATCTATATTTTGAATATATCTTTATTTAACCAGGATAAAAAAGCTGCCTAAAATTCCTTTTGACATAGAACATAACAAGATAGCAATCTCTGCAAAACTCATAATTCCAATTATAAAACCAATTATAAACATAACACAAAATATCAATGGCTATGATGTATTTTAAACACAATTATGATAATAAAGTATAATCAAATATGTGCAAGCAGTAGCAATTACTAGTGCATATCATTAAGCCATCTGCTAATTAATCCAAAGCAATAATATGGTTTATTTAATAAGTTCCAGCATTTCTTTTTGAAGATGTGTACAGCAAAATAAGTGGTTTATGTCTGATGAAGCAGGAAATGATTCTGTGAGACTAGAGCTTTGCTGTAATAACTTGGAACCTCTCAGATATTTTTATTTAATTGTTGTCACTACTGCAATAATTTTAAATATCACCAGGCTGCTGGGAGCAAAACCTGCAAGGGGAGAACAAGAATGTAGGAGCTGCCTTTGAGTAGAAAACAGTTCATAACAGCCAACAAATTGATCACAGAAGAGAAGAGGTCATCTCCAAAGCCTGAAATGTTAGGAGAAACTCCTATTGATTTCAGGGGACTGCATATGGGATGGGAACACTCAGTACCAACAGATCTAAACTTGTTTAGTTTTACTACAGAATTCAGTAGATTTATGTAACTGCTCCATCTGGCTAAATACCTTGTAGATAGTGTCTGGTATTTTAAGTATCTATCAAACATTTTTCCCTGTCATCCTAAAATTTGCTGCTACACATACAGAATGTGTTTTCCTCTTATCCTCTCATGTGAATATCTCTTATCAGTTTCCTTATTTCCTCTGTGAAAAAGTCCATTCTGCCAAGTACAAAGGCCTATCCTTGCTGTAATGAAATAAAATATTTAAAGTGTAAACGTAGCGTTCCCTAAAGATTTAGAAAACGTCCTTCAAACCGCGCATTAATACATCCCGTGCCAAGTCTTTTGACACAGCTTCATTTTCCTCTTAAAGGAGGAAAGATGTTGCAATTTAGTGGTTTATGAATTTTGTAGTGTTTGAACTGCTACTTCTATAAATGCTAAATTAGCAATATTTGTTTCAAAAAGGGACAGCTTGTGCAAATCTTAGGGAGAAGGAGGATTAAGTGATATTTCCACCAACCAAGATGACAGTGTTTTTCCAGAGAAGGAAAGGGGGGCTGCGGGGAGGCGAGGGGGCGAACTGTCAACTTCCATTTCTCTTGAAGGAAATACTGGAGGGATTCATCAGTTGGTAGAGTCAAATGCAGAAAATATCATCTGATAAAAGGCTGTGGTCTGATCCACCAAATCCTCTGAAACTCTACAGAAAATATGGTGCAAAGAGAATAATGTCAGATTTAAACCACTGTAAGGGTAGAAGCATTTCATATGGATTTTACCTGACATTAAGATTAAATCAGCTAAGTTAAAAAAAGAAAAGGAGCGCTTGAGTTTCCATGGTCATTAATGTTTCAAATAAAGGAAAAACATGACATTGCATGTCTTCTTCATTTGGACAAAAGAGCCAGAACAGTCAGGGTTTCAGGCTGAATTTAAAGGAAAGACCATTTTACAGCAGAAAGGGAGATGATTTTGCGTTCTTCATAGTGATGCATACTTCTGCCGCCTGAAAGGACAGGTTGTAGAGTGTCCAGCTTGTTACTTGCCACTGACAGCTTCTGTGAAGTGTATCACTCCTACTCGGTATACAAGTCCAGCTGTTGTTTTTAAACACACTCAATTTGTTCACAGGCGTAAGGCAACCCTGACAGTTGTAGGGCTGCTGTGGTCTCACCGTGGTGGCCTGGTCTGTGGTATCAGGCTGTGAAGCAGAGCTACACTGAGCCAAGCCCCCAATGACCAGCTCACAGACCTTGCACAAAAAAGGTAGGACTCTTGGATTCATCTTCTTATCTTCCTCAGCAACCTGGCTGCCACACCAAGCTCCTTTCAACAGTTAGTCAGGCACTGAGACCAACATGCAGGTCTCCTCTGGGTGCACAAGCCAACAACCAGGATGCGGGAGACATTGGCCAAGCCAAGTCCTTGGTGGGTGGCAATCTGGAGACAAGTCCTAGTTGGGTTTGCAAGAGTAGCCTCTTTGCACTTCCACTCAGCTCCCTGCTCACCTCCTCGTTCCTTGTCAGGCAATGACTCACCCCTGTAGCAAGCCGAATAACTGCACAGCAGTGCGCCCAGAGTAGGACAACAACTCTATGCTAGATTTCCCTTTTCTTCCCTCTTTGTGAGTGAATAGTGTTAATCCACTTTATTTCTCTCATGTCTCACGTGAGATGATGAAGTGCAATCACAAGCAGAACATGCGCTGTCCATGCACATGATTTACCCTTAAACATCATTATGTATGTTTATTCTTAAACAAAATTTTCCATCTGATCTTGAATCCTTCATAGTTACATGAAGCCATCTTTAACAAAAAGTAAGAGATAACACAAATCGCTTAGAGATGTCACGTGAGCTCACCACAGAAGAGTCAATGTAAGCTAGTAATTAAAACAGGAGAAAAGAATGCTTTATACAAATATAAAAAAAAAAAAACAAAAAACATTGGCTTTGTGAGTAATAGAGGTCTAGGAATAATAAAAAATCTCAATCATTTGATGTCTCAGTCAAAATAAATAATACTGTTCAAAATATGATTTTACTGCTGTCTGGGACTTACAAAGACCTCAGCTTCCACAGTTCCTAGGGAAATCAAACAGGACACTTTTAAATTGCAGGTTACTAGATTAAAACAAAATATTGCCATTGGCACTTTATGCAAATCAAAAAAAGAGAGAGTTTATTCAGTAAATAAAGCTAAAAAAGACAAATTATTAAATGCAGCTACAATATGTTCATAGCTCTTCATGGCAAAAATCTACAGACTCATATAACTTAATATATGCATAGGAACTTTGACAAGAATTTCATGCAATGGAAGGATTTTTTGAGGGGCATGAGGTGGAGGAAAAGCTTTTGTGTCATGAGCTGTTATTAAGACTTGAAAGCATAAAAGTTTGACAATTTTTAAAGCCCAGGATATCACGCCTATCCAAGGCTTCCACTCATCTCCTAGGCTACTCGCTGTTTTCTGCACCTACATCTAGCTCAGGCAGTCAGATATAATACACTGTCAGGCCAGTCTCCAAAGTAAATACATGGGTAAATAGGTGTTTGGGTTTCTTGGTTCCCTAATGGATGTAGGCACGTGTAGGAGTTTAATGTTTCGTCTTTGTTTCCCACAGTAGTTCAAAAGAAATCGCCTTGTGAACAGTGAAGACATTTTTTTGGGAGCTGTTTCTCTGCGGTAGAGATGAGCCAATGTTCAAATCTGGATTTAGAGGCTCAGACATTTGGGGCACATTTGGGGCTTGTGAGCAGGTTTTGCACATTCCAAAGGCAGAAGTGAACTCGAGAATTTGGGTTTAAGTTTGGGCTTTGGTGCCAAGCCCTGCTCAAAGGGGGAAGGGAACAGGCTCTCTGTGTAGATGATTACACTGATTACAGTGATAGCATAGTTATGAAAGAAGCTTTCATGCCTGCCTTCAGCTTTCCTGTGCCCTCCTCTCTCCCCCATTTCTTTTCCACTTTTAAAACATAACAGTGGACAAATACTTTTTTTTTTTTTTTTTTTAAATTCTCCATAGAGCCCAATATGCGGGCAAAGATATTTATATGCAAATCGGTTATATTAAAAATGCTGTGTGCTATCTCCAAGACCCTATCAGAAATGAAGCATTTATGCCTCAGCAGGTAATACTCAGTTAAATATTCCAGTGATTTTTGTATTGTGACTGAAGTGAATTATGGAGAATTGTTGAGGGTGAGAAATGACCTTTAAGCCCATTAAGTACGTTAGAGGCTGATTGTTGCACAGCCTTCCAGGATAGTAACTAATTGCTTCCAAAGCAACCCTAGCGCTTCTGCATTTTTTTTTATTAATCTTGTCATTTTACGAGTTCCTTATTCTTTGATTAAAACTTTTGTTCCCTTTTTCAATTAACATTCTTTTTTCATGTTCCATGTTTCTGCTTTAGTCCCATCATCCACGCTATGACTAAAGATGATGCATTATCAACATTAACTTATCATACATCATTTAACACTCAAGACAGTTTTTTTCCCTTTTTTACGTGTCTTTCCCCCCCTTTTTTTTCTTTTTGTTAAATGCTATGAATACATGAATTTTCAGTTTGGCCTTATTTCCCTCTAAAAACCAAACAAATAACAAATTTTAGTCTATCACTTTTTTCCTTTGAATGCTGCATTATCACCACTGGCAATGAAAAGATAGGAACAGAAATCAGCTTTAAAAAGATTTTATGCATGGTTGGAAAAAAGGCAGTGTGTATTAGATGACAGGCATTTTTCTTCATTGTGAATGTAATGGTTTATTTCCTCATTTTTTCCATGAATTTTTAACTCTCAAAAAAATTAAAGTAGAAATTCAGGTCTCTCAAACTATCTCCTTGGAGATATTTTGTAGCCCCCTGGTGTAACCCCAGGTGGAGGAGGCACTCTGGATTTCGGGTGAGCTGGAGAAGGAAGGGAAAGCGTAAACTGTGGGTAACTGGTAAGCTGTGATGGTGCCATGAAGTGCCTCTCAGGACCCACTAGAGGAAGGGCAAATCCAAGTTCATTTATCAGGGCTGATGGAAATAATTGTGCTGGCACCAGCCTGATTCACCAACATTCGTGTGGAAAGAAGGAGCAAGCTTTTTCTCCTTTCTTGCATGCTGGGACGTGACTGGCACGAGAATCCCTCTCCCACATTGAGTATTACCATATTCTGCCTGTATCCACGAAAAAAACTGTGGGTGCTATTTGAGCAGGAAGCATTGCTTAGCATAAATGAATTTATAATTCCTCCTTGCCTGTGCTTGGTGAAACATGACAGGAGACAGCTCTGAAACAGCTTATAAAAGCTAATTCAGAGTCACCAGTATAGCACACTATTAACTGAATTTCAGATATGAAAACAATGGAAAAACAAAGGAATAAATATTTAAAGATGTCTAAATGAAGAGGAAGAAGTATACTCTATGGGCCTTTAAAAAGCATAAATGCGTACAATCTGCCCTGCAGAGAAAAAAAAGATTTCCAAAAACACTCGTCATTAGAGCTGCAGGTTCTGCAAACCTCTGAAAGCACGTAAATTTTACCTGGACTCGTAAATATCAATTTTGATGCTGCTTCACTGGGAACAACTTCATCTGATTTTAGATCTCTAGGTCAGATCCTTGATTTAGGAGTACCAACAAATGGAAGAGGGAACTTCTAGATGTGATCATGAGCCACTGTGGTTGCACCCCGAAAGACTATATCAAGCCTAAAGAGATACCAGTTAAAGACATCAATTCTCACTGAGGAAATATTTAAACTGAAATAATTGCCATTGAATCTGAAGAAATTCACATCTGCCCTGTTCTCAGATGTTCTCCCAGGCCATTGCCAGTTAAATCAGGATTCTGAGTCTGGTGCTTGGTTTGGTCCTGTACAGCTGTTCTTATATTACGGTCTAACTTTTGGAATTCGACTCAGTCTAATTACAATCTCTATTTTTGTCAGTTCAAACAAAGGGTTTACCAGGGCCATGGTTTGATAACTAATAAGCTTTGTAACAGGGCTTATTTGTTTTCTTAAGAGTTGTGATCAAAATGGTCAAGTGTCCTGGAGAATCCTATAGTTTGGACACCATGTGTTATAAGAAGTTAAATTTTATGAAGTGCCTTTGGTGCCAAATTTTATTGTTGGGAAAATAAGCCATCATATTCAGCTTTGTTATTAGGTATGTTATACAGGGACACATAATTCTTCAAATGGAAGCAAGCCCTCCAGTTTCCTGGGGTGCATAGCTGCGAGGCCTAGCTTCCCCTTAAAATAACACTTCATTGTAAAAATAAAGTTATATATCTTACCAAATCAACTTCCAATTAGTCAAAAAGAAGATCTCATTTCCTCATTGGAGTGAGAGAAGAGTCAACAGTTTTCTTCTACAGCATCTGCCATTATTTCTCTCTATGTCCTCACCCCCTAGAAAGAAAGCATTTAAAATAGTCTTTTATGATATTTTCTAGATATATGTTTGGACATAGTAGGTGTGAGTGCTTAAAAAGCATGATTCATATTAAAATGATATTCCTTGTATGACATCCAGCAATAATATAAGACTGGGATGAGAATGAAAATAATCACCTAAAGAAATGCTGCAGAGGGGTGTTGAAGGGAATATTTACCACCATACAGGGAACTTCAGCACGACTAAAATAAGTTACAAATGGCTCAGGAACCCTCCTGTGGATTCTGTTTTTCTCAAATGCCACTTCTCAAGGTACAACACTGAAGGCATATTTCAGTCTCTCTGAGCATACCTTTTCTATTTGCCGGTATTAAATTCCACATGCCTGCCTATTTTGCATCCTCATTAAATTCTTTTGTAATCCATTCATGTCCTCCAAGTATCGACTTTAAAAATCCTCCTGCTTTTGTCATCTGTAAATTTTGATGCACTCCATATCAAATCAATTTGTAAATCACTAATATAAATGTTAAATAGAAAATAGCTCCAGGCAACCTCGTCTGTCATATTCTGCCAGGAGGATCCTTTATCATTTATTATGATCCTTCAGGGGCCTGCTTACTACACTTTATTAATCCATTTTCCCTGACCAGTCTTCATATCTCCCTCCTGACTTTCCTTACTAGTTTCTTACGATCTATGTTTGGAAAAGTACTGCTAATATATATGCAAATCCACTTCACACTGTTAACCTGTTAACCATATCAGATAAAGACCACATTAGTCTCTATGATATGTTTCTAGTTTCATGCTGACACCAGTTAACAACTCTCTGCCTTCAAATACCTTACTATATTCTTTAAGTATGAAAATACTATCCCAACTCAGACAATGTTAAATGTTGGCAACATCTGCTTTCTTAGCCTTTGCCAAAATGACAGGGTTGGTCCTCTAGTTTTTGGTAATGGGATGGTTTCTTGTTATTCAAAATGGAAGATCAGAGACTTCTCCCAGGCAGCGCAAGTAATTCCTTCTCTAAACCAAAGCAATTTCACCATTCTTGTTTCTCACCTGCATCATACTTTCTAACCTGCTATGGGTGCTGCTTATTCTACCATGTTCCAGGAAACAATAAGGATCAGCTAACTGTTCTCCCTCTCTCAACAACTGCAGAGATCAGGCATGTGAAGTAGGCGTTTAATTATCCTACCATTATCCCATCACTGCAAAATGATAGCTTTATCCTTTTAGTGGGAAATTGTAGTCCTCACCTCTTACAAATACTCATTACCCTTACATCTCCTGCTAGTTACGTTGGCTTTCAACATCTTCAAAAGCACTGTATAGAGGGTGAAGAGAATAGCCATATCAACTGCTTTGGGAGGTTTGGGAATTCAAATTCCAGTTCTAAATTAATGCAGAATAAAGATTTTACTTTTATTATTGAAGCAACGGCCGACACTCCTTAGCTCAGGTTAAGGTACAGTTACACAGCTATGGAGGTGTTTGGTGGGTTTGGGATTTTGCCGTGAGAAAAGGGAAGCAGGCAGCAGCTGGAACAGGGTGGTCCTACAGGATGTGCTAAGGTGGGTTTCCCGCTGGGACAGATAAGCAACAGTCAGCT